>NC_080022.1:148340240-149764125 GCF_030020395.1 Manis pentadactyla
GAAGGGCCAGGAATAGGCTACTACAGCTTTGGGGAGACTGGGTCCAAGGGCAAGTGGACCTGGCCAAGGTCCTGAGAGCTGTGGGCGGTGCCTGGACTCTGTCTCCGACTTTAATATGGTAAAGATGTCGTTGATACCTCTTGTTCTCTTCTCATCTTCCTTCCCCGGCATTCACGAGTGGGTCAGGAGTGAAAGCAAGGTAGTTGGCGCCCTGAGAAAGTGAGCTGTTTGTTCCCAAGCACAGTTGGGCCTGAACTTGGTCAGAAACACCAGCACCTGTCACCCAGTTGAACCCTCTTCAATCAAGCCACAGCCTTTTCCCATATGTGGGGCCCAGCACCAAGGACCCCTCTGTGCCCTCTTTGCTCATACCCTTCCCAGTAGCTGGAGAAAAGGAAGGACCTGCCCAGCCTGAGGTCTGTCCTCTGCTACTGCTCTGCTGCAGTGGCAGGTGACTGGGCCTTTCCCTTCCCTCATTTCCCTCTACACCCACTCTTCCTTCAGGGCCCCCCAGCTCCCCGCTCTCCTGTGGACTGAAGGACACACTGCATCCAGAGGGATGAGGCTGAGTATTAGTGGGGTCTGGCGGGGCTGTCACTGGTGGAGATGGTGGCTGATGGCAACAGTGAATGACTTCAAAGCAGTCAGGAGTGCCCCACCTCTCCTCTGGGGACTCTCACCTTCAAAACAGCCTTGGAAATGTAATGTGATGCTGGCTCCAGCCCTTGAAAGAAATAAAACCTCAGGCCAAATGAAATCAGGGAGCAAGCTCGAAAGAAATCAGATTCTCTTTTCTTCCTTTTGTAGTCTCCTGTGTTCAGTGCGCACAGGACTCTTGAGTTTTGAAGGCCCCTGCCTGCTCTCACTCAATCCTAGAAAGGGAGGGTGTCTCGGGGACCAGGGCAGGGGACAGTGAGGAAGGTGGAGGCTGGTGGAAGGTAGTTTTTCCGAGCCTGGTCTTAGGTACTTTGGTTTTGCTGTCACTCTGTTGGCAGATCTGGTCTAACATGATGCTTAGTATGTGTATTTCTTCATCATCTAGTCCCCTGAGAGGATTCTGATTGGGGCTGGCTTCCTGTAGTGAGGCATGAGAGTGGCACAGTGGAGAGAACCCAGGCCAGGAGCAAGGAGCCTGGACTGTGCCCTGAAAAGCTGTGTGATCTTAGGTCCTCACTTGTCCTCTCTGGTCCCTGTGTTTGACCGGAGGACTTCAGGCCCCTTTGTGGACTATGGCAGGTTAGTGTTGCACATGGATGTGGCCAGACCCTCTGGAAGGTTACTGGATTCTGTGGGAGGTGAGGGCCCTGACTGCCACCAGGCCCTGCATGTCTAATGTCATCTCATACTGGGAAGCTCCAGGCTGGCTCACTAAGCTCATTTCTCCTGTCAGAACATCATCAGTGAAGCCTTGACCCCCATCCGTTTCTTACACCCTAAAGGGAATTTCCTTCTGCTGCAGCAGTGGCCCCCACATATCTCTGCCCCTCTGGGGCAGGAATACTCCATTGAGTAGATGTGAGACTGATTCCCACCTTTCTTACTAACCCCAGCAGGGACAAGTGTGGGAACAAACAGGATGTCAGGGTTGAGAAGCTTCATTAGCTTCTCGCCTAGACCTGGCTATTCCGCCCAGTGGCAGTGGTAGGGAATGGGCTCCCTTGGAGGAAATGGGCTTGGAGGGATGCTGTGTGTTTATTCATCCTGGGGCTGGGTTGGGAATAGCACCAGGGGCTAGAAGACAGGGCACCAGTTCTGGCTTAGGTTCTAACTCACTCTGAGCATCTCTCCCTCTCTTTGGGCCTCAGTCCCCCTCTCTATAAAATGAGGGGTTTGGATGATGTCAGTTTTCTCAAATGATGTTTCATGGGCCACCTGACTGCTTGTTAAAGATGCAGAGGACTGACGCCGTCTATAGACCTTCAGTATCAAAGCTTTTGGGCAAGGGCCTGGGGATCTGTATTTTAGTAAATTCCACCAGCTGATTCTGATGCATGTGAAGTTTGACCACAGGTGAAGCAGATGACCCCTAAAGGCCCTCTAGCATTAGCGCTGTCCCAGCCCATCTCCCTCATCTTTGATGTGTGAGGGAATGTTCAGTGCCATGTGCAAATGCTATGTCATGTGAAGGCCTGTAGAAGCGCCTAGGGCAGTTGCTCTCTTTTTTAAAATAATGACACAACAGTTCTTATTTTCTTTAATCAGAGAAATAAGCCCTGCATTTCTGGGAGGGAGACCCTAGGGGAGGACCAGCTGCCTTGCTGAGGAGAGATGACTCAGAAGGAGATGGTCACGTCTTCAGGGGGTGCTGTGGGGGAGAGGGACTGATCTTGTTCCCAGTGACCCTGGAGGCGGGTCCAGGACTGGGGGTGAATGTTGAAGGAAGGCAGCGCCTCCTGACCATCAGATCCTCACAGGTGCCTTCAGTGGCGGTGAGCATGCAGGCAGGGGGACATGTGGGCTGATGTGTGTATTCTCTCGGGGAAAATGTGGTAGGAGCGCCTCAAGGAGCAGGTGGATTTGAAGACATTTATGAAGGTCTCTTCCATGTCAGAGCTGCTGAGATTCCATAAAAGTCAGGTAGTTTTGGCAGCATAGGATTAAAGCAATGTATGCACACCCGTGCATGAATGTGCTCACACCCAGCTAAAGACAGAGTGTGTGTGCAAACCTTCAGACACACATGTACACACACACGAGTACACATTTGCCTGCATGACGCACAGGCATGTTCCCCTAAGTAGTAAGTACACATAAGCACAAATACATGCGTAACCACACATGAACATGCATGTGGTTCACATGCTGCACACATCTGTCGCAGCCTCTGCTCTGGCTGTTTGCTGCCCTCCCCATCAGAGCCTGGGGCCTCCCTATGCAGCTTCCAGGGTGGTCTCTGGAGTCAGAGCCTTGTTTAATCTTCATTAGCTCTCTTATTTCCGGCACCAAATTAAAGATGTGACCAAAAGTTAATTATTCTAATTCAATTTAGCCTTAATGTGTGCATGTGGTGATGGGAGGCCCCGGGTGGGCAGAGGTGAGGAAGGGCGTGGGCAGGAGAAGGAGACCTCAGGATTTAATATGTTTTAATCATTCTTACAGGAAAATGCCTTGAAGCCTTTCTTCTTTGTGTGTTTTCCCACCACTCCCCCACGCCCACCCTCCACTTGTCCTAGAAATCTCAGGGTCCTTTTGGGAGCTTGGCTCTGGGAAATATTTGAGGGGATAGCAGTCTTTTCTGTGGAGGCCAGAGCAAAGGTGGAAAGGGGTATGTATGTGTGAGTGTGTGTGTGCATGTGCATGCATGCGCACAGCCAGGTGTGCATGTATGTATGCTGATGGAGAACACAGTCCAGATTCTCGTGTCATAAAGCCTCTGGAGAGCCAAGCCAGAGCTTCTCTCATGGGAATATGCTATTGAAGCCCCTGCTGAGCCTTCCTCCTTGGAGAAAGCCGAGAGAAATGAAGATTGCTCCCTTTGCTGGACACTTGGGAGCAGCCAGCTCTCCTCTCCTCCAGCTCAAACTGCTTTTCAGATCAGTCTCCTGCTCCTGCTTTTACTCCCCCTCAGACATATCTGTTCATTTCCCTCCCTTTCCTTCTCAGGAATGGAGATTTTGGGCTCACATCCAGCTTTCCCTAGTAAGCAGGTCTTCCCCAAACACTGAGACTTGCCCCCTGCATCCGAACACGGGGCCCTTGCTGGATGTTGGGGGGGAGAGGAGTGGGGCTGGGTCTGAAAGAGAATTAGGACCTGTGTCCTAGGGGCTTTCTGTCTCAATCAAGCCTGGGCCTTGGGAGATCCTGGACTGATGGAGGAGGTGACATCTTAGATGGGAGTGACAGATCATAAAATCACAGAATCTAAGGTCTTGGAGATAGCTTCAAAAGACAAAGCTGATGTCAAGCTGCCAGCTGATGCACACGTAGAATCTACAGCATTCCTACCTTTTTCCCCTCCTCCTCCCCCGGGGTCTCCTTGGGTCTCCCTCTGGCCACGTCTTCCTGTGTGGTGAGCTGTGACCTGTATCCCAGTAACTTTCCTCCCGTTGGTCCTATGACTGTTCTCCGTGATCACGCAAGGCAGCTCTGCCCCCTGACAGTGCATAAAGCATTTGAGGGTAATGCGTAATTTTCCCCACTGAACCTCCTCTCCTCCAGGGCCACAGTTCCTCAGCTGTCCCTCACGTGAGGGGGTTGTGAGTCCATCTGTGGTAGCTGCATAGGCTAACTGCTATTACTAGTCTGTCTCAGTGGCTTTACTCACTCAACAGGAGTTGATGTCTCACTCATGTAACTAACCATCCAGGGTGGATATTCATTAGAATGAACTCATTTTCATTCAGTCATTCCACATCCCTGTTTCCTTCCACCTTGGGCTCTGCCCTTCGAGTCTTCTGCATTTAGCCAGGAAGTGGGTCCTGTCTGGAAGTGAAGCACATCACCCTGCTCACACTCCATTGGCCAGAACTCAGTCACATGGCTGTGCCTAACTGCAAAGGAGGCTGGCAAATACAGGCTGGTGGTGTAGCCAGGAGGAAATGGGAAATGGTTTGGTGAACTAGCTAGTCCCTCCCTACCATCCTGTCCTTAGGTCACCCTTCTCCAAGCATGCTCCAGCTTGCCCATGCCCTTCCCAAGCATGACACTCAGATATAAAAGAAGATAAGAAAAATGGGGTAGGCGTAAGCCTGACCAGGTAGTAATGACAGCTCACTATTTCTTGAGCATCTAGTATGTTCTAAACAGTGAGGCACTAGAACTGGCTCAACCAGATTCTGAAAGCCAATTTGGCACATCTCTCCCCAGGTCCTATCTCAGTGATCTCACATTAGTGCCTGAAAATGGGTCATAATGGGGATACTGAAATCGAGGAAATGGGCACATGTTACAAGTCAAGGCCACTAACGTGGTGTCAGCACCCAACACACTGGCTTTACCTGTCATATCACAGGAGACTTGCAAACCCCTGTAGGTAGAGTTTGTTATTTCTATTTCAGTTTAAGAAACAGGTCGTAGGACTGACCCAAACCACACACCTCATACACAGCAGAGCTGGGATTCTGACTCAGCTCTGTTCCAAGGCCTGTGCAGAGAGGCACAGACACTGACTACCCTGTTCTGAACACAGCCATTTCTTACCTTTCCTTCAGATGGCTGTTAGGATCAGAAGAGATGGCCTCAGTCCCAGCTGCTGGCCTTATGGATGGGATGCCATGCCTCCTCCTTTGGACTAGCAACTTCTCATGCCAAGGTCAGGTCTCTTGTTCAGGAAAGCATCTGGCATGCGGTAGGGATTATATAAATATCTGTTTCACTGGATCTAGTGGACCCTGTTCTGGGGAAGCCTCTAGTCTGTGAGGGAGAAGAGACATTTCTCTGCTACAGCCCCAGTCTGACGGGGTAGTAGAGCCCTGTCATGAGAACGTCCCAATCTGGAAAGGGATAAAAGGTCTCCACTCAAAGAAGCCCAGTCTGAAAACAAGAGGAGTCTTGGCCTCTGTCCCAGGGGAGCTCATGGTTGTATGGGAAGCTACAGTCCCTCTCCATGAGCAACTCCTAATCTGATGGGGAAGGATTTAGATCCAACTTCCTCACTACCTCGTGTTGGTGTCTGTGGGGGAAATTTGGCTGGCAATCGGGAGAGAACGTTGCTAATTTGTAGGAGATGCCAATATCCTCCACCCCAGTAGTTAAGAGCTATTTGGGTCTGTATGTCCCAGCACACTTTCCCCTCCAGGAGCCCAGGGATGTGGGAGCAGGTCACAGAAAGTAAATGCTCCACAAAAGAGATGCCTGATGCCTCTTTTCTATCCCCTGGAGATGGGTTCTTCATTCTTCCTGCTCATGAATGCATGTCCTGGACACAGAGCCAGGAAGGGGCTGGGAGCAGGGGCCAGGGCTGCTGGCCCAAAGAGGGGTTCTGGGCCTCTAGACCCTGCCCACTGGCATCCCTGTGCTCCTGCATAGCAGGTGCTGGGGTGTAATTACTAGGAGCACCGATCTGTAGCATGCATTAAGAGGAAAAAAAGAGAAATTGAGTTTTGTTCTTAACCCACTTAAGTTAAAATACCAGAGGGGGCAGGCTTGTGTGTATGTTACTCACTGGCTCATCCAGCCGTTCATCTAGGCGTTCTGGCTCAACCGCATCCCTTAAGCGAAGCAGTAGGCAGATGGAACGAGTTAGTGGCCTGTGGGGCTGATGGATGAATCTGGAAGGAGGGTGAATGGCACCTGGCAGGGGGTGGCATCTCTGGGATGAGAAGTGACCTGAATTTTCATCTTTTGTTAGGTGACCCCAAGACTGGCTTGCTGAATGGACAGTAGGTTTCTAGATCCCAGCCAACAGGATGGAAGTTGGAAAATTTTTTCTATGTCCTTGACAGTTAGGCTGAATTTATGGTTTCTGGTAATCCTTTCTCTTCTGCTGCTGCTTTTCTCTCCCTTCCTCCTTTTCTTTCTCTTCTTCACTCTCTAGGAGTTATAGAGAAGGTGAGAAGTGGAGAGGAGTTCCTAACAAGGAATTTTAATGTAAGTAAAATCAGGGAGAGGGAGATGGCCAGGGAACAGGCAATCCTGGCTGGATGAAGGCTGTAGGGAGAACACTAGGGGTAAGACTGGACCAATTGTGAAGGACCTTGGACATCAGACTGAGAAGCCCTCGATGTATCCTGTTCATTGTTGCATCTCCAATATCTAGCACATTGCCCAGCACAGAGCAGGTATTCAGGAAATACTTGCTGATTGAGTGAATGACTGTCCTGCAGACAACATGGAGCTTGAATATCAGCCAACAGAAGATGGTTGAGGGTAGAGTGCATGATGGAGACATTTATTAAGTATCCTGAGCACTTAGGTTCTACAGGGAAAAAGGAATTGGAGTATTGGGTCCTTGCCCTGCAGGAGCTCACTGTTCAGTTGGAAAGCTAATCCACTCTTGTGTGAAGGATTCTAAGACAACCTATGTGAGAAATAGCACAGACTTGCTGAGGGGCTCCAAAGTAAGGAACGTATAGTTATGAGATTAATTAGGGGAAGATTCTTGGAGAAAATTGGGCTCTGATTTGGATTGGTGGAGGGGAGCTTGGAGGGCATTCCTGGTAAGGGGAACAGCCAGAGCAAAGGCAGGGAGCAGTAGATGCTTTTTGGGAAGGGATGGGGAGAGACTGACCCATCATATTTAATAAGATTCTAGAATTCAAAGACCAACCCCCTCTTTTTTCCAGATCAGTGAACTGAGGCTCAGAAAGGGAAGAAGCCCAAGGTTACACAGCAAATGCTAAGAGGACCAGAACTTGCTGGCTTCCAGGTGAGTGTTATTTCCTATACACCATTCCACCAACGACCCTTTCAGGCAGAGCATGGAGTAGAAATTTAACAAACCTATCACAATGTGTCAAGGAAGGAGAAAGAATTCCTGAACTTTGGTGCCCTTTCTGGGCATCTGCATAATTTTAAATGTCTTGTGTCTTAAAATATTTCCCTTTGAAGATACCAGAAAGATCCTGGGCATCCTGGGGGATGAGGAGGATGGTGTGTGTGTGTGTGTGTGTGTGTGTGTGTGTGTGTGTGTGTGTGATGGAGAAATGGCTTGGTTGGGGATGGAGCTTCATCTCAGTTTGTCATATGTTAACCTTGAGCACCTGTCTGCCTGGCTTGACCTTGACCACAGGGGTGGGTAGCTCTGCACAGAGCAGGCTCACTTGCTCCCACTTTGGGGCTTAGGGACTTAGGCTGAAGCTCTTTATTTGACCTATTGATCTTTTCTTCCTTTGTGGGCAAATTCCTCCCAAGAAAGGTGGCTTTGGGCAAAGTTTTGCTTTTCCTTGAACTGACTCCATACTGGCACGGACTTTGCAGTGTGCACATCAGGTTTCTTAGGGCTGATTCTGGCTTTGTTTCTGAGACCTCTGCTGTTTAAAAAGAAAAAGGACAAAGCTGTTCTTTTATTTCCAGGGAGTGAGTATAATTTTCCAGCACCTTCAGAAAGACAGTAGAATGGTAAGGAACAGGACAGGGCCCTGCTCATTTTCCCTGGAGTGTAAGAAAACTACTAGAGTCAGATCTGTCTGTGTGACCTTCTTCTCCAAGGCTCAGTTTCATCCCTGGGAATATGAGACAACTGGACCAGATTTTCTCTAGAGTACATTTTAGTTTTAGCCATGTAGAGTTCCATGTTTATGCCTCAATTTCTCCCTTGGTCAAATATATCTTTGGGAGATTCCTTTTGTGTAAAACACCCTGTCTCTCCTCTCCACCTCCATATGTGGAATGACTGAAAGCACAGTTGCAAAGTAATGTATCTCATTACACATCTCATTACATAAGCAATGAGAGGAATGTTAGCATTAGCATCTTGGGTAAGGGCATGGGCTGAGGCAGACCACTCTCGTTAGAATCCTGGCTCTACTACTTATTAGCTGCATGCTCTTGGTCTAGTTCCATAAACTGCCTGGATGTCAGTTTCCTCAACTCTAAAAATGGGGATGCTAATAATACTCATCTTACTGGGTGGAGAGTACATGAGGTTATCTAGTTCAACGCTTACACCAGTCACAGTACCTAGGAAGTACTCAATAAATAGCAATCGGTACAATTACAGTGATGGCTTTTCTGTGTGCTGCAGCACGCTCCTACCTAGAATTCCTCATCCCCTCCCTCTCTGTTGCCCATACCTACAGTCCCGACCACTTAGTGTGGCTCACCGTGTTCCCTTTGACGTGGGCCCCAACTACATTTTGATCTCCTCACCTCTCCTTCCTCCAAAAAAATGTTGACAACTTTACAGCCTAGTAATATGCGATTGCTAGCAATTCTCTGAAACCAAGACACTGATTCACCCTCAAAGGTCTTTATATAAGTAGGTACCTTTGTCAGGAATGTCCGTTCTCATCTTCTTCAAAACCTGGCCCAGATATCCCCTCGTGTGTGATGATTTCTCTAACACTTCAAGAAGGGACGACCACTTTCTTTCGGGGGAAATGATGCACACAGAACACACTATCATTGGATGGAGTCCCGTGGAACTGACAAATATTTGTTTGCTAATCTCACTTCTTTGTGATGAGCTACCTGAAAGTGGAGACAACTTCATTTTTATTTCTGTCCCTGTTGTGTAACACAGTGCTTGAATTAACTCTGCTCCCGAGCAAGCCATCATTCTATTGAACACAGAGCTTAGAGCTGGTGTTCAATGAATTTTCTGAGCTTCATATGACAAACACTGAAAATGGATGTTGGGCATGTCAAGAGCAAGGAACTAGTTGGATGGTATTGGGAGTGGGGATGCAGGAATAGTCCAAGAAGGTTACTGAAAAAGTGAGTTGTGAGCTGGTTTTGGAAGTTCATTTAAGGTCTCCCTCATAAGATCAGGTGTTTTTGGGGGCCTGGTGCCACGCATCTTGATCCCCACATAGGAACAGAGTATCTGCTCATCTAATCTCCATATCCAGTCTAGGTCCTACCACTACCCTTTGCTCATGCCTAGAACCTCGGCATCACTTATATTGCTCTTTCTCTCACCTCACATACACCCCCACAAACACCAAGCCATCAATTTAACCTCCAAAATATTCCAACAATCCTTCCACTTCTCTCCCTTTCCACTGCTACTAATTCAGCCCAAGCTACCATTACTTTTTACCTGGATTCTTGCAATAACTTTCTAACTGATGTGTCTGCATTCACTCTAGAACTCTGTATCATGTAGAATTAGGTTACAGCATGAGTAACAGGGACCCAAAATTACGTGGAAAAGTCTGTAGGTGAGCAGTTAAGGGCTAGTGTGGTAGCTCTGCTCCATGGCATTGTTGGACACTGGAGCTCTTTTTTATTTTAGTCTTCTGCTGTTTTTACCTTGCCACCTCATGAACCAAGAGGACTGCTCCAGCTCCAGCTATTAAATCTGCAGTCCAGCCAGCAAAGAGAAGGACATTCCCTCTGAGGATATTTCCTGGATGGTGCACCCACCACTTCCACTCACATATCATTGGTTAAAACTGAGTCATCTGGCCACACCTAGTTACAAAAGGGACTTGGGCTGGAGTCATGTGTCCATTGACATATCAAAAGCACTGAGGAAGAAGGTGAGTGGTGCTACTGAGGGACAATTAGTGGCTTCTACAAAGCTCAACAACAAATTCCTCCTTTCACTCCTCTGCTTAAAACTCCTCAAGGGCTTTCAAATTTTTTCAGGGTAAAATACAAAATTGTAACAAAGGCTATATACAAGATTCTTTATGACCAGATCCTATGTCTTTTGCCTCCTCAGGCCCTTCCCCAAACCCTTTGTGCTCTAACCATGTTGTCTCTCACCTTTAGTCTTTTTCACATGCTGGTCCTGCTGTCAGGAACATTCTTTGTTGCAAATGTTTTTTTTGGTCTCATTTTCATGCCCTTTCAGCCCAGCTGATTTCAGTGCCGCTTTCAAGGACTCTTCCTTGCAGCCCTTTACTGCCCCCCTCAAATCACAGGCTCCATTGTTTCCTGTTCTCTGCTGTTGGGCTTTCTCCAAAGCCATGGAAATCACTGAGCCTGTGCATATGCACAGTCTGGAAGGGTAGGGAAGGTTATGGCTGTGGGGACACCAATAGGAGCTAAGGGTCAGTAAACCAATATCCCCAACCTCTGTCCCTAGAAAAACAATTCTAAAGATTCTGAAGTGCATTCCACATGGTTCTTTGCAGGATTCCAGCAAGAGTGAGCTCCAGTTGCCCACAGTATAACTAGCTCAACCATGTACCTTTACTGGTTTTTCTCCTTATTTTCTCATTCCTATTCCTTAACTGTGGTTTCCTGAAATGGTCTTCCAAGTAAACTACCTGCACCCAAAACCTTGCCTCAGAGTCTGCTTTATGGGCACCCCAAGCTTGAAAATTAATACTAGAAGTAGCCCTAGAAAATACACTCTCCACCATTGGATTCTGGGACATCCCTTCCCAGTTAGATGGCAATAGGGACTCTATTGCAGGTGGCTAGTCAGGGTGTGATAACCTCTGATCTACGTAAGCATCCCAATTACTAAGACCTTCACTTAGTGGATTGGGTGAGGTACAGTTAGAGGGCAGACAGTGCCGAAACCCAGGCCCAGGAGTTAATGATAATGCAAGCAAAGATGCAAAGGAGACCGAATGTGCACACTCCACGGGTCTGCTAGGGTCAAGTCAGGTCTCTGATAGAGAAGGAATGGGACCCCAAGACCAAGATGGGGACATTTGGTGATGCACCTGAGGATATTGAACTCCTGGGTTCCCCTGAAGCCTCTTGGCTGGCAGCAGCAGTCCCTGGTCCTTGTTAGAGCAGATCATCATCTTCTTATCTGAAGATGATGCAGAAACCTCTCCTGAGATTACTGCCTTACAAGGTGATGATTGTCTAACCTCAAGATCTTCCCCCTACCTCCCGCCCAGATCAATAACTAGAGTCAGGTCTGAGCTTAGCTCAAGGGAAGAAGAGTAGTCCCTGTTACTAGAGGAAATGACTTACTCACTGAAAGAGTTGCAGGAGGATCTGGCTAATATATGACAGTAGGAACTGGGAAATCTGTATCGGAGCAGAATTTGAATGATTAGACGTGGATGGGGTGGAATACAAGCTGGAAACTAATTTACTGATGTGGGGACCCTCTCCCTTGATTTGGGATTTACTGTTTTGGCAACGCCTTCTGGAGCCAGTCCTGACCTGCTGCCGGGACAGCTTCTTCAAGGGATCAGAGCGGCCAGCCCTGAGGAAGGGGTCAGAAGGCTCAGAGAGGTGGGTGTATGAGAATGGGTTTATCACGTGAAACCAGGAAGCCCACCACCTACATCTGTATACCCTGAGAGAGCCTTGCTGTGGTAGTATATTCTGATAAGGAATATACTAATGAGGGAGGCTCTTGCATCATCGAGCAGCCTTGTGGGTGGTGGCTGTCCTCTGCAGGCCGGGGCTGATGGTAAGAGATGCAACCATGGAACTGGTTTCCTTGTGTCAGTGGGGAGAAGAAGATTCTGCACTAGCAGGAGTCTGGTGGTGGCATTCATCATCAGAAGCAAGAGGAACATTATTACCATAGTGAGAAACAAGACCAGAGGGGTCCCCAGGGTGCCTTGACCCACCAGAAGCTGTAGTGATGCCTAGCACATTATGATGTTCCTAGGGTCTAGATAGATAGGTGGCTAACTAGGGTATTCCATGACTTGTATAACCCAGAAAAAAAGCAGGTTACCTAATTGCTAACATCAGCCACTGCATTAGAAAATCATGATTCCTCACACACCTTCCAGATCTGAGCTAGTTCTCAGATCCAGTGCCCATCAATTGATGAAAGACCAGGTCCTCTTGAGGAAGAACCTGCAGTGCCACAAGTATATGCAGGAAATGTTCCTTTAGTCCTTTCCCGAAGGGACTTATGACCATTCACCAAAGAAACAGGAATAACCAAACCTTCTGAGGGCTGTTGGATATGGGGTCTGATCTATCATCGTTGCTAGAGGACCTGTAATGCCATTAAAATTCCCCAGTTAGACTTAGGGTATGAAGGCCGAGGGACAAATGAAGTCCTGCCTGTGTTCACCTCACAGTACATCTAATAGGTCTATAGACTTTTCTTGTGGTCATTTCTCTAGCCTTTGCATGCATTACTGGGATGGATATACTTAGACATTAGCAGAATCCTCACATTGGTGTTTTCACGTGTGGAATAAGTTTTTTTGCTAAGAAGAGACAAATGGAATCTCCTGAAACTTCTCCATCTCTAGCCAAGATTCAAAAGCTATCCAGGTGGAATTTCAGAGATTAGTGCCACCCTCAGAGATCTAAAGGGTGCGGGGTGGTCTCCATCATATCCCTATTCAATTCACCTGTTTGGCCTTTATTGTCCTAGGTTCTGTTTACAGTGCCTCTGTTAGTACTGCTATCTGAGGGATCAAAGCATGCCTGATTCATCAGTGCGGGATCACACGCAAGCATCATCTCAGACCAAGAGACTCATTTCATGGTGAAGGAGGTCATTGTGATCATGAGACATGTAATTCACAGGTCGTACTGTATAACACAGTGTCTGGAAGCAGGTGGTCCAATCAAATGCCAGAATAGTCAATTGAAGGCTTAAGAAAGTGCCAGTTTGTGAGGAACACATTGCAGGCTTGTGGCACTGACCTCTAGGATATGATACATGTATTGGATCAATCCCTAGTGTGCCATGCTGTGTCCTCAATAACTAGAATGCACATGTCTGGGAAACAGGGATAGAAGTAGGATTGGGTCCACTCATCATCCTTTCTCATAACCTCTGTGGAGAGCGTGTGCTTTCTTCGCCATAGCTCTAAGCTCCAGTGGAGTACAGGTTCCTCTGGGGAACATGTCCACCAGGAGATAACCTAGGGTTCTGCTGTGTGTGACACTGAGGGTGCCTGCTTACTTTGTGTTCTTCATGGCAGTGGACTAGCAGGCAAAGAAAAGGTATGGGTAATCAAATATAATTTTCATAAAGAGCAGGGGTTTCTGCTACCTAATGAGGGCAAGAAAGACCGTTTGGAGCACAGAGGTTCACTGCGACATCTGTCGATGTTTCCGTGCCTCATGATAATAGTGAATGGACTGTTGCAGCAATTGTAGCCTAATTAGGGCAAAGCACCCAAAGGCTTACACCCCTCAGGGAACAAGCAAGCCAGGCTAGCCGAAGTACTGACTGAGGGTGAAGGACATATAGTGTAAGTGGCAAAGAATATAGATCATGAGTATCAGTGGTGGCCTCAGGACGTGCTATAGCAGTTGGTACTATACCTCTACCCACTTTCCTGCCTGAAGAATTTTTTTTTTCTTTTTGGTGGTTAAGGCCAGCTACATCTTGAAAATTCAGTGACAAAGTGTACTTATTTTGGGTCACAAGCAGATATGAGCCCTACAAGGGGTGGACTGTAGCAGAAACTTTCTGTGCCCCACGTCACAGTCTCTCAGCTAACCTGGTTTCAGTGCAAGTCTGGTGAACAATTCTCGGCATGCTGCCAAACCAACATCTTAAGCGTGCAGAATGGTGTCTCTCTGCTTTTCTGACTCAGGGCTTTCTCTGAAGCCATGAAAGGCTGCTCGGCCTGCCCATGTGCAGTGTGGAAGCATAGGAAAATGGATACCTCTGGGGGACCACCCTCAAACAATGAGCAGGGGAGTCAGAGGTGAATGCCCCAGCCTCCTTTTATTAAAAGGATTATTCTGAGGCTCATTCTTCATAGTTATTCAGAGGGTCCCGCATTACAAGTAACTAGTTCAATAATCTGCCCTTTAAGTAACTAGTTCAATAATCTGCCCTTTATTGGTTCTCCTCCTCCCTTGATTCACCCCTCCCCTAATCCCTTGCTCTGGATCCCTTTTATCATCTTCCAAGCAAATTACTTGCCCCCAAAACCTTGTTTCATGTTTTGTCTTGAGATCAACTGTAACTAAGACACTCATTTTCTCCTTTGAGCTTGTATAGTTCCTGTTCGGATATTCACGTATGTTACTTCCTCCCTAACTCTTTCCCGACCACCAGGCCTAGGTGAGGGACCTTCCTTATTATGGCTAACCTCCCAGTACCTAATAGAGGCGCCTGGTCTGTAAAAGGCTCTACGTAAATATTTGTTGAACAAGCGGCACCCGAGGGGACTCTTCCTGGCAGGAGAGGAGTTACTGAGGACAGTTGTGAGTCTTGCAACCCTTCGACATGTCGCTGAAATCCCCGATTACACCAGCGCCAGCTCCCTGTGTGGGACGGAAGTCCATTATCTGCTCAGATCAGACTCTTAATACACCTCAGCAAGGGGCCTCGGTAACTAGGCTGGCTGAGGGCTGCACAGAGCGCATCCCCGCTCCTTGGCCTCCTCCTCTGCTCCCCTCCCCCGAGCCAGCCGCATTAAGCGAGTAAGTAATGAGAATGGCTAGAAATTGAATTGTACGAAAAAGTAATCTGCAGCTTAGAGAACAAGCAGGGAGGAAGGGGGAGAGGTTTGATGAGATGGGGGAGATGATTTTAAGGGCCATCAGAGGGAGCGAAGGAACATGGGAGCCAACGAGGAGAGTCATTCAATTAGGGAGGCTGAGACAGCGGTGGGATTTTGTCCCCCTTCCTCTGTTCTGTTCTTTTTTTCTCCATCCTTTTCATCTCATCAATGGGTATTTTGTCTTAGTGTTCACGGGGCGGAGGGGAGAATCCAGAGCAAGGGAGTAGGGGAGGGGTGAATCAAGGGAGGAGGAGAACCAAGAAAGGGCAGATTATTGAACTAGTTACTTGTAATGCGGGGACCCTCTGAATAACTGTGAAGAATGAGCCTCAGAGGGGAAGCAGAAGATGCTCAGACGGCAGGATAAATCACTCCGACTGCAATTCAGAGGATACCGGTATCCGGGATGAGCAAGCAGGGGAGGCATGGGGCTGGAGGGGGTGCAGGGACAGATGGGGACGCAGAGTGCTAGCATGGCCAGGACCCACCCCATCCCGTTTTGGACTCTGAGCTGGCCTCACTGGCAGTCTTGGGCCAATCATAATGGGTGAGCCACGGCTGGAAACGCTGTCTTCAAAGTAGGGAGAGGGCAAGGCTATGTACTCGTTAGGTTACAGGGAGGAGAGCATGTTTGTCAGGCATCCTACAGTGTGTGAACCCCTCACTGGGTGTGTATATGAGTGATTACATTAAATCCTGACAGCAACTTTATAAGCTTTCCATTGTCAGGATAAGTAAAGTAAGGACTATAGAGGTTAGATGAATTCCTGAGAACTCACAGCTGGTGACGTGATCAGTCCACTGATGGAAAACAGAGATGCCTGGATATACAGAAGCTGTACCAAAGCCTGTGCTGACCAGTGTTTATGCTTGTGATGAGAATGTGGGGAGGGCAGACCTGTGCCCTTGGTGCCTTGCTTACAGTTCACCAGCCTTCCTCACATGCCTACACACACCTCCTCTACCTTCCAAACAGCCTCCCTACATTTGTGTCTTCTCAGCGCCGCCCCCCTCCCTCGCTGGGATTCAGGCTTCTCACTCACACACCCACATGGCCCCTACTCCCCATCGCCATTTGCAAACAGCTAAGTGGAGCGCAGCTTGAGTGTGATGCTTGGTGATGATGAGTTTCCCAGCAGGGGAAGGGTTTGCTTTGCAGAGACAAAGACCAAAGCAGCAGCATTAAATCTTCCTGCTCGTCCACACTCAGAGCGGCAAGGAGGCCCAGACAGCCTTTTTGGGAAGGCAGCAGTGGGGTAGAGCCAGAGCAAACAGAAACTCCAGGGGGTTAAATGCAGCAATAGACATGCCCAAGTAGGGCTGATGGGATAATGGAAGTGGGTCTGTGCATGGCCATTAACAGGCAGATGAAATAACAGAAACAGAGAGAAAAGGTCACAGGGAGAGGAGACTAGCCTGGGAAGCAGGGGGCTGGGTTCTAGCCCTGCTCTGCCACCCAATCATGGAATGATTTTATGCTTGAGTCTTAATTCAACTTGTTTTCTTTTCTTCTTTTTATGGGAGGGGAGGAGTGGATTACTTTTAACTCCAGCTAACCTGGAGTTTAACTAAAAAAACCTGAGTTACTCTAGGAAAGGGACTATATTTCAGTGCAGTTACTGCAGACAGAAGGGCCTCAGTGATTTACTCACTCAACAACTGTAGAACTGGGCCTTATGCTAAAGCCTGGATACACAGTGTTGAGCATAACTGCCTCCTCAATCTCCTGTTTCAATGGGAAAGGAGATATTAATTAATAATCACACAAATAGCTATCTCATTACAATCACAATTCCTTCTCTGAAGGAAAGGGGTAAGGTGATATGAGACAGCATTATATGGGGATTTAATTTGGGCTGTAAGTTTAGGGCAGCCCTCCCTGAAAGTAATGTTGAAGCTGAGATCTGAAGAATGAAGAAGAGTTAGCCCTGTAGAAAATAGGAGGATAAAACTTCAGGGATGGAACCAGAAGTACCCTGAGATGGGAGGGTTGTCTGGCTGGAGGAATGGACACAAGACCTGTGTGACTGAAACAAAGGAATGCGGGGCCACTGCAGAGGAGGAGGAGGCTGGGAGGTAGGTGCATGGGGAGTGGCTGGACCTGGTTGGCCGCCCTAAGGATCTCTGAGGAAATGGGTGGAACTGTCCGAAGTGCTGATTGGGAAATGTGCTAAGGTGCCAGGGAGACTGTGGGTGTGATGAGAGTGGGACGCTTTGGGTGGCTGAGGCATCACGAAAGTGGGGGTGGGCCCCTCTCCCTACAACTGCCCAAATCACTCTTTTCCTGACTTTTGTGTAATAAGACACTTCACATGTCCCTGATATTTGTCACTTGGAATATTTTATATACTTACCTCTTGTCACCATTCCCTGAGGGAGCTAGGGGCAGGGAAGATCGCTGCTGCTGTGGTAAGACAGAAAACTGAACAACTTAGTGATTTTTCTCATAAGGAAAAATGAAGGGCTTGGAACCCATTAGCCAATCATTTCCATCTGTTTATTCATTCATTTGCAGGCTCTGGAATCAAAGGACATAGGGAAGCTCACGTCAGGTTATGAAAGAGAAACCTAAAGACCCATAGGAATGTAACAGAAATGAGTGAAGTGGGTCAAGTGTATGAAAACTGAAGGAAACACTAGGGAGAGGTGAGGTCTGGGGCAAACTGAAGTGACTATATCTAAAGGAGCTGTTGTTATGCAGCACCACATGGTTGCTGCTGTGGAGGGATGTGTGGGCTCAGTGTGTCCCATCTTCTAATTTTTAAAGAGGCCTAACATTTTGATTTTTAGATGAAATTTCCTATTGTATAAATATGAAAAATAGAATTAAAAAAATACTAGTCTTGTGAGCCATACAAAACACATCTGTGGGGCCAGTGGGCCTCCAGTTTGAAGCTCTGTTGTGGTCTACTTTCCTTATTTGACAGATGGGTGTGTGGGTCTAGAGGGAGGACACAATTTGCTCAAGGTGTCAGGGAATGCGTGTTTTCATGGACTAGTATGTACCGGTTCTAAGCTGGGTGTCTACTACGTGCTAGGCCCAGTGGACACAAAGATGTGTTCATCACGATCCCAGCCCTGGGCAAGCTCATGGTTTGGTCGGGATGGGTGGGAAGTAGGCCCATCCTCTCCAGGACATGGCATGATAGCTGTTAGAGGTCGGCACTAAGGAAGCACAGAAGAGGCACCCAGAACTTTCTGGCATGTACTAAATATAATGAGGTGGAGCTCTTCAAGGAACTTTATAGTTTCCTGCAGCCCTAACAGGCAAAAAGCTTTCTGGTGCTCAGGATCCCAGCCTCCAGAGGGGGTTGTGCTAGCAGATGGTTCCTGAGGCCAAGGACCACTCATCATTGGAGCCTAGGACACAGGAGTGTAGGCAGAAGCATGGCTGCACCCACAATTTATAGCCCACTCTCTGCCGCCTAATTGCACCATCAGCACTTGATGTCACAGGGCCTGGGAGAGGATGGATGCGCCGCAGTTAGGGGCCTAATGGCTGCAGTAAAGCGTGGTATTTACAGTGTTAAATAGCCTGGCCCACCCAGGTTTGGGGGGCTACCCTCCAGCTCCCTGTTGGGGCCAGGAGCTCAGAGCATCTGGCTGGGTTTTGAGGGTGGCCTGAGAAGGGGCTCCCCGTGAACCCACTCTATCCCCTGCATCTCCCCTCTAATCTAGGCAGCAGAGCTCTGTGCTGGGAATATGGGCCTGGTAGCTGCCCTTTTCTGCTCCTCATTCTAGGTCTCTAAACCAACCGGCAACTCCTTAAGGGTAGGGGCATTGCCTTTACTAATGGATTGGGGCCCCCTCAAGGCAAGAGCTATGTTTCTCTGACAAGATGCAGGACTCCCCCTGGGCCAGATTTTATACTCCTCATCCTATTTGGGGCGATATCTTCCTAAGTGGACTGGGGCTCCATGAATATGGGGTATATCCCTCCACCAGCAGCCTGATCTCTCTAAAAGAATGTGTTCTGTCTCCCCACCAGAGTCCATGAGGACTCCATTCTTTGGTTCTTTACCTCTTGAAGTCTCAGCTTCCTCATGTGTAAAATGGACTCTTGACAACCTTCTGGAGATTTTTTTTTTTAAGTGGGGATTCAATCTTGTTTCTCAAAGCATGGTTTCCAGACCAGCAGCACTGACATCACCTGGGGGCTTGTTAGAAATGCAGAATCTCAGGTCCCAACTCAGACCTACTGAATTAGGATCTGATTTTAACAAAATCCCAGGTGACTGTTCTGCACACTAAAGTCTGAGAGCTGCTGATTGACAGGGCACTTAAGACAATGCCTGACATACAGCAGGCCTCCATATGTTTTCATTCTCTCCTTCCTCACTTTTGGTTTCCAATGGCAATGTAGAGGCATTGTAGCTGCCATGAGTTGGTAGAGATGGGGAACCAATCTCAGGGGATGATGCACAGTAGGTACTCAATAAATACTTGTTGAATGCAAGAAGGGCCATTAAATCTAGCTCTCCAAGTCATTTACCCTGGCCACTGGACTTCGGCTTCTGTCCTGTCTCTCTTTCTCTCCAGAGTTTTCCCCCTCCTGCTAGCTATGGAAAGGAAGGGCTAAAATCTAAGAGCCAGAAAAAATCTGTATCATGCTGAATGGTGCCTGTTCAGGCCACATCACTTGGGAATATGACAGAGGAAAGGTAGTGGACAGGCATCATGCTGCCTACAGAAAAAGGGCCCCAAGCCCCTGGGCACAGCCTCAGTCCACTCTGGGGATATTCCTAGGTATCCTTCCACATTCTTGTGTGGACTTGCTGTGCAGCTCAGGGTAAGAGATTATCTGTCTCTCTGGAAAGGGAGACCAGCCCCTCTAAAATATGTGGGCTCAGAGGTTGAGCTTCCTGACCTCACACTCAGTTCAAGAGCCCCCTCTGTAGGGCCCCTGATGAGGAAATGCTGGTCTCTGCTTGAGCATTCTCAATACTGGGCATCCTGGCCTCACAGGGCAGCTTCTCCATGGGGACTGCTCTCATGGTTTCCAGGAGGGGCCCAGATTACAGCCTCCCTGTATTTCAAGTCAGTTTGACCCAAAAAACAGAATTATGGCATGGGGCTAGGCTCTGAGAGGATAAGACACTGTCTCTGCTTTCAAGGAGTGTTCAGGGAGGTGGGGCAAATTAAACTCCTCTAGAACAGGGCAGAACGTGATTATGAGTTCGGTAAGAGAGGTCAGTGGTATGGGGATACAGAGCAAGAAGACCATCATTGTTGTGGATGTGGAGGAAATCAGGGAAGCTGCATGGAGGAGGGGTATTTGAATTGGGCTATGGAGACTGGGCATGACTTCAGTGGACGTGTTGATTGTCCTTGCATGTCTCTCAAATCTACCCTCCTCTCTGTGTTCCCTGCCTCTTCCTTGGGTCCAGCCTCTGCCACTCTCACCTGGTCTGGTGGCCTCACCACTCCCTCTCTCGTCTCACCTCCTCTAGCCATCCCTCCCTCAGCTGCCAAAGCAAGTGTTTGTTCACAGCTGCTGGTGAACAAACCCCTTGACACTTGTTCACAGCCCCCTCGACACTATGAGACCCTGAGATTCTGTGTCTCCCCACTATTCCCCTACTCTTTGCAATCCAGCAATCACAAACTGCTCCTCTGTGTTCCTTGTGACTCTGAGCCATTGTACATGTTATTCTCTGTTTGAAACACCTTTCCCCCAGCCTTTGAATCTACCTGCTAAACTTCTCTTTATCCTTCAGGATAAAGTTGCTGCAGGTGTCCTTGGTAGCTCTCTCTACTGTTGCAAACAGCACATTGCATTTTAATTCTTTTTGGTGAGATGGTCTTCCCCTTTTATATCAGGCAGGGACTTGCTGATCTCATATTATTCAGGATTTTATTAGTAGTGCCAACCGGAGATACTTAATGCATGTCAAAGGAACAGATGACTGAGTTACTAAGTGGCATTCCAGACAGAGAACACAGCCTGGGCACAGGCGTGGAGGAGGAACAACACTGCTGGAATGGTTGGTGAGGAAGGAGGTGGGGTACAGGTGGAGATGGCAGCCCTCAGGGTCCTTATCCTCCCCTCTGCGGAGGGATCTTCAAGCCCTGGGTCCTCAGCTGGGAGCCTGCGCAGGACCTGCCAGCCTCCTCCAGCTTTGCCTGCACTGAGATTCCTCCCCAGAGAAGGGGGAACGGGAGATGACTTAGGGGCGGCAGCTCTCAGATGCATCCTCATCCAGCACAGGGCGCCTGCCGGCTGCCCATATATCAGGGGCTGTGTCATCTTGTTGCTTTCTGAAAAGGGAAGTGGGGGAGATAATTGTGTCTCCTTGGGAAAAAATACTGGTGCAGGCAGCGTCATCTTTCTGTCAGCTTTGGGTGAAGAGATGTCTACTCACCATCCTTCCCCAGAGTTGGGTGGGGCAGGGAGAAGTGTTTAACACTTTGCCCTTAAATGCCCTTTGCAGAATCAGTTTCCAAAGGTGAATACAGCCTAAGGAATTTAGAGTCATTCAAAGATGTGGTTGGGAAGAGCCCTTGGGGTTAGGAGGGCAGAGAGCTGGTGGGAGACCATGGAGCTCAACGGGACAGCTGGCAGTTCTGGAACAAATATCGATTTAGAGAGTGCCTTTAATGCTTATTTTGGTCTTCCTGTCTATCCCAATATCTGTCTCTGTAGATTCTCCTATTCCACCCAGCCTGGGCTTCTCCAAGCATCTCCTTCCTGTTTCACCCATGGGGCGTCTGAGCCCTGGTCCAAGGAGGGGCTTTTGCTCCAGGCCAGTCAGGCCTCCCTCTCTGTCACTCGATTAACTTGATTTCCAAATGAGCTTAATCATGCCATCCTTCTTTATGGCCCAATCTGCAATTTCTACTAATTAATGATTGCAAATTGCTAAGTAACAAACCACTCGATGGTGCTGCTATTATTAATAGCTGGGAGTGGACCTAGATCAGAGTGTAGGAGGAAGGGTCATTAGCCTTGTGTTGAGGGGATGTGTGCTGGGGACAGGGCCAGTGGCCCACGGGAGGGCAGAGTGAGGCTGTGACAACCCCTGGGCCCTATCTGTTCTTCACCAGCTGGGGGCTAAATGACATACCCTGGTAGCAGCCCCAGGATCCTGGGTGAGAGAATCGGGGACTGAGGGAGGTGGTGCTCAGACCTATCTCTGGACAAGGCAAATCGGGAAATTGCACGGGCCTGCTGGGGTAGTGAGTGATCCAGCAAGCTGCCTGGGAAGGGCTGTGGGGAGGAAGACTGGGCCAGCGGTACATGCTGAGCACCGACTCCGGGGTGAGAGGCGACCCAGCCGTTATGAAACATCCACAAAGGGCTGGGCTCCAAGGCAGCCTGCATGACATGCTTAGAAGGGCCGTGACTATAGGCCTCTAGGGCTCGAGGGAATGGGATCATTTATTCTGCCCGTGAGAAGCTTGGAGGTCTCATGGAGAAAGCACTATTTGGGTAGGAACTCTGAGGATGGGAAAGACCTAACGGTGGGGAGGGAGGGAAGGGGATTTCAGGAAGAGCTTCAGCAGAGCAAATGCTAGCATGTTCTGGAAGCAGCAAGTGGTCCAACATAGCTGTGTGTGTGTGTGTGTGTGTGCACATGCTCGGTGCACATGTGGGATAGCTGATGAGGAGTGAGGCACGAGAAGGCCAGCTTGTGCAGGTGGCAGCAGCCAGCTTGGAGCTGCACCCTCCGGTGGTGATGGGGACTGGACGCTCCGGACGCAGACCCATATAGGTTTGAACCAAGCTCTTCCACTTATGGGCTGTGCTCTGGGCAAGTTGCTGAACTTCTCTGAGCCTCATTTTACTCATATATCCTCCAAATGAGGGTAAAAGCAGTACCCATCTTACAATAAAAAGATCAAATTGCTGTGAGGATCAAATGAATTAATACATCTAAAGTATTAAAGTATGTACTTATGTGTATAAGTATTACATATAAAGGATGGTGCTTTGTAATATAGAAGGTGCTCCATGGAGATTAGCCATTATTATTATAATTCTTCTGTAAGAAACAGCACCATTGCAAGATTTTCTGAGGGAGAAAGACTTGGTCAGAAGAACTGGGGACAGAGTGCCCAGAAGGCATCCAGCAATGGGGTGTTTCGGGTTTTCACAATGACTGGACACCCCTGCTGGTATTAGGAGGGGGCAGAGGGGCTAAATATCTTCTCAGGTGCAGGACATCCCAACCAATGAAGTACCACATCCTCCAATTGCCAGTGGTGCCCTGTGGGGAATTCAGCATGGATGGCTAGCTCTGGCTCTGGGGGCAGGCGGCTCAGAGAGGATGGCCGCTGCAGCCCCTGGTGCACCCGACTGTGTGCTGGGCTGGCTGTCTAGCCACAAGCTTGTCCACATCCCTCCTTCATTCTTCTTTCCTTTCTTTCCCTCTTTTCTTCCCTCCCTCCCTGCTTGATTTCCCTTCCCTCCCCACCCCCTTCCTTCCATCTTCCTAATACAGTCAAATTCTGAGGGTAAAATTGTGAGCAGGTCAGCATGATGTGGAACTTAGAGCCGAGAAGGGGAGACAGACAGGCTGTGGTGGGGAAATGTAACAAGGCAACTAACCCAGTTCTGGGCTGTGTTTAAACCTTTGGACTATAAGGAACAGAGACATTCACTTGAATTTCTTCAACAACTTATTGGAAGGCTACAGTAACAAGGTCATCAGGAATCCCATGGGACGTACAGAATCCAGGCATCACAGACATTAGATCTGGGAAAACACTGAGGGTCCAGGGCAGCTACTGGATCTGGTTTTCCTGCTTCCCCAGCAGTACTCATGAGATCATGAATATGGCTCAGCTCTGCCCCCCATAGTGGCTTCTCTCTGAGTCTGTCTGCTTCCTCTGCTGTCCACACCTTCCTTCTCTTTCCCCAACATCCATTTCTACTTACTTGTAGCTTTAATTCATTCCAGGCAGCCTCCTGGCCTTTCCAACCTTGTGTATGTTTCAATTCAAATTCTGCAAAGAGAATATGACAATACCATCCCAGCCCTTTTAGGGGAGGGCTTGCCCAGGATGGCCACCTCTGAGGAGCCCGCACTTGGTCTAATCGGTTGTGACCTGGTCGAGTGGCCTGTGCCCATGTCAGCACAGTGGGCTTCACCGGCTTGTCTAAGATGTTGGACCTTGTGATTCAGATCCGTACACGTGGTGGTGAGGGTGTTGCCTCTCTCTCCAAGAAAGATAATGACCCAAATTGTAACCATGAGCAGAGGGGAGTTGAGACAGCCATTTTCAGAGCTCCCCTCTAAAAGATTCTTTTTCCCTACAACTTGTCTAATTCCTGCTGTCCCTGGTGGCGAAACTCTGGATTTTCATTCTGGCTGTATTTAGCCTTCATTCAGCCGGCACAAAGGCCTGGAGAAGTGGGACATATCACGATTTTCCAAAACCCTGCTCATCCCTGGTGAGATTCTTGCATTTCCTGGAATACGGGATGGTAGAAAATACAAACTTTGGGATCAGACAATGGCTCTTTCCTTCCCAGGTGACCTCGTCCAAGTCAAATAAGCTTTCTTGAGTCCAGTTTCTCCATCTGTAGAGTGGATATCACAGTACCAGCATCACTGATGACTCCTGAGTGGCTGGCTGATAGTGCTGCCCTGTAGGTTATTGCTCTCTCCTCTTCTTAAGGCCAGGGTCCTCATCAGTTGACATGGTGGAGGTGGTGATGTGACCAAAAACCCTTGGATGATATGATCCCACCAGGCACATGAATTTTGGACTGGTTAAGTTGGGAGGAAGAAGTTGAGGGGGCTGAATGGGATGGACTTCTCTCTACCTCAGAGCTTCCCCCAGTCCTTTTCCCCCTGTTCTTGTGTAATCCTCACGCAACTCAACCAAGTGCCTGTCACCCCCTCCAATGCCACTGTAAATGCAGTGCCTCTGCTTGGCTCTGCAGGCTGCATATCTCTGCTTACAACAGCTCCCTCTGCATGTGCCCGGGACCAACTACGCCTCTTATTTTCTCCAAATGCACTCCCATGAGGCTTAATACTCCCCGGCACCTTCCCAGTTCCTCTGTCTCACTTTCTCTTCATTTCTTTGTGTGTTGTTCTCTGCCTCTTTCTTACTTTTGGTTCTGTTTCTGTTGGAATACATGGCTGAGATGCCTCTTCAGAGCCTATTCTCACTTTTGCTAAAATCTCAAGGATGGGTAGACATATGGAAGGACGTACTGACATCACATGTCACCAAAGCAGTTTGTTGACCTTTCTTCTGAAAAGATGGTTTGAGGGAGACAAATGCTGATCTGCACATGTCTCAGGGGAGCTGGGGTCATGGGAGGGGAGCTGAGTGGGATTTAGGACTCTGCTTGGTGGATTTGAATGCAATATTGTTCTCTGATCATTAATTCTCCTCCATTACTGTTGGACAAATTAAAAATCTTAAAAAAAAGTCTGACACTAAACACTCTCAGGGAGAAAAGCCCACCCCAATGAACAATAAGCCGTTTTATGTCTTCTCATCTCCTCCAGGTTTGTTAATGCACACACTCATTTTGTTTGGTTGTAACCAATGTGTGAAGATGCTTCTGCTTTTTCCACTTAACAGTATTTTACCTAAACGTTCCTATTGTATGCACTTCATCTACAGAGCTGTCATTTTTAATAACTACAGCACATCAATATGACCACCGTTTGCTTGCTGCTATTGTTGGGCATTTGGGTGGCGGCCAAATTTCCAGTCTTGCAGTGTTGCCACGAACATCTCTGTTAAGCTTTTATTTTTTTTCTCTGCCTTTGGATTATTTCCCATGGGTTGATTCCCACAAGGAGAACTACCTGGTCAAAGGTCATGAACAGTATCACAGCTCCTAATCCACACTGCAAGTTGCTTTTCCTGAGAACAGACTTGTGTCGTAGCATGACCACCAGGGGGCACAGGAATGGAACTGTCCAGTGGGGACGACGGCTGCTGCCTCCACCCTCCTGCGTGACCGTGGGCACGTTGGTTCTCCGCTCTGGACCTAAGTTTTCCTCATGAAAGGAAGGAGTTGGAGGAGGTGATATGTGATGGGCACATACCAGGCTTCTTGACTGCAGGCTGGTTTGATTGACAGACCCTGGGAAATCAGGCTCACCGGCTTTGAATTCCTTTCCTTGGCAGTGAACACAATGCCAGGATGATTTGCTGT
The DNA here is from genome assembly GCF_030020395.1 of Manis pentadactyla. Lineage (NCBI taxonomy): Eukaryota > Metazoa > Chordata > Mammalia > Pholidota > Manidae > Manis > Manis pentadactyla. The sequence continues at coordinate 148,366,320 of NC_080022.1, forward strand.
TCGTATTTCAGATGGGTTGTGTTGTGTGTATGTGGGATAGGGGCTGTGCTGGGCTCTGGGGAATGCAGTGTGGTGATCCCATCTGTGGGTGCCTGGTGCCCAGTTGTTCAGCTGTACTGGCTGTTTACACTCTGTCTCTTCTGCTTGGCTGACATCCATGCTGTGCTGGTCATTAAGTGTTTTGAATTTCAGTCCTGGATATTCAGGAAATGTTTGGGAGTCAGAACTGAGTTTGAATCCAACCTTGGCATTTGTTGCTTTTGTGAGATTTGAGCAGATGATTAACATCTTGGAAATTCGGTTAACTTACCTATAAAATGGGAATAAAAATGCTCACCTTATATAGATTGCTCCAGAAAGTTAAGTAAGGTAATGCATGTAAAATACTGTGACAGTGACTGATTTGTTGGAACATTCTATATTAGTATTATTTTCCAAGGACCTTGTGCCCTCCCCAGCCTGGCATGATACTTCTCAAGTAGGATGTACACCACCCAAGTTATTGCTGCTTCCTGTCCTCTGAGGAGAATAAATTGGGCAGGGTCCTGAAGGGTACCCGGGAAGGGCCTTATCTTCCTTGGGGCTAGTCCAGCCCTGGCCTTTTCTGGATTCTGTTCACGATGGGCCCACGGTAGGTGGACTCTCCTGCCAAGGTCCCTTCCCTCCGCACACACTGACCCCGTGCAGAGCTGCTCAACTCCAGGGTTGGTTGGAGGAGGCAGAGACTCCCAGAGCCCAGCCGGCACAAAGGCGGCCCGTGCTGGATTCTGTCTGTCTCCAGCTCCGATTCCAGCCTTAGATCTACACCTCTGCCTTGTCCTGGAGCATTTCTCACAACCGTGGGCTCTCAGAATTAGGACCATTTGGAACTCTCTCCAACTTCCTGAAGAGCCTGGAGCTCATGCTCAGAGCCAGGGCCCTGCTGCTTGTGACTTGGCTCTCCCGTCTACCTTTGCAGGCAGCCAGGCTCTGCTGAACCCAGCTGCTTGGGCTCCCCCTCATTCCTCATGGTCTGTGAGCTCCGCAGAGTGCTTGCCTGACCAGCACCTCTCTCCCTGCCTGCCCCTGCCATGGCATTGTCTGTCTGGGGAGAGGAACTGGTAGGAAAACCTCCCAGGGGCAGCCTACCCACTGGGAGGTCAAGCCAGGGCCCCAGGTCAAGAAGCCTCCAGAACAGCAGGTTGGACAAGGGTGGTAGCCTCACTCTGGACTGTGAACCACGGAAGGTGTTGGGGAAGGGGAGTGGGGAGGACAGGGGCCCATAGAGGACTTTACCTACCCTGGAACAAGTTCCCTCCTACACTGTGCTAATGCCCAGATAGGAGGAAGATCTGGCCCCATATTCCAGGAACTATGCTAAGTTCATGGATAGGGAACATGAGAGGCACCGTGCCTGTCCTCCTGGAGCTGAAAGTCTAAGATTCAAGTCCCCACCTTCCTTCCCATGTGTTCACCATCAAGCCCTCTTTTCTTTGCATCCTGTTTCTCACAGAGCAGGACTTCCTAAATGCCCACCTGCTAGGGACAGGGGACTGAAAGGAGGCAGCGTCCTGGGGTTTCCCCATACCAGGGGTCCCAGAGCTATGGCCTGTGGACAGATCTGGTCCACCACCTGCTTTTGTACATAAACTTTGGAATGCAGCCACACCCATTAGTTCCCACATTGTCCATGGCTCTGTTCCCTCTACATGGCAGAGGTGTGTGGTTGTGACAGAAACTGTATGTTCTGCAAGTTGTGAAATATGTACTGCTGGCTTTTTGGTGTCTGTGCTGTATATCTGGGGAGTGATTAGAGCCCCCCTCACATTCAGGGCCTTGCTGTAGACTAGCTGTAAGGGGATGGTCTTAGGGCTGCATGACCCCAGGTGGGCCAGGCTGGGACTAGCAGCCCCAGGGCCGACTCTGTTTGTCAGGCAGACCCCAGGGTGTGGGGTGGCAGCCCTAGGCAAGGACATTGTCCACTTGGAGGTTTTTCTCACTGTCTGCTGGAGCCTCGGGCTCCACTTCCCCCTTCTTTGCACACACTTCCCCCTTCCTGATGGAGATAACTTCGGGTAAGAAAGTGCCCTAGTCCCACCCTATCCTCACCACCCTCCTTGTTGGATTTATCATAGACAGGAACACTGGAAAAACTGAAGCTGCCAAGCTGCTAAATCATTGTGTCCTTTTTTGATTTCAATTTGTCCATCTGTCCATGGGTCAAGAAGACCTGGGTTCTTGGCTCTCCCCGAGAAGAATGCAGACCTTCACTCTGCAGTCAGGATAGCTGCTATTGCAGTTCTCTGGTCAGGGAGGGGAGGGAGCAGGGCCTCCACACCCACAGACCCACGGGTTTTCCTACAGGGAGCCCAAGGCAGTAAACTACCATTCCTAAAAAGTGTCTTCACAAGTCATGGAAACAATGCAATTAGCAGCCTCTTTGTTCAGGGTGTTAATTAACTTGTTTTTATCTGAATCCACCTTCTTCTAGGTACAGCCCATCATCTCTGGGGTGCTGGCAGGGGGAAGGCAATTAGATCCTTGTTACTGTGCAATTAATTATGGCTTGAAAACTGCTTGAGGAGGCTGGGAGGAATTCCTAGACAGCACAAGTCCCAGGAAGAGGCCTGGCTTAGGAGTAGGTGCTGAGCTGAGCCTACTTTGAGGGACTGGAGAAAAGGCTATGGAGCCCAGCTCAGGGTATTGCAGAAAGGCAGATCTGGGCACATCACTCCTCTGCTCAAGAACTTTCAGTGGCTCCCTAGTCCTACCCACTTAAGATTAAACACCCTATTTGAACTTTCAAGTCATCTATCATCTGGCCTAGAGCCATCTTCCCAGAGTTATTGTCCACTGCAGATACACAGTCTATTTTCCCAGCAAACCCAGGGCTCATGTTATTTGACGTACTTTCCCTGTTTGTGCTCACACTGTTCCCTCACCTTGGAGTTCCCCTTCATCTTTGCTGAATGGCAAGATCACTGTTGCAAGTACCTGCTCCTCCCTGGAGTCTTCCTGAGGGCAAGAAGACTCTTAGAAAGGGTAAGGGCTTTGGATGCAGATGAACTTGAACTTAAGTAATTAACCTCCTACAGTTTTATTACCTCCCTTCCACTGCCTCCAGTGCAAAGCGGACTCTAAGACCTGCCTCAAAGATATTGCATGCCAGTGTCCAGCTTGGATGAGTCCCCTCTGAACCCCTCAGTGCTCAAGCCATGGCCACTAGCATTTGCCTCCGCAGCAATCACCGCAGCTAACTGGGCCATAGGCTCTGTTGTTTTCAAACTAGTCCATCCTTTGACTCCTGTGTCCTTCACCTCAGTCCCCCGAGGTGGGCAGCTGCATCCTGCACACAGCCTCAGAGGGTCTGAGGTAGTGGTTCTCAATGAGGTCAGTACCGCCCCCTGGAGGCATTTTGGACCACCACCATGATTTGAGGGTGCCCTGGCATTGGGTGGGCAGGACTAAGGATGTTACAAGTCCCGCTGGATGTCAAAAAACACCTGTATATTTGTCTGAGGCTAGAACTTAGCTCTGTGGTTGCTATGTTTTCATTATTTTGCAGCATGATTTGTATATATAAATGTATATTGTGTGTGTGTGTATACATATATAGACACATAAAGATACATATAAACATATATATATATATATATATGTTTGGACTCAGATAAACTTGGACTTAGGTAATTAACCTATATATGTGAACAATTTCCAGGAATGTAATGACCAAGTAAATTGAAAGAAGATTGGACTTCGTTTTGATGAAGATTTTATGAAGGTTTACCAGTTGGAAAACCACATCCTGGTTGGTAGATGGCAGTGTTCTCATGGTGTCTCAAACCTGAAAAGAACCCACCTAATCTGTCACCATTTGTAGGTTTTCTGTCATTGAGGCATTCAGGTGCAAGTGTTTGACTCCAGTGTGTCTCGTGGGTGGTTGTGCTCAAGCATTCACATACTGAAATACATATTACTGTATTATAATCTTCCCCCCCCATTTAGTTCTCCTTTATTAGGGCATTAAAATTTATATATAGAAGTAGGTTATATGCTGATGGACAGTGACTGCAATGGAGTATGGGTGGGGACTTGATAATATGGGTGAATGTAGTTAACCACATTGTTTTTCAGGTGAAAAATTCATAAGAGTGTATAACAATAATACCTTAATTAAAAAAAAAAGAAGTAGGTTATATGCTCTATGAATATCATTTCATTTTTAGAGGGCATCCAAAATGTTTGTTCCGAGCGGGATGATGATAAACCTGAGATGATTCCAGTCTGAAAAAATTCCTGTTTGGGCCCCATCCCTGCTTTGTCAGGGCCAGGGACCAGGTGGCAGTTCTGGGAGCCTGTCGCTGCTTCGGGTCCCCTCCTCCCCCACCCCCTGCGCCTCCCCTGCTCTGTGTGTGTGTGTGTGTGTGTATGGGCATGACTATCAGCTGTGGGCTTTTCAGGGTGTATGCCCGAGGGTGAGCTAGGCTGACTGTGCTCCTGAGCAGCAGAAGTATGTCTGTGTATGGCAGAGTGGGCCTGTGAAGACACATGCCCGCCGCCACAGCACACCTGCTTCCGGTGTACCTGAGGGAGTCTGGCCATCAGCAGCTATCAGCCACTCCTACCTGTAGCCTTCGGTCTTTCAAACAAGAGGGGAACAGTTGTTCCACTTCAGGGGGATCCTGCCTCACAGCCCTCCTGGTCTTGGCCTGAGAAGTAACAGCCATTCCAGCTAAGGGGAGGCCTCCGTCTTGGCAGCCCTGCTCTTCCCCAGGCCACCTGGCCCAGTTTCCAGTTCCTGTCACGCCCCTCCGCTCCCACCTCCTCCCTGGGGAAGTCCTCTAGCCAGATAAGGCATTATCAAGCTTAGCTTAAGTTTAGCTAAACCAGGAGGAGCTCCACTTCCCCACTGGATTTGGGCAGCTCCGTTCCCCTTGATGGGCCTTAGTTCTCCATCTGCACAGTCCAGGTGTTCCTTCCGCATTCATATTTCTCTAGTCTATGACTGTTTTTCAGTCTCAGATCTTCCCCCAACATCCTTCACCCCTTCCTTGCATTCCCAGGCTGGGCTCCCTGCAGTGTATGAAGTGATACCCAAAGAGTTAATAAAGGGCTTCCAGAGGTATATTGCATCTTCTCCCATCCCAGGCCAGCCCCTACCCTGCCAGTCCTTCCAGGCTGTGTTTGTGTTTGTGTTTGCAGTGGAAAGTAACTCCTAATAGGAAGCTAATGCCCCAGTAACAGCAATGCCTGCCTCTCAGGAATGCACAGCTCTCCTTATCCTACAGTTGATTAGCAGGTGGCTTTGGGGGATGTGGTAGGGGGAGGGGGGTTGGCAGCCTCATTGCTTATAAATTTTCAATCTCCAAAGGAAGTATCTGTCCCGGGACTTGGGAGAGCAGGGAGTTGAGGTGTGCTGGAAAGTGCTGGAAATATTAGCACATGTGTGTCTGGGTGTGCACATACAAGTGTCTGTGTTTGTGTGTGTGTGTGTATGTGTTTAGGGATGGGATGTGGGATGAGAGGGATTTACATAATTGCCTGTGGGATAATCATCTTGAGCTCCTTCTCAGGCTTTTGTCTGGATGGGGTCAGTGTCCTGCTCTGTGACCCACCATTTGGGGTTGGACCAGCCAACTTCTAGGCCCAGAATTCCTGGGCTTGGGTCTGCCAGTTCCAGGTCCTTCTGGTCTGTAACCTGGCAGCCTTGTCCTCATCAGCTGATCTCCCCCTCCCATCCTCTTACTCTCTGAAGAATGGGAGCCCTGCTCTGCTGCTGTGGCTGTGGGACCTGGGGTGGTGGTCTGGGGTGGTGGGGTGCTTTGAGGTGATGGAAGCAATGGCTGGGTCACTGGAGGCTGGTGCTACAGACTGCTGGAAACTGATGCCCTGGCCCTCCTTTGCAGATGGTCTCCATGTACAGATATACCTCAGAGAGATTGCAGGTTTGGTTCACAGTAAAGTGAGTCAACATTTTTTGTTTTTTTTGAATTTTTGGTTTTCCCAGTGCACACAAAGTTATGTTTATACTCTACTGTAGTTTATTAAGTATACAATGGCATTATGTCTTAAAAGACAATGTACAAACCTTAATTAAAAAACACTTTTTGCTAAAAATGCTAACCATCCTCTGAGCTTTCAGCAAGTTGCAGTCACTGATCTCTGATCACCATAACAAATACAGTAATATTGAAAAAGTTTGAACTATTGCAAGAATTACCCAAATGTGACATAGAGACACAAAGTGAGCATTTTCTGTTGGAAAATGGTGCCAATAGACTTGCTTGCTGCAGGGTGGCTACAAACTGTCAATCTGCAAAAAATGCAGCATCTGTGAAGCACAATCAAGTAAGCTATGCCTGTATTTCAATCTGAAATAGCCTGTCCTGTACACCTCTCAGAGGCAGCAAGAGAGAGAGTTTCAGTGGAAGGACCCTCCTGCTTTCTGAGGCCCAGAGGCTAGGAGATCCTTTTTTCTAATTGTTGGCCCGTATTGAATGGCATATAATTCTTCTAAAAAATTATTTGTTGTTGAATTTCCAGTTTAACTGGGTATCCTGCATTTTATTTCCTAAACCTGTCAAACTTGGAAGGTCACCTGGTCCATTGAAAATGGGAAACCTGGGGTGATGTGCTTTGCCCTTGAGTTGTGCTCCTGACCTTTCTCATCTGTAAATGGTACCCTGCTGACCAGGTGGGAGAGTGAAGAAGACCATGGATTCCAAGACTTGGGTCTGACAGCTGCCTAGCCTCCTCTTCTGCCCCTGGTGTGTCCCGTAAGCTCTGGGAAGGTCAGGGCTAAAGAGGACTTCAGAGATCACACAGCTTCCCCAGCCTGACTGATCCCCATTCCTGGAAGCATTGATTCCCCAAGCTAGGGTGTAAGTATCTGTGTGCTGACAAGCGGTGAGGTAACTCCAAGGCTCATCTGGGATGGGACAGGGCATATCCAGTCCAGTGTCCCCCTGCACTAAGGAGCGCACAGAGGCAAGGCCACACCGTGAGCCGTGGCTGAGCCAGCCCTCAGGCCCAGTTCTCCCGCTTCCAGCCTGGGGCCATAGAGCTTGTTCTTCCTGCCTCATTCCAAGGTGAGCCACAGAACGAGGTGCTGGGAGGAACAGAACACGGGAGGGCCTGGTTGTTTTAATAAGTCTTCTTTGTGTGTCCCAGGCCCTTCTGTTGGCATTAGGGCCAGGTGGAGTCATTTGTGGTGTGGAAAGATGTGGTGTCTGGGTCTGTGAGCCAGGGCTGTGCAAAAACTCCAACCCTTCATCCCACTGTTGCTGTACCTGTCCCCAGCCTGGACTCACTGCTGGCGCAAGCCCCCTCTTCACTGCCTTGCATCTCTAGCTCCCCCTGCCAGGTCTTGTTCATACCACTATTCCCCTCCCTTCTGCCAGGCCCTTTCTCATCTTGAAATTCTGGACATAGCATGTCAGAGCTCAACCAGGCATCCCCAGTGGCTAGTGTATTACATGTTGTAGCTGCTCAATAAGTAACTGCTGAATGGCTGGCTGGCTGGATGAAAGGACACTGGAATTCCTGTCAGGAGACCCAGATTCTTGCTTCAGCTTGACCACTGGCTGTGTGCCTTAAGACAAATCACTTGATGTCTCTGGGCCTCCATTGCTTACTCCCCTTAAATATTAACACAACTTAAATGAAATAACACAGGTATATATCCTTGGATCTAAATCCTCAAGACATTTTCTTCCTTTCACTTAATTGCATTTAACCACAGGAGAATTTGTGACCATATCCTGTGTGTGTGCCGTCTTCCAAAAAAGGCGGGGTCCAGAGACTCTGCCACTTGTCCCCAATAAATCACCTATGCACTGAAGTCCCTGATCTATACCCCTAGCCCTGCCTTATTTCCTAAGCTATCCTAAGGCCTATCCATCTATTACGTGAAACCCAACACAACAGAATCCAATCGGCATCCTCTTCCCCATAGCTGCTCTCTACCTCTGTGGGCTTCTTCCCAAGCCATGTCCCCACTGTCCACTAACTTGCTCCATCAGAAACCCAGGGATCAGATTTTCCACTCAATCTTCACCACGCAACAGGTACTAAGTCCTGTTGACTTTACTTCTTCATCTCCTTTGTACCCTTGTCATGACCTCTGCTCCATCCCCCAGACCCTGGTCCTGGCCTCCTATCTCCAGTATTAACCTCTCTATCCTCACACCTGAAATGTACGTCTGATTCCATCACTTCCTCATTTAGAATCCTTCAGTGTCTCCCTGTATTCCTCAGGGTCAGGTCTAAACCCTTTCAGAGTGGCTCACGTATAAGCCAGCATGTTCTGGCCACTGTGTTTCCAGCCTCAACTTCCAACACTGCCACCCACTTCAGACTCCTGACTTCATTGTTCTGAATGAACTGCCTGCAGTCTCATGAATTTGCTGCCCACTTTCCCTTGGCTGGACCTTTACCTGGCTAACTGCAATCCAAACTGCAGGTATCTGGTTTCTGGAAGCTTCCCTGACTGCCTGTGGCCCCTACCCCCAAGGCTCGATTAGGTGCCCCTTCTGTATGAGTCTGCAACACCATGCTCCTACTAAGGTCTCATCACATCCTACCTTACCAACACTTACCATAGTGAATTGCTGAGTCCCGTGTACCTTCCTCAACAAACTGTGGGCTCCTTGAAGGGATTGTGCGTGGCTCATCTCTGTATGCTCAGTGTCTAGCACTGTGCCAGACTAAGGGAGGTGGAGGTAGGTAGAATGCAGTGGTTAAGAATCCAGACTTTCACCCAGTGTCATCCAATGCAGTAGGCGCTTGCCACATGTGGCCGTTGAGCATTTGCAAAACTGAGGGTCTACGCTGAGAAGTGCTGTGAGTGTGTAATACACACTGGATTTTGAAAGCTTAGCATTAGGACAAGAATGTGAAATACTTCATTAATACTATTTTATGGGGACTCTCTTGTCCCCTCCTGGCGTGAGCCGGGAGCTCTGTCCTTTCACTGTATCTCTAAATAAAAGCCTGTACTTTGCTCTCCTAAAAACAAACAAACAAACAAAAAAACTATTTTATGTTGATTAAATGTTGAAATGATAGTATTTTGGATCTGTGGGTTAAGTAAAATATCTTATTAAAATTAATCTTACCCCTATTTATTTTAGCTTTTTAGAATGGGGTTCTTAGACAATTTAAAATCATACACATGGCTCATGTTACACTTCTGCTGGGCAACACCGCCCTGAGCTGGACCCCCCAGGTTCAGACCCCTTATCCATTACTCACTGCTTAAATAGCCTTGGGAAACATGTTTAGACTCTCTGTGCGTCAATTTTTACACCTGTAAAATAAGGATGGTATTAGAATCCTCCACACAGCGTTGTTATAAACATCAAATGAGTTAATTTGTGCTTTACAGATAGGAAGTCCAATATAAATATTAACCATCATTTTGATTAGTTACTCAATTAATATTTGTTGAATTCTTGAATCCTAGCCTCCTTACCTTCACCCCATCCCTGCAGCTACCACTTAAGCTGTCGCTCAGCATTTATTCAGCAAATATTTATTGAGAAACTACAAGTCAGGCATTGTGATCGACACCGCAGGCAAAGAGGAACATTTAATTGATCAATTAATTTATTCGGTGAATCTTTGTGGAGTGTATCTTTTGTGCCAGGTGCTGGCTAGACTCTGGGGTACATGGAGGTCAATGCTGCCCTCCAGGATTCTTGAGCACACTGTGGAGACAGATCCTAGCAAGGTCATGGTTGGCACTGTGGGCTGCATTCTGGGATAGTGGGTGCATGGAGTGATGGAGACAAAAAGGACAGACCAAACCCAGCTTGGGAAAGGAGAGTGTCAGAAATGCTTCCTGGAGGGGGCGACTGATGCATGAGCAGGGTCTGGCCAGGCAGAGGGAGGCCACGCAGGGAGAGGAGAGACATTTCCTCCCTCATCCATCAGATGCCGGGTAGAGAGAAGCTGGGTCACAAAACTTAACCTGAAATGCGCAACCACATCAATATCAGTCGAGGCGGCTGTTTGTTCCTAAGTGGACAAGCCAGCTGGTTGATTGAATTTTTCACTTATCATTAGGATGTCGAACAGCATCTAGAAAACATAGCCCTCCAGCCAGGATCCTCAGCATCCCTGGGGTTGAGCTTGGGCCCCCAGACGGCGGCACCTGCCTGCAGCCCCAAACCCTAGAGCCAGCCTCCCTTGCCATCAGTGCACAGCTGGTAAGTTAAAAGCAGTTTAGGGATAATTCCACCTCCGCACTGAAGACTTCCAGCCACTGTTAATGAATTTAAATGCTGGGGATTTTCTCTGATGCCTCATTGCATATGCTCCTCACATTAAGATGCTAATGAGGGATCTGTTGGATGCAGGCACTGGAGCTGACCAGGGATGGTGGCCCGGGTGGGGTTGCTGACTGGTCAGGCATTTCTCATTTCTCACCCATGCTTAATCAATGAACTCTCCAAACGGGTTAACTGTCCTGGGCCTCCATGGGAATTGAACTCAGTCAGCCAGGGCTGGGTGGGGCTGGCTCACAGAGGCCTTCTCTGCAAACCAGAAGGCTGCTGAGCACAGGTCTTACCATGCAAACAGGGGTGTCACTGCGAGACTCTAAGGCCTGGGGCTGGCCCCGTCTGAGAGGCTGTGTCTTCCTCGGGGACCTAGATGGGCTGTGGGGAAGACTCAGACCACACGTGCACGTTCTTGGGAGGCCCCCCATCTTGAAGGGAAGCACTGATTTTCATCTGTCCCATGGCTCAGGATGGAGTGGGGGAATGGAGGATGGAAGGGCTGGGTGGAGGACAAGAGAGGGTGGAAGGAAGGTGTTCACCTGGCCCTGAAAGGCAGAGGTGCTTCTTGGCTGAGGTATGGCGAGGGTGACACTTGGCGCCGCCCCTGGGGCCAGGTAGTTGGCATGATCCCCATGGGGATGGAAGGAAGGAACCTGGGTCTCCTTGGTCTCTCCCTCTTTTGACAGATGCCGAAGGGAAAAGTCAGGGAGAGGCAAGAGAGGATGTAGAAAAGCCAGGAGGTTAGCAGTGCCAACTTCTGGTGCCAGACAGCCTGGCTCAGGTCCCATCCTGTCTCTACCACTCACATGGCCTTAGGCAATAAGTGTCTTGAGCTCTCTGTGCCTCAGTTTTCCCATTTGTGAAATGGGGATAATAATACCAATAGCACCTGCCTCATTTATGAAGATGAAATGATTAGTTTTATTTGTCAATTATGCCTCAGTAAAGGTGAAAGAAATGTAAAAAAAAGATGAAATGAGTTAATGTATGTTCAGTGTTCAGCATGCTGGAAGCACTTTTTCAGTATCTTAGAATCATTTCTATTAGTGGCTGATGTGGCTGACCGATTTCTAGATTCTGCTAGAGAAGGCACGAAGAGGAGGGGCGCAGAGCAGCAGGGCTCCACCAGGCGGCGCTGGGAAGGGGCTGCGAGGCGGCCTCTTCCCTCCCTGCACGCTTCCCCCAGAAACCACCTCCCTCGGCTTCTTGCAAATCCACGACAATTTTGTAAATTTGCTTAAGGATTAAATTAATAAGATGCTCTTCCTCGGCTCCCACAGCTGTGTGGACCAGCGCTTCTGTGCTCTAAGTGTCTAGAGGAAGTAAAGCCACTTCTGAACTTGACTTCTTCAGGGGCAGCCCCAGGATTGAGCTTGGTCTGTTCTTCTGCAACACGCTGCTCTTCTCAGCACTGATATGTACAATTGTGACAGAGGGCAGGGGGCTCTCGCGCTGTGTGAGGCTTTGTGAGTCCATCTCTGTGTCTGTCTTCTCCCCTCAGACAGGGTCCTTGACCTCAGAACTCCATCTCCCACATCAGACTGGGAGCCCCTCGGGGTAGGGTCTGTGTCTCCTCCGCTGGGCTCTTCTCCTTGGACGGGAGCCTCCCATGCCTCCCAACAGGTAGGTTTAGGGCCTGCAACTCCTGCCTGGGCCCAGGCGCTTCTAAATGGTGGGGGAACATCAGGGGGTGAAGGAAGGAGGGCTGCCAGGGCTCTTAGCCCACCCTGCTCTGGACATTCTTCCCATGGCAACAATCCTACCTAAATTCTGAAGGTGGGAATGGTATTGCAGGTTGAGAGTGGAGCTGTTCTATATATACTACCCTTCCTCCACTTCTGGGGCTGTTGGCTCCCAGAGGGAACACAGGGTGACATGGTTGAGGGGAATAGGGGATAGCAGGGGTCCCAGGGTGGACAGCAGCCTCTCCCACAATTTCCAGATGGCCCCTGTGTGCCATCCCTACCCCCCGAGAATAGGGGGTGTGTTTGGGAAGCAAAGACTTGTGGCCTTGATGGTCCATGTCCCCATTACTGTGGGGGCCTGGACATCAAGCTCTCCAGTGTCCCCCTCCCTTGCCCCAGCACTAGAGCTCCAAGCCTGGCTGAGGGGCCTCCCAGGTGGCCGAAGCTCTGTGAGCCTAGGTCTCGTCCAAGACCGTTCCATGTCTGCTGCCTCTGTCTTCCCCTCTTGCCTCTTGCCACCAGAGGAACTTTCTCCAGAGTAATAGCTGGAGAAAACAGCTGCATCCATGCAGCCACTGTGCTCCGAGCCTTTGATGAAGGGTCAGAGGGTTAGCCCCTTGCCATTCAGCACGCAGGCAGGGCTGGGGGCCTCTTGATTTCCCTTTCCCCCAGCCAGCGGCTCTGCCAGAACAACAGGTGAGATGAGGCTGTCTTGAGGCTCTGTGGGGCCAGGGAAGAAAGTTGGGTCCAGAGGCCCCATTAATTACCAAGTCTCTCCTGCCCCAACTCTGGCTCTGTACAGCAGGGGCACCCCAGCTAGGGCACCCCAGCCACTCCCAGAGAATCTCAAGCTCCAAGAGACTGCGTGGGAAGCAGGTCTAACCTTTCTACAGAAATTCTCATGGTGAGTAGCCAGGGTGTGCTAATTACATGTTTCCAGGGATGGGGAGCTCACTACCTATCCATGCAGCCCATTTATTTGGAGAAGGACAGTTCTGTCAGAAAGTTCTTTCTTATTTCAAACTGAAATCTATCTCCTATCTCCTGGTAACATCCACTCCCTGGCCTGGTTCTGATCTTGGAGACATCGAAATTAGGCATGTCTCTGTTCTGTGATTGGCCTTCACACATTTCAAGGCAGAACTATTTCCTCCTTCCTGGAGAGCATGCTCTTTTCTTCCTGTCCGGACACTCCACTGCCCCCCTGTTCTTCTCTGGACACTCCATTTTGGAATCAGAGACCTTGGTACGTGCTCTACCTCATAGCAACTTTGTCCTTCAACGTAGCATTTCACATTTCTGAGGCTCAGCTTTCTTATCTATGAAATGGGGACAGACTGGATGAGAATGGGTATACAGTGGCCAGCACAGTGCCTGGTGCTGAGCAGGTAGGTAGGTCTTCAAGGCTCACTGGCCCCTTCTCCCCCTTACATCAAAAGTGTCTCCCTCCTGGGGCCTCAGCCTCACGTAGACACAGCACCCAACCGGAGGGCCCACCTTACTCACACCCTGCTTCTGTCCCAGCCAGGCTTCCCTCCACCTCTCTGCTCCCATCTGCGGGCAAAGGATCCAGCCATCTGCTGTGGTCTAAAAACAGCCCTCGGTGTTAACAGTTCTCGCCGACGTTAGACTCCCCCCAGCTGCTGCAGGTGGGCGTCCATGGTCTCTGGCCGAGGTCTCTCGGGAGAATTCTACAAGGCTGGCTGGCTGCCTCCTCCGCTGCCACCTTCTCCTTCTCTTGCCCTGAGGAGTTCCCGGCTGCCACCCTGGTCTTGACGGGCACAGGGGCACACTGCTGTGGTACTGCTTCAAGACCTCCTGTCTCCAGAGGAGGTTTTAATTACCCCTGGTGACATGTCTGAATTACAGACCCCTCGGGTGTGTGGCATACACTGTTTATGTTCTGCCTTAAGTAATTGTATCTTTGGAGAATTATGCAGTCTTGTGGAAAAATACAGGTTTGATGGTGGAAGTAGAGATGCTAAGACAGTCTCGCCTGCCTCCCAGCCCGTGTGTCCAGGGACTGCACGCCCCAGGCAGCACCAGCGGCTTGGGGACGCACTGGCGTTCCCACACGCTCCTCCTCGTCTTCCATCTTCTATTCCGCAGTGCGGGCCGGTGTTCATCTGCTCATTTCAGTGCTTGATTTGGCACGTGTCTTAGTGTGAGACTACCCTGCCCACAAGGAAGATTGTTTAACGGTCACAAATCCTTCCCATCCCTGCACCGATACCCCTTTACTGCAACTCCCATTCATAGAGTCTGTTTCTCCAGCCCCTGAGTGGCCTGTGACTTGCCTGGACCTGCAGAATGCAGTGGAAAGAGTGGCATTTGAGATCCGGAGCTCCAGCCTCAAGGGGCTTGCAGCTTTCCCCTTTACCATCTTGGGGACTCTTCTCAGGTATTATGCTAGGAAGCCATTCTAGCTGCTGCAGGGTGAGAAGCTTCAAGGAGGAGAATGGAGTCTCTCCAGCCAAGAGCCAGCACCGGGGTGCAGTCAGCTTTGACCTCCCAGCTCAGCAGACCCTCCAGGTGAGACTAGGCAAAACCTCAGACAAACCACCTACCGACCCACCCAGAATCAAGGGAAATAAGAAATTGTTGCTGTTTCAAGCCATTTTGGGGTAGTTTGTTGGTTATCAATAATAAGTGAAACAGAATCTGGGTGCAAGTAGTGTATTGGGAGTCATCCCAGGAAGCATTGAGGGGTGGGGCATGAGATGGGGAGGGAAGGGCAGGCAGAGCGTGTTAATGTGGGGCTATCTCTGCGGGCAGCTGGGGCTCGGCTCATGGGGACCCTCTGAGACACCGTGCTGGATGCCTCCGATCAGTCCCACGGAGAGGGGAAGAAGTTCAGAGACTTATCCTCATCAGTGTGGGTTGTCTCTGGGCTGTTAATTTCCTGGCATGATTGGCCTGCCCTACACATGGGCACATCCAAGGGCCAAAGAAACCCCCAGCCCATGGCCTAGGAAGCAGCTGGTGCCTGTCCCTCTGCAGGTGACCACATACTGGGACGAGGCGTCATGGTCTGGGTGCAGCAGGCAAGTACTCTGGCAGCCGGTATGTGCCGGGCCCCCACCATGTATCCAGCTTCTTCTAGGTTCTGGGGTCACACTGATGGACGGGACAAGTGAATCTGCCCTTGGTGGCTATAGTTGGGTGAGACAAACTAGAACAAAAATACTCCATGGGTATGACACTGCCATCCCTAAGGGAGAGTTTTGGGAACAAGTGGTGGCATTTTTCATGGCCATAGTTACTATAGGGGATGCTACTGGCAGTTAGTGGGAAGGGCCAGGGTTGTTAAAAGCCCTTCAACAATGGAGTAGTCCAGCACAGTGAAGAATCAGCCCACACCCTGCATGACTTTCAAATACCCTGGTTGACATTCAAGTGAATGAAGAACCTATTTATGATTATTTGAGCCTGGAACCTAACTCTGTTTTATATATAAACATAAAGTATTTGTGTCACGGATTTAATATACACTGAATTTTCCTGGAATACAACTACCATGTAAATTGAAGAAAGATTGTACTCTGTTCTGTTGGAAATATTGCCAAGAGTTATTCATCATTTTTGGAAAATCACATTGCTGATTGCAAGGCTCTTTGTGGTATTTGAGTCTCAGATACAATCCCTGAGTGTCAGGCTGCTCGTGGGGCCGTGGCCCTCGTGGCGATCCAGTGTGTGGGTGCAGAGCTCTGACTTCTTCATTATGTCTTCTGGTGTCATCCAACTTGAGCATTTACATATCGAAATACATATTTTATTATAAATGATCTTCATTTTACTTTTATATTACAGTTAGGGCATTATGTTGATTTATTTTCAAATGATGTGTCTGGGTAGGTTATGCTATCCATGAATTTCATTTCAGGATTGTAAAGGAGCCATTACAAACTATTTGTTATAAAAGCAGGGGGATGTGATAGGGCTGAGAACTAAACGGGCATTTCAAGCCAATAGGTTTACCATGCAGGTGTGGACACGGAGCTTCGTGAACCTGAGGAAGGGTAGACTTAGTGTAGGAGTGTGCTTGGGGAGTGGGAGGATCAGGGAAGACTTCACTGGGGAGGTAGCATGTCAGCAAGTCCCAAAGAATGAATCCACAGAGCCCCTGTAATCCCCAAAACGGTTCTGCAGAGTGGATAGGCAGGAACTCAGTGATATTACTATTCATAAATAAATGAATATTTATTCTATTTCACAGATGAGCAAATCACAGATTGAAGCTCAGAGAGGTTAAAGGACTCATCAAGACTGCATATCTCTTAAGTCCCTGAGTTCATCACATAGTCACTCAGCAAACATTTTGGGGCCATCTAACTACATACTGAGTACATATAGGCCCTGCCAGTCAACATGTTTACTGTGCATCTACAAGGTAATGATATTGTGGATATAAGATAATAAGACAGACCCTCTCATTGTGGAAGGAACAGAGAATAAACATGCAAACCAGGATTTCTCAGCCTTGGCACTCCTGACATTTTTGTGGAGAGGCTGCCCTCTGCATTTTAGGATGATCATCAAGGAAAAGGGAGCGTTTCCTCCTTCATCATCACATCGTCACAGTCGCCGTCATTGCTTCTGATTGCATCGCTCCTCCACATGCTGGGCACTGCTCGTTACACATACCGACTCATTCAATCCTCTCAACCACCCAGTGAGGAAGGGGCAATGATTGCCTCCATTTTACAGATGGGGAAACAGAGACACCGAAGCAGCAGCAAGAGCAAAGTTCTTCCGCTTGGCAAGTTTTAGGGGCCGAATGATGGTGGGTAAACCTGGGAGGGTGGCAGGAGATGCGATGGGGGTGAGGAGTCAGATCAGGCGGGTCTTGTGGGCCACGTGGAGTGGAGGCTGTGGTGGGCTGCACTCCTCCAGGGGCCGGAACTCTTGGCTGAGGGCCTCTCTGGGAGCGCAGTCAGCCTGCTCTGTTTAGGGAAAGGCCTGGGGGGAGACAGCCCACAACCGACCAAGATCAGTCAGGCAGGGTATGAGGCTTGACCTCCTTGCCTGGGGCAGCTCTAAAGGGCCAGCCCTGCTCCAGAGCTCCTGTGGGATTTGACTGAAGCCTCTGTTACAACTCTGTCGCAGTTCAGTGTTGCCCTCCCTTCCTCCCCTTGCTCCACAGGCGTGATCATGAGAGTTCCTCAGTAGACTTCCTGCATGCTGCGTCCCATCACAGAGTCTTTCCAGGTGAGCCTGTTGTAGGACACCATGATTGGGTATTGGGGTTTTATGCTGCTTGCAACAGGAAGCCACTGGAGAGTTTAAGCAGGGGCACAGTGGGACCCGATTTACACTCTGGGAAGTTTATGAAGCAGCAGGAAAGCCAGGGGGAGACAGATGTAACAGTGCAGGTGAGAGGTTAGCACTGGGCTATAGCAGTGGAGGTGGTGATGAAACGTCAGTTTGGGGATGTGTTGAGGAGGTGGAGCTGACGGGACTCACTGTCTGGTGTGGCAGAAAGAAGAATCAAGGGCAACTCTTCGTGCATCTGAGCCCCTGGTGGGGAGTGGTGCTACTTCCTGAGTCACAGAGGCTTATTGGGAGAAGAAGGAATGGGTTTGTAGGGGAAATCAAAGGTTCCTTTTTGGGCCAGTTGAGTCTGAGATGCCTCAGATGTTTAAGGGAAGATGTTGAACAGGCAGGTGGGTAAACAAGCCTGTGGGAGGGTCAGAGCTGCAGATACACATGTGAAGGCAGTGAGCTTCTGGATGACACAGAAGGCAGTGTGAGTTGCTGAGACTGCCCGAGGAGAGAGGGTTCGTGCAAAGCTTACAGGGACTGGGGCACCCCAAGATTTAGGCCCCAGGAGAGGGGAAGCCTGACAAGGAGAAAGAGAAAGAATGGCCCTGAAGGGAGAAGAAAACTAGGTGAGTGTGTTGCAGAACGTAAGAGAAGCGATAGCTTTCAAAAGGGGGGAGGTGGTCAACCATGAGGAGTCCTCCCAAGAGATCAAGCCAGGTGCGGACACACAAGTGGACTTCCATTAAGTGCAGGTTATTGGTGACCTCGGTAACAGCTGTGTCAGTAGGTAGGTGACGACAAACCCTGATTGGAGATAATGAAAGAATGGGGGGAAAGGAGTCTGGATAGTGAATATGTGCAACTCTTTGGAGGAGTTTTGCTGTGAAGGCAAGTGGGAAAAATGGGGCGACTACAGGTGGGGATGTGGGGGCTGGAGAGGCATTTTTAAGATGCGCTCTACCAAGGCTTGTTTGTGTGGTGATGGAATGTTCCAGCAGAGCGAGGAAGGATGGACAATGATAGGTGCAAAGTCCTTGGGCTGGCAGGAGGTGACACAGAGGGCTCAGTGGGGAAGCTGGTGGTAGATGGGGGTGGGGGCTACTTGCATTTCTGTGGGAGGCAGGATGGGGCATGTGGGTTGAGATGCAGGTGAGGAAGAGAGAAGTGGATATTTTTTATTTCTGAGTCAATTGTTTTCCTATGAAATATGAAACAGAATCATCAGATGAGAATAGAGGGATGAGAGACGTGTTAGAGATTAGAGGAGAGAAGGTGGGAAGCGGTTGTCTCAGGTAGTGAGAAAGCGAAGTTTCCCGGGAACTGGGAGTGTCTGGCAGCTTTAAGAGCCCGTGAGCATGAAGCAGGTCCAGTCATATGACTGCCTGATTTTCCTTAGCGGCTTTCAGCTATTAGGGGCCTGCACAAAGTAGGTGGATAGTTGGGTTAAATGAGAGTCGGGGTCTTGCCAGGTACTGTGACAGGCAGAGAAGGACGAAGCCGTTGGGAACTCTTGCAGTGGAATGGCTGGAGTGCTGACCCACGGCCTCTGGGCTAGAAAGGCTGTACATGTTAAGGATGCTGGACTGTGACAAAGTGGAAGGCTATCTCACTGAGGTCAGTGCACTGCTGGTATTGGGGGCTGGAGGAGGTGAGGCTGAAGGAGAGGAGGTGAAGGTCAGAGTGCTCACAGTAGAGACAAGGGTGTTTGTTGGTGGAGGAGATGGTGAGTGAGTGCACAGCTCATCAGGGAAGGAGCTCTGGGCCTGGCGGCCTCCAGAGCGGAGGCGGGTGGTAGATCTCTGACGTAGCACCCTCCAAAGAAGCTCAAGGAAGAAGCCGCGGAAACTGCTGGGAAATGAAACTTAGGAGCAAAGAGGCATATATAGTGTGAGAGAAAATAGATACCACTTGAGAGGGTTGGAGGAGAACGTGTGTTCTCAGAGGAGGACCAGTTTTCTTTGAACAAGAAGGTGAAGGGAACCTTCAGAGAAGAGGTGGAGGGTTGACTGCATTTGCTAATGACCCATGGGAAGTTGAGAGGGATTTCTGGAGGAAGGGTCAGGCTGTGTGGGAAGGGGTGGGAGATGGGGTCTGGTTAGGGGATGTGCAGGACAATACTGGGATAAGCCCTGGGGCCAAGCTGGATGATTCGAGAAGCCTGGGCTCAGCTACTGACCGCATCAACAGGAAGATGACTGGTGGGGTGAGGAACGGCAGTGAGACCTATGGTAGGATGTGTCCTGGGGCCCAGGTAGCTGGTCTGTCCTGTAACATCTGGGATCTTCTCACTCTGACGGAATCAGGGTTTTCTCTGAAGCACTGATGCCCCTGCAGCCTTTGGAAGGAAGGTGGCTTTTTCTTTCTTTTCCACCTTATGGCCTGGGGCTGGGGTCCATTTCCTCCCTGCCTAGGAGCTTCAGGCTTCCAGGTCTTCTCCCCACAAGAGAAGGGGCTGACCTCCAAAGCACTCAACCGCTAAAAGCTGTTTTCCCATCACTAGTGGCCTGCAGGTCCACCATAGGCATTGAGAGAGGGAGTGGGGTCCTGCCTTTGAGGAAGGCCCCAGAGGCTAGGATGGACGTTTGTTCAGTGCAGGGGCGTGGATTTGACCTGAGCAAGCACACCAGTCTTCCTGGAGAGCCGAGGGTGTAGAGGCTAGAGAAGGGAGGGGAATGGCCTGGCAGAGCCTCGGCTCTTAGTGATGAGAATGGGAAGGAGTAAGGGCCAGAAAGGTGAGCCTGGTGTCAGCCACATGGTTCTCTCACTCATCTGCAGTCAGTGGGGAGTGAAGTGGGGGACCACATCTGTGTTCTAGAAGGCTGGCCTCAGTAGCGGTGTGGATGAGGGAGCAGGGATCGGTGAGGGACACGAGCAGCACAGACCCGGAGAGGGTGCGGTTCAGACTGAATCCGGAACTGGAAGTGAAGCTTTCAGCTCCCGGCCCAGCGGTCTTCCTGTGCTCCAGGCGGCTGGGGGCCAGGGAAGGAGCCCCTTCCCTGCTGAACACCTTTGACTTGTTTCTTGGTTCCCTACCTGCCTTCTCCTAAGGAAGGGCTGAGAGGCTGGGGATTGGGTGTTACTATTCTATTCAACACTCTTGCAATCCTGGGATTTGCTTTCTCTGGTTGTGGGACAGAAGGAAAATGGGCAGATTGTTTTGGAGCAGGCCTCTGGGACTTTGGGGTCCAGAGTCAGGCTTGCTGGGGGAACCTTCTGTGATGGCTCCAAAATACCCCCAATTTGTCTTAATCCCCAACCCTGGAGCCAGTGTCACCCTCTGACATAGGGAGATGCCTTTGGGTGCAGATGGCCTTTCTCAGATATGATGGCAGCAGGGTAAGATGCCCCAGGGTTATACCTCTCAGTTGGCCAGTTCCTCCCTGACCTTAAGCTCCCCCATTTCATGTCTGAGGGTGAAAGCCTGCTTCGTGGAGGAGATATGGCTTGTGCCGGGTGACACAGCTTCTCCCTGCTGGCTCCAGAATCGGGGGCTGCTCGACCCTCCAACCCCCCTTGCTGCTCTGCTGAGGGGGACCGGGTGAGAGCAGGGGATGCACAGCGCCCAGGCCTGGGTGTAATCTCAGTTCTGCGGCTAACCCTGCTGATGCCGCCCTCATCTGGCCCGGGCAGGAATCATGTCACCTGTGTCTATTGCTTAAAACCTCCCTGCAGCTCCAGAAGTTGGGCTTCATTTGTGCCCATTTCATGAACGAGGAAACTGAAGCTCAGAAAGGTGAACTGACTTTCTGGAGGTCACTTAAGTAATAAGTGAAGGAGGTGCGTTTGAAAATAGGCCTCCTGACTCTCAATTCAGTGCTCTCTCTGCTTCACAGGGCCTTGGTCCCCCATCTGGTCAACGGAGGAGTCTGGATGGTTCATCTAGGAATTTCCTCCCTGGTCTATATTTTAGGGTATCTTGGGGGAGTGGGCATTTTGGGGAGCAGTGTTTGCTATGGAACAAGGGAGTCGGGGTGGGGCTGAAGGGTCAGGAGAAGTTTTCAGGCTGTGCCTCATATTCTCACATTCAACTCTTGATATTTTCCCACATGAGGTTATTTCTCCTGTCTCAGAGCTACCCTGACCCGCTCAAAAGAAACAGTTCATCCTATAACTTTCAACTTGGTCCTATTACCAGACCACACCATCTGCAGTGTATTATGAATTAATTAAAAATAAACCTGTAATTATCTTGTTAATAGGGTAATTATATTACATTGTAATTTTTGTGTTAAAGCATTAAATTGTTAAATGTTAAGATGTAATATATACCATACTTTTTGTAAGCTGATTTTGGCAGCCCTCATTGTTTGCGCACACTGGGAACCTCGCACAGTGGGTGGCCTCTGAGGGGCCCTGTGGTCACAGGCTCTTTCCCTGGGCCTGGCCGGAACATTGGGCCAGAGAAGGAGGCAGGCTCTGTATTGTTTCCCAGGGTTCTCTTCAATTATTTTTTCCTTGCAAAGAGATGCCCTTCACCAGAGCCTGGAAGTCCACAGGCTATCAAAGGACCTGCAAAAATCAAAGCCGAAGAAATTGAAAAAGAGGACAGAAGCTCTGACTCTGCAGTTTCTCTAGTAGGCCTCAGGCGGGGGTCAGAGGGGGCGTGTGGTCAACCAGTGGAAGACATGGACTTGCAGGGCAGGGTGCACCTGGACTAAAACAGGCTGGAGATGGGAAGGAGATGGGTATGACAGTCACGTATTCAGGGGTCAGCACCAAGAACAATCTTGGGAACTTCCTGGAGGAAGTGGTATTCCTGCATCAAACTGGTCCAGAATCTAGCATGGACGTGTTAAAGCCTACTTTATCCTCCTCTCCACAGCCATGTGGCTCCCATCTCCCTTCTCATCTCCCTCTGAAGGGTGCCCTACCCCAGGAAGAATTGAGTTAACCCTGCTTGTACCCTCCCCTAACTGCTGTCCCCCAATAAGCAGATAACCTTGTGGAGAAATAAGCTTCATTTGAAGGCCAGAACCCTAGGCTGGCAGAGCTGGAAGGGACCCCAGCCACCACCTTGCCTTAGTCCCCTTACCCCCATTTTACAGATGAGGAAACTAAGGCTCAGAGGAGGTCGCTGACTTTTCCATGTGGTATCTCCTCAATGCTCCATTTTCTCAGTATCTTCAGGAAGTTAGTAGAGTCTGGGATGGGTGGGATGGAGGTCGGGAAGCTGGAGGCATTTACAATTTCTTGGAGTTCTGGGCCTCCAGTAGCAAAGCTCGCGAGAAGCTCGTAGAGAGCTGGCTGTTGTACCATGCCCCAACCCTAAAATCTGTTCCCTGTGTTCCACTGTGCTACAGGCCAGCTCTCTGGAAAATCAAAACAGAGCAGTAAGTCTGGAAGTGACCTTAGGGAGCATCTTCACTCCACTCTGCACATCCCCACTTCTCCTCCCCACTTTATTTTCAGAGGAGGGAACTAGGACCAGAGAGGGGCAATGACTTGCCCAAGACAGCAGGCCCCCAGGAACTCTAGTCTGCACTCAGTGCCACTTCTGTCCATCTCCACCCTGTACTGTTCTAGCACCTCCTGCCCCAGTCTCTGCCTTTCTGTCCCATACACCTGCTTGGCCTCTCACCCACCTATATCAATTCCTGTCCTGTCTTTTGAACAAAAAATGGCTCTCTATCTGCCACTCAAGCCCCTGGGATAATGGTAACATCCACTGCACAGCACTTGATAGTTTATGGGGTGCTCCCACAGCCATATTCTCAATTAGCTTTTTGTACTCACACTGTGTGGCAAATACTGTCACGGTCCCCATCTAATTAACTGGGGGACTTAGGGGCAGACTCCCTCAGAGTATGTTTGGAGGGGTAGGGCACGGACTCTGGAGCTCACCTGTCTGGGTTTGAGTCCTGTCTGTGTATGACTCTAGGCCAGTCATTTACCTTCCTGGAGACTTACCTGTGGAGTGGATAATAACTGTTGTTACTGGGATTAAATGAGTCGATTCATTTCTAGTGCATACAAAGGCCTGACATACAGAAAATCTCAGTAATGTGAACCCTCATCATTGTGACTGTTTTGGGGACTTTTCTGCTTGCACTGCCGTCTGGGTGCCATCTCTGTTCCTGGCAGGAGGATTGATTTGCATTGGTTCTCCCCTCCAAGTCCCATTTTGGACAAATGTGAGAGGGGCTGTGGGAGGTGGCCAGACACCTCTTTGTGCTTCACGTCAGACTAGCTTCTACCTTACGTGGGAACTGGGGAGAGTCACTTTCTCTGCATCTTGGTGTCTATCTGTGAAATGGGGAAAGACCGCAATGCTGTTGTGGAGATCAAATGAGAATGTGTATACAATGTTGCACAGTTATTATACAGTAATAGTATTTACAGTGTGACTATTGACTGGTGATGAACAATTTGAAAGGAAAGGACTGATTCTAACAGGAAGACTTCCTGGAGGCAACAGTCCCAGTTCCCAGGCCACACACGTGCTCAGACCCCATTGGCCTCATTGGCCTGCCCACATCAAGAAAGCAGTGGGCCATTGGTGGTCCCTGGCTAGCCTGAGGTCCCAGCCCTGGGAGTGGCCTCCGATCCCTGCCCCAAACTGGCAGGGCTGGTGGGGAACCAATGTAGAGCATGGTTTTATCACAGCCAGGCTAACTGGGTTTTAAGCAGCATTTGCTTCCAAGTACTCATTTCTCAGGAGGAGGAGGAGGAATGCTGGTAGTTGGATGCAAGCCATTCTTTACACTTGAATTTTTCCCGCCCTCCGGTCTCTCTTCCCTCCTCCCTCCCTCTCCCTCCCTCTTCTATTTAATGCTCTGCCTCTGTGGAAACCCTGGCTCCGCCCAAGGCTGTGTTCAGGCTTGGAAGTGAGTACGGGGGAGGTGGGAAAAAGGCTCAGAAAGCCAGGCACTCCATGGGGAGCCCTCAAAGCTGCTGTGCCTCGCTTCCTGCCTCCTTCCCCTCATTCATTCATTTGTTCACTCATTCACAGATCATTCATTCACTTGTCCATGTATCTTCCCATCATCTCCATGGCATTCATTGAACCCATCCTAGCTGTCCAACTGAGTTCTAGCTGCTGAGATGGCACCAGTGAAATTGTACTTCCAGTTCACAGAACGCCGTCTGTTCCAGGCCCCGATGACCTGCCCATCAGCTCTTGGAGACAGGCAGCCCAGGTTCAAGCCCAGCCTGTTTCCCAAGTCTGAGCTCTTTCCACCACACATGCTCTTTCCTGATGATTCCACCTCCACAGTGTCGCTGGGTTCACTTGCCATCTCTTTCCTCACGCCCTCCTTTGGGCTGCTTCAGGCCTCACTGCCTTTCTTGTTAGCCTCCTAACTGGCTAGGGGTAGCCAGTTCCTTCCTCTCTTCTGTCCTAGGTGTAGCTGCCTTGTTAACCTTCCGGCCAGGCTGTCTCGCTGTTCTGCTCAGAAGCCCCCAGTGCCTCCCCATTGTTCTCTGCATGAAGTCCAGACTTTAAATCCTGCATCCAGGGCCCTTGACTTGTTGCCTCTGACTCGCTCCTCCGATCGGATCTTTGTCTTCTAGCATTCATGCACATTGCCCTTCAGAAAACTGGGTCCATTTCCCAGTACCCCACCACACCACTGTAATCCCACCATGAGATGTTCGCTTGCACATTTCCCCCTGCTTGTGGTGCCCACCATGTGATGGCCACACTGTGTCCGCAGGTACACATATTACCTATATTAAAGTCATGCTTAAGTGCCACTTTCCCTGTGACTCTTTCCTGGGTCCTACCCATCCACTAACTGGAGTCACCCTCCCTCCTCTGGGTCTCAGAGAACTTCACCTGTGCCTCCATTAGGACCTTCATACTTTGCAGCATGGAAAGTATGGACTTGTTTTGGATTTCCTTGAGATAAGGAACATGGCTTGGCCTTCTCTGTGTCCCTGTAGCCTTTGCACAAAGCCATGTGTGCAGCTGGCACCTCACTATCTCCCTGTGCTCTTAGTCTTCCACTGCCCAAAGGTGCTCCTTTCCCAGAAAGGCAGCCTCTGGGAGGCTGGAAAGGGTCCTGGCCTTGGAGGCAGTGCAGTGGGATGGCTAGTGGTACTGGCTCTGGGCAGACAGACCTAGGCTGACTCCACAGACTAGCTGGTGACCTTGGGTAGTTTACTTAACTGCTCCAACCTCAGTTTCCCCATCTGGATAACGACAGATGTTGATGGCAGGGACGTCACTGGGTTATGATTATGGAATAATACATGTGAGCCCCTAATCGCAGCACCTGCAGATCTAGATAAATGTTAGTCATTGTTATCAGTTCTAGTTCCGCTGTTACCAGCTGTGTGGTCTTCAGATATAAATTTGTTTTCTCAAGACTCAACTTTGTCATCTGTAAAATGGGAATAAAAATCCCTCCTGGCTTGGCTTGGGGTGTTGTTAAGATTAAATGAGATAATAGGTGTTTTGTGAGTCAGTCCCTGTGAATGGCAGGATCCCAGTTTCATTGTTAAATAAACAAATGGGGAATTTCATTTATTCACATAACCCAGTCATAGTAAGGCCAGGACCAATGAATATGGGCACCCTCTTTTTATCTCTCATCTCTGTCTTTTTGTGCACAAGACTTCCTCTTTGCCAGTGAGAAAGGCTGAAGCTGTGTCCATAGACAGTTCTAATCATCCTTTGGCCTCATGACCAATCTCAGGGGGTAAAATCCTGGGGAAGGCTCTGATTGGATCAGCCTGGTCACATGACTATTTGTATCAGGAAGCAGAAGGAACACAGTGCAGTGGGGAGATACAGTTCCCTAAGAAAAGAAGTTATTACTAGATGAAAGGGGCAGAGTATTGGGCAGACAAGTGGAATACACGTCTCCTCCAGATGCAAAATAATTTCATTCATTCATCCAAGATGAATCAAACACTATCATTGCCCAGAGTAGCCCCTAGTCTAGTGAGGGAGTTCTGTAAATTAAAATATGATTTACTGATATGAGGTGATATTACTTCTATTATTAATATATGATTTAGAATGTTTGTGAGAATCTCTGGGAGTTAGGGAGATGGAAAGAAAGAATTGGAGATCAAGGTAGGAACTTACGGAGGCCCAGAAAGAGAGAGATCACTTAATAGTTTGTAACAGGCTCTTTTGTACGTATTTTCTCATGTCATCTTCACATTAATTTTTCAAAGTAGGAAATATAATCTGTGTTTTAGAGGTGAGGGAAGGGAAGCCTGGGGAGGAAAAATTACTACCAGAGGTCACACTGCAAGCAAGTAGCAAGGCTGGGATTTGAACCCAGGTCTGCCCCAGCTGGACTGCATGCTTTTTGCTCAGTCCCATGAAGTGGCAGGGGATGGTGGAAACAAGTCTTCGACCCCTCCTTGGAATGAAGCGGAATGTGCTTAGGAAGAGGTTGGAACTGGCAGTTGGGAGAATCAAGTGTGGAATGAATAAGCAGCCAATAGAGAAAATAATTCAGGGGGCAGAACCGAAAGGAAAAGACCCCAGCAGGGCTATGTGTGTGGGGATCCTACTCCGGAGTCTCCCTCTCCCTCTCATACTTCACCGTTTTTCCTCTTCAACCCAATGCCAAGTGGCAGATTTATTAGTTTTAATTAATAGTCCAAATGCTGGGAAACCGTCCAGATTCCAGCTCTCAGCATCACTGGGTTTCCACAGGAAGGGGAGCGAGGGGGTGATGCCAGGAATAGCAATGAGTGGGGGTGGGGCAGCAGGAGAGGTGACCCTCCCTGCCTAGGCCTAGCCTGAGACTCCCCCACCCCTCCTCCTTGGGCCCCAACCTGACTCGGCCTTGCTGGAGCTGGAGCTGGGCTAGTTTTATGGGAAGGGGGAAGCCCAGCGCACTGTGGGTTATGGGGTTTGGGAGCACTTGGCTCTGGTCTCAGCTCCCCTGCTGTGTGACCTTGTCCAAGCCACTTGACTTCTCTGGGGTGATGGTGAAATTCGTCTCTAAAATGAAGATGATTCCAAGCCTTCTAAGTGTCCTGGCAGCTCTAAGTTCCTTCCAGATCTTATTTATAACTTCCCTCTTTCCCAATTCCTCCTCCAACAGGGAAATGCCTTAGATTCCACTGTTGGACTCTGCTCATCTCTTAGAGTGGTCTTCCAGGTTGGAATCTCCACCCCAACCCAGATCCAAAGCCTCCTCTTGAGGTTATGAGCATTCCTGCTTTTAAAGTCTGTCAGCCCTCGGCTTGAGCTTGGCTCCATCGGCCCTTAATGGCTGGGGATCTCTGGCAAGTCTGTGCCTCTGTTTCCTCTTTGCATATCGGGATGGCAATGCCTACTTCCACGGTGTATGTGTTGTGGGGGAGGGGTGGGGGAGCAGGCTAGAGGAGGTGGAGATTCAGTGAGGTAATGCCAGTGCAGTGCTGGATACATTGATCAACACTGGACCCACATTAAACATGGGACCCACCAACGACCACACAGGCTGGGAGCCACCCATGGGCCCTTTCCCTTTGGGGGCCACTCAGAGTAGTGCACAGAGGGAGGGGCTGCTGTAACTAGTGGTGGCCAGCAACCATGGGTACAGGAAATTCCAGTCCTTGGCAGAGGCCAGCTTCTAAGGAGCTGTTTCGATTCCAATTCTACACATCCCCCATGGTGCAAGCCCTTCATCCTCAGCTTGGAACTCTCATGCTGTGCTGAGATCATGCAAAATTATTCAACTAAAATCCTCCAGCAGGAAAGGCAATGGAGCAATCACAGTTTACTGCTGAGAAGCCATGGCCTTAACCTTGGCTGGGCAGCAGGGGCCCAGCAGGGCTGGGAGGCTGGACTGTTTCAGCTTTTTCCAGAGGTGTGAATCAGGCCCCACTGGGCTCCTCTCCTTCAGCAGGTGCTCCGCAGTGAGCCCCAGGACATAGGTCCAGGCAGTCTGGACCCGCCTCAGTGCCAGCCCCCCACTCTGCCAGTTGGAGCTACTGGTGTGGGCAAAGGGGTTCAGAGCTCCCAGCCATTGTTCCTAGGCTCAAGAAGCATCCTGCCTCCTGGGGTCTGGAGGCCAATGGGGAAAGGAGACAGAGGAGGAAATGAGGGTTCAGAGTAGGAAAGCAGGAGAGGGGAAAAGAGGAGGGGCGCAGGAGGAGTTCCAGATCCAGGAATACTGTCTGTGGAAGCCTAGTTAGGCTTCTCTGGACAATGTGACTTGCTTGTAGTATTCTCCAGATGTGTGTGTGTCTCTCCATCCCCACCTGGAATGCAGTGGAGACCCAGAGGATCCTTGGCTGTGAATGTACTCATCCTTCCATCCCTCCCTTCTCCCAGCTGACCACCCATCCACCAATCTGTCCACCCCTCCATCCATCCATCCACCCATCTATCCATCCACCCATCCACCCATCCATCCATCCATCCCTCCACCCATCCCTCCACCCATCCATCCCTCCACCCATCCACCCATCCACCCATCCATCCACCCATCTACCCATCCATCCACCCATCTATCCACCCATCCATCCACCCATCCATCTACCCATCCATCCATCCATCCATCCATCCACCCATCCCTCTACCCATCCATCCACCCATCCACCCATCCATTCACCCATCCATCTACCCATCCATCCACCCATCCACCCATCCACCCACCCATCCACCCATCCATCCACCCATCCACCCACCCATCCACCCATCCATCCATCCATCCATCCATCCACCCATCCATCCACCCATCCATCCATCCATCCATCCATCTATCCTCCTGTCTATCCACCCACCCATCCACCATTTATAGAGCTCACACTCCATAGCAGGCCCTCTGCAAAGGATAAAGAAGTGAAAAGTAAGATGCTAAAGTTTTCACAACAAAGGTCCTCTACCATGGTGCCTGCTCTTTCCTATCTTGGATTTTGTTTCCCCCATCTGCTGAGTTCTCCCAGCTGGAAACCTCAGCCTGTTCTCTGAAACCTTGCCTGCCTCCTCACCCCTGCCCAACTCTCATTTTTCCTTCAATTCATTTCACCTTCCATCACCCCTGGCTTCTTTTGATAACTTATCCACCCGTTCATTCACCAGCACCATTACCTCCCTGCCAGAGCAGGAAGGAGCCAGGCCTCAGAGATTGACTTCTTTTCTTGTTTCCATGCCAGGATTGGGCATGGGGTGAGACTGAAGAGCTGTGGAGTCAGGCAGCCCTGTTTCTAAGCCTGCCTCTGCCACTTCTGAGCAGTGTGACTTGGGGCAAGCTGCTTACACTGCAAGACTCATGTCTTCCTTTGGGAAAATGGAGGTGTTAATATTGTTTCCAAATGTGTGAGGAGGCTGATTCAACCAAGTAGATGAATGCCAAGTGCCTCTGCAGTGCTTGGCACACAGTAGGGGCTCAGGAAGTGCTGGCTCCGCCTCCCCACCCTCTCTCCCTTCTCCCCTTCCTCTGTGCAGGTGTGAACTTCCCTCCCTTCAGGCTGCAGAACTCTGGCATGCGGGTCAGCCAGACTGGGACTGGCACCGGCAGACGACTGGAGGGCATAGTAGAGCTTGTGATGACAGGAAGAAAGAAATTCTGCTTAGCCTCTGAGTTCCTTTTTTTTTTTTTTTTAAGGCAAATACTCAGAACTGACCAAAAGGCTCCCTGGTGGGGTTGGAGATAAGCTTGGAGAATGTCAGGGTTCCCACAGATCTCCAGGCAGGCAGGAACCCCAAATCCATCTCCAAGGAGACAGAAAGAGGCTCCCCATGGTCGTAGCACTCCGGTGGAAGGGGACACCACCCCTTCCCTGGAATGAGGAAGAAGGAAGGAAGCAGCACTTCGAGAAGGTATGTGCAGGTGCCTTCTGATACCTGCTTCTCACCCCTGTACACACAGATCTCCCAGCAGGATTTCCTCCTGCTGGTGTAGGATTCTCAACTGTTCCAGCTGGATGGGCCCAATCCCCTACTTTACAGAAGAGGAAACCGAGGCCCTCAGAGGGAGTGGAGGCAGATCCATGCCTCCTGCCTTCCAGGTTAGTGTTTTTCATTCTCTTGAATTCCCAGGTAAGTGGGCTCAGTACAGGATAGAAAAAAATCCTCTCCTAAAGGCCAGCGTGTGGGTTTCCTGAGTGGGGAGGGAGGAGCTGGCATAAGTATGGGTGGCTTCTGACAACATCCTATTTCCTGGAGCTTGGGAAGTGGTTTTCTGGGTTTTCATTTTATATAACCTATTAAGCTCTACAGTTATGGATTATTCACTTTTTGGTATTTGTATTATATTTCATGGTAAAAAAAAAAAAGAGCATTAAAAACCCCCAATAAATCTCATTGAAATCAATTACATATACAAAAAGAAAGCTCAAGGGGCCTGAGGTGTGCAGAAGGCCCCATCCAAGTTCCAGTCCTGGCAGGTGGGCTGTGCCCAGTTACTCCCCCTGTGAAATGGGTGTGGCCGGCCTCCCCCCTGCCCCACGCTGTCCAGGGAAGTAAGCACAGGGGAGGCAGGACATTTGCTAAAGGCCCCTGTTCTGTTCCAGGTGGGCAATGGGCACCATGGCTCTTGGATTAGCAGTTAGGTGAGGTTGCTATGAAGACTTGGTTGTAAATAACATCACTGGCCTCATCTTCAGGGCCAGCCTGCTCTGGGAACCCACTGTACTTCTGATCTTCCAGGGCAGTGGTTACTGGGAGTCTGGCAACCAGGGTCCCCTCTGGGTTCTTCTTTCCCTTTCTGTAAAATGGGAGGATTGAAGAGAGGCAAAACCTCATGTCTTGTGGGAGCATTCCCAGAAAACCCTAGTTCTGTTCACCAAGAGGAAGTGTGTCACCCAAAGGCTCAGAGAGGTCGCCTGACTTTCCCGAGGTCACACAGCACTCACTGCAGCTCTGGATCGAGGGCCCTATTCCTAGGACTTCTCTGGGAGGCGTACCTCCCCCCTCCCACTCCACCAGCCCCTGCCCTCGGCCAGGACCCTGGTGGACCTAGGGCAGGGCTCTGCTTGAGAAGCTGCATTCCTCTCTCCTGTCCCTGGTGATGCGAGGCTGGCCCTGAGCACTTGTGACTTTTAAGTTTCCTGAGATTTAAGGCGAGGCTGGCTGGTGGCATCCACCTCTCCAGGCTGAGGGTGGGAGGAGGGGGTATGATTCATTTTCCCTCTCCCTGTGCTTAATAAGAACACGGCTATAAATGTAACTGGGCCATTTACGAGCTCTGCGGGCCGGTTGCCTCTGGAAGCCAGCCTCACGTTTGGCTCCCAGGCCCCCTCAGAGCTGGCCTGGTCCAGCCTGTGCTACTTCTACCTGGGGAAGAAAAAAGGGGTTCTCTCCTCAGGCCCTTCCCCCGACCCTGGGAACCAGAAGCCTCATGGAGCAGACGTGGGAGAGAGAGGGCAGCTGGGGTTGGATATTACTAATCCGTTCAGTGTTTGCTAAGCACCCGCTAGGCATCTGTCAGGCACAACTCTAGGGAATGGAGACGTACTGGCCATAATTTCTAGTCCCCGCCCACAGGAGCTTGCTGCGTGTGGTGGAGACTCGTGAGAGAACAGGTAATTACTGTTCCCGGGATAGACGCTCTGACAGCCATCAGCACGGGCTGGAGGGCCAAGTGCAGGGCCCTCTCCTGCTGCCTGCAGGGGGCGCTGGGAAGGACTCCCTGAGGGAGATGACGGCTGAGATGGAGGTGTGGGTGGGGGTTGTACAGCTTAGGTGGGGAGGGGGGTATTCTACACAGCGCGAGTAGGTTTACAGGCTAAAGGTTTAGGGGCAATAAGGAAGGTGTATGTGGGGGGTTGGGAAGGCATGACTGGGAGGCCACTGAGGCAGGACCACACCTGGGAGACTGGCCTTTATCCTGAGGCCATGAGGAGCCTCTAAAGAGTTTTATGAAAGGGTGGGACTAGGAATTGGGAGATAAATGAGTATCTTAGAAAGGTCACTCTGGCAGGTACATTGTCACTTCTTGCTTGTCACCAGATAATGTCACCCCCTTGCTCAAAATCCCTTAAGGCACCCTGCCGTGCTTACAGTATGTGCTTTGCAGGCCACTGGTGACCTGGCCCTGCTTGCTTGGTCTCCTCAGTCGGGCTGTTCTGCAGCTGCTTGGACCTGCTGAGCTGGTCCCCCTGCACAGCCTTTGTCCGTGCAGGTCCCCTGCCTGCCTTGTTTGGGGCTCTGCTCGGATGCCATCTATGTGAGCAGGCCTCCCTGACCATCCGTGTGGAACCCCCAATTCTGCTTTCTTTTCCTCCAAAGCACTTATTTCCTCTATGAGGTTTTAACATAGATGCTGCATTTTTTAAACTGCTGTTTCTCTGTCTCATGTGTAGGCCCTCCAAAGGCTGGAATGCTCTCTGTCTTGTCTCTGGTCCTGGCATCTTGAACATGTCTGGCCCATGATCCACCCAAATATCTGTGGATTGAGTGAATGCATGGATGTGTGGTGGTCAGGCACGGCCAGGGCCAGGAGGCCTCCCAGGGGACCACGGAGGGCGTCAGTATCTCCCTGAGGCTCCCTGAGGGCTCAGGAGGCTGCTTCTGCCTGGGCCCTGGCAGAGCTGAGTTCTACAATGATAGTCCTCGCCCTTCCACGCATACACACACACACACACACACACACACACACACACACACACACACACTTCTTCCTCAAACACACACAGAGTTCTCCCTTACACACACACAGTCCTCCCCTCACACACACATAGCCCTCCTTCACATGCACACACATACATACTGGAAAAACGGCTCGATTGTCACTCTTGTTTGATCTTCACAACTCTCCTCGATTTTCGTGGGTGTAAAGTAAGGATAATGCTCTTCCTGGGATTAAGTGAGTTAATACATGGAAAGTACTTAGATCAGTTCCCAGAAAATGGTAAACCTCCAAACAATAGCTTTGTGTTATTTTTCAGAAGTGAGAGGTAAGGTGGCTCACCAAGGTCATAAGGTTAAGAGGTGTGGGAATGGAAGATGACAGCCAGGTCTCCTGACCTCAACCAGTGGCTTTCCACCTTACCTCATTGCTGCTCCCACAGAAGCCCCCTCCCCCTCTCCCTTTCTCACCCTGACAGTTGGGTGTGGCTGAGCAGTCTCAAGACCTGGTAACATCGCAGAGGGCTGGGCCAATCCAGAGAATTCCCCTCTAACCCCACCGCACACATACCAGGAGTTGTAGGCATGCTAAGACCCAAGACCCAGGTATCACACAGGGCTTTTCTGGTTCACAGGAACTTTCTATCTCTGAGGTCTGCTCTAAAGGTGGGTTTCTGCAATGCCCAGCAACTGGATGACTCCATCAGGAGGGAGGGGAGAAAACAGCAGACCTCCTATTTGTTGCTATGAAGACCAGGACTGACTGGCCCTGGGAACTGCCCACCCAGCAAGCACACCTGTGTGCCAGTGCCCTCCTCTGTCCCCCATCAGTCTCTCCACCCTCCCAGCTCCCCTACCCTATGTGCTCCCTTTCCTCCTCACTGTCACCCTTGCCATTTGCTTTTGACCTTTCTATAATGAGTTCATAGTCTCCCCATCGGGCAGAATAACCCATGCCATGTCACTGGCCTCTGAGTGTCGTTCAGGCGTTCTCCATTTCACAGAGGGGCAGCCCGAGGTCTAGAGAGGACCATTTGCTGAAGGCCACATGGTGAACTGGACAGTGATAAAACACACTAGCTAGCAGGGGGAACAGTGGGTTCCCTACCTGGTTCTGCTGATTTCTGGTGGTGCAATATTGAACAGGTTTCTGAACTTCTGTGAGCCTCAATTTCATCTTCAACGTAGGAAGAAGAATGCCTGCCACATTAGCTTGTTTTGTTTTTTTGAGGATAGAATGAGATAACTGGCATAAATCACCTGCACAGTGGCTGGCACTACTAGATGCTCAGTATATGTTGGTTCCCACCCCTCCACAAATAGAGAAGAGGCAGTTGAGTTAGGGATGGGGTGGAAAGCTAAACAAAACAGAAAACCTAGCAAAAGACCCAGACTCCAGGAGCTGCCCAATCAATGCAACTGCAGGGCCAGACCATGCTATCATTGCTTAACCAATTTTGCAGGGAAAAAAAAATCAAAGGATAGCTACAAATGAAAAACAAACAGAGCAAAACCAATACTCATTTATCTAGAACTAGTTTTCTGTCAGAGGAGGGGCCGGTCCCTTTGCCTGAGGACCTTTCGATTCCAACTGTGCAGAAAGATGACAGGCAAGAGATTCACTTTCTTCCTCAGCCTCGAAGGATGAGGGAGAAGAGAAGGAGGGAGTTGGGCCAAAGAAGCGAGAGTGAGGCACCCAGCCTGCCAGCCAAGATGATAGAGATGTCAGACTGCTCCTGCTGAATGCTGTGTGAGCTGCTCTCATCTGGCTAGAGGAGCATCCCTCAGTTTGCAAAGACATTTCCGGTTCTTTCCAAAGCCCAGGAGGATCCAGAGAAACACAGCCATTTCTGGCTGAGACATGAACCCTAGAGTAGGGCTGCCATGAGCCGCTGGGCACGTTGTGCACAGCACAAAGACTTCCAGCCAAGAGGGTCAGCGGGAGGTGAAATCCAGTGTGTTCTCCTCAGGGTCCTGATCTGAGGGGGTGACCTGGAATGCCCTTTTCATCTCTAGGGGTCAAGGCATTTTATAACCAGCTCTGGGCTCTTTGGTGGGTCCAGTCCATGGGGCTTTCTACTGGGCCAGATTGGAACCAGAGGTGCCACTGGGGAGTAATTATGCTCTTGGCTTTGGCCTCAGGCTGTCTGGGGGAATTCTGGCTCTGCCACTCACTTACTGTGTGACTTGGAGAAATTAGTTATATTCTATATATAAAATATATAAGTCAATGGCAACCTGAATGGTTGAGGAAAAAGGAAAATAGATAGTAGTAAGGTTTCACATTCTACTTGAAGTTGTAAAATAATGATTCTAAGTAAACTGTGAAAAATTAAGTATGCATAATATAATCCTGGAGCACCCACTTATAAAAAAGCTATACAGAGAGAAATATAGTAAAAAGAAAAAAGATTAAAATGGAATACAAAATATGTTTACCTGTAAGTCAAGAAAGGAGGAAACAGAGAAACAGACAATGAGGAATAAAGAGATTAAACAGGAAAGTGATAAAATGGCAGGTCTAAATCCAAACATATCAGTAATTACATTAAATGTAAATGGTCCAAATACACCATTTAAATGTAGAGATCAGAATGGATTAAAAAAAACCCTGCAAATATTTGCTGTCTATGAGACACATCAAATATGTTGATACAAATAGGTTAAAAGTAAAAGATGGGAAAATATATATCATGCAAATACTAACCAATAGAAAGCTGGGTGGCTTTATTAATACCAGACAAAGTAGACTTCGGAGCAAAAAGAAATACCAGGGAAAAAATGGGTTTTTACATAACAATAAAAGGATCAATTCATAAAGAGGACATAAAAATCTAAATGTGGATGCACTTAACAGACCTCCAAAATACATGTGGCAAAAACTGACAGAACTGAAAAGAGATACAGACAAATCCCTAATTCTAGTCAGAAACATCAACACTCCTTTCTCAGTTATTGATAGAACTAGTAGACAGAAAATCAGCAGAACTGATGAATCAATTGGATCTAATAGGCATTTACATAACACTCGACCCAACAAAAGAGGATATACATTCTTTTTCAAGTGAACTGGAACATTCATCAACATAGGGGATATACTGGATCATAAAACAAATATTAACAGATTTATATTGAAATCATACAATGTTCTCTGAGCACAATGGAATCAAACTAGATATTGATAATGGAAAGAAGACAGGAAAATCTCCAGACAGTTTGAATTGAACACCGTACTTCTAAATACTCTAAATAGATAACAACATACTTCTTATCTAAATACATAAGAAGCCTCAAGGGCAATTAGAAAATATTTTGAATTGAATGAAAATGAAAACATAACATATCAAAATCTGTGGTATACAGTGAAGGCAATAGTCAGAGGGAAACTTATAACATTAAACACTTACATTAGAAAAGAAGAAAGGTTTCAAATCAATAATCTTAGACTCCATCTTAAGCAACTAGAAAGGGAAGAGCAAAACAAACTCAAAGCAAGCAGAAGGATGAAGAGAGCACAGAAATCATTGGTAGTGAAAACAGGAAAACAACAGTAACAACCAATGAAACCAGAAGCTGATTCCTTTATAATATCAATAAAATTGATAAACCTCTAGCGAGACTGATAAAGAAAAAGGGAGAGAGAGAAAAGACTGAATTACCAATATGAGGAATGAAAGAAAGGATATCATGACAGACATTAAAAAGATATTAAAGGAATAATATAAATAACTCCAGGCAAATGAACTTTGTCAACTTAGATGAAATGGACAAATTCCTCAAAATCCATCCATTACCAAAACTCACCCAAGATAAAATAGATAACCTAAACAGTCCTATAATTATTAAAGAAGTTGAATTTGTAGATAAAAAATAATATTTCCAGAAATAAATCTCCCAGTTAAGATGATTTCTCTGGCAAATTCTTCCAAACATTTAAAGAAGAAATAACACAAATTCCATGCAATCTCTTTCAGAAAATAGAGAAGGGAATATTTCCCAACTCATTTTATGAGGCCAGCAGTATTCTGACACCAAAAGCAAAGAAAGCACAAAAAAAGAAAACTATAGATCAATTTCCTTCATGAATGTAGATAGAAAATTTTGTGACAAAATATTAGCAAATAAAGTCCAGCAATACATAAAAAGAAAAATGCACCATGAATAAACATAGTTTATCATAGGAGTACTAAGCTGGTTAAATATTTGAAAATTAATCAATGTCAGCCACCATATTAACAAGCTACAGAGGAAAAACCACCTGATTATATCAACTAATGCAGAAAACACATTCAACAAAATTCAATAGTAATTTATGATACAAACCCTCAGGAAACTAGACATACAAGCACCTAATTTCCTTAACCTAATAAAGGATATCTAAAGAAAAACTACAACTGATATCATACTTAAAGGTGAAAAATAGAATGTTTTCCCTCTAAGACTGGCAACAAGTCAAGCATGTCCACTCATGACTGGAAGTTCTGATGCAATCAGAGGAGAAAAATAAATAAAAGCAAACAGATTGAAAAGTATGTCTCTACTTTTCCTTCTACAGAGACCAAAGCTTGTCTCTAGAAAATTCTTAGGAATCTACAAAAGTAAAAACTCCTACAACTAAGTTGCAATTTAGCAAAGTCACATGATACAAAATCAACGCAGAAAAATCAATCTCATTTCTATATAGCAGCAATGAACAACTGGACATCAAAATTTAAAAACTGAATCATAATGGTGAAAAATATGAAATATTTATGTGTAACTTTAACAAAACAGATAAAGTTTCTTTATGCTGAAAACTAAAAAATGTAGATGAAATAAAATAAAGAAGACTTTTTGGAAGAAAGCATAGGAGAAATTCTTGGTTAGGCAAAGAATCCTTAGATATGACATCAAAAGCATTACCCCTAAAATGAAAATTTAGTAAGTTGGATTTCATCAAAATTAAAAACTCTTGATAAGTGAAAGCTACTGCTGAAACAAGATATAGACTGGGAGAAAATATCTGTAAATCACATATCTGACAAAAGACTTGTATCCACAATATGTAAAGACCTCTTGAAACTCAGTCATAAGAAAACAAAAACTCCAATAAAATATAAACATAAGACATTTCATCAAAGACAATATATAGATGCCAAGCAAGCACATAAAAAGACATTCAACATCATTAGCTACTAGGAAAATGGCAAATTAAAACCACCATGAAATATCACTACACACCTATTAGAATGACTAAAATGAAAAATCCTGACAATAATAAGTGTTGATGAAGATTTGGAGAAATTGACACCCTCATACATTGCTGGTGGGAATACAAATGGTACAGTCAATCTAGAACACAGTTTGGCAGTTTCTTATTAAATATACATATACAAACCAGCAATCCTATGCATAGCTATTTACCCTAGAGAAATGAAGACTTATGTTCACACAAAAACCTGTTGGTGAACGTTTGCAGCAGCTCTATTCATAATCTCCCAAACTGGAAACAACACAGTTATTCCTCAATTAACAACTGAATGTGGTACATCCATACAATGAGATACTCCTCAGCAATGAAAAGGAATGAACTGTTGATAATAACTCTAGGTGAGTCTCAAAGGCATTATGCTGAGTGGAAAAAGCCAATCTCAGGGTCACGTACTGTATGATTGCCTTTACATGACATTCTGTAAGAGGCAAAGCTATAGTGATGCAGAACAGATCAATGGTTGCCAAGGGATAGGAGTGGGGGAGAAGTTTAGCTACAAAGGGGCATATGAGGGACTCTTTCAGAGTGAGGGAACTGTTCCATTGCAGTGGGCTCATGAATCTATACATGTACTAAATTTCTTAGAACTGTAATCAAACAAAAGCCAATTTTATTCTATATAAAAATACTTTTCAAAAAAAGGAAAAGGGGGTAGCCTAGTAAACATAATGTTCTTCATGTAATTGTAGATTAATGATACCAAAATAAAAAAAAATAAAAATAAAGGAAAAGGGGAAAAAGGATAAAAAAGGGGAGCAGTACCCCAGGAAGCCAACATGCCAGAGGTCCCAGGGAGGGAAGGGAGTTGCAGAGGGTTGTGAAATCACAGGTCCAGCCACCCCTTCCCACCCCAAGGCCGCATTCTAGAGCCATGTTTTGGAAGGACTAGGTTTTATTGTCATAAGGAAAAGTTTCTTTTTGATTATTACTTCCCATTACCACCACCCCATCTGGTCCAGTTTGGGGGCCCTGGGAAACACAGCTTTATCTGAATTTACTCATTAAAAATTTGCCCTTAAATATCCAACATGGACATTTATCACCTCTATCTCAACTTCCTTTCAGGGAATCTTCTGCTGCTCAAGCCATAACTGCCTGAGTTAGAAACCCGGTTGGCATTTTGGTGCTTCCTTCTCACCTGCCCTCTGTACGTCAATCAGAAGTTCCTTAATGTATTTGGAATCTCCCCTGCCCTCTTCCCTGGTCCAGGTCACAATCCCTA
The DNA here is from genome assembly GCF_030020395.1 of Manis pentadactyla. Lineage (NCBI taxonomy): Eukaryota > Metazoa > Chordata > Mammalia > Pholidota > Manidae > Manis > Manis pentadactyla. The sequence goes on from NC_080022.1 coordinate 148,405,462, forward strand.
CCTCCCTTACCCCGGACAATGGTCACAGCCTCTCACTACTCTTCCTACTGCAGTCCTCCCAGCCTCCATCCCTCCTCCACACATGGCCAGGATGCTCTCTGGACATGAGTACCTGCTTAAAGCCACAGAAGGTTCTTGAGGGATGGCAAAGCTTCCTTAGCCTGGCCTGGGGTGTCCGGCTTCTTCCAACCTCAGTCTCATTTCGCTGCTCTTGCCAATGCCTTCCTCTCTCGGAAGTCTGAGCCCTGTCCCTTCTTCCCCAGCAGAGTTTTGTTCCACTGTTCCCTTTGCTTGGAATTCCTCCCATCCCCTTCGCTGGGTTAATTCTCACTCTCCTGCCAGTCCTGTCTTGGACATCTTCTCCTCCTGGAAATTTTCCTTGACCTCATCCTACCAAGCCAAGCTTTATGTTCCTGCAGTGTAAGTGCTGGCCATTAAGCTTTGGATTGCTAAGGTAACCTTTTTAAAAGACATCCGTCTTGTGTAAATATATGGCCTGCTGTATGACACAGCTACTAGCAAAACAACCAGATCAGGTGCTAGGCTGTCCCTACCCATGAAGTTCTTTCTTTCAGGAAGCCCTGGGTAACCTAAGTAACTGACTGGTTGAGTGACCCCGCTTGTCCCTTTCTGAACCCTAATTCCCATTCTTATGCTTTAAATTAACCAGCAGTGGATACAGAAAACCCTAGACACCCCACAGTTGGACCCTAATAGAGGCAGAGCTCCAGTTCTGCACTCTCTCTCTACCCATGACGTTTCTGTGTAGGGGAGGGCGTGCTGAGTACCCTCCAGGACTTGAATGACAACTCTTACTGCTCAAAGGTCCCCGACACTTTTTGCTGAAACCATTTATACAACATTGGCTGGGGAGGGGGCAATGTCTGTGGGGCTTGCTAGGAGGAATACTGCCCAGGTGAGTTCCTCAGGCATTCCTAGCTGAGAGTATCGCCATCCACCACAACAGAACAGTACCTCCTTCTGGGGCTCCCCAGGGCCCTGTGCACCTGTCTCCCTTCTCTCATTTTTGGAGGGTATTGAGATAGTCTGTAAACTTTTGAAAATGCTTTTGGAGCAGAGTTAGGGTCTAGTCTCCCATTCTTCCCCCAGCACACGTCTGTTGCAAGCACTCAGTACATGTCTGTTGACTGAATGAGTAGTATCAGTCCTCTTTCCGGCACCTTAATATTGGGAAGAGGTGGATTTCACAGCATCCGGTGGGCTCTCATTGCATACATGCACGTACCTACACACACACCCTCCGGAATTTGCCAGGCTCTGCCCTGTGACTGATGACTCAGAGTCTATCTGGGCAGCCAGGAGGCACCCATGCCCCTTCCCCAGCTTAAAACCACTTGGTATAGGAGGAGGATTCCAGACTGAGCCTGAAGTCAGAGCTGAGAGTGCAGGCTCTCCCACCAGCCCTCACGGTGGCCTGGGAAAAGCACTCCCTCAATACAGACCTGTTTTCTGTCTGTCCTATCTGACTCGTGAGACCTGCCCAGCCTGAGGCTCAGTGGCCTGAGCTGGCAGGTCTGCCAGCTGGGTGAGGAGGTCAGCTTTGGGTGAGCGGGATCACTCGGAGGGCAGGCTCTGAGTGGAAAAACCCCTCCCTGGCTACCAGGGGTTTCTTGCATCCACTCCCAAAGTGCTCACGAGAGCCGGGCGAAATTAAGGAGTGTTTGTGGGATGGCGGGATGCCCCTAGGCCCCCCTTCTCTCACCTTAATTGCAGGGTGGGCAGCTGCCATCCTCCCCACTCTCTCACCCTCCTTTTGTTCAAACCTCTAATTTGTCAGTCAAGGAAGCAACATTAGCATTAGAAATGCATGGAAAGTGCCAGGCAAAAATGGGTGTTCATTCGGCCAGGGGCCCAAGTGGGGAGGGGTGCAGAACTGTTTCGCTGCTGCCTGTGGAGTCGGGGACCGTGGTGGGGCCTCTCCTCTCACACCCGTTCATTTCTTCAGCAGAGAACATGCTTGGGAACACAGGCAGGCGGCCGGCGCGCAGTGGGCTCTTTGCTTTCCGATGATAGTTGCCATTAATAAAACATTATATTAAATCAGAGCTTGGAGGGGATAATTGGAGCCATTTATCACATCTGCAGCCAGAGAGATGGTTGGTTCCTCTGCACAGAGGCTGGTGACCAGGCGCTAAGAACCCGTGAGGACTGGGGGAGCATGGGGGGTCAGTTCCCTGGGAAGAGGCAGGGTGGTCTAGGTTTGATGCCTCTGACCCTCCCAAACACACCCAGAATTTAGGGGTTCTAAGGACCCTCCCTTTGGCCTAGCAGAGGCCATGAGGCCAGGCTGTGCTGCCAGGCAGGAGAGATTGGAATCCTGGCCTCACCACTAACTGGGTAAGCTCTCTAACCTTTCTGAGCCCCCATGTCCTCATCTGTAAAACGGAGATGGTACTTACATCCAGGGCTTTTGCAGAGATTATCTGAGCTAATGCATTTGAAGTGCTTAGCAGTTACCTAGCACACAGGAAAGGCTTGGGAAACATTAGCTGTTATTTTTATTAGTTTGGATGGCCGAGGAGAGTATGGAGCAGAGGTTTGGTGCCACCACCTTTCAGGGTAGAAGGTCACCATCACAAATCGGGGAAGGCATGCAAGTCATTCTCAGCCTGACCATCTGGGCACTTTCAGCCCCAACCACTCAGCTGCCTCCTCACCACAGGACTGTGGATAGGTCAGGTGCACACGACCCCTCAGACACTATTTCCTGTTTGCAAAGTGGGCACGTTCACAGCTATCTCCCAGAGCTATGTTCAGGTTCAAGTGTGAGAATGGATGTACAGCTTCTAGCATAATACTTGTCACATAGTAGGACTCAGTATGTGTTAGGGCTCCTCTTTTCTTAAAAGAGAATTGCTTTTATTGTTAAACAAAACACGCACTCTGTCAAGGTATGAAGAGGGCAGGATTCAGAAAGGAAGATGAGCTGGACTCAAGTGGTTAATCTGGCTCCTGCTTAGCTGGTTGGAAGGGCTCAAGTGATACCAACTAAAGCAGATTGCACTCCTGGCCCCAAATCTTGACCTTTCTCTGTATCCATGCCCTTGGTAATAGGGCTTTGCAGTTCCTTCCACTTAAGGGACAGAGTGGATTTCAGTTCCCTCTGACTCTGGGCTGGGCTACGTTACATACTGTGGCCCATGGAATAGGGCAGAAGTGACATTATGACGCTCCTGAGTCCAGTCCTTATGAGACTTTGAATGTTTCAGCTTACTCTCCTGCCCGTTTTCCATTCTGTGAGAACTAGCTAGCCTGTGGTCCAAGGAGGATGAGAGTCACGTGGTACAGAGCCACCCCAGCCACCTCGGCTGGCAGCAGAGCAGCCCAGCTGAACTTGCCCCAGATCAGACAAACCCCAGTTGCACTGCACATCCACACAAATAAAGGTTTATTGGGGTCTGCTGCTCAAGTGTCCTAGTTGGTTATCATGCACAAAGCTAACTGCTGCGCCATGACCACTCCCTCTGCATCTCTTAGCCTTCTTTCTCAAGCGGGCACTGCCCATATGGTGGCAAGTTGGCTATGAACATATCCAATCTTTAACAGCCGAGACAGCCCAGCACAGGCCCCAGGAGGTCCTACAAAAGTCCAGGACCTGACTCTAATCAGCTTAAGTTCGGTTAAGTGTCTGTCCTCACACTATCACTATGGCCAGGGGTATAGAATTCTTTGATTGGCAAGGTCTAGGTCATGGGGTTACCTGTGCAGCTGGGGCATGGGGTTAATCTAGAGCGCCTCATCAAGCCACATGGACTGAGAGCTGGGGAGAGGTCATTTCCAAAGGAAACCAGGGTACCCTTATCAGAAGAGGGAGGCTTAGATGCTAGACAGGTGAGAGCAACAGATGTTCACGACAGGATGGGAGGGAGCACATAATTACACACTCAGGAAGGAGAATTTATGGGTGTTGATGACTGATTGGATAAGCAAAACATGGCCTCAAAGTCTCCAACTGGTAGAGGACAAGTGAAGTCATTTGAGCCAGACCTAGGTGTGAATAGAGGAGAGAGAAAACTTCAGGACACAGAAATCCTGATGGCTTATTCAGAAGGGAAATCAGTAATCCAGTCTGGCTAGACTGGGGGAGTTCTACATTTGTGTTTAACTTGAAGTTTCAGAGAAGTCCCAAGAGAAATGGAGCATTTCCCATTTAACAGGCCTCCCTGACTACATGTTTTTAGGGTTAGTAAGGTTATTCCAGAAGGCTTATCCTTCTGGAGGAGAGGGACGGAGTGGGGTACACTTTGATGGAGAAATCCATGTCTTGGGAAGGGGCATGTAGGTCCCCTGTCATGCATCAAAGTCACTGGGGATGGGCCAAGACTCACAGAGCAGGCCTAAGGCCTGGAGGAAAGTCCCCCTGCTCCTGGGGGTCACTTAGGGCGGCGAGGGCCTGAGATGGGGGTCCGGACACTGAGCCGGACTCTTTCTCTCACCAAAGCTCAGGCTGGGTTCCAAAGCTAATTTGAGATTTTTGTCTCTGACATGTGAGCTGTAAACAAGTCTACCATATAGTTTCAGATGTAGAAGGACCAGATTTGGTCTCCTGGGATCTCAGAGGTGATTGCACCGCAGGAAGGTGGCCTTCTGCAAACCTGGAAGAGAGCTCTCACCAGAAACCAGACCCTGACGGAACCTTGAACTTGGACTTCCAGCCTCCACAACTATGAGAAAGTAATTTTTCTTTTTTTAGTTTAAGTCACTTGGTCTGTGGTCCTTTGTTGTGCCAGCCTGAGCAGCTACTTGGGGAGAGAGTCGTAACTGAGCACCGGGACCAAGCTTCTTGGGCTGGGGGTTCGCCAGGCGTCGCCCCATGGGATCCTCAGGGGCCCCTCTGGAAGAAGGGTTATCACTCGCTCTGCATCTGCAGATGAGGAAACTGAGTCCTGGCGGCCATATCTGTCTGACTCTCCACGTCAGCACACTCCAGACCCAAACCACCGGCAGCCTAGTTCAGAGGGAGGAGGGCCTCGGTGACCTTGGAGGTATCACAGAGGTGCCACAGGACTTCCTCACCCACTTTGTGCCCTGAGAATTCCACATGGGAGGTACTGTTGTCCCATTTTGTAGCTGAGGAACTGAAGTTTGGAGGAGTTATATGTCTTGCCCATGGTCACACTGCTATTAAAGATCTGAAGCTGCATTTTGGGCCACAGACCTGAAACCCCTGTGAGCGCACCGCCAGCGGGTGGGAGCCGGGCTCCTCCACATCTATTCCAGCCTGACAATGTCCCTTAAGGAAAATGGCAGCTGGCTCAGTGGCAACACAGAGGCCATAGCTTCACGGGAGGAAGATCTCAGGCCAGGCAGGGGCCAAAGAGTAAGTGCCCCTCGCCCTTTCTCCCCTGAATCTCATCTTCCCCTTGGGGAACCTCCACCTTGGGCCCATCCCTGTACCTTGGTGACAGAATCACTGCTCTGAAGAAAACAGGTCCAGCCCCTGCCGCTCTCCCTCCCACCCACCAGAACCCAGCAGTGTGGCCTTCAGAAGGACGTACTTCTCCCTGGTGCAGGCCTTTGCCGGGTTGTGCCTTCTGCCTGGATGTTCTTCTCCTACCCCAGATCTTCACAGGACCAACTCTGGCTACTGAGATCTCGGCTCGGGTCCCGCCTGCTCTTGGGCCCTTCCCTGATCGTGCCCCCTCTGTCAGTCCCACTCCCCATCACCCTCTATCACTTGACTGTTTCCTTAACACTTGCTGCCGGCCGTCATCTTGCTTGTTTACTTGTCTTCCCACCGTTGTATCCCCAGCATCTAGAATAGACCTGGGCTCTTGGTTTTAGGTGCTCAATAAATAATAGTTGAAAGAACAAATGAATGAAGGAACCTGTAAGTGGGGGCAGTGGGAAGTGGGGCTGGAGCACTCCGTTCCTGGGCAGTGTCTCGGCACCTGTGGAGGCTGCTCCTCCTCAGAGGTTCTCGGTGACAGAGGAATGGGCTGCTGGTGTGGACACAGCCCGTGAGGGAGCCTTGCCCTGCCCTGCCATGCCGGGGAGACCCAGCAGAAGCCATTCACTTTAGAGGAAGCTTTTCTGCAAGGCTCCCCTGCTCTGGGCCCCTCTGTGGCTCCTGGGCTGAGCAGGGCTGGGCTGGACGGGGCTGGCTGATTGCCACTTTATTATGTTACGAAGACTTCCCCCTCCCCGGTATGATCAGGCCTTAATAAATAACATTTCTCTCTAATTCTGTGCCATCATTAATTCTGCTTAGTTCTCCTCAGAGAAAATTTTGTGGAAACATTCTCAGTGCTGCTATTTAAAGCTAAATTAATTTGGCTGATTATTTCTGTCCAAGTAGATTTGTGCCCAGGCAGTCAGGGCCAGCACTGAGGAGAAGCCAGGTGGGTGCTTGTCCTCTTCCTTGAGGCCTTGGCCAGAGTTCCCGCCTGCCTCCTGCCCTGCAGAGGGCGAGCTTGGGTTCTCGCTGGCAAGGGGAGGAAGGTGTGAGGGGGGTCTGGCCCTGATTTGGGGGGTGGGCACAAGCTCTCCCAGTCGCAGCTAAACCGAGGGCAGTGTCGGGGGCCCCATCAGCTGTGTTTCCTGCTGCTCACCTCACAAAGCCTTGCACAGGTTCACTGTCTTTAGGGAAACCACTAGTGTGATGCTGAGCTTTGTTGAAGAACCTGGGAGTCTATGAACCAGGCCGGAGTCCTACCAAAAATGAGTTCAGTGTAACTCACTAAGTTTCAGGGGTTCTAAATAAAAAATCAGGGTTCTGAACCTCCTGGTGGAGTTTTATGCAGCCAAAGTGGGTTCTGTTGAACGATGAGGTTGACAAGCAGTGGTCAGGCTGGCAGCAGGGCCCTGAAGCCCAGAGCAGGTGTCTGAGTCAACAGTGCGGCGGTGATGATGCGGAGTTCTCCGTAATGGGGCAAGGTTGTGTGGAACACAGCAGGTTTCTCTGGAACAAAGCAGGATTCTGTAAGTTCAGATTTCTACATAATCACAGAGGGTTCTGTACAACCAAGCTTGGTTCTGAAGAAGAAGGCAGGGTTCTCTGTGGAATAAAGGCAGTCTCTGTATATCAATACTGGAATCTGTTTTTACAAAAACCCCAGGAACCAAGTTCTGAGAAGCTGAGTGGGGTTCTGTAGAATCAGTGGAATTCTGCATTAGAGAGCAGGCATCTGCGTCCATGAAGAGGGCTCTGTGACAAGTGCAGGGTTTTGGATGACAATGGCACAGTTATGCTTTGGGGTTCAGGAAGCAGATTTCTATCTGGCAAAGACAGGGCTCTGTGTAGAGGCTGACTTCTAGATAAGGTAGGGCTCTGCACAACAAAGCAGAGTTCTCTAGGGGCTCCAGCAGATTACCACTGTGAGCGACCAGGAGGTTTGCATGTGTGCTGTGTGCCACAGACGAGGGCCTGGGTGACAGCAAGGAGCAGCATACCTGCCATGATTGGGCCCAGGCTGGGTGCTTCCATCCTAGCTGCAAGGAAGACTGGGAATGTGGTTATTAGCCATTTTTAGTAATCATGATTAGAAGCAGGTGTTGCTGCAAAATGTAGGGGACTCCTCCAACATAGGAAGTAGTTTCTGATGAGCCAAAAAGAAGGATGAATTTCCATTGCAATTGCCTCCAATCATGCTAAAGTCCCCCCAACCACAGGGCCTTTGCTCATTCTGTCTTCTCTGCTTGTCTCCCTCTCTGCCTCATCTCCTACCCACCATTTACCTGCAAACCCTCCACACAATGTAGGGCCCAATTTAAACATCATGACCTCACGTAGGCTTATCCTGACCCTCCTCACATAACCTATTAGCTCAGCGATAGTACCTTATTCTTTTCCTGTTGTTCTTAACACACTGTGTACTTACATTTTTTATTTGACTGTCCGTTCTCTGCAAATGTTTTGTTCATCCCTGTGCCTAGAACTGGGCTTCAGCTCCTTGGAGAGATGGCCCTCCCTCTGTCCCCCAAACCTCGCCTGCATCCTGGACACCTCCACTCCATTGTCCCAGATCAAGTTCATAATTCCCTTGACCCAGGGTTGGCTCTTCTCCCATCACACACGTGACTGGCTACATCATTCTTTTCACCTTCCAGATGAGACATCTTGCTGTCACCACAGACTTGCCTGTTTCTGTTGCCTCATCTACTGTCTCCATTCTTTATGTCCCATTGGTCCATTTTTTTGTCCTCACCATCCTCAGGCAGACCCCTCTGGAGCAGCTCACATGCTCACATGACTTCCTGTGTGCCAAGAGCTTTCTCCTCATGCTCTCTCCCAGCCCTCACACCTGGGCTGCAGAGACTCGGAAGAACAGGGTTTCTGTTTCAGCCGGGAGCAGCTGCAGTTGCTGTAACTACAGGCCTAACTACAGTAGCTTCAGCAAGATCAAAGGTACCAGTATAAGACTGTATATCAATGATACTTCAATAAAAATAAATAAATAAAGGATACTACGTTTAATTTTACTTAAGAATTTAAACTGAAGTGAACTGATGAAATTCTTCACTTAAAATATTTCATCACCATAAAAAAAAAGATCAAAGGTGACTTCCTTCTCATAAGCAGTCCAGTTAGTATGGCTGCCCCTTGGTACGGCAAATCCCTTCTGTCTGACTGTCCCACAGTCCTCGGGTGCTGCCCTCCTTGTCAATGGCTCAGCATGGGCAAGATGACTCACCAGCATGTCCACTGGCTCTGCCTTCCAACTAGTTGGAGCAGTGGAGCTGGGGGCCAGCTAGCCTCCTTCCCCAAGAGCACACCCAGAGGGGCACATGCCCCTTCTCATTCTCTGCTGGCCAAATCTAGCTGCAAAGGAGGCTGGGGAATGTAATTGCTTCTGGAGGTCCACATATGCACCTAAAAACCAGAGGTTCTACCACTAAGGGAACAGGGAGAGACAACTAGCAATCTTCACTGCTGAAGATTCACTTCACAGGGGCAGGCTGCAGGGACTCAGGAACAGATTTAAAAAACCAAAATAACAGAGACACTAAAAACAAGCATTTCTTGAGCTCCTCGAAGGCATGCACTCTCATTTGACCCTCATGGCAATACTGTGGGCAGGAGTTATCATATCCTCTTTACAGAGGAGGAAACTGGAGAGAGGAGGGGTATTAAATTACCCAAGATCACAAACTTAAAAGTGACAAGAGGGGGTCCAAAGTGGTGGCACACGAGGTCAGCGCCCAGGATTTTCCCATCACAGTGACCAGAAGGGATATTCCAAGGAAGGAGGGACATTGGCAGCTTCCTTCATGGTTCTATTCTCAGCACTTAAAACAGTAGGGGAGATATTATTAATATTCTGTACTGAACAAATTTCTGTTTTTTTCTTTCTGTTGCTACCTCAACCCAAGAGGATGGACTTCCAACCTTCCCCCTCCTTGCCCTGTGGGAATGTGCCCGTGGGGTCTCCCTTTTCTTACTTATCCCTGCCCAGTGGGGCACCTGCCCACTACAGCTTCATTTCCTTGCTATGTGTGAGGGGTGGGAGGGCTCACTCCACAGTGAGCTCTGGGACCTCCCCAGAGCAGCATGTCTATGTTTCCCATGAAATATAGAGAACTCAGCTGAAAATAATTCTTGCTATGGTCTCTTGGACCTTAGATTGTCTCTGCTTTTCATGGAACACTGGGAATTAGAGGCTGAGTAATCTGGGGGGATTCTGTGCCTCTCTAATCCTCAGTATCACATTAAAAGCTACCACTTATCTGGTAAAGATACCTCAAGACAAATACTGGGCATTAAAGCCACAGGGCATAAATCTGCAAAGAAGTTAAAAGCTAACCTTTTCAAACAACATTGCCTCTCTTTCACTTACCAACTTTACATTTCCCTGTATGGCCCCGGAAGATGACTGGTTAGCCAGAGACGGGTAAGATTCCTCAAGGGAGGAACAACCTAAGACAGGCACAGTCGCAGGGGGGCCATCAGGTGAGAAATTGGGGATCAACAGAGGTGAGGCTTAGAACCTCACCCCCCCTGTTCTGAGAGAAATCTTCTGCATATGTGGATGTTTTATTGCCCTGGTCTAGCTTGGATTAACACATAGTCTACAGGCACACACCTGATCATCTACATTTGCTCTCTTACAGCACTAAACTATGTTTCTACCTTTATCTCGCATCTACCTACCACTTCAGCATTTTATTAAAAAATAATAATAATAATAATGACAAAAAGGGAGAAATGTGGGATTAACATATAAATCAAGTATAAAAATCAAACGAATAATCATATTTGACCTGATTGTTTATGGTTCATAATGCGTGATCAAAACCGAAAGTTTCTGTGATGACTGCCCTTGTACTTTTCACCATGTAACTTATTCACTATGTAAGAATTTGTTCTCCATGTAAGAACTTGTTCGTTATGCTTCAGAAGATTGGAGACTGACGAGAATTAGGCTTGGGGTGGATTAATGATTGTGCATTGAGCATTGAGTCCCCTATACAGAATTTTATTGTTGTTAACAACCATTTGATCAATAAATATGAGAGATGCCCTCACAAAAAAAAAAAAAAGCTACCACTTATCAATCAGTCCCTTACCATGTGCTGTACTCCATTTACTTCTCATTGAGGCCTATGAGTTGGGTAACCTTATTAGACCTATTTTGCAGACAAGGAGACTGAGGCACAGAGAAGTTAAATAACTTGCCCAAGATGATACAGTAGGTGAGGGAGCCAGGATAAAACTCATACCTGTACCTGTAACCGCTACACTGGAACCGTGTAATAACTCACTCTTCAATAGTTAAACACATCATTTTGCAAGGCCTCCTTGTAGCTATGATGTATCTTGATTCACAGTGAAACTCATTTTCCTGGTGCGAAGACTGGAGCTCAGAGAAACTAGGTATGCTCCCCAGTGGCCCAGCTTGCCGCCAGGCCTCCCCATGGCTCTGGGGGTCTCTAGTTGGTGGAAGCTGGCAGAAGACTCCATCCCTGAGGACCTTTCAGCTCTGAAGGCAGGTGTCTGGCTTGTCTGTCTCTCACTTCCCTCCAGGGGAGCTTCGCGGCTTTCCTCGGGGATCCTCGCCCTTGGCAGGCCCCTCCCTTCCAGCTGTGACAGCTGTGCATGTGTAGCAGGGAGTGGTGGTGGGTGCTGGGTGGTGAGTAGGGGAACAAGGCTGTTTATTTACAATGTGACAATTTTGATGTATTAGCTAGGGGGAAAAACACCCCAGCACCACACAATTAAATTAAAAGACTGGCGGTTGTGGGCGAAGCTCGTCTACAGCTGACTTAGAACCAAATGGATTGGAGAAAAACAACATAAATTGCTTTGGCATCAGCTCCCCAGCCAGGCGTAGCCCCCCTGCATCTCTTAGATGCTGCTCTGGGGAGGCCCCAGGTTGTCCAGGTGTGCACCCTGAGCAGGACCCTGCTTCGGATGGGGCTGGGGGGCCCTGGGAGCAGCCAAGGGTGCATGAGATGACATGTAGGGCGCCTCACTTGCTCTGTTGGCCTTTATGGTGTGATGGGCCTTCCTGGGGCGTCATGAAACAAAGGGCCCCCATGTTCTCTGTGAACTGCGCCATCTCCTCTGCTGTCCGGAAGTGTGGCTGTGAGTGTGAGCTTCTCCTCCTCCCGCCTCCCTTCAGCCAGTTAGTCAGCAGGTCCTGCTGGTTCTAGCACCTCTGTACCTCTCCAGTCCATTCCCTACTCTCTCTCCTCTGCTCATTGGGATGTCCCTCCTGCACTCATCTCAAACTTGGCAACAACTTCCTATCTGGCCTCCCTGACTCCACTTTTACCCAATTAGATCTACTCTACACTCAGCTTTTATTCTCCTACCTACACCGATCCTAAATATCTTAGTATATCATTCAAAGCCCTTGTATTGATCAGGTTTCAGCTATGGTAATGTCATGTTAACAACCCCCAAATCTCAATGGCTTATAATCACAAACACTTGTTATCCTCATTCATGGGTCTTCAGGTGGGCTGAGCAGCTGTTTTAAACCGCAGAGTGGGTTCAGATCTGTGACGTGTGGCTTGCATAAAAGGACCAGCAGCTACCCAAATCACACTCTTCCCATGACAGATGGCAGAAGCACAAGGCACCGAGATGAACCACATGAGCAAATTTAAAGTCTCTGCTCATGTCAATCCCACTAACGTTTCATTGGTCAAAGCAAGTCATGTGGTCAAGCCCAACAGGGCAGGGAAATATACTCTACTTCCTCTACTAGGAGGAGGCAAATCACATGGCAAAAGAAGCAGACATATAATTCTACTACAAGGAGGATTTGAAGAGTTAGGAATAATAATCCAATATGCCATAGACTTTCACAACTGTGGTTCTTAAAGGCATAGTCCTTGGACTAGTAAATATCATCCTTACCACCTTGACTCCACCCCAGATAGACTGAATCAGAAACTCTGGGGGTGGGGCCTGGCAATTTGAGTTCTAACAAGCCCTTCAGGCTATTGTTTGAGAAGTAGCACTGCACAACAAGGCTGCCGTTATCTCCCAGTCCCACAAGCTATGTCTGTCCAGGAGCCTTTACCTTCTCTTTCACTGGAATGCTCCCTCCTCCAGGAAGCCTCTCTACTCCACCCCTACCCCAGGCAGAATTAATCATTCCCTCCTCTGTGCTTGCACAGGACTCACACAGGTGCACTCAATACAGTGGGCATCAGCTTGTATGACAACTGTGTGTTTGGGACAGGGGAACCTCCGGGGTCAGGACTGTGTCTTATTGGCTATTTCTTCCTCAGCACGTTGCATATGGCTGATGCACAGTAAGCACGCAAAGACTATTCACTGATTTTGTTGCTGATTTTCAGGTACTGTTGCCAGGATCAGGGAGCATTAATCCAGGCTTCTCAGAATGTTCTGTGGGGAATGCTGATAGAGGAGGGATAATAGGTGAGGTTGGTCAGGACAGTCCAGTGTGGGCCCTGCTAAGGCTCTAAGTGGGGGAGAGGTCCTGGATCCCTGGGTGTGGGCAAGAAGCAGATGAGAGCATATGGTGTCCAGATGCCTAGCAGCTGTCCTCGCTTATGGCAAATCTGGTAAAGGCTCACCCAGAGACTCTGCAGGCTGGGGAAGTTCTGACTGTTTCCTACATGTTGGAAAAGCTGACTGATCAACAGTCTGGGGGATCTTGGGCAGAGCTACCACCCCCATCAGACCAGAAGCTCATCTGAGGCATGGCTGTGTCTCCTCTGTCAGGCTGGCAGCACTGGGCAGGATAAGTTGTCTCTGCCTCATCAGACTAGGGGAACCCTCCTTCTCCAGTTGGGCTGTCTTTCTCACTAAACTTAGGGCTCTGATGCAGAGACTGCATCCCTCACCAGACTTGGGTGGCCCTGGAACGGGGTGGGGGTTGTGTCCATTTCAGTCCTTTGCCCAAAAACAGAGGCAGAGCATCCTCAATTCACTTTCTATAGCTGAGATTCTTGTAAGACTATTCCTCCATCCCTCTGCCTTTAACCCCAACATATCTCCAGAGATCTTTTTCCTCCCTTCCTGAAACATCCTGAGAATGCACAGTCAACCCAAGGAAGAAGAGATTTCAGTAGCCACGTGGAGGGGTGGAGAGCTGGGGACTGGGTGTTGGGAGGAGGGCAGATGCAGTAGGCCAAACCCAATACTCTAATCTTTCCCTTCCGGGCTGACAGGTACATTTCAAGGGAAGTTGAATCTGCACATTTCAGCTTCATTTGCACTTAAAGTATCTGGTGGGCAGTGGGCAGGAAACTTTTGACGTCTGCATCTTAGTGCCCAGGCCTCTTTCCTTTGAAGCCGGGGAGATTTGTGTTTCTGCCAAGGGGTAAACAGACGTGCATATCCTCCAGTACCTTAGTCTTTGGAGCCCCAGCTCCCATATGCCCAGGGGCCTGGGGGCCCTACTTCATTTGCTCAGCCTATTAACACTCACTCAGGACTTACTATGTGAAAGCTTTCAGAAAACTGTCTTTGATGGGATGGGGGTGGAGGGGTAGGGAGAAACTGGTAGATTTCAGTATCAGACTCATCAAAGCTCATCCTTTTAAGAAGCAGGGGAAGGGGGCCCATATCCTGCCAAGACTTTTAGAATGGCTTTAGCCTCCCATGATTTCATTAGCCTCCCTACCTCCCCACTTACCTATAAAGTCATCCTTTAAAGTGGTGTGCTCTTTCTTGATAGGGGCAATTGATGGTTTCTCAATCTCATGGAAAGTGTGAATAAAGCACCTTTAGAAAGCATGGGTATTTTTACTGATCTGAAATGATCTGCGCAGTAACAGCATGCTTGCTGTGCAAAGGCAACCCGAGTTGCAAGAGTCGATTGGTGCCCCCGGAATCCCTTCTTATAGACACAGGAAAATTCCTTAGCCCCTTCTTTCCAGGCCTGCTGCCTGTGCCTCCTGGCCCCTAACCTGATCCCATTCCCTTCTCTACTTCTTTTGAGACTCTGGAGGGGGAAGTCCCACTTTTGGCCCTGACCCATGGGAAGGCAGACTGGTAGGAGATGAGCAGCAGCTTCTGTCATTCTTCTGATTGGAACAATTAGCAGCTTGTTGGGAAAGGATACCCCAGGCCTCCTTCCCAGCTCACCCAATAGGCATATGGACACTGGGATTCAGGGGGCTCTTCTGAAAGCGGGATGGCTTTTGGAGCTTCAGTGGGGTCTGAGACATCTCTGTGTCTCTTTTACCCCATATCCAGATCAAACATTTCCATGAGGGCTGGGGGTCCAGCTCTAAGAGGCTGCAACCCAGCCTGGTGCTCCAGGGTCTAGGTGGGGAGGTGGTGTCTGAGCCTAGTGAGCAGGGGTCCTGGGGGATCTCCTGAGAATAGAGGGGAAGCAGCACTGCTGTGGGAAATGGGGCCTTTCTGTGGGGTTGGAGACTCACCGTGGGCCTGGGGGGCCCCATTCTGATGGGGAAGGCACAGCTCTTTAGGCAGAGGAGAGGGGCAATCTTGACTATCCCATAGCCTCATAAGCAGAAACACCTGGAGACCTCGGCCCCAAGAGCAGAGCGCAGAGTGGCTGGAATTGTTTCCCTTCACTGTTTTTTGATTAAAGTTGACAAGGCAGTCAGGAAAAGGAGCTACCCGGCTCTCCTGGGGTCTGAGCAACAGAATGAGAGTGATCTATAGGATGTCTGGGATTTGAACTATGACTTGACAGGGCCTCAAGAGTCACAAACTAAGCTCCTTTGACCTGGGGTGGGCGCACAGAGTGGAAGTGGGAGACTCAGGGCTGGAACTTGGGTCCCTTTTCTCTTAGCCTAGTGTCTTAGCCCCTCCCATTATAGGTTGAACTTGGGAAAGAACTTCCTGCCTCTGACAGCTGACAAACACAGAGGCATCTCAGAGTTAGCCGAGAGAGAGCTCACCTAAGGACAGCTTGAGAGTTCCAGCTGTGAGTTAGGAAGGCCGAGCCCTGGGACTCCAGCTGCGCGCACCCACCAGGCCTACGCAGAGGTTTGCTGTGACTCAGAAGGGCCGCTGGTGGAAAGCAGGCCTCATTCAAGAGCCGAGGTCACCGTAGGAGGGGGCATCTGGCACCAACGCCCTGCTTAAGAATAGACATAGAGTCATTATCCAGCAAATAATTATAATCCTGGAAGACGCGCGGTTCCCCCCCAGTGCCTTCAATCACCACCGTCAATGGGAGCGGAAACTTGAAGCAGGCATCAAACCCACGCAGATAGAAGCTGACAGCTCCATCTCCCAGCCTGTTTCCATGCGCTCAGAGGCACCTGGTCTGGTGAGGGGGTGGTGCTTCATCCTCATCAGCTCTGGGCTAGCTGGGGGAGGAAGAGGGAGTGCCAGTGAGTGGGGGTATGGGCACTGGGGTCACTGACATGGGAGCTTGGGATCTTGAGCAGGCCACTCACTGGCTGTGCGACTGGCCTCAGTGCCCTCCGCATGACAGTGGTGCTCATACCCATCTCTTATTTAGCAGAGGGTTACAGGAGATGACATGTGGGATGCCGCAGGTGTGCTTAGAGCTCTCTCCTCTCCGTGTGCCGAGTCATCTCAGCCCCTCCACCTCACCCAGACTCTGAAGGATAACTACCACTGGCCCAAGGCAGCATCAATCCAGTCATGCTGCATCCCCCAACACCCTCCAGCTGGTCCTGGGCCTCTCAGACGGCCCTGGAGCCTGTGGGGGGAGGAGCTCCCACAGGGCTTGAGTGCATTGACTCAGCCTCCCACAGGCTGGCAGGCCTGGCTCTGTCCCGGTTCTTTTCTGCATCCCAGTTTCTCCACCTGCCAAATGCAAGGAGCGTGGGCTGAGAGGATCCCTAGTGGTCATCCAGATGCAGATCTCCTGGGCTCTTTAAGCCTTTCCTGTGGCCCCTGGAATCATCGAGGTGACAGGGTAGAGGATCCCTTGATTCCCCATCACTCAGACCTCCTGTCAGGAGGGAAGGATCCAGGAAGTAGTGGGGGTTGGCAGCTGGTGGTCACTTTCATGGGTCAGATCTTCTGCGTAGTTGTCAGGAGTCCATTCCTCCTTCCCCATTGGCCCCCCAGGGGCATGGTCCATGGCTGCTGGAACATCAGACAAGGGACATTTAGCCCAAGGCTTCCATTTCATGCCATGTGATGCCAGAAAAAGAATAGAAGTTTGGGGTCAGACAGACCTGAGTTAAAATCCCAGTTCTACTGCTTGCAGGCTGTGTGACTTTGAACTAGCACCTTCTCCTAGCTGGGGCTCTAAGATGGGGACAAAAGTACCTTCCTCACAGGGCTGTGTGAAAGGACACACACAGGGCTTGGCACTCCTTGTTTCTCAGTATCAATTTCCTCCCCGCTCTCTGACCAGCCGCACTCACAGGCCTGCTCCTGATCTCGGGATGCCAGGGGGAGCAGGCTGCTACTTGGAGATGTACTGTGCCTGCCCTCCTAGGACCTATGCCTTCCTCCACCTGCTGTGCTCCAGCCACCAGTAGAAACCCCAGACAGTGTCCTTTAGAAGCAAGCCCGAAAGGTCAGATTTGGTGATATTTTGGGGACTTTCCATTTCTTCATAAACATTTATTCACAAACACAGCTAGTGAGGTGCTGCTGACAGGGAGCCCAGTTCCAGGAACTAGGCTGAAGGGAAGGCTGGAGTTGCCCATGCAGCAATGTGCAAGGACGACGGTTCTAGTCTTGGCTGTTCCAGGAAGTCTGGCTGCCAGAGCTGGGTGCCTTCTCTGCCCTCAGCTCTCCCACATTAGCGGGTAGCAAGGTGAGGAGGAATAATTACAGGCTTCAGAGCCTGGGGGGGCAATCCCAGCTCTGTTACTCAGGAGCTGTGTGGCTTCAGGAGATGAAGTTAACTGCTCTGAATTTCAGTGTCCTCATCTGCAAGGTTGAAGTCCACATCGAAGTGCAGACTAAATGAGGCAAAATATGTGACTCCTAGCAGAGAGCCTGATTCATAGTAGGTGCTTGTTTCTTTCCTCTATTATGACATATTTGTTGAACTTTAATTAAATGCAATTTATTGTGTTTGATACTGGGGACCCAGTAAGGAATAAGATCCAATTCCCATTCTTCAGGATCTTACAGTCTAGGAAATTCCACCTTCCTTTCCTCCTCCCTCCTTTCTTCATTCTGGGGCTGCAGGTGGGTACAGGGGAACACATGTGGGAGCTCAGAAGGGCTCAAGCTGGCTGTTGTATAAAAGAGGATGAGTTTATAAGCTTGTGGTCTCTGTGTCCCTAATCCCTAGTCCTTTGTTTCCTCTTAACCTCTCATTTGAGTGATGTCCCTTTCCAGGGCTGTGTTTCAAACCCCTTCTATTTTGCACCTGGCTGAAAATGGGTAAAATCCCGTGCCTACAAGAAATCTGAAATGGGTTGCACCTCACTCTCAGCACCATTTCAGCCCCCTGCCTCCTGCCATTCAGAACCCTCATTTTATTTTCTCAACAAAGCAGAGCTCAAGGTTAGGTTAAAAGAAAAAAGATTTAAAAACAGAAAAAGAGTAGATCTGGCTCTCCAGGCAGCTTCAGGGTGGGTTGGAGTCGAGATTCTATATTGGCAGAGGCTGTAGACACTGTCCATTTTATCCTTTGGAAAATGAGGGGAGAAGGCTGGCAGGCAAGGCCCCAGGGCCCCTCACTGCTGCTTGCTTATTATGCAACCTTGAGCAAGTCACTCCTTGCTTGCCCTCTGTTTCCTCATCAGCAAAATGGGGAGGATGATGGGACTGTGCTCCCACCTGCAGAAACCTTTGCAGCTCTGGCTCTACTGAGGAGCACAGGGCCCTCTTGGCCCCAGAAAGGGCTGGGAAACCAGGGCCACTCCCTCACAGACGGGTTGCAGGGTCTTCAAACCCCTCCACACCTGAGCTTCCATACCGAATCCAATGTGTGACTGTGCCACTGCACACCTGGATTTTCTAGGAACAAATAGACGGGATGGCGTACATCACAGTGAGTGCTGCCCACAGTGCTGGCACTCTCCTGGGAGGCACAGTGCTTATTCTGGTGACACTGTGTTTGCTTGGATTGTCTGGGAGGCCCCTTTGGGAATGGCCATTAGAGCTGCTGGGAGATTCAGGAAGACTGACAAGGCACTGTTCCAGGCACTAGACTTGGTTAGTTCTTTAGATCACACCTTGCTGCCCATGGGATGAAGACTAGAGAGATGTGTCCCAGTGCCATAGCCCGGGATGGTGTGTAGGGAAAACAGGGGGGTGGGAGCATCCCATCCCCCTGCTCTCTTCCATGGCCTCTGCCCTGATCCAGTGGCCTCCCACAGCTCTCCTTGCCTCTGTCCTCACCCTCTCCAGGCATCCTCCTGTCCTCTCCTGCCGGAGACTCTTCAGGGTGCTCCCTGTCCTCAGGTGACAAACCCTCATGTGTACTCAGGGCCAGTCACAATATGCCCATGTTGACCTTTTCAGCCTGTGCCCTCTGCTTCCCCTTTCCCAGTCTCTACTCCACCTGCAACCCCCTACTGCCCTTCTGGAAATGCAGCTTGATCATGCTTACCTTCAATTATGTTTGCATGTGCTGTTCCCTGCCCTAAATGCCTTTCCCTCCTTGGCTCTGTCTGCTGTACTTCCATCTAGCACAGGTCACAGTGCTATCTTTCCTCTCTGGGTTTCCACAATCCCCCTCATCTGTGAGACTCAGAAGAATTTTTTTTTTAAATCAAGTTTTTGTATCCCCAGGACCTGCAACAAAGCTTGGCAGGGTGTAAGTGCTTAACAAATGCCTCTGGGGCAGAGACTGAAGGTGGCTAAGAGGGAGGGGATGGGGCCCAGAGCCTGGCTCACTCCAATGCAAAAAACTGATGGGCAATTGAGGGCGCAGGCTATCCGGAACCTACTAGGGCAAGGAAAAATTAATAATAAGCACACTTATTGAGTGTTTACTATATGTCAGGCATTTTAGTAACAGTAGCTCACATATATCACAAGTTTATACTCTACAAGCAGAATTATACATATTCCTCACAATAATAGAGGTAGGTACTTCTATTATTCCTCTGTTATGTAGATGAGGAAACTGAGGCACAGGGAGAGCTTATTCACCAGCTGAGTCTGTCTGTTCAGAGCTTAGACTTTTAGCCTGACTCTGGACCTACCCTTCTTCAGCCAGAGCACCAACTGTGAGACTTAGAAAGGTCCTGTGAACCATCTGCCATTGTCACTTTACATAGTGGGAAACTGAGGCAGGGTGAGGAGAGGCTTGCTGGGCTTCCCCACTCCCACTGGCAGGACATATCCTTGCCTGGCTCCTCTTCTATTTGCCTTGTCCTCAGAAAGAGGGGAGGGAGCTCCCTCTGGTCAGACCCTGCCCATCCTCAGTCTTGTTTCCAGGCAACCTGTCTCTTGGGCAGTGCCCCTGGTGTGGCTGTGTTGCCATGGTGACCACAGTGGGTACAGTGCATCTTCAAAATGGCAAAGGAAGAGACTCCTATTCCTAACTGGCCCCCAGTCCCCCTCTGAGAGAGACTCAGGGTGTGCAGATAGGTCCTCTGACATGCAAACTCACCAGGCACCTGCCTCTGGGGCAGAGACTGGAGGTGGCTAAGAGGGAGGGGACGGGGCCCAGAGCCTGGCTCCCTCCAATGCAAAAAATTCTCTGAGATTCCTGGCTTCAGAGTCTGTGGTGACCATGCATCAGCATGTAACCTCTGGCTGCATCTTCCTGGAGCATGGAGAAGGGGGTTTTATATTCTCCAGTAGGGGGTGGGGGTGGGTGGAGTCATCTTTTCTCTTCATCTTTTAACTTGACAAATGTATTAAAAATTCCCACTCCAAAGTAAAAGTTGCTCTGAGCTCTACTACATAAAATTACACAAAAATTAGTTAAAATTGACCCTTCCCTACATTAAATCTTATTGGTCAGATGTTGAAACTGTTAATGATTTGTGAAATCTACGTACTGATTTGTTTTCTGTGCTTATACAGATATATCCAAATCTCCCTATATTCATATCTGTAAAAATATATTGTATCAAATTGGAATCATACTCTACAAATTGGTTTATATCTTGCTTTCTTTAACTTTGCAATATACACTGGAGGCTCTCCTCATCAGTAATTATTAACTATCTTATACTGCTGAGGAGGGGATTAAGAGCAGAGGAAGAGGAGGCCTGAAGTGGGGCAATCTTGGGGGGCTCCCTGGAGGAGGGAGAGACTGACTCTCTGGGCAGAGCAGGGAGAAGGTTATAAGCAAGACACGAGAACAGCACTTGTTATAACTACAGTGCACCAGGTACAGTACCCTCATCATTGCATTTACTTTTCACCCTGTCCACTGAGGAGATCTGATCCCTCCCACAATTATATATGCATAAGTGAGGCCCAAGCTTTCAACACCAGGAGTTGGGGAGAAACTGGGGCTTGATTCCGGGCTGGCTCTCTCCAAGCCTGTGGGGTTTCCCCCACTTCACGTAGGCAAGCTGTCCAGATCCTGGCATGTGGGACCTGCAGAACTCCCCTACCCTTTCCCTTGCCCCCTCTGTGCTCTCTCTACGGCAGTCAGAGCCAGGTGGAGCTCTGTACTCCAAAGAGCACTTTGGAATTCATAAAATGGTAATTTATTGAACAAGCCTTTGGAGAGGGGAAGTAATGAAAACTGCTATATAAATTATGAGTCCACTGGTGTTATATGGCTGGAGCTAATGCTGTTCGTCCCCAGAAGGGTGCAGGGAGCCCTCCCTGACTCCACCCTCCTTGGCCAAGGTGTCTGCTCCGGAGAGCCCGAGGGAGAGCCTCAAGGAATGAGAGGTCCACGGAACCTGGGGAACCCTGAGAGATTGTACACCCTCCCTGGCCTCAGTTTCCTCATTACTGCAGTGGAGAGAACAGTGACAGCAGTCACAACCCATGGGGTTTTGTCAATATGCTGGGCTGTGCATCTATTAGGGTTATTACCACTACCATATTTCCTCAGTTGGAAGCCCCCCATTATCTTTCTTCCCAGCCCTGAATTTTGCCATGGTGATACATCTTACGGATGAGGTAATGTAGCTCCACTTCTGCTCCTAAAAAGCTGTTAACTTGGCTTTTACTTAAAATCAATGGCATCTCACAATTGAAGAAACATTATGTCATTGTTGTTGTTACTTATTGTCATTAGTATTTTGCAGACTTGGATGCTACTACCTATTCCTCACTTTAAAAAGGAAAAAAATTCCTTCAGGGAGGGAGGAGACCCGGGGCCTTGGAAACTTCCTGCTGGGTGACTCTGAGCACAGCATTTACTGTCAACACAGGTCAGCAGTCTGGTTTGTCTGAAACAGGATTTTTCTGGGATGTGGGACTGGCAGTACTAAGGAGGGGAAAGTCCCAGCAAACCCGGAGGCATCGGTGGTCCCGCTGTCGTCTCTGGGCCGACTTGTTTCCTCCGTCACTGTGGGTATTTGCTGCAAGCACCGTGGGATGCATTTGTCAGAGGCAGTGGTTTCCCTGCCATCCAGGGTCCCTCAGAAAAAGGTCCTTCTGGTGTAGCCATGTGATCTTAGCCCGAGCAACCCCAATGGCAGAGACCCTTACCTGGAGCCCCAAACCTTGGGGGGTGGATTGTCCTCTTATCTGGTGACCGACCCATTTCTAACATGATCAAAGGAACTGGCCAGAGTCACTCCTTGCATTTAATGGGTTTTCATTCTCACTGGATTCCTAACTCCTCTCCAGGAAGCAGAAAGGGCACATCTCAGAGACCCAAGTTACAGGTGGAAGAAATGAGATCCAGACAAGGAAAGGGGCATGGAGTAGTCAAACCACATCTTTTTTCTGAATGCCCTGCCTTGGCTTCCCTTGTTTGGTTACGTGGTGAGAAGTGGGGTTGGAGATGAGGGAGAGGGTGGTGCCAGAGGAGGCGTGGGGCCTGCTTGCTCTCTGCTAATGGCCCTCCAGGTGGAAAGTGAGCTGGAACTTAGGCCTTATTTTGGGCTTTCACTGTGCAACCTTAGGCTGATGACATAACCACTCTGGGCCTCAGTTTTCCCATCTGTAAAATGGGCTAGTAAAGTGGTTTCTAAAACTATCTGCAAACCTGAATCACTAAGGGAGGTTGTTGAAAACAGATCCTGGGACCCAACCCTGGGCCTGGCCTCTCTGGGAGAGGGCTCAAGAATCTCTGTGTTTAAGCAGCTTCCTAGGTAATTCTGATGTAGTTAATCTCCGAGTTGCTATTTAGGCCAGGCTGACTGATCAGGAAGGAGGTGGGTGGGGACAATAGGCCCGGTGGAGGTGGAGGTGGTGAGTGCTGGTGAATATTGGAGGGGGCATTTCCAGAGCACAATAAGTGCTGGGCTTGGCTTCAGAACAGCTGGGGTTTTGTTTTTTAGCTGGGTGACATTGGGCAAGTTACTTAACTGTTTTGAGTTTTAGTTTTGTTGTCTATAAAAAGTGGGGTAACAATTCCCTGTAAAGGCCATGAAGAGGATTAAGTGACATGATCAATGCCAAAAGATTGCTGTTTCCCTCCCCAGCCACATGTCTCCAATGTCAGCTTGGCCCCATCTGGGCCCACTCCACCCTAGGGCCCTGAGTTTGGCCAGCATCTCTGTACCCTAGAGCCTGGGGTATGGAGTGACAGGGCCAGGGAAGGCAGGGAAGGAGCTTGACAGAGGAGGAGGGGAGCGACCCCAGGGAGGGCAGGGAGGGAGTGGGTGAGGGACGGGGTCCTCTAGGGACTGAAATATGGTTCCTTCATCCAGAATGTGCCTCTTAATCAACTTAATGGCCCTCTGGCTGAGTAGAGGCCTCCAAAGGCAGACGAGATGGAGGTGGCAGCTGAGGCCTCTGACTCTGGGATGTAGGCAGGGTGCAGGGGGAGTGGGGCTGCAGCTGACCAGAGGGCCTGACCAGCGGCAGCCTGGAAGGTGGACTGGTGATTGAGCCCTTCCCTACTTCCCCGCTAACCCCCTCCCCAGCCCAGGGCCTGGCTGCTCCTAGCTTTGATAGGGGAGACTTCCTTCCATTGGGAGCCTTGACCCTTGACTTCTGATTTCTGACCCCTAACCCGGCTCAGCAGCCTTGGGAATCCACAGTGCTGGAGGAAAGGTGGAGAAGCCCACTGTGGGCTGGGTCAGGGTCATGGTCACAGTGATGGCTCTTTTTCAGATGCCATTGATCAGCAGGGCGCCAGAAGTCTCCTGGCAGGCAGCAGCATCAATTCTCAGCCTCGATTACCGGCACCATCTTCCTGAACAGGAATGCCGTCTGCCTCAGGGGCCCTAAGGTAGGAAGTGGGGCTAACATGGTGTCTTGCCAATGGGTCTCAGCCCCGGGCAAGTTCACTATGGATTCAACGTGACCAAAGCAATGACCGTAGAATGTTCTTGGGGTGAAAGGGTTATATCCAAATTTATTCCCACGGTGGGAGGGCAGCCACTAAAATCCCATCCACTCAGAACAAGTCTGCATGCAGCAAGGCGGTCTCTGCCTCTGGGCCTCTTGGCCCGCACAGCTCTCCTCTGGGCCACCATCCTCAGCGCTGCCACCACTCCAGCCTCTGCTCTGCTCTCCTGGAGCCTTGAAGCCATGCCACCATATCGCCCAGAGCACTGGGCAGAGCTCTTTATATAGACTCAATAGCAATGTAATGCCCACACTAGTGTAGTGAGCTAGCCAACCAGGTCAGTCAGGTGAGAATCCTGGCCGCAGGAACCTTCACTTTATCCACACACACATGGTTCTCTGCTTTCTCTGTCCCGGAACTATAGCCTATGGGGGGAATCCCAGCACAGTGGGTCTTCTGGCTTCTAGTTCTCCTTTCTAGCAGGGTAACTTCTTACAGGTTGCTCCATGCTGAGCCTCAAATCCCGTCTGTAAAATGGGAACCCTGATACCACCCTTCCAGCAGTGAGGGGAAAATATGATGAAACGTGTGAAGGGCCCAGCACAAGACAGACACCTGTACACTTTGGTGGAGTTTGATGTGTTGCTCAGTAGCTTCCCCAGAGGTAGTGAGGCAGAAGGTGAGGGGGCCAGGGTGGTGGGGCGGGGGCAGCGTAGGGAGGGGTGGAAATAGAAAGATGGGGCTCTTTTCAAGTGACTACGCAGAGTCCCAGCTCCTGGGGCCGTCCCAGGCTTAGGAGCTGAAGAACGTCAGGGAGAGGGAGATTTGCATATATTTCACATGTGCTTTGCACATGACAATCAGCCTCAAAGTCTATTCTCAGGCAGCCTCTGAGCAAGCTGGGATCTTACTCTGCCTGACTGTTGTGTCACCACTTGAAAGGCTTCTGGGCCAGAGGATTTTCCCAAAGCCACATAGTGGATGCAGAGCAAGATGAGAACATATATCTTGGTCTCTGGTTCTTGGTCTTGTATGCATTTCCTGCCACATGCTCCTGCTGCTGCTGGTAATGGTGACGATGATGGTGATGATAAAAATAGTAATACCAGTGAACATTTACAAAGCATATGTGCTATGCTGGGCATAGCTGTAAGTGCTTTGCACACATTAACTCATTCAATCTTCACACTAACTCTGTAGGGTAGGGGTTACGATTATTCCTGTTTGACTCCTGACGGCACTGAAGAACAGAGAGGTTAGGTGACTTTCCCGAGGCCACAGAGCGGGATGTGGCAGAGCTAGGACTCAGAACCCCTAGGCAGTGTGGCCCAGAGCCCTTGCTCTTGGCCACCACCTCCTGCATTGCAAGTTCACACGGGAGAAAAGTGAGGGTCATTCCTTGCCTCAGGGTCTGGCTCTGCCCCCACCCCCACTCCAAGCTCCCCACCTCCAGACCCCGCGCCCGGGACAACCGCTGGCTGGTGGTGGGAGAGGCAGGGTTGAAAGTTGATTGCCTTGAGAACATTCTTTGTCTCTAGGGTGTCAAGCCCAGAACAGCCAGGGAGCCAATTGCTGTAGGAGTTGCATTTGTTAATCTTGCGGTCGTTAATTTATTTTATTTTCCATCTTCAGAATTAGGATGAGCCTCTTGAACTCAATATGCAAATGTATGCAAAGCAAGATGAACAGGCATCTTTAAAACCTTGACACTTTTTTCCTCCGTGCATTAGTGGGATTGCAGCTTTCCCCAGCCAGCGGGTGGAGGTGTGGCCGTGGTGTGCAGAGGTGGGGAGGGGTCTTTGTCAGTTTTCACAGCAAGTTTCTGTCCACTAGCTCATCCATCCTCCCTGGGCCCCTCTGCAGCAGGTGTTGTGATCATCCCCATTTTGCTCACCAGGCCCCCAGCCTCAGAGCAGGAAAGTTCCATGCTCAAGATCACAGGGAAGGAAGGGATAGAGCTCAGGCCTGAGTCTTTTGTCTCCAAATCTCGTGTTCTTTATTCTGCCCTGCACACACACCTTTTCCTCCTGCCTATAGCCACACCACCAACTCTGGTCCTCATGCAATGGGGATGGGGTGAAGATGGAGAATGACTGCAGCTTAGGTGGCCTGTCTGGAGCAGAGCTGGGCCTGTGACCCTCAGTAAGGGGGGTTGTGGGGAAGGGCTTTGAGGCCTGCATCCCCACCGTGCAGCAGCCTTCCCATTCCTCCCTGCCCACAGTTGGCCTTGGCCCCTTGGCTGGGGTGAGAGAGGCTCTGACTCCTGCCCTTTCCTCCTGTCCTCCCCGCGGGGCCCGGTGGAGCGAGTTATTGCTTGCCAGGTGTTTAGCAATCTCTCAGATCAGAGGCCTTGGCCTAATTGCTAGAAAAGCCTCCGTCCGCTCCCCAGGAAGCCAAACCTGACAGATTTCCCAGCAGCAGTCATGTCGCTGGAGGGAGAAATGGAGAGAGAGAGAGAGAATGACAAAGAGGAAGAGGGGGGCAGAGGGAGAAGTCAGTCACAGAACTTTTGCTCTCTTCCCTCCTGCCCCTCTCTCTGTTCTCCCTTAGTCTACTGGGAATGCCACTTTCAAAGCCAACATTCTGAAGAAATGCCTTGGGTTGGGATTGGAGCAGAGAGCTCCTGGGCAGGTGGAGTGGGGGGTGGCACCATGGAGGAGAAGCCTATTGGGCAGAAATAAGTAAAGGGGAACCGGAAAATGTTTCTGCATTCTTTAGACCAATATTCCCCGAGGACTTCATGCAGAACCCGAACACTGGGGTTGGAATCACCTAGCGCAGGCCCTGCTTCCCTACCAGCATGGCCTTGCCTCTGGCTCAAAGCTCTCCCCTGTCCTTAGACACCCTGTAGTCAGGAGGCCTCGCACCCAGGGAGAGGGGTCATGCAGACAGAGCACAGCTGCTTCCCTGGGCTTTTTGTACCTGTCCCGGTCCCCCATGGCGCATGTTCTAGGCCTCAGCCTGTTGCTTGAAGAAATATGCCCAGGCAGAAAGCTAGGCTGCAGCCTGGTGTCCAGGACACTGCCTGCCATCTGTTCTGTGAAGAAGCAGATACCACTGGATCAGTCAAGTCAAACAGCCTGGATGAAAACAGGCTCCCCTGCACCCCAGCACCAACAGGCAGCTTTTCAGCGAGTGATCCCAGATCTTGGGCAGAGGGACCGCAGCAGCCCAGTCCCAGGGCTTGGGCTTGCCCTCTCCCACCAGGGGGAGGGAGCCACCAGGCCACCCATCCCTGTGACGTTCTCCTTCCAATCCCTTCCCCTTCACCAGATTATTCTCCTATGTCAGATTCTATTGGGAAAGAGTGGGAAGGAGTTTCGAAAATAAACAAACATGTTAAAGATAAATCAGTAAATAAGGGAACAGGCCACTCTTTTTCCCCCTTTAATTTTTTAAAGGAAAAATTAATTTTCCCCTTGCCTAAGTACATGTCACCTTAAATTAATGTCTCTGAAAGTGAAAATGACAGAGAAGTTGGGTCATTAGGCAAATTTTAATTAGAGGCTCAGATGTCCTTTACTAATAAGATGGTACATATATTTCATTCTGTTTTTGCCTCCTGAGTGCCCGGACATCAAACATCGTTGCAACACAACAGAGGCCCCTGTGGAGCCGAGGAGATGGGGCCATTGGGAAGTGGGGTGGGGGCAATGGGGGGGTGGGTTTTTTCCATGCAGGGGGCTGGCAGGGCAGGAGAGGGGGATCATGCAGGTAGGCACTTCAGCTTTTTCCCCAGGAAGGGGGTCTACTCTAGGGGCCAAACCAGCTTCCTCTCTCCAGTGTGTGTGTGTGAGAGAGAGAAAGAGCATGTGGGAGTGTGGGAGTGTGTGTGTGTTTATGTGCACACGTGTGTGCAAAGAGGTAATGTAGTAGAGGTTGCAGAGCAGTTAGGAGGCTGGGTTCTGAAGGCAGACTGCTATTCAGGATTCACATTTGGGCCCTAATTATGTACCTTTAAATAGTTACCTCTCTGTACCTCAGTTTCCTTACCTGAAAAATGGGGGTAATGGGTATCTACCTCTGTGGATGTTGAAATGGTTCAACTTGACTTCATAAGCTCCTGAGAACAGGGCCGGGCAATAGTAAGCCGACAACGTGAGTTGTGCCCATGTGCTGGTGAGACCATGTATGAGCATGCATGTTATGTGCTTGTGGGCATGCTGCACTTCAGTAGAAACAGCTCTGGATTTGGACTCAGAGTACATGGCTTTGAGCGGTACATCTGCCGCTTCCAGCCTGGGTGGTGTTGGTAGGCCACCTTCCTACTCTGAGACCTTTTAGGTTTGCCTTCTGCCAAGAGGCTTAGAGGTGAGAGCTGGGACTCTGAATGTCCCTCCTTGGGTGGCACGATACTCAGATGAAACAGGCGGCACGTGCTGGGAAGCACTGGCTATGAGTCAGGAGGCATGTCTGCTCACACCCAACTGTGTGTGGCCGACCGACACACACGGCAGAATGCCGCTTATAACGTGCCTCCAAGCAGGTGCGTGAGAGTGTGCATGTGGTCAGCGAGAAGATCTTTAAAAGGCACCCCCCCATCCCCTCAGGGGGCTCCTCCACGCTTGTCTTGGTGAATCCTCCTCTGGCTCTGCAATGGCCATTACTTCACCCAGGCCCCTGCAGGCTACACATGCAGACACAGGGCTTGGCGGCCCCTCCAAGGGCCTGGCGGTGGTCAGGGACAGTGGCAGGTGCAGAAACAGCATATCCCACCCTGCCTCGGTCTGGGTCTGATGTGCTCAGACTCAAGGCTGGGACATGATCCAGCAGGAGCTTCTCTTATTTGGTTGTGGGAACCCAGGGACACTTAGGCCCCTCTGGGAACATGACTTCCTGTTTCTGGGCTTTAATTCCCTCTAGAGACCATTCAGCACTGGGCAGGAGGACACACTGGCTGTGAGCCTCTCCCTGGCAGCCTCTCGCTGGCCATGTTTGGGGAAGAAGTGGAAAGTAGGAATAGGCATGGGCTCTGTGAATGGTGTGAGAGGGAACGCAAGCATACTAAGTACTTGCCATGTTCCAGGCACTGTGTGCAGCACTTTAAATGTGCTCTTTAAAATACCCATTTGCTTCTGTAATGAGCCCACAGACACTATCATTATCACCTTTTTCAGATGGGAACGTTGAGGTTAGGTAATTTTCCTAAGTTCGCATGACTAGTAAGCTGACATTCAAATCTAGGTCCCTCTGGTTTTAATTCCTTCCTCTGTAGATAAGCACGTGGGCTAGTGGTAGGGCTCTGGGGACTGTCAGACAGTCCCACAATCTCTGCAGGTGAGAGTACCTATGGCTTGGAGATGTTAGTGTTCTGTGCAGCTAGCTGTTTGCCTCCAGATAAGACCCTTCTCCTCTCTGGGTGTCCATCTCCCCCTGGTGCAGTGAATCAAATGAGCTCTGGCAGCTTCTCCTGAGACCAGGTTTGGAGGACTCCCTGGAGAAGAGAAATAATGCAGACTTGTTGAGGGACTTGTGGGGGGGCCATGGCTGAGTTGAAGCTGTTGCTGCCTCTAACTCACCGGCCCTAAGTTCATCTTGGGGGCACAAGGTACAAGCTGAGGGCAGAGCCATTGCTGGGCCATTACTCACCAAGGCAACACCTCTGCTGCTGGCTCACTGGACCCAGCTTTCCGAGGAAAGGAATGGAAATTGCCCTCATTTTCCTGGAACAAAGAGGCCAGCCCGCAGACCTTGCTGGTTTCCTCCCGCCCCTGCTCTGCTCCCTGCCTCCGCTTGGTTGTATAAGGACTTCTGCTACCCCTCAGAGATGGCTGGAGAGGCAAAAAAGAATGAAGCAGTTGGGCAGGGAGCTCAGAAGGGACCCAGAACTCTCACCATCAATCTCTCCTTCCCTAACTGACTCGGAAGGGAGGGAGTTGGGGGCACTTAGCAGGTAGCATGAAAAGTGTGGGCAAAGGCCCTATAGGTGGTGGTGGGAACTAATTTGCTGGTGAGATTGAGGAACAGCTGGGGTGGACAGAGGAAATCCAGACTGGGGAAAGAGAACTCTCATCTGTTATGCATGAAGCTCTTCCATACATGCTATCTCATTAAATGCCCACAATACTCATCATCACCTCATTTTAAACACTGAAGAAACAGGCTCAGACAGTTAAGTCATTTGCCCAAGAACACAGAGCATGTCGGGTGGCAGGGTGAGGATTCATATTCAGGCCCTGTCTGACTCCAGAGCCCTTCCCCCACTCCCATGGAGCCTCTCTCTCATGCTCAGGAGTTGGGAATTCTGAGTTTCAAAGATGGACATAATGCTAAATTGGCATGTAAATCTCTGGGCCTGTGTTTACCCATGTGTAAAATGAGAAGATTGATGAGTTCCAAAGTCCCTTTTAGTGCTATCTTTCTGTGCTTAAGAGGTAAGAGTATTGGGGTTCCCCCAACCCCAAATTGAGAACTACCAAGGGCTTGTGGGAATATTATGGCATTGAGGCTGACCTTTGTCATCAGCGCATTAGAGTGCATTGGGCAAATGACTTAACCTGTCTGAGCCTGTTTCTTCATTTTGCTTCTCAGGACCTCATCGTTACCACCTTCAGACACTGGGTCCTTTGGCTCTTGGTTCCAGTCTGCAGACATATGACTGCTACCAGAAAGCTGTTAAGAGACAGCCCAGCTCAGGGCTCCAGCGGGCAGGGACACCCAGACACTTTCTTGGTGCATAATAACTCCTCTTTTCTCGCTCCCTCCCTCCAAGCTACAGACCCCAATTAGCAGCCTAGCACCAAAGTTCCCAGATGCTTTCCTGACATTGGATATGCTGAATAATGGAGGTGTTTTGGGGGCTGGGATGAGGAGGATGGGAGGTAGGATGTGAACCTGTAAAAATGCAGTGAGAGAGACTTCAGACTCCAGGGTGTTGCACTTTCTTCACGCTTGTAGGAAGGTGTCTGCTTCCTGAAAGGACTCCCGGCCTGAGTAAATTTTCTTATGATTTCTTATAATGAACTCCCATTCCTCGGAGCTCACACTATCATCCTAAGTATCAAGGAGCAATTAAGAGTTAGGGCTTTGCCTCCTGGGGGAGACCAGTCCTTGTCCTGTGGGAATAGGGCCCCAGTCAGGGAGGCACAGCTCCCAACAGGGAGGAGTGCCCAACCTGACAAGCTATCACACCACCTCCCTTGGGAATTCCTGGGCTGGTGGGGAAGATAGTGCTCTTGTCTTAGTGGGGGCTGGTCTGCTAAAGAAGTTAGTGGGGCTAAGGGGGAAAAGTATAAAGTTCAAGTGCCAAAAGATGACATGACTGAGAGAAGTATTCAACCTGTTGCTGGCGGGAAGGGGAAGTTTCTGACCTCAGGTGGACTTTCTCTTGCAGAGAGGCAACTCCCCTCAGGGAGCCCAGTAATAAAGTTGGGAAGTATGTGCTTGTGTGTGTGTGTGTGTGTGCAGAGCTCTCACTCTCTAACTTTGTTTGACAGAGATTGTAAGAAGGAAACCTTAAGAAAGGGATTCTCTTGTCCTGTCCCTTGTCATTTGGGGTGGAACAGGGCAACTGGAAATATAAATATCATGTCTCCTCTACTAAGATGAAGTTGTTGGATGTTGTACTCTCTGTTATGAGAAAAAGGTCTGGGAGTTGTAAGAGCGGTGACACCTAGTCACCGTATGACTTTGGAAGATCCCTTCGCCCGTTTTGGGCCTCAGACTTTCGTTGACTGGATTTAGAAAATCTCTTAAGTCTTTTCTAGTCCCTGACATTCTTGTTTGTTTCTGTTTCCTCTGTGCTTCTTTCAACCAATTTCTCCAGAAAAAGCAGGGTCTGTCCATGGTTCTAAAGACCTGGGGGCCAACAAGAATCACCGGGCTAGCCCAATTACAGTTATACTTTTTTCTGTCTGTCAGTTGTCAAGTTTTGTGGTTACATGCAGCAAGCACTGTAATCAGCTCTATGGATGACACAGCCAAAACACAAGATTCAAACCCTGCCTCCAAGCAGTTGTGCAAGCCAGAATACATATAATTAGATCAGGGCTGAAGGAGCTAGAGGACATTTACTCCAATACTCTCACTTTATAGTGAAGCTTATCCCTCCCATTTGCACTGGTCAGGACTTCCACTGATGTCCACTTTTCCAAATGTTCCTATATATATGGAATAAGGGGTCATGGAGAGGAACTATGGGGAACTGGAGAAGAAAAGGAGCAGGTTATTCACTCATGTGACCCTCTCTTCTCCCCTGTGGTGTAAGTGTGGGTGCTCTATTCTATTCTATTCTGCTCTATGGTGTGGCAATGGTCTTTTCATCAATTACTGGTATCAGTGACCTTAAGGTTTACCCCCCAAATCTTAAGAACATGACAGTTGGCCTTAGAGAGTCCCATTTTTCTCCCAGTCTTGGCTTTAAAGCAGGGTGGGTGTTTGAGATTCAGTATGTAATCTGAAGTTTAAGGGGCCTTTGCCTTCTTAGATTTCTGAGGAGGTGTTCAAAGTCTCACTGTGTATCTGAGAAGGCACAGAGGGAGGACAGGAGAGAGCCCACCCTTCACTGAACCCTCACCATGCTATGAGTATCTTACATTTATTATTTCATTCAGTCCTCATGAGAATCCTGTGAACAGGAATTGTTATTAGCATACCAGTTTTACAGATGTGGAATCAAAAGTCCAGCTGATTAACCATTAGCAAGTGGTAGGTCATAGTTTCCAGTCCAGAACACATACTTCTTCCACTTCATAAAGAATGGCAGGAGGAGTAAGAAGAAAATGGGCCTAAAAGAATTATCTTAGTGAGTCCTTTCACACTGCACACATTTTCCCATCTACGGACCTGTCTTGGTTGTAGCAGGTAAGATAACAGATTTCCTCTCAGAGCAAGTCCATCCTTCGTTCTCTGGAGAGTGGAGCTGGGGTGGGGCTTCTCCCTTTTATTCTTGCCCTCCAGATACCAAATGTGCTTCTTAGGAGAGTTTTTGTCACACCATGTGGCTTTGCAAAATTGGAAATGTTCAAACAACCCACTGTAGTTCACAGGGTCGTTTGGTGCCTCCCTGGAATAGTAAATCTGCAGGTGGGGTGGCATCCTACTGGGACCAGCTTTACTCACACAGTAGCTCCTGCTGATGCCATCTCCTCTCCACTTCTCACCTCTATATCGTGTGTAGGGAATATGTGAATAGTAACAATCTGTTAGGGGGAGGATCCCCAAAACACCCCAAGAAAAACACTTCCTTTAAATGTTGGAGAAGTGATAGAATTATCAACATTACTTGAAACCAATTGCATCATTGTGAAACACAAGTCACTCTTCAGCTTATGTTTTCTGCATCAGGGTAAAAATTGCTAAAATGCCATCAAGAAGGGGAATAAAACAAAGGAAGCTTGGACAGAAGTCATCAGAATCCCGGGGTTAGGAAAAACCATCAGGACCAAGTTTACAAGCATGAGTCAGCACCATGGACAGAGCTAAGCTTGCTCCCTTTGTTCTTTTTTTAATGATGCTGTGCCTATGGCTAGGGTCTGCTCTTCCAACTGGCAGGGCTTTTTCTCCTGACCTGTTTATCTGACCCCCGCCTTCCCTTTGCCCTAGCCTGGGCATCTCCTGGGGCCGTGAACAGCTGGCACTGCCCTGGCACATTTACTGGATGAACTTGCTACTTTCAAAGATCAGGCCTCCGACACAGAGGGCATCTGGGCTGCTTCAGCCTCCTCCCCACAGGGTAGGTGACCTTCTTCTTTGATGGAGGAGCAGGTGGGTTGGTTTGGCTCTAGTGAGGATTTTTACTGTGACAGGTGGCCTAAAGCGATTGGGCAGGAACTCTCCCTTCCCCAATA
Source organism: Manis pentadactyla (assembly GCF_030020395.1). NCBI lineage: Eukaryota > Metazoa > Chordata > Mammalia > Pholidota > Manidae > Manis > Manis pentadactyla. The sequence goes on from NC_080022.1 coordinate 148,438,934, forward strand.
TCCAGAAGACTGTGGCTGCTGGGTAGAAGGAGAAAAATTAAAACTAAGGTTTATTAATGGAATTAGGGCCATAAAACCACAGGCTACAGCAATGCACAGCTACAGTCATAAACCCAGAGCCCATTCAATCATAGAATAGATGCTTTTACACATTAAGTAGGAACATTTATATACAGGTAACAGAAAATAACTTCTGCTTTTCTGTTTGTGGCAATAACTGGCCCTTTATGGAGTTTTTGTGGCTGCTTAATTATGGTGAATGGATAAAGAGGTCTTGGATGGGGAAGGTCGAGGTGCATAAAACTGTGGCCCAGGTCGAATTCATGACCAAGGAAGCAAGGTGTGGTTGAAGTAAATTTGTCTATGCTTTTGCTTCCAAGAAGGATGAGTTAGTATCCAAGTCAGGTTGGTGATTTAGGAAGCAGGATTTTTTTCTCTACTTCTACTAAGTTTTGCTCTCTGGTATGCAATGTAAGCCTATCTTCTGTCTTCCAATGAAATCTTGGGTAAAATTGGCTTTATTTGCTAAAGCTTTATGATGTACTTGGATCAGCTTTGGGGGCTTGGCTAAAGTGCTAGGCTCTCCTTAAGAGTGGGTGCAAATTGCCAACAGAGACTGTTCCTGGGGCTCTTAAAACTGGTTTCCATCTACAGGTAATTTAAAAAGGGTTCCACATAACAGAAAGAAAAAGATCTGTCTTGAAACACAATGAACAATGAAAGTCCTTTTGTGTCACATGAGCTGTTATCAAATGTGATACTGCTTTTCCCTAAGACTAGAGCTTTTAGGTGGCAGGTTATTTTGCCTTATAGTCCTCTATTCTTCCTGGCTCCAGCCTCATCAGTGGGGATACCACTCTCTGCTAACTCCAAGGACAGTGCCAGCCTGGGCCCTTGCAACTGCCCATGCTCCAGCTTGTCACATGGAAGCAAGATGTTTTGGAGTATTCCTTGACTTTTCCTCCCCCATTCCCCCAAAATCCTGATTCAGTGAGCCACCATCAGCACTTAGAACTCAGCTTTGGGTTTGGTCTTTGAGCTTAGGCCCCTCCCTTCCCATATACTAGGGATTCTAGGGCTTCCCTTGATCAGTCCAGGTCACAGGGCAAAGGTGGATTTGTGGATTAAAGCTCCTGTTGTTCCTTTATTTCTAGAAAAGGCAAAGAGGTACAGTTGACAGCTGTCCAGAAATGTCTGTAATAGATAATGATACATTTTTATCTGTTAATTCAATAAACATTAATTCATCATAATTTCATTGAGCACTTGTAGTATGCCAGGCTCTGGACACAAGGTGTGTAAAGTGACTTAGATATAATCCCTTTGCTCAAAGAGTTCCTAATCTGGTAGAGCAGTTGTAAAGGTAGCAAATAAATGATAATATACTGGGGGAGGTGTAACAATAAAACTATCATTATATCATTATCTGAGGGTTAATTAATACATCACCTGTGGCTAAAATACTTGAGAGACTGGGATATGCTTAACTCCCCTAAAGGGACTTAGAAGAGGTGATTGGTGTATATTGAGGCCTCTTTTGTGAAGGGAGAATGTCTGTGATTCCATGTTAGAGGTTCAGATAAGTCCCTACCTGTGCTTCAACTGGAACAGCTCACCTCTCACTCAGCATCCCACTCCAAGCTTCCTGATCCCAAGGTTAATGCCTTTCTCCAGTTATGCTCATCACCCTGCGCATTTTTCAAGTCCTTTCTAGGAAGTGAGCACCTCAAGGTTCACTGTTCCTGTATCCACAGTCATCTGATAACATGTAATGGAGCGTCAGCGACAGTGTTTTATTTGTGACTTGGGGCTATCGGTGGCTTCCATTCACGTTACTCCAGTTAAATGAGACTTAGCCATCTGTGTAAGGAACGAAATTATCCTGGGGAGAATGTGAGGATCTCTTGCTGGAGAACTCCAGGCAGCCTTCCTGAAGGAGGTGATGTCTGATATGGGGCTTTGAAGAATGCGGATATATATATAATTACCTTGGTTTCACCCAGACATGAAGGCTGGTGTAGAGTATGTAGGTGACTTACCTTGCTCTCTCTCCCTTCCTCATGTCTACTCTGGGGAGGCCTCTGACTGGGCTTGTGCCACAGAGGACTCTGAACATCCTTCTAGTTGTCAGAAAGGACTGCAATCCAACATTCTGTAAGTTGGCTATTGTTTGCACTTTCCAGAGGCAGGAAATGTCATACCTTTCCCAGAGCCCCTCTCTCCAGCAAACCTTTTTTCAGCAATATCTACTGCCAGGAATACTCTTCATATATTCACAGAATTTGATAGTTTATGAGGCTTTCCATTTGGGTGTAATCAAAAGCCTGTAGTATGGACAAGCTGGGAAAGGATTATCTGCTTCGTTTTATAGACAAGGCACATGGGCCTCAGAGACATTGCCTTAGGTGGCAAAGCTGGGACCAGAACTCAGGTCTCTTGACTCCACGGCAGGACTCTGGTTCTACCAGACATGAAGTTCTACCTCAGCCTAACCTGAGTCCCTATTGCTGCACGTGACTCTCATTTCTCCTTTCTTGGTTTTTGAGAGGTTCCACAAGGGGAAATACTTTGAAGTCCCTGGGCTTAGCCCCTATTTCCTGAATAATAGCAATAGCTGGCATTTATTGAACAACATTTCCAGGCATTGTTCTAAATGTTTCACATGTATTAACTCATATAGGTCCCACAGCTCTATGAGGTAGGTACTGTTATTATCCCTACTTCATGGATGGGGAAATTGAAGCCTAGGGATATTTACTAACTTGCCCAAAGTCCCACAGCTGGCAAATGGCATACCAGGCAGCCTGCTCTAGTCTGTACTGTTAACCACTACACTGCAACTCTCTTCTGTGGCAAGAGCACTGCAGACTTATGTGCAAGCCCTCATTCTGCATTTATTTGCAACATGGCTTTGGGTGAGTCACTCAACCCCTCTGGGACTCAATTTCCTTCACTGATAAATAACAACAGTAACTCACATCTGTATGTTGCTTTGCAGTTTACAAAGTGCTTTGTCAGGCATCATCTCATTTGATCCTCATGAATGTCAGTGAAGAAGATGATAATCTTGATTTTATGCAAGAGAAAATTCAGAGCTGCAGGGTTTGGCCAAGGTCACACAGCTAGTACGTGCTGGAGTGAGACCGAGAACCCAGGCCTGGGTAGTTTTCTTGACTTGAAATATGCAGGTCTTGGACTAAATGTTCCCCAACAGTCCTGCCAGCCCTGATCTCCTCTGTGCTGGGAAATTAAGAACCCGGGATAGTCAGTTCAGGATGCTACAACAAATTTTCATTGATTAGGGTGACTTATAAACAACAGATATTTATTTCTCACAGTTCTCGTGGCTGGAAGTCTGAGATCAGGGTGCTGTTTGACGTGTCCTGGTGAGAGCCCTCTTCTGGGTTGTAGATTACCAGCTTCACTTTATATCCTCAGGGTGAGAGAGATCTGTGGGGTCTCCTTTATAAGGGTGCCAATCCCATTCATGACTCAGTTACCTCCAAAAGGCCCCACCTCCTAATACCATCACATTCGAGGTTAGGATTTCAACATAGGAATTTAGTGGGTGGACAGAAACATTTAGTCCACAGTAAGGATAGTGAGCTCCTAGTTTGGGGCCAGCCAAAGCTGGTGATACTGATAGCAGTTCCTTGAACACAGCAGTCAATTGGGCAGATGAAGCTATCCTTTGAAATCCCTCACCAATCCCAGGGTTCAATGGGGGCCTCCTAGAGACCATCCCCCCAATAGAAACTGGCTTTAGAAAACAGCTGTCAAACCACCCCGCAACCTTCCTTTCCTCAGCCTGAGCAACCCCATCTCCCTTGCCCTTTCAGTCTTTTTCAGGTATCAACCTGGGGATGGCCAGGAAACATCTCTGAGCTGAGGCTTTGTCCCCAGAGAAGCAAAGGGAAAAAGGGCAAAAATATAAAATAAAGATTATACAAAAGAATTACCCTGGATGTTTCTCCCGACTCCCTCATCTCCCCGTGTAAATTACCCTATTATTTTGCTCCCTTAGGACTCCTGATCATCCTTATTTCTTCTTTTGAGCTAAAGTCATCGATGCAGTAAATTAGTTCTTTGCTTCAAAATGACTCTGATTGTGGTAGTTGCCGCCACCAGCCGCAGCAACACATCCCCGGACAGTTTGCAAAAATATATAAAGAGAAAAGAAAAAAGGAAAGAAAAAACCCTCAACAACTCTCCCTTCCATTCATATGTATGGAGAGACCTGGAGTGCCCATTTCCATGGAAATGATTTCTTCGAAAGGCGATTACATGTTGAGAGGGAGTGCAGATGGACCCCTAACCTAGGCTGGGACACAACGGTTACAGTCATCAAAGCCACGAGTCTTGTACAATGTCAGAAGTTGTACTCTGTTCTCTCCCATTGAAAACCAGGCCTTGGTTTACCTTGGGTTGCTGGGGAAGCAGCATGACATGAAGTTAGGGACCCAGGTTTTGGTGTCAGACACCCCTGGACTGAGTCCAGGGTTCTGCCGCTTTTTAGCTGTGTGACCTTGGGCAAGTGTCCAAGACCTTAATCTGTGAGTTTCCTCATCTCTGACACATATCTCACTCTAGACTCATGTATCTAGTCGCCTACTCAGCATCTCCTCTTAGACATCTAGTAAGCAAATCGGACTTAACATCCCAGTACAATCTCTTGATCTTCCTCCTTCCAAATCTGCTCCTCCCATAGTATCCCCATCTCTATAGATGTCAACTCCATCCATCCTTTGCTTAGGCTAAAATCCTCAGTGTCATCCTTGAGTCTGCCCCTTCTCACACAGTAGTTCCATTCTGTCTGTAAATCTTATTGACATGATTTACAGAACATGTTCAGAATCTACCTACTTCTGGCGACCTCCACTGCTAAACCTTGAGTCAAGCTACCATCATCTCTTACTGGTAATTTCAGTAGCCTCTTAACTGGTTTCCATGCTTCTCTCCTTGTCTCCAAAGTGGTTCTTGAAAAACTTAAGTCAGTTCACATCTTGCCTCTTCAAAACTTTTCAATGGCTTTCTATTTTTCTTAGAGTAAAAGCCAAAGACCTATATGATGTGCACCCCCAACCCCCACCAGTGTAGCTATGATTGTTATTAATTTTGCAGGTACCACCTACAAATAGCTATTTGCCTTCCTATGATTCTGGTTTTCTCTTAACATTTTAGAAGAACTTACAGGGGGTGTGTGTGTGTGTGTGTGTGTGTGTGTGTGTGTGTGTGTGTCCCCTAGAATGCAGACGAGTAAGACCTGGAACCCAGGGCTTGGTGGTTTCCTTGACTTGGAATATGCAGGGGGTAGAGGGTTGAGATGGGTCGGGGAATGGATGGCACTAAGAACTGGTGAGCTCACTTGGCAGTGAGATCCCCATCAATCTGTCAGTATCTTCTGTGGTGACAGATGTGTATCCAAATCCTTCATCCTGGGAGAATAATTGAAGAAGTTTGTTTTAAATGCATATTGATGGGTCCCACCCCTAAAGATCTTGATTTGTCAGGAATTTAGTGGTGTTTTTAGTAAGTGCCCAGGTAAGTCTGATGTGGATGATTGTAGCAGGTATATAACATTACAAATTGTAATGTAGATAAGATTTAATTACTTCTGAAGAGCTTTAAAAGGTAAAATTTTTGTTTTTCTTCAAAAGGAGATTCAGAAATAAAATACACATATATCATTAAAAACACAGTGCAAAAGTCGTCAGTTATAAGGGTCAGTATACACATATGGATTTATTATTAAACATGTCTGGATGATGTCTTAGGTCAGGGATTTTGAGTGGGGTTAAGAGGTCCATCTAGGAAACAGTGTTTTTGAAGTGAACTTTGCCACAGTCCAATGGACAGGTCTGAATAAAGTGCCCATTACAGGCTGCCTCACAGAGAAACAGGCTCAGGGTTAATCACGTAAACTGATACTTTTCTCAACTGCTGAAGCTTCAGTTATGAACACAGCAATAGTGTTGACCTCATTCTCTTTAGACAGCCAAAAAAGAATTTCTACATGCTGTTGTCCAGTCCTTTAAGTCTGTCTTTTGTTTTAACCCCCACATTGGACATTATAATAGATATTATTCTCACACATGATGTTTTTATTAACCTACATTTTCACCAGTCTCTCTGCTAACCATTCCACTATGCATCTGAGATTTTTATTCTGGAATTATTTCCCATTTTCCTGAAGTAGATCTTTGAGGAGTCCATGTAGTGAAATTCTGTTGGTGGTAAATTCTCTCAGATTTTGATTATCTGCCAAAATCTTTATTTCACTTTTGTTCTTGAAAGACAGCTTTGCAGAGTATACATTTCTAGATTGATCATTTTTCTTAGTATTTTAAAGACATTTCACTGTCTTCTGGTTTCTGTTTTCATTTATGAGAAATCCACTGTCAGTTTAACTAGCTCTCTTATACATGATCTTTCTTTTCTTCTGGCTTTTTAAAGATCTTTTTAGCTTTGGTGTCTAGTAATTTCACAAAAATGTATGTAAATGAGGACTTATAAAATCCTTCTTAATGTATATTGTGTTTTCTATATTTGGTTGCATTTCTTCTATCACTTGTGGAAAAACTTGAGTCACTTTTATTCATATATTTCCTTCCTTTGATTCTATTTCCTCCACCTGGGTCTCTCATTAAATGGATGCTAGATCATTTGAGTCTATCTTCCATACCTCTTAATTTCTCATTATTTTCAAGCATCTTTTCTTTCTGAATAATTTTCTTAGATTGATCTTCCAATTTACTGAAATATATCTTGAGTTGTGTCAAATTTTCTGTATCCACTTCCTTTCCTAGAAGTTGTATTTTGTTCTTATAAATATATTTCTGATAATTTTTATGGTCTGTTATTACTTGCCCATTTTTTGTGTTTTTAAAATTTCTTTCAACATTTCATACATATTTAATTTATTTTGTATATCTGATTATTCACCAAATATTTACTTTGTACCTATCTTATGCCAGTTATTTTTTAGAGTTTGGTATCCAGCAGTAAACAAAAATGTCTATTTTCATGGAGCTTATACTTTTATGGAGAATTCCAATGTCTGAGGTCAAATGATTTGCAAATAATTTCTCCCATTCTGTGCGTTGTCTTTTCAGTTCATGATGTTTTTGATGTACAAATGCTTTTAATTTTGATGAAGTCCAATATATCCATATTTTATTTTATTGCTTATGCTTTTGGTGTCATATCTATGAATCCATAGCCAAATTCAAGATCATGAAGATTTCCCTCCATTTTCTTTTAAGAGATTTATGGTTTTAGTTCTTACATTTAGGCCATTGATTTACTTTGAATTAATTTTTCTATTTGCTCTCATGTAGGAGCCCAACTTCATTCTTTTACACGTGGAAATTCAGTTTTCCTCAAGACCAGCTATTGAAGAGACTGTTCATTCTCTCATTGAATGGATTTGGCACCCATGTTAAACCTTTGAATTCTATCCCATTGATCTGTATGTCTATCCTTATGCTAATACCATGCTCTTTTGATTACTGTGGTTTTGTAGTAAGTTTTGATATTGCGGTTATGTGAGTCTTTTGACTTTGTTAATATTTATTAAGATTATTTTGGCTATTCAGTTCAGGATCCCTTGCAATTCTACATTAATTTGATGTTTGGTTTTTCCATTTCAGGAAAAAAAAGGCTTTTGAAATTTTATAGGAGTTGTGTTGACTCTGTAAATCACTTTGGGTAGCATAGGCAGACATCTTAATATTATCTTCCTATCCATGAACATGGGATATGTTTCCACTTATTTGTGTCTTCTTTAATTTTTTCAGCAATATTTTTCAGTTTTCACTGTATAAATATTTCATCTTCTTGGTTAGATTTATTCCTAAATATTTTATTCTTATATATGCTACTGTGAATGGTTTTGCTTTCCTAATTTCTCTTTGTACATTGCAGATGTATAGAAACACAATGAACTGATCTTATGCCCTGCAACTTATCTTATACCCTGCAACTTTGCTGAATTATTACCTCTAGTAGCTTTCTTGTTGATTGTTTGGGATTTTCTATATGCAGGATAATGTAATCTATGAACTGAGATAATTTTACTTCATGCTTTCCAACTTGAATGCCTTTTATTTATTTTTCTTGTCTAATTGTTCTAGTAGTACAATGCTGAATGGCAGTGGTGAAAGTGGGTATCTTTGTCTTGTTCCAACACCTGCCTTTTGAGTTTCCTTGCTGCTTATTACTCTTTGCCTTAGTTTCAGTGAATTTGTGGGGGATGGATAGGACTACTACTACATATTCTCTTATGTTGACCTCAGAAATGCATGTAGGTGTGTTTTAGCAGGAGCTAGTTGCTTTTTAGTGAAAAGATCTTTTAGGTTATCTAATCTGCTATTGCTGGAAGCAACACAAGGTGACACTTTGAAAAAGTTTAAACATAGAAAATGGCAAATAAGTTTTCCTGGCCTAGCTTGATGGATCTCACCCAGAATGATAAAAACAAGCTGTGTTATCATGATAGAAACTGAGTCCCAAAGAAAATCTGGAAGTTGGTTAAACTTATAGGGCTCAGAGATAGGGGGAGGTTCTAGGGAACCTGGCTTGGAGGATGGAAGATAAATAGATTGTATCCCATACAATAACCAAGTTTGTTCCATTTCTCAGCCAGGAGTTTAGTGTCTAATCATGCAACCCTTTGAAAATTTGTCATCAGGTGCTAGGGAACTTACCCTTGTGCATCTGTGTATTCATGAGAGGGAGGCAGGGGGAATGACATATTGGGCAGACATACTATTTTTCTGATGGGGTTCTCTAAAGAAAGGAAGCAGAGGCTACACTTTGGCTCTTCCCCTTTCTTCTCCTTCCTATTCTTCTTCGTGGGGTCTCAGCACACCTCCATATTCTCTGGATCTCTAGGTATAACCCCCTCAGTTCCTGTGGGCCCAGATATGTTCCCACCTGTCCAATGAGCTATTGAACTCCGACCTCCTGCCAACATCTGGGGGTAATATTGCCCAGTTACAGTTGTTGGGGGAAATTCAAGTTAGAATTTCTTCACTTTAGGGTGTGTAAAGTCTCAGTCACTACAGTGAATTAATGTTGATTTTCCCTGGCTAAACATGAAACTAATGTAAGTGAATCTTGGCTTCTAGAATGATTGAAGTTAGAACATTCCTATTTGGATACTGTGGATCATTCTTCCCCCACTCTCTGCTGAATGTACTCAGTGTACCCTATAATTGAGTACTCAGCATTTAGATTCTGTAATTCTCAACATATTGCTATATCCCCATCAAATACCTACCCATGTATCTATCCTCCAGTACATCTTTTTTTGGTGTATTTTAAAGTAATTTATAGGTCATCAGTATGCTTCACTCCAGACACTTCAGCATGCATATCAAGTAGAATTCAGTATTTCCTCGTGGTTCTTTGTGTATGTGGTAGTGTTGGTACTGGGGGAGTGTTAAGCTTTTATCAGTGAAATGGTGGAATGCACAATAAGTATATTCTTTGACAAGATTTGACAAATGCTTACACATGAGTAACCCAAATCCCTATCGAGATATGGAACATTTCTATCACCCAGGAAATCTGTTCATTCCTCTTTCTAGTCAGTCACTGCCCTCATCTTACATAAGCAATAAGTTTTCATTTTTAAAAAACCTTTCTAGAATTTCACATAAATGGAATCAATTAGTATGTGCCATCATGTGTTTTAGATTCATTAATTTTGTTGTATGTGTGACTACTTTGGTCCTTTTGTATCACCAAATAGTGGTTACAATTTGTGTATCCATTCTTCTGTTCATGGGCAGTTTATTTGGGGTTCTTTCCAGTTAGGGGCCACTGTGAATAAAGTTGCTATGAATATTCTTGCACAAGAGTTTTTGTGGACATATATTTTCTGTTCTTTTGGATAAATACCTAGAAGTAGAATTGCTGGGTCATAGGGTAGGCATACATTCAGTACACCTACCTCATTGTGAAACATATGTTCAAATCTTTTGCCCTTCTCTTTATTAGGTTGTTTCTGTTTTTATGATTGTGTTGTAGTTCTTTATATAAACTTGATACAAGTCCTTTAACAGGCATGTTTTGCAAATATTTCCTGCTACTCTGGGACTTGCCACCCATTTTATTTCTTTGATAGGAAGTAGGGTTTGTCAGTGGGTGTGAGTAAGGTGGGGGCAGTGCTGGTCCAGGGGTCATGATTAGGGATGTATTTGACCTCACAGCCATCTGGGATGAGCTGCTTTTCAGCTACATGTCTTCAAATTCATCCTTATTAAACTTGGTAAAGAGCCAGTTCTTGGAAATGTGGATCTCTTGGCCTCCAGAGAACTTGAACTTGACCCCGTGTAAGGCTTCAGTTGCATGCTTCTTGTTCTGCAGCTTGATGCAGATGCACATGATGACTTGGCCAGTGTGGACCCTGGCGACTGTGTCCTGGGGCTTTCCAAAGGCATCCCAAATACTTGGCTGGAGCCTAGATTGGGGGCAATCAGGTCAGACATAAATGTCCACTGGAAAGAGTGTTCTCCAAGGCCCCTTAAGGCAACCCACAAAGCAACAAGCTTCATACACTACTGAGGAGGCTGCTGTTGGCCACCATTGCACACAGTCATTTTCTTAACTGTATTTTTGTGGAGCAGAAGTTTTTAATTTTTATTAAATCTAAATTATTGTTTTTTCTTTGATAATAATTATTTTTTGTCTCCTATCTAAGAAATCTTTGCCTACCTGCAGGTCATGAGGGTATTTTCCTGTTTTATTCTAGAAGCTTGATAATTTTAGCTTTTACGTTTAGATCTGATTCATCTCAAATTTTATGTATTGTGTGAGACAGGGATCAGTGTTCGTGTTTTTCCATAACAATAGCCAGTTGTTCCAGCTGCACCCATTAAAGGACTGCTTTATTTATAGGATTGCTTTGGTTCCTCATTGAAAATCAAATCACCATCAACATGTGGGCCTATTTTCTGGGCTCTGTTTGTTCTTTTGCATTGAATTATATGTCTTTCCATATAATACCATATTGCTTGATGACTGTATACCAGTTTTATAGCAAGCCTTGAAATTAGGTGGTGTAAGTCCTCCAACTCTGTTTTTCTTTGTGAAATTTGCCTTGGATATTCCAGAACTTTTGCATTTCCAAATAAATTTAGAATGAGCCCATTAATTTCCAAAATAAAGCCTGCTGAAAATTGGGATTGGAATTGCATTGCATCTACAGATCAAATTGAAGAGAACTGACATTTGAATCATGTTGAGTCTTCCCATACAGGAACATTTGTTTAAGTCTTCTTTAACTGATCTCAATATTTTTTGGTAGTTTTCAGTGGATAGGTCTTGCACATTTTTTGTTAAATTTTTTTTGTAAGTATTTTTATGTTTTTTTTTTGTCCATATTGTAAATGGAATTTACAAAAATTTCATTTTCCAATGGATCACTGCTACTATATGGGAATACAACTGGTCTGTGAGCAGTGCTCTTTTATCTTGTGACTTTGCTAAATTAATTTATTAGTTCTAGAAAAATTTTGTAGATTTTTCTATGCAAACTAATTGTGTCATCTGTCATAAAGTTTTAGTTCTTCCTTCCTGATCTCTTTTATTCCTTTATCTTGCTTTGCTGCCCTACTTAGACCCTTCAATAAAATGTTAAATAGATGGAATGGGAGAGGACATCCTTGCTTTGTTTCTGATCTTAGGGGAATGTGTATTAAATCATACTAAGTATGATGTTAGCTGTAGATTTTTCATAGATGTCTTCTATCAGGTTGAAGAATTCCTTCTCTTCCTAATTTGCTCAGATTTTTAAAACAATGGTGAACAGCTGTTGGATTTTATAAATACAATCACATGTTTTTCTTCTTTATTCTGTTAATATACTGTATTACATTAATGAGTTTGGATATTCATACAATCTTGTATTCTCAGGATGAACCTACTTGGTCATGATGTACTATTCTTTTTCTTTATTTGCTAATAATTCATCAAGGCTTTTCTGTTCATGAGGGATATTGGTTTGTCATATTTTTCTTTTTTTTTAATGTCTTTGTCAGGTTTTATTATCAAGGTTAATTTGGCATCATAAAACAAGTTGGGGCTGTTCATATTCCTCTATTTTCTTGGTTTGTGTAGGATTGATATTTCTTTCTTAAGAGTTTGATCAAATTCATAGTGAAAACATCAGTTCTGGAGGTTTATTTGTTGGAAGGTTTTGATAATAAATTCACCTTATTTAACAGACACAGGGCTATTTAGATTTTTCTATTTCGTCTTGTGTCAGTTTTAATCATTTGCATTTTTCAGTGTATGTGTCCAGTTTGTCTAAGTTGTTCATAATATTATTATCCTTCTAATGTCTGTAGGAAATGTAGTAATAGTCTATCTCTCATTCCTGATATTATTAGTAATTGTACCCTTTTTTTCTTCATCAGTCTAGCTTGGCTGGACCCCTATCTTCCCCTTACTCTTTTGTTTTGACTAATGCCCTTCCTTGTCTCTGACATCCCTGCAAATGTCAAGGGTGGACCTTCTAGGCCTGTTAGTTCCCCTCTCTCTAATTCAAAATGTCTTTACCTTTTCTTTTTTCTATCTGGGCAATCACTCTGAGGAGGACTTTCCCTGCACATTAGAAGAAACCTCAACCTGGTCAGAGGAGGGCTCTTGACCCATCAGGAAAAATTCACAATCAGGTCGAATAAGTGCCAGCAAGAAAGGAATTCATTAAAGCAAGAGTAGTAGTGAATGTCAGCAGCCATCAGGCAGTAGAGAGCAAAGAAGAACAGAGGGAGAAAAGAAAAGTTCACTGAACTCCTGCTTGGCACAGGGCAAATCCCTTGCCAGCTCCCAAAGCCAGGGTCACCTGGTGTCTAGTGCCTGTTTGGTCTGTATGGCACTGGACTTACATCCCTATCATCCCAGAATTTGGGATAGGTGCGTAGCACTGGATGGAGTGAGATTATATTCTGAGAATTTCTCCTTCCCTACCAGTCTGAAATGAAGCAGAAAGAGAGAAAAAGTTTTGTGTTTAAGATTAGAAAGTTGAATGAAATAGCAAAGTGACAGACATTTACCACCAGAGGCAGAGGTTGGCGAGTTCTTGTCTTTATCATGAAAAAGAATTCAAGAGACAAGTGCAATAGGTTTATGCAGCAAGAAAGTTTATTTGATAAGACAGTACACACTCAGATAAGAATGTGGGTGACCTCAGAGAGGAGACATGCTTAAGGGTTTAGGGTTTGGAGTTTTATAGGGCCTTTTGGGTAGGGGTTGATGTAGGGTATGATATATACAGGTGATTAGTAATTCCTTTGAAGTTTTGTCCTAAGAATAGGGTTATTCACATGACTGTGTTGATCTGCATCTTGGCAATCTTTACCCAGGTGGGTTCATTTTATACTCTGGAGATCTGTCTCTCCTCCTATTTGCAAATTTCTGCATTAAACAAGGGGCTGGAAGAAGAGGAAGAAAAGCATATAGATTAAGTTAAAAGGGAAGCTGGGCTTGTATTTTCACAGGCTACATAGCTTTACAATGGTATTGCCCTTGTACCATTTCCCTGCTGTATCTCACCTCCTACCTTAAAGAAAGAATTGCCCTTGATCCTTCTCAACCAGAGTCTCTTATATGTCTGATTCCAAACCCATGTTCTAAACACCCATCTCTTTCCCTTTTAGGATTCTAGCATCCCCAACACAACACTCTTCTTGACATATTATGACTCTCTTTCCATATTATGATCCACACTGCTGTCCATGCCATCAGCTCTGGATCTGAAAGTCCTAAGTATCAGAGTGACTTACAAGTTTCTCTCCACAGAAGTCTTCCAAGAGAACATCTACGCCATTCCTGGGTGTAATGCAGGGGGAAAATCTTTCTCCCAGCCCAGGGCAAATTACCTTTGAAACCAAAATCAGTCAAAGGGAGAAATAAAATGGGAGAAACCCATTTATTGCTTACAAGCAGTCATCCACTTCTGCTCACCTGTGTCTCTCACCACCTGGCTGCAAAAAAAGGGACCCCACCAAACATCTCCAGTCCAGATATACCATTGCCTCCTCCACCCTTGTAATCACCTATTGATATGGAGATGGACTCTTCTCTCCACCCCTTGGCAACACCTGTTGATATGGAGATGCACTAAGGCCAGGTGAGAGATTCTGGAAATACTGCAATTTTACTCACACTGGGTAACTTCTTTCTTAGAGTCTAGTGAAATCAATCACTTCCTTATTTTGCAGTCTACTTGGACAGATACTGTGGGTAAAAGCATCTATTATACCTCACTGCATACATTTGCTCATGCCTTTGCTTCCCCCACTGATACCACAAAGTCCCTGGGGGCAGAAACCATGTCTGTTCATATTTATATTCTTAGTCTTTAACATATTAAAGGTGTTTAAGATATGTTCACTGACTGAATGTGGGACATTTGCATTTTATGAAGATCAGGCTTTACATATGGCACTGCTCAACCTTTTCCCTGCCAGTCCCTTCTCCTATTCTCTCAGCTCCCTCCCTTCCCTAAAAGTGTGGAGTCACTGGTGAATCATTGCTCTTCTTGGGGAGGAAGAATTTTCTTCTATCCTTTGAAGTAGGGCAGGGACATGGCACAAGCATCATGCTTAATTTTTTCCTGCCCATGATGAAAAATGCTGAGATATAAACAGTAGAGTAAGAACAGGAGGGACTCCGTCTTAAGGCTATGATTCCATTTTAAACACCAGGGGGTTAGGAGGTGAGATTCCTAACATAGTCTTTGGTAATCAGCCAACAACTAGCCCTGTCTTAGGGCAGGGCAAGCAGTCCTAACTGATATGTTCTCAGTGCTTGAGGGTAACCACTATCTTGGAGAAGAACAAGGTGAATAAATTCCTTGTGTTAACTTTCTCTTACAGAATTATCTAGAGGACTGACTGTGGATAGTGACATAATGTCTCTCACCAGAGAGGGACATCATGAGACCACAAGTCAAGCCTATGCCCAACAGCCCCACCCCGTACCCTTTGCCCCATTCTTGAAAGCCTTAAAAGACAGAATCCTAAGCCCTTAAGTGTGCCTGGTCTCTGAGGTTGCCTGCACTCCTCTTTCTTCGAGTGTGTACTTTTTGCCTTAAATAAAAGTTTCTCACTGCTCGACTTAGTTGCGTTTTGTCTCTGTGCTCTTCCAGTGGTAAGCATCTTTGTTACTTTGCTATTTCATTCAATTACTAGACTTAAGCACAAGTCTTTACTCTGTCTCTCCTACTTCAGACAAGTAGAGAAGGGCTACTGAGATTTCTGATTTGGGTTTGCAAGTTCCCATTGTCTGGGTGACCCTGACAGGACTGCAGCTATATGATCATTCTCTTTGATAGCCTGCCTGAAAATCTCCTTTCTTTGCCTTTGAGAAGGTCTCAGAACATAATCTGATTCCATCCAGTGCTCTGCGGCTCTCCCAAATCCTGGGGTGGTAGGGACTTAGTTCCCATGCTGTGCAAATTCAAGTGGACACTGGATGCCAGGTGACCCTGGCTTTAGGAGTTGGCAAGGGATTTGCCCTATACTGAGCAAGAGTTAAATGAGCTTCCCTTTCCTTTCTCTGCTACCTGGAAGGCAGCTGCCATTCCTTGCTACTCTTGCTTTAATGAATTCCTTTCTCACCTACACTCATCCTATTGCCAGGCAGCTGCATTTGGGGAGGTCTCTCCCTGTGCACCAGGTGAAACCTCAGCCTGGATGGGGGAGGGTTCTTGACTCTGAACAAGAAAGAATTCTCGAGCAGGTCGGATGAGTGTAGGTAAGGAAGGAATTCATTAAAGCAAGAACAGCAGGGAATTGTAGCTGTCTTGCAGGTGGCTGAGAAGAAGAAAGTGCAGACGGTAAGAGGGAAAGTTTGCTGAACTCCTTCTCAGCCTAGGGCAGATTCCCTTGCCAACTCATAAATCCAGGGTTCCCTGGCATTCCGTGTCTGCTTGGATCTGCACAACATGGGGACTATCTCTTACCACCCCAGGATTTGGGGTAGCCGTGGAACATGGGATGGAGTGAGAATATGTTCTGAGAAGTTCCAAAGAAAGGAGATTTTCAGGCAGGCTACTTACTAAAGAGCAGATTGTGCAGCTGCAGTTCCATCAGGGTCAGCCAGGTGACCAGAACTTGCAGGCCCAAATCTGAGCTTTCAGTAGCCCCTACTTATCAGGAGTAAAGCGGAGGCTGAGTGAAGACTTGGAAATAGAATGAAATAGCAAAGAAATAAAGACGCTTACCACTGGAAAAGCGCAGAGACAAAATACAATTAAGTTGAGCAGTGAGAAAGCTTTATTTAAAGGCATGCACTTAAAGAAAGAAAAAGTGCAGGCATCCTCAGAACGGAGGCCTACCAAAAGCCGGAGGGAGGGGAAGGGGAAGGTCCTGTCTTTTATGAATTTTTCAGGAATGTGACAAAGGGCCAGGGGGTATAGACTTGTAAAGCAGTCTGAAAATGCTTATCTCTGGTGAGAGACATTATGTCTCCTCTCCTCTGTTATCAGTCCTCCAGGTAATTCTGCAAAATTTACTTAACACAAGAAATTGGTCATTCCTCTCCGGGATAGCAGCTTCCCTCTGGTAACACATCAATCAAGACCCCCCACCCCCACCGAAGTTGGTTGAACTATTGTCTTTTTACTAAAAAAAAATGTTAGGAATCTTACCTCCTAAATGGTTTTTAAAATGGAATCTTACCTTTATGATGGAAACCTTCCTGTTCTTACTATACTGTTTATTATCTTGGCTTTTTGGAAAACTAATCATGATGCTTTCTCCTGTCCCTGCCCTACATCAATCCGCCCTGCTTGAGAATTCTTTCTCCTTCAGAGTCAAGAACCCTCCCCCGTCCAGGCTGAGGTTCCTCCTAGTGCTTCACCTAGTGCGCAGGCAGAGCCGCCCCAGACGCAGCTGCCCAGCAACCCCTTCAAGGTTCTTCCAGCTAGCTGGTCTGAGGGTCAAACTGGCATGAGACAGATCAACAGGAGGAAAAAAACCGAAGTTTTACTCTGTATGTACAGAAGCCCAATGGTGAAACAGAAAACCAAAGAAATGACCAGGGCAGGCAGTTTTTATACAGTTTAGATGGAGATAATAAATTTGTGAGAAATAGACAGGCCAAGAAAATTTAGGTTTGGGAGCTTTAATTTGTAAGGAATTCTAAACAGCATTTGGGCTGGGGTAGTGAATTAGTAAAAAATGTAACAGATATGCTCATGCAGCCTTCTCATCTAGGAAGTCCCTACCTCTGGTGATTAGGATGGCTCTCTACCTCCTGGTTCAGGGAGCCTACCTTTCACCAGGGAGATTTATTTCCTGGTTTCAGGTGGGGCACAGAGGAGGGTCAGAATATCCTTCTTGCACACCTGTTTCTGCAGCCACTTTAATTCAAAGTCATCAGGATGCCAAAGTGGCACATTTTGGGGCAGCCTAGCCCTGGTCCCTGTACCTTTCACTGGTTACCGACTTCTGCTTTGCTGAGGCTTCCTCCTTGTCTTTTTCTTCCTTTCAGTCTCTTGACTCCATTAAATTTTGAAGCACCATTAATTCACTCATGAACCACAATCTCTAGATCACTATATCTCTTGGCGTTTCTCCTTGCCCCATTCCAATCCACCCTTCCTACCACTGAATGATTAAGTTTCCTAAAACACATCAGGAAAAAGCTCCCCTTACTCTTCACCACTCACAGAACAAACAATAGCTACCACTGATTTGAGTACCAAAAATGCCAGGTTCTGCATTGATATGACCTTACAGATACTCTTTTTAAGGGTATGTTATAAGGTCCTGGAAGGAAAGGAAACAGGCTTAGAAATGTCAGTAACTTGCTGAAGGCTGCTCAACAACTGGGTAGAAATGGAATCTGGGTCTCTGCCTTCCATATGAAGTTCTGCACCTTTTCTCTTAAACCTCTTCCACTCCATCTGCAAGGATGGTTGCCTGTAGTGTGAGCCCTGACAGTTGTTTTTTTCTTGTTTTTAGTGCACGTGCCTGACTTAAACTTTGATTGCGGAGGCGTCCATTTCAAAGAGGCATCCACTTCAGGGCCCACTATCTCAATAAACGCATTGACAGCCACTCGTCTCAATAAACGCATTGACAGCCACTCGGCTAGGTGAAGAGCCAGGCCAGGCTCCTTTGTTTTAGAGGTCTTGGTTGTTTTTGATAACTGATCATTTGAGCCACTTGTCTTTTCCTGGAGCTTTAAATTCCAGTTCTTATGTTTTAAGTTTACCAATAAAGAATGAGCCTGAGAAACCCTAGGCCCCCACCTTTGGCCCCAGTAAAAGCAGAACTCCCTTCTCTTTCTCCACCAGTGACCTTGCTGTATGGCCCGAGGTATGCTATATAATTTTCAGGTCTTGTAAGTAATAAACACTTATTTTTTTCAAAGTTTCCTGATGACTGCTGCTGAAGGGCATCTTGCAATCATAAGAACCACAAGGGCTTATCCAGGGGTAACACTGGTTTGGAAAGAAGAGATGTCTGTGGGAAGCTTACCAGGGCCTGCATGAGTGCCCCCAGGTGTTTCTAGCCGATAGTATTCCTTTGGATAGATGGAGACCCTCAGAAAAGAACCCTGTGGCCCATCTTTGTGCATCCAGGAAGGGTATATGCACTACCACCCTGGATCTTTGCCCTCACTACTCCCTTCCTGGAATGCTCCTCGCCTCCCCACGCACCCACCCCCATATCTGGATGCTACCAAGCTTCTGTCCCTCCTTCCAGCCTCACGCAGCGCTGAGGGAGGCCAGAGGTGCTGCACCGTCAGACGCGTCCTGGCCTCTCTCTGATCTGTGGAACTTACTGCTGTGGGCCTCTCTGCCTGAAGGTGCTGGCTGCCTAACCCCAGTGGGAGCCCCACAGGGGCAGCTCCTCGGGTCCTCCCAGCAGGAGCAGGGCAGCACACCCAGTGGGTCCTCACAAAGGCTTACTTGTTGTTGATGGTTTCATTTCACTCACATCTGACTCATTCACTCACTCGATCTTTAGTTTGTTTTTCCCAGCTTCCTTGAGACTTAACTGACATATGACATTGTATAAGTTTAGGTTGTATAATATGAGGATTTGCTCCATGTATGTGTTGTGAAATGATCACCACAGTAGGCTTAGTTAGCACCTTCATCACCTCACATAATTGCCATTTTTGGTGTGCACTGCGGTACCATTACCTATAGTCACCATGTTGTACATTAGGTCCCCAGAATGTATCTATAATTGGAAGTTTGTGCCCCTTGACCAAGTCTTCCCATACCCCCAACCCCCAAGCCCCTGTAACCATCATTCTACTCTGTTTCTTCAAGTCTGGCTTTTTAAAAGTCCGCATATAAGTGAATCATACAGTATTTGTCTTTTGCGGACTCACTTCACTTAGTATAATGTCCTCACATTCCATGCATGTTGCCAAAAAAGGCAGGATTTCCTTCTTTCTCGTGGTGGAATAGTACTCCATTGTAAATATGTACCACATCTTCTGTGAATATACACAGACAGACACGTTGTTTCGTATCTTGGCTATTGTGAACACAAAGTCCACAGGAGTGCAGATATCCCTTCAAGATTATGATTTCATTCCCTTTGGATAAATACCGAGATCATATGGTAGTTCTGCTTTTAATTTTGTGAGGAACCTCCATACCATTCTCCACAGTGGCTGCACCAGTTTACATTGCCACCAACAGTGCTGAAGGGCTCCCTTTTCTCCACATTCTTCCCAATACTTCTCTCTTGTCTTTTTCCCTCCAGCTTTATTGAGGTACAATTGACAAATAAAGTAAGATATTTAAAGTGTGCAATGCGCTGATTTGATATACATATACATTGTGAGGGGATTCTTCCCATGGAGCTAATTACACACCCATCACATCACATGGGACGTTATCCTAAGTGAAATAAGCCAAACAGAGAAAGACAGATACAGCATGCTATCACTCACACGTAGAATCTGAAAAAAAAAGGGAAAGTCAAACTCATAAAACAGAGAGTAAAAAAGTGGTTGCCAGGAACTGGGGTGTGGAGGAAACAGCTAGAGGTTGGTAAAAGGGTACAAACTTTTTCAATTATAAACTGATAAGGCCTGAGGATCAAATGTATAACGTAGTGACTATAGTTGCTGACACTATTATATGATTGAAATTTGCTAACAGAGTAGAACTTAAATATTCTCACCCCACCCCAGCGAACCTTCCCCCCTGCAAAAAAACCAAAAAAAACCCTCATTTGACCTTTAAATGAACCATAACAAGAACCAGGCATTGGAGAGGTGACCTCGAGCTGAGGTTGAGGATGGTGATGATGATGACAGCATGCATCTATTAGGTACTTGCCTTGTGCTAAGTTCTGTTCTGAACACTTCAAGCATATTATAGAGTTCAGTCCCTGGAGGTAAGCACTCTTATTAGCCTTGTTTACAGATGAGGAAAGTGAGGCACAGAGATCAAGACATTTGCCCACGTTAAATCCTGCAGCTAATCACAGATCGGGAGCCAGGCATCTTGGCTGAATCCAATCCCAACAGCTGGGGAACTCCCATTCCTGTGTAGGTTTACTAATTATAGAATAATAATGATAACCACCACTTATTGGGTACTTAATATGTGTAAGATACTGTACTAAGCACTTTAGATGCATTGTTTCACTGTAATCCTTTCCAAAAAAATCCTGTAAAGCTGGTATTATGACTCACATTTCACAGGTGAGGAAATAGATATTTAGAGAAAGTTAACTTGCTCAAGGTCACACAGCAAGTAAGATGCAGAGCTGGGGCCTGAGCCCAAGTCTGTCTGACTTCAAAGTAGAAGCTTGTACGCATTCCATTCTGCTGCCTCTGCTAGTGTTGCTGGGCAGCTGGGTCTGGGGGGGTCTCTCCCTGCACACTAGAAAGAATTCTCGGACAGGTCAGACGAGTGTAGGTAAGGAAGGAACTCATTAAAGCAAGAGCAGCAGGGAATGGCAGCTGCCTTGCAGGCAGCAGAGAACAGGAAAGTGCAAGGGAAAGGGAAAGTTGTTGGCCTAGGGCAGATTCCCTTGCCAACTCCTGAAGCCAGGGTCATCTGGCGTCCTGCGTCCGCTTGGATCTGCACAGCATGGAGACTAGCCCCTACCACCCCAGGATTTGGAGGTAGCCATGGAGCACAGGATGGAGTAAGATTATGTTCTGAGAACTTCTCAAAGAAAGGAGATTTTCAGGCAGGCTACTAAGAGCAGATCGCACAGCGGCAGTTCCATCCAGGCGATGGAAACATGCGGGCCCAAATCTGAACTCTTAGCAGCCCCTTCCTACTTATCAGGAGTAAAGCAGAGACAGAGTGAAGACTTGGAAATAAAATGAAAGTAGAGACAAACCACAATAATCTGAGCAGTGAGAAAGCTTTATTTGAAAGTACTCACTTAAAGAAAGGAAAGTACAGGTGTCCTCAGGAGGTGCACTGAAAATTGGGGGATTCTGTCTTTTAAGGCTTTCAAGAATGGGGCAAAGGGTAGAGGGGGGTGGTTATTAGGCATAGGCTTGACTTGTGGTCTCAAGGTGCTTATTTCTGGTGAGAGACACCATGTCTCCTTTCCTTTATTATCAGTCCTCCAGCTGATTCTGCTAAATAAACCCAACACAAGGGATTTATTTATCCTGTTCTCCAAGGTAGTGGTCACCCTCAAGCAGTGGGGACATATCAGCTAAGACTGCTTGCCCTGCCTTAAGGTAGCTGTTGGGTTATTGTCTCATTACCAGAGAATATGTTAGGAATCTTCTCAGCTCTGCTTTTTAAAATGGAATCTTAGCCTTAAGATGGAGTCCCTCCTGTTCTTACTATACTGTCTATATCTCAGCATTTTTCCTCATAGGCAGGAAAAGTTAATCATGGTGCTCATCCCATGTCCCTGCCCCACCTCACTAGCCCAGGATCTCAGAACTGGAAGAGCGGCCTTTATCAGACACCAGGCTGATCTACTTTGTGGGGAAGTCCTCCTGAGAATCTCTGGTAGAGGATCTTCCCAGCCCTGTTTGAATGCTTCCAGGGGTGGGGCGCTCCCACCCTCCTGGGGCAGCCTGTCTGTGGTTACAGTGCCAGTTGCCAGAGAACACACTTTCTCTAATGAGCCTAAGAAGTCAGCCTCGCTCAGTCCCTAGTGGGTCTGCTCCAGAACTGCCTATATCCCCCTCCTTCAGGACAGACTGTGTGTTCCTCCAGCTTTGCCTGTGGGAGAGATGGAGTCAAGTCTCCCCGTACAGAGGGGAGGCTGTCACTGCCCGAGGCTGTGCAGTGGGGGAGGGGGGGAGGAGCTGGGGAAGTCGCAGGCATCCCTGGGAAGAGATGTACAAGTGCTGCTCGTCTTCCATCTTAAGTGGTTTCTGATCCGTCTGGCCAGGTGATTGCCTAGAGCCATTCTTGTTTAACATTCATGTAGATTCTAGGCTATTGCAAGAGTAAATCACCCATGCCTTGCCTTCCCCCCCACCCTCCATCCAATCCCTAGACCTCCAGGACAAATATCTTTCTGGTCTCCCTGGCAACAGGGCCATCTGTTTCACACAGCGTCCCAGGCCAGGCCAAGTTCACTGTGTCCCAACTTTGCTAAGTTACAGACAGTGCAGGAAGAAGCAGGAGAGGGGCGTCGGTGGAGGAGGGTGGACTTCTGTGGTTCCTTCGATCCTATTTAGAGTGAGGCAGCTTGTCAGAGCTGGAAGGGTCTTCAGAGGCCTGTTGGCCCAACATCCTCATTTTAAGTGTGGGAAACTGCCTTCAGAAAGGAAAAGTGGTAGTCACATGGCACATTAGCGACAGAGCTGGGTCTAGCAGGCAACTGATAAACATTTGTTAAATGAATGAATCATAGAATCATAAAGAGTTAGAGGCAGCCAACAAATCAGGCCAAAATTCCCATCCAGTGTATGCAAGTGGCCAGAAATTATATGCTGCAAAAGATGGTCATCCAAATTGTGCTTGGATGCTTGAACCGTGCTGATCACTGTCTTGACCACTTCCATTGCTGGACACTTTGGGAACAGAAAGGTCTTCTGTGTACTGAGTGGAAGCCTGCCTCCCTGTAAATTTACCCATCAGTCCTGACTCTGTTCTTTGGAGGCACAAAGATTCCAGCCCTTTGCATGTATTGTCTTGTTTGACTATCTCTGGGGGGAAGTCTGAGAAGAGACGATTCCTCATCTTACAGGGGTCTGCAGGGGTGAGTAATAGACCAGAGGCCCAGAGCTTGGTTAAGAGCCCAGGTGTGCAGCCCTTGGTGAAGGCAGCTGGCTTTTATCTCTTCGGGGTGCTTCCTCCTGTTCGGGGGGCTGGCCCAGCCCATTTCTTGTCCATACCATCTGTGGAGTTAGTTCCTGAGCTGTCGCCTTTGTCTGCCCCTTCCCCCAACACCCACCCATGGGCCTATTGTCTCTGAAAGGCAAGAAAACAGTTCCCCTGCCAACTTATGGTCCAAGTTCAGGTCCAGGCCTAGTGGGTGGGTGGAGATGGTGCCCAGTCCTGTCTTCCCAGCCACTGCCTCCTCCATGACTGCTACAACAGTCTCCAAGATCCTAAATGTTGTGAAGGAGAAATGAGGAAGGGCAGTGGTATCTCTCATCTTCTTGCTTGTGGATACTCTGCTGTATAATGTTTGGGTGCTACTCAGCCCCGCAAAACATTTCCCTTCTCCCTCCGCAATGCCGCTTAGTGCCTTGCATTTCCTGCAAGAAGTCAATGTAGGGAAGGGCTTGAAGGGGTGGGCTGTGGGGACAAAGCCAAAAGGGCGGTCACCTTGGCAGACAGCGCCAGAGAAATAAGGAGCGTTTGGGGCAGGAGGTAGAGATAGGGCTGGGAAGGGCACAGTAGAAGGTGATGTTTGGCAGTAGAAGGTGATACTTTTCTTCCTCTGACCCTTCGTAAATTCTGCTCCTTACTCCTGTTCTTCCAACTGGGCTGAGAAGCTCAGAACCTAACAGACCATCCTTCCTAGCCCTCAAAATGTCATTGGGTGGATGAGCACCTGGGTTCCCCTTGCCTTAACTGGAAGCTTGCTTCTACCACAGGGGGCAGTGGTTTAGCCGATTAGTGCAGGTATGCAAATGAGAAAATCCTGAGTAGCCGTTTCCCTGGCCATTCATCAGCAGAGTTACAACCTCTGTTCTCTGGCCCATCGGAAGACTGAACTTGGAAGTTCAGGCTCAGTTATTTTCTTTAATGGGCCAATGGTCAGGAGAAGGAACCGAAGAGTAGATAATTAGAAGAACACACACACACACACACACACACACACACACACACACACACACACACACACTTTCAGTTCACTTTGGAATGCATAACATCAAAATTTTGCATCATGTTTGACTTCAAATAATATAACAACAATTAGTTGACCTTTGCTAGTCAGATGGTGTGAGGGGTTGGGAGAGGGTTGAGAGAGGCAGATTGGGACAAACATGGGATGGATATGTTAGTGACCACCCTGCCAGTTACACTTCCCCACATTACATCCTATTTCCTTTGGTGTTCCCTCTCTGTTGCCCCCTTCTTCAGGTGTGTTCACCAAGGACTCTCCAATATTTAGTGGCAAAGCCTCTGGGTGTGCCCAAAGCAGGGTTCTGAGTGCACACACCAGACATGAAGATGGATTGCTCCCCATAGTAAATATCGACTGATTCATAAATCTGGTTGCCAGATTCAATCAAAGTTGCTGCCTGTGTAATCCAGGAGCAGGAAGATGCCAGCTAATTCTGTGCTGGGCCTGCTGATTCCCAGTGGAAGATGTTGTATAAATGTCAATGTCTCTTGGCTCCTTACAGCTTGGGGGCTGTTAGGGGGCTGGGGAGAACAAATTTTCCTAGCCAGGAGGCAAATGGTGGAGACTAGAGTGAACTCAGGGGCAGAAGATTCCACAGGGCAGGACTGCCACCCCTTCTCCCTCACTGTCCCCTGGCCTCCTCAGCTTGAACCGTCTCTACAGCAACCACAGGCAGGCTGAGCTTAGGTAATACTGAGCATGGGGATGAACAGCAGAACCAGCCAGCCCATCACCCAGATGCTTCGGAACACCTAGAGCCTTGCAGAGAGAAAAATAAAACACTCCGATGATGATTTTTTACTTTTCGTCCAGATGTTGGATGTCAGGTAAATGCAGCCTTGGGGGCCTTTAATTGCTCCTTCTTAGAACCCCGTCTTATTGACTTGGGGTCCCACAGCCTTTATGAGGAATTTAAAAGGGACAAGGCAATTGTTCTGCTGACACATTCCCTCTGGGTGCTTTGGGGAAGCTTCTCCTTTTACCGTGGCCAGCTGCTGGTTGTGCGATTGGAGTTTTGTCTGCACAACCCACCCCTCATTCCACCTCATCCCCCCTCCCTAACCCCCAGCATGGGTACTCAATCCCCCATTCACCTTCGCTCACACTCATTCCCTCATCAGTCAGCCTCTCATATTCCTAACAAATCCTTGCTGAGGGTCTGCTTTGCACAAGCCTTCTGCCCTGGTTCTCTTCTGGGGCTCAGGATGGACAACCCAAACTGCCCCCTCCAACAGCAGTGGCCCCAAGAAACCAGCCCTGCCCGCCCAACCCTGTGCAAGGGCCTGGCTTCCCTGGGTCTCCTAACTGAGCAGAGGCAGGGGTGGTGCAGGAGCTGAGCTCGGTCAGGCCAGGCACTTCTGGAGGGCCTGTATGAGATGTAGTAGCTGAGAACCTGGCCCAGGCTGTCAGACCACATGGGCTCTAATCCCAGCTTGCTACCAGCTGGGTGGCTCAGGCAAGTCCCCAAGCCTCAGTGCCCTCATCTGTGAAATGGGGGAGTAATGGTACCTGCCTCACAGGGTTGTTGTGGGATGAAATCAGTTAATGCACACGAGAGCTAGGCCAGTGCCTGGCATAGAACATGCCCTCCAGTGTTGGTGGTGATTTCTGCCCTGGGCTGGGTCCTTGGTGTCCCAGTCTACCAAGTGTACAGACCACCTAGTGTGTGCAGGTCACTGGCTAGTATGTGAAGGCTGTTAAGATCAGTCAGAGATCATCCCCGCCATGCCTTCCAGATGTGCAAACAAGTATACACGAAGGGCAGAGAGCAGGGCTGGGTTCGATGTTCTAGCTCTTTGGAGAGTCAGGGAAGGTCTAGTGGAGGGGGACAGAGATGGCCTTTGGGTCACTGGAGGATGAATAGAGTTCCTGGGTCTGGAGGGCACTGTAGGAAGGGACAATAGGATGAGCAAAGGTGTGGAGGAGGGAAAGCATGGGGTCTGGAGACGAGAGCATGAGAAAGGGTGCTGGAGCTGGTGCCATGGGTGGAGGACCTTGAATGCCCGGCGAGACTGCCTAGTCCTGTGGGCAGCGGGGAGCCACTGAAGGATCTGCAGGAGGGCAAGGTAATCAGAGCTGAGGTGCATATCGTCTCTCTGGCTGTGGTGTGATGGTGGGATTGGAGAGGGGTGAGGTGCAGAGGAGGCCTGGAGTGGCCCTGGGTCTGAGTGGGGTCATGTGGAATGGAAGGGACAGTGACCCCATGTCCTGCCAATGGGTCTCAGCCCCGGGCCAGTTCACTGTGGATTCAGTGTGACCAAAGGAATGACAATAGAACATTCTTGGGGTGAAAGGGTTATACCCAACTTTATTCCCACGGTGGCAGGTCAATCACTAAAATCCCGTTCACTCAGAGCGAGTCTGCATGCAGCAAGCCGGTCTCTGCCTCTGGGCCTCTCGGTCTGCACAGCCATCCTCTGGGCCTCTGTCGTCGGTGCTGCCACCACTCCAGCCTCTGCTCTGCTCACCTGCAGCCTTGCAGCCCTGCCACCATGCCGTCCAGAGCACTGGGTGGAGCTCTTTGTATAGAGTCAACAACAACGTATTGCCCGCACGTGTGCAGTGGGCTAGTCAACCGGGGCCAGGTGAGAATCCCGGCCACAGGAACCTTCACCTTATCCACACCCCACATATGGCAAAGGGTGGGCCCGAGAACTGGTTTACACCACGAGGTAAAAGACAGTGCAGCCAATGAGGTGGGACACACCATGTCTCTTCTGGCAGTTCCTGTTTTACCCTGGGGAAGGGGAGCAGGTACCTCCACTCAGGAAGTAGATTGTGGAATTTGGAATAAAACCCTCATAAATCCCCAGAATGTTAGAGTTGGGCACACGCTGAGGGATCATCAAGTGCAACTTGTTTTTCATGATTGCCAACATGAGGGCAAGGACTGTTTCCATTGCCACTGTGCTGGTGAGGGGCAGAGCCTGGACAAACCCACCATTGCTCCCTGGGAGCTCCCCAACACAGTCCTCCCCCAGCCCAGCAAATTCAATTCAGTCAAAACCAAGGTAGTTCCCCAAAGATGTGCTGAGCACCTGTCGCACGCCAGGCACCAGTTATGGCAGGTGAGGGTGGTGTGGGCCCCACCCTCGGAGAGCCACACTGCAGCAGGAGAGAGACAGATGCACCCAAACTACACATGATGTGGTGCGGGCAACAAGAAATCCCACAGTGCCGTGTTCTAGCAATGGCAGGAGATTCTTGGTGGCTCTCACCTCTCATTTTCTGTTGGTCTGTGGCTGCCTGTTGACTCTGAATAGTTTTTTCTAAAATTTCCCCTTCATCTCCATCTCCCTCCCTCCCTCCCCCCTCCACCCCCTCTCTCTCCCCCCTCCACCCCTTCTCTCTCTCATACACGCGCCCCTCAGTGTTAGTCTAGACCCTCCTGACTGAATAGAAGCATATGCTGCACTGGAGAGAAATGTGTGCCTCTCATTACCCCAATACTTGGGACCACCCCTTGGAAATTTCCTCTCTGGCCTGGCCTGGCCTGGCTCCCTCTGCCCTCACACACTTGTTTACAGTGGGATGGTTTTACAGGCACCTGGATGTGACTTCCTCGTGCCCCTTCCAACGCCAGCTGAGACCATGGCCCGGGAGCCACTGGCTGCTGCTTTGAGAGAGCTTGAGCCCTCATGGCTGATGATGCACATATGTGCCAGGTCTGTTAGAAGCTCTAGGGACAGAGCAAGATGGACAAAACCTCTGCCCTCACAGAGCCTATGTGGGGCAAACAAATGCACACATACACCGGGACAAAGTATATGAGGTGTCCAGAGGTATTAAGGGGAGCAGGCAAGAAAGTGGGGGTGAGGTCGTGGGGGGCTGACTTGCAATTCTCAGTCGTGTTGCTGGGGCGGCCTATCTGAGAAGATGATATCTGAGCCAATGGTGTGATGTCCTGGGGAGGTGCCGGCAGGGGGACCCAACTGCCGAGGCTGGAGGTGGGCCTGGGCCTGCAGTGCATGGAGGCCAGGGGGCAGCAAGCACCATGGACAAGCAGGATATGAGGTTGGGGCAGGGGTCACAAGGCCCAGGTCATTCAGGGCCCTGATGGTCATCTCAAGGTCGTGGGCTTTTGCTCTGGGCAAGTGGACACCGGTCCCATGGAGAATCCTCCTGGGATCCAAGCTCTGAGGAGAGAGCAGCTTCATTGATGTACCTGCCAGAGCTGCCTCCTCTTCCTCCCCCTCCTCTTCCTCCCCCTCATCCATCAGTTCAGGATGTTATGGACAGGGGGCAGGTCCTTTCACCGTCCTGGCCCAGTCCGCTTCCATCTAGTTCTACACTGATTCCCCCCCTGCACCCAGTTCTGGGAGTGCACAGGTGTCTTGGCCTTGGAGAGGCTGCCCTGTCCACACCAGAAGGGCCAGCTCTTGGGGGAAGAGAAGAGAGGCCAGACCCCAGGTGCGTGTCTGATCTGCCAGGGCTGCTGGCTGGGTTCATGCTGGTTGGCACTGAAGGCCGTTGTCTGCTGGCTCGCATGGCCTCTGGCACTCCAGACAGACAGCATTGCTTTTTAAAGCATGAAATAATCCCGCAGACCTACTCTGACCCTTTCCAGCCTGTGGAATTAAAAAATATCGAATCTGAGGGCAGTACTGCAAAAAGCATGGGCTCTTGAGTCAGACAGCCCCCAAATCCAATGCTACCATATACCTGCTGTGTGACCTTCAACCAGCTGCTGAGTTCCTCTGGGCCTCAGTGTCCTCATATGTAGGGTGGGCATAGTGAAATGGTGCCAACCCCATGGGATTGTTGGGAAGGCTGGATGTGGTGATGCATGCAAAGGGCTTGGCCCAGAGCAAGCCCTCGACAACTCCTGGCTTCTATTATGGCAGCAGCTAGAACAACGGGTAGAGCCTGGGATCCCAGCCTCCCCTGGAGTGTCAGAGGGGCTGAGGCACCAGAGCCCCTGTCTCTCAGTGCTCAAGGCCCTGAGTGGCACCCTGGAGGCTCTGGAGGTGGCTGTGGTTCTCACACTGCCCCCAGGCCCAGCCACCATCTCTGTGTTCACACAGGGACCATCCTCATCATTGTGCCAGTTGGTGCGGGAGCTGGTTTGGCTTCTGCCATCTCTCAGGTCATGCTGTTGTTCCATTACCTCCCATTTCTCTCTTTAAGTGCATAGTTTCTGAAAGTCATAAAAAATGACCATCTGCAGCAGAGTAAGGAAAGAAATCCAAATGAGGGGACTCAGAATACCTGCGTTCCCGCCCCACCTGTGCTGTGTGACCTTGAGCAGGTCACCTCTCCTCCCTGGGTCTGAGCAATCAAGTCTGTAAAAGCTCCAGCTTGGCCCAGAGGATCCGGGGGTCTCACTGGCTGGGAAAAATCTATTCTGAGGATCAAAAAAATAAATCAAGCCCAAGTTCTAGTGCCAAAGTTGAAAGCCTCTCATCTGTGAAAAGAGGGTTTAAATTACCCTGTGTTTAAAAAAAAAGAGAGAGGGGAAAAATTAATGGGGCTTAGAATGTAAAGTGCAAGGGATACCCTGCTCTGTGGGCGAGGGGGTGAGGGATGTGGGAATACTGATTTCAGGATCTAAGCACTTTGACTCTGCCGTCTCTGAAAGGTTTTGTGGGTGTGGGAGGGTGGGGCATACCCCCAACCCTGAAAGCTTCAGATTAGGCATTAGGAAGGGTCAGGGGCAGCCTAGGGAATCTGGCCAGATGGGTCTGTCTGAGGTGGGGTTAGCTCAGTGGCTGGGCTGGTGAGGAGAAATCTCAGTCTGGAGACGGAGTGAGCTTTGCTGCAGAGAAGGCTGGCATATGGTTTTTCCCAATAAGGTAGCCTTATAGGCCTGACTGGGTCTTCAGAATTTGCATTTGCTTCTCCCCTCTTCAGTTTGTTTGAACACCGGTGCTGGGCACTGGGCTCAACGTGGGGAGATAGACTGGTGTGAAGGATGTTGGACCCAGTGCAAGGCCGGGCAGGGCAGGATCAAACCAGGGTGTGTGGGGAAGGGCCTGGGAGTGTGGGGAAGGGCCTGGGAGTGGTTCACTGCATGTGGCCCCCGTGCAAGAGACAGAGCAGGGGACCATTTCAAGGTGTTTGGGAAATGGGGGTTGTTACCCAGTTAGGGGACTGGAGGAACCAAATAACTTAGTCTAGACACAGAGGACAAAGATTTTTGAACAGAGTGTTCAGGTGGAGGGGACAACATGAGCAAAGACTCAGAGGCTGGCAAGCAGAGGTTCATTTAGAACAGCAGATGGCCCAATGTCAACCATTGCTTCTAGGCCCATCCCACTGCCCATTCTTAGAGACCCAGGATTTTTAGACAGAATGGTCCTTTGTCCAAGGAACTCTGACTCTTGTTAACACAGCTGTTCGGACCAGGAGTGGACCCCTGACCTATTCTGAGCCAGTCAGAGCCCTGCTCCTGGGAATCTGGAATTTGGACCCTGAGAACTAGTTAGATGGATGGTGTGAGCTGGTGAGCAGCTTATGGGAGTAGGAACTGGCATCAGACAAAGCAAAGCCAAACCACCTGTCAGCCCTGTTCAAAGCACAACAGGTGCCCCCTGACCTTCTTTGACACATAGTTAAAAATCCTTCCATAGTATCCCATTAACAGAAAATCCAAACTCCCTACTTTAGCTGACAAAGCCTTTTTTGATTGGCCTCTGCTTTCCTCTCTGACCTCATCCTCTCTCCATGCTACCACCACTCACACACCAGGCTTCTGTCTGTCCCTCAAACATGACAAACTCATTCCCACTGCAGGACCTTTGCACAGGCTGTGTTTTTTGCCTGGAGTAATCTTGCCCTGATTGTCACATGACTAGCTCCTCATTGCTTATGTTTCAACAAAATGCCTCCTCCTTGGAGAAGTCTTGCAAGGCCATGTCATTTAAGGGTACTTTCTATTTTTGTTTCACAGTATGTATTATTATTTAAATTTACCAATGGCTGATTTTACTCATTTATGATCCATCTTTCCCTCTGGAATGTAAGTCTCATGAGAGCTGGGCCTTACCTTTGCCACCACTCTGTTTCCTAGTAACTAGATGGGAAACAGGCACACAAAACTCTTGTATCTATTGCAGGAATGAATCTTACCTTGTATGTATACGTATAGTGTTCATTTACCCAAAGTGGGAACCTGCTGTAGGGTTTTTATTTTGTTTTGCTTTTCTAACTTGCTTTTCTCACTCAGGCATGTGGCAGGGCCCTTTTCTACCTTCACGTTCACTGCTGGTTTACCTGTCTGTCACCACTCCAGTCTGTTCCTTAAGGCAGGGCTCAGCCCTGGAAAAGGGGGTCTGCTTTTTGCATGTGAGAGACCCGCTTCCTTCCTGGCCCAGGCTGGCTCTGTGACCCCAGGCAAGCTCCCTAGGAACTGCTGCAGCCTCAGCTGGGACACTAAGGCTCCCACTTAAAGGCTGCTGAGAGTGAGTGAGATAGCGTGTGTCCCAGGCCAGGCCCAGGGCCAAGGAAGCACTCTGAAGACAGGGGTTTAACTGGATTGGCAGCACCAGACTCTGGCTGTAAACACCGAGGGGTCCCTGCCCTTTGGCCTCTAAGGTGCTGGCCTGCGGCTTAAAGTCGTGGCAGCCTCTGGCCTCTGTCTCTGTCCCCTGTAGGGTGACAGGTGGCAAGGGGCCCCAGTGGGAGAGGAAGGCTGCCTCTGAGGAGACCACACAACCTTGATCTGCCAGTCTGGCCCACTCTTCAGCATCTGACCCTCTTCTGGGAAATAAAAGAACAAAAATAAACCTCGCTGTCATCAAGCAATTAAGTGGAAATCAAATAATCCCAAGAACAGAAAAGCCAATTAATAAAGGAGCAACAAAAACTAACAATGGCGGGGGCTGTGAGGAAATGCTAAGCAAACACAAACAGGGCCACTGACGCTAGAGGCTGTCAGGAAAGGTCCAGGCGCGGGGCTACAGCCTCTGAGCCTGGAGGAGGCCCCTGCAGGCCCAGGCTCCCCAGCCTGAAGGTGATCTGTCGGGGGCTTCCCTAGGCTGAGGAGGGAGACACAGTCCAGCCCCAGGGAGCTCCCAGGCTCACTGAGGAGACGTGGTCTCTCCTCTGGAGGTTAGGGATTTAGGTTCATTAAGCTGCTGTTACATATCAGACCTGTGCTACATGTTTTTACACAACATTAATCCCCGAAAAATTATTACTGTCAACTTGAACATGCTGTTTGGCATAAAATCTGAGGTGCTCCCTTGGCTCACAAGGCCCTACTTACTGCAGCCCGCATTGCCTCTCCAGAATCCTCACCTACAACTTGCTTCCTTCCACTAGCCTGGTCTCCCTGCTGCTCCTAAAAAACACTCCAGGCACACTCCTGCCTCAAGGCCTTTGCACTTACTGTGGCTGCCTTCCTGGAACACCCTTCCACAAGGTATGCATAGGCCTTGATCCACTCACTCCTCTTCAGAGGGGTTTTCCATGACCATTAATTTGTTGCTAAACTAGCACCCTACACCACCCTTCCAGCCTGGTATCCTTTCCCTGCTTATTTTTCTCCATAATAATTATTCCCACCACCTGACGTTTTATATGTTGATTCCATGACCCTCCCACAGGAAATAATGTCCATGAGAGGAAGAGTCCTTGCTTTATCCCACTTAGACCCCACAGGAATTCCACACATAGTTGTGGAATGAACGAGACAAGTGAAACACAGAGAGGTTAAGTCACTTGCCCAGTCACCTCAGCATGAAGTGGCAGAGTAAGTGTGAGCTCAGGCCTCCTTACCCCTCCCTGGCCCATACCTTTCGCCCTTATTACACTGGCTTCTGTGGCTCCTGGCATAATGTGGTAGGCAGATAAGAGCTTCCCAAAGGTGTCCACACCCGAATCCCAGGAACCTGTGAATATGTTAAGCGACAGGGCAAAGGGGAATTAAGGCCACAGATGGAAATGCCTGTTAATCAGCAAACCCTAAGATAGGCAGAATATCCTGTATTATCCGGGTGAGCCCAAAGCCATCACAAGGATCCTTACATATGGAAGAGGGAGGCAGGAGAGTCAGACAGTGTGATGGCAAAAGCCAAGACTGAAATGCTGCAATGGGAGGATCTGCCTGCCCTTGCTGCCTTTGAAGGGAAGAGGGGCTGTGGGCCAAGGAGTGCAGGCAGCCGCTAGGTGCTGGAAAAACAAGCAAACTGATTCTCCCCTAGACTCCTGAAGGAGCCAGCCCTGCTGACACCTTGGTTGCAGCCCAGGGAGACCCATTCCAGACTGCTGACCTCCACGACTGTGGAACAGTAATTAGGGATTATAGAAGCCACCATGTTTGTGTGATTTGTTACAGCATTAATAGGAAACTAATACATAATGCTGGGAAGCTGCCTGATCTCAGGGTGGGAGCCCTGCCACAGGATGGGGTAGAGGGCATGGTTGAACCTGAGAACAGTACAGTGCACAGGCCCTCAGTGAACCCGAGACCCTCAGGGCCTGGGGGAGGCAGCTGGGGGAGGGGCTGCCCTTTGCACTGCAGAGGGGCCCTCATACCTGCACCCTCGGCCTGGCGCTATGGGTGGGGGAGCCCAGGCGAAGAGATTTTTTCCAGAGCACCCTGACCCACAGTCCCTCTGTCATTGCAGGGCATGCTGCCTAATGCTGCCCCTCCATGCCCGCCTTTGGCTCACGAACACACACTTACCTCCATGGGTACCAAGCTACACGGTCCTTTGACCTTGACCTGAGTGAGGCCTAGGAGATGCACACTGTCCAAGGAAAGGGTCTGGGCTGGAATGTGAGGCCAGCTAGGAAAGAAGGTGGGGAACAGTAAGGTCAGACTCCTGTACCCCTGCTAAAGTCATGCCCCACTCCGGCGCTTCATGCTCATTCACAGACCTTAAACCTTCCCAGTTTGGCCCTCAGGGTTTCGCAGGAGGGAAGGGGAGACCTGAGATGAAGGCATGGGGTAGGAAGCAAGAGGCAAAATGATCATGTGCCTGTGCCTCTGAGTGAGGGCTGGTGAGGGGTCAGGCCCTGCATGCAGCCAGGCCACAGTCCCACCTCTGACTCTGCTCACACTCACTGGGCATCCTTGGGCATGGTGCCTGAGCTCTCCCAGCTTCCATTGCTGTGCCCATAAAATGGGACAGGAACTCGAGTGAACTTCCCTTACCTGTCATTCAGGAAGCCAGCAATACCTGAAAACCACAGTTTTTCAAATCTCATTTGGTGACAAGATTGAAAGACATGAAGCTGTGAACAGTTTACTCACTTGTCTTCATGTGAACAGTCACATGTTTCACTGCAGTATGTATTTGATTATGGGGTGCACCCCTGGAGGCTTTATGAAATAAACATTTTGTACTCTAAATTACTTCTAAAAAATCTGGTTCCAAGGGTTTTTGAAAATGGATTTGGACCTATAGCCTCCACTCCATGGGGCTGAAATGAGGCAGTCCTCTGTGGCTCCTTGGACACTGTGGGCACTCAATAAATGCCTGGATGATCTCTGCTAGGAGGTGGCAGTTTTCTCATTTTCCACATCAGAAAACAGAGGCTCAGAGAGGGTAAGTAACTTTCCCAGGGTCACCCAGTAGCTAAGTGGCAGAGCTGCATTCAAATACAAAATTCACAATCTTAGTCACTATATAAATCACTAAATTTGAATGTCCATTGTCAGGTGATTCCTTTTTCCCAAAGTCAATCCAGAATGAATTCTATCCAGTGATTTGTGGCCTGGCCCCTCCCTACCGCTGCCCACCCCACCTTGGCCCTTACCGCTAGTGGACACAGGACTCAGGGAAAGGCTGGCTGGGGTGCTGGGCTCCTCCTCTCTGCTCCGTTTGATGCAGGGGGAGTTTGGGAAATCACAACCACTCTACACCTGTGGCCTGGAGCAGAGAGCTGCTAAATACTAGCACTGGGAAACCATCTGTCCCTATCACCTTTCCTTCCCTCCGGGCATTCTTACCAAGGCCCTAAGCATCAGAAGGGCAGGCCCTTGCTTAATCACAGCTGGAAAGGGGAGAGGGCAGTGCAGGTCCCTCTTTGGTTTCTGGAGCTTGCGTGGGTTCTAAGCACATAGAGCCAGGGAACCTTGTGGTGCTCAGGGTCAGGGAGGGCGGCTGGAAGTGTTTGAGCCAAGTGGGGAGCATGTCCTGTGAAGCCAGGGTTCCCCGGGGGGCTCTCTGACATGTCTAAGCGACTCCATGCAGCATGAATGGAGGGCTTGATGGCAGTGGGCAGTTCAGGAGCCAGAGCAGCCCACACATGGGTCAACCCTTAAGAGGAAGGGGAGTCGGGTGAATGACACCCAACAACACACAGACTGTCCCCAGTGCTGCTCCAGGCCCAGCACCCAGAGGCTGAAGAGAGGCCAGAAGGGACTGTGAAGAAGTGGAATTATAGAATCAGCATTCTGGAGGATCTCAGTTGTTTGGAGCCAAGACCAGAATCTGTCAAGATGGAGCTCCCTAGCAACCAAGGGAGGTTCTGCTTTGGGGGGCCTGAGCCAGGCTGCACCCAGCAGGAGTGATGATGACTTTGGGGGCTTTAGCAAATAGCCAGTGGCAGACACCCGGCAGCTGTGATTCTTTCTGGGGGAGGCATGGCCACCCAGTTCTCCTGGGTTCTGTAAATACAGGAACAGCAACCAAAACAAGGGGCAAGATGTTCTTCTCTGGGCAAGTCCACTTCTTAGTGTAAGATTTAGGAAGGATAGTGACAAACTGGGGTGTCAATATCCAGGGGTGGGCTGGGAGGGTCCTTGTAAACTTTTAGGAAGGAGGGCCTGGGGCCAATCCTGAACACTGGGGTTTAGAGTCAGGAATAGGAAACTCCCTACCTGAGAGGCTACCAGACAGCTGTGACCAAAGAAAACCTCAGGACTAAAGGCTGGAGGGTGTGGAAAAGCATGAGGAACTCAGGCTAGAGACAAAGAAGAACTTTCTGAACCCTTAGGAATTCAGTGGCAAGGTTTTGCCTCCCTCAGGCGAGTAAGACGCCCTCCACGTGGGGGTGGGCTGATTCAGGGCAGGGCAAGGGCTGAGGCACCCACAGGGTGTCCCTCCCAGCCCCAGGCCGTGGCTGTGGGCCGCCGCGGAGCCAGCAGGACCTCTCCTGCACGGTGGGTAGTGGGGTGAAGAGCCCGGGCACCTGCGCAGTCTGAGACAGCCTGGAGGCCTCAGGGCCGGGGAGGGGAGGAGGCCGGCGAGGGGAGGAGGCCGGCAGGGGCTCTCCGCACACACTCTCCCTTCTAATTACCCCCGCGGCCTAATTGGTCTCCCAGCCTTCCCCACTGGCTGTTAGGAAGAGCCTTTGTTGCTGCCTGCATGTTTACCAAGTAAATGGTTTTAAAAAGCTTTCACAGACACAGAGAACCCATTTAGGAGGCTCGGGGGATAAAATTATTTATAGAGATTAATGGTTATCGTTCTCATGCCTTTAGGAAATCAGGAGCCATATGCCCCAGCGTGGGGGTGGGGCGGCGGACTCCCCGCCTCCTCCCTCCCCGCAGCCCTCCCGCCCGCCCCCGTCCTTCCCCATCTCTTCTGCATCTTCTTTCGGAGTTGCTTTGGCTTTCTTGGTCCCCTTCCCGCCGGCGCCTTCCCTTCCCTTCTTCTTCTTTCTGTAAGTGCTGGTTCCCCTGTTTTCTCACTGTCCCTCTTCCTCAAGGTCTGCATTTGAATTTGTAGCGGCAGCCCTCTCTGTGTGTGCTCTCCGTCGGGGGGAGTCTCTCTCCCTGTTGCCCTTTTTCTCTGCTTCTGTCTTTGTAAGTCTCCATCTCCCTGGCTGTCTCTGTGTCTCCTCTGTCGCCATCTTGCTTTGTCTCTAAGTTCTCTCCCCCATCTCTCCGTCTACCTTTCCCGCCGCCCTCTCTCTCCCGCTGTATCCCGTGCTCTGTCTGGACAGCGACACCGGCTGCCGGCAGCGGGCAGGCAGGCCCTCCCCACAGGCCTCTGACGCGGTCTCCTACTCCAGTGCCAAGCGCTGCGAGCAGTCGGTGCGGTGGGCTCCTCAGTGTCCCGGGCCCTCCTCACTGTCACCGGGTGCCGCAGTGGCTCCGGCTTGGGAGGGCGGGTCCCTCTGCTTCCCCTGTAGAACCAGGGCCCTTAGTGGAAGGGCCTGCGGCCCGAGGTCACCCTGTGGAGGAGGACGGGAGCAGAGGGAGGCGATCCTGGGAGCCCGTGCACCCTTCAAGCCCTCACGTGTCCTCAGGCTGGCACTCATGCGGACAGAGGATAGTTCCCAAGGGGTGCAGGAGGAGCTCTCAAGGGCTCCAGGGGTGCTCTTGGGAACTGGGGGGAACTTTGAAGTTTCTCTAAGGTCAGGTCCACTGGGGCTGTCCCACAACAGGCCCGCACCCGCCCAGTGAGCCTCCCAAGTGCACCCCGCTTCCCTCTGGTCCCTGATGCAGACCTAGGGGCAGCAGACTCCCTACCATGAGTCTGCATTTAGACAGTTGTGCCTGAGGAAGCATCATCTCCACACTGAGCCACTCCCAGCTGGGGACTCTGTGTGAAGGTCTGCAAGTGGAGAGGTGTCAAGCCCCTCCTCGGGAGGTGCCTGGTCTGAGGCGGAAGGCGGAGCCTCCACATGTGCAGGAATGTGTGGTATCCCGGGAAACAGCGGAAACAGCGTCTGGAGTGTGGAGACAGGCTGGGCTCCAGGCCTGATAAATGTATCATTAGCTATGTGCCCTGGGCTGATCACTTTGGCCCTTGGAGCCTGGTTTCTTCCTCTGGAAAATGGGGTTGGTGATTATGCAATATAACATGATGATTAAGAGCCCAAACTTGGGGTGTGGGTGGCTAAAAAGCCCCTGTGTCATAAGTCATATTCCCAACTTCTTAGCTGTGAGCTCTTATGCATGGTACTTAACCTCTCTGAACCATAGTTTCTTTTTCTATAAAATGGTGATAAAAATAGAGTTGTTGTGAGAATAATTCAATGAGGTCTTGCATGCGTGGTGCTTAACTTGGATAAATCACTTGACCTCTATGTACCTTGGTTTCCTCATCTGCCAAACTCAGACAGTGATGGCGGTTGTGAAGACTGAGCGAAACAGCACATGTAAAGTGTTTAGCCCACTGCCTGGTAAGGAGGATGCCCCGCATGAGGGGCGCCTCTCCTTATAGCACAATAGGGTAATAGGCTCATAATGGGATGCGATCCCATCTAAGCCCTGCCCCCCACAGACCCTGGAGTCCTTCACCTTTATCCCTCTCATATCCAGGAGAGGAGAGAGTGGGAGTGGGCAGGAGGGGCTGGATTTTCCAGGGAACATCCGCCTCCACTTCCTGTTCATCCATCCGGCTGTCTGCAGCGTGCAGTTGGAGCCTCCGAAGGCCCTTTAATGAGCCTTCATGAGGGCTTTTGGGTCACCTGCTTCCCAGACCTGCTTGCTGCTTCCTGCTGGCCAGTGTGGCCCAGAGCAGGGTGGGGGTGGGGTCGAGCACCCTGCGCAGAAGTCCCTGGTGGAGTCTCTTGCCTCCTGTGCTCTCTGGCAAGCTGGAGCTCCAAGCTGCAGTGCCAGCAGTTCTGTGCTACCTGTGTGGCCCCTTATCTATGCCAAGGTGGACACAGGACCCCTGAGGTTTTGGTGGCCCAGACCCTCTGGCTGTTCTCATCCTCTTGTGTCATCTGCTCATTAAATGGTCCTGTCCTTTTTCCTTCCTAGGGAACTGGTGAGGGGAATTCAAATCACAGGTAAGGGGAGTCCCTTGTTCTTGCTTCCTGGCTTTGTACTTGAACTTACATTTAGAGACATTTTGAATCTCTTTATCATCTGGACCTCAATTTGCCAATTTATAGGATGGAATTAACAATCCTGACCCCACTTAGTCTTTTATGGGAGTGGGGGGTGGGAATATTAATAACCACAGTGATACCAGCCAGCATTTATTCAGAGCATACTGTGTGCTGGGCACTGGGCTAAGACACTTTAGCATGGTCCTGTTCAATGCTCATGAAGTAGAGGCTGTTATGGTCCTGTCATCCACGTGGGAACATGGACAGGTGTTCCCTGGTACAAGGTCACACAGCAAGTAATGAGTGGAAGACTTGGGACTCCAACTTCCCTGTCTGACATGCTGCCTGGTAGTCTTCCACTGAGCTGCACTGGGGGCTCTAAAGACCCAGGAGCTTTGGTGGGGACCGGTGCTGATTTCCTGATTTCCCTTTGGGGGTCAGAGGTCGAGAACTTGATGGGGTTTTTGTTTGTGGAGTCGAAGAATGAACTTAGCAAACACTCAAGGTAGGAGAGTGAGGGAGAGGCTTTTATTTAGACATAAAGAGAGAGGACAGAGCTCCTGGCTCACACCAGGAGGGGATAAGAGAGCCCTAGTTGTGCATTGTCTAGGGGTTTTATAGGCAATTGAGGATTTGGGGGAATGTGATAAAGGGCTTAGGGGTGTGGACTTATTAATTGGTCCCTGAATATTTAAAATTAACACAAGAAATTTACTGCTCTGATTTCCTCCTGAGATACTGGTGGCTTGGTCTGGGAGCATATCAAACAAGACCACCTGCTCATCCCCCAAGGTCAGCTGAGCTATTGTCTATTTGCTAAGAGTTACTTCTTAACTTCCTGGGAATTAAAGTGTAATCTTATTTTTAAGATGGAATCCTTCTTAGGATGTTGTTTATGGCTGAGTTTGCTTGCCATTATTAATTGTCCAGATTTCAAATCACCTTATCAGGTCTGAAGGTGGAAAAACAGCACATAGGCCTGGGCCTTTTAGCATGCTAAAGTGAATCTTATACGTGATTACAAATGATTAACATAATTTAAAAAATGGGCTACTTTTCTTTATCTGGGGAATATTAAGTGACCTCACTGAAGAATGACTCTAGAGTTTAATGTTTAACACAGAGTTTTGGTAGGGGGGTTTCCTTGCATGTAGTTACATTGCTCTGACTGTAATTATCCTGCCTTGCCTCTTCTGGAGGCCCTCACCCTACTTTGACTACACCCGTGGTCCCCGGCTCAAAGTTTTCCCCAGGGGAGGGTGAGACTGGGTGGGAACACAGGGCCTCTCTGGTTCCTTAAAGCTCCACCTGAAGCCAAGGCTAATTGGGACCTGAATGACAGCAGGGCTGAAGCCTAAGGAAGGTGTAAGACCGGGGAGAGGAAATCCTGGGGCAAAATACCTCTAAAAACTGAAATCAGTCAAAGGGAGAAATAAAATTTTAAATCTGTTATGGCTTACAAACTGCAGTCCAGGCCCTTCTCTCTTTCCTGCTCCAGCAGAAGCAAAATTGGCCACCCCCCTCACTTCTCAGGTACAGTTAAGCCCTCCTTGCCCAGGTAATTACCCAGTGATATGGAGAGGAACTTCTCTGCACCCCTGAGGAATGATGCAAATGCACTAAAGCCATACTTCTCTCCTCCTTTGAGCAGCTGTTGATATGCAGATGTGCTAAACCCAGGTGAGATATTCTGGAAATACTACAATTTACCCACAGGCCACCCCTCCAGAAATCTTGCCTTACAATTTACTCATTCCCCCTCTTCAGACCAATCTACTAACATACAATAGAAACAACAAAAAAATATTGATGATCCTCAAGCCAGAGGATTCAGCCTATGCACATTAAGTAAATGTACTTTTTTAGCACAATCTCTCACTAAGCACAAAATATGTTTTTACACTTGTTTACTTATTCCTAACAACCATGATAGATTTCTCATAAAACGTTTACCAAACATTAGACAAAGTCAAGCCTCTCTTTAGGCAATTTTTTCTTGACAACAGCAACACAATCATGATAATTCTCAAGCCAGAGGATTCAGCTAGGTTCAAAGTCCCATGCAGATTAAGTCCAAAGCTTGTCCATTCCATCCATCATGTGGAAGCTACAGCCAGGGGGTGCATCCAGGACACAAGGACTGTAGAAGCAAATAACTGTGATTGTGGGGGACCACTTAGCTATTATTCCAGGAATACACAGGAGGCCAGCTGCCAGGCCTTTTCCCTAAAGTGGCAGAAGAGCCAGCCATTGCTGATCCATGTGTCTAAATGTCCACTTGCTGCAATTGCTGCACCCATCCTTGCAACACATGTCCAATAAAGTGGGTGCTTTGATTGCTCTTAATGACCTGTGGCTGGCCATAGGCTGCAAAGAGATCCTCTAGGGCCCTCTTGGTGGTTAGCTGATCTGCACAATGTGCAGGGCACTCCTTCCGGGCTTAGCTGACTTCTTCAAAGGTCAATGGCAAGCCACACCAATGTGCCCACATTGTCTTTGGCCCCGCGTGCAACAAACGCTGATATAGCCATTGGGCCACATTAGAGGCAGGCTTTCCTTCTAGTGCACCTGGGCCAATGCGTCTGCTTCATCATTCCCTGGGGATGCCAAAGGCAAATGGCCAGTCACATGATAGATGGTAGGTGTCTGTGCCACACCACTCTGTGGCCTTTGGGGCCAGTCTCTCACCCACCTTGTGATAGGATAGGTGGTTATTACCTTGGTTGGAGCTTTTCTGGTGATGGGCTCCGTAGCCAGCAAGGCGTGGTACACAGCAGCCAGTTGCTTCTCTATCAAGGTGACCCAGACATCTGCTCCTTTCCATAGTTGTGATAAGGCTCCAGTTGGCAGTAGGAGCAGCAGCAGTGGCAGAAGCAGTAGCCTTAGGCTCGGGCCACGGGCCAGGGTTGGCGCGGCCAGCAGTGGTGGTGCTGCCTCCACGACCGCACGTGTGTAGAAACACGTCCCTCAGCACGAGCGCCACTTCTCCCCATCATTTCTAGGGTTGGCCCTCCCAAAGGTCGCACACATTTTGAGAGATTTGGGGTTCAGGGGAGTCCTGCTGACTATGCCAGATGTAAGTCCAGGGAGAGGAATCCCCAGGGCAAAATATCTCTAAATACCAAAATCAGTCAAAGGGAGAAATAAAGTTTAAAACCTGTTTATTGCTTACAAACTGCAGTCTGGGGCCTTCTCTC
Source organism: Manis pentadactyla (assembly GCF_030020395.1). Taxonomy (NCBI): domain Eukaryota; kingdom Metazoa; phylum Chordata; class Mammalia; order Pholidota; family Manidae; genus Manis; species Manis pentadactyla. The sequence continues at coordinate 148,481,082 of NC_080022.1, forward strand.
TCTCCTGCTCCAGCAGAAGCAAAACTGGCCCTCCCCTCACTTCTCAGGTACAGATAAGCCCTTGGTTGCCCAGGTAATTACTCATTGATATGGAGATGAACTTCTCTCCACCTCTGAGGAATGATGCAAATGCACTAAAGCCATACTTTTCTCCACCCTTGAGCGCCTGTTGATATGCAGATGTACTAAAGCCAGGCAAGATACTCTGGATATGTTACAATTTTACCCACAGAAGGTGAGAGAGATCAGAAGGGGAGCCCTTTTGGTTCGCTGTCAGAGCACTTGGCACACAGTAGGTGCTCAGTTAATGCTGCTTGAATGAATGACTGATGGAGGAGCCCAGCGGAAGATCCTGAGCTCCCTGTTGTCCAGAGCCCTCCTCTTCGAGAGCCATGGACTGAGCATGACCAGGAACAGGAAGCCTCCTTCCTGCTCAGAACATGGGCTGTGGCCTCCCTTTGGGAGGGAACAGTGAAGTCTTTCCAGGCTCCTGTTAGCAAAAGCTTAGTGCAACAGCTGGGAGCGTTGGGAGTGATCACCTGAAGCCCCCCACCCCCTCAACCATGTCCAATGGCAAGGGAATAACTAGCCAGGGGCAGGAGTACTGGGTCAGTCAGACATTTGGGGGTGATCACTCCAGCCAACGGAGGGTGGAGGGCCTGCCCCGAACCCCCACTATCCTGATTTCCAGATGAGAAACTGGTAGGCATCTTGGGAGCATTAAAGGACAATTCATTTTGAAAAAGGACCATCATGGCTCTCATACAGAAATAAAATGAGCATGTGTCAAAGATTGTATTTAACTCATTAATTAGTGAGGGACCCCATGAGATGTTACAACCTGTTCAAAGAAGAATTCAAAGTGCCTCTCATATATAGTCAAATAAGGAATGCTGAAATGAATTTACAAATAGATGCAAAAACTGACAAATCTAGTCAGTACCCACAGAACAACAGTCAATTGGATTCTTCTGAAAGCAATTTGCATTTCTATAGGCAAGAAATATTTGCATTATCAGTGGGGACATGAATGGCTACAGGGCAAGGGTCTAGGTGAGAGGCCAGAAGGCCTGACTCTTCATGCTGGCGCTGGGCAGCCTCCGTCCAGGCCTGGCTGGGCCACTCCTCAAACAGGGTGGCCTGCAGGTGCTGTGTGGGGGGCACCTGTACACAGCCTGGAAGGAAGCTGCCCTGGGCAGCCGATGGGAGACCTGCGTCTTCTGTCTTCCCTGTTGGTGAGTAGTCTGTGACCTGAGCACTCTGTGCAGAATAGCGAAATGACTCCTGTGACCTCTGCTCTAGGGACAAAGCACACTAGGTGAGATGGGGGCAACAATTGGTCCTGGGCCAGGTCTGGGAGAGGGTGCAGAGGAAAAGGGAGAAGGAGGAGGAGCCCTGGTTGGAACAGAAGGGAGGGACAAGGGAAGGTTGCAGGGAGTGAGGGGGAGGCAGAGAGAAAGGGAGAAGCCGACAGGGAGCTTGATATGGGAGCAGAAGTCCCAGCCTGGACAGGGGCTGAGGTCCACGCTCCGCCCAGGCTGCCTGGCCCTGGTAGGTGGAGCCCTTCCAGGCTTCAGCCTCTCAGTGGTTAAGAAGGGGTGATACACGAGGATACATGTGGCCCCATTTATTTGGATTTCTCTCTGGGTCTGACCATACTTATGAGCTCGATGTTCCCCTGTCATGCACTTCCATGCCTCTGTGCCTTGTCCGTGATGTTCCCTTTGCCTGGAATACCTTTTCTTCCTTGTCTGCACGGCAAAGTCCTATTCATCCTCCACGGGCCATCTTTGTCAGAAAGCCACCTCCCTTAGCATTTCGGACCCCCCAGGTATACCTACCTGGTTCCTCTCCTGTCATTGTGGTTGTGTCACACAGTAGTAGGTGAAGAGCAAGGGAACTAAAGTCAGACAGACTGGGTCTAAACCCTGGCTCTGCCACTTGTTAGACATGCTACCCTGAGCAAAGATGGCCTCTCTAAGCCTCAGTGTTCATGCCTCTAAAATGGCAATGGGACCATTTCATTCTGCTAATGGCATCCACCTCACAGTGCTGTGACGTTTCCAGGGGATAACTCTGGTGAATCCCTCAGGCCTGTCCCCGGCACCTGCTGTGCCCTCAGTGTCAGCTGTCACACACCTATGAGACAGCACATCATCCTCGGGTCCCTGGGCTCAGTTCTGCCCATAAGCCACTGAGCAGGGCTGGGCCTCTTTTACTTGTGTGTCCCCATGCCGAATCCAGCGCCTGGACTTCAGCAGGCTCACAGTGAATACCCTATGGGATGCAGTGATTTTGGAAAGAAGATGACAGAAAGGAGGGACAGGGAAAGACTGGTAAGAGAGGGAGAGACTGACTAGGCAGGGTGGGGAGGTCTTAGCTGCTAGGGACGCAATACTTAGCTGGAGGGATAGGCCGGCCCAGCTGCAGCTGGCTGCTGGTGGGAAGGCTGGCATCTGGTCGGGGACTTATCTCTCAGGACAGGAGCCCTCTGGACTTCCTCCAGGACACAGGAACTCCCCCTGGACATTGCTTAAATGGGTGGTTGTGGGTATGTGTGAGAATGAAACTGCAGCTTTCTCCAGGGGAAAGAAAGACAAGTTGATGTGCATCCCAGGCTGCTCCTCTCAGAGATGCCGTCTCCTTCTCCTTGAGATGAGGATGTTGGGGGGTTGTGGGGGTGTGCTATGCTAGTTTCTTCTCCAGTCAGTCTCATGTAAACCGAGGCACAGAGGAGGGCAGGAACCTGGTCAAGATCACACAGCAAATTGACCCGTGTGTAAAAACGTGTAAATGCACTCTCTCACATGGTCTTGTATTATAATCACAGGGTTGTGGGAGGTAGGGAGGAGGGAGCTTATTCTTTCCATTTCATAGAGGAGAAAATGGTCACTTAGAGAAGGGATGCAGAGCCAGGTCAAAGGATGAGTCAGTGATGGAGCAGTGAGTTCAAGACCAGGATTCCAGCCTTTTCTGTGTGGGGGAGTGGCTGCCCCTGGGTCTGGAGTGGGACTTGTTCTAGGAGAACTCATAATCTTTTTGGAGTCAGGGCTTGGTGATGGGATGTGTGGGGGCTGAACCCCCAGGGCTCAGGCAGGGGCACCTCAGCTCACCAGAGGCTGGGTTGGCAAAAGGCCAGGTGCCCTGGCTGCTCTGGATTCAGAGGGGCAGGGGGCAGGAGACTTGAGAAGCAGCACTGGGTGGTGCTTCCGCATCCTGGATCTGCTTCTGGCAGTGCCCACCTGGATCCCAGCTGCTCTGGGCCTGTCTTGCCACCACACAGGGTCCACCCTGGATGCTGCCTAGAGAAGCTGCCTCTTGCCTACCCGTAGCCTCACGTTACAGATGGGAATCATTCCTCCGATGGCTTTGCGGCCCAGGGAAGCCAGGGGCCCTGAGCCCGCAGCCTGCCCCTGACCCTTCACTCTCCATTCTGGCTGCGTGTCTGTCCTGACAGGCCTGGGTGCAGAGGCTACCCGGCCAGGTGAGGGTGGTCTACTCTTCCATGGGGTCCAGTGCCTCCCAAACAAGGTGGGAGGAATGTAGGGGTGTAAGGACTAACATTTACTCAGCATGTGTGTGCCCACAGACATAATAAACCCTCAGAAAGACTATGAAGTAACTGTTATTGTTCCCATTGTACAGACCAGGAAACAGACTCAGCCAATAATTCACCTGGACAAAATCATAGAGCTTGTAGGTGGTGGGACCAGGACTCATTTACGGCCCTCAAGCACATCACTTCTTCCTCCCAGACCTCCCCACCCCCCACTGCATGCACAGAAGTGAGAGGAAGGTGCCCTGGGAACTCAGGGGAAGGTCTGAAAATTCAAATGGGGAACACCAGGGAAGGTTTCTCACGGGGAGGATTTGGAACCCTCTCTTGCTAAATGGGTAGTGACTTCTGTAGGTGGAAGAGCAAGTGAGAAGGGCTTCTCCAGCAGAGAGAGCAGCAGGAATAAAGGCTTGAATGCTTGTCTGGAAAGTTTGGGCTGGATCCTGTAGGCTTCATTCCCTTGGGTATGTGACTATTTGATTAAGATCTATCTCTCCTACCAATTGGTAAGCTCCACGAGGGCAGAGGGGACGTCTCTTATTTATGTTTTCCCCATTAAAGCTCTAAAACCTAGTGCACAGTGGACATACATTAGCTGCTCAGTAAGTATTGGTCGGTTGGATTCAATTGAACGAATAGCGTCTGTTTCCATTTGGTACAGCAGGACCCCTTGCTCTCCTTCTGCCTTCACTGGTCTCTGGCCTCCCCTGAGCTTTCCAACAGGGCCTCCTTTATAGGGGATTTCCCCGCTGGCTCTCAAGCAACTGGTGGAGCCTCACCAAGGCAGCCTTGAGGTTGAGTCCCACCCCAAGCCCTCCCAGCCCTGGCAGCTCTCCTGCAGCCCTGGCCTGGATTCTTGCTCCTCCTTGGCCCTCCCACGCCCACTGTCTGTGGGGCCCAAGACAACAGCACAAAGGGGGGCCCACGGCAACAGCACAAAGGGGGGCCCACATACTCCATGTCTGAATACCTAAATGTCATTGATATCAGACTGGCAAATGAAATATGTTTTATCTCCCTTTCTTGGCAAATATACCTTCATAATGACAAAATTGAAAAGAATATATAAAGTTACGCTATGTACCAAAACATTTAATTATTACTGTTCATGTCCTGTTGGTGGGCTGCTGATGTCTAGATGAGTAATAAAATAGACATGTAAAAGATGCCAGATGCAGAAGAGTAGATACTGCATATTCAATTTATGTGAAGTTCAAGGACAGGCAAAATGAATCTATGATAGAAATTAGAAAAAGAAAAAAAGAAATCAGAAATTCAGTTGCCTCTGGGAGGTGGGTTTAACTGAACAGGAGTACAAGGGACCTTTCTAGGGTGATGGAGTTGTCTTTTAGCTAGATCGGTATTGCTGGAGCAGGTGTCTGCACTGATGGAAACCCATCCAGCTCTGTACTTAAAAATAAGGGCATACTTGTCTAGCTTGGATTAACACATAGTCTACAGGCACACACCTGATCATCCACATTTGCTCTCTTACAACACTAAACTATGTTTTCTACCTTTATCTTGCATCTACCTACCACTTCAGCATTTTATTTAAAAAAATAATAATAATAAAGGGAGAAATGTGGGATTCACATATAAATCAAGTATAAAAATCAAACGAATATTCATATTTGAACTGACTGTTTAGAGTTCATAATGCATGAGCAAAACCGAAAGTTTCTGTGATGACTGCCCTTGTACTGTTCACCATGTAAGAACTTATTCACTATGTAAGAATTTGTTCACCATGTAAGAACTTGTTCATTATGCTTCAGAAGATTGGAGACTGATGAGAATTAGGCTGGGGGTGGATTAATGATTGTGCATTGAGCATTGACTCCCCTATTTTATTGTTGTTAACAACCATTTGATCAATAAATATGAGAGATGCCCTCTCAAAAAAAAAAAAAAATAAGGGCATTGCACTGTGTGTAAGCTATACCTCAAATACAACAACGAGAAACTTAACATCAGAGTCATGAGAAATTTAGAACAAATTGGTGTTAAAAATCACACAAAAATAGATGGGCATAATTCTTAAACTATCACATACTCCTTAAGATATTATTTTCTTGCGGTCCTGTCAGCAGAATTTTGTTATAATAGGGTTTTCACATAATCTGTATCCTGTTTATAGGGAGTATCTAAAGCGACCCTGTCCAGTAGAAATACTTGAGACACAGATGTGAGTCCGTATATTATTTTCGAGTTGCCACATTTTTAAAAAGTAAAAATAAACAGGTGAAATTCATTTTAATAATATATTTTATTCAATCCAAGATACCTAAAATGTTTTTTTAATGGGTAACCAATATAAAAAATTATTAATGACATATTTTATGTTCTGTTTTTCATATTAGGTCCCTGGAATTCAGTGTGCATTTTACACTTAGAGTGTATCTCAACTCAAAATGGTCACATTTCAAGTGCTCAATTGTCATCAAGTGGCTACTCTATAGGAATGATCAGCTAAAGGATTAAAAAACAAAATGCAATTTTATTCAAGGTATGCAAAATATATTTTCAGTAAGCATTTAAGTTCAATTGATAGTAACATTTTGAGAACTAACCTTTTTTCATAATTCTTTTTAAATAGTATTCTAAATGATCTATTAAAATTAAAGGTGTAATTCATATTATAATTAATGCATATAAAAATTTAAATCAAAATTATTTAAATAAAGCTGAAATTTTATTTTAATTTTTTCAGAAAAGATATTTAAATATTATTAAATATTTTTATAAAAAATAAAACTGTTCATAACTCTAGCATTCAATGTCTAATTTTTTGTTACTGTAATGAATCAGTATCATACTGTTTACATCTAGACGTACATATATGCCATATGATTAATAAGCATTGTTTAATGTAGCAAAATATTCCTTAGCTGTCAGTCAACTGTAGCCAATACTATGGATAATAACTTGATAATTATGAGTACTTCCAGACCCATCAATTGGAACAGTCAGACAGCTAGAAAAGGACACTTGGCATTACTTGGAAGCTATACTTTGTTTTTCAAGAGTCTATTACATTCATACTATCTAAGAGCAAGGACTTGAAAAAGATCATTAATTCATCTTCTTTCTTACCCAGGGGCTTCTGCTCCTCGTATGCGGTCCACGTTCTCCATTCCATCAGGTGGAGCCTGAGGTCAGCAGAAGCAACCCAGGAAACTTCTCGGCATTCTGACTCTGTTGTCTTTTTTTTTGCAAACCTACAGCCAAAGATATGAAGACCTATTTCCTGGGGCCTGAATGGTGTTAATCATGAGAGGAGATGTTTAGGCTTACGGGTTATACCGTGCCAGGGCCGAGCATAATAACCTTGGCTGACAAGTGGTGCTCATGTCTTCTTTAAAGTGTGTATATGTGTGTGTGTGTGTGTGTGTGCATGATATTTGAATTCCAGCAGACAGCTGCCTGGTTTTGTACATAAAATTGCTTAGTGGCACATTACCCCCATTTGCTCAGGTATTTTCTGTGGCAGCTTTTGAGCTGTAAGAGCAGAGTAGTTTCAGCAGAGACAGCCCATGTAGCCTGCAAGCCTGAACTATTGCTATCCAGGGCTTGAAGAAAATGTGGCCACCAAGCACAGGGTTTTGCCTGGGTCTGAGTGGTTCTCCTCTTTGGGGCCCCTTGTGCTGAGACCTCACATACAGTGGGGATTTAGTCCAGACTTCCGCAGTAGTTTCAAGACCCTTAAAAAGAAGGAGATCTAGGAGCCTAGGAAGGTTTCTGAACTCAGGTTCTCCAAGTTCAATTCAGAGGGGTTTGGGTGTTTTCTGCAGTGAGTTTACTGTCCCCATGGCATTTAGGATAATATTTTCTCACTGTGAGGGCAAAGTAGGCAAGTGGTGAGGCTGACCAAGGGATCGGCCCTCTTCCCTTCCCCCATCCTTTGTAAGAATAGCCATGAAGCAATTTCCCACAACCTTCCATTCTCTTGCCAAGGAACAGCTGGCACTAAGCTCTCTCTTCTGACCCCAGTGTCCTGGACACTGGTGGTAATGGCCAAGGGAGCTTGGCCAGCTGAGCCCCCTTCTGCTGGGGAGGCCTGACTCAGCTCCAGAGGGAGTGCTGGTGTGGCCAGGTAAGTAATAAAGGGCATAGTGCTGGGGTGGGGACGGCTCACCCCTATTTTGGCAATGGCCACAGCAGCATCTCGTTTGATTTGCACCTGTCTCCTTTCCTATGTGTGTGGTTCTTGCTCAGCCCCTTTGGGCCTGCATGGCACTGGGCACATGGTGGACCCAGAGTCGGCAGATGTGGTCAGCCATCTTGGCATGCGCTCTATACCGGGCACAGTAGGGGTTACAAAGATGAATCCAAAGGGTTGTGCCCTTAAGTAGCGCACTGCCCAGGGGGAGGGACAGAGAGGCTCGCAGCTCCAGCCCTCACCCTGAGCACAGAAGCCTCAAGGAAGCACTCGCAGGAGGCAGGACTCCGTGATTCAGCCTGGAGGGATCGAAGGCTTCAGCAAAGAGGGGACAAATTGAACTACTCATTGAACGAAAGTGTGAACAATGAGGTGCTGGGGCCTAATGCTGGGGCTGTGAACTTTAAAAATGTGGGAAGGGATTGCTTCTGAAGTTTTAAATTGAATCCATTTAAAACATCCCTGGGCTGCAAGTGGGACAGGAGGAGAGGGCTACAGGGAGGGGCCGCGCAGAGCCTGGACTGCTGTGGGCGGGAGGCCGAGGCCAAGGCCAAGGAGATGAGCTCTCAGCCTCCTGTGCAAGCACCCACCCCCTAGCCCCCCAGTTGTCGCTGCTGGTGAGAGAGAGATGAGCTGTCTCAGCTCGAGGACAGATCCCTTTTAATTTTGCTCTTCAGAGGAAGGGATGGGATCGGGCCAGTGCTGGAGTGAGAGATGAGCCCAGCGAGCAATGGCCATGCTGGGTCTACTAACAGCCCCAGTGAGGGGCGAGGGGAGAAACGCCCCCTCTCCTTGCCTTTTCTGGGGTTTGCTGCCAGGGTTCAGGAGGGACTGCTCCCTCCCAGCCTCTGCCTAGGTATGCAGAAGCAGCATCTCAGAGTGCTAAAGCTGAAGTGTCCTTAGGGCCAGTCTTACGGGGCTTCAGATGTGGTCTCTGTGGGATTTGAAGGGGGACCTCCTCCTGGATTCTGCCCTCTTGCCTAACAGATGGGGAGGGGCAGGGCCTCTGTCCAATGTCACGTGCAGGTGTGTGGATCTGGGGGCTGGACTGGGCCGTGATGGTCTTCATCTCAGCACTGAGGCTGCAGAGACCGCGGGGAGGCCCTTCAGAGAGGGGCCCTGGGCGAGAGCACTCGGGTGTCCTGAGCCTCCCTCGCATATGCTTCCTCCTTATAAACCAGGGGGGCTGACAGGCTGGGGATAAGATCTGGGGGTGAGACCAGGGGGTTCAAGCAAAATCTGCTGTGTGTAGCCATGTGGATGAGCTGCTCTCCCTGCTTCCCATGGGGAGGGGTTCTGGTGCTCAGGAGGCAGCCTGAGAGCACCCACAAGGAGCCCTCGCCTGGGGCAGCAGAGGCCTTTATTTGCACCTCACAAAGGACACCTGCGCAGGGCAGGGGAAGGGAGTAGGGCAGCCCCACTGAGGGCGGTAGGTTCAGACACAGAGGCCAAAGGCAGCAGTGGGGGAATCTGGGCAGAGAGGCCAGGGGGCAGAGTATTTAGTGGCCCTGGTGAGAACTTGGGGGTGGGAGGACAGAGGGAAGGGGCATTGGAGTTGGTCCTGTCCCTGCTGGTGACAAAGGAGCCAGAGGGGCCTCACGCTGTCCTGGGAGCTTTGGAATGTGGATGGGGATTGCTTCTGGAAGCTCAGAATAAATCAGCCCTAGTCCCTGCTTTGACTTCATGTCACTCTGGGCAAGACTTAGCTCTGTGCTGGCCTCGGTTTTCCCATCTGTTACCTGGGGAATGATAATAGAAACAACCCTTCTAGCAAATAAGCCTTGAAGAGGTGGAGTACAAGGGGCTCCAGGGGTGGGGTGGGTGTGAAAACACTTTGATGCTTGTAGAGAGCAGATGTAGAGCTGGTGGACAAGGACTTGAGGAAGTTTGTGTAGGGAGGCGTGATGGGGGCGAGAGGGGCAAAGGCTTTGGGGGGCCAGGAAACCCCACTCCAGGTGTCCCCTTCCTGGAGGCCAATGTGCTCGCCAAGAACATCTGGCTGAGCCGGGCTGCAGGTGGCCTCTGACCTCAGAGGGAAATGGTGGGCTTGGATGTCACGCGTGTTCTGGCCTAGTTCTGACTGCCCTGGACTGCAGCTAACTCCTTACAGGGGAAGCTGGGGGGAATGAAGTTCAAAAATGATACGGCTGTAGGGGTGGAAGTGAGATAAAAATTCAACTACCTAAAGTGGCATTCAATTGTAAAGACACCTACCGAGAGCACTGGGAGAAAAAGCTAGGGGGATCTGGGAAGGCTCCTTGGAGGAGGTGCCTTGTGGTAGGATTCCCCAGAGTGACATGGAGAAAGGACAATGCAGGGGATGACATGGCCAAGGCAGGGCTTCAGGAACATGGCAAGCCCGGCCATTTGTCTCCCAGATCCATCTCGGAGGTGAGAATGACTACGAGGTAGACTCTCGGCCCATCTGACTCCCTAACTTTTGGTTCTTGAAAGTGTGTGTGACTGCACTGAGGGCACCACCCAATGGGTCCACACCCAAGAGTCCTCCCAGTCGTGGGCAGCCAAGGAAACAGATCCTGGTGCTTCCCTCAGCCTCCCAGCCCTGCGGGAAGCCTGCTGCACTGGGCTCCCAGCCAGGCTGTTCTCCGCGAGGCTCGCCTGTTTACCACTTCGCTGCAGAGCAGATGCATGACACGGAGGCCACATTTTTCTCCCCCAGCAGCAGGAAAATGAATCTCACCAAGTGTTGCCGACACCATCCTACCAGGTTCACATCCATCACCAACCAGGGCCGCTGGCAGCGCACAGGCCCATCCTTCAGCCCTACTCTAGGGCCTGGGGGAGAGAGTGAGACAAGAACATTTCAGGACCTCTACTTTCCTGTGCGGCTCCTACTCTGCCCCCACATCCACCCCGCCCCCCAACCCTGGGCAGCCCCTGCCCCGCCTCCCAGCCTGGGCCCTGATGGTACTCAGAAGCAGACACTCCCAAGACAGAGACAGATGGGGCTGCGGTCAGGGAGAGGCGGTGAGAACGCGTTGATTCAAACCTGATGATCTGACACAAATTTCCAGCATGACGAAGGGTGGTCGTCGCTTGCCCAAAATGCCCAACCTCCAGTCAGCCCGGGAGAGAGGTGGCTGGGAAGTGCAACAGTGGTCAAGAGACTTGGGTTTGAATCCCAGCTCCTTCTGGATTTGAATCAGTGAAACTCTAGAACTTGGGGCAAATCATTCCGTGACTCTGGGTCTTGTTTTCTTCCCAAATTGGAATGGATTCCTTCTAGTGCTGGTGATGGGTGACATGCTGGGAATTTAAAGATATGGTACTAATGGTCCTCCATTTACTGAGCACTTAACCAAGTGCCTTAGGCTGTATGGAAAAGATCATTGACCTTCACAAGAACCTTGGGAAGAGGCCAGCATCAGCTCCATTTTACAGATTGGGTAACTGAGATACAGATTTGAAGGGACTTATAAGAAGTAAATGGCAGAACCAGAATTCAAATCCAGCCCCGCTGACTCCAAGTCCTTTTTCCTTACTAGATGATGTGACTGTCCTAGGGCACAGAGTCTCTTGGGGGCCTGGACCTTAGGGAAGCTCTTCCATTCCTAGACTCAGGTAATGCCTAGCGTAGCTCTGGGTCTCTTCAGAGCCCCATCCTCCCTGGTCCCCCTGCATCACAGCCGTCTTTCTAAAACCTAACCCTCTCAGGTCACCCCGCGTCAGCTTCCGCTGAGGCACACCGGCCTCAGGATCTAGGCCAGACACCTGCTCCGCCTCGCCTGCCCTCCCTGTTTGCTCAGTGAGCTCCGGTGGGGTTGGGGGGAGCCCTTTGAGTCTCCAGAATCCCCAGGCCTTCTCTTGCTCCTGCGCCTTTGCTGGAGGCCGGGTTCCCTCCCTTGCCGAGGTGAATTCTCCTTATCTATTTCCAGGAGAAAATTTTGACCTTCCTAATGCCTTTTCTGTTTGGGCATTGGACTTCATTCTTTCTCGCACCCCCGGCCATGGGGAAGCCATCTGTGTGAGAAGGTAAGAGCCTCTTTTTACAGGAGACTGAGCAATGGAGGGTAGGGGTGCTTCTAATCTGGTCTCTGAGTGCAGCTCCCACCATGCCTGCCTGGTGGTTGTGAGTTGTGGGAGAGGGTCAGGAAATACAGGAGTCATCTCCCGCGTCAGCTGGGGACCAGCTGGGGCTGCCTCCCAGCTCTGTGGCCTCTGTCGCTGCACATTTCATCCCCTTCCAGCACAGGGACCCCGAGCACAGAGGAGCCCAGATGGAATCCTGCCGCAGTTCACACCCCTTTAGTCTGGGAATGCATTGCCGGCTAGTTGTGGGCAAGTTGGGGCTGGAAATTTTGTTTCTTTTATTTTGGTTGTGACTTCCACTCACTGACTGTTGGAATGAGCCCCCTTCTGGCGTGAACTGGGGAGGGGTCTCTGCTGGGACCCTGAGGAGGGAAGAAGGAGGGATGAGCAGGGCCTGGAGGGATGATTTAAACTCTTTCCCACACCCTTCCTCAAGTTCTTACCTGCCATTTCAGAAGGCTGTGGGCTCCCTGAAGCCCTCCCTCAAACCTCCAGCTAAGAAGCCCTACTCTCAGTCTCCAATTCAGACTGCACACCTGGCCTGCCTCCCCTGAGCCGTGCCCTCCCTTCCTGCCGTTCTCCACTATGAGTCCCCCACCCTGCATGCCCCACCCCTGCCCTGGCTGACCCCATTAAGATCCTCGGCCCTTCTGGTGTTGGGCCCTGCTCACTTGGGAGTGTCCTCACCTGCCTCCCCTGTACAGGCCACCCCAGGGTGAAGCTGCCTCTGTATGAAGCCGGGAGGCTGGACTGGAGGCTGTGAGGCCCCAAAACCTGCTGTTTTGGGTTCCCTTTCTGCCCTGTGAGGTGGACCCTGATGGTGCACACCAGGCACAGGAAAGCTCATGGGACCTTCTGCCTCCCTCTGTCTCAGTGGGAGGAAGCAGGGGCCCTGCACCTGCTCATGCCACAGCCAACCCAGGGTGGGCCTCATTCGTCTAACGTCCTCATGTAACCCCTCCTGTGGGTCTGGCCCTGCTCTAGTTGGGGGGATCTGGTGTGAATACAACACTGTCCCTGCCCTCATGGAGCCCTCCCTCTGGTGTGGTGACAGACAGGACACTGGCAGAATACAGGGTCTGGTGGTGGTGGTGCTGTGAAGAATACTGAAGCCATCTAAAGGGAGACAGGGTGGCCACAGTTGCTATTTTGGGTAGAGGAGTCAAGGAAGGCCCCTCTGAGGAGGTGACAGCTAAGCAGAAGCCACTGACTTCCCACTGGGCCTGAGGTGCTGGAACAGCAACTCTAGGTGAGTTTTCACAGAACCAATGCCAGGGTTGTCTGGGTCTGAGGGGGGCAAGCAGAACACAGCTTGCTGGATCTGCCTTGGGATCTGGGGACCTGGGCCCAAGTCTGTACATCTCGTTGGACATACGGGTGGTTACCTCCAAGCCCGGAGGCCTCAGCCCAGCCAGGAGGCTCATGCCAAGAGAGCATCTGTGGATGAGGCTAGGCAAGGGAGACGCTGGAGGACCTGGAGTGTCCCAGTGTTCGCTGGGCAGCTTCTCCTTCCTCCCCCGACTCTCGCCCTGACTGCCCCAGCTGCAAAAACTCATTGCCCAAGAAGGCCCAGGCCGATGTGCCCAAACCACTCCTCTCCTAGGGCACAGTCTCATCAGCGGGACTGATGGTCAGGCCTTGGAAGGGGACGGGAATGGGAGGAAGGAGCGGGGAGTGGTGGCAGCTGGCCAGCCAGCTCTGTCCTCACCGGCCCGTGAACGTAACCCAGAGCAAGGCTGGCATGAGAGAAGCCCCCTGCTGTTGGGCTGGGCCTGATCTCCACCCTGCAGGTAGACATCTATACCTGGCTGGATGCTGGTGGCCCACAGCGGGCCTGTGAGCCCTGGACCAGGTGGAGGAGTGGGGGCAGGGCTCTGAATGGCCTGGCAGCCCCCTTCTTGGTCTGCCTTAGCTGAGGGCCTGCTCCTGGGAGCTGAGTGGCCCTGGCCTCAGCACCAGGGCCCTGTCCTCTTGCAGCATTCCTGTCCCCTATGATGTCACCTAGACAAAGACCAGTTTCCTGCACACCTCCCCTCCCAGCACACAAAAAAATAATTCAGCTCAGGCCTCCTAATTTTAGAATGGCTCCAAGGAACATCAGTAGAGGGTCTGTCTTGGAAAATGTTTTAAACATAGATATCATGACACCAGCTTGGATTCAGATCTCTTTTTGGTTGTCCAACTACTTGCTTGAACCCCTCTTGCCCCAAATTAGCAAAACACCAATATATTTCTTTTAGAGACTACTAGCCTTGCCTCAGAATTGTTGTAGTATCCCAGAAGGCTGACTCAGAATAGAGGGAAGTCCCATAGCTGAACACCAGGCCAAAAAGGAGAACCTGGAGTATCAGATGGAGAATCAGCCCAGCTCTCCACGTCCTATCACTTAAGAAAATTCATCTTTCCTTGGAAAATGACAAAATAATAGCTAGCATTTGCTAAGGTGAGCTATGCCCTGGACATTTTCTGTTATTCACATGCAATAACTCATTTTGCCCTCCCAAGAACCTGACGAAGTGGGTGCTATTTTATTCCCATTTCATAGGGAACTGAGCTCAGGGAGAAATCAATTCCACTGCCTTCCACAGTGAGGCCAAATTAGCTAGAGTGATCCCCCAAGTCCCCTGGGGTGTCCTTTCCTTCCAGCCATACTCAGCTGGGGCTCTCAGATCCATCCGTAGGAGAGGTTTTAATAACCTCTCCAGGATCTCTGTCCCTTTCCTCCCAGAAGTCTTCTTGGCTTCCAAGCAAAGAATGGCAGCCCAGAGAACCAGGTCACATCCCCTGGATGAGGCCTGGCCCCAGGTTCTGTCTCACTCGGCACCAGTCCAAAATAAATCATTTCATTAAAGTTAATAACATAGTCCCTTTAACAGCAAAGTGTTTCCAAATAGAGGGCCCTCCAGTCTGCTTTAATGAACAGATAAGAATCTTTGTAATTAACTCAGTGATGGCTTGCATGTAAATGGGTATTCTGAGTGCTGTGAGACTGTTTATTGTTTTAGGTGTGGGGTAAATATGCTCCTGACCATTCCTCCCTCCAGCAGGCTCCTATCCAATCAACCACCCCTGAAGGTTATTTATGCAGTCGGGCAGCAGCCCCCTCTGTAGAGACCCCAGTGGGTAGGCTAGAGTGTGCGCATGCATACATGTGTGCACTTGAGAGTTTTTGTGAGTGTGCATGTGTGTGTGCAGGAGGCGCCTCCATTCATGCATGCCTGTGAGGTTGGGCACCCACCAGAGCGACTTCTTTTGACAAAGGCAGTACTTTAACCACTGGGTACATTTGGTGATTTGTTTTGTTGTGTCTGTTCCTGGAGTGGCATTTCCTGGGGTGGAGGGTCATCTCGTGGCTCTGGCATCTCTGGAGATTTCCTCAAAAAGCTGCAGCTGCTGGAATGCGCTTTGCTCCCCTTCTCCCCTGGCTCCCCTTCCTGGGGCATGTGGTCCCTGCCAGAGGGCTAACCACAGGCCAGCTCCTCTCCCCAGGGCCTGCCCCTTCCCTTGATAGACAGCCATCCCACAGCAGGTCTGGAATCTGGAACTGTGCCTGGAGTGGGAGGGGAACAGACTGCAGACGGAGGACCCACAGGCAAGTGTGTGTAAAGGAGGAGGCTGGAACAGTGACCTGGCTCCCCTAAGCCTTGATGAACTGGATCCCACCAGGGGAGGGGTGGGCTCCAGTGGCTGCAGGGGTGGGCTCCAGTGGCTGCGTCTTGGAGGGGTGGAGTGTATGTGGAGGTAGAGGTGAGGAGTAAATGATAAGAAGGGGAAGAGGGGGCTGTTAAGCAAGAAGGACGCTTCACTCGCCATCTCTCTCCGCCAGCAGCTCTCCACCCTCTCTGCTCCCTGCAGGCCTGGGGTGTAGTCTGCAGGTGGAGTCCACTCTCAGGGCAGGCGCTGGGCCCAGAGGTCCTGGGCAGGGAGCTGCTCGCTTTCCCTTTGCTCCCTGTCAACTCTCCTCTCAGGCAGGGCCACCTGGTGGGAAGCTGCAGGGAGCAGCCCAGTGACCCTGACTGTGAGTGTCAGGGGGCCTGGTGTTATTTTCAGCAGAGAAGAAAGTCATTCTAGAATTTCAGGGCGTCAGAAAGAAAGGGCACTTCCAGCTCCACAGTGGGGCTCAGTGGGCAGCCTAAGGTCACACAGGAAGGCTGCAGCGGAGCCGGGGCTCAGGCCCTGCTGGCCTCACTCTTCATGGGGCCCATTCTGCCCTCCAGCGGACCAAGCTATCAGAAGGGGGTTGTCAGAATCCCTGTGCTTGAATTCACACTGCACGCATGGGGGCACAGAGGGTCCGTCTGGGGGGACCCTCAGACAACATCTAGGCCAGATCCTTGTCACACAGAGGAAGGCCAGAGACTCATGCCAGGCCACACTGCAAGTGGGGGTGCCCCTGGGACTGGAAGCCAAGCCCCTCAGCCCCAATCCAGGCCCCCTTGCCGTGCTGCAGGCCCCTCTTCCTCCCTGAGAGGTTAGAAGGGTTGAGTCCCTCTCCCGTCTCTCCCACCTGCTCCATAGCAGTGCCTCCCCCACAGCCCAGGGCTTCTCCATGGTCCCCTGAGGAGGGTCACTTCCTCCCCTGCCCACACCCGCTGGGTTTGGCCAGGCCTCTGCAGGGCTCCATCCCTCACAGGGACAAATCCATCCTATCTCCTAACCCTCAAGGGTTTGTTTTTGACTTCCCAGCCATGCTCTAGACCCTTCCTAATGGTTCTCCTCAACCCCACCTGCCACCCTGTCCGTGCTGGGTTTCCGGATCAACTGGCTTGCTCCTCCATTTACTTTATTCTACCTGCTCTGTGGGCCAAGTGCATGCGTAGATTACTTTGCACTTATTTGGACCTGTTTGTGTGCACGATGTTTCTCCAGGGTGTGCCGAGGCCCCCTCAGCAGACTAGGGTTTGTTAGGGGCAGGTAGCTTGCTCCCCTCAGCCAGGGAGCTGCTGGAGGACAGGTCTGCGCCTCTGCTGTAAGGCTAGGGGTGCCCGTGGAATAGAATCTGGGTCTCTTCCATCAGACTAGGAGCTCCCTGTGGGCAGGGGATCGGCAGCTTGAACTTCCAAGTCCTTCGCCCCGGACTTGCTGTCTCTCTGGCCGCCCAGGGAGAGCTCCCACTGACATACCACTCCTGCCCCCTCACTGTGCTCCTCCCCGCACACGGAGTGGCAAGTCCCGAGCCCAGGGCACCTGCCTGTGGCGGCAGCATGTACAGGTGGCAGAGCTGGCAAAGCTTTGCAGACAGCAGCGGGCTCCTGAAGCCTGGTACCACCCCCCCCAGCAGCTCTAACAGGGTGGAGGGTGGGGGGTGTGAACTGGCAGGGCTGGGTGGTGCCCAGGGCTTCACACTTTAAGTCTCGAGAACCATCAAGACTGAAGGCACTAGAGGGACAGTCTGGCCCTGGATTCCAACGGAGGGTCCTGGCTTGTTCTAGGTACAGGCAGTGCCAGGCTCACGGCCACGCGGCAGAGGACACCCACCAAGCCCCTGGACTCCCAGCTGGCTGCTCGTGCCACTCCTCCAGGTCCCCCTGAGGAGTGTAGTATGGGCAGTGAGAGGACATGGAACCAGGAGCCACTGCAACTTGAGTTTGAATCCTGCCTCTGCTGTTGAGTTGCTGTGGGGCATGAGACAAATTATATAACTTGTCTGAGCCCCAACTTTGTTATCTGTAGAATAGATACAATAGTAGCACCTACCTTATGTGGTTATTGTGAAGAGTCCATGAATGATGGCTATAAAGTAGTTAGCACATAGTGAGCTCTTAATATTAGCAATTGTTACTTAATACTCTTACTTCCCCTGTGCTTGGCACTCTGTCACATTTTTGGCAAGGATGCAACTGACATTCACCAAGCTACTGTGGTAGGGGTGGGCATGTAGTGGATGGCCTCAGCTTTCCAGTTTCTCTTGCTTAGGCCCCAGAGGCTGAAGGGAGAGGGTAGGTGCACGCTCACCCCCATCTTCCTCTGCTGGGCATCTGTGCATGCGCAGCGAGTTGTCCTTACAAGCCCAGCTCAGCACCTTGCTCAGCAGAGCCCTGCTGCCTCTCTGCTTGCAGAGGGCCGGGTGGTGGTTGTGACAGTCAGCTGGGGGTGGAGTTCCCAGTAGAGGAGGGGCTGGTCCCTCTAGCAATGGCAGAGAGGCCATAGTGTTCATGATATTCCATCTGCCCCTGCACACCGTCCATGATCTATGCCTTCAACAGGGGTCTCACAGCCTGTCCCCATCACTGAGCACATCAAACCTTTAGAGACCATTCTCCATCCCTCTCACCTCCAAATCTCTCCAACCTCATCCCCTTTGATGTCCAATGTTGCTTCAGGATGCAGCAAAAAGAGGGTAGATTTGTAGCTGCCCCCCAGGTCACTTCTAAGCCAGAGACCAAGGGCAAGTTACTTGCCTTCTCAGTGTTCCTGTCTCTTCATCTATAGAATGGGAGTAATATTTCTTATCTGTCTAGATTCTTGTTATCAATAAAGGTGTTTAAAACAGTGGGGCCTCTTCAGGGAAGTCAGTGGACACCACCTACTAGTGGTGTTTCCATGCTTGTACAAATGGGGAAGCAAGGGCCCAGAGCTGGTGATGTACTGGCTGAAGATCACACAGCAAATGCATTGTCAGACCCCAGAAGTCTCTGCCAACTTCTGAGGAAGGTTCATCCATCCAAGGATTTTCCTTTCTCTGGGCTATTTGTTTTATTTTCCACTTTCTCTATTTTACTCCGAGACCTCTCCCTCTCATTCTGAAGACTTCCTTTAAGGGAAGCACAGTGCCTGGCACATAGTACATAGCACATTGTCAATATTAGTTGAAGACAGGCATGGAGGTGCATCCAGGGCTGGTGTGGAGAGGGGAGCTGGTGGTGTGGGGGAGGGGCAGGGAGCTGAGCGCTGGGGTGGGGACAGATTCCAGGTGGTGTCTCTGCCTCTCTGGCTCTGCTGTCACTGGCTCTGGCTGAGAAATCTCATTTTGCTAGCAAGCTGATTCATGGGCCTGGTTCCATGGAGTTCCCTGAGCAGCTCTCTGTCAATAACTATTCTTTACAAGGTCCCTCGATCCATTTCCAGGGTTGAAGACAAATTTTTAAAGAGGAGTTCAGTGCCAGGGCCATTCCAGAAGGGCTGTTAACTTAATGTCCCGCCTCGTTCCCTCTGTACCTGCTCCCTCTTGAACGCATGGGGGTCAGGCTTGCAGTTCTAGCAATTGCCTCTGAGTTCTCCCATTTGGACTGGGGATGAAGAATGAAGAGAAAGGGACACAAATTACAGGGCAGGGCTCTGGCTCTGTTACTAGGTTTGCTGTGTGTTTTGGCCAATGGCTCCCCTTCTCTGGGTCCTAGTTTCCCTGCTTGTGATGGCACGGCGGCTGACAAGCACCATTACCGATAGCTTCCCCCTCCTTTCCTGGAGGGGCCTGGTCTCTGAGGTCTTCTTGGGAAGGAGGTTGGTCTCAGGGTCAAGCAGTGGCTCATGTCTCCTGCCCCTCATCCCATGTGGGATAATGCAGCTGGTAGATTCTGCAGGTGACTGCCGGCGTATCCACCCAGCTCCCTGTTCCCTCTGGCCTGGCCCTCATGCTTTCTGCTCCAGCGTCCTTCTAACTGCTCCTCTTGTCCCTCTGATCCTTCCTTTCTTTACCCAGTGAGAGGAAATGATCTGAACCTCAAGTTTGAGCCTGACTCCCAAATCCATGCTGACCCCACCACCCTCCCCCTGGCCTGCACACCTTTGCATATATATTTTTTGTGTTTCCCTTATTACCAGGGACTCATATTCTGGGTGTAGAGAAAGCATGTGCAGAGACATAGTAGCAAAAGAAAGCATGAGGCATTGGGTATGCAGCCTCAGGGCCTTTCTGCTCACTAGCCTCCCTTCCTGGAATGCCCCTGGCCCTGTCCTCAGCTGACTCAGTTCAAGTATGTCTCCCCTCCTCTTCTGTGCCCCACCAGCCCAGGGTAAAACTATCACAGAGAGCATCAATCATCCCAGATGACCTTGGCCAGCTGGCTTGTCCATTTTTCCTGCGGGGCTGGGGCTCCTCGGGGCAGGCTCATGGTTGTGCCTCCACACACCCTGGGAGGGCCCAGTGCAAAGTAGGAGCTTAATGTGTTGAATGAACAAATAGATCCATGTTCCAACTTTAGCACCCCCTTCCCACCCTCACACCCAAGCTGGGATATCTTCCCTGACTCACACCTATGTCCTCAAAACTTGTAATTTTCTGCACTGACAAGGTGGTAAGGAGGCAGAGTATATACAATCCCCAAACAAGGGATAATGTGAAAGCCCTTTATAGTCGGCCTGGGGACTTTAGTCAGCAAACATGTGTTGAGCCCTTGCCAGCTCCAGGCACCACGGGTTAAGGAAAATGGAGCTCCCACCCCATCCTCCCCAGCCCTGAAGGAGGTCACTGTCAGGGCACATGGAACAGCAGGTAGCTGGTGTTCTGGGGCTTCAGGAGAAGCCCTCACATAAGCCTGCCTGTGGTTCTGCCTTGGGCACGGCTTCTGGCAACTCCCCACTTGCCGCTGAGCGACACCTGTTCTTTGCTGCAGAGCACACCCTGGGTGGGGTTGGTCCATCTCTAGTCTTCCTTTTAGGCCCACACCTTACCTGAAAATTCAGACCTAAGTGCAACAAACTGCACTCGCTGAGACCTCAAAGCACCAGGGTCCATGCTAGGAGCGCCGTCTGCTGCCGGGCACTGTGCGCAGCGCTCCACGTACACGATCTCATTAAATCCTCAAAACAACCCCAGGGCTGCCACCTCTCAAGCAAGGGATCACAGAAGGCAGGCTTCCTCCTGAGGTGGGCAATGGCATGTTGTGGTGGGTGCCAGTGCAGCTCCAGTCCTGCCCCTGGTCCCTTCCAGGACAGATGCTTGTTGCTCTAGCGATCATCGGGGTATAGGAGGCTGGCCAGGCAGGCTTGGCCAATCTCCTGCTTCCCCTTGGGCCAGGCTCTCCTGTGTCCCCCAGGGCTGCTGCCTGGGCAGCTATGGGCCAGCCCACAGCACACAAGGGGGAGGAGCACACCTAATAACCTTTGCTCTCTTTCACCTAGCTCTCTGACGTGGAGACCCCCTGACTTCCCCTATCCATCCATGGAGAAGGTAGGCCTCCCTGAGAGGTAGTGATGATAGTGGTGGGGTGGGGGTGCTGAGAGGTGGACTGAATGCAGAGAAGGAAATTAGAGTGAACTCAGATGTGCACTCCAAGCCTCTCTCAGCTCTCTTCATATTTTCTGTGCCCTCTCAACCACCTAAGGCATTTCTCTGGAGGCCCTGAGGCTTGCCTCATCCTCCTCTGAGCCAATCATGGCAGACTCCTAGGAGGAGGCACTCTTTGTAAGGCTGCATTTCTGGGCCAGTGGATCCTTCATCCCTGATGGAGGCATGCTCCCAGCACCAGAGGGACTGAGGCAATTGAATGCAGGAGGAGGAAGAGCAGGATGGCAGCCTGGTTCAGCCACATTTTGATCTTAGTGATTTAGTGTGTCCACAGTGTGCATGTGTGCACGTGCGCAAGTATGAGACACAAAGCCAGCCACCATGTACTGTCTGCTCTCTGGGGAGCTGCTACCCCCGCCCCCAGTCTGGTTGTCCCCATTTATTTAAGAAAAATCCAACACAGTGGTGGGCAGAACCCAAGAGAGAAGTGGCTATGGGGTGGGGGAGGGAGATTCCTGGCTCCCTTCTGCCTTTGCCTGTCCCAAGGTCCTTCACAGCATCCCCGTGCCCTCTCCCCCTCCCACCAGATTCTGTTCTGGGGCAGATGGGTGGCTGCCCCTGCAGAGGGGAAGGAGGGGTCAGCAGCGTGGGAGGGGGACTAAGGCTTGGTGTTGACCTTGCAGTGGGCTGGGCAGGATGCAGCCAGGACTCCCTGGGCCCACCCAGACCACAGTGCTCTGGGGTGTGGCTTGGCTAGGGGTGGACCTGGGACTCCTGCCACTTTAGGTCCCTGCCCACAGCCTGAGGGGGCGGAGGAGGGAGTCCTGAGATCTCAGTCAGGTGCCCAGCTTGGTCCCAGGCCCCTCTATAGAGTCAGCTTCCAGGTCCTGGGAAGGGACTGGTAGAGCACCTGCAAGCCAGCAGGCACTACAAGTGTCCCCTACTCCCCAAATGTTTTGTCCATAGCAAGCTCCTTGGCAGGGCAGGCAGCCGCTGCCCCCACCACCCTGCAGGACAGAAATCCCTGAATAGTGGTTTGAGAGAAGTCTTTGTGCATCTGTGACACAAGACCCCCCAGGATCCCCCAGCCCCTGCACAAGGGGAAGACAGGGGGCATGGGGGGCAGGGGTGGGGCACAGTGTGGGCCCACCTCACCCCAAGCTTGGCCTCTGTGCCTCACTCTTGGGGCAGGGGGTTTGTCTAAGATGGGAGGAGGTTTGGAAGGGAAGAACTGCTTTCTCCCTAGCAAGGCAGAAGGAGCACCCCACCTGCAGGAGCAGAGGAGGGTAAAGTGAGTGCTGCCTAGCAGGGAAAGACCGGCCAGGGGAGGCGACTGCCCGGAACAGAGCAAAGCTGCAGGGGCAGGGAGTATAAAATCCGCTTTGGCCTGCCTGCATCAGTGTGAGCAGGGGTCCCATCTGCGTCCCCTCTGCATAGAGGGGGATGGCGCCTCTATGCAATCTCTTTGATTCTGTGCATGTAATTGTGCAGGTCTGGGGGTGCACTGGGCCGCGTGGTGCTGGCCACATCGGGGCAGGGCCAACCCAGGTCCTCTTCGTCCTCCTCATCCTCTTCCCCAGCGGGCACAGAGTCATAGGCCAGATCCTCTGTGGGCAGCGTGGTGAAGGTGGTAAATTTGACCCGCTTGCGCTTGGAAGTGGGCGAGCTGGCGGGGTCCTCAGCCTGGTCCCGGGCTGAGCCGCCAGAGGAGCCGTCCCCCCGCCCGTGCACCTGGCTCTGGACACTGGTCTGCGAGCTGCCGCTGCTGTGGTGATCACCGTGGCAGCAGGCGGGCACGGTCTCCAGCGGGTTGCCAGCGGGCGGCGACAGCTCCCCCTGGACGCGCAGCGGCTGCCCGTTGCCCAGGAACACCCAGTGGTGAGAGTGGTCCATGCTGGTCTGGCCCTCGGGCGGGATGCGCTTGTGCCGGTAGCGCAGCACGAAGACAACGCAGTTGATGAGGAAGACGAGGATGGCGAGGCAGAAGACGCCCAGCAGTGCGTACATGCCGATCTCCAGGTCGGTCAGCCCCCGCGGCATCTGCAGGAAGCCGGTGGGCAGCGGCAGGAAATCTTCTGTGGGTGGTGCGGCGGGGCTGGCGGTGCCCGGGTGCGGGGCTCCTGGCGGGGACCCCTCAGTGCCTGGTGGGCCAGCTCCGCGGGCCTCATCCTCGCCCCCGCCGGGACCTGGCTGGCTGGGGCCCGGATAGTCGTAAGTGGGGTCCTCCTCATCCCGCCCAAAGTGCACCCGCAGGCTCACGGGGGTTGTAGCCAACACACTCTTGCGCTTGGTTTTCTGGCAGCTTTCAGCGATGCTGAGCTCTGCACGGAGCAGGTCCCCTGCACCCTCAGCCTCAGCGACCACCAGTGGGAAAGCGCGGTCCTGGGTCACTGTGGCAACCCGATCATCCAGGCTGCTCACCAGCAGCCCGTAGTCCCGGGGGCTGTAGAGGGAGAGTGGGGCCGTGGTGCCATCACTGTAGGAGAGCCAGAGACTCAGGAGGGCTTCCTGGAGGAAGAGGAAAAGGGGACAGGACTCAGAGAGCTAGTCCTGCCTGGCTTCCCTGCTCGGTGCTGAGCTCTGTGAGACCAAAGCACTCTGGCTCCCCACTGTATTTCAGCGATGGAACTGTGCCTGTCAGGTGGCCATGGTCAGGAATGATCTGTACAGGAGTCCTTCTCTGGAGGTTATGGGGAGGGTGCAGAGCATGTTAGGCCTTCTACTGTCCCAAACAGGCCTACTTCACCCTTCTCCCTTTGATGGGCTGAAGGTAAGGTCTACCTTGGGTGTAACTCAAGTCCCTTTTGCTGCAGGAGTAACCAACCCCTTATCTCCACGTCTGACCTTGGGGTCAGTACCATTGGACCCTTGGACTCTGAGAATACATACCCGACCCCCAGCCTTCTCCACTGTTTGTTAAAACCTTCTGAGAATCGCCCTCACTGCAGATGAGGAAGCAGGGCCCAGAGAGAAGGGATGGGCCAGGGGTCATGGAGCAAGTTAAGGGCGGATGGCTCCTGTATCCTAATGCCTGGCTCCATGCTCATTGCCCACCTTCTCACTCTGTGCTTCTGCCTGTCACCTTTCCACCTTTGACCTGTAGCCAGTGTCCTGGTGTGTCTGGGGGGCTGTAGTTGGGTCTCCAGAGATGGCGGAGGGTAATTCCTAGGTATGGAGGCAGAAGCAATGGGCCCTCTGAGAAAATAGGAGGGCAACCCTCAGCAGGAACATCTCAGGGTGGTGGGGGCAGGAAGCAAGGTCTTGGCCAGACACTCTGAGGAAGGCAGGGGCATGTGGTGGGCCAGGCATGCAGGACACGAGGGGCAGATAGATCTTCCATCACTTAAAGCACTAATTTGGAGGACTCACGGTACAGGGGCAAGGCCGCTTTCCATATCCTGAGCCCCCAGGTTGGCAGACTGGGCATCCAGTTACCTGCTTGAGGAAGCTGAGGGTCTGCTGGGCAGCTGTGGTGGCCAGGATGGTATGGCTACTCCCAGGGCTGGGCCGTAGGGAGAGGGCGAGGCTGGCCACCACCTGAGCCTGCAGCTGTGTGATGCTGACCTTCTCCTCTGTCACTGTCAGCAGCGTCTCCCCCAGCACAGACTCTGTCAGCGGGGACACCACCTAAGGAAGAGCAGGGCAGGGGTGGGCAAGGGCCAGGAAGGCAGCACTCCAAGGTCCACAACCAGAGAGGAATCCCAGAGCTGCTGGAAGAGAGGCGCCGGGGGCAGGCTGGGAGGCAGGGCTCTTGGGCTCTGCCTTAGGTCTGCACTGGGAATCAGGGTCCGGAGGCCAAGTGAGGGCCAGAGGCTCACGGGAGCCAGACAGGAGCACAGATAAGACAGGAGGGCAGATTTTTAAGAAAACAACAGCTCTGCATAGTGATAAACAGCAATTGATATTTGGCCTCAGGGAAATAAAAGGGAGTGGTGCGGACTATGGCAAATGGGAGAACTCACACACTTGTGAAGGAGGTACCAGCACTGACTCCAGATGATTATTGCCAGGTGGGAATGCAGGCCAAATGATGCCGGATTCATTTTTTGTAAAATCAGAAATCTAAATTTTTTAAAAATGAGAAACCTACCAATTTTTAAATGTTGGATCAATTGTTTTATGTCTGCAGATAGATTCTCCCTTAGGTCACTACAATCTCTTAGGTAGATGATTTCTACCCAGGCACCCAGTTATCAAGGAGAAAAGTCAGAGTTGAATTCCTAGGTCCCTGAACTCCCTTTCCTGGCCTCTAGGCTGGCTGAGCCTTCTCATCTGCTTCCTTTGTCATCCATACCTGCTCCCAGGGACCACACTGAGCTATGCCAGGTTGATAAAGGTGGATAAGGTTTGGAGGGGGATCCTTCATCAAGATGAAGCTAAAGGACCTTGACCTCAGATGGTAGAATTTCAGGCAGAGGAGCAGGTAGGGAAGAAAGTGTGTTCTGGGGACCAGCTGGGGTTGATCCCAGAGGCTGAGGTCCTGAAAATCCTGCCTTAGGAATGTCTATGTTCTCCACCCACAGGTCAACAAGGCTCCTCCCCTGCCCTCATGCCTACCTTGAAGGGGGTTGTGCCTGGCTCCAGGCCGGCCAGCGTGCTGCTGTCTACCATGCGTGCCACACGGGGGTCACCCACCCGCATGAAGTCGCTGACCAGGTCAGTGACCTCCACCAGCCAGTCCGGACCCAGCATGGTGACCACCTGGTCGGTTCCTTCGGACGAGGTCGTGTGGAACTGGGTGAAGACCTGCAGAGTGGCATGCTGGTACTGCAGGGTGCAGCCGCGGCTCACGCTCTGCCGCCGTGCCTCCTCCTCCTCCTCCTCGCCCTCGCTCTCCCGGACTGACCTAGCGGGAGAGGCATGGGGTCAGGGTACCTCACCCGGGCCCTGACCTGCAGCAGTCACCCCGCTGGCTCCTCCCCAGCTCCCATGGGTGGAAGCTGTGTACGTGGCAAGCCTCCTCCCTGGCTCACGTTTCTCCCTGACGAGCGCGGGGACAGGGGTCCCAGCCTTCTCTCTCCTAGAAGGGCACCTTCTTGGCTCTCCCTTATCCCTCTCTGCCTCTGCTTGGCATAGCTGGTGTCAAACTCTAACAAGCTGCTCTTTTCCAGTGCTCAGAGTGAGCCCGGCACTGTTCTCAGCTCCAAATGAAGCAAAGGCAGTCCTTGTCCCGGAGTGCCAGAAAGCCTGGCTGACTTGTGTCCATATGGCTGTGTGGCAAGCAGAACTTGTAAGTGATGAACTTGGATATTTAGTGGCAGAGATTTCCAGGCAAAGTGTGGAAGGTGTGGTCTGGGTTCCTCTTTCTGCTTCTAGTAAAATGAGAGATGAGAGAGACATTGAGGGAAGAACTAGGAAGCAAAAGGAAACCAGGACTTGATGATCTGTGAAATTCAGCCTAACCAGATCACCAAAGATGCCAAAATCAGGAGATTCACTGATGGGGAAGCATGCTCTGGAGAGAAGGCTAAGGATATGCCTAGTGTTTCGCTTGTGCTCCAGACGGATCAAACCACCAGAATATTCATTGCCATGGAGGGCTTTTACCTGTGTTAACTAATTTAATCCTCACAATCCTATGTGGGAAGTGTTACTGTGTCCATTTTACAGATGGGGAAAATGAGGCCCCCCAGAAGTTATATAAGTAGCCCAAGGTTACCTGGCTAGTAAAGAGCAGAGTCAGGACTTAAACCTGGGAGCCAGTCCAAAACGCAGAACCACAGGCCCTACCCCAGAGTCTGCATTCTAACAGGATCCTCAGGCGCTTCATATGTACATTAAAGTTTGAAAGGCTCTGGTCCACACTGCCTTGCTTTTCCAAATCTGCACAGAAATGAACTGTGCTCAGCTCTCACTTGGGGGCTTGTTTCTCTCCCTAGCCCAACCCCTCCAGCTCTAGCTGCCCACCACTTTCCTCTCTTGTCCTCCCCGCCAGCTTTTCTCTCCAGCAGCAATGAGTGGTGAGGAGGGTGTGCTGAGCATGCATGTACACGCCCCATGGATGGGCACTCAGGTGTGTGAGCTGCCCCCCAGCGAGGGAGCCCACGTGGTGGGTCACTGTGTGCTTGGGCTGGGGCACTCATGAATGTGTGGCATGCACAGGCTGGGGCATGTGTTTACAAGTGTGCCTGCTCCTGTGGCTGGTGAGTCTGCTCCATTTGGTCTGCTGCCTGCCTGCTTTCTCACCCTGCCTTCCCAGCCAGCTCCTTCCCAGTCATCCTCTAAGATTTAACTCAAGAGTCACCTCTTCCAGGAAGCCTGCCTTGGCTTCTGGAGGAAGAGGAGGAAGAGGTGGTCGTCTCCTTTGTGCAGCATGATTCCCTGCACACAGAGCTTCCTGTGTCCCCCAAGCTCTGTGGTATGTACATGACAGCCTCCATGCTGGACCCAGAGCTTGGTGGGATCAGGCACGGGCCACACTCACCCCACATCTTAAGCACCCTGTATGCCTGGCATACAGTAGCTGCTCAATAAGTTTTGTTGGTTGCATACCTGACCTGTGGACTGTGTATACCTAGAGCCTTATCCACACATGCAGACCAGACTGTGTGTCGGGGTTTGTGTCCACTCACAATATCCCAGGTACCCACAGTGCGTGGAGGGGCTGTACCTCCGGTCAGGAAGGATGGGCACCCTCCAGCCCTTCACTTGGCTGAGGTGGGCGTCCGAGAGCTCGATGTGCAGGGGCAGCTTGGGGACCCAGACTGTCATTTCCAGGGGAGCACTGAGGATGTCATAACGGAAGGTGACCCTGGCGTTCATGGACCCGCGAGACTCCTTTCCGCTCACAAACACATAGTCGCAGCTGCTGGATACCTGGGGGAGTGGAGGGGGGTTGGTTGGGATTTCTTGCCCTATAGGTCATCCTGTGGGGTGGTGCAGGTGACTTCAGTCTGACAGCAGGGCCAGAAGGCCATTGGAGAGTGGAAGTGCCAGTCACAAAGGCTCAGGGAGGGGCGAGGCATGAGAAAGCACCACATTTAATTCCTCTGGGAGGCGTAAGCTTTGGGCACCCAATTCTACCCCATTTCTCCATAGACCATTAGTGGCTACTGTGGGAGGTTTTGGCTCCCTCGCAAAAATCCCACTGCAAATTTTTTTGCAAGGGGCTGCTTCTGATGTGGCAGCTCACACCTCAGAGGAGCCTTCAGGCTAACGGCCCCTCCATAGCCCCTGTGGTCAGGTGGCCCCAGGAAATGGGCAGCTGGTTAATTTCAGGTAAGGGGGCTGCTCTAGCCAAGGGTGGAGGTGACAGAGGGAGGACCAGAGCCCCAAACACAGACAGGATGTCGCTGTTGCTACTGGGTGCAGCTTTTGCGAACACATGCCCGCCTGCGTACCGACTTGCATTCCTGGAGGTTCCCCGGATGAGCTCATGCTGAACACATCTTGGCAGATGCCTGTGCCCACCCACAGAGGTGTTGCTGCCAGTAGTTCATGGCAGATGCAGACGGATGTAGTGTCAGAGGTGCCCACGCACACACCTCGCACACCCGGAGTGAATCCTGTGTACAGTGCATGTAGGTGTTCCTGCTGGCCGTGCCCGTGGGTGCACAGCCATGAGTTTGCGGGAGGGTCTGTCGTGCAGCTTGTGGGCTGATGACACTCTGAAGGCCCTGGTGGGGTGGGGGGAAGGTGCTGGGACTATGACTCATCTGTGGAGATGAGGCCCTGCACTGTCCCAAACCCCTATCCCAAATCCCTTAATCATCACAAGGGAGGGTGGGGGGACGGCAGCCCTGCCAGAAAGGCTCATCTCCCACGTCAGAAGGCAGAGAATGCCATCTGAAGGCTGGCAAATTCCATTCAGAATGTTGGCAGCTCTATAAAGAACCTGAGTGTGTTTCATTGAGGATGGAAATAAATTCCATTTAGAATCTTCACTAATTCGCTTTGGTATCTAATAAGCCATCACTGCTTTGTTCTCTCTGCTCTGGGGCTGGGGTGGGGGTGTCTGGGTGACAGAGGAAGGTGCTGGGTGGGGGCTCTTGGGAACAGGCCTATCTCTTCTCAAGCCAGCCTGCCAAGGGAAAGCCCCACAGACCTGGGCAAGGCTTCTACTCAGCAGGAGGTGATGGGGGTGTGGTAGCAAGCCATCAAGTCTGGCTCACTCTGGGGGGCATTCTTCCTGGATGAGGGGATGGGGTGAGCCTTGGGCTCCCCAGACCCAGAGGGAGATGGGGCAGAGCATGGGGCGCGAGAGAGAACATACTCTCCAGGCTAGCCCCAGTGAGCCAGGAGGAGGAGGACACCCACAGCCCCACTCGTCCCACTCTTCTTCAAGCTGAAGTATTTCCAGGAACAGGGAAAGCCTCAGCTCCCTAAACCATTTGATTTTGGCGCCTGTTGGAGGCTGGCATGGCAGACAGTCACCCATGCTGCAGACAGGAGGGCCAGACACCTTCCTGCATCACCTCCTGCTCTGCCCCCTCTGCCTCCATCCAAAGCCAGAGGAAGGGGTGGGTCTGGAGGCCCCCCTGCGGAGGCAGCAAAGTGGGCCATCAGGACAGCTCAGCGTCCTGCTTGCTGGGCTGTGGGGGCCCAGGGTCTGCGTGGGTCCCTGGGAGGGGCCTTCAGGAGCTGGGGGAGTTCGGCGTGTGCGCCTGGAGCGGGGCTTTCCTTACACAACCTTCACTCCAGGCCTGACTCACGTGCTGGGGGCTTCCTGCCTGAGGCGATGTCCTCCCCTTGGTCACCCACACCTGGGTTTGGGGACTATCCTTGAGGGGCCCTATGCCCTGCTGCCTTTGCCCGTATCATCACAAGTGGAGGCTCCACAATGACTTGCTTACTTAGATTGAGTTCAAGTTGTGGGAGCTGCCCCTCCCCTTGGCCTGCCCAGAAGTCTCTTCCACATTCCTGCAGGGAGCCCTCCAGGACTGGCAGAGCAGTACCCAGGGCCTTCCCTCACCCCGCTCAGGGTAGACATGGGGTGCCCCACACCCCCCATTTACCCTCCTCCTGACTACCAAGGGGACCTGTCTGTGATGAGAATTCTCTGGCTTGGGGTCCCACTTCCCTTGAAGGTCTGCGGCCTCTTTCCCAGGGACCCCACCTCCAGGAAGCCCACCTTGATGATGTCCTCATTGTCAGACTCGCATTCCGCCAGGGCAGAGACATCCAGCACAAGGCCGGTCACCTCGACAGCGATGACCTTGACAGGGATAGCCACCGTCCGGCCAGTCAGGATGGCAGTGTTGATGATCTCTGTGTCCTGTGGGGAGGGTGGAGCCCTGCTGAGCAGGGGTGATTGGGGGCCTCTGCTCTTGCAGGACATGCCTGCCAAGGCCCCAGCTCCTGGCTGCCCCCGCCACTCAGATGTCCATCCTTCCCCTGGGGGCACCTGCACACATGTGCAGAGAGGCGCATCCACCAGCCTCAGGTACCACCTCAGTGGCGCTGCTCGCTCCACCTGCCGCAGTGGCCTTCAGGTTCTGCCTTACGCTGCTGCTGGGAAACAACCCTTCCCCAGTCCCTGCTCTGCACTCTTACCTCCTACTGGCTCCTCAGGACCCACAGAGTTGCGTCCAACACATTGGCCTGGGCATCCAAGGTGCTCCCGGGCTGGTCCCCGCCTCCCCTTGGCTAGTTCCAGACATCATTCCAGACTCACCACCCCTGCATTCTTCCTGAGTTCATTGCTCCTTTGAACAAACTGCTCACATTCCCATCGCCACACCTTTGACCACACGATCCCCTGCCCGGAGCACCCTCCTCATCTTCTCTGGCTGTATGAGCCTTTCCTCCCATGGGACCTTCAAAGTTCAACTGTGAGGTTACCTCCTCTAGGAAACCTCCCCGGCCCCCCAAGGGGCCTGTCCATGGCTGACTTCTCCTACCTCTGGCCCCCTCAGTTTCTGCTGTCTTACTCCAGCCCCAGAAACAGAGCCCCACCTGTCTCCTATGAATGCACACTTATACGCCTTTCCACGTGGGCACACCTGGGTGCAGGAGGCAGCCACACATGCAGGTGCTGGCTCACACACACACATGTACACTCAGCCATGCACATCCTGTCACACAAATACAGCCATGATAGGCACATGTATCCACCAGCCTGGTCACCTGCCCTGCTCACCATGGCCAGGGGCAGGATGGCTTGCACATCCCGCTGGATGACTGTCAACTCAGTGACCGCCCGCTCCAGGTCAGGTAAGGCACTGTGGCCACGGTAGTCAATGTGCCACATGATCCTGCGCTTGACCGACTGGCTGGTGAAGTTCTCCATCTCAAAGTCTAGCTGCAGGATCTCCAGGGGCCCTTGGCCCTCCCTGCAGATGGAGGAAGGAAGCAGAGGCAAGAAGAACTCACTGGGAGCAGCTCAGGAGTTCTGAAACCCCCAGCTGGGACCCCAGCCCTCCTTGGCACCCTGCCCGCTGGGACCCGCTGAGCCTTCTCCAGCCACCCAAGATATGCCAGCCAGGATCCCAGAGTCCCCTTAATCTAAGCTCCAGCCTTTCTGCAGGCCTGGTCTCCTCCATCAAGAATCCCCCCACCTCCCACCTTTCCATGTGGTCAAAGGTGTGGCGATGGGAATGTGAGCAGTTTGTTCAAAGGAGCAATGGACTCAGGAAGAATGCAGGGGTGGTGAGTCTGGAATGATGTCTGGAACTAGCCAAGGGGAGGCGGGGACCAGCCCGGGAGCACCTTGGATGCCCAGGTCTTGAAAAGAGGCAGACAGAAGTGCCACCTCAGCTCACCAGGGGGGTAGGGGTGTGCCCTGGGCCCAGGCCACATCCACTGTGGCTGTTGAGTGCTTTGCCCCAGTCAGCAGCTCCGAGGTCACATGCCACTGGCCACTCCGTGACTTGGTGCCAAGAAGGGTCACACCCTTTTTGGCCTTCACCCTGGGATAAAATGGGACAAAGAAGAGAAAGAAGGTGAGCCTAGGGCCCAGTGGCTGCCTACCTGGCCACCACTTCTAGGCTGGGGCTAAGAGTAGGATGAGCAGGTGACTAAGTTACCCTGAGTCCTAGACTCAGTGTTTGAGACTAATTCGGGGAATCTGATGTCATGTTCGCTGAAACTTCTGACCTGCGGTGGAAGCTGCAAATACTTCTACCATATCTCTGCCAAGTCTTCATCTAACCTCTACTTGTGTATCTTAGTGACAGGGGACTCACTATTTCTGCACATATCCCATTCCATTCTCAGAAAGCCCCTAAGGACTAGATACTTCTTCCCTGTGTTTAGCTGGAATCTAACAGTCATGGGTTATTCTGGGGCAAGAAAGCATGAACAACTCTACTCCATCTTAATTATAACAGTTCTTCAGACAGCTGGGGGTTGAGTAGGTGTTCCCTGAGTCTTCTTGTCTCCAGGCCTAAAATTTCCAGTTCTTCCAATTATTACTTTTTACTATAGTTTCATGTCAGCCTAGTGACTAGGATTAGTCACCCTCCTCTGGACAATCTGAACACATAAGTCAATAGTGTCCTACATTAAATACAGCACTTTAGCTGGGCTCTAACACTGACTAAAGCAGAGAAATTATCACCTCCATAGTTCTACATGTTCTACTCCTATTAATGCAGCCTGAGATATCTGATGGCTGATTTAACTCATGTTTACATTCAGATATCAGTCATTAAATCAGTTCTGACCTTTTCTAGAAATATCTGAGCTTAATGATAGCACACTCAGGAGAGAGGGCAATGCTTAACTCAAAGAAGTTGGAGGTCCCGTGCATAGTGCTTAGGGTAGGAGGTACATTTTAGTAGGGCCTTTCCTATGTTCTTAGAATCACCCAGCATGGCTTAAACTACAGATTCTTACTGTGAGACATCCTTATATTTTGTGGGGATATGGTCTAATTAAAGGCATTTCTGAATTTGTGGATTATATCCTGCTCCGGGTATAGAAAGAGCTGAGACTCCTGAAAATTTTTCTTCTAACTCCAGAATTGGGCAAACGTCCTGACACACAGACACACTGCTGTTCAACCTGGGGTGTAACACCTGTTTCTGCCCTTTGGCCTTGGTCTCCAAACCTGTAAAATGGGAGAGTGGAACCAGCTAATGTCTAAGAGCCCTTCCAGCCCCAATTCTATCATTCTGGATATCCATGCCTGGGAAAACGAGTATTTCTCCTTTATCATGACACTGCTTCTGCGAGATACAGAGGTAGGGGCAGAAATTTTTGTTGCCATAGGCAGATGAGAACAACTGAGGCTCAGAGAGGTAAGGCGTCTTCCTGAGGTTGCTCAAGTGCTGAATGGAAGAGCTGGAATTAGGATGTTGTGCTGGCAGGTCTGGGCAAACCCCTACCTACCACAGGCCAGCAGGGCATACCTGAGCGTGAAATGCTGCACGCTGGGGCTGGACGGCGAGGAGGAGTTGGGCGCCAGGTAGAGCAGGATGCTGAGCACTTCCCCTGGTTTGAGGGGCCGGTCCGGCAGGCGGATCATCAGGTTGCTGTCCAGCCTGTGCTCCTGCAGCGTCGTCCTGGCCGGCGGGCGGAACAGGCTGATGCTCCCAATGCGCAGCAGGGGATGCTGAGTAGGGCTCTCGGCCCGGGCGCCCACACCCTGCCCGGCCCCCCGGTGGGTGCCCCCGCAGCCTCCCGATGCATCCGGGGCATGGAGAGTGTAGTAGAGCTCAGCCTGCTGACTCTCCCCCACCGCCTCGGGCTCCAGCCCGTCCGGGGACTTGCGGCGGGTGGCGGGTGGTGCTGCTGGGGCGGGGGGCCCAAACCAGGTCAGGGGCAGCTCAGCCTGCACGAGACAGGTGGCCAGGCCCCCGCTAAGGCGGCAGGAGCTCTTGACCTCCCGGGCATCCCGGAAGGCATGCAGGCGGACACAGGGCAGCCGCTCTGTGACGCCGAAGTCGTCCCAGTCCCGGCCGGCCACGTAGAACAGCACCTGGGCCACAGGCTGTGAGGCGGGTACGCGGGCGCGGACAATGAAGGCCCGCACCTTCCAGTTGACTGTCAGGCGCTCGGGGATGTCCAGGGTGCTGGACGGCTGCAGGAGCTCCCGGGCCACCACCTGGCTAGTGCTGAAGGGCCCCAGGGAGACGTTGAGGACAGGCAGCTCCTTGGTCTGGAACACCACGAAGGGCTCGGAGCGCTGCAGGGAGCCATTGGTGACCACCAGCGGAGGGGGCCGCGCCTCCCGCAGGAAGAAGGCCAGTCGCGTGTGGGACAGGCGGTAGCTGACTGGCAGCACTGGGCTGGCCTGCGGCCCTGGCGGGCTGGGGCTGGCTGGGTGGGAGCGGCTGGAGGCTGGGGATGGACAGATAAAAGTGGTCAGACAGAGTGGCAGGAGAGGCTGTGCTGGGACCCCAGGACACCCAGCCTCTCACCCTCGCAGAAGGCCCTCCACTCCAAGTTAGGCAGTGCTCAGCCTGGTCCTCCATCCTTGGTGGGCCCTGGGGCCAGGATGTCTGGCCACCAAGCCTTGCTCCACCAGTGCCGGTGTGTGAACTGCCCTCCCACGGCCACTGCATTTCTTTATTTGCAACGTAGGGGCAAAGCTAACATCAGCACAAAGCGTTGTGAAGCTTTAAAGGGGTTTTATCCCATGGCATCCTCATCTGTGAAATGAGTATAAAAATTGTATCTGCCTCCAAGTGCCACCATGAGGACTTACAGCATAGTGTGCATAAAGGGCTGAGAATGGAGTGTGGCACTGAGGAATGCTAACTCTTACCATTATCACTGTGCTTGCCACTCAACAGCCATTAGCTTATTTGATCCTCAGATAGATCCTTTGAGCTAGGTATTATACTGTCCATTGATCCAACCAGTTTTCTATCAATAACTACTTACAGATAAAGGTGCAGAATTAAGTAACTTATCCAAGTCACATGAGCAAGAGGGGCCAGCAGTGGCGTTCAAACCTGGGGCGCCCTGACTCTCAAACCCAAGTCCTTTACTGATCCAGCTGCCTCAGATGGTGCAGCGCCCCCACAGATCCCTTATTTCCCCTACTCTCTCTTGCTGTGTACTATATAAACAGGGAATTTGATGCTTAGCCTCCCAAACCCAAATGGGGACCTTGGGTTTGACTTCTCTTGTCCCCTCCCCACAGGATCCACCAAATTCTCATAATTCCACCTCTTGACTTGATGGTATGTCCTGGGCTGCCCCCGTCCTCCTTCTCCAGGCCCCTGGCCCCATTCTGGCCTCACTCCATTGCCGCTATCACAATGTAATACCACCTGACTTGGTCTCCCCTCTCTCCATCTCATCCCTCCCCTACATAGCAGCCACAGTGATTATTTCTCAGTCCCAGCTCAACACCTCCTGGACATTGCCAAGGGATAGGAAGGACCAAGATGTGGGAGTTAGAGTTCTGGATCTTCCTGAGTCACATTCCTCACCTTTAAAATAAGGGTAATAATAGTAATGCTGGTCTTGCTGGATGATGGATTGTCGTTTGTTTTGTTTTTGAGAATCAAAGAAGAGAGCGCTCTATAAAATGTGTAACGATGCAAATATACGTAAGTATTATTAAAGGATCTCTCCTTTCTGCTTACAAAATAATATGCATCTCACCTTGTGCCTGAGCATCGCATTCAGGGCCCTCTGCAATGGGGTTCCAGGCTCCCTTTCCCCAGGACTCCTCTTCCCAAGCCCTTGCCACCAGCATAACTAGACAACTTCTGGCTTTAGCGCTTGTTGATGCTACCTTATCTCTCCTCTTTTGCTCATGTTGTGTCCTTTGAGTCCATTTTTCTCCTTTCCTATCTGCCCATATCTAACTCTGAATCTTCCTCTAAGGTCCAGCGCAAAGCCACCTCCTCCAAGAAGCCCTCCATATGTGACTTCAACTCCTGGGATGTTCCTCTGAGAGGCCCTCTCATCTTGCCTTGCATGGGACTTAGTTATCTATGAGGCTTTGCACTGAGCAAGCCTTCAACAAATCACGGTTGATCTACATTGAGTGGCTCTTAGAGGCCTGTGTCCCAAGGAGGAGATTCCTAATCAGTGTTACAGTGATTCCTTGCAGTTTATG
Source organism: Manis pentadactyla (assembly GCF_030020395.1). NCBI lineage: Eukaryota > Metazoa > Chordata > Mammalia > Pholidota > Manidae > Manis > Manis pentadactyla. Next base: position 148,516,975 of record NC_080022.1, read on the forward strand.
CTCATTTATCATTTTACTACCATCAATGAAACCTTGATGTTCTGTGAACATTTACACCCAATTCCTCACAAGCAATGAACTAAAAATTCCCTGTTCTTGAAGTTATGGTGTTTATTTTCTAAACCTGTGATCAAATTTCCTCATTCAAAGGAATAAGACAGTGGGTTTGGGGCACACGAAGGCCCTTGGGGTCAGGTGTTCTAAGAGAAATGACGCCTGGTCTCACTGCACCTCCTTAAGACTCCTTCTGAGCAGCCCTTAGGGCCAGCTGGGAAACCACTAGTCCCCGGTCCTCTGGGCAGCCCATGCCATAACCACCAGACTGCTTCCTCCATTCCCAGGAGAGCTCAGTTTCCAGACCGCCACCCCACCTGATGCTCTGCAGCCCTGCAGGGTATGCCAGTCACCCAGAGGGGGCTGGAGGTGGGCCGCCAAATCCAAGATGAGGACGGGAAAATCCATGGAGAGATGGCGGCTGGCATCCCTGCCCCAAAGTTACCCTGGAGTCCCTGCCACCCGGGGAGAGGCTGGCCCCAAGTCATGCATGTGGGAGTCCAGGATACCAGCCTGAGCCAGAGCCCCAGAGCCAGCCAGTGCTTTGGAAGCAGCAGGAAGCAGGCAAACAGACAGGCTTCGGGACTCAAATTCAAGTCTTCTCCCTGTCATACTCACTGGATGAGTTGCTTCCCATTTTGGGCCTCAGTTTTCACCCTTAAAATTGAGGTGGTGACATCAGCCCCCTTACAGGGGTGTTGAGTGTAACTGAAAGACCAAGGGGAGGAGGGGGGCACTGTTGCATGTGGCCTGGGTCCTGGGTCAAGATGGGGAGGGGCCACTATGCCTGTCCTCCTTGGTTGGAGAAGGGCAGCTGTGGTCAGCGAGCTGTACATGCTCACCATCCAGTCTGGGGTGGACAAGGTAGGGGGGTGCACCCCTGCCTCACTTAGCACCCCCAGGAGAACCCAGAGGCTGCTAAGTGGCACTTAGTCCCCTTTGAGCCTCTCACTGTCCCAACGTCATGACTGACCATCTGGACCCCTGGGAGGCACACTGGGGGCAGGGCCATGAGTTGGGCAGCATACTCAGTGGAAGAAGGGGTTGGAGAGAAGGTGTTTGCATGCACCTCCCACCATCTGTAGATTTTTGTTGAATGAATGGAATTCCTGAGCGAGCTGCCCAGTTGGGACTGGGATGCCATGTGGGGTTTGAGTACCCCTCAGTGAAGCAGCCAGGAGACTGGACAGCCACTGAGGGGAGGGTCCCTGGCCCTGGCTGCAGGCCCATACCATTCTCAGCAGCCCTGCAGGACTTCTGCAGGGGGAAGTATTAAACCTGTACTAAAACAGGCTGCTTTCAGAAAGGGCAGCCAGAGAAGTTAGGGTACGACGACAATGCACTGACATCATCGTCATGAGCAGTACCCTCCCATCACCACCATGAATTGTTCTCTCCTCTGGAGCCAAGGCCTCCTCTATGGCAGAGTGGTGTGTGTGTTGGGGGGAGGGTGGGGGGGTCCCTGTGACCCCGGCACTAATCTCTGCCCTCCCACTCTGGAGCCTAAAGGAAGCTGCTTGACCTCTCTGGGCCTCGGTTTCCCAGAGAGGTGGGCGAGGCCCTGGAAGCATTTTGCTTTGGCAGGGGCTGGAGGGGGGAAGGTGAGACCAGAGGCGTGGCCAGCAGATCACTTTCAGGGACACTGTGTGACTGTGTGTGTGTGCACATGGACGTGTGTGCTTGTGTGCACACTGGCCTGCATCTCAGCACGGAGCTCTGACCTCCAGATGTCATGGAGCCGGGCAAGGGCTTGGGAAGGAAAAGCTGCTGGAAGGTTCCCCGAAGGAAGGCATGTGGGGCAGGGCAGGATCGCAGAGCCCAGGCAGGCCAGGCCCAGAGGAGACCAACCTTGCCGACACCTGGACCCCGGCCTTCCAGCCTCCGTGGCTGAGAAGTAAGGTTCTGTTGTTCAGCACCCTGTCTGTGGTGCTTTGCTGTGGCAGCCGAGCTAACGAATACATGGGGATCAGCTAGTTCTGCTCCTCACACCTTAGTTTCTCCAGGAAGGTGTGGAGACACCACATCAGGGGAGGAAGACAGACTTGATGATGCAGCTTGTGTACCTGGGTTTAACAATAGCATTCCCGGTCCCTCTCCCAGACTACGCCTAGCATGTGACCCTTCCCAGCAGAGCTGAGGTGGCTCCTTCTTCAACCCCGGAAGGCACATCCAGTCTTCACAGCTTGGTAACCAAAGATGGAGTGTCTATAGATGGAATTGGCCTGAGCTCCCCCCTGCCCCCAAATCTCTCCTACTAGCTTGGGCACTGAACCTGCCCTGCCCCAGGGACCCTTGATGGGCCACTTTGGGGCCATACTCAGCTGAGAAGTGGCAGCCTTCATTCTTCCCTTCTAGATCCAGAAAGAGACTAAGGCGTCAATAGAGGCATCACAGGCCCCGAGGAAGGACATGGGACACACCAGCACCCAAGAGAAGAAAGACTAGCACAGGGGGTGGGATGGGGTGTCCGTCCCCCTCCCATGCCCAGTCCAGGCATTTCCTCTTCCTGGAAGCCTTCCCTGACGGCGCTGCCACCACTGGGGGGCGTTTTGCTGCTGCTGTGCTCTGCCCTGCCCTGGCTCTGGCTGATCCAGAGCTTGGCCCCGGTGTGAATGTGAGATGCGAATTACCAATGAACTGTCCCATCAGTCACTTCCGTGAACACTCCCACGTGCCCCTTCACCTGGGCAGAGGTCTCTCAGCTGTGTCCCAAACCGGAAGGCATGCACTTGTTTAGGCTTTCGCCTTTCCAGGTGCACTGGGGTATGGGCAGACACTGGATCTGGACCAGCTCTGCCCACTGCAAGGTGTGGCACACAGTAGGTGCTTGAACATTATCAATTCTACCCTCTCATGAGGCTTGAGACACCTGCTCAGGGTCAGTGGCTGGACAAAGGCCCTCTCTCTTCCTCTCAGGCTGGCCCTAAGTGTCTGGGAGCACAGCAGGGGCCTCTGGCCACCCCCAGACAACCTTTCCACCTCCTCCCCAGGCACAGAAGCCCATGCCGTCCCCCACCCCACGAATTGAATGTATAAATTAATCTACAACATGGAGGCTAGGGCCAGGCAGGCTGGGGATGGGGGCGCCTCTGGCCATTTCCCTGCTTCTAATCAAAATCAGATGCCTCCTGCTTCTACCTCTAATTGTCCCCAAATTAAAACTAATCGCTTGCAAATCAGAAAAAAAAGACTGTCATTAGCTTTGGTGAGTTCGACGCTGAGGGGCACAGCAGGGCATACCAGCAGGGCCTGAGGGTGCTGGGCTGTGCTGTGCGAGGGCTTGGCCCGCTCACCTGTGCATGTGTGTGTGCACGTGTGTGTGTAAGGGCCACACCAACTGTCAGTGCTTGGGGATCCTTCAGCATTCCCTCCTAAACTTGCGTGAATGTGAGAAACACCCAAAGCAAGCAAAGAAACATTATTGGAAAGAATCTCGGGCTAGGCCCAGCTTACACTATCAGAATTTCCAGGGGAGAGACCTAGCAATCGGAACAGTTATCTAGCCTCCCAGGTGTTGTTATCAAGGAAGTTTGGAAAACTTAGTGTGAAGCAGGAAGGGTTTGGCGACACTGAAGGGATTGTGTCTCACGTGGCATAAATGGCGATGCTGATAGTGAATAAGTCCCCAGAGCCTAGAGCAGTCCTAGCACACGGGTGCCACATCCATGCGTGAATGATTGAATGAAAGAATGAGAGGGAGCGAGGAACAGGGGTGATGCAGGTGGTGAGGATCCTAGGGGCCGTGTGGTCCATGACCAAGGGGCTGGAGATGGGCATGCCTTCTGATCCCTTGTAGCCCAGGCCTCCAGGCTCACAGGAGGGGTGTGGCGATGGGGAAACGTCCCGCCCCTGGCCCGGGAGAGCTGCAGGGGAGGGAGGTCTCCATGGAGGGTGTGTGGAAGAGGGCTCTGACTGGGAGGATGATGCCTGGGGTCCAGTCCTGCTCTCCCTTGGCCAGTGGGTGGATCTGACCTAGGGTGATCATTTCATTTCTGATCTCTGGGGCCCTATTTCTCCATCAGCAAAACAGGGAATTATCAACCAATATATCAGGCTGCTGAAGTGGGAAAAACCTATGTCTTGAGAAAGCTTTCTTGGAACTGTTCATGCTCCCTGCCCCCGTAACTCCCTCTGTGGGAATCCAATAAGCAGAAATAGGCTCAAAGATTTATGTAAAAAGATATTCACAGCAATGTTATGTTTATTAGTAAAAAATTAGAAACAACCTAATGTGTAAAAGCAGGGTATGGTTAAATAAAAGCAATGCCTATGAACTGATGTATGCAGCCATTATAGATCACATTTTCAAAAAATATATATACTCAGATAGGAAAACGCTCACAAAGTAGTTTGAGCTAAACAAGCAGGATGCAAAACTGGCTACACGGCATGATACCAATTTTATATAAAAATATGTAGACACTGGGCAAAAATGCATCAAAATGCTAATGGTGGTTATCTCTGGGGGATGGGGATTATGGGTGATTGTTGTATTTTTACTTTATGCCTTTATGTATTTTTCCGGTTGCCTGCAAGGAACATGTATTGCTGGTAAAATTAGAAAGAAAACAATAAATGCCATTAAAAATGAAGTAAAATATTTGAAGTTATTCCAAGAGTAATAATAATAAAAAAAGAAAGGACAAAAGAACCTGTGTGGTTGGGAGCCACACAAACTCACATTCAAATCCCAGCTCTGACCTTGGGCAAGTTCCTGAACCTCTCTGAGCCTAGATTTCCACTACTATAAAAGGAGGCTAGTAGAAGGTACATCATAGAATTCTCATGACCAAATAAGCAAATTGTTAGACCCTGGTACACAGTCAGTGTTCACTCATTCAATACTAATTGGTTATTTAATTCTGACAGGAGGTAAGGGCTGACCTGCTTTTCTCTAGCACTTGATGCATTGCTTAGCTCATAGCAGGTCCTCTTTCAATGTCTGAGTTAAAGAGGACAGGCATAGACATGACAGTCCCATGAAGCAGAATGTCTCGAGGACCTCAAAGGCCGCCCCGAGGCTGGAAAGAGTGGTAGTTGTTGGGGGTCCTGGTTGGGGGTCCTGGCATCCGGTCCAAGAGGCTCTGCCGTGACCTGCTGTGTGGCCTTGGGCAGTCTCTGCCCTTCCCAGGGTCTCAGTTTCCTTATCGTGGAGAAGAGGCTAGTCCCTCTCTGCGTGCCACATGGGCGGCCTAGGGGTGGACGGGGGCCAGTGGGCCCAAACATTGCCCTCCCCTGCCTGCTAGGACAGGGCCTCTGTGACTGCTTCACAGTTTGGATGCTGCCCTATGATGTTGAGCCGGGGAGCAGCAGGGGCTAAAGCCCAGCCCCCGCCCTGCTCACCAAGCCAGGTGCTTACTGTGCAGCGGGGGCTCTCCACCCTGGGAAGGAGGAGTGCAGCAGGGGAATGGGTGCCTCCGTGAGGCCTGGAGCCTGACAGAGCTGTCCACCCCAACCCTGAGCCCCCCTGCACCTCCTTCTTCCTCCGTGCTCTGCCCCTTCCCTGAGCAGCTCCCTCGGGCAGGGCTGTGTCTCCCCCGTCAACCTGGAGGCTTCCCTTTTCTCTGGCTCCTGTGTCCCTAACACGGACGACCCCTGTGTGCCTGGGCTGGGCTGGGCTGGGAGGAGGACTGGCGGCCGGTGTATATGGGGGTGGTGGGTGGGGGGAACTGAAGCATCCTGTAGCCCAGAGTCCCCAGGCAGCTCTTGCTCACCTCCTGGGAGGCTGTAAATTCTGGGGAGGCAGCTTCCTGATGCTGTGGTCACCCCCACCTGGCTGGAACACAGTTGGAATAAGTAAGCTGGGGGAGGGACCAGCAGGAGGGAGGGACACCTCTCCTCCATCTGCCCTAAAGCCCCTCCTGCCTGCTCACTCCCAGAAGCTCTTGGTTAACCGTGTCATTTCCTGCCATCTGCCTGGGAACTCTCTCTTAGGTGAAGGGAAGGCAGGGTCCCTATCCCACATTTTATAGATGAGGAAGCTGAGGGCAGGGAAGGCTCCCATCAGTCGGCTGCGCCATTTATTAGCTGTGTGACCTTGGGCAAGCAGCTTAGCATCCTTCTGCATCAATTTCCTAAACTGCAAAATAGGGTGATCGCAGCCCCTTTCACTGGGTTGCTTTGAAAAGGAAATGCAGATATTACAAGATTACCTGCAAAACACTTGAACCAAATGCCTGGCACACAGTTAGCCCTCTTTGAATGTTAGCTGTTATTTGGCGTTATCATCATCATTAAATGGATCCCCACACAGCCTCGAGTCAGGGCCTAGAGACCCTCTGAAACCTAGTGACTGCCCCCAACTACGGACCCAACCCCAGTCTTCTCATGCCTCGACTGGTGGTTGACTTGCTGGCCACTAAGGGCAGGGACCCTGTGGCTTTCTTTAGCCCTGGCACCCAGCACAGAGTCACGAATGAATGAAAGAACAATGGGGGTGGCTCTGGGAGGTGTGACTGCTCACACACACACACACACATACACACACACACTTGCTGGCACATGCATGCATGCCTGTCCCAGTCTTCCTCTTGCAGACGCCCTGCCCTACCTACCTGGGACAGCCGTCCTGACCTGGCCACTCCTGCTCAGCTGTGATCTCTTATTTCAAGAATAAGGGAGGAAATCAGAGCCGCAGGTTGGGGAATAGAGGAGGAAAGGATATTCACTGTATTGGCAAATGACAGTGGAAACAACTCAGCTAACCTGGGGGCTAAGAGTGCTTCCTGAGGGTCCCTAGGAGGGCCAGGGCTTGGAAAGGCCAGGCAGCTGCAGCCCCCAAGGAGCTGCTGCTGAGCCAGCCCCTGCATAGTGGGACTGCCCACCTAGTCCAGGTACCTGGGAGGCTACCTGAGGCCCTGGGAGGGAAGCCCCACTCCGGCACACAGCGACGTAGACTGGAGACCCATGGGAATCATGGCTCTCGCTTCCTGGCTCCCTGCTAGTCCCACGGGCACCTTCTCGTCAGCCGTGGAGCCTCACCAGAGGGCAGCAATCCCAAGGGAGACAGGAAAGGCTTCCTGGCCCTGAGAGACTGGCGGGGCCAGTGTTACTGCCTTCCCTTCCAGCCTCTGCTCTCACGGGCGTTCTAAGCTGCACATGGCACTGGGGTGCAGCGCCTTGGGGTCCATGACAGTGGAGGAGGGTGAGGGGGTGATGGTGGCAGGAACCTCAAGAGGTATGAGTGTGGATGGTGCTCCTGGGCTGGGGGTGTCCCTGGGCTGAGCATGGAGGCAGGGTTCCCGGGAGAGGTGAGGAAGAAGCCCAGGAGAGGGGTGGTGCCAGCTTTGGGTCAGAGCCCTGCCCTTCCAGATGCACAGTGACCCTGGCCTCTCCCACCCGTGCCTGCTCCGTGAGTCTGCCCTCGTGAGTTGTGAGCACGCGTCTGTCTGTTAATCTGTCTGCATGTGTGATATCAGGATGGGGACCAGAAGCCCGAACTGGTTTATGAGGACAAGGAGGCCTTCTATTTTTAGGTGAGCATTTCTCACTACATAGGGAACAGCTCTTTTATCTATTTCTGAAAACCTGGAGGGGTGCCTAGCAACAATATCAGGGCCAGGGAAACCCTTGGCCCTAGAACTCAGTCTGCCTAGCTGTAATGGGCCAATGAAAGGTCCCTTTTGGATTGGAAAGGGCTGGGATGGGGCTCAGGACTGGAGGAAGAGGGGTCAGGGGTTTCATTTGTGGCCAGGCCTGGAGTCTGCCAGTGGCTCTGGGATTCAGGACAAAAGGAAACTGTTAGAATAGCTCCTTGTTCCTGGTGGGCTAATGGATACTCCCTTCTACCCGCCTCCTCCGGCCCAACCCAGGCCCTGTGAGGTGGAGGGCTCCAGACAGCCCTGCGGTAGCCCCCATATTCACCTCCAAACCCCAGCTCCTGGATTCCTGGATTTTAGGAGTGAATGGGGTACTGGGGCAATGGAGTCACACTGATGTGCTCAGGGTTTGGGGGACAAAGGCCTGCCTTTGCTGGTAGAGACCTGGTCCAGTTCTTGGGCTAACAAATGCTAGGGTCCTGGGGCAGGAAAGGGGGAGGGCAGGGAAGGGGGTGGGCAGCAAGGCGGGCACCCTCCAAGGGGCAGGCCTGAGGGAGACACCCAGGCGCTCCCTCGGTTGTCAGAAGTGTGAGAACTGCCCCCCATCCCCACCCCAGGGCTGGAAACCAGGCTTGACCTCCTCTGCCGCCCTCCCTACCCGAGCGCTGGTCCAGGCTCCGAGGGAGGGGCTGTGGAGGGAGAGGAAAAAGCAGAAATAAGTCAAGACTGAGGAGGCTGGGAGTAGGGAGTGCTGAGAAAAGGAGGGAGAAAGCTAGAGCCAGGAAAGAAGAGCGGAGCGGGAGGGAGAGAAAGAGAGGACGGAGAGGAAGCAACCAGAGGAGGGAGAGAGAGACGCGGAGAGAGGGAGTCCCGGGAGCTGGGCAGGCGGCGCAGCAGGCCCGGGAGCTGCCGCAGGAGCGGTGGGGGAGGGGAGCGCCGGGACGGCTGCTCTCGGAGTTGCACTAAATGACTAATGTGCATTATCCTAATTATAGCGGAGCAAGCTGAGCCTTCCCACTGGCGCAGCCGCCTGCATCTCCTAATAAACAATTAGCCACAAACAACAGAAAAAGAATGTGTGTGTGTTTGAGAGTGCTCGAGTGTGCACTTGTGGTGGGTGGGGTGGGTTTAGAGCTGGGCCTTGCGAGGGGAGGCTCTGGGGGGAGCAAGTGAACCACATCACCCCTCCAGTCATTATGCAGCAAACAGCAAGGGCCCCAGAGGTGTAGGGCGGGCCAGTGGGGGCCCAGCCCACATTCAGAGGCTGCTTATGGAATCTAGGCACTGGGCTCAGTGTCGTGCCATCCTCTCTGTAACCCTACAAATAGCATCCGGTTTTTTGCCAATGAAGGAACCAAAGCTCAGAGAGGTTAAGAGGCTTGCCCAAGGACACACAGCTGGGGCTAGGCCCCATTGGCCCTCCTGATTCCCCTGGCCCAGGGCACATTGCCTGAGAGCACTGGAGCCTGAAAGTTGGGGACCAGGTGTCTGATCAGCTGAACTGTGTTCCTAGACTTGTGCTGGAGGTGGGCATGATCACGGAGCAGGGCTTTCTCGCTGGTCCACGGTGCTCTTTCATGCGAAGCATTTCTGATGTTTTGACAAAATCCTGAGAGGTGAGCCTTCTTCCAATCCCCCTTTTAAACTGAGACCCAGAGACAGGAAGATACTGGCTTGAGGTCCCAGAGGCTTAGAGGCAGAGCTCGGTTTGGAACTCAGATTCCTGACCGCTGATGGGATGGGGTGGGGCGTCCGCTGGGGCTGCACAGCAGGGTGCTGGGAGCCAAGGCCCTGATCAGGTCGTTTCTGACTGGGCAGGAGAGAGTGAAGAGACCCGCTAAGGAGCAGAGCGTGTTCCCAGCCTGCCTAGGCAGCCGGGCCTGGACGAGGAGCTGCAGCCCACCTAAGTCTTTGAGGCTTGGCTTGGTTTCCCTGACTGAGTTATAAACAGTCTAGCTTTTTTGCTAGAGTCCTCGGGGGCCGGGTCATAGGGAGCCTTGAGAACTGGGTGTTGGGAAGGCAAGCCCCCTGCCAGAGCTGGCATCCAGCCTGGAATGCTTGTGTGCATTGGGGGTGGGCAAACTTGGGGACTTGCCACCTCTGGGAATGAGTACCTGTGGGAATGCACCACCTGTGCCATGAGTTGTGTGACCAGCTTGTCTTGGTTTGCTCAGGTCTCGGATTTAATACTGACAGTGCCTCAGTCCTGGGCAACCTGGCATAACGGTCGCCCCAGGAAGGAGGCTAACCCTCCCTCCTCTCTCTGGCCTGCCGGGCTGAGGGGCAGGGCTGAGGGGCTATGGGGCCTGGGCAGTTTCCCATGTAGGGGATGGGAGCCCCTGCAAGAGGAGATCTGCCTGCCAGCTGGGGAGACACTCAGAGGATCATTTCCTGCTCCACAAAATGGGGCTAACAACACCTACCTACACACGGGTGTTGTGAAGAGTAGGTACAAGAATCCATGCAGAGTGCTTCCCACAGAGCCCTCCCTACCAGCCTTGCCCTGCCCTAACCACCCTACTGCACCTGGTTTCCCTTGTCACCACACTGATCGACAGTTGTCCAGCTGATGCTCCACTGGCATTTCGGACTCAGCACTAGACAGGGGTCTTCAAGAGTCTGGTTCAAACTACCCACTTTACAGATGGGAAGACTGAGGTTCAGAAAGAAGAACGCTGCCAAAGGGCTCCCAGCTCCCTCCTGCCCCATGTACCACTCCGCCTCCTTGCAGTGCATTCCTGTTCCCTGAGGGATGCTTCTCTTCCTGCTCCCAGGCCAGCATTCCCAGGAGCGTTCCCTTCTTCCCACAGTGTCCGGCATTATCTGCCCCACCTGCTCCTGAGTTGCATCCTCCCCCTCCCCAACCCACACACCTGGGTCTGGGCCACTCCAGCCACGCTCTTTCTGCCTTCTGTGCCTTTCCCCACGCTGTTCCCTCTGCCTGCTGTGCTGTTCCCACATACTCCTCCTGGTAGGTGTCACTGCCCTTTGACTTCTCCCAGGTTTCACCTCCTCTATGAAGACTTCCTTGACCACCCCCAAGGACGGGTTAGGCACTGACTTCTGAGCTGCTTCTATCTGTCATTCTGAACTTCCCTCTCTGTGCTGCCCCTCTCAATTTACAGGTTTTGCTTTCTCTTAGACGGAAGCCTTGCTGAGGGCTGGGACTGGACCTTTCACCATGCAGCCTGGTACAATAGCAGAGCCTGTACCCAACACTCAGTAGAGCTATTCAACAAATAAATATTTATTCAGCCCCTTCTCTGCTCAAGACCCTGCTGGGAATTGTCAGGGAGACGGAGGTAAAGAAGATAGTTTCTGCCTTTAAGGAATTTGCCGGCTACCAGGGAGACCAGACAAGTACATAAATAACCACGCTAAAAGGTAGGAAGTGCTGCAGGGCTTTGCAGCCGCACAGAGCTCCCTGGGTGTTCTGAGAAGAGCCAGATGCCTACACGAGAGATGCTGAAAGAGGAGTGATTTGAGTAGTCGGGTCTTGAAGAATGGGTGGAGATTCAACAACTGCCTGGGTGTGATGGGCCATAGGTGGGGCACTGGGGCCTTTTAGGGGGAGAGAACGGGGTGGCACGTGGGGCCAGGGATTAAAGGCAGCTTTGGCCTGAGTGGCATGGAACAGGGAGGCTGGGACTGGTTGGGCAGGGGGTGCCAGGTGGCAAAGGGCTTCTAATGCCAGGAGAAAGAGTCGGTATTCCATCCCAGGGGTTTTCTTTCAGACTGTATCCCTTGGAGCCTGGGGTTCTATGGAAGGGTCCCCAGCCCTAAGAGGGGAGGGTCCTCAGGGATCCTGAGCAGTCTTCGTAGGCACACATTTTCACATAGGCCTTTTACATGAATAATAGCTCCTATGCCTTTAAAAGTTTGCCAATTATGCCATGTGCGATGCGGTGCCACTAGTGTTCTTGAGCAGGGGAGTGAAACCAGGAGGTGGTGCCTGGCCTTGCCCCCCTGCCCTCTTCCCAAGCACACACCACATACACTCAAGACAGCAGGGTAAAAGCAGGGGAGGTGGGTGATGCTGCCACTCCGAGGGGCTGACACATGTGAGGAGCAAGTGCTGCAATTACTTTCCAGAGCTTATGTTATCTCAGCAACCTGGCTGGTGGGCCTAGCGCCAGCATCCAGAGGTGGAGGGACAGAGACCCCTGATGGGCACTGCCCGCGACGGCCCTTTGTGCTCACAGCTGCTCTCAGCTCCATCCGCCTCCCATCCCCAGCCACTCCACTCCGGTCATCTGGTCTCCTCACACACACACACACCCTCCTCTGGCCTTACCCAGGCACCTCCTGGGAGGGCAGGAGTGGGCAGGTGGGCGGGGGAGGAGGCTTTTCTCCCAGCCCACATGCACAGCTGAGCACGGCCCTCTCCAGACACCCCCAAACTCCACACGTGGAACATGCTCTCTCTGCTTCTGCTTACTGTGGTTCACCCACCATTTCAAAATACCCAGAAATCCCAGCTCCTCTAGGAAGCCTGTTTGGGCTACTATAAAGCAATGCTATACATGCCATGCAGTGAGCTGAGGATGGCTCTGGATCGGAGTCCACGCTCAGGGGGAAAGAAGAGCCAGAACAGGTGAGTGATGTCTGTTGGGAGGGCCGCAGCGGGAGGTGGGCTTCCGTGTCACATCTTCCCGTCCTTACCCTGATTCCAAGCATCAGATGGGGCATTTAACAGGACATTTCTGAGTTTCCCTATAGCCCTCAGATTCCGGAAGAGGCTGCACTAGAGCAGTTGATATCCTTTTCAGTGCTAAGGCCCACCCGCTCCCCGGTTTCTGCTAAAGATATGCTCGAACCTTCTGGGATCTGGATGGTCACAGCTGGGTCTTGTTCCTGAGCAACTCAGTCCTCATTTCAGAGGAAGTGACAAGGCTGGGAACAGAGTCACATCCCCGACAGTTCTGTGCTCACTCCAACTTGCGGACAAGTATAAAGTCCCACCCAGAAGTTAAAAGTTTCAACTTCATGAGCACAGATGTGCTAACTGCTAATTCCGTGTTGGGCTGCATAATTAACAACAATAACAACAATACCAGTCACGGAGCTCTTCCATGTGCCAAGGGCTTTCCGTACTCCACCTTCCATTCTCCCATGAGAGCATGTATCCATTGTCCCGATTTTATACAGAAGGGTGCTGCAGCCTAGCTATGCCCAAGGTCACAGCTACTAGGTGACAGATCGGGAATTCAAACCCAGGCTTGACTAGCATGCAAGCAGTTGCAAGCTGTCCTGGGGAGGAGATCTGTCTACTGCCCCAGGGCTGTTAGGTGGCCTCCCCAGGAGAGCCACAGTTCCCCTACCTGAGCACCTGTCACCTTGAACCCTTGTCTCTCTCCTCTATGGTCTGTGGCCCCTTGAGCATGTGACAGTGACTCTCATTTCTGTATTCCCAGTCCCAGCTGACATACAGTAAGTTTTCCCTAAATACTGTTTGAACTAAAATTAGTGAATAGAATTTGGGGGGAAGCAGACTGGGAACTGAAAAAGAATTGGTAATTTCTTGGGGTCAGAGCTGCCAAGCACAAGCAATAGAAGGGGCGGCCTTGTGGGGCTGGTGAGCTCCCGGTCCCTGAGAGGATCCCAGCCACCTGAGGCTGGTGGTCTCCATTAGGGATGCTGCACAGAGGCTCCTGCACAGGCAGAGGGTTGGCCTGGATGACCTTCCAACCATGAGATTCTGTGGTTCTTAGGATCTGCTGTCAGCTGTCTGGAAGGTGGAGGAGGTAAGGAAGGAGTCAAGGAAAGGAGCTGAAAGGGCAGGGGTGAGTGGGAGATGCTGAGTGGGGAGAAGAGGGCCCCTCTGCTGTCCTCCAGGCAGGGCAGGTGCAGCCAGGGTGGGCAGATGGGACAGAAGTTAGAAAAACTTAGATGGCCATGTCTCTGCCTGTTAGGAAGGTCAGGGGATTGCGGTGGCTCACTGCCAGCAGCCCCAGCCCACCTCCCTCTCACCAGGGGACACAAGTGCAGACTAAGGGTATGAGGCTGGGTCCCTTGCTTCCCCAGGCATGCTCCTCCCAGGGCCTGGGCCTCACCGAAGTTCCTGAGGTGAAGGTGATGCAGGGCTGTGAGGCAGGACTGATCTCGGGCCCTGAGCATGTGCTCTCCACACAGCTCTGCCCAGCCCTTGCTGGATGATGTGGGCATACCCTGTCTCCTCCCTGGGCCTCAGTTTCTGTGCCTGTAACCCCTTAGGCCCTTTCAGTTTTGACTCTGGACCACTCTCCTGCTGTGTGGTAGACAGAATTATTAGTCTCCATTTTCCGTGGCCCTGCAGTGGTAGGACGCAGCCACACCCTGCCATGGACTGATGGTGGGTGGGGTATATTTCCCTACCTCCTGATTGGGCACTTGGCCATGGGACTTGCTTCAGCTAATTTGAATCCAGCAAAGTTCCCTGTTTGATTTTTGCAAACATACAGAGGCTTTCAAGGCACTTGCCCAGCTGGGCCTCCTCACCCTGAGAAGAACAAGCCTCAAGCAGACCTGGTCCAAAGAGGATGTGAGAAACACAGACAGACCAGGACCCAACCAGCAGCTTGGAGTCCAGCCAGCCAAGCACAGTCCAGAACAGCCAAACCCCAGACACCCGACAGTCTCATGAGAAGTATATGTACATTGCTTTGTGCCATGGAATTTTGGGACAGTTTGTTATGTGGTATAATCATAGCAATAGCTGACTAATAAATCTTTCCTAGATGCATGGAATCCTGGTCTGATGAGGGGCTTTGAAGGCTCATTTCAGCCCTTCTGTCCATAGACAAGGCCACAGCTTACTGAAGGCACAGGGCAGTTCCCTGTCTGTCTGCAGCCCAGGTGGGACAACAGGACAGGGTCAGCTTGCTCTGAGGATGGCAGTGTATTTGGAGGAGGCTGGCTGAATGGGACTTGCTCTGGATGACGAAGGAAGGACATCCTATGAGCTGGCCTAGAAGGGGCAGCCCCTCCTGCCTGACCCCACCCGCTGAGGTACACCTGACCCAGATTTTCCAAAAGGAAACCCCTTTGCTGGGCCTGGTTTTGAAGAGTCAGGCGGCTATGGAGCTGTGCTGAGCCTCACTCATCATACGTTCATGCTCTGAGGGCCCCAATTGCCCGTGTGACAGGGATGGGGGACGTGAGTCTGCTCACTTAGGACTTCATGGCTGATTACATACGGAAATACAAGTGGCTCTTTAGGTAGTGGAGGACAGGCATGTCCCTCTGTCCCCCTCAGTGCCGCCCACACCTCTGCTGGCCCTCCAGGTTTATCCCCTTATTCTGGGCAGTGGGGCTGTGGGGAGTGGAGGGCTGTAGCTTAGACTCTGGGCTCATAAACCGGGCTTTGAATTCCAGTCCTTTCCAGCGGTGCGACCTTGAGCAAGCTGCTCAGCCTCACTGAGCCTCAGCCACCTCTTCCTTAAAGTGCTGGCAACAGTCGTAGACCCTGGGGCTGCCGGGAAGATGAAACCCCAGTGCTGTGCGTGGGGCCTGGCAGAGAGTACGTGCTCCATAATAAATGCCGGCAATTGCTAATACTAATACATTGTTCTCATTAGGCTTAGGACTTTATCTTCCTCAAAATGCATTCATATCTTTATTCAGTCCCTGGAAGGCTTTCCATGTGTAGGTGGAG
This sequence comes from Manis pentadactyla, assembly GCF_030020395.1. Taxonomy (NCBI): domain Eukaryota; kingdom Metazoa; phylum Chordata; class Mammalia; order Pholidota; family Manidae; genus Manis; species Manis pentadactyla. Next base: position 148,532,200 of record NC_080022.1, read on the forward strand.
TACAGGGAGGTCACAGTTGGTCTCTGAGGTGGCAGACCCACGGGCAGCTAAGATGCTGTGGGCATGGGGTGGGGAGGGGTGGTGTCCACCTGGGGGGTTCGGCAGAGCCGTCAGCTGGGAGAGTGAGGAACTGCCTGGAAGAGCAGGGGGTGGGTGGCTCAGCAGGGCAACATGGGGGCCTCCAGGGCTGGCGTGTTCACGTGATAAGGGCCATCTGGCTGGGGGGCACTCTGAGTGTGCATGTTTGGAGCAGTGACACAGCAGAACGAGAAAGGCCAGCCCACAGAGGCCTCGGATGCCACTGGAGGAGCCTGGGGGACACACCCTAGGTGCAGGCTGTGGGAGGCGGAAGCTCTAAAGGCTGGAAGCACGGAGGTGATGTGGCCAGATTTTCACTGTGAAAGGTCTCCCAGAGGGTGGTCCCAGGCTCGCCCCTGGGACAGGGCAGAGCAGCGGATGCAGGTGTCACAGTCAGGGGAGAGATTCAGGGGCCTGAGGGGGTGGTGACAGAGAGGAGAGACGTCATTCTGAAGGGCAGACTCGAGGGCCTGTTGGGCTGCACCCTGTCCCGACTCCACACCTAGCAACTGCTGTGTGGCTTTGGGCAAAGTTACCACCCTCTCTAGGCCTGCTTCCTTGTCTGCTAAGTGGAGACAGTGCTGGTACCTCAGTCAGAGGGTCCCTGTGGGGATTAAACGAGTTAGTAAGTGCAAAGCCTGTAGTGGGTAAAATGCTTGTAGTGGGTAGGCTCCAGGAGGCGACACCTGCTCTCGCTGTTGCTCTAAAGCAGCACAGCCACCCATGAGGCCAGGAGAGGGGGCGGGGTGGGAGGGGGAGAGGCCCAGAGGGGCAGGAGGGCAGCTCCAGAGGGGGAGGTCCCTTCCAGCCCTGACAGCCTCTGCCCCAGGGCTCCAGGCCGTCTGTGAGTCTGTCATCCGCCCCCATCTTCCACCCTCCTGGTACCCACAGGCTGGGCAAGCTGAGATCACACACAGCTGAGATGCAGCACTGGATTATCCTTGAAGAGAATGACCAGGAGAAGATGAGTGGGGTGTAGAGGTCTCCTCCATTTGCACTATCCTGCACCCTGACCCTCACCCATCCCACTTTTTGTCAGCCAGGATGCAGCCACAGATATAAACTTAATACTAGGAAACTACCTCTGGGCCCTGCACAGGCCATCAGGTCCAGCCGCATCCCACACAAGCCAGGCCTAGGCTAGGGGGCTCATCTCACAGGAAGTCCTCCTCAGGAGGCAATGCTACCCCCGGGTCCTGAGCAGCTGGCTCTGGTTGTTTTCACCAGCACTTCTGAGGAGACCTCCTGAGAGGTGAGTCTCATGTCTCTCTGCAGACAGTTCTCTTACTTCATCCCACTCAAACCTACTTCCTCCTCTTCTGCCCTGGGTGTAAATGCTGCTGGTCACAAGAAGGGTTAAAGATGCCATCTGGTAGGGTTGGAGAGGAAAGCTCAGCTAATCCTACGGTGGACGCCACCCCTGCTCATGCACAGCTCCTTGATTCTCTTCTCCCGCCGACCTTTCCCAGGAACCACTGCCCTGGGCAATGCCCTCCCTCTGCTCTGGGCATTAGGCCCTGGTGGGTCTTTGGGGCTGAAACCTGAGCTTCGGCTGCCTCTGGAGACACCACGAAGCTCTGCATCTTCCTCGACCCTGCCAGCCTCTCGGTGTGGCCAAGGGTCCCACCTGCTCTCACAGGCTCAGAATGGAGGTGGAGAGGGAGCGCTCCATTTCCCAGGTGAGGGGGAGAGGAGAGCCCCTTCCCCACACCCGACCGCCTGCAGGGCAGCTCATCCAATGGGAGAGCCCTAGGGTCCTAGCCCAGCTTCCTCCTCAGGCGCTGCAATGCCAGGGCTGGGCAAGCTGAGGGGTTTGTCTCAGCTCACACAAGAGCATAGATGTTGCTCTGTGCTCGTCTGGGGACTGGGACTCTGGCCCTGTGCTGTCCCTAAAATGCTGCTGGGCTCCGTTTGTGGACAAGGCCTGCCAGGGCACAGCCTCCCTATGCTTTCTCTCGAGACAGACAGGCCCATGCCTCACATGGCCCAGCTTCCAGGCACTACCACTGCCCCTTCTAGAAGACGGCCCCTCTCCCACTGCGAGGCCAGGCAGAGGTAGCTGGCTCTTCTCTGGAGATGCCCATTTTTGTCTGCTCTCCCCTTTTCTTGTAGAAGGTGGAGCCTGATGGAGTGGGGAAGGGATTCCCACGCTGTGTTCCTTGGACCCCTCAGAGCCCAGGCAGCAGGGCACCCCTGGGGACTGACCACAGACCCAGCACCTTGAGGAGATTGTGGAGTCCAAATGGTGTGGTGTGAGGAGCCCCGAGCCAGGGCTCCTCCAAATGCCGGGCTTAGATCCCTCTTATTCTGCTGTCTTGCAGCCAACATCTCCCCAGAGAACCCCTGATTGCTCATCTGTGAAACGGGGATTAACCCTGCCTGACCTGCCATACAGGGCAGCTGCAGGGAAGATGGCGGTGGAGGCCCTCGGACAGTGCCGTCAGAGGGGTCACAGGGCTTCCGAAGGTCCCGGAGCCTGGCCTCTGGGATGGGGGAGGGAGAGAGGCAGCCTTGTGGCCAGGACACTGCCTGCTCCCTCCTTCCTTCCTCAGAGGCCCCAGAGGGGCCAGAGCCATTACAGAGAAGGGACTTTGAGTTGACGAAGACAAATTGGCTTAATTGACCCAAATTAGCAGCAGGGGGTCTCTGATGGCCCAGCTGCTGGTACGCTTAATCACTGTCACCCTGTGTGGTCAGGGACAGCTCCCCTCCCCCAAGGCCATCAGGGTCGTCTCCTCTTTGAATGGCCGCCTCTCTGGAGTCTTCCATCAGCAGGAAGTAGGGCTGCAACACTGGGGACAAAGAGCGCTTTCGCCAGAGGTCAGAGCGCCGTGCAGAGCTGAGCATGGCTTCAGGAGAGATGGCCTGGTCTGGGAAGGGGGCAGCCCTGAGAGCTGGAGGTCTTTCCCAAGCTCCTCATTCTGAGCTCCTTGGAGAGGGAGGCACCCACTGGGGCTGACTGGCCAGCTGGCTCACCATCATTCCTTCTTGGAGATGCTGCCCAACTCCTTTACTTTACAGAGGCTTATGGAAGAGAAGATGGCATCTGGATGGGCTTCTGCCTCTCATCTTCCTATCACATTCCTTAACTGCTGGGGCGATGGTCAAATCAGGGTCTCTTGCAAACCTTCGAAGGCTATGAACCAGATCCCACCTTGTCCCTGGCTGACACTCTCCCAGGATTCCTGTTGGCTGTTAGTGTGAAAGTCCTGCACTTTGAGAAGGTAGGAAGGATGCTCTTCCCTACCCCAGTCACCTCTTGGTTTCCACTGCTCCCTGGTGGGACGGTCCCTTCTCCCTTCCCAGGCAAACAATGCCAGAGCGTCCACTGTGAGCTGGGCCCAGGAGCTCCAGGTCAGCTGGTCCCGTGACCTCAGGGCTCCCCCTCCCAGCAGCATCTGTCCTTTTCCTGCTGGGAATCTTTGATCTGCCATTGCTTTCCTTGCACGCCTGGCTGGACACGACCATGTGAAAAGTGCCCTGATATTCCGTGTACGACTGAGATCCATCCTGGGCCCCAGCCCTGCCCCAGCCACACCCTAACTCCTGCCCCTCTGACCCAGGGCTCTGCTGCCCTAGATGCATCAGCCCTGCTCTGGCTTTTCTCTGCTGCTTCTCTCCTCAATCAACCAGCCCTCAGGCCCCCCTGCCTCTGACCACGTTCCTCTCTGCCATCTCCGTAAAAGCTCCACTGGGTTCAATCCAGGTGCCAATATTACACCTCAGTGAATATCCCCAAGGGTGGAGTCCAAGTAAGGGTCACTGAGAGCAGAACGTTCTCTCTCTGTCTTACACACACACTCTAACCTATAAATGGGCTTGTTATTAAAAGTTCACTGGAAATTGGCCATTAGGGCCTGGAAACACTTTTCAATACCTTTCCCTATATACACAAATTTTCAATAGCTGTTACATTTCCAGCCTAGCCCACCCAAGTGATTTTATCTTTAATTCGTTCAGGAAATATTTATTGAGCACCTACTATGGATATGATGGGACTGAATGGTGGTTTAAGAGTGTTATCTTGAGTTCTGGGTCCAGGAACAGAAGACTAAATGAGAGAAAGAAAGAGCAGGAGATAGAAAATGAAAACAGTTTCTCTTCAACTCATTTAAAAACAGGACAGGGCTCATCAACAGCTTCTCTGTACTCTTCCTACCCAGGGCCCCTCTCCTCTGTTCCTGGGGGCTCCCAGTCTCCTTCCCCACCAGGACCCCCAGCATTGGGGAAGTTCCCCTAGGCTCATCCCAATTTTAGGAAGCTTTATAAAATGCAGGTTCCCAGGCCCCTGCCCATACTAATTCGGAAGGCCTGGGTGGGTCCTGAGAGGGTGACCTTGCCCTCCTCCCACCCCCTCGCCCACATCTGGGGACTCTTGCTCTAGCAGTGGGTCTCAGTCACGGATTCCCCTTGATCACCCGGGAGCCTAGGCCACACCCCAGACTGGTGTCTGCACAATCTCCAGGGCTGGGATCCAGGGCACTGGCATTTAAAAAAAAAACTCCCCCGAACATGCAGCTGAGACCGAGAAGTGCTGCCTGAGTTGTTCTGTTTCTTACAGAAGTTTTCCCTTCCTTACACCTGAATCCAGACACGGAAACTCATACCTGCCCTCTACCCGACTCCCCTCCCCACCTTGTTTCTCCTTGGGACTCACGTCGGTACCTCTGCTGGGACGCTTATTTACCCCACCTGGATTCTGACCAAGCAAGTATCTGGGATGGCGAGTCCATTTTCGGGTCAGTCAAGTTTGGCTGACTGTGAATATCAGAAGCTGTATTCCAGCAGCAGGGCCTGGACCAGCTCACAGCTCATCTTTTGCAGCTGAGGGTGATGGGGGAGCCAGATTTGTAGATCATCACTTCACCACCCTGAGGACACCCTAAACTTCTGGGCCAGGGCCGGGTCCCAGCCTGGGCCCCAAAGGCTCACGCTGAGTGCAGGCTCACATCCCCAAGCTGGTGGAAGGTGATTTCACATTTGTAACAATTATTCACTTAATTGGGTTCCAATTAAATCAGAGAGGAAGCAGAGGGCTGTGTCTGTGTTTATTCCCCTCCTTCCTCTTTCTGCATATCAAAGAGCATGCAAGCAGGATGACAAAGGGGCTTTATCTCTTTATCTCATCTGAAACAATCCCGCCTTCTGTCGAGGGTGGGCAGGGCTGTCCTAGGTTGGTCCCATCTGTGCTTCTGCATTTCTCAGGCCCACATATCTAACTGGGGGTTGGATTCATTCAAGGTCCTAGTGTGCTGGGGCCCAGGCAGCAGACAATTCTTCTCATGGGCTTCAGCTCCACTAGTTAACTGAGTGGGTCCCAGCGGATCAGGGGCAGAAAGGTGAAGGGACTGCACACACCGCCCACCCCCGACAAACACCACTACTCAGACCTGCCAATGGCAGAGTGGAAGGGGCCTCGGGAAGGATTAAGTGGACCCAGGGCTTGCCAGCTGGGCTCATGGGGGTGTCTCCAGGGCTGCCTCGGGGTAACAGGGGAGGGTGGGACAGATGGGACTTCAGGGAGACCCCTCCACTGTCCATTCAACCAGCAGCTCTGCTTTGAGCTGTGCCATACAGCAACTGTGCTATCCATCATTTATGTATTATAGATAATAGATATCAGAATGTATTATGTATTAGATATTACATATTTCCCTGGCCAAAAAAAGAAAAAAATAAAAGCACTGATTGAGTCCATTCCCATCACATCCCCGGAAGGGAAAGTGAGGCCCAGAAGGGGGAAGGGACTTGCTCAAGACTGCTCCACCAGGAGGAGTTAGGGTGCTAGGATCCAGGTCTCCTGGCTCCCATCTCAGCCTCCAGTGGCCAGGAGATGCTGTTGCTCATGGGCAGGAAGTGAGGGGTATGTGGGTGGAGATAGTGGATGGAAGGTAGACCAGGCCACAGTCTCCTAGGAAGCACCTCGTTCCCACCTCTGGCCGCCGCTCCCCAAGAGGGGTCCCTCTCTGATCCATCCTGAAAAGAGGCCAGGAGGTCATGGCAGTGACCAGGAACTGAGGCAGAGTTAATATCCAGGGGGGATGTTGCCCCAGCGGCCCTTTGACTGGATGCACCTTCCCCCAGGAAAACCAAGCCCAGGTCTGGGGCCCTGGTCTTAGGAGCACCTCAAAGGGGCCAAATCTGCAGAAGGACACATGTCCAGTCAGTGTCTGGTGCACAGTAGCATTCAGGAAAGCTCTGTAGAAGGATGAAAGATTGATTGAATGAATGGGTGGATGGATGAATGCTTGACTGAATCAATGAAATAGACCATTCTAGGAATCAGGACCCCGATCTCTAATGTGGTGCGAAGGAAATGAGAAATAAGGAAAGCCCTGCGCAGAGAGATGCCCCTGTCTGATGGGGCGGGCATAGCCTCTCCTGGGGAAACCCCTTGTCTGGTGGGAGAGGCACCATTTTCTCTGGAGGAGCCCCTGACTGATGAGGGAGGCACAGCTTTCCCCAGGGGGCCCCCAGCCTGGGTGGGGGGCAGGAGAAAGGCAGGATGTTGCTGTACTGAGGAGCTCTCTGTCTGATGGCGGACGCACCGACTCGGGCAAGGCTCCCAGAGGCGATGCTCTCCCTTCCTGGGTCTGGAGCCGAGGGGCCATGTGCCTGGATGCCTGGTGGAAGGGAGCTGGGAGCGGCGGCCTGGCAGGAGAGCCATCGACATTCCAGTCAGGCCTCCAGTCGCTGAGTTATTATTATTTCTTTTTTTTTGAGCTACTTAGAGCAATTTACAGAAATCATTTAGGGGCCGTTTAGGGAGAAGGGAAAAGATGAAGACTTTTAAAGGCAGGGCCTAGGGATGGTTTTATGCAGATCAGCTTTGCAGGGAAATGGAGAAGGAGAATCAGGATTCTGAGGGGTGTAGGGAGTTGGGGGAGGGCCTGCAGGATCTGGTCAGACCGACCTGGCCAGGACACCCAGAGGCAGCAGCCAGGGACCAAGGTAAAGGGATGGGTGGGGAGCATATGTTAGGCAGAGGGCATGAGGAGGGAGGCCGGCACCAGTGGATGAGCCAGCCACCCTGTGCCTCGGTTTCCCCTTTTACAATTGGGGCACCTGCATGGGTGAGTTGATGGCACTGGGACCAAGATGAATGGGTGTGACACTTCCTCTATGATATCGGGGTCTGGAGGGCAGGCCTTGGACCTAGAGCCACAGAGTCAGGAGACAGGGCCCAGGGGGAGTGGAAGACACAGTCTCTGGAGCCAGTCCACTCTGCCTTTTCCTCTTCTGTGGCCTGGGCCAGTCACAGCCCCTCTTTTAGCCTCAGTTTCCTCATCCATATAATGGGGATCATGAGTACCAGTTTCATAGGTGAGGCTTACTTATGATAAGGTGGAAGTGTGTGGTAGCCACTTTTGAATACCAAGGGCTCCACACTGCTCGGTAGTGGTGGGGAGCAGTGGGGACTTCATGGGCGAGAACCTGACCTTCACATACCCCCTCCTCCTGCCCCACCCCCCCGACAGGAGGAATCACTCTTCTAGGGCTGGACAAGGACCTAACTGGACTTCACCGGGCTGGGATCACAGGCCTGAACCAGATGCCCGGGGAGTGCAGGTTGCATGCATGCATACGCCTGTGTGTGTGTGTGTGTGTGTGTGTGTGTGTACGCACCTGTGCATGTGTGGCAAGGAGAGAAGTAGGGGGTCCTAGGGAGGGGAGTGGAGGAAAAATAAGAAAACCAGCCACACATTTAACAAAGCCTTCCCCACAGTTCATATTTCATGTTGTTTGTGATGTGATTATTGGAGGTGGAATCTTGTTGCTCCGTGTAAACATCACGCTTACTGAGGCATGTCCCCCAGATACAGCCACTGGGGAAGCTGGAGGTGGGGGAGGCGCCCTGGCCTGGAACCAACCTGCTGCTCCAGCAGTTGTTGGGCAGGCTGCCCCCCACAACACCTTCATGCAAAACCCCTGAATATCCAGTAATAATCCCCCTGGGCAGGGCAGCAGGGACCTGGGGTCTCAGGCCTGGCTTTGCTGTGCCCTACCACCGTGTGAGCTGGGGGAATATCCTTCTCCTCTCTGGACCTTAAGTCTTCTCACCCTTTCAACAGGGCTGGTTCAAGGATGAAAGGGGCCTGGAGCTCTCTTCTGGCTCCCCTGACCCAAGGCCTTTGACTTTAAGTATCTCACTCCACTGAAGGAGTCCTTTGTGCCACAGTCCAGAGAGGATTTCAGAGTCCAATCAGCTTTTAGCTCCTTCAGCAAGCCCTGATGGAGAGCCAGCTGCAGGCAGTGCACCGTGCAGGGAGATTCACAGTGTCTCTCTTCCTTTTGGCCAGTATTTCAATACCAGGGGTAATAATAACATTAACTCCTCAAATCCCCATGATCTAACATGTAGATGATGTTTGATATTAGCCCTCTTTACAGATAAGAAGACTGAGGCTTAGGGACAGAAGCGACTCCCTCCAGGGTGGTGGCAGAGTGCAGGTTCCCTAACTGCTGGACTGCACACTGCAGGGGCTGGGTGGGCAAAGCTCCGGGCAAAATGGTTACTCCATGTTGCTGCTGGAGCTCAACTCACCAGGTCGTGCAGATTTTGGTAATGGTTGCTGGAAAATGACAGGAAGCCGTACTTGCCCCTCTCCAAAGTCCAGGTGAGGACTTTGTACCTCTGCCATCCTGGCATCAATTACACTGCACTGAAATAGTTTGCATCCTTGTCCCACATCAGCTGGAAACCAGGTCTTCACTGCTGCGTGACCAGTGTTTGTTACAGCACTTGGCATGGAGGTGATCAAACACAAGCGCTGAATAAAAGTGTAGCTACTACCAGCCAGGCACTGCTCCAAGCATATTACGTGCATTAATTTGTTTACTCATTGCAACAACCCTATGAGGAAGGTGCTCTCAGTATCCCATTTTATAAATGTAGAAACTGAGTCCCAGGACAGTGTAGTAATTTTCCTAAGACCACAAATCTAGGATATGGCAGATGAGTATGTAAAAGAAGGAAGGAATAAATGAACCCCTCTGGTCCCTGTTACCCATTTAGCTCCAGATTTCTCTTTCCTAGGGCTCCCTGGGTAGAAAGGGTGAGGATAGAAAGGAGCAACATTTTCTTTCATTTATTCATTCATTCATTCATCCATCCATTCATTCCACAAATATGTATTGAGCATCTCCTCTGGGCTGGTACCAATCTAGGTGTTGGGAACACAGCGATGAGCAAAACAGATGTGGCCCCTGTGGCCCCTGCTCTCAGGAGCTTCTATTCTAAGGGCAGGTGTCAGTGTGAGCAAGCAGACACCTAACTATACAGCATGTCAGGTGAAGGAGAATGGAACAGGGTGAGGGGCAGAGTGAGGTGTGGGAGGGGCTCTTTTTGATAGGGGGTGGTCAGGGAGGGCCCTCTGGCAAGGTGCATTTGAGTGGAGACCTGAGGGAGGAAGTGGGGTGAGTCACTCTTATTTTCAGGAAAAGGCCAGGCGAGGGGCTGTCCCTGAGGCTCTGTGCCTGGCATATGAGCGCAGCAAAGAGGACAGGGTGGCTGGAGCTGAGTGGGTGAGAAGAAGATACCGTCAGAGAGGTATTATCGGGAAAAGGGACAGATCATGCTGGCCCTGTTAGGCCCGGACGGACTCTGGCATTCACTCTCAGTGCCGTGCAGGGTTCTGAGCAGAGGGTGACTTGTCTGGCCTGTGGTTTACAGGATCTTCCTGCAGAGGGGGAGGGAAAGTGGCCTGGGAGCATGAATGGGAGTCACAGTGGCCAGCATGAATCATGCCAGGGCTGGGGAGAGGCTGAGCAGGCTCCACACAGGGCATGGAATCTCCTGCTGGAAGGACAGTGGACCGGTTCACTGGTACCCAGAGCTCCGACTCCAGGTCCCGGGAACACCTCTGAGGGGAGAACTTGGTTGGGAGGCACCTAGCCCTGCATTGTTCAGGATGACAGCCACTTGTCGTGCCTGGCTATTGAGCAGCTGAACTGGGGCTAGCTGGAATTGCGTGATGTGCTGCTGTAAAAATAAAATGCACCAGGGATTTCAAAAATTTAATATAAATTTTAAAAAAATGTAAAATATCTCAATAATTTTCATAAGTTTGCATTTTGAAATGATGATCTGTTGGATATACTGGTTAAAATAAATTAACATTCATTTCACCTGTTTCTTTTCACTTTTTCTCATGTGATAACTAGAAAAAGTTAAATTACATATGTGGCTCATAGTGTATTTGCCTTGGACAACACTGATCCAGGCAGTGACTCTGAGTTCAAAGACAGGGACACTGAGCTCCAGCAGGAGGAGAGGATTTGTCGGGGGGTATGCAGTAGGCTGAGAGAGCCCCCGAGGCAAAGGAAGAACTGGTGGGAGTCCAGGGAGATGAGGAGCCCTCTGGGTGGACCGGGTTGTCTGCAGGGACTCCTAAGGGCTCCCAATGAATAATAAATGTTTGCAGAGAGCTGTACTGAGTTCTGACTGTGCCAGCAGGTTGCATGACCTCAGTTACTCTCCACAACACCCCTGCAGGATGGGGTTGCTTTTCTTCCTATTGTTTGCAGATGAGGAATCTGAGAAGAAGAGGGAAAGGAGTCTGCTCTGGAACCAGCATTCTTTGCATGCTTTCAGGCTGCAGGATGCTTTGGAATAAGCGTTTCAGGGATGTCTGGGCTCTGTGTCAGAAACTCCCTGTAACCCCAGACCTGATTTCCGGCGATGGCTAGGGCTGCCTATCCTGGCAGCCTATAGGCAGCTTTTAATAGCCTGCCTTGGGGGGCTGCTGTGGGGAGAGGCAAATATTGGGATGCCACGGCCTTGCCAGCCAGGTGCAACCCTGGCATTGCTGTGGGGCCAGCTGCCAGCCCCAGCAATGCCTCGTCCACCCTGGTTGGAGAGGCACTGGGAAGGTGCTGATGCCTGTGGGTACTTTCCTGGGAAGGGAAGGAGGGAGGGAGGGAGGAGGGAGAGGTGCCAGCAGCTGGCCAACTGCTGTTTTTAAAACAAGCAGCAAGTTGCTAGGAGGCATCAAGGGTAAGAAAAACAAGACCCCAAACAAAACAGAACAAGAAAACCGGGAAACAGCTCTCCGAGAAGTCCTTGGCTCTCTCTTAAGCGTGCTTCCTAGCAGTGAGGCCTGACTCTGGGCAAAAAAGTTAGGAAACAAACCGGAACTGAGCGCCTCCAGTAGGTAGACTCATAGCTTTTGCTCTGGGCACTTCCACACACACTGTGGTGTCTCGTCCTTGCAGCAGCTCAGCCCAAGAGAAAGATGATGCTATTACTCCCATTCTACAGATGGGGAAGCCGAGGCTCAGGAAGTCAAGCAGGCAAGTGCTCCCGGGTCACTCACCACAGTGAAGCAGGGCTGGGATTCACACCTACATTTGTGTGACTTGAGAACCCACCACTGTTCTCTGACATGACTGGCTTCTTTTGAGACTTTCTTGCAGCCCAGACGCTGACAGTGACCCCTGGGCGGATCTGACTCTCAGCCTCTGGCTGCAGCGGGGATGAGGAATGAGGAGGGAGGCTTGGCCTCTATTAAAAACAGTGAGGGCGATATTGTCTCTCTCAGTTCTCCTACTGACCACTTTGCCCAGGACTCTTGGCTGGACGATAAAGATCCCGAGGGGGTCAGAACTGGCTGTGAGCCGTAGGTAAGACCCTTTTGCTCTCTGGGCTTTAGCTGCTGAAATATAAAGACAGCTCCAAATGCTGAGCTTTATGCTGCAGGCCTGCACCTCACCTTTGCCACCCAATCTTACAGAGGCAGAACCAAGGGGTAGAAAAGAGAAGTCGGGCTGTGGGAAGGTGGCAGTGCCAGCATTCAGATCCGTCTCCCTGGTTCTAAGGGTGGGCTCTTTGCCATGTGGTGGTGCCTCTGATGATTTCTAGTGGTCGTTTCTCATCCCAAGAGCTCGCACTCCCAGATCAGCTGCAGCAGCAGCTCCCTTCAACATTGCTCCAATCTGCAAATCGCCCCCCGCCAAGTCATGGTCGAGACCCCTGCCCTGATGGCGCCATTCCCTCAATCCATAAAGCTCAATGGCTGCCCAGCACTCAATGGAACACAGGCCAGTTTGGAGAGGGCTTAAGAGATCATCCATGCTAATCACCAATGACGTGCCTTGCGTACAGCCCCCTATCCTGCTTCTCCTTCCCAGGCAGCCTTGGATTTCACCCAGTGGACTCAGAGTGGGTAAGTCAGTGGCCATTTTGGCACCATGTTTCTGTCCTTCCCAGGGTATCAGACTCCTAGCAGATGTTGAGTGATTAGTCTTCAGAGGCAGAATTCTTGAACCTAGTTGAGGAAGGCCTCTTAAGGTGTTACCTCCTCTATGAAGCCTCCCCTGATTCCTCCAACAGTTGGTCCACCACACTCCATGCCTCCCAACACATCCATGACTGCATTTTATCACTATCTGTGCAGACATGGCTCATCTCCTCAGGACGCCACCTTAGAAGGTCCTGTGGGACAGGTACTGTGTTTTCTTCATTTTATATTTAAACACAGTGCCTGGCATGTATTAATATATTAATAGCAATAATATTGACAGCCATAATTTTTGGACACTGAGTATATGCCAGGCACTATTATCAATATTCGACATGGAACAATGACTTCAATTAATCATCACAACAGCCCTTTAAGTTGGGTACTTTTGTAATCATTTGCAGATAAGGAAACTGAGGTACAGAGTGGTTAAGTAATGTGCCCTAAATCACACAGGGAGTAATGAAGCCAGGCAGTTTAGTTTTAAAGCCAAGTGTAAGGAGAGGGTGAGGGTGAAGGATGAGGGTGATTAGCATCAGCACCAAGCCAAAACAGAACAGAGTCGACTGCTGGCTCCAAAGGTACATTTCCTGGTGCCTAGCATGGGGCACGGCACATAGTAGGTGCTCAGTTAATAGAAATGACTATTAGGATAACTAGATAATTTAAGAGCTGCTCAGATGCAGGTGTGTGTTCGATGGGGCCTGGGATGGGGAGGGCTTCCCAGGAGGTAGGTCTGCAGTTCCTGAGTGGGGTGCCCAGCTCTCTGCACTATGCCAGACCCTCTGCTTCTCACCCCATCACCTATCCCAGCAATGGCCTCTTTCCCCAGCATTTCAGACCTCTCATGCAATGGGCTGGCGCTGGCAGTTTTTCTCCTGCTGGGAACAGCCACAGAAAATTGAGATCATTTCTCTGCTGTGTTGGCAGCTGAGAAATGGCAATTTTTCCTATTTCCAATCAAGAGTTCCTTCCTATTGGACAAAGGCCTCATATGCCTATTTTACCCCAGGAAGGACAGGGTAGGGTAGAGTGTGGGTTGCCCCGGGGTGGGCCACCTCCTTGGCTAGGAGGCATGGGCTGCAGTGGTCATGTGCTAATAGGGGGCCACCACCTGAGCACTTGCAGACATAAAAGAGGGACTGGCCAGAGGTCAAAGCAGCAGGTAAGCTGGAGTCACTGCAGGGCACTTAGGAACCCAGGAAGACTGGGTTTTACATTTCTGCACAAGAGTCTACAGACATCCTGGCTGCTATGTGCCCCAAATCAGTGGTGAAAGGCCACTGTCCAAACAAATGCATGCAACCCTCTCACTCCTGGAGTGCATTTTTTGTAAAGGTAGAAAAATTGGTTAAAAAATCAGAATCTGTGAGAGAAACCAAGGATTGCTTAGCATCCCAAGTGCCCCGGTGGTGATAAGAACACTAGCATCTTCCCTCATCATGGAGGGGATGGTGGGGGTTTGAGTGGGAAGAGGTTGTGGAAGCAGCCGGGGCTGGTGCTGCAGAGGCCCGGGCCCAAAGAAGAGACCTGAACAGCCACATGGTTAGCTTGGCCAGGTGGGTCTGGACACTGGCCTTGCCAATCCTTGAGTGGTCTCTGCTGCAGTCTGCTCCCTGCACACCCTGGTCCTGCCCCCAGTAGGTGGCTATGGGGTGGCAGGAAAGCCAGCCACAGCCAGACCTGTGAGAGGCAGGAGGCTATAGAGAGCGGACAGGGTCCTCCCTGGGGCACTGGGGGCCAGTCCCCTCCCCACAGGGTCTGGAGCTCTGCAAGCCTGTAGCTGTTGGTCAGCTCAGGTCACTCCTGCTCCAACCCTGTATGGCTCCCCATTTCACTCAGCCTACAAGTCAGTGTTCCTATAAGGGCCTCCCTCTCCCATCACGTCTCCCTAGAACCTCCATACCCCACACTGTGCCCCGGCCCCTCTGGCCTCCTCGCTGTACCTTGAACGATCAGGCCCCCTCCTGCCCTAAGGCTTGCCCTCCATAACAGTCAGATCCTCACCTAGTCTGCTCCCTCATCTCCTTCAAGTCTGCTTAACAACGCTTGAGCAAATGAGCACACATTTTAATACTGCACGACCCCTCCCAACACGTACACGCACATGCACACACTGGAGTTCCCAATTCCCCTAACCTTACCTTTTAAAGTTTTCCATAGCACCTTTGCTTTCTATCATATTATATAATTTACTTACTTAATATCTTTACTATCTACTGTCTGCCTTCTCCTGTCCCCACGAGAATATAGGCTCCGTGAGTGCAGGGATTTTTGTTGGATTCATTGGTTAAGATCAAGTGCCTAGATCAGTGCCTGGCCCACAGTGAACACTGAACGCTTGTTGAGTGACAGAGGTTTGTGACAGAGGTGTGTATGGACACAGTACGCATTCACTGACTCCTCTGTTGAATCATGAAATGTCTACTTTCCTCCAGACATCCCAGGGGACCCTGGGAATACAGAGGCTGGGAAGGGGTCACACACCTTCCAGGCTCACTCGAGCTTAAGGCCAGCAGGGAGGCCAGACAGTGTTGCTACAAACAGGGCAAATTAGCAATGAGGTGCAGTGGGTAGTGAGTCTTTGTTCACCTGAGAATCAGGGTGGGCATCCTAGAAGAAGTGTGGTTACAGTCCAGTCTGAAGTCTGAGTAGGAGACAGGGGTGCAGGAGTGCTCTGCTCAGACGGAGCAGCACACACAGTGGCTCTGGCATGGAAAAGAGCATGACTCATTCAAAGGACTGGCAGAAAACTAGAGAGCAAGGGGGAGAGGGGCCCAAGATGATACTGGAGAGATCAGGGGGCCAGATGCGGTGGGCCTCCCCCCAGCTGTATGGGTCCGTGAGGCTGTCTGTCCATGTCTGTGCTATTCCCTGTATGTGTGAGACAGAGAGGTAAGGCAAGAACAATTCTGTATCCAGGTCAGATAACCTGACCTCAACAGGTGGTGTGGCCAGGACCTCAGAGAGCCTCAGCTTTGCCCTCTGTCAAATGGGAGTCATGATCACTGCCTTCCCCTAGCGGCTGCCTGAGGATCAAACGAGATACAGATCTGAACTCCAAAGGAGCATGAGACCCCACAAGTGTACTGGTGTGCCCGTGACTCTGTGGGTGCCCCTGCGGGCATGCATCTGTGTTGCCAGCATCCCCCGACCCTGTACTCCTGCCGGCATGAGTCTGCGGCATCATCTGTACCAAGCCACCAAAAATACACTTGCTTCTAGCCCAGAGCCAGGCTCCCCAGCAGCCCCCAGGGATGTGGGAAGGTCTGCAAGGTGAGTCCTACAACCTCTGAGCTGAGGTGGCCATCCTGCCTCTCATGTCAGACCCTGGGGCGGTGTCTCCTTCCTCAGAAAGGGGCCTCTGGAGGTGAGACTGCTCTCCCTTGTCATACAGGTCACTCCCCCAGGCGCTTCTCTCTGTCAGAAAAGCTGGGAGGTTGTCACTCAAAGTAACTGTGATGGATTCTGTTTAAGGGTTGGCCACTTCTGAGGCTGTGTCCCTTGGGAGGGCCTGTGGTGAAGGGTGTCCTGGCTGCCTGTTCTCTCGCAGGCCCAGGGGCCTGTCCTGTAGGGTCTGATGCTGTTCAGACCTGGATTCTTGGATGGAATCTGGACCCTTTTGAGTGTCATACCATTTATCTGGGTGACCTTGGGCCTAACACTATGTCAACCCTAAGGACCCTGAGAGATGCGCCCAGGAAACAGGTAAGCTGAGGAATTCTGCCAGCAAGCACACACCGTGCCCACTACCTCCCATAGGAATAGAGCAGGAAAAGTCATTCAAGAGAAGAGAGTGACCAGTTTCCCATCCTCACAGGCCAAAAGGGTGGGCGAGAATGCAGCAAGAAGGCTGTGAGTTTGAAAAGAAGCAGAACTTTCCAAAGGCAGATAATTATCTGGATAATTTAGTCAAAAAGGGATTTTCTTCAATTACCTTTTCTTCCCTTTTCCACATAGAATTATTCATTTTTGCCTTCATTCATTCGCACAACAAGCATTGAGTAATCCAGGTAATTGCTTCTATTTTCCACTTCATCCTGCTGGGTCATCTGCCAGCCATCAGGGCCTGGGGTGGAGGGGCAGGGGAGGAATGAGAGGGGCAAACACCACAGGGGACGGCAGATAACGACCTTGGGACTCTCAGCCTGTGTTCTGAGAGGGGCTTGTCCTGGCCTCCCCTGTCTCAGCTTGGTGCAGGGGCTAGCAGAGTGTTGGCGCTCTCTGATTACACCGCGCCATCCTTGGGGAATGCAGGAGTGTGGCATGGCCAGCTGACTTGATGATAAGGAGGCCCACTTTTCATTTAAAAAGACAGTGAAGGAAAACAGAAAAAGAAATTAATTTTCTTAAAAAAAAACCCCACAACTGCTTCTTTAATCTCTTATTAAAATTCCATACTAAGTACTGGCAAGGAAGAAGTAAGGAGACTCTGGGGAGGGAGAATTGTATCCACTTGTTGGCATCTGCTGTGGGCATCGGGGGAGGGAGGCGTGGGGCGGAGAACATAAGGGAGGTACCCAGGGCTTCTCCATCAGAAAACAGGAGAGCTGGAGGGGGCTTGGTGAGCATCACCGTCTCTCACTTGGCAGAGGAGGAAAAGACTTAGAGAGGGAGGTGGCATTACTGTGGCCGTGCAGCAAGCCGAAGACAAAGTCAGGATTTAGAGTCCCCGGGATACAGGAGATGGGAGTCCAAATCCTGCATCCTGGGGACTGATTCAAACTGCCTTGAATTTCAGAATCTGGGCCTTTTTCTCATCTCCTGAACTAGACTTGAGCACATGAAAGGGAGCTGAAGATCAGGTACCGAACCCCCTCCACATTCTCTCTGTAGTGCTTGGCAAGGTTTATTCGTGCTAGTGGTGATTGATTGTCTTGACAGCCAGGGACCCAAGGCTAGTGTTAAGCCAGAAGCACACTTCTGGATGAAGCCATAAAGACAGCAGGTAACAGACCTGGTGAATCTCTGCCAAGGGCCCTGGAGCAGACTGCCAACCAGGAACCCCCTTTGGGCGCTGGTGCTGGTTCTGGCTCCAGAACCAAGTGGCAGGATGACTGTGGCCAGTCCCTTTCCCTCTCTGAGTGTCCATTTCCTTTTCCCCACGAAGGCTGGATTCGGTGATCTGTGATCTCTTTTAGTTTCAGCGCTGTGGGTGGACATCATTTTGTGTAAGGCAGCCAAGCAAGCGCCGTCCCCCAACACACAATCACCTTCCTGGTGATGGGAGCTGGTGCCTCTCAGGGTCTCCGTTTCTGCAGCATTGCCAGCACTCACTGCCAGTCTCAAGCCTGGAGGCTGTCAGTTCCAGACAGGCTCCCAGCAAGGGCCTTGGGGACACCCAGGTTCACCTCTGGTATTCCAAAGTGGCCTTATCTCCTACATGCAAGCATCGAGTGATCCTTCGAATGGATTCCAATAAAGCTCATTTGCTGCCACCAAGTTTATAACACATCCCCACCTACTGGTCTTAAACTTGAACAAGGCTGTGTTGTGGCAAAGAGCTCCATGTGGCCAGGAAGGAGATGGGAGTGTGTGTTGGGGGTGGATGGGAAGCACCACTGCTTGTTCCTAGCAGCAAGGGAGCCTCCTAAGGCCAGCTGTCCTCTTGTTCTCCTGCGCCCCTCTGCCTCTCCAAGGGAGCCCAGAGCTTGCGTAGTCAGTGGTGTGGGGGAGGGCGTGGATACTGCCCAGAGGGGAAGCCCCAGGTTGTCAGGCTGGTGACCACAAAGGTGAGGACACGTGCATTTGAGAGTGCCATGGGACACTATATTCACATCCTATGGAGCTGTTCTCACGTGTTTCCCAGACACGTGTATCCTGTATGTGCCACTCAAAGGGTGTGGCATGCCCCATCCCTTTGCCCTCTTCCTGGGGGCTCTACCTGTTTCCCCCATTCTGCCCCACATTCCAGAGCTCCCTTTTCAATTGAAACTGAGAGGGCCCCCCAGTATAGAATTGCATTCCCACCCCATTCATTTCTCCTGAGCACTTACTATGTGTCAAGCACTGAGGAGGGGGACAAAATCAAGAAGACATGGCTCTTGCCCTAAATGCAAGTAGGCGGGGATCAGGAGGGATGCACGTATAAACGTGCCATGCAAACCCTTCATACACATACACTACAGCCCATGAGGTGTGCTAGAAAGGCAGCATGAAGGGCCAAGGTAGCACCGGAAGGAAATCAGTTACTTCTGTCGGAGGCTGGAGGATGGTGAGAGGCCATGGGATAATCTAGGCAGACTCCCTGGAGGAGGTGGTGTTTCGGTTGGGCTTTGAAACTGGGTAAGGATTTCTGGAGGCCAGCAATTCCAGATGGAGAGGCTGGTAGGTGCTGAAGCAGAAAGGCATGAAAATGAGACAAGTAGTACCTCACAAGAGGCATGGAGGATGGAGGGAGGGCAGTACCACAGAAGTGAAGATATAGATTGAGAGAAGATCATAAAAGGCCTTTGGTACCGGGGAGTAGAGGGTGCACCCTTGATCCTATAGGCAATGGGGAGCCAGTACAGGTGACCTAGTAGGTGACTAGAGAGTTGACATAATCAACTCTCCAACAGATTAACCACCCACCTACCCTCCGAAACTCCAATTATATAAAATTAAAATGCAGCAGAAAGCCTCCCCAAAGATGACATGCAGGAAGGTGGTCTTCTGAGGTGTTCTCTGGCAGAAGCCTCAAGACTGGGAGCAGTGCAGGGGCTGCCATCCCACAGGCTGTGCTGGGCTCTGCAGTGGAGTGGGGTTCTGTTCACACATGGTATCTGCCGGCAGTCCTGGCAGAAAGTGAGAAGGGGTGGGATGGGCCAGAGGCCACACTGCTTGTGGAAGACAGAACAAGAGGGAGGGAGCCCAAGGTCACCCTGCCCGATGGCGCCGGAGTCAGATAGAAACCCAGGCTATTTGGCTTCCAGTCTGGCTGTGTGGTTGGAACCTGTGGCCTCAGGAGCCTGCCAGTTATAAAAAACGGCAACTGTTCCCCCATGCCAGCATCTTCAAAGAGCCCAGAAATCCCAACCAGGAGTTAGCTGGCAGTGGGCCTAAACCATGTACCCTTTCCTTGATAGAGGGAGGGTGGGTGTTGGCAGCTCTGAAGGAGGAAGGTCTAGGAGAGATGGGGCTTTTGGGGGAGGAATTTCTGTGATTCTGGCCTTATCCATCTTGGGGATGGCAGGGGTGGTGGTGGTTTCCTAAGCTCTGAGCATCTGTTGACACCCTTCCCTGGAGAAGGGGAGACTGAGGCATGGGATGGGGACTCAGGGAAGGATCCTGGAAAGGGTGCCAGAGGGACAATCAGGAGGGGAAATGCCTGCTCAGTGGGCATGACGACCTCAAATGGCTTCTTTCTGATCACCAGCCAACCCTGGGCCGTGCATGTACTGGGAGCTGTGCTAATCACAGGCTGTGTACAGGGACAGTGATGAATAAGCCCGCGGTTCTGTCTCCACCACTCTAGGCCTACCAGGGCACAGAGTAGACACTGACATCTAAGAAGAGAAGGAGACAGACTGCAAACCCTCCAGAGAAGCAGTGCCAGGACAGCAAGGCCTGACCACAGCTGGGTTGTAGGAAGCAGGCAGGATTCTAGCGGGTGAAGGAGGAGAAAGGATGTTTAATACCAGGCTGAGGGGTCAGGAAGCTGGGCAGTGGAAAGCTAATGAGAGCATCTGAGCTGCCCGGAGGTGGGGCCATTGGGCTTTCAGAATGCAATTCTGGCAGCAAAGTGCAGGAGTGGCAGAACCCCGCCTAGACCCAGCCAGGCTGGGTTTCCTCCTCCTAGGTGCCCAAACCCCCTGCTCACCAGGGCTGGGTCACAAACGCAGAGCCCCTGACGTTCCAGGGCACACGTGTACACAGCCCACCTCCCCACACCCTCCCTGCCCTCAGCGCCCTTGTGCAGGCAGGGGAGATTTCTGGTTCCCAGCGGCACTCCTCTGTCCCCCCACCCCCCTGCCCTGCCCATTCTTCTGATAAAGAACTGAAAGCAAACAGACCCCTCCACCTCCTGCCCCTCAGGAGTGGCCCCCAGCTGGGAAGAACCAGTATACCCTAGAGGGAGGCCTGCCCGTTTCCCACATCATCCTAGTCTCAGGACCCTCGATTCCCAGAGCAGATCCCTTTCCTTGTTCTTTCAAGCTGGAGAAGGCGCCTTGGTCAGGGTGAGAGAGGCCGCTAGTTAGAGACCAAGGGTGCGCCCTTGGTGGGCTTGGGCAGGTCCCAGGGACTGTGCAGATGTGGGCAAAAGCTGAGCACGACACATCGCGGGACCTCCACCCGTGCGGAGAGAGCAGCCGCCCCTCCACCTAAGCCCCTCACCAGACTGTCCAGGCTCACCCCTCAGTGTGGGACAACGAAGCCGACCCACCCTTTGCTGGTCGGGAAAATGTGTCCCAGGCCTGCGGGTTCCATGTTGTGCGCGGGGCAGAAGACCTCTCTTCTCCATTCTCCCCGCCACGCAGCTCTCTCCCATCCCCTCCATCAGGGCCCCTCGCCTCCTGGAGCTTGCGGGAGGCCTGCTGCAGTCTCCTTCCGTCGGATCTGATATCCCAGTCTGGGGGGCTGTTTAGAGACCCTCTGTCCACCGCCCCATCCCTGCTGTTCCACTGCCTAAGCGCGCCAGCCCGGGCCCCTCCCTCTCCTACCCCCTTTGCAGCGGAGCCCGGGGCGAGCCTAGGGAGCAGACGCAACAGATTGCAGAACGCTAGAGCGCGGAGCCCGCTTCCTCCGCTCGCCGCCCGTCGCCCGGCCTGCGCCCGCTGCCCAGACCCCCGCCCTCCGGGCTCCGCTAAGCCGGCCATTTAGATGCAGCTCACAGGACGCCGGGCGGGCGAGCCGCCGGCTCCCCAGGCCCCTGTCAGTCCACTTCCCTTCTGGAGGACCGCCGCAGGAAGCGAGGCAGCAGGCGGCGCGGCCCCGCACCGAACTGCGCGCCAGGGGCGGGGAAAGACCCGATCCCCGTGGACCCCAACAGCCCCCAGCCCCGCCGGTTACTGGGGTGGGAGTGGCAGAAGGAGCGGCCGGGACGCGATCTAGGGGATCTCTCGTATCCCTATAGATCTCCTGGGTGGTTACGCCCCCAGACTGGGCTTTGGACCCTTTCTAACCAGGAGAGGATAGGAGCCCCCCCCCCCACGCCTCCCCCACCCGTCGCCCTTTTCCTGGGCTGCTCTAGGTCCCCAGGGCGGGGCTCGCAGGCTCTGCCCCCTCCAAAGGGCTTGGGGGCTGGAGCTAACTCACGCTGCAACCAGAGATGCCAAGCTGGGAGCGGGGGCTGCGAGTCGGGGGGTTGGGGGTTCGCCTTTCTCCAGTCTCCTCTGTGCCCCCTCCAGCGGCGCCCGCCGTATCTTCACTTGAGTCCGCGCCGCGACACTTACCGTGGGCGAACAGCGCCGAGAGGCAGAGCAGGGCGGCGCCACCGCGGCCCGACATCCCTGGGGCCATGGCCGAGGCGCGAGCGGGCTGGGGCCGAGGGGCAACAGTCGACGTCGACTTGGCCCCAGGCTGGGCTTGGTCACATCCAACTCAGGGTGGCCGTGGTACCCGGCTTCTCTGCTGAGGCTCTGGGTGCCAGAGAGTGCAATTCGGGGACACTTTGAGGGGAGGGGGCGTCCCAGGCGTCGCCGGTTACACCCTCGGAGCTGGCGGGGGCGCAGCTCCGGGCGGGAGGAGCCTCCACCACCCCCGACTGGTGCCCCCTGCAGGATCTGTGCGGCCAGTGGGAGCCGCACGTGCGGTCCTGGGACCCGGCGGCCACCCGCGGCCGCGTCTCGGGGGCTGCCTAGAGCCAAGTGCTGTGTCTTCCAGCTACGCGGCCCAGCTCAAATCCGAACTCGCTCTAGGGTGCAGATTTCCAACACAAGCCTCAATTTCTTCGGTTTCGGTAGCAACCCCACATGGACAGCGCGGCTTCCTTCTTGCAAGAGCCCTGCAGCAGCTCCAGCATAAAAATTCCAGGTTCGGTGCAAATGAATAATTTCGTTTGCAAAGAAAGAGAAAATCCAGGCAACTTTAATCCATCCAGAGCAGGAAAAGTTTCCGTGCAGTGCTGAAACCGGCGACGCGGGTCGCCACCACCCTAGGCGACGCCTGGACGGAATGCCCGAGGCGGGCGGCCCGTGGCTTGTCCCCTCGTAGAGCTGGCTGTTCGGCTCCAGTGCGCTCTCTCCAGCCTCGACCAGGGCCGGGGGCCTGCACAGGCCGGCTCAGCGCCGTTTGCCCGAGCAGCGGCTCTTCTGCTGGGGCTAGCGCGGTGCGGCCGGCAGGGGCTGCCCCGTGCACATGGGGCTTGGAGAAGCAAGGTGACTGAAAAGCCGGCTAATGCGCCTGACGCGAGCCTTTCCTGCCCCGGGCGTCGACTCCAGCCTCCGGCCTTAAGCGTATAGGACGGAGAGGAGCTCGGTCAGTCTGCCGTGGCTCCGTGCTGCCCCCCTCTCTTCCGAGGTCTCGCTGTCTCAGCAGAGGTGCCGGCTGTTCGGCCTCGCTCCTCGCCTTCTCCGGTGGGGGGGGCCGCACAAACCTTGAACTTTCCCGGGGTTCAGAGTCTCCGACGTTTCCTTCTTCCAGCGGACCTGCGCCCTGCCCTCGGTGCAGCCGGGCATCGGCTCTCTCTGTCTCTCTGTCTGTCTCTCACTCGGAGTCAGTTTGGGCGAGTGGAGCGCTGCGCCAGCCCGGGCTGCGGGCGGCGAGAGCCGGGCGCCAAGCCAGGGGCCGCGGCACCCGGCGCCCGCGCAGCCCGCGGCCAGGGAGGCGGCAGCTGGTGCCTACGGGGCCGAGACGAGTTAAGGTGCCGGCAGGGGAGCCGGCTCCCCATGGACATATGTGGGGGGAGAAGAATAATCCAGGAGCAAAAGGAAGAGGAGGTGGGGGGAACCACAGTTGCACGAAGCAGCCGCCGCCGCTGCCGCCGCCTCCTCGGCGCTCGCGCCGGCTGCTCCGTCGTAAATGACTCGAGAGAGACACACACACACTCGCGCTCGCCCGCCCTCCTCCCCCGTCCGGGATTCAGCGCCCACCCCAGTGGTAGCGGGCGCTGAGCCTGGCGCGCTCACTCCCTTCCCCTCCCTTCCCAGTTTCCCCGTGGTCACGTGGTCCCGGAGCGCGCGGCCCACGACTCGCGCGCCACGGAGACCCTCCGCCCCCGCCCAGCGCCCCAGCTCCACAGCATCCCTCCCCTGTCCACGTGTCCATTCCGCATTCCCAGCCTGGGGGCGCGCGTGGCTCCTTAATGAGACTCGGGCAAGGGCCGACCTCGCGATTCTGCTCGCCCGTGTTTTATGTTTCATTTTTCCATCCCAGTGCAGGCTAGCGCCGGGGCCCGAGTGCGGACGGCCCGGTGCAGCGGCTGCATTTCCCTCGGGCAGACGCCACCGCAGCCACCGATGTCCCTTTTCAAAGGATGTCCGCTCCCCGCCGGGCTCTGCTTTACAACCGCTCTGCCAGAGGCGCGGGTAGGGGGTACCCTATTCCCAGCCCCATAGTCTGCGGGGGGCTTTAGGGGAGGGGGGCACTGGGTGGGAATCAGCCTAGCCGGCGTACCCAGCCGCTCTAGCGCCGCGGCGAAGCTCGCCAGCTCAGCTTCGTTTGGGGATTTGTCCGGGCGCTGCTGGGGTAAAACTCGCCTGCTGCTGGGGTTGGGGGATGGAGAGGAAGGGACTTTTCTTCTTACAGGTTGTTTTGTAAGCCTTTAAAGGGACCTGGAGGGGGGGTGGGGAACTGCCCCTCTTGCACACTCACCCAGGCACCTGCTGACGAGGGGGAGGGGTGGCTGGGCGGCGTTCTTCCCCACCGTCAGGCCGTTTGCATTAGAGCGCAACCTAGATCAGACCCGACAAGTCAACCATCAGCCGTCAGCCAGGCATTCGATCAATGGCAATGATTTTATAGCATTCTTGGGTAGGAATCACGCTCCAGCCCCCCTGGTACGGCTCTCAATCCCATTCTACTCTGGAGGGACAGGGTCTTCAATCCTATGGACATAGCTGCTATGGGGGTGGGGTAGGGACCGTGGATCTTGAGGGCCACCCTGCACTGATACCTCTGTACTCAACCAGAGGGAAAGTGTGGGGCAAGGTAGGTCGGAGCAAGGCCAGCTGGGGTGCTCAGTCTCCATCCCCCATTTGCCTGACTTGGTCCTAGACCTCTTGACCCTGTGGATTTTCTATTCGTCCAGAAAAGTGACATTTTCTCTTTGGAAAATGGGTTTAGGCCATTCCTGGAAGCCTCCCTTCCCCCATGGCTGCTGGCTGTAGCTGCCTCAGCTTGATGCTGGGGCCTGCAGAGAGTGGCTCTCACCCTTCCCCCACCGCCACATCTGTCTGGAGCTGGGAGGTGCAGTGGAGAGGGCTGGCCTAGCCGAGTTCTTGGAGGCCCTGGGGACGGAAGGTGCTGGAGTCGTCAAGGAAGATGATTCTCATTAGGCTTCTAATGCCTGATGGCAATTAATGTCACCCAAGGGCTTATTAACCATCCCATTGAGAGGCAAGCCAGCAATCAGTCCCTGTGTGTGTGGGAGAAACTGGGCAGGGAAGAAGCCACCTCCCGAGACAGGAGGGATCCAAGAAGAGGAGGAGGGAAGTCTTCTACCCCTGCCCACCTCCCCAGATGGAAGGCGCATAGGGCTTGTAAAGAGGTAAGTCCAGAGGAGAGACTCAGTTTGCTTTTCATAGCTGAGGACCCACTGCCCCAGTGATGTGGACCTGCTCCACAGATGTTTGCAGCTGACATGGACCAGCATCCCAGCCCACTCTCAGAGCCGTCTCTGGAAACTGAACATAGAATTCTAGATCTTCTCCCACTGCCCTTCCCACTACCACCCCATCCCTCTTAAGTGGTAGGAAAATGAGCCTACCTTTGCCCATTCAGTTGTCCTCCTAACTCCCTTCCTCCTTCTCACACAAGTATAAGCCACTGCTCACAACAGTGAGCAAGACAGACTTCACCTGTGTTCATGGCACTTACATTCTAGAGAAGAAGACAGGCACTGAGCTTATGACTGACTACAGTTGTGATAGGTTATGTAGCATCATGCATTTTTGCTAATCTTACGGAGAAAATGGAGGTCTAGGGTCTGGAATGGGATATGGTCTGCTACCTTTAAAGAATGTCATTTCAGCCTCAGGTTCTTCTGGTACCTACCCTTCATGGACCCAGAGCCTTCCACTGGGTTGGCATGTCTGATCATCCTCTGCTCCTCCAAACGGCAGATCTCTCTCCATGCCCCCAGGAGGCAAAGGGCTGCTGATTAGGGAATAAAATGCCCAAGTTGCTCCAACTCCATTGCCCCATGGGCTTGTTCCTCTTGGCAGTACCAGTTCCAGGGCTTGGGGAGATAGCAAATGGCATGAGGTAGACAGCCAGCTGTTCCAACATTCCAATTCGCATGTCATTTACTGACATATGTTCCCTCGGGTCTTTCCTACCATACCCGCAGACTGCCCTGACCTCACCTGTGAGGCCTAGGCATGGACTCCAACTAGCAATGTGAGATGGGACCTGGCTATGAGGTCAGAGGAGCAAGCGCAGGGCCAGCCTGGACTGGAGAGAGAATCTGGCATGTGTATACTCTACTGCTCCAAACAGGCATCTTATTCACTAAAGTAGTGGCATCTCCTTTCTGTCATTTCCATTTTGTTTAGGACCAAGTGTCTTTCTAGGTAGGACACTGGCAATGGTTGGGGGTTCTTTTGATCCCCATCCTCCTGCCAGGCAAAGTTGGGGGCAAGTTGGGCTCTGTTGCAGGCCCCTGTGCCCTACATGGATGCCCATGAAGGACACACACTTCTTCTGCCTGACCCTGCCACCATGGTGGACATGGTGACATCTGCTCTGTCAGCATGTCCCTGTTTTTCAGGATGCCTGCCAACAGGAGAAGATAGGACAGGCCAATGTGGGCTTCACTAAGGGGAGTTCACCATTTGGGGGGCTCCTGGGATTCCCTTGGAATCCTAGTCTGGCTTGGCTGGAAGGGACTCAAGAGATATCCTAAGCCAACCCTCTCATTTCACAGCTGTAAAAACTGAGGCCTATTAATTCAGCTATTTTATTAGGTACTTTGACTTTTTTTTTTTTAACTTTAATTTTTTTAACTCTAATTACATGTGAAGCTAGGTACTAAAATACAGAGGTTTGAATAAGATAGACAAGACCTTGATGGGAAAGTTCAAGAGCTTAAGGGTTCCTCAAGCCCCTATTGAGTGCCTAGTAATATTAATAGCTGACATTTATTGAGTGCTTTTCATGTGCCAGGCACCGTGCTGGGCATTTTGCGTGCCTTATCTGCATCCCCACTACATTCCTGTTAAATAGATACTATTACTATTACTATTTTCTAGATGAGAAAATTGAGGTTCAGAGAAAGTAAGTTTCTTGCCTAGCATCACATAGCTAGAAAGTAGCAGACCACCACTCAGTGTGTTACCTACTTAACCACTTTTACTATGAGATGTAAGTTCTCAGGATTACACATGACAAAGCTACTGTCTCTGGCTGGAGAAGCTCACGGTCAGTGGGGGCACCAGGCATAAACAGATCATTCAGTGCAGGGAGGGCAATGCTGTGGAGGCCAGTGCAGGGGACCTGGGGGCACAGGCCTCTGATGAGAGGGTAGTGTTTTCTCTGCAGCACCATCCTGAGCAGCTCAGTCTTTTGCCTCCCCTTCCTCAGCCTCCAGATTCACACCTATGTGATGTTAGTTATACACCCCGGCTAATACAGAGTTATGCAAACATGCAGCTATTACAATAACCACCGGTCTCTACCCTGAGCTGGACCACTTTGCTCCCCCTGCAGGCTGATCTCCCAGCTCAGATTCCAGGATCAATACTGCTTCTCAAGCCAGGAGAATGTCAGCAGTAAAGGGCAGGTGCTCAGGGCCTCACTTCTTCGAGCCTCAGTTGCTTCATCTGTTAAATGTGGATAATCGCACCAACCTCTTGGTCACTTGTAAAATACCCATTAATGTATACTGATTGTCCAATAGTACTGGGCACAAATGCGTGCTTTGTAGTATTGATTGTTACTATTATTGAAACCAAACTGCTCACTGTGATCTACCAGGTCCTTACATGATTTGACCCCTAGCTGTATTTCCAAACCAATTTTTTTAAATCATTTCCTTCTATTTGACTCCACTAGAGACACAAAGTTCTCTCTTTAGTAATATGTCAAACATGTCCCTGCTTTTGGGCTTTTGTATTTGCTGTTCCCTCCACTTGGCGTGCTTTTCCCCTAGACTGTGAGTCTTGTTCCTTTACTTCATTCAGGTCACTGTACCACCTCCCTGACCACCTGATTTAACGTAACACAAGTATCCCTGCCCCATTGCTCTAGCCTCTTACCCTAATTTAATTGCATTCATAGCAGTTGATGTTGAATTTTATAATTTCCATTTAATCTGTCTCCATTGATAGAATGTATGATTCCTAGAGGCCAGGATTCTTCTATATGAACCATTCCCCAGGGTGTCCTCAGTGCCCAGAATGGTGCCTGGCACATGTGCTCCATAAAATAGACTCACAGGATTATCTGTCCATATTCATTTACGTTGGTGATTGGGTCATTCGTTTTACCCAGTCCTTTATAATCAGGTCTTGAGTCTGAGTTCACATAAATGCCCTACCTAGTACCTCACTGCCCTGAACTCCCAGAGTCTGGGAGGCCACTGCCGAGGCCACCTTCACCCCTGATGCTTGTCTTGGTTGTCTCAGTTCTTACTGGGCCCTATTCCTCACGGAGGCTTGAGCTCCTTCAGCTGCCATGCCAACCTCACCCTAACTGGCAGGACTTGGGCTGGGACCCAACAGCCTGCAGGACAGAGCCATCAGTACTCCAACTCTTCCCTAGTGTGAATCCTCTGCACCAAGCAAGCCAGGCCAGCCACCCCATCCCCGGGGTGTCCCCCTTCATGCTAGGCTCATTCTTCTCCTGACACCTTTGCTCGTATTCTACCCCTGCTTCATTAATGTTCTTCACCACCATTAAAATCCTGCTCAAGGGTCTTCTCTATGAAGTCTTCCCAGATTTCTTCAATGTGATATGGTTACCTGGCCTCATGGAAGAAAAGACCCAGCTGAAATAAGGGAATAAGTCAGGGTTCACATTAGCCTCTTCTCAGTTTCTCTCTGCATCTTGAACATATAGTCATCACTACACAGTAAATCCCCGCTGGGATGGGGTCATGTTCTCAGTTAGGGTTATAGATCAGAATCCATCCCATTCGTATTGTATAGATAAGAAACCCAAGGCCCAGGGACAGCTAGAGACTGGCCCAAGGTCACACAGTCAGTTACTGACACAGACAAAAATATAACCCCATGTAATGATGGGCCTGGCTCCTGGCCCCACAGTTTGCCCATCTCCAAAGTTTCACCTTCTGGCTCAGTCCTACAGTGGACTTGGAACCAATTTTCTCTTTAATGAAGGGAATGAGGCTCCCCAGGTCATCAATTTGGGGTTCAGCCCTGATTTGGTGTGCCCACTGGTTCAGCTCAGACCTTGGACTTCAGTTTGAGTCCATTCACTCATGTACTTTATGTACTCATTCACTCATTCTGTTTCACTTTGGACACTTCTTCCTTTCTGAAGCCTTCCCCAACACTGTCCGTACCCTGTCCCTATTCTGTGCACCTATAAGACCTTGTTTCCTGCATCTAAGACTGCATCCAATTGTGGTGATTTGTCTGTCTCCTGCTAAAAAGGGGAGATGCAGGAAGGCAGGCACTATCTGTGTTGTTCCCACTGTATGCCCCTTGCCTGACATCTGTTGGGTGCTCAGTTAATGGTTATTGAATAAATGAATTATTAATCACCTGCTATGTGTCTGGAGCTATGCTAGCTCAATAAAATAGTTTCTGCCCTCAAGGAGCTCCTGATTGTGTGGAAGAAGTAAGTGGGCAGACACATGGAACTATGATGTAGGGTATGAGTATTGACATAGAGGGGCTGTGGGGGATGGAAAGAGGGGCACCTAGTTCAGTCTAGGTCATGGGTGTTGCAGGAAAAAGGAGCACTTCTTGGAGGAGGTGAGCTTTGAGCTGCACAGAATGAAAGACAAGATGGTATGGGCCAGGGAAGTGTGGAGAAGAGAGAGGAGAGGAGGCTGTTACAGGAAGAGGGAGCAGTTTTTAAAAAGACCGGAGCCAGTGGGGCTAGAGTGTGATCAGGAAAGACTGTGGCTGGAGCCCCGAGAGCTGGGGTGGTGCTGGGAAGGGAGGCTGGAGAAGCCAGCAGGCATCTACCCCTACACACACTGGTATATGCCTGTGGTGACATCCGCTCCCAGGGTTATTATACTCAGTTACACACAGCTTCACACGTGCATGATCAAAGACACTGAGATACTTAAAAAGAATCTTATCAGCGTATGTGTATGCATAGTCACACACACGCACACACACGTGCACATACACACCTACTCTCTGCAAAATGAGTTGCCCCCTGAACCATCTGTTTACCGTCTTCCCACTCTCATTTTCCTAGAGCAGATCACCTTTAATTCCTCATCAGGCAGCGCACTCCCTCCCACCCCCACCCTCTGCGGACCCTGACTCTAGCTGTTCCCCCTCCCTTCCTCCCTCTGGCACACCCCCAGAAGAGAGGAGAGTGAGCTAGGACCACCCCCAGGCACCCAGCCAAGGGAAGATTTGGACTGCGGCCATGCAGGCTGGTGCTGGGCTCTACTCTCCCGTCTTTTCTTCCCCAGCCCCCACACAGCTTCACTTAATTCCAGGGCAAAGCTCTGGTCAAATGCAAAGCAAGGGAATACAGAGCTACAGCCAGAGAAATGCAGAGTGAGCAAGGATGCTTCCATTGCCACAGCCCAGCGGCTCAATGGCAGTAAACTCTTGATCCTCCGACTTACTCAACTTTTCTTTTGTTAGCCAGCTTGGCTTCCAGGTGCAGGTGGAAGGAGAAGAGCTTGCAGCCCAACTTCTCCCCAGAGCCTCCCAGCTGCCACCTGTGACCCCAGAGGTGTCCAGCCAGCTCTGCCTGGCTCCTGGGGTTGACAATGCCTGGGATTCCCGCTTTGGGAAGATGGGGGGAGGGGGAAGCCAGGGATGCTAAGGCCCAGGAAGCCCTTACAACATGCACTTATATGACCATTTCCATAAGACGCCATCTGGGAAGTCCATGAGTGGTACAGGTGGGAATGCGAGACCCAGAGCAGCGGGCAATTTGACTGATTGCAAACAGGGAGCTCATTTCCCAGCTGGAATCAAAACCCATCTTCTTCCTTAGTTTTCCACCCACCTCCCAAATCTGATTCTCAGCTTTCTGGGGTCTCACTCTTGCTATAAACCATCTATGGTGCCCCACTGCCTACAGGATTAATTCCAAATTTCCCAGACTGGCATTTAGTGCTTGACATACTTTTTCCCCCCACCTTTAGCCACTCTATGCCTAACAGGCTGTACAATTCTCTGCCTTGGTGCCTTTTGCCGGCTGTTCTCTCTGCTTGGAAGACTTGTTCCTCTTTCCCCACCTCCATGTGAAGCCTTCTCCGCGAAGCCTTATTCATCACTCTAGATGGAATCAATCACTGCCTGCCTTCTAGCTAGAATTCACCTGATCTTTCAGCTGCCCCTATTCACTTATAAAATCCTTAAGAACAAAGATTATATCTTATTCATCTTTAAATCTCCTTCAACACTGAACACAGTTCTGTATGTGCATTTTAGTGTTCAATAACCGTTAGTTGAACAAATGAATGAATGACTGAAGGACAGAGGAGGCCAGTGTCTCAGGTACTTCGTATCTATTACCTTTTTCAGTCTTCACTATAATCCTGAGTGGTATTTACATATGATCTCCACTTAGTGATGTAGAAGCTGAGGCTCAGAGAGGCAAAGTAATTTGCTTTTAAGTTACACAGCTAGAAAGTGGCAGAGCTGGGATTCGATTCCAGGTCTGTCTGCCTCTAAAGCCTTTGTTCATTTCACCTGCCCAGAGAACCTCTGAGTATACATTCCCTTTGAGGCTGATCTTCCCAAGACTTCTCATGCCCACCTCCAAGTCCATCAGCAGAGGATACTCAGAGAGTCTGGGGTGACTACCGTGTCTTCCTCACCTGGAGATCCCTCTCCCCTCCTCACCATAAATGGACACATCCTTGTTTCCACCTCACCACCTGTCTCTCAGACCCTCACAAGCAGTTACCAGGGGCTGGCCAGTGGGTCGTTTGGAAGCTAATTCCTGGAGCCAGACTGCCTGGGTTCAAATCCCAGCTCTGCTATCTGCTACCTGTGTGATCTTGGGTAGCTTACTTGACCTCTCTATGCCCAGTTCCTCTTGTGTAAAATGTGGCTATCAGTTGTACCTACCTCAAATTGTTGCAAAGCACTTTGGGGCAGTGACTGGTGCACGGTAGATATTCTGTGTGTTTGCTCTCATTATTATCCACATCATGCTTCTCCTCTGACATGCAAGCCCAAAAGGGGTGGCCTTCCCCCTTCGCTCTCTGAGAAGAGTGGTCTCCAAGTTGTTCTGTTGGTTTCTGATGGGCCTTCTACCCTCTCTAGGCCTCCTGTGTAAGATATCCTCCTGTGTAAAATCGGGCAGGGGGAGCAGCTCCAAGGAAAGCCGAATCCAAGTTACTTCTGTGGTGACAAATGCTTAATAATAACTTTACAAATCCAGTTGAATTACTATGAATAACAGCACTCTTTTTTTCTTTTGGTATGGATACTGCTCCCGTCTCCCAGAGAGCTCATAGCTACAACCCTGAAATCCACCCAGAAGAATCATTACTGGGAAAACAAGCTAAAAATAACCCCAACGGAAGCAGTGCCCGCTCAGAAGCAGTTCTTTGGAGGTAGGGGATCCAAGGAACCTCTTCTGTTGTTCTGGGGCCATTGATTATGATTTTTAAAGCTGAAGTTGCTTTGGGAGGTGGGTCTCATCCCCTGTCCCCATGGTCTAGGCCCCTAGTTCATCTGCAGTATGCCCCCCGCAGTATCTGGCCTGGTGCCATCTTCTGGTCACCCAAGAAGGGCTGGGGCAGCCTGGAGTGCCCCTCCTGGTCCCCCTGCTGGCTTGGTTTACCACCCTGTGCGACCTGAGCTCCCTTTTGCCTCCTGAGGGCTAGGATCCCTGAGCTGGCGGGGCTACCCCTCTGCCCCATCCTGTGAGTCGGCCTGACTGGGAAGCCGCTGCCCTCCACTGGGGGTCTCTGTGTGCCAGGCGCTCTGCTAGGTGCTTCACATGCATACCCTCACCGCTTCCTCCTTCAGGAAGGTCCCATTTTCCAGGTAAAGGAAGGAGGTGCCGAGAGACTAAATCACTGGTTCAAGGACACTCAGGAAGAAAGCAAGGGCAGGAATTTGAACTCAGGTCAGGTCTGCCTGATACTCAAGGTTACAGACATTCCTTTAGGAAGCCCTGAGTTGAGGGGTCTTTCTTCCCCAGGACCGGTATGGCGAGGGTGCTGGGGGGATGCTCAGCATGTGATGGAGGCCACGGTCGCTCTTCAGATGATGTTTCCCAAGGTGCGGTGTCTCTGTCGGCAGGGAGGGGATGACTCCCCGTTAAGCCCTGGGGGTTCCCTAGGCAGGGACTGTGCCTCTCAGACTGTACTTCATCCAAGACAGGGCTGTGTCTCCTCCATCAGAAAGGGGGTTCCCAAGGACAAGAACCCCCTCAGCCTGGGACTTTCCCCAAGTAAGACGACCTCTCCCCACAATCTGGAAGAGGCCCCTTTCTCTCCTCTAAGACTGGGGGCTTCCTCACAGAAGGGCTCACACTGTTCCACTAGACGAGGGCTCCCCGACTAGGGCCCTCACCCTCCTCAGATCCAGTCTCATCAGACCCTGCCCTTGATCTCCCTTTCCCCCTGCTTGCTGTTTCCCTGGGATTCCAGAGTTCCTGGCTGGCCACACAGCTGACTAATGGGAAGGGAAGAGGCATAAACAGGGGGCTCCCCTTGGCAGGGACCAAGGCTGTGTTTCTCCTCCCATGGAGACGAATGCTTGTCCCTGGGAAGGCTGATGGCTTTTCTTCCTGAGTGCCACAGTTGCTCTTGATTGAAATGGGTCCCTGTAGTGAGGAGGCTGACTCGGGTGATGGGGAGCTTCTGGTCCCCCCCCACCTGGCCTGTAGGCTCCGTCCATCTGCGGAAGATAGATGACATTATTCCAAGCCCAGATGATGCAAGCAAGATCAGAAAAAGTGTTTAATTGGAATGTTAGGGGCTGGGGCCTTGCTCTGCTGGGGTGATGATTCCCCCGTGGAGCTTGTCCAAGCACAGCCTGGTTGGGAGGAGGTGCGTGGGAGATGCTGAGTGACCCTGGGGAGGCCAGCAGATTGGAAGGCTGGCAGCCTTTGTCCACTTCTGCAGTGAGAGTACCCAACGGGCCTCTGTATCTGTCAGTGGCTATGCCTCCTGCTGTGGAAACTGAGGCACAAGGAGGGGGAGTGCTGTGATGAGAGGCATTGCTGGGATGAGTTTGGGATGCCAGAGCTGCAAACCTTGGTCTTCAATTCTGGCTGACAGCTCTGTTTCCCACCTGCTGTCAAACCCTTGGCTTCCCATGACCAGCCCTGACTCCCCCCCATGTTGAGAGGAGGGCTGTGGAAGAGGGTGGGTTGCCCCATGAAACAGACAGGAAACGGCCCAGGCTCTGGGCTCCCTTCTGCCTCCGGCTCCAGCCTGCTGAGGGCGGGCACGTAGCAATAGAGTTTGGAAGTCACTTACCCTTATCTGTGCTGGGCAGGAAACTCTTCCCATAGTCTCCAGTGCCTAAGAGGTCACTACCATGTGGGGGAAACTGAGGCAGAGAGCTGTGCTTGGTGCCATACCATGAGCAGCCCTCTTACCTTCCACAGTGGTCCTGTCCTAGGAGTTGAGGAAGACTGGGGGTGGATGAGCAGGGAGGGCCCCGTCCATCCTCCTGTTGTAGAAAGCTGACTGCAGCGCAGTGCTGGGTGGAAGGTGGCCAAGGCAGGGGAATGTGAGGTATTCCTGGGTATACATAGCTCTGGTGAGTGTGCTCATGCTCCTTGCCTGGCTGTGGAGTGAGTTGAGGGAAAGAACAGGCTGGGGAGGTGGCTGGCAAAGGGAGCTAAGGGTGCAGAGAGGTGTGACACATGGACTTGGGATAGGGTGACAGCTGCAGGGGAAGGGCTGGAGGAAATGAGGGGTCTGAAGTCTGAATCTGGGGTTTGGAGTAACTTGAAGGGGAAGGCTGGCAGGGGGTGGAGAGAAGTCCCCAGGGCTGCTGTCTCCAAGGTATATCCACTGTTCTACATCAGCCTCAGAAGTCTACACTCAGGACTTTCCATTTTACTACTGTGAACACAATCACAGCATCACCATCACCACCACTATCATCATTTTCATTACCATCATTGTCACCACTCTCACCACCACCACCAACACTACCACCATCACCATTACCATCATTACTACCATCACCATCACCATCATCACCACCATCACCACCACCATAACCATCATCACCACCACCATCACCATCATCACCACCTTCACCATCACTGTCATCACCACCATCACCAGCATTACCACCATAACCATTATCATTACCACCATCACCATCATCACCACCATCACCACCACCACCACCATCATCATCACCACCTTCACCATTGCCGTCATCACCATCACCACCACTACCACCATCACCACCACCACCACCACCATCACTATCATCACCACCATAACCAGGATTAGCACCATCACCATTATCATTACCACCATCACCATCATCACCTCCACCACCATCACCATCATCACCACCATCACCACCACTACCACCACCACCACCATCAGCACCACCATCACCACCATCATCACCATTATCACTATCATCATCAAAGTCATCATTATCACCAGTCATCAGTCATTGTCCTTGTCCTGCCCTCCATTTCTGCCTGATATCTTACAATTTATTCCAAAGCAGTTCCATATCCATTGTCTAATAAATTAATCAGAGTCTTGTGAAGCAGGTGGGGTTGCTCTGATTATCTCCATTTCATAGCAGAGGAAACTGAGGCTCCATGATGGTAAGCGACAAGCCCTAGGTTAAACAGCTGCTCACGGACCAGCTATTACTAGGGCTGAGCTTTTGTCCCTTGTCCCGAAGCTCTTCCTCCACAGCAGTCACCATTCCTCCCTGTCTCCTGCTTCTCCTCTTCCACTTGCCACCAGCATGAACTGGCTCTAGCTTTAATAAACCAAGGAGGCTTTAGCCATAGAAGTGCAAGCCTCGATGTATGCCCAGGGGCATGTCCCTTCCCTTTGTCAGGCTCCAATCTCCTTATTTCCACAAGTACATTTTGGGCCTGATGCAATCTAAGGGTTCTTTCTAGTCTGTTAGTCTGTGTTGCTGTCACAGAAAAAGTTATGGAAATGGAAGAGATAGAAAAAGATAGGACATGGAGACAGACACACACAGACTAAGAGAGAGACCCAGAGAGACCTAGGAAGACCTAGCTGAAAGACTCAGTAAGATCCAGGAAGATACCAGAAACAGGGACAGAGATAGAAAGCAGAAAAGGGACTGAGAAAGTGTCAGAGGAGACTTAAGAGGCCAAAACCTGGTTGGAGAGCAGGATAAAGTGGCTACTGCTCTGCTGGTGGTCTCTCCCAGGGCCCCTGACCTGCATCAGAGGCACAGCTGCCTAAAGAAGAGACAGTCAGTGCAGCCTTGGAAGCTCCTGGGTGTTGTGTGTTTGTGTGTTTGTGTGTGTGTCGCCATGCATTGAGTTGCAGGTTTCAGAATTCTTTTGTTTGGACACTGGGAAGGATGTTGGGACTCTTCTCGGGGCTTTCTACCTCCTTATAGTCTGGCCCTTGCGGCAGTAGGATTGCTGGTTTGGCTGCCTCTACCTGGCACAGAAAGCCCAGAAAAATGGATATGGTGGAAGTGGGGTTATAGATTTAGCTTATGTTCATAAGGGAGCTGGGGTGGGGGCCTACTGGGGCTCCCCACTCCCTTGCAGAGAATTGGAGATGGCTTCTTGCCTCCTGCAAGGCTCCCTTGTCAGCTCTCAGCCACAGAGGCTCTGCAGCAGTGGACTGGAGGTTGGGCTCAAGCTGGGCTCGGGCACCAATCCACACAATGACCTCGAGCAAGACCCCTGGCTCCTTATGTACATGAAGAGGTGGGAATGGGTGAGTTCTACCTCCTGTGAGTCTGGGAAATGGACCTCCTCAACAACTGGCTCCCATAGGTGCTCTCTGTGCCCCAAAGCCCCTGCCTTATGTGCAGGTGGGCCAGGTTCGCCTCCCTGCTGGGTGCAGGCCCTGCAGGGCCAAGCGCTCAGGGGGCCATCACTCGCCTCTTCCAATCATCTGTTTAATTCACAAATCCAACATGATCACTTCCCTCTTTAGGGCCCTCTGTGGCTTCCCATTTCTCTGAATAGAGTCCAGGTGCTTCCACAAAGGCCCCGTGGAGCTGCTTCAGCACTAGACCTGAAGGTGCTGGGCTGCTCACATCACCCCCACCCACCCGCAGCCCATATCCACCTCATCCCAGCAAAGTCCCTGCTGAAGAGGCAGCCAAAGGCACCCCCCTAGGTTTCCGCTGGCTGAACCTGGGGTGGGCCTACCATAAGGGCCGGCAAACCAAGGCTACAGGGACCTAGAGTACATGAAAGAGTCCAGAAAAATGAGGCAGGGTCAGAGCCTTAAGGGGTCATGGCCAGCACAAGCTACGAGGAAGCATGAAGCCAGGAGGGAGCAGAGGCTGCAGGTGGGAGGCCTGGCTGGCCCCGGGCTCTGCTAGGGGAGCTCCCCAGATCTCTAGCTCCCAGGCAAGACAACCTGTCTCTCATGTTTTCCTACTAAGAACCCCTCCATTGGTGGAGGGAGGGACCCAGCAGAGCAACCGTGAAACACGTGTCCCCTGCTGGTTTTGCACCCTCGTTTCCCTCCCTCACTCCTTTCCTCCAGGTTTGACCTTATGCTTTAGCCGTAGAGGACTGTGTTCTCTGAACACATCATGCTGTTTAACTGCTTTTCACTTGCTGCGCCCTTTGCCTGGAACAGCCCCTCCCAGCTATTCCCAGGGCACTCACCCCTCAAACTGCCTCCTCTGGGAAGTGTTCCTGACCACCCCCTGCCTCACTTGCAAAGCCGGTCACTCCCTCTTGTTTCCTATGCCCCTGCAAATGCCTGGCAGTGCCTGGTTCCTGTTACCTTCCCCTTAGACCGAGAACTCGCCGAGGGGGAGACCAAGTCTTTCATCTCAGCATCCTCGGCTCCTGGCACAGGGCCTGGCATGCAGGCAGCATTAAAGTTGGGTTGTGTAAGTGAATGGCTTCAAAAGTTCCTGCAGTGACCTTAGGAATATGAGAGGAAGACCAGGTTGGGGCGGACTGGGGAGAGAAGGGGAGTGAGGTTTGGCAGGCTGAACTTGGGCTGACAGTGGATTTGGACATGGAAGTGCCCAGGATGAAAGGGGCCTATGGGCCTGGAGCAGGTCAGGAGCGGTGAGAGACCCTGGAGCTGCACACGTACGGCTGGTAGCTGGAGCTGTAGGGTGCATGCATGTGCTCGGGGATTGAGAATCGAGAAGCTGAGGAAGCCGAGCAAGGGCAGGCCTGAGGAGGACAGTGTCCCCCTTCTCTAGCTACCAGAGCTAGGGCTGCCTGCTGGTCCTTCCGGGGCCAGAGATAGCCATACTTTGTGGAGGACAGAGATGCTCAGGATGACAGTGTCTGTGCCATTGGAACATGTCTTTCTCACCCTCCAGCCCCTGGTTTCAGCTACTCATTAAGGAGCATGCAGATGAGCCCCTAAGATTTCCCTCTGCCAGGTAGCCAGCACCTCCCTTTTTCCATAGCGTGGGCACCACTGGCATGATGAGACTGCAGAAACCCAATGACAGCAGGAGGCAGACAGTGGGGGAAAGTCTAAGGAGGGATCATGGCCAGGCTCCAAGGCTGGGGCCCGGGTAGAGGATGGGTCTCTTCAGTGCCTTAGCCCATGGGGGAAACAGTCACTGTTTATGTAGTGCCCTCTGTGTGCCATGCATGGTAGCAGGACGATATAGGTGCGTTCTCCATGACTTCCTTTCTGGGAGAGAGCTTACCCTGTTTTACAGATTAAGAAATTGAGGCTCAGAGAGGCTATGACTGTCCCATAGTCACACAGCATTGAGCTGCAGAGCCAAGTGGTGGAAACCAGGCTTCTGGGACTCCATACTCCATATCATTCTGGAAAGTCACACTGGGAGGGAATGTTCCACAGGACTGGACATGCCTGCACAGAGGCTACATCCTCCCAGGAGCTGTGGCTGCCGGGCGCAGTGCACTCTCGGGTCATGGCTGCCACTTCATTCTTTTGTTCTGTGGTCATCATTAGTAGTACAATCCAGTTATTTCCAGCTGTCCCCACCTATCCTTTTCTATATGGAGGATTGCAATGCCTGGTCCCCTTAAGCAGGGCTGTGTTCATTCTGACTCCTGACTTGTGACCAAAATTGACACCTGTCATTTCCAGCCCAGGCACTTACTGGCCAAAGTGAGACTCTCCAGGGTAAAGTGACAGGCAACAGGAAAGATGTTAGTTGCTCCATCAGCCTGGGACCCAGTGATGGCTGGGAGCAGAGCTCTTGACTGGTGATGGATTTCAGCGTGAGCAAGAAGGAGCTGGTTTTCAGCCACTGAGGTTTGGGCGCTATTTGCAACTGCAGTGTAATGTAGCTGATCCTGACTGAGACATACCTTTTCCTCATTGCTTTAAAAAGGCATGTAGGCCAGTTTGCTTCCAAGGCTGTTCCCCTGCTGGCCCTGGGACCATCACTCCCTGAGCTCTTCTATAGAAGGGCCTCATGGTATGCGGATATTCCCACCAAAGCTGTGGTCTTGATGCTGCTCTGAATGCAGAATCTGAGCGCCCAGGTTTCTGGGAGTTTCCCAGCTCCCTGCTGCTGCCATCATTGTTTGGAGATAGTTCTATAGTTTACAAAGACTATTCATGCTTATGAATATGCCCTCTCTCTCTGAGGACACACAGTTATTCCCATTTCACAGATGGGCAGACTGGGAACCCGAGAGGCTAAGGAGCTTGGCCAGGCCATGGCTTATTTGAGTCACAGACCTGGGAGTGGAATCCAGTTTTAGCTCCAGTAGCCCCTGTGTTTCCCACACCCTAGTTAGACCAAGAGTAAGGCCTAGATTCCCAGGAAAGAGTGCAAACTAGAGAAGAGGTCTTAATAGTCAGTAAGGAAAGTCCAACAGCTGGGGCAAGTTGGAATCACAGG
The DNA here is from genome assembly GCF_030020395.1 of Manis pentadactyla. Classification (NCBI taxonomy): domain Eukaryota; kingdom Metazoa; phylum Chordata; class Mammalia; order Pholidota; family Manidae; genus Manis; species Manis pentadactyla. The sequence continues at coordinate 148,571,738 of NC_080022.1, forward strand.
GAGAAACCTGAATATCACTCAAGAGTCCTGGAGTTCAAGTAGAGGGTGGCTGGGGAGTAACTGGGCCAAGATGGCAGGGCAGGGCCTACTTAACCTTGCAACAAATCTGTGCCTACCTTCTGCTTTACCCTTACTGTGTAACTTTTTGTGCCTCAGTTTCTTCAGCTGTGAAGTGGAGATGTAACAGGGCCTTTCTCATATGGTTGTTATGAGGTTTAAATGAGATAATATGTAACAAAAACACATACAACAGCACCTGGCTTTCATAAGTGCAAAGTAAGTCTCTGATTTTATAGCACCATCATCACCCACACCACTGCTATCTTTATGATCATTCTTATGACTTTGGACAAGTCACTTCCACTCTTTGGGCCTTAATTTCTGTACTTATGAAATGGTGACAGTAAATATATGGAAACTGTGATAATTGTAGATAGTTTATTGAGGGTTTACCAAGTGCTTGCTACCATTCATTCTAAGTTCATCATCTCATTTAATTCTTACATGCCCTCTTCCCCCACCTGCAAAATCAGCTCGCAAATTGCAGAACTGGGACTCTAACCTAGGCCTTCTGACTCCAGAGTGAGTCTTTGACCACCACCGGATAAACTTTATGCGTACAGTATAAAGTCTCCTTGGTGGTGAGTTGCCTACACAAGACAGCATGTGGTGCTGCAGAAAGTATCTTGGGCCCTTAATAAATGAACTGAACTGTGCTGATGTGTGAGCTCTGTGAGTCCACAAGAGTTGATGCCTATGGATTTATGCATGAAACTCTGTCCTTGGCCCTGAACCCTCACACCTCCAAGGCCCTTTCCCCCCTCAATCTTGGGACATTGGTGGAAACTCTTATCCAAAAGTTTTCAGGAATTCTGAACTGGCTGAAAATAGTCAGTAGTAGGAGAAATAAGGTGACTATTTGTACATGTGTGCACACAGACTATTTTTAAGAGGTAAGTGTAGATGACATGCTATTTAAAGTATAATTTGGTCCCTGTGAGAGACCATACATTTGTGGGTCCACCTGTGACATTGTTTTATCTATGATTATTGGTGTGTTTAAGTCATATGTACATTTGTGGGTGTGATGCTTTGTGAACCAAATGTGTGAATATGTTATGTGTGAGTGTATGGCCATCGTGGATGTTTTTGTAATGATATGTGAACAATGGTGTCTGGTAGTATATGTGATATAGTATGCTGTGTGTGTGTGTGTGTGCGCACTCACACATGCCTCCCATATGCAGAGTGCTGGTGTATGCTAGCATGTGTGCCAGTGGGCTGAGTGCCCTGTGTGTGTCTCCGAGAGCCAGAAGGGCCGGTGCAACGTGGGTTGGGGAAGCTGTGCGTTAGAGGGTTTAAACAGGCTTCTGGCTGGCCTGGGTCCAGCTCTCCCCTCTCAGCCTCTGCAAACACTGCCTACCAGACAGGCTGAGTTTTTATACACGTGGAAACAGTCCTCTAAATATTTATTCACCAGCCTGGTGGAATGGCCAGCTTCCTTTTCCTGCCGTTCCTCCACAAGCAGAGCCCTGAGTGTGAGCTTGGTCCCGAGCATGAACTCAGCTCACCTGCCGCTCCACCCCTCCCTGAGCTTAGCCCCATGGCCCCTGCTGCCTCCCAGGAGAAAATGAGGAGGTGCACAGGGAAGCTGCAAGCAGCCCAGTTCTAATCCAGGGTTGAGCTCATTTGCTCCTCCGTCACACCTGTCTTCACATCCACCCGAATGAACAGACATGCTTTTCCACTGTCTCATGGGCATCACGTCTCTGCTCATCTCACCCTTATGCTCGGGTACACCTGAACTCACAGCCTCACCCCCTTACACTCACTGCCACTGCCTATCATACGTCTGCCCTCCACCTCACTGTCCCTTTATCCTCGCTCTGCTCTCAGCCCCACACATTCCCACGGACTCAGGCTCCTCCTCTTCCATCCACTTCAGCTCCAGGAGCTCCTTCCCATACTGCTCAGCCTCCTTCCCTCCTGCTCACCTTGGCCCAGGACCCTGGGGGCAGCCAACAGGGAACTCTGTCCTTGGCCCTGAACCATCACACCTCGAAGGCCCTTTCCCCACTCAATCTCGGGATGTTGGTGGAAACTCTTATCCAAAAATTTTCAGGAATTCTGAGCTGGCTGAAAAGAGTCAATAATAGAAGAAATAAGGTGGCTATTCGTACATGTGTGCACACAGACTATCTCTGTATCTCTGAGAGATAAAAGAGAGAAAAAGAGGAACAGAGACAGAAAAGGACACTGGACAGAGAGGAACACACACACACACATACACACAGGCAGGCAGATAGCAGAAGCCACTGGAAAGTCAGAAATGTGAAAAGATTTCCAGAGAGGGGAAAAGGCTTTTGTTTTGACATTACTTTCAAATAATCCACTTAATAAGAAGTCATATTATTTTCCTTTGGGAAGTTGAGGGAATACATGCCTCCTGATGATATAATTAAGGCAACCTTCAGATACTGCAACTCCCTGCCATGGCTGAGATTCATTTAAAAGGAGAGGCTGGTATCATTTTGTGCCCAAATTTAGGACCCATCATGGGACCTCAATGCTCTCCTGAATCCAGGACTGGCATTCTGGCAGGGCACTGTGTTCATGTGCTGCCCAGGTCTGCTGGTCCCTCACCTCTCCCACCTGCCCTGGCTAAACAGAATTTGAGGGTCAGACATCATCTGTAGAAACAGCTGGAAACAGGGAGAGCCTCCACTTGCTACCTGCCCAGGTCTGACTTCAAGGTGTGTCACTGGGCTCGCATTCCTCCTCCCTATCATGCTGGCTTCTCCCCCACTCTGAGGGGGCTCCCTGGATCCCTTTCCTCCTGCTTTGATTCTCAGACATCTTTCACGTGCTGGGCACTCTGCTAGGCACGGTGATCACATTTAAGCATTACAATCACATTGGGAGGTGGTGGTGATTCCCATTTTACGGAGGAGGCAGCAAAGGCATAGAGAGGTCAGGAATGTGCCCAAGGTCCCACAGCTAGCAAATGGCTGAGCCAGAAGGCTGGCATCCCCTTTGAAGAGGGTCTTCTTGAGGGCTGGGTGTAACATCCTCCTTTGGCAGGTCTCCAATGGTGGCCCTGTGTGGTTGTAAGACAGCATGGGCTTCAAAGTTAGGTGTCCTGGAGGTGACCTGGGGTCCCCATGTGTTCCGGTGGGATCCAGCTAGGGTCTGGTCAGCATGGTGGCCTGGGTTGGGTCCTGGGGAAGTCAGGGCAGGGGTGGCAGTAATAGCCCAGCCTGGGCAGGCTGAGTGGGTTCTGCCAACCTCAAAATGCCATAGCCTCCAGCTGCAGGCGCGGATGCCTCTGTCCATAGCAGCAGAGCCTGCCTGGCAGGGTGGGAGCCCAGCTAATGGCCATGTTTATAGCTCAAAGCATTATTAGCTCTTAGGAGTGCTCAGCCCTCGCTTGTTGTCAACAGCTGAGCTTATTGATTGAGTGACTTGATGTTTTTGCTTATTAAGTGCCCGAGAGTGTTGGCCGATGTGGGGCAGCCTTGGCGGGGGGGAGGAAATGTGTAGCGGGATGCCGTCTGCCGGTGGGCACACACCAGCCTTGCTCACTCGTTCAGGTGCATGTGCTGGGGTGATGGGTGCATATGTGCTCCTGCATGCTTGTGTTTTGGAGAGCAGTTTTAGGAGAAAGAACCTTGGTTTCTAAGTGCAGCAATCACAGAGCGGGGACATTGGGATTTGGATTTGCAAGTCCAGGCTTTGAATCCTGGCCTTATCTCTCCAAGCTGTGAGCTTGGACAAATCCCTTACCGTCTCTGAGTCTTGGCTTCCTTATCTGGAAAATGGGGATTAAAATAATACCAGCTTTGAGTACCTTTGAGATGGAGAGTTAATGAGATACAGCAGTTTGTAAACTGTAAAGTGCCTCAAACCTGCCAGGGAGTGTAACTATTACAACTATTGTGAGCTGAGCTGTGATGCCATAATTATGTTTGTGTTTAGGAGACAGTTTGGTGGAGTGGAAAATGAGCCAGAAGGGGGCCTTGGGGACTGTTGGGAACCCCAGCTCAGAAGGAACTGCACCAGCCTTAGTAGCTCATATTTTGGGAGGACACTGAAATTAGGCACTGGGAGACCTGAGTTCTAGGTCTAGCTCTGGTGTGAACATGCTGTGCAGCCTCAGGAAAGTTGCTCCCCTTCTCTGAACTTTTCCCTTTATTGAAAGAGGGACTGTAAGCTCAGTGGTCTCTAAGGCCTTTTTCAGCTCTGCCTTTTTGTGCATATAGGAATCACTGAGTCTTTTCCATCCACTGGTGAGATTCCCAATGCACTGTGTTCAGAATACCCTGTGTGAGCTTCATTGTGCATGTCGACAGGGTTCAGATGCCCCTGAGCTAGTGCGTGTTGGCAAGTTAACAGCCCCCTGCGCCCTCCAATATCTCAACACATATGCACCAGCCAATTTGTTCCTTGTTAAGGCAGAGGGGCTGGGTAACCAGCTGCCTCTGTGAACTCCAGCAGCTAATGGGGAGAGCCCATTTTAATAACTGATAACAAGATGGGTCCATTAAAAGAACAAATTAACTGCAAACCCAAAGATTACTTCTCTTCTGCTGGTGAAAGGCTGTGGTATGTCAGCTCCATTCATTAAATGAGCGCTCCAGCCCCTTCCCCAGGCAGGGCTGCTGTGGGGACAAGCCTGCCTGGCTGTCCCCATCTCCTGTCTTCTCCTGGGAAAGTGCTTCACGCCCCCCACACCTTTAAATCCCTGCACCCAGCGGGTCCTTCTGCCCCTGGCTGGAGGACACCTTGAGCCCCTCCCCACTTGCTCTGAGGGCCCCAGGGCTCGGAATGAGACAGAGGCCGGCCTTCCCTGACTCACATTTCAGCTCTGAGTGTTTTCCTCTTTTGATTTGGCTGTTAGGACTGAGGTTATTATTATTATTATTATTTTAAATCACTTGGTTGTTCATTCATCCACATTTAACCAATGTGTTTGGAAGACCTACTGTGTGCCATATGGTGTGCTAGGCCCAGTCTCTGCCCTAGAAGAAAGGGAAGCTAGAGGGGAACCCCTCATGCTGTGCAGAGGGTCCTGCTGGGTGGGAGGAGAGCAGAGGAGGGTGTGATAAGTCCTACTCGGAGCGCTCACAGTAGTTGCATCCAAGGAGCATCTTGAAACATCTGTGGAGTTTTTCAGTTGGTGAAGAACTCTGTGCAGTGGGACCAGCATGAGCATGATGTGTATAGAACTTATTTAAGACTAGGACCTGGCAGAGGGCCTTGTACAAAGTAGATGCTCAATTAATGTTTATGGAAAAATGAAATGTTTAGTAAGTATCCATCACAGGCCATACATTTGCAGGTGCTGGAATGGTAGCCTCAGTTTCCTCATCTGTCAAATGAGAATAATTATGTTACCTCACAGGAGAGAAGATAACAGATGTGATGTGCTTGGCACAGTGCCCGGCACATGGTATTATTAAGAGGGAACCCGGACCTTCATCTTCTGCCACCTGGGGAAAGCTAGTCCTCCCTTTCCAGAGCAGGAGGGAAGAAACCAATCTGTCTGAGGCGAGATGGCCGTGCTGGGTAGGCAGGGGATGGAATCTGCCGCTATCTCCCGGGCTTCCTAGGATGCTAGAGGGAGTACCATGCCCCATAGGCTCAGCCTTTGAAGGCCAAGTGGAAGTAGGTCCTAGTAGCAAATAACTTGTAAGAAAGGAGAAAAAAAAAAACATTTTCATGATGTTTGGCTTTCAGATTCATCCTGTCCTGCTAAATCCATCTTGCTTTTCTGTGCGGTTTGATATGGGGTTTATGAGAGGCAGGAGGTAAGTACAGACTCCTCTGTGGCTATCATCTGCCTCCAAAACAATGTCCATATCCCCAAGAGGAGCAATTGAGGACCTTTCTAAATGGCCTCCCAGTCTCATCTCCCAAATCTTCCTCTCCAGGCAGAGCAGACTGTGGGGCCCTTGCAATGGACAAATACTGTTAAAGACCTCTGTGCCTTTGCACATGCTGTTTCCTCTGCCTGGAATGCCCTTTCTACAATCTCACTGCAGAAAATGCTCACTCATTCCTTAAAGCTCTTCAGAATATGCTCTGCATGGGGAAGTTTCCACCAAGTCTCCTTGGGGAGGATAAATCCCTGCCTCTCTGAGTTCTTGTACATTTCCTCAATTGTAAGATGCCAACAATTGTGAGATGCAGCATCGATTTAATAATAGCTTTGGGGGGAAAATAAACTTTGCTTTAAATGTATATATCTACACTTCAGAATTGTGCAGATGTTCTTGAGAAATGCCTTTAAGAAACAGGGAAATGTAGTAGGTGTTTCTCTTATGGCACAAGGGCCTTAAGGATTTCATTCATTCATTCATTCATTTATTCAATATTTATGGAGCTCTGTTCTAGGCACTGAGATGGAACAGTGAGAAAAACCAAGACCCTAACCTCATGTAGCTCATGTTCCATTGAGAGAAACAAATAGTAAACAAATAAAAATCTAGTCTGAATAATATTAAAAGAGGGTCATGATAAGAGCTTTAAAGAAATATAAGACAGGGTAAGACAATGGGGAAGGATCAGGGATTGTTCTTTTAGGTAGGGTGATGGGGAAAGTCCTCCCCGAGGGGGGCCATATGTGCAGAGACTTGAATGAAGGGAGGAAGTGAAACATTTAAGTATCTGGGGAGAAGCATTCCAGGCAGAGGGAATGGCAGGTGCAAAGGCCTTGCAGTGGGACCATTCCTGGCATGTTCTTGAAGAAAAGGGTAGTGTGTGGGTATCTGGAGTGGCGTGAGTGAGGAGCAGTGGTGGCACCTGCAGTTAGTGTGGTCAACAGGGCCCCGAGACCAGGGGAGCTTTGGGCTTTTCCTTCTCAGTGTGATGGGAAGCATGATTTGTTTGCAGATGGGACCCTGTGCACCTCAGGCCTATCAGACTGTAAGTTCCCTGAGGGCACAGAGCCCAGCCCTTAGCATGATGCCTGACATATAATAAAGGATTATTGGATGAATGTTGTATGGCCTGTGAGCTCTCCCTCCCTGGGGATGATGGATCTGGTTGCAATCTCAGGGTCCTGCAGGGAGTGTGAGTGAGGCTGGGGCAGCAAGGGGGGCCCTGGCAGAAAGGACCCACCTGCTGAAATGCACCAGTCCCCAGAGCCCAGAGCCAGTGGAGAGGGCAGTTCCCACTGCTGGCCCTTGTCTTTTTCGCCTCTGCATCCCCTGTGGTGTATAGAGGCAATCTAGAATTTAGAGGTACAAGATAAATATTTGTTAAAGTAATGGTGAAAAAACAAAGCTGCTATCTAACTGTGGTGCTGTATAGCTCAAAAGGCCTTTCCCATGTGTGTTCTTATTCAAGCCATATCTCCAACCCATTTGATTATCTTCATATAGCTGAGAAACTGAGGCTCAGAGAGGGTCAGGAAGTTGCACAGCAAGAGGAGCAAACACTGTAAAACATCTCTGCTTGGAGTCAGAACTCAGAGCCTGGACTCTGTTCTTGGGTCTGCTGGGTGACTTTGGGCAAGTCGCCAGCTTTCCTGGACCTCAGTTTCCAAGACTGTCGAATGAAAGGGTTGTTCTAGATGTGGATCTAGATCTTGATCTGGATAGGTGCCCACTCCAGCTTGGACACCATAGGATTCATGACTTTGCCCCCCAGGGAGGAACATGGCAAATAATTGCAGCAGGCTGGACTTAAGGCAGACTTGCAGAAGCACGTCCTCCTTTTGAAGTTGCAGGCACTGTGGCAAGTGGCCTTAAGCTTCTGGAATTTGCCTCTGCTTCACTCACAAAGTCAGTGTGAATTCTTGCCCCGGGTGGTGGCCTTATGTTGAGGGCTCTCTTGGTCTGGGTGGCTCAGCTGTGTCCCAGGCTTCTTCCCTTTAGAGGTTGCAGGCACTGGGACCAGTGACTACTTTGTCCCTGAGAGAGCCGTGTCTCTGTAGGCACGCTGCCTCTCTGCCTGCAGTGCTGCTACCATCTGCCCACCCACCCAAATACCTGGGAGTCACCCCTGTGCCTCACCCCTGCATTCTGTTGCCATGGCCCTTTGCCCTCCTGCCCTGACTCTCCCCAGAGGATATGCCAGGACCCTCCGTCTCCCTGCTCCTGCCTAGTCCGGATGTCACTCTCCCTGGCCAGGATCACTGCAGCCACCTCCTAACGGGTCTGCCTGGCCCTGGGCTCCCTCACCTCTAATCCATTCTCCACACTTCAGCCAGAGTGATCCCTCCAAACTGCAGTTCTGGTCATGTCATCCACTGGCTTAAAGCCCTTCAATAACTTCCCTTTGCCCTCAGGATAAAGTCCAAGCTCTTTAGCATGCATTCACAATGCTTCAGGACCTGACCCCTGCCAACAACCACCCTCGGCCCTCCCTCCCTCCTCATCAATCAGCCCAGATTCTGTTTTCCAGTCTCACTGAGCTTTCCTCAGTTCCCCAAGTTTGCCACAGCCTCTTGCTTCCCCTCCTTTGCACATGCTGTTCCCTTTGTCTGAAACACTAGGTCAGTATCACCCCCTAACCGTGGCACCGCCCCCCAGCAACCTTACCCTTAACACTTACTTGCCCTTCCAGACTCAGCTTCAAGAAACCTCCTCCTGGAAGCCCTAGTTAATCCTGCCCTTCACCCTGGTCTGCCCAAGCCCTTTGGGCATGCTCTTGCAGCAGGCATCACAGACAGGAATCAGCTATCTGTTTATCTGTTTCTTTGGCAGGGAGGGACCTTATTCATCTCTGTTCCCAGGTCCTCAACAGACAGGTGCTCAACAGATATTTAAGGGGGAGAAAATCCAAAGAATGAATGAATGTGGAAGCATTCATTCACGTTCATTCATTCATTCATTCATTTAACAAATGTTGGCTGATCACATATTAGATGCCATTGGCTGGGGATACACAACTGAATATGACAGGTATGGTCCCTGCTTGTGTGCCCGCAGCAGGGGAATGGATATTGTCTCTTGTACGGCTCTGAGGTTTGGGAACTTAGATATTTTCTCTGCCTGGACCACCGAAGAAATCCTCTGGGGTTATACACGCGCTAAGGCTGAGGTTGATGCTGGGGCCAGGCCAGGACCTGCGCGGTTCCTTGCAGCCACCTCCCTGCCCCTCCGAGGGCATCCTTGCTCCCCTCCTGGCCCACCCTTCCTTCCTCCCTGCCCTCTCCCTCAGCTCTTCCTTTCCTAACCAGGCAGCTTAACTTAGGCCTCCCAGTTGGGCTTTTCATTTGGATTTATTGCTGGCCGTGATTGTATGTTAAACAAATTCCAGGCGATTATTAAAAACATGATTATCATGGTTTATTGTCTCGCTAGGCCCTCGGTGGGTGTAAGGGTGTTGAGATCTGGCCAAGCCTCTCTGATAGGAGGGCTGAAGACCCCCAGGGAGGGTCCGCTGTCATTTCTGGCCTTGCTACACCTTCTAGAGGGTAAGGTGTCAGTAAGGGCTGGTGGACACTCTGGGGAGGGGAGTGACGTGGCAGAGGAGCACTGGCCAGGCCCCAGTGGGAGGGCTGGTGCCCATGGGACCCATGATGGCTTTGGGTCTCAGCTTCTGCTCCTGGAAACTAGAGAGCAGGCCCGGATGACCCAGTGCTCAGAGGGCTGAACTCCAAGTATCATCTGGGGCTGCAGGTACTTCACTTTTTCCCACAGAAAGAATTTGTGCCAGGGACACTTAGAAGGCTTACCCCATCCAGGCCCTTCATCATGCGTGTCAGATGAAGAGCCACCCGACCCAGTCACGCTGCCCCAGGGGACGGCCTCCCGTGGTCAGCAAGTTGCCTGCTCCCTGCAAGTTCACACCTGGTCTGGGAGACCAGGGCCACACCCGTACAGAGGCACTGGCAAGGTGAGGCCGGTGGAGAAGAGGGAAGGCTTCCGGCCTGGGCGCCAGGACTCCGGGCTCTAGTCCCAGCTCTGTCCCTGACTGGCTGAATGGCCTGGAGCAAGTCACTTGTCCATGCAGGGCCTCAGTTTCCTCTTCTGTAAAATGAAGGGGAAGACTGATCAATGCTTTGCAAACTTTAAAAAACTTGATGGTGACCACACCACCCCCTTTTTTTCTAAACAGAAGCCAAATATATAAGACAGATAAGGGAAGGAGCTTCTTGGAAGCCAGAGTAGAGAGCCTGGCCCACTGCCCTCTCTCCTGTGTCTGCCCAGTCTGGAACACGGGACCGTCCCAGGAGCTCTCAAACGCCTTTCTAATCCCCTTCCCATAGAGAGTGGGGCCCCACCCACTGCCTTAGTGATCCTCCCCACCTCCCGTGAAATAGGAGGGCACACAGGCTGTGCTCCCACTTTGGGGAAGGTGAGGCTCAGACTGCTGGAGGGAGGTCTTCCAGAGCTGAGATCAAGCCTCCTCGGGCAGGGCACCTCCGCTGTCTGCAGCCCCTCTCCACCCAGCAAGGGGGCAGAGGCCCCAGGGCCCCCAGGGCAGCACCGGTGCTCACACGCTGCCTAGCTGGCTGGCTTCCTGGCTTCCTCCCTCATTTCACCTCCACTTTTCTCCTCAGGCAAATGCCGGGGCCAATCCCAAGCCTGATGAATCTTTGATGAATTCTGAGTAAAGCACTTTTTAAAAATTCAGAAAGGTAGGGAGGTGCTAGGATCGAGGGAAGTGAGATGATTCTGCTCCCCTCCTGTCCTCCCCATGTCAGTCGGCTAAATAGGCCTGAGCCCGGGTGCTTGGGGCTAGGGGAGAAGGTGGGACATTGCTGAGCCACCCAAACCCAGGGAACCTGCAAAACAAGGCCACCTCCTGGAGAAGGCCTCCCGTTATCCTTTCTGATTGAAGCAAAGGCAAATTCTAGAACCAAAGGATATTAGAGAAATGGCAAAATCTTAGAAATATCATCTAAGTTAATGTTCTTGCATTGTATGGACGTAAGGAAACTGAGTCTCAGAAAGGGGAGACACATGGCCCAAGTCAGGCCCACAGCAGCCAAGGCAGGATTGGAATTCAGAGCCCTGTTTCCCAGTATAGTGCTGAGCTCATGGGCTACTTCAGGAACCAAATGCCTGAGACAGGCTTCCTGATCCACATTCAGAGCTTTGCTCAGCAGAGTCATCTCCAGGATGAGCAGGACCCAGGGGACAGCCTGGTCATCCATCAGTGAGAGCTGGAAAGGCAGAGACTCAGGGAAGTGGGGACAGAAGGGGACAGCTCTGCCCCACTGCGGTTTTTACTGAAGCTGATAAACAGTCACCCCTGACTTTTGTACCCCAACCCTCAAGGCTTAGAGGTACTGGGTCTCTTCCTCACCCTGTTTGTCCCCAAACCCTTCAGGTTGCCTTTCTGTGGCTTAATTTCCTCTCTGCATCTGTGCCCAATGGCTCTTTCAGCCCAGCTTTGCCTACACAAATCCATGTCCAGGCTGGTTCCGAGTCTTCCCAGCTGCAGTTGGATAGTAAGAGGCTGATGTGGAATTACTGTTCTGGGTTCCAATTCCAGCTTTACCACTCACTAGCTGTGTGACCAATGGAAAGTTGCAGAACCTCTCTGAGCATCCTATCATTAAAATGGCAGATGCTGAGGATCAAATGAGGCACACTGGGTGAAAGCCTAGCATGGTGGCAGCACACAGTGGGTTCCACACAGGCTGCTGGGAAACCTTTCACCTACTAAAATCTGGGCTCTAAGTTCTAAGAAAGTTAGGACATTTCCCACATCTTCCTTCATCATCCTCCTTGAATCACCACAACATTTGATATCCTCAGAAATCCTCCTAACTTGGAGGCGGGGAGGGCTGCCCCAACTTAAGGGGGTGCCGTTCATATTATCGAATGTGCAGGTGGCACACTTGGACTTGTGCATAGTCTCTGTGGCTCTAGGTGGTGGTGCTCTTGGCAGGGAGCAGGCAGGGAAAATCTGAGTCCTGGTCTCAGATGGAGAATGCTATCCAGTTTGTTTTTCTCCTGCTGAAGCCCCACTCCCTTCTCTTGGCTGTGATACCTGTTATCTTGTCTGGTTCTCTGTATTTTGAACTTGACTCCCAGAACAGATTTCGACTTGATTCCCATAATTTAGACTTCAGCTTTTGGAACAACCTCTCCCTTCACCAGTGCATCCTGCTTTGATTTCCAGGCACGTAAGATTCTAGAGACACATTTTTTGGTCTATTTCAATGCACATTCATAGGACTTGTAAATATAAAAGAGGCCCATAAACTGAGAGATGTTGGGTAATGGCCTCAAAAACAATACATTTTATATCAGAACCTGAAGAGTAGGCCCTAAATCGGGCATCCAGGTTTTCACCCTCCAAGTCTTCAAACCCGAGGTGAGATTCTGCGTGTGCTTCAAGGGGTATCTGGAGGATCACAGTGCATGGAACACAGCACCCAGTTTTGAACTCATACTTATATTTGGAACCCTACCCATCTCTCCCCAGCTGTGTGACCGAGAACCCATCATACTACCTCTCTGAGTCTCAATTTCCTCTCCAGCAAAATGAGGCTAATGATTCCCACCCACCTCACAGGGTTGTGGAACCATGACTTGAGGGGACATCTGAAATGACTGCCTTGTAAACACCCGAGAAGTTAGTTCTTGCCCTCCCCCATCTCACAGAAGAGAACGTAGAGGCTCAGACAGATCAAGTTGTATTTGCCAGAGATCCCTCAGACAGCTGGAATTCACGCCCAGACCTGTCTGACTCTGAAGTTCATGGTTCATCTAGCCTGGCTTTACAGTATAAGCATTTTGTTGTTGTGGAGCTAAAATGTACCTAACATAAAATTCACCACTTGAACATTTTTAAGTGTACAGTTCAGTGGCATTAAGTCCATTCACACTGTTGTGCAGCCATCTTCCCAAACTGAAAGTCCGTACCCATGAAGCACTAACTCTCCATGCCCCCTCCCTCCAGCTCCCGGGAACCACCGTTTGACTTTCTGTTCGTGTGAATCCAATGGCTCTAGGAACCTCACGAAAGCGGAATCATACAGTGTTTGCCCTTTTGTGTCTCACTTATTTCACTTAGCATAAGGTCTTCAAGGTTCATCCATACTGTAGCATGGGTCAACATGCTGAATACTGTTAAGGCTGAATACTATTCCACTCTATGCAATAACACATTATGTTTATATTAGGGTGTGTTTTAATGCATGTAATGAACTTGGTACAGGGGCTACAAGGACTGTGATATTATCATTGTTGGTACTTATTTTTCATTACTTGACAGTTATAAACACTTGCTAAAAAATTCTCCAATCATTTAGTAACAGTCATGACCATTATAAATACCTTCTTTTATCCCATCTCAAGATTTCCCTGGTCTAGTGGGCTCAAACTCTGGGGTGCATCAGAGCCCCTAGGGGAACTTGTTAGCCATCTCGGTGTCTGTATTGTCAACAGCCCCTGAGCTCTGCTGTGCACGGAAGTCTGAGCACTATGATCCTGGCCTTTGCCTCTTTCGCTGGCAGTATCTGGAAACATGCCAGCACACCAGGGTCAGGAGGGGATGACGGTCAAGGAGAGGGAGCCCTGGAGCTCCTGGGCAGCTTCTCTGAGACCACAGGCTCTGGCCTGTGACTGCCCTGTTCTGACTTTTCTGTGTTGGACAAGCATTCCAGCCCTTTCTGGGGAAATGCCCGACACAAGAAATGACCTATTCAGACCTGTGATTGGAACTCACACACACAGCTGTGTCCCTGTCACCTCCACCCTGCCGTGGGGTGAGGATGAGATTTTGGGCTCGAGCCTGGCATAATGAAGAGCTTTGGCGAGTAGGCTGGAGGGCATGCTCTTTGTGTATAACTCCCTGCCATGGACTAATGTTTGCGTTTCCTCCCTCCTGCCCTCACCGATTCATACGTCAAAGTCTGATCCCTGGTGTGATGTAAGGAGGTGGGGCCTTTGAGAGGTAGTTAGGTCACAAGGGGAGAGGCCTTATGATGGAATTAGAGCCCTTAATGAGATGAGACAGATGACTGCTCTCTTGGCCGCATGAGGGTACTGTGCAAAGTTCAGGCAGTAGGTCAGTCCTGGCTGAGAAGGGAATAGTGCTCTAGCATTTTCAGCATCTCCTTGGCCAAACTCAGTACAGCCAAGGGGCCCAGAGCAGTGGGGATAGGGAGCATTTAAGGGGCAAATGAAGGTACCTGGTGCCCTGGTTTCTGCCTTTCCATTGGCCTGGAAGTCCTCCATTCACTGACTCTTGTCAGATTGGCACCTTCCTACTGATCCCTGAAGACTCAGCTCAAAGTCACCTCCTTTGGGAAGGCTTCCCTGATCTTTGTAGGCAGAGCTCAATACCTCTGCTCTGGGAAGTTTGCTGTTGTAGTGATGCATCAATAGTGTATTGTGATTGAGACCTTTGTTATCCCATTATTCAGGGTCTTTTTTTTTTGCAAAGGGTGAGTGGGAGACTCTGGAAATCTCAGGTAAACATATTCATATAATAAAGATAGAGCTAAACAGTACACTGCAGCGTTTTTATAAAATGATTGCATTTTCATTCTGGGAATCATGTTCCGATTAAGAATGCTGCCATTTATTCTGAATCACAGTCCCAGACATAGGCTGTAGTTTGTTGAATTGCTCTAGAGATCAACGAGAGATTTTGAATGTAATAAGATTTCGAGAGACTAAAATAAGGCAGTCAGTATGTTACAAAATTCAGAATAGAGTGTAACATCTTTCCTACGGCCTCCTAATTTCCTTCCCACTGTCTTGTTTTCCTTGTAGCCTTAAGGTCAGGTGTCCTGGGTAATGTTTTGGCCATTGGCAGCTATATTCTTACTGAAAAAAAAGTTATTGTGTCACTTAAAAGTTAACAGTTTTGAAAAAGAGAAGAAAAAAGATCCAGTTGAAGTCCACTTTCTTATTCAAAATGATGGTTCTCCCAAATTTTGTCATGTTCTGCTAATTCCCCTCTAAATTCTACTCTGTGACTTTGTTATTGTTCAGGGACGTGACACAGACAGAAACCAATAAACATGGACCAAAAAATATTAAATTCCTGTGCCTATTGATGTAGCTTAAAATGCCCCTGAAACACCTGGGATTATCTGTTGAGTACTCCCTCATTTCAGGATCCATATGTTACAGACGAGCGCTTCTAGATGCCCCTCGGATGCCCATTTTTACCACTCAAGTATTACTTCAGCAGTCGCTTTATAGAGAACCGACCATGTGTCAGGCACTGCGTAGACGTGTGTGGCGCTCCTGGAGTTACAAACAGGAAGAGCACCGACTCCCATCCAAATTGGCCTGCAGTGTGGAGGGAATTGGCAGCAACAGTTGGGCCCTACCTGTGGTCTTTTTAAAAAAATAAACTTTTAATTTTGGAATAATTTTAGATGTATGGGAAATTTGAAAATATTGTATAGAAAGTTCTCATATATTCTCCCCTAGTTTTAGGGACTCTTCTTGAGAACTACCCTCAGGGAAAATTCTCTGAGGTCCCAGCATCAGGGCTGCTTATGCAGCTCCAAGTTATTCCCGGGCCTTAGGCCTGCACAGCTTTGAGGGTTTCTCCTTTTGCATTGACATTTGCCGGGCACAGGGGAAGCTCAGAGGCAAATACGTGGCTCAGTTCTAGCAGGAGTGTGGAACTCTCGGCAGGTAATTTGGGTGCACCTTTCCCCTTGTTCTTCCTACGTTATTTTTCTTGCCTTGTTTACTTGATTTTCGCTTTGTTTTTCTGTCTTAAGTTTTGCTGGCCTCTTCAAATCGGTTTTGGAACAAGGCGGATACATATGTAAGTGGATAGACAGACAGACCATTTCCTCTGTGTTCCCAAGGTGACTGATGCAGGCTTCTCTTCCAGCATTTATCAGGTTTTATTATAATCGTTCATGTGTTTGACTCCCCCACTGAATTTCTACTGCCACCTGGCTTCCCTGCAGCTGGATTCCTCTGCATGACTGAGAACCCTGGGATGGGCTGTTGACTGAATCGCTTTTCAGACCCTGAGCCTACCATGGCCATCCCACCCTGCCCTACACGGACTCCGCCACCCCCAGACATGCACACAGACTTAGAGCAACCTTAGCATTTCACAGCATCTCTTCTGCCCTGGCAGATATCCAGTATGTGCCACTTTGAGTCATGGGAAGACAGAGCTGGTCAATACCTGGAGGGAAAGAGAATCAAGAACCAGTGTGCGCCATGGTCAGAAGATTGTGGCCTGAGAAGATGGAGAGGGAGGGTAGGGGTGTGGACTGTTTCGCCCTCCTGCTTAGCCCTTGGGTATCACCTCTCCCCTCCCCTCCCCCTTGGCCAGTCTGGTGATGGGGTGGAGAGGCCATGTGTTACCCGTAGAATCATAGGACCACAAGGTTATGAACACAGTGAATACTGGCCATGAAATTTCCATTTTTCCTACACCACCTCTTTTTTTTTTGTCAATGAAGTTTTATTGGAACATAGCCATGTGTTCCAGATTAGGTTCAGGATTATTCATGTCTCACCCAAGAACTCACCTTGGGCCACTCTCTAACCCAGTGTCCCCTTACTGTCCCCTTTCCTTCATTGTGTAGAGGGACAGCTGAGGCCCAGAAAGGGAGAGTGATCTCTTCAAGTTCCCGCAGTGAACTGCAGACAGGCCTGTTCTCTCCCTGGGGAGTGAGCTTTGTGCTCTGTGAGCATCAGGCACAAGCTGAGCCAGTGGAGAGCATTTCCGGGGTCAGAGGAGCTTCCCCTGTGCCCTGGAGGAAGCTGCCCAAGGAGCTAGGGGGCAGCCAGTCATTCTGGGTAAACCCCTTCTTTCTGCCCCCCTCCCACTGCACAGTTCTTCCTGGAATTGGGTACACTCTGGAGATTTGTTTTGAAGGAGGAAAAAGAATGATAAAGGGACAGTCTGGGGGTACATGGAGGCGGGAATGACCCAAGCGACTTCCTGTGTGAGGTGTGAGAGAGAAAATACAAAGTCTAGAGTAGGCATCACAAATTCTAATGCCTGCAGGGACTGTGCTGCAGGGGTGACCATGTGGGGGGGTGCTGGGCACAGGGGAACCCAGTCCTCAACCCAGGTAGGTGGTGGCTGCCCAGTGCAAATGCTGCCCCAGGAGGAGGCTGCCAAGTGGCAAATCTTTCCATTATTTTCCCAAGAGAAGTAGAAAATCTGATGTTTATGTGAAATTCAGATTTTCATATGTTGACAACCAATTCAAAAATTTAAAAGCTGTGAGAATACGATGTGTAAAACTTATTTGGATCTTGACTCAGACCAACCACCTGTAAAAATACATTTTTGAGACAATTAGGGAAATTTAAATACACACGAGGTATTAGATGCTAATAAGGAATTATTCTTCATTCTGTTAGGGTGATAATGGTTGTGTGATTATGTTTTTAAAAAGTCCTTGTCTGCTGGAGAGATGTAGTGAAGTATTTATGGGTGAAATGTGATGTCTGGATTTGCTTTAAAATACTTCAGAAAATAAAATGTGTGTGGGGGGATAGATGACATGAGATTGGCAAAGCAGTGATAGCTGCTGAAGCTGGGCGTTGGGTTCATGTGGGTTCATTGCACTAGTCTCTGCTTTGGGGTATGTTTAAAATGTCCTTAATCTGTCTGGGATGAACAAAACCAGTTAGTGGGCTGGATGTGGCTTAGAACTCCATTGTTAAACCTCTAGCCTGGGTCTTCCTCACATAAGCCACAAAACAGGTATCAGGGTGTGAAAAAAATCCAAGAGAACACACAGGTGAGGGGTTGGCAAACTGCAACTTGGGGGCTATAGCTGGCTCGCCACCAGTAGCTCTGGGAGGAGGGGATTCCCAGCTCTGGGCAAGTTCACTATGAATTTGCTGAGACTGAATTACAACAGAACATTTGCGGGTGAAAGGGGGCTCCTGTTAAGCTCTATTTTCAGGGTGGTCACTCATTTGTCTACAAGCAGCAAGCCTTTCTCTGCCTCTGGCCCTGGCTCTAGTCTCTGCCCCAGGCACTACTTCTGCTCCAGGCTCCCCAGTCCTTGCCCTCTTATTTAGGCTTCTTTCTCTTTCTAGCACGGGGCCCTGTGTCATCCCTTTGCTCTAGGCTTGGCTTTCTTCTAGCACTGAGTGGAGCTGTTCTAAAAACAGTATCGGCCATAAACTGCTTACTGCCAATGGTTATGCAAGTAGGCGCCTGTGCAGCAGGCTAAGTATACGGTGGGCAAGAGTAGGAGCAGGTGGGAATCCTAGCCATGAAATCTACATTTTTCCTACACCTCCTCTTTTTTTTGTTGATAAAGTTTTATTGGAACACAGCCATCATCATTTGTTTTCATATTGTCTACTACTGCTTTGGTGCTGTGATAGCAGAGGTAAGTAAATGGGATGAAAACCACATATCTTGGACAGCATAAAATAATTACTATTTTATACTTTATAGAAGAAGTCTGCTGATCCCTGTTCCAGACCAGTAGTATCCATCTTTAACATGAGACCCTTGTGCCACATTTTC
Source organism: Manis pentadactyla (assembly GCF_030020395.1). Taxonomy (NCBI): domain Eukaryota; kingdom Metazoa; phylum Chordata; class Mammalia; order Pholidota; family Manidae; genus Manis; species Manis pentadactyla. The sequence goes on from NC_080022.1 coordinate 148,590,131, forward strand.
TGAGTCCAGGGCTACCCTGGTGCTGGAGGAAAAGTGGGTTTTGCTGATGGAGGGGAGAAGGAGACCCAGGAACAGGTCTCAGGGATGGAATGAGGGCAGTTGGGCCAAATGAGAATTTTCAGCACATGCACTGGCGTCATTGACATTCAGGGTGAAGCAAGGTCCACTCCTTGGTTCTGTGGGGCAGAGGCACTGTGGGGAAGGTAGGGAACTTGGGCTTTGGAGCCACGAGGTCTCATGTCCAATCCTGACTCCATCACTTGGTGCCATGGCCAAGTCTATTCTTTTGTATCTTCTTCTGACAAATGGGACTAAAGAATAAACTTGTGTGGCAGATTAAAGGTATTGATGTAAAGCACACTGCAAAGAGTAGGTGTTTAATAAATGATAGACATTATTGTTATTATAGCCCTGTGCTGCAGTCATGGAGCTTTTGGACTCTAATGTCTCAATGTTACTAAATTTTATTGTTAACCTTAGACGCATCCTCTTAATAAAGGGAAATGAATGAGGATTATAGAGAATTCGCACCACTTTCTTGCAGGCAAAATAAGATGTTCACTGATCTTTTAAGAGAAAATTTCATTCTTTGCACATATAAAAATGATGTGCCCCTTCTTGAGTGAGAAACTAGAAGTTAGCATCAGATGCCAACTGTAAATAAGGTTTTACATACAAGCATATGTATGAAACTCTGTTTTTAGTAGGAAGATTCAAGAAAGCTTCAAGATGTATGGTAGGAAGGCCATGGTTTGGCATGGTCTTTCAGACTTTGCCCATGTAAGCATCAGTGACCTACCACCTAGGGTTTTTTTTTAGAGATAAATGAGTTAATCTATGCAGAGTGTCTAGCATGGTGCCCAGCATATGTCAGATGTTGAACAAACCCAAATTCCACTGATCTTCCCATCCTGCCATCATCTGCTGGTAGGCTGTCTTCTGTGTTCCCCAACCCTAATGCCCTACATTTAGCTTATGTGGTTAAGTTTGATTTGCTGGCTATGTTTTCTCTATGCATATTTTTTCAGCTTTCCAACTTAAATATGTATACAGGTTCTTATTCAGTAGACCTGTGAAGTCAGCTCCCATGTGATGCTGGATCTTAGTCACACTTCCTGTATCAAGAGTGAGGGTATGGGCAGGGTCTCAATGTTGGCACTATTGACATTTTGAGCTGGGTACCTCTCTGTTATGGGGCTGTCCTGGGCATTATACGATGTCTAACAGCATCCCTGGCCTTTGCTCACTAGTTGTGACAAGCCCCCAGGTTGGGACAACCAAAAATGTCTCTAGACATTGCCAAAGGTTCCCTGGGGGGCAATATCACCCCCAGTTGAGAATCATTGGCATAGAGAATAATTTATCTCCAGGCAAGTGCAAGATTTACATAATTATCTACAAATAGTCCCATCAAATTGCACACAAATTTATCTATGCAATCAGATATTTACTGCCAATGTTTTGATGATGATGATGGTGATGAGAATGCCGATGATGATAGCTGCCACCGATGCCTCTGCCCAGAGCCTGGTCTTAGCTTTCCCACCTCCTTAGGACCCCAAAGCTCCTCCATCATGTTTCGCCTCTGCTGGTATTCCTACCAGGGCATCTTTGTGAACTATTATTTAGAGTGTACACAATGCCGTCGCTGCACAGAGCCCACACAGAAGGGCAGGTGTTTTTCCTTTGCTCTGTAGATAAGAAACCTGAAGCTCTTCAGAGTGAAGTGAGCTGTCTAGGATCACAGGACATCTCAGAGCCAGTGCTGAGGTGCTGGCGAAGCTGTCACAGCTGTCTCTGGGAGAAGGCTGCTCTAATCATTCTCCCCCGGAGCATGAGAAGTTGCCATCCCTTCCCCTTCCTTCTTGTCTCCTCTGTCAAGGGTCACTACAATAGTCACATATGGCATTTTTGGAGTACTGTTTAAAGCTTTCTACAAGTGTTGTTCTACTAGTCCTTCATGACATTTCCTTGATGGTAATATTATGGACAAGGCAACTGAGGCACAAAGAAAGTTAAATACCTTCCCCAAGGTTATAGAGCTCATAAGCAGGAGAGTTAGGATTCAAATCCAGGTAGTCTGGCTCCAGAACCCACATGCTATCTTGCCTGTTGAGACTTGGAAATAGAATCTGAAGTCCCTGCCTCCAAGGCCATCATTTTGTCAGCATAGAGTGTGAGGAGATGGTCACCAGTTGCCAGAGATGTGCAGGATGAGGCCATCTGTGGGAGCATGGCTGCTGCTGTATCAGACAAGGACTGTCCACGTTGGAGCACCTCCTGTGTCCCTGCTCAGTGGCAGACAGCCTTCTGCATGGGTCCTCAGCGCTTACCCAGGGGCTGGGACTGGGTGACAGCCATGCAGGCTTGTTAGCTCTGTCATGAATGTCCCAGCCCCCCTCCAGTGGGAGCCAGCCTGCCCATGGATGATGGGGAGCAGAGAGAGGCAGAGCAGCTCCCTTCACAGGCCTTCAGTCGTTGTCACAAAGTGAAGAGAACACACCTGTGCAGGCAGCTTGAGCACGGACACCAGCTGGCCATGGGGCTGCCACTAAGGAGAGGGAACTTGGAGAGCGAGCATTCGATTTGACGTAGAACTCAAATCCATCTCAGCCACTTTCTGGCTGTGTGCCTTTGGGCAACTGACTTGACCTCTTTGAGCCTCAGTTCTTTGTCTGTAAGATGGGGGTGGGGGAAGGGTTTACACCCAGTTGAAGAGCTGCTGTGAAGATTAGAGAAAACCCATGGGAGGGGTCCTGGGCATTCAGGAAGAGGTTATAATCCTGTTTGAGCCTCAGGGTGGGCATATGCCTGCCTACAGAAAATAGCCAAGAGGCAGGAATGTGGCTCAAGCTCCGCCTACCAGAGTCCACTCCTGGGATTTTATATACAGACAGTAAGGGAGACTAGTTCTCTGTCCTCTGAGGTTACTAAACTGGGTTTATTTAAGCCTAGAAATATCTGAGGCATGGCACCTATCCCCACTTCTCTGTCCCACCCACCCAGCCCTGCAGAGAAACCTGTTCCTGGTGAACAGGCCACAGACAGAGACACACATATTTATATAAGAGAGAGAATGCCAACCTGGTGTTCTCATTTAAGGTGCTCCCCCTGTCTCCCACCCAGACTTTTCCATTAAATGAGCCAATAAAGTCCCCTTTTAGCTTCAGTGATCTTGAGTTGGGTCTTCATAACTTTCAACTCAATAAGAAACCGAGATATTACAAAGGAAGTATTCTAAGAGATTTAGGGTGAGCTGTAGTGGGCATCCAGCTAAAAGTGTAGGGGCTCAGAGTCGGGAAAGGCTATCTTGGGATAAATTTCCCATTTCATTGTTCTCTTGCTTGTATTGACTTCTCGCGTCTTACATGTCCTTTTCTCTTAGAGCATTTTACAGGCTCTGATTGTGTTGGAGGCAGCCTTAGATAGTCGGGGCTGGAATTCTGTACCTGGCTGGGCCTTGTTCAATGTGCCTTATTGACAGATACGGGATATTGGGCAGGACACATGTAGTCTGAGTTGTAACCCCGGTACCAAGCAATCAGCAGATTCTTGATTTGGTTGTGGCTTCCAAGTGCTCCTGGGCAGGGCAGTTGCCCAAGATGCCAGAATGAACAGTAGTCACCGAGTGCTGCTAAGCCCAGGGCCAGCCCCTCCTGTCATGTTGGGCAGATGAGTGTGTGAGGAGCTGGGGCTCAGAGAATGCCCCCTGGGGGCATGGGGTGAATTTGGTTGGAACAACAGTTATCACACCAGTGTGGTATAAACTGGGGGAGGAATTCTGCCTTGGATTCAGAACAGGATGGGTAGGGTGAGTTTAGATTAAGCTTAGCAAAAGTTGGAGGTGTTCAGGACACTGACACGTTAATAAAGGGAAAAGGAATTAGGTCACTAAATATATTTTTTTCTACTATTTACCAGGCACCACACTTGATAATTTATAAACATCCCCTTAGTTCAACTTTATAAGAACAACAATGGGCCTCCTAACATTGCTCAGCTGCTTTGGAGAACAGTCTGGCAGCTTTCAAATGGTTAAAGAGAGAGGTACCATATGACCCAGCAATTCCACACCTAGCTACTTACCCAAGGGAAATGAAAATATATGCCCAAAGACTTGTACACAAATGTTCATTCTGCAGTACTTATGATAGCTAAAAAATGGAAACAACCCAAATGTTCACCAATGGACGAATGGATAAATAAAAGGTGGTATGTCTATACAATGGAATATTATTAGGCAATGAAAGGAATGGAGTACTGACATATACTACAGCATGGGCGGACATTGAAAACATTATGCTAAGTGAAAAAAGACTGTCACAAAAGACCACATATTGTATGATGCCATTTATATGAAATGTCCAGACAGGCAACTCTACAGAGACTCAAAGTAGATTGATTAGTGGGTGCCCAGGTCTAGGGCTGAGGAGTCAGAGTCGATTGATGGCTAAGAGGCATGGGGCTTTTGGGGGGAGGCAATGAAAATGTTCTAAAATTAAAATGAATTAATGGTGGTGATGGATGCACAACTCAGAATACACTAAAAGCCATTGGTTGTAAAAGATAAAAAGTTTTGTATAATGATTTAGTGCTTTAACTATGAGCACATATTACTTAGAATAAAACAAAACTTAAATTAAAAATTACTAATCCTAAAAAAAGCAACAATCCTTAATGTATTGTTTTTATTTTACAGAGAAAGAAGCTGAGATTCAGGAAGGGATAAATAATTTACTTGTGGTTAAATTGCTAATAAGCGGAGGAGCCAGAATTAGAACTCATGCGATTTGATCCCTGCTGTTTACCCTTGGCTGGCGGCCAGCAGGAGTCAGGATGCTGCTCTTGAAAATCATCCTTTCTGGGGGATCCTGCATGGGCCATGGATGCGTGTGGACGAGCTCATCCCCGCTGCCAAGCCACATGATCTAAGAAATGCCGCCTCACTGGATGAAGGGCTCCACACTTCCAAGGCTGGGGTAGGAAAGAGGGGCTAACAAGGAAGCAGGCCCGAACGGGACTTCCGCTTCACCGCAGAAAGCTCCCCTTCCTGATTTCTACTGTTATCTTGGGGGTTTCTGAGCCTTTGGCGATACTGGCCAGAGAATGGACAAGCCGCCTTTCCCTTTATACCCCACGGTAGAGCTGAGGAGAGAGCACATGATCTTTAATAAAGGCTACAGAGGGCCTTGTCTCTAGAGGGTGGAAGACAGGGGCGAAGAGGAGGCAGACGCGGGTACCTGAACCTGAGCAAGGCACTCCACTGGTCCGAGCCTCAGTTTCTCATCTGTACAGTGGGGCTAAGAATGCCCAGATTATAGGATCACAAAGACTTTAACAAAAGCTTAGGCAAAGCCCTGTAAGGTTGTGGGCACCTGATGTCCTTATGTCCTGTGCCTTCAGGGATGGATTCTGAGGGATAAGGGGTGGATGTCAGGGCAGTTCCACATTTTGGTCCCTAATCTCATCCTCTTCCCATGTCTAATCTCACTTTTGGAGGAGTAACTCCTGTGTATCATTTCCCAGATATGGTTTGGATACCATCTTGCCTGGGCTTGAGAGAGGGCCCTCAGGACCCTTAGCTGGCTCCTGCCTGTAAGAACTGACCAGCTGCTGCTTTTAAGGGGGATACCATGCTGTGTCTTCCATGCACCAAGACTGAGGTCTTGATGAGCAGGCATGGGGCTTACCCACCAGTCCATCCCTGCCGGCCAGCTTTGTGTCTACCTTGCAGTAGGCGTTCAAGACATAGCTTCAAGGATGGGAAGGAGAATATCAAAACAGAAAGAAGCCTCAGAGGACATTCAATACCAGTAATTCTCAGTTTATTTTTAACCTCAAAACCATTTCTTCAAAGGGAAATTTTACTATGCAGAGGCCAGTCTATCTATAGATAAAAGCTGAGCTGTTCTGACTGTGGTGAGGGTAGGGCCAGGCCTCCCCCTTCTCTCCTTTCCAGCCAGCTCTGTGGAACCCTTACAGTTGCAGGGAGCAGAGTTTGAAAGCCACTGGTTTCACGTCAACTGCCCATTTTTCAGATGAGAAAACTATGGCTCAGAAAGGAGTGTGTTGTGACTTGCTTAACATCAAGGAGGGCTCAGCGCTGGGTTTGCACGTGGGATTCTAGCTCTCAGGCTCATTCCCCTGCTATGCAAATCTCCAGGACCCTGGGCTTTGAGAGCTGCAGGTGTCTTTAAATGCCTTTTTCTTTCTGGCAGCGCTGACTGCCCTGAATTCACACAGAACAGTGTTGCTATCATGATCATGTTAATCATTAACTGGGGGAGGCACTAGGGTGGAGGAGAAAGGCAGAGGTTTGGGAACTTGCCAGAATAAGTCAGGCTTTATTATCATCATAATAAACTGACACAACTCCCACCTCCTCAAAGGAGCAATTTCTCCTAGGTGAAAGGGATCTATTCCTCCTGCATTTTCTTTAATCCCTTTCTCCTTCGCTCCCTTCCTTCTTACCTTTCTCCCTTTATTCAGCTGTTCACCAATGCAAGACGCAATGGGCCTTTGGTACTTAAGTTGTTTTCTTGACTTTAAAAGCAGCCACTGTATCCCAGTCCCTGGGCACAGAGCCTCCAGTGATAAAAGGTCCAGGCCCAGCTTCCAGGAGCATCTGGCCTAGACCCAGAGGGAGACAGGTAAGCACTCAGTGATGCTATGCCGTGCTGGGTGCTCCAACCATGGCAGTGGGAGTGCCTGAGTACCCATTACTGTTATGGCAGCCACCTTCTCCCACCTCCAAACCAGGACACCTGGTCTGGCAAGAACTCATACCTACGGAGTCAACAGAATATAGAATATTTGAAATTGTGATGGTTATCAAAATCTGGGCTACTTGGGTGCCTTAATTATAGCATTGATCTAAGTTTACCTGCCATCAGAGATATACATGTGGGGAGTATATTTCTAGGGGTATGCTCAGATATCTTTGATGCCTCTGCCTTTTAATCAGACTCCACTCAGTCTCTGTATTTATTTTCTTCTTTAATAAACATTTGGGAAATTTTAGCCCTTTTCTAAAGCAAATATAATTGGGTTTTAGTCATTACAATACCCACAGCTGATTTTATGCATGGTGACAGTTGTTTTTATGTTTCTGATACCTACTGTTGTCCCCCTCTGGGGAGCAGAGCTCTCTATGGGTGTCTTGATTCTTCGTACCCAAGACAGGAAGTTCCTTGAGAGTAGGAATGGAGTCTTATTTATCTTTATTTTTCTATCCCTTTCAGTGCCCAGTACAGTCCTTAGAATGAAGTAAGGCTTAACCAGGGCTTGTTGAATTGAATTATTGAACAGACAGGCTTACAATGGGAAATAAACAAATAAAAGAACCAACCCCCTCTGATTCAGTGTTGTCCAACCTGTCACTTGCAGACTAACCCTCAGCTCCTCAGGTGGATGGGAAGGGGATGCACAGACAGACATGGGGAGAGAATGATGTGCCAGGCTCTGCTCCGGGCACACATGATCTCACTTACCTTTCCCTGCAGCCCTCGGAGGGAAGTGCTCTTACTGTCTTGTCACAGATGAGGAAATGAGCTCAGGGAGGTGCAGGCCTCCCAGAGAGAGGGGATGTGGAGAGCTGGCATGGGGCCCCTGGCCTGCCTGTCCCCAGTGTGTGCCTTTCCTACCAGACAGTGCTGTCCAGGTCAGTGTTGTCATGACTTCTCTCGTCCCCTGCCCCTCATAGTTCTTGGAAGCAGGCTGCAACCGCCTGACAGTCTTGCTCAGGTGAAAGCAGTGGCTATGGAAACAACAATCACTATGATCCCTGTAATTGTAATGGCTTTTATCTTCCCATTGGCTCAAGTTTCTGAAAGATGGTGTTGTAAAGATCTGACCCAGAGCCTTTCAGCCATCAAAATCTCTTTCATTGGAAAATGCTTTTGGTTGCAGGAGGGGATTTTGTTTCTTTGGCCGTCTCTCTGTGTAGTGTCTGGCACATAGTGTGTCCTCAATTCCTGTGTGTTGAAAGATGAAGGAGGGAGTCTGGGCTGAATCTCTATTGTCCTGGCTTTTTCTCAGCTCTCTATTCTTTGGACAGTGGGGCTCCAGCCTGTGAAGGCCTGACTGAAGGGCAACCCTAGGGCCAAAAAGAAGGAGAAAAAGAGAAAGAGAGAAAGCAAGGAATGAAGGAAGGAAGGAAGAGGAAAAAATCCCCACCCCCACCTTTCTTCTGTCTTCCCTTCCATGTACATTTTCTAAGAATAAATGGTGACCTTGTGGGCTACACTTTGCTACTCAAAGTGTGGTCCATGGACCGGCAGCATCGGCATCATGTGGGAGCCTGTTAGATATGCAGACTCTCAGGCCCTGCCTCACACCTACTGAAAACCAGAATTTGTACTTAGCAAGGTGTTCTGAAAATTTGTGTGCACATTAATGGCTGAGAAGTCTTGGGCTAGAGGACAAGGCTGCCTTTACAAGGGTAGTGAGGTTGCTTGCGTATCATGGGAAAGATGCTGGAGAGGGTTTTAATGCACACACTTTAGGAACAGAGAGAGAAAACATCTTGGGAGAAGACGGATAGTGATTATCATCACATCATCACTGAAGTTTAGTGAGCATTCACTATATGCCGGACACTTGACATGCATCATGTCATTTTATCCCACATCAATCCCATCAAAGATCTATTATCATTATTCCCATTGCAGAGATGAGAACACTCAGGCCAGGGTAATGAAGCATCTTGGCAAGATCACTTAGGGAGATTTGAGTCCTGACTCTAACTCTGGCTTCCCTTTGTTCTGTGACCTTGGCCAAAGGCCTCTGGTCTCCAGGCTAGGCTGCTCCCTGCTTGACTTCAAACCAGAAAGCACAATGCATGGAGCCTCCGGGGAAGTAGGCAAGGAGAGGAATAGAAAACACACCATCTGCAAGGTGCTTTAGAGCTGAGATGTCCTATTTCTAATGCAATAGAGTCATTTAACCGATAAACATGGAAGCAATGTCAAGATGGCAGTAAATTGCCTCTCTGTCAAGCTAGGCCTTTGTGCAGTGTTCAAAAGAAACTAATTAAAAAAATTTTTCTTTTAAGTATATTTGACCCAGACATTTCCACATCAGCCTAGGAAGCCAATCCAGTTTGAGAACTTGGTGTGAAGCTTGAATTATTAACATGCCCATGAAAAATGATATTGCATATTTGCCTTAGAACATTTTGAGAATGAGGGAGGATTAAATGTATCTCTTGAGGATTTGACCAGGGATGGGGGTGGGGGGTGAGGTAAAAAACAGAGGAGGCTGTGTGTATGCATGCTTGTAAAACATACATCATAAAACTTGGAGCTTTATCAGAACTCCAGCATTCAGATGACTGAGACAAATTCTAAAGAGAATTTTTCACAGCTAATACATAAAACATGATCCCCACAGTCTCCCTCTTTAAACAGCTTTGTTAAATAGTCAGTTGAATGACATCTCCCTTGCTGCCACGAATCTGTTAGGGAATCGTATTTATATAGGAAATTTCACCTGATCATCTCCAACTGCTTGGAAAACATCAGTCCGTTCAGCCGCTTGGTGCCCTCGTCGGATCTGTGTGGACACCCCTGGCTTGTCTCTCCTCCCTCAGCGCTGTGATAGTGGCTCCATGAAAAGTGGACTTGGCAGAGCTAGTGTCCCAGGTAGTGCTTCCAGGACAGCTGGCACAAGGCTGCCCTGGCACTCCTGCTGGCCAAGTTGCTGGGCCCTAGGGGATGGGTGTGGGAATGGGGCTGCTGCAGCTCCTGCCACCACTCACACTCACCGCTCAAGTGTACGCGGAGCTGATACGGAAAACTCCAAAAGGGTGAGAAGCTGACGTCTAAATAACGGTGGTGATAATAGGAGTAGCTAGTGTGTGTTGCTTCGTGTGTGACAGGTGCCATGTGAAACATGTGGCATGGGGTAGCCCGGTAAATCCTTGTGAGATTTTGAGGTGCTTCCAGTGTTACAGCACTGAGGACATTGAGGTCTAGAGAGGTTAAAGGACAGGCTCAGCCCCACCTTTGCCTGGTTCAGTCCACACTGTGTTCATAATCATGACAGGCCAAATGACACCATACTTAGGGAGTTCCTAGAGGGAAAGATGGAGCCTGAGAGGTTTTATATGTGCAGATACATATATGTATTCAACATGCGTATTCAATAAATGCCACCAGTCTTGCTCCCTTTCATTCAATCTCAACATGAAAGTGAAAAGAATGTTCGTTTTTCCCTTAAAATAATCTGTGTCTGGTCGTGTGAAGCAGCTAGCATGGCGGCCAGCCTGCGTTAGATGATCAATGATGTTACTTCGCCTTGCCGTTTACAGTCTGCACACACATGCTGACACTCCTTGATTTCAGGAATTAATATATTTCTTAAAATCATGCTTGAAGGAGAACCTGGAAAGCAAGGATTGAGCAGGACGATTGCAGTCATCAGTTTAGACGTGGTTAGCGGTATCAGCAGAAACCATTGAAAGCTGGGGGAAGGCATAACGGAAGGAAGTAGAGCGGCCCATTAGGGGGAGGGGAGCGGACAGTGGCGAAAGTGAGGACTAATCTGATATTCTGCTGCGGGAATGCTGGCGAAGCTGATGCTAGGAAGAAAAATTACTCGTGGCCCCAGCCCGTCCATGTACTGCTGTGCAGGCTGCTCACTGCAGAACTCCGGGGGTGCTGTTCTACCTACCCTCCTGCGAAGGGCAGCCCTCAGAAGCTTGCTGCTGTCAACATGGCCACAGCCAAGGGCCTTGCAAACATCACTTACTGAACTCCAATAAGAGTAGAAGCATGTGTGGGGCAAAGCAGGGCAAACACAGGGCACATTGGGACGGGTTTAGGTTAAGGGGATAAAGGAGGGGTTTTTCAGCTTTGCCTTGGAAAATAGGGAAGGGGAAGTGCAGGTGGATCCTCTTCATCCTGTAAGACTGAGCTCACACCTCTTGCTCTGGGGTGCCCCTGCTGTCCCCCTTTTTCTCCAACAGCACTGTGCTCACCGTATCCTAGCCATCACAATTCTTGGAAACGGTTCATTCATGAGTGTGTGGACTCCCATGGTGCCCACTACTCTGTGAGCTCCCCAGAATCGGGAGCTGCGTCTTTCCCTTTGGTATGCAGCGCCTAGCATAGGTGGTGGCACACAGTAGATTCTGGCCCTAGCAGGCATTGAGTGAACCAAGTAAGAAATATATGAGTGAGTGAAGCTGGTGCAGAAGGGATGATAATGGAGGCAGGGTGGCCAGGTGCAGCTTAGGTGCCAACATCCCCAGGAGAGGCAGTGGACCAGGGTGAGAATGGGCAGACCTCGGGGATGGCATAGCTGTGGGCAGTGGGGAGGATCAAGAGGAGACCAGTTGATGTCAGCTACTCGGTGTGGAGCTGGGGCCTCTGCTCATGAACCTGACACAGTGTGGGGCTCAGATCCAGGTGACAAGCTCCCATCCTGTGCCCTGAGCCTCACCTGAAGGCTGCTGGTTTTTTAACAGCACTGGTTTCCCTGAGGGTCAGATTCAGCATGTGCCTCTCTCCAGCAGGGCAGAGAAGTGAGAGACAAGCAGCTTTGATCAGATTGTAAAATGAGTATGTGAAGCAAAGGCAGGGCTGCATCGCCAGGTGTGGAGAGGCCAGGGGCCTAAGGATGTGGGATGATTGACTGGTAGGCACAGCAGGTGGTCCCCCAGGGCCAAAGGCAGGGGCCTCCCTGCTCTGCAGTTCCTGCCCGGTGGGGGGTGGGGGCTTTCCTGAGGCTGGAGAGGTGCTGACACCTGCATGCCTCTCTGCCCTGTGGGAACTCTGACCCTCAGGACCCTGCTCCTCCTAGGTCTCCCTTGCCTGTACCTAAATCTCATCCATCCTAGATCTGAACAGGATCTTGAATAGGTGCTTTGAGAAGCAGTGTAGGCAGTGGCATTGGGAGCAGACACACCTTTGTTCCAATCCCAGCTTGCCAGTTCCTAGCTCTGTGACCACAGGCAAGTCACTTAACCTCTCTGGGTGTCTGTCATAAAGGGATGATGAGTCCTTTTCATAGCGCTGTGTGGACGCAGTGGGATACATTTCACTGGTCAAATGCCTGACACATTTGGTTCCCAATAAATTACAGCTGTTATAAACAGCTAATAGTCTCTCAGCCTAGCCCCCCCTGTTCACTGCCTGTGATTTCCTTTGCACCCCGCCCCACCCCAGGGGCTAGCCTGCACCCTTAGCTGCCTCATCCTTCCAGGCCTAGCCAGAGGGCTGCTTACTCCAGGAGCCCTGATCTGCCATCCCTCCGAGGTCTGACTACTCCTGGTTCTCTCTGCCGGCCCAGTGATCTACTCTGGAACCCAGGGTAACTAGTAGCTGAGAACATGAGCTCTGGAGTCACATGGACATTTTGATTTCTCCATGCCTCAGTTTCCTTAGTCTGTAGGAGGCAGAGAGCCATGTGGCTGGCAGCATGTCATGAGCCCCCACTGAGTGCCCTCCTTTCTCTGAGACCCAGAGGTTCTAGGGGCTGTGCAGGCCCACGGGGCGAGCAAGAGGGGGCATGGGGCTGGGTCTGTCTGATGCCCCACTATGGTGCCTTCCTCCCCATGTCCCAGGTCCTCAGAGGGGCAGGACCCAGTCAGAGATGCCCAATTTAAGGGTGTTCTGGTCTTACCTCCCCCTCGGCTCTCACCCGCCCTCTGGGCCTCTCCAGAGGAAGGCCCCATTTGGAGCCCAAGGGCCCTATGGAGACATCAGGGGTAGCCCCGCTTCTGCCCCCTCTGGGGTGGCTGGTGCTCTTGCCCCTCCTGTCTGGGTAAAAGCCCTCCAGATGCTCTCTGTCCTCCTTTGCGGGCATTACTGCCCTTACCTGCTCTCTCTCCCTGGAAGGCTGGATGCTTTGCTGGGTCCCGCTTCCCTTGAAGTACAGCTGATGCCTTATGTGGGCAGAATCCTCCCGTTAATCCAGTGCTCCTCTCTGAGGAGCCCATGGTGCCTGGTGGGCTTTGTCTCAGTTCTCCCCACCAGGGTCTGCAGGGGAGGAAGCGAGAGCAGGAGGAGCACCCTCACATTTCACAGTGGAGAAACTGAGGCAAGAGGCACCTGGGCTCTCCTCCCCTGCTAGGTGGCAGGGCTCTCTCCAGGAGCCATGGGCCTGCTCCCCCAGCACCCCCTCACTGGCCTCTCTTGCCCTCACTACAGTTTTAAGTCTCTGGCCAAAGACCTTTAACTCGTCCCCCAAGGCTTCTGCCCTGCCTCCAGGCCAACTTTGAATGAGTTTACCCAGTCCCTGCACTCCTGCCAACCCTTCTTTTGATGCCTTGCCATCTGTCCCACTTGATTCTAGTGACCCTGGAATCAGGGGATCCCACACATTGTCCAAGGGGCTGCTTAATACTTTAGTACTTAACTGGGGGTGCGATGCTGGGAGCTTCTGAAGTTATAGGTCAGTGTGTCAGTGCGTGTGCACATGGGAACATTTCAAAGGGAGGTCTATGCTCTAACAGAATCTCAGAGCAGTCTGTTATTGCAAAAAGTTTGGAGCTATTACACCAGCCTGGGAGTAATGGAGGCCGCCCTGGCCCTCTGAAGAACTGGTTCCCTGCCTGCCAGTACAGACAGAGCAGCCTTGTCTTGTCTGGGGAGGGCGCTCCGTCAGGCTCTTCTATCTCTGAGGCTCCAGCTCCAGCATGCGTGCTGCTCCTCCCCTCCTCTAAGTAGCTGCCATCTGCATTCTCTCAGGGCCTAGATGCTGGCACACAGGTTGGCTTCTCCCCTATGAAGTCAACTTCTCCTTCTCTAGATGCCCTGGCACTGAGCTATTTCTGGGCCCTGGTCTTTCCTCTGAAACCAGTGCTACTCAAAGTGTGGTCCTTGGGCCAGCATGTGGAGCTGCACTGTTTTAGATTTTATCCAGGCCATTTGTTTCCCTGACTGTCCTATTCCCTCTACGCGTATCTGTTGGAGTTCTGTCCATCCTGCTGGGCCCAGCGCCAGTGCCACTTCCTCCAGGAGGTCTCCCTGGATAGGAGCTGTCCTTCCAGCTGCCCTCGTACTGGCTTCCTCCTCAATCACAGGACTGGCCAGACTTACTGCATATCAGAGGTGCACAGGTGTTCTCGGCACTGGGCGTGTTTGGTGCGTAGGAGGGGCTCAGGAAAGACCTGGTGTGCACTTGGTCATTTGCAGTGGGGAAAAACTCATTCCTACCCTCCACTGTGCACATTTCTTCAACAAGTGTGCACCAGGCATTGTGCTGTGGACAAAATGGGGAAAGAGACTAAGTTGTTGCCCTTACAGGTCTCCAGGTGGAGGGAGGAGAACAGCCGTGGGGACAGGCACCGCTAGAGGGCACAGAGTGAGTGATAACTGCCAAGGTGGGGGTGGAGGGTGTCCTGACAGCTCAGAAGGATTGCCTGAGGGAAATGGAGTCAGGGGGGCCCTGGAGGTGGAGCTAGCCAAGGGCATCAGGAGGCACAAGTGCTGAGCAAAGGGAGAGCCCGTGGGGAGTGAGGGAGCAAGCCACGCTCCAGGGTCAAGGCACTGCCACCTGGCAGAAGCAACAGAGGCTATGAGAGAAGAGGGAAGACTGAGTGGAGCAGGATAATAGGCTGGGCAGGTCGTGGAGGGCCACGTTACTGCAAAGAACCTGGACTTCATAAGGAGTGCAGACAACGGGGAGCTGTTCTAGTTACTCCGCCTGTGTAACAAATTGCACCAAAGCATAGTGGAGTCAAGCAACCATTTATTATGTCACAGATTAGGAGTTGGGTCAGGGCACAGTGGGGATGACTTCTCTCTGCTCCATGACGTCTGGGCCTCAGCTGAAAACTCAAAAGCCGGGAGCTGAAATCTTTCTGGCAGTTAATGCTGGCTGCTGCCTAGGGGGCCTCAGCTTCTCACCCCATGGGCTGGTGACTGATATTGCTTGACAGGGTGTACTTGAACCCAGGCCATGGTCCTTTTGCATGGCCTTGGGTCTAACTGTGTCTGGGGTTCCCCTACTGCGGGTTATTGCCTGTCCTGACCCCCTCCTCCTGTAAATTCTGATAGTCACCTCCCCTGGGAAGCCCTCCCTAATTTCTCTGGGTGGGGCTGACCACTGGCTGTCTGTGCCTGAAGTCATTTGTCTCCTTTCCTGTCTCCCCCCACTAGCCTGGGACCTCCTCAAGGACAGGGTGACATCTTACTCATGTCTGATTCCCCACTGCCTGGTATATAGAGAAAACTTGATCAAAGCTTGTTGAATTGTAAATGAAACCTGAGAAGGTTGGTCTAGTCACTTCTTGGCAGGATTGGAGTGGTGTTGGCTTTTTGGCTTTGCTGAATCTTCCCTTTCAAAGCCACATTCTACCTGCCTCCTTTTGAAGCTCATTTGGACTAAATATTCATATCCATTAGGGGCCCCCTTCCTTACCAAGTGCTTCCATTCCTGTCCTCTCCAGCTTACCCTCTGCAAAGCAGCTAAAGGAACCTATATTCAATTTAAGTCAGATCATGGCCCTCCCCATCCCAGAATCTTCTAGTGCTTCCCATTATGAGGAAAATCCATACTCCTCTCCACAGTCCACAAGGCCCTGTGTGACCTGTCCTCTGCTTTCTCTAATTTCATTTCCTACCACCCCCTTCGCTCACCCCCAGACTCAATTTCCAACACGGGATTCCTTTCTGCCTGAACATGCTAAGCTCCTTCCCACCTCAGGACTTTGCTTTTGCTGTTCCTTCTGCCTGGAATGCTTTTCCTCCTTAATTTGGCTGCTCCTCCTTATCAGTGAGACAGCTCACATGTTGCTTCCTCAGACTTCCCTGAAACCCTTAGCTTAAGTGGTGACCTCATCCCAGTCAGTCTCTCTTCCAGCACCTTTCAGTATTTTCTTCATAGCTGTTATTGTCTGAAATAACCTGTTTCTTGATGCATGTACCTTAATATTGCTGGTCTCCTTCACCAGAATGCAAGCTTATTCAGGGCAGGGTCTTGTCTTATTGATAACTAGATGCATTGAAAACAAAGCCTGACATGTAAATATTTGTTGAAAAAAATGAATGGAAACCTATTGTACAGGTGGGAAAATCTAGGCACAAGCAACCTGCCAGCTGAGGAGTCTGTGGCTCTGGGCCTCCACTCCTGCCCACCTCCCTGCTGGGCATCCCCTCCTTGCCTTCCCACCCACCCCCACAGCTTCCTGTCCTTAGCAGTCTGGGCTGGGAAGGCCGGAAGGGCTGATGAGCTGGAGAACACAGGCAGTTAGCCACTGAACTGCTCCAAGAAGCAAGGGAGGTCCTGGTCTAGGGGGAGAATTAGACTCCCAGCTTCAGGGGGAGGTGAAAAACAGGCGGGTGTCTCAGCCAGCGTGGAGGCTCCTCTCCTGGGGTTACTGATGGCTCAGATGCAGAACTGCAGATTATGCTCTGCTGGGGCCCCCGTGCCAGCTGAGCGCAGAGCAGCCGGCCTGGGGGAAAGGCGCTCGCCAGGGAGTGGCTCGCTCGCTCGCTCGCTCGTTCCCTCCCGGGGATTTATGGTGCTGCCCTTGAGCGGGGGTCTGACGGGAGATACATCGGCCTGCTTATCTTCCGGGAGTGGGCCCTCCTGATGCTTCTCAGCAGCTGCTGCTGCAGCCCCGCGCGGGAGGCAGCGGGAGATCTACAGTCCTCTTTCCTGGCCCGGATTCCTTTACTCTACTGTCCGTGGGATGACAACCACTTAACCCGGAGAATAAGGCCCCAGCCTGCCTGGTCTCTCAGCAGTAACAACACTTGGTAGCTGAGAAGGAGGGCACTACCCAGTACTCCCCCACTGAGCTCCTGGGAGGACAGCTGGCTGCCATCAGTGGTGGCCCTGAGTGGCTGAACACTATCAATAGTCAGTCTTGTGATGGACCAAATGTAGAACTCCACGCCTGCAGAGGGTTGGGGTGGGCCTGGGGCCTCACATCTAGAGGGCCCCTTGTAAGTGCCAGGCACGTGCCACATGCCCCACATGCCAATCTCCTTTGTGCCCTTGGCAACCTGGAGAAGTGGGCACTGCGAGCTGCCTTTCAGAGATGCAGACACTGAGATCAGAGGCAGGGAGGGAGCCCCACTTACTGATGCCCCCTGGACATCACTGCTGCCTCTTAGAGGTTAGGAGCTTGAGGCTCAAAGAGGGGCAGTAATGAGAAGAAGATGGTGGCTGTCAGTTGCACCCCTCCCATGAGCGGACACTCAGTTAAATTTTTCACCTGGATCTGTCATCATCACAGCCAGCAGAGAAGGGAGGGAGAGAGTTTCTGCTATCCCCACTGGATTAGTGAAATACTGGGGTCTGGGAGATGTGGGAACAGTGCAGACGACGTGGGGCACAAGTCCCTCGTGTTTCAGGCTGAAATGCATCTTTGGGGCCACACCGGAATCATTTCCTGGTTCAATATTGGAGATTGGCTTGTGGGGGTGGGGGCGAGGTCTTCATTTTAAAGATCAGGAACCCAGCACCCTCGTTCCTACCCTTCCTTGCTGTGCCCTGCTGGCACCTCCTCCCTGCCGAGACCCCGTCCCCTCAGCTAGGGCCTGAGCTGAGCCAGCAGTCAGCCTCTGGAAGGCCTCCCGGGGATTTCTCTCTCCCAAGCTGGAGCCTCAGACTGTCTCCGCCCCTCTTCCAGGCTGTGCCAGCCCTGTGAGCCTTACCGTAAAGGCACTTTGATCACAGAAGCCCTGGGAAGCTGAAGTAGGCAGGAAGGAGAGAGAGCATGTGTGTGAGATTTATATCCAAAGCCAGATCAGAGATCCCCGTTCTGCTGCAGTTATGTGGGACTTGTCCCTGGCAGGCAGCAGTGACCAAGCAGGTAAAGCCAGGACAGACAGGTGTGAGAGTGTTGTTAGGAGAGGTGATGAGGCGGCCAGGTAGGTCTCTCATGGCCGGGCTGTCATCCCTCTGACATAGCCATTGCCTTTTGGGTAGGGAATGGTACCTTCCCTTCACTCCAACTCATTAGAATCAGAGGACATGAGAGCCAGATGGCCCTTAAGGGATCCCCCACCCCCTGTTATGGGTGGGGACCTTGAGGCTTGGGAGGAGAGTACCGTGCTCAGGTCACACAGTTTACCCACGGCAGAGCTGAGGCTAGAGTCTGGGACTCCGGGCATGTCCCTTCCATGACAGCAGAGGAAGTGCAGGGAGTAGTTAAGAGCACAAGCTTTGGGGCTAGACAGGCCTTGGTTCACATGCGGGACAGGCCCAGGCTGGCTGCTGTGTGACCTGGAGCAAGTGTCTTAGCATCTCTGTTTCTTTATAGAAGGCCTGATATGAGGCCTGAATGAGGCACACACCTGGAATTCAGTAATGCTTGCTGATAGCGTGTCGCTGCTGGGGCTTCACAGAGGCAGGTGTAAAGGCAGAGTATGGAAGAATGCCTGGTCCCTATTTGAGGGCCTGGACTTCTTGGCAGTGCAGAGCTCCTACAAGAATCAGGTACCTGACACAGATGATCTCACCTAATCCTCCCACCAATCCTGTTACCCTGAGAGGAATTATCCCCATTTTGCAGGTGAAATGAGAAAATTGAGGTTCAGAAGGGTTAAGCAACTTGCCCTGTTACCCAATTGGTGAGAAGTAGCGCAGGGCATGAACTCTGGGCTCTTTGGTTCTTTCTGTTTTGCCAGGGGAGCTGAGGCCAGCCTCACTTTTTAGGGGTGCCTATGTTTGCAGGGCATGGGCTGGCAGCTGAGTCCCGTCAGAACCTTCTAAGAAGCTGAACACAGCTCCCCCTGGCCTAGATGGGGCCCCTGTCCCCAGGGCTCCCTCCTGGCTAAGCCGCATCTGGCTTCACCAGACAGAGGGAGCCAGTGCCCTGGTTCTCTGGCTGCCACGTGGCCCACCTGGTCTTGCCACGTTTCCCTGGAGACAGGAGGGGTTGCCTTGCCCCGAGGTGGTGCTGAGGGAGGACACAGTCTTCTTCCTTCCTCTGCTCCTGCCTGCTCTGTTGACGCTCTTGACTTAGGCTAGCTCTGTGGTTTTGACTGGGGAATAATACAAAATAGAGCAGGATGACGTTTCACAGTAAATTACTTTAATTTTTACGGTGCTGTGTGCCCCGTTGCCTGACAAAGTGACTCCATTTAGTTTACAAGTGGAATGTTTCTCTTTGGGCGTTTTAGTTTCCCATCCCCCCATGACTCCCCTCTTCCTTTCATGCCCCCCTCCTTTCCTGCCTCCACTTCACGGCTTGATCACAGCCTCAGAGAAGGAGGCAGAAACCATTGAATCCCCTCATGTGTTACTTGGAGGAAACTGGGGCCCTGAAAGGGGAGGTGCTGGGCCCAGGTCCCACTGGAGCTTGCTGGCTGCACCCAGAGGCAGGGCCCGATGCCAGGACCCCTCTCACACGGGCTGCTTGGGGTGAGCAGGTGGGCGTTGGGCTCAGCCCAAGTTTGGGGGCACTTGTTCTCGCAGTAAGCAGAGGCCTGAGAGCCAGCCCCAGAGCTGACCTCAACTCCCCTTCCCTGATGCCAAGGCAAAGGGGGTGCTCGCTCTTCCACCCTGCCCCTCAGGCTGTCCTTTCAGGGTCCACCATCTCGGTTCCTTTATTCTCAAAGCTAATATTTGTTGGGAAGGAGGTCCCTTCGAGGCCACCTTGGAGGTTCTTGGTAATTGGATCTGCATAAAAAGGCCAAGATCGTGGCACTGTACCCCTTAGAAAGTACTAGCACATTAAGAAACTGCTATGGTGGGCAAAAGAGAGGGGAAGCCTCAAAGTCTCCAGGGATATCCTGGGCACCTCTGCATCCAGTTGCACCCCTCATTTCCCCCACCAGGGAGCTAATGCTATTGGCCAGGCACTAGGGGAGGTCTAAAGCCCTGTTATTCCAAGTATGCCAGCGGCACCAGCACCGGTGTTGTCTGGGGGCTTTTAGAAATGCAGACACAGCACCCCCCCCGCCCCCGACCTGCTGCATCAGAGTCTGCCGCATTTGAGATCTTCACCCATCCCCATTTCACAGATGCAGACCCTGAAGCACAGGGGGCTAAGTGACTGTTAAGAAGTTCAGGGCTGGACTCAGACTCCGTTCTAATGGCAAAGGACTGTCGAAGGTGGGCAGGGTTTCATCAGGACAAAGGCCTTTGGGAAAAAGCGATGGGCTGAACCTAGACATAAGAAGCAGATTAGAGCTACTTAGAAAGAGGTCTTGACTTTTCTCTGTAGGTAGTGGAGAACTATTAAAGATCTGGGAGGAGAGACTGGTTGCCAAATCTATCTGTGGGGGTGCATCACCCAATAGGTCCTGCTAATATTTGTTGGGAAGGGGCTTATCACCCAAGTAGAACTTCAGGGAGGCAAGAGGAGGTTTGCCAGGTTTAGAGGAGAAGCTCACAGGACAGGCCAAAGGCATTTGGGAGCCTTGGGGCGGATATGTGTCCTTGACTCTTCCTGGAGACCCACAGCTTCAATTCTGGCCTCATGCCTGGCTGCTGGTCTGATTATCCAGTGCAGAGATGAGAACAGATGAGCAGGCGCCTGGGAGCTGGGACTTATTCTCCAGGCCTCAGTTTCCCCATCTATAAAATAAAGGGGATGTGCTCTCTGCTCCCTAAGCCTCCTCTGGCTCTGACATTCCAGGATTCAAGCTCTGGGCAGTCAGGAGATCTGCTGATTTCTCTGCCTTTGTGGAATGCTCAGCACAAGATTAATAAATAAATGGATAAATAAATAAATAATGCCTTTCATTTGTGCAGTGTTGAATAGTTTTCAAAATGCTTTCTCGTCCATTCATTATCTCAATTGAGTCTCATGCAGACCCTGTGAAGTAAGCAGCCCAGCGATTATTACCACCATTTTCAGATGAGGGATGAGGCCTTTGGGGAACAAAGTGGCCTGCCCAAGGTCATGCTGTTATTTGATGCCAGGATGAGAAGAGGTAGAAAAGAGAAGCTGAAAGAGAAAAGAAGGCCAGGGTGGGGGCTGTGGTCTGGATGGCAGAGAGCAGAAATAAAAATGGGGGATAGAAAAGACTGTTTGTCAAATGCAGCCTGAGCTTTGGAGTTTCTCCTTCCGCTTCAGGGTTCCTCAAATCTCTGATTTGGGGGAGTTTTCTTCCCTTATTATGACTAGGTTAGTGGCTAGGCTCAGTCTAACCTTTGGCTAGGAATTAGCAACATGTTGCACAACATTAATAGAGGTATGAAGCTCAGAGTAAAGGAGGTGATAATCTGCTCTGTGAGGGAAACTGGTATCCAGTCCTAAGCACCACACTTTGAGACAGACTTTGAGAAACTGGAGGTAGATGGTGACAAGTCTGAGCCCTAAGCCATCAATTGGGGCAAAGTCAAAAGAACTGGACTTGAGGAAGAAAAGGCTGGGGAGTTTCAGCACTGTCTTCACATATTACAGAGAACTTTGACTTGCTTTGGGAGGCCTCGGGGGGCAGAAACAGTACTGGTAAGTAGAAGGTACCAGAAGAAAATTTAATTGTGATAGAGAAGAACTGGCTAAGCTCTGCTGTGAAACAGTCCTGACTTCCACCCTCCTCTACCCCAGACACCAAATCCTAAATTCCCTTGGGACCACCCCTTCTGGCTCTCTCTTCAGCCCCCATGAAGCCCTTTTCAGGCCCTTTCCCTTGTCACTCATCCCAGGGACTGAGTGCTCCCTGAGGTGGGGCAGGGCATGGGGTCTGTCAAAGGTGGGCAGGGTTTCAACAGGACAAAGGCCTTTGGGAAAAAGCGATGGGCTGAGCTGTAGGCTGACAGTTGAGGCACCTCCAGCTCTGAGTAGAAGTCATTCAAGGCTCTGTGCAGGGAAAGCCAGGGGAAACCGACAAGGCTTGTTTTTGGAAACAGCACCAGGCCTGGTGCAGCTGGTTGCTGGGCGGGGGGCCCAGATCACTGAGGAGATGGTCAGTGGCGGTGGGGGAGCACAGGGTGTCCAGGCAGGGGTGCTGGGATCTGAAAGGAGACAGGGAAGGAGATCTGCAGGTCTGGGGGGCAGGGAGACACGTCTGCCCTGCATGGTCTGCCCAGAGGCTGCTGCCCTCAGCCGAGCACTCATCCTCTGATGGGCTGAAAATGAGGTGATCAGCATGGGCGTTTGGGCACCCCCCACCCCCTCGGAGGCCACATCGGCTGGTGGCGGGCATGGATCTTTAAGGAGGAGGGGATCAGAGAGGCTTAACAAACACCAGCTTGTCAGCAGTGATGGGCACTGTCCTGCTCTCTGCTGGGGTCCAGGCTGCCTCACAGGGAGATATCTATGTCTAAGAAGCTTTCTGGCTCCCGTCTGCATCTCAGGCCTGGAACACAGGGCCAGTTCCCTTAACTGGGTGCTCTGCAGTGCCCCCACCCGCCCCTACCGCCCACTCCTGTAGGGCAGGCAGCCTCTGGAAGGGTCCTGTCTCTCTCTAACCATTTTCTCTCGGTCTCTTACCCTCATTTTCCCACACCTTGCCACCCCTGCCATTGCTCTGAGGACTCGCTGCTCTTCCAGCCCTGCTCCCAGTCCCAGGGTAGTGAGGACCACAGGGATGCAGGCGAAGAAGTGGGATAGGCTGAGGGGGAAGGAGTGGGGAGATGGGGTGCAGCCAGGCATTCGGGAGTGGTGCCTTGGCCCCCATCATCTGGGCCTGGCTCAATTTTAGCAAATAAGAATACAGGGTGGCCAGTTAATTTGAATTTCAGGTAAACAACAGATTCATTTTTTTTAGTATTAGTATGTCCCATATAAGATTTGGGATATATTTATACTAAAAATTAATTTATCTGAAACTCACAGGAATCCTGTATTTGATCTAGCAATCCTGGTCTTCAGTACTCTTTCCTACTGCTGCTGGGAGGGTCCCTGAGCATCTTCCTGGATGCGAGGGCACAGTCCTGAGTCTAATCCTGACTGTTTATAAATAGGAACAAAGACCCTGTCTCCCAACAAGGGACAGACCAGGTAATTGATGGCCCTTGGGAAGCTGCAGGGTGGATGCCTAAGAAAAGTAGACATGAGTAAACATAAACATGTAGGCATCCAGTTTAGAGGCGAGAAGCGATTCAAGAGAAGCACAGAGAGGTGAGCTGCCTGGCCTGGGCTGAGACTCCCTGACACATGCTCTTCTCGAGACAGCCAGCCTAGTGGCTGCATTTCACTTGGGACAGGGTGAGAGCTGGCCCAGTGCTCAGAGCCAGGGGAGGGCAGGGGTCTGCACGTAGGACAAGCCCAGGCTCCCATTCTGGCCTTCGAAGCTCCCCTCTCTCTGCTCACCCCTCATTCCCCTGCCTGCTGTAAACCCCACACAGCAGAGGGATGTCTTCTCTGGAGGGCATACTAGTGGGATCCTTGACTGTCACTAAATTAATTTCAAACTCTGAGGCAAGATGGGGAGGCTGCAGGTGGGAGCCCCTTGCCTGTAACGCTCTCTCTCATTCAGGGGAGCTTGGTTCACCTCCTGTTCCCCTGAACAGCTTCCTTGGATTGATAAGCCTGGAGATGCTGTGCTGTTCAGAAGAGAGAAGGCTTTCATCTACTCTGTGCAAAGCTGGTATCCAGCCCTAGGCTCTGCACTTTGAGACAGACAGACTGACAAATTGGATGTGGGTGGTGGAGAGTCTGAACCCTGAGCCATCTGGGGCAAAACTGAAGCTACTGGGTTTGGGGAAGGAAAAACTGGGGAGTTTCTAAACCTTCTTCACCTATTAGACAGCAACTGGACTTTCTCTGGGAGGCCCCAGGGGGCAGAAACAGGTTGAAGGGTGGAAGGTCCCAGGGGTGAAGCCAGGGAGCAGGGGCAGTGGTTATGATTCTAGTCTCGGTTCTCCTGTGTGACTTTGTTCAAGTTGCTTGCCCTCTCTGAACCTCAGTGTCCCAGTTGTATCAATATGGGGTGCTCTAGATTATACCTAAAGCTCTTTCCAGTATAAAGTCACAGTGAGTCTAACCCCATAGTGGACTCCTGAGGTCAGAGGTCATGCACCATTCTGCTTGGTGCTTCCTCTAGCCCTCTATTCTGCTTAATAAAGATGTGTTAGTTGCTCAGAAGATAAAAAGAGGGAGATGCATTCATTCAAAGACCAGCTTAAAATTCACCTCCTCCAAGAAGCCCTTCAGATTGCTTTTAAGGAATGGAGTCCTTTCCTATTTTGCTGCACAATGACCTCAAACTTTGATTTGAGTGTGCATCCCTCAGGCGGGGACATGTCGGTGGGGTAACCAGGGCCTGGATAACTGCACAAATGCTGAGCCCAGAGCACCTACAAGAGGAGGGAGGTTCACTCTTCCCCACACGTGCCTGATCTTTACCCCATGCTCCTTCCCCTTGCCTGTAATGCTCTCTCTCATTTGTATCCTAACTTCTGTCTCTTCACCCTTTAAGACTCAATGCATTTGTCTTTGTGAGGCCTTCTGACCCTTCCCTATGCTGGCCTTCCCCACACCCTGCGGCAGAGATCGTGACTTCCTTCCTGAAGCCCCAAGGGAGGGATCTGGCCCACATTATGTAAGGCACTCACTGCACCGTATGGCAGGGGGTCTGTCTCCTCGCTGTCTCTCCCATTCAGCCACGAGCCCCTCAGGGGCAGGGACTAGGCCACATCAGCTCTCAAGGGGCAAATGTGGGGCACTTAAGGCACCTTCTCAGCCAACAGTTCTCAGCTTTAAAGTCACCTCTGCAGTGACTTCCTTGCCTGCCCATTTCAAGAAGATTCTCTGTTTTCTCTTACAGCACTCTGTTTATTTGCTTCATGGGAAATTATGATCTGTAATTTAAATTAGAATTTATTGTTGACATGTTTCTTTTCTGTCTCCACCTCTAGAGTACGAGCCCCAGTGACCAAATGTCTGGGTCAGTGTTGTGCCTCCAGCACCTAGAACAGAGTATAGGACACAACACAATGTATCGAGTGAGCGAGTGAGTGCCTGTGAGTGCCTAAAGGCATCTGTTGCTTTCTTTGTCAGGCCAGTATCCTTCCTGCCTGCTTCTGGTGACCACATTGTGGTTATCCTTTGGGGAACCGTCTCCTCTCTCAGTCCCTGTTGCTGAGTAGGACTGACCTCTTCCCCATTCGCACAGCCAGGCCCACAGCCTTGGCCCCGCCCATCAATATTTTCCCTGGTATTTCCTCAGCCCTCTTTGACTTGGGAAGCAGGACATGATGTCTTGGAAGCAGCAATGATGGTGAGCATGCTCTTGTCTCCCTTGGGTTCTCCTACTTGACCAGTCATTAAAATGAACTTGATATAACCCAAAAAACACATAGAACAGTAGAGACAATAATAAAATGATCCACCATATACTCATCAATTGAACTCAGGCATTCCCCTCTTCCTGACCAGGCATATGGGTACTGGGCCAAGCTGTCGCAGGGAAACCCGCTCCTGGGGCATTTGCTGCCAATGTGGTGCAATATAAGCCTGTTGCTGTTGGTGGGAAAGTCTGGGAATGCTGCCCACACAGGGGGAAGCACATCTAAGAGAAGGAGAGAGACGGATTCCTGGCAACGTTGTTTGGGCACCTGGGTCTAGATATGCCTGAAGTTATCCTTAGACTTCCCAGTTACATGAGTCAATGAGTTATCTTTTCTGCTTAAGCTGATTTGAATTGTAATTTATTATTACAACTAAAATGGTCTTCATTAATACAAAGTGAAAAAGAATCTTAAATCATCTTTTTATTCTCATCTAGCATCTAACAGGGTCTGGCATTCAGGTGGCACTCCATAAATGTTTTGTAGGAATAAATGACTACAAGCACTTTAAGGAGATAAATAGTGTCTAATTCACTTGAATATTTTTTCCTTTTTCTATCCAGATAAATGTTCAGTACACATTATGCATGCAATGAATGTTGGTTGGTCCCAGTTGGATGAGATTCATCTCCTCTTCTTTTCCTCCTCCTCTATTAGCTTCTTGTGAACAGAGGCCCCTGCCACTCACCCCCACCTCCTTATGGCTACTGAGTTCTCTTTCTCTCATTCTTCTTTCAATTAATTGTTGCAATGACTTGCCACTCACCATCCAGAATAAATCCATGTCCTAAGCCCCAAAATGACCTGGGAAAAAAAGTGAACATTAGTAAATGAAATGACAGGGGTTGCACACACAAGGGCTAGTGAAATGGGCACCCGTGATGCTGCTTATACATGCTGTTCAGTTTCATGCTACTGTCCAGAGATGAAAAGGAGACAAAGCACCTAGAAGGTCCACTGGTATTTCCTCACCCCTCATTGCCTTGGGAAGCAGGACATGATGTCTTGGAAGCAGCAATGATGGTGAGCATGCTCTTGTCTCCCTTGGGTTCTCCTACTTGACCAGCCATTAAAACGAACTTGATGTAACTCAAAATATCAAACACATAGAATAGTAGAGACAATAATCTAATGATCCACCATATACTCATCAATTGACCTCAGTGAACTCATGGCCAATCTTATTTCATCTCTAAACACACCCACCCACCCTCATCCCCTCTCCCTTCCCCAGTTACTTTGATGCATATCATTTTATCTGAATATACATTAATATGCATTTCTAAGTGACAAATGCTCTTTTAAAACCGTCATCACAATGGAACTATCACACTGTGGTCCGATGTTACAGTATGATCTCCAATGAACCATGCCCCTCAGCATTTAAATCCTTGTGAAGCCCCCTACATTGACTCTGGGCTTGAAAATGTGACTTATTTGGTCAATGGGAAAATGGCAAACATAGTGTGAAGCAGAAGCTCAGAAAGCGCTTGTCCACTGGGGCATTCCCTTCCCTGCCACTGGCTGTGAATGCTCCTGCCAGGTGACGAGACCCAAACCTCCTTGAGAATGGGAGACCACATGGAGAGGCAGAAAGCGAGGGGCACAGCTGTTCTCGCTGAGGCCCAGACACGAATGATCCAACCACACCATGTGGGACATGGACAGATATGAGCCATCCTGGAGGGCACCCGCCCAGAATGACTCACACAATCATGAGCAAACAACAGAGTTGTTGATTTAAGCCTCTGAATGTTGGGGTGGTTTGTTATGCAGCAATAGCTAATTGATGCACATATGTTCCTTAATTTCACCAAATACCTAATCAGGGTTGAAATTTCCTTGATTGTCTCATAAACATACTTTTGGGCACATTGCTTGTTTTTGGTCAGGATCCAATAAGGCTATATATTTTGATTGCTTGAAATGTTTCTTAAATCTCCTCTATAGTGTCCACTTCCAATACATATATTTTTCCTCTTGGAATATGTTTTTCCAAGAAGCTGGTTCTTTTGTCCTGTGGATCTTCCCACAATCTGATTTTGCTTGAATGCTATGGTGCTATTTAATGTGTTCCTCTGTCCCTAAGTTTCCTGTGAACTGGCAGTTAGATAGATCTGGAAGCTTGATCAGATTAAGACTTGATAATTTTGGTGTTCTGTTCTTCCTTCAGGTGGTGTCAGTATTGAGTTGTCTTTTGGTCATGTATCTGCCCATGACCCTTTCCTAGATTGACTAATCTAGTCTAATTTATGATTTATTGAATCTGCTAATCTATTAGTTTTTACAAAATGAGAGTACAGTTATTCACTCTTCATTTGTCAGCCATAATACTTCCATGGAGATAAATTTCTCTTCATAAAGTACTTGGTTCCCAGTGGAATCATTTGTGTAGCAAAGGCAGGATAAATGTTTGATTCTTTCCTCTTATTTGTCAGTTTTCAAAAGAATGAGTTCGTTCTTTAGCATCCTTCACAGGTGACTTGGGAGGTTTATTTTATTTGAGTATCATTATAAATGTGTGGATTTAAACATTTTGATGTGTCTTAATACAGTGCATTGTCCTTATTGATGCTTAAATTGCACCAGCTTTGACTAGTGGGAGCCTATTCAAGTCAGCTCCTGAATCATTTCAACACAAATACCTCAATCTCTGATAATGTTTGATAGCTTCCTTGTTTCTAGTATAAAGATGTTCTGGCTAGTACTTTTATCTGTCCTGCTCTTCGTATTAGCCTTTTCTCCAGAGATTCTTGATTGTTCTTGACATTGTTATATGTGACGTTTCACAGGCAGAAAAACCTTTGATGAGTTTTTTTGGTTGGAACCAAAAGGCCAGAAATTTTCTGGGAGGTAAAGTTGCTTGATACAGGTTAGGTGGCTTTCCCTGAGATAAGTTTGGAAAATTCTACCGGTAAGTGCGTATCATTCTTGCGTTTGCAAAAAGCAGCAGCTGAGAGAGTTGATGCTTCTTGCTGATTCACTTTTTTCCATAATGAAGGAAAAGAAATCTTACCTTTATAACAGAGGAGCAAAAGAAAGGGAGTCTGGAGTTGGCTGAGTCTGTACTGGAGATGCAAAGATGGGGAGGCACTCAGAAGCATAGCTGAGGTCTGAGTCCTGATTGGGGTCCCTGGGCCTGGGTCATAGGATGTACACACAGCCATCCTGGGAATGCTGAGCTGCATGCCAGGGACCAGGGATGCCTGGGCCACCCATCACTCCCAAGTCACAAGGCTGTTTCTGTTACTAATCCTGGGCAGTTAGCTTTTCTAAGGCCTGCTTTTCTCATCTGAGGACTGGAGATAAACCAACTACTTCTGAGCACATTTTAAGGATTAAGTGAGATGACCAGATAGGAGCAGCAACTTGCACTGTCGGCCTGAGCCATTCTCTTTTGCTTTCCCCATTCTTGAAAGCTTCTATGCCCCCAGACATTTCCCATTTGGCTCTTTCCCCAAACTGAAGTGGTGTTAAAAAGCCCTGTCACTTCTCTCAGGGTACAAATTGGGAGAGAGAGACAGTGGGGCCATGAGACCCCTTTACCCTGAGGCTCTGTATTCCCAAAGTGGGTCCAGCAGGCTCCTGCAGCCCCATGTGGGGTCCAGGAAGGTCTGGGGTTTGTTCCTGCTGGGGACCCGGGCTGTTTTGAGGTAGCACTGACCACCTGCCCTTGACGATGAGGATGAATTCAATGATGCTAGCAATAATAATTATAGATAACATTGACTGAACACTTTCCATGTGCTGGGATCTAAGTACTATATATGAGTTTCTATTTGTTCAGGCCATTGTCACATCTCCTCTGGCAATAACTTCCTAACTGGATTCCCTGCCTTCACCCCTGCTTCCTTACCTCTATCTTCACAAGCTGTCCAGAGAGATCCTTTTAAAACACGAGTCAGATCACGTCACATCTCAAAGGCATTCAGTCTGACTTCTTATCGGACTCTGAATAAAAGATGTAGAGCACACAGTGGTCTACAAGCCCCCCCGTCTTCTGGTCCCTCACTGCAGCTCTGATCTTACTCATTTATACACCCTTCCCCTCTGCTGTAGCCACACTGGCCTCCTGGCAGTTGCTCAGCTTTGACGATGCACTTCTGCCTCGGAATCTTTGTCCGAGATGACCAGACAGGAGCAGCAACTGGCACTGCTCAGCCTGAGCCATTCTCTTTCGCTTTCCCCATTCTTTCCCTCTGCGTGAACAGCTCCTCTCCCAACCTCCCAACCCTCTCATCTTCCCCAGGTCTCTGCTCCAACACTACCTCCTCGGCGAGGCTTCCCTCCCTGATCATTCTGTATAAACTAGTCTTCATGCCGACAATGTCTAGCCCCTTTACTTCATAACATTTCCATCACCTACCATATTATATTTACTGTTTGTTACTATCTGTCTCTGTTCCTTATGATGCAAATCTCATAAAAATAGGATTTTTTTCTGTATCTTATGCACATAAGACAGTGACAGGTACCTAACAAATGAGCAATAAATATTTGTTGAGAGAATGAGTGAATATTAACTCCCTTACAATTTTACCGGTCTTGTGAGATAGGTATGATTATTTTTCCATTTTTACAGATGGAGAAGCCAAGGCAAAGCTGTAACACACCTTAACCAGCAACCAGCTGTTTGCCTAAGATCACACAGTCAGTGGGAAGATGGAACTGGTTGGTCAGGGAGGCAAAATGGCACCAGTGTGGGGAATGTCCCTCACCTCTTTCCTCTCCTCCTCCTCGGCCATGGGAGCTTTTAGGGGATTCCTTTTTTCTCTACACCCACCTGGGCTTCTTCCCTGAATCCTAGTCTGTCCCTCTGCCCTGGAATTCAGGCTGGACAAAGTAGAACAAAACCCACATCCTTGCCCTCCACGTCTGAGCTGCCAGCTCCGTGTACGGAGCCTCCTGGTTGCCCGAGCCTGGGATGCCAGCGGAAGGAGTTTCCATTCCCACGGGACTCACCTGCTTCAGCCTGACCACCAGAGGCTCCGTAAAGTGGAGATGAAAGAAGCTGAAGGGGAAGGGAGGCAACTTTGATTATTTCTTTGCTCCCCCTAAAAATTTCCCATCTCCATCCCAGAGACCTGCGATGCACAGGGATGGAGGAAAGAGGGGCTCTGAAGCAGAATGGTTTGACTGTGCTGATTTGATGCCAGCATTTTAAGAGAGTTATGTCAGAATGAATGGTCATGTTAAAAATTTCTCTTTAACTTCTGTTTTCATTTTTTAAAATTTACTTATAAATTTACTCAGAGGAAAGTTTGCTCTTTGTAGAATACAGTTCTGTGGGTTTTGACATATGTATAGTGAGTTTCATGTATTTACCTTCACAGTCATGACACAGACTGGTCCTGTCACTCCCCAAATTCCCTTGTGCTGTCCTTTTGTGGGCCATCTCTTCCTGCAAGCCTCCCCTTGGCAATCACCAATATGTTATCCAATTCTATAGTTACTTTTCTAGAAAGTCATAGGAATGGGAGCATATACATAGTATATAGACTTTTGAGTTAGGCCTCTTTGGTTTAGCAAAATGCATTTGAAATTCATCCAAGGTTTTTTTTGCTGGTATCAATATTTCATTCTTTTTTATTGCAGAGTAGTGTTCTATTATATAGATACACCACCCTTCGTTTATCCATTCACCCACTGAAGGACATTTGAATTGTTTCCAGGTTTTGGCATTTACTAATAACACTGCTCTACACATTAATGGGCAGATTTTTGTGTGGATGTAAGTCTTCATTTTTCCTGGGTAGATACCTAAGAGTAGAGTTACTAGCCCATGTGATAAGTATGTTGAACATCGTAAGAACCTGCCAAATTGTTTCCTAGAGTGGCTGTACATTTGTATTTTTTATCAGCAGTGTATGAAAGCTCCAATCCTCATCAGTACTTGTGTGTGTTGCGGCATATAACTGATGATAGGGAACATCTTTTTAATGTGCTTATTTGCCATCCTTAGATCTCCTTTAGAGAAGTGTCCAAATGCCCCTTTACCAAACTGTTACCTCTTTCATTTGTGTTAAATGGTCTTGCATCCTGAGACCTTGGCTCCCTTGCTTGAGGCCCTAGGGGAGAGCATTGTTTTAAGGCTGCTTCAACAAGAACCTTTGCTAAATGCGGAGAAGGTTAGCAGGGGGTGGGTGTTATCTAGAACTAAGAACCACAGCAGCTATATTCTAATTTTTGTAGCTGAGAAAGCTCTTCCATTTTCTAGTCTGTCTAGTCCAAGCATATTTCACTGCTTTTTAGAAATAAGAAAACTGAGGCACAGGGAAGAGAAGCTCTTGCCCAGATCCCACAGCTAGAAGATGCCTAAACTGGATCAGGATCTCAGATTGACTAATTTCATTTCTGCAAGACTCGTGCTCTCTCTGCTGTAGACCTGAGGAGCTGTGTGAGATGCTGCAGATACATATGTGGTCCCAGCACCTGCGAAGTTCTTGGCAATGATGGAAATAACGTAGGCCAATGGTAGGAAGAAAAGACACATTTGGATGTCTTTCTGAGTTGCTAAAAATATTAGAGGAAATGGAAAAGAAAGATGGAATTAGTCAAACAAAGCTTCCTGGAGGAAGAGAACCTGGGCCCAGTTTGGAGGGAAACAGAGAGTCCATGTTTTGGTCACTGGCTTTGTGTGGGAGTTCAGTCTCCCGTGGGACTGTGTGCACTGGGTGTGCTCATAGTATATGGGGGACGGTGGCCACTTTCCTTGTCTGGTAATATATGTGAGCCGCTGTAAGGCTCAGACTGAGTTTCTGTCTGGTATATTTTTATGTTGAGCTCTCAGCTCTTGCTTAACTCTTTATATTCTTCATCGCCCTCACCTCTGGGTCCTCAGGTGAGGTGCACCTAGGTGACCCGCCCATAGCTGCCAGCTCTTAAATCCAGGGAGCAGTGAGCTTCTCGGATTTGCCTCTAGTTGAAATCAATATTTGCTGAGAAGAATGCATCTTAATTTCAGCAGCTAGTTCTCCAGCCGAGAATTGCTCTAAAATAAACCTCCAAACCCACAGACTTAATGCATCCTAGTTCAGTTGTTTAGTAAATCTCTCCGTGCAGAGAAATATCCATTAGCTGATAGGGGCAGGGCTGGGGTAGGGGCATGGGGAGAGAGCAAGGCTAGAGGGAAGCCTCAGCAGCAGGGATGGGACTGAGACCCTGGAGGACCCAAGTGAGACCTCAGCCTCACCCCTGGGCTGAGCCCAGAATTTCTCCAGCTTGCTGCCGGCCGGGAGGCACAGCCAGGGTGTCACTGACAGAATGAATGGGAAATGGAATGAGACCCCTTTCCCCGGTGCCTGCCTGGGGAAGTGTTTTCTAATTGCCACTGTCCCATTCTAAATCTACAAGGAGGCGATCGATTTTTTTTTCAGCTGGACTGGGGGAAAGTAATCATTTATCCCAGTACACAGGCTTTAATGAATCCGTGAAACGTATGAGGTCACCCTGATTACATCTTTCCCTGACAGCCTAGGGTGGCTCCACAGCTCACAGGAGACTTACTGAATGAGGAGGTTTCCCGAATCCACTGTGCTCTCTGCTGAGTCAGGGGCTGCTCAGAGCTTACCTGCCTGGAGGGCAGGAGGCCTGAGGGTAGGCCTGGCTCTGAACACATTGTGGAGGGTCAGTGAGAGCCTGTGGAGAGTGCTGTGGGCTCCAGAGTCACAGTGGCCGGGTGCTTGCTAGCTGTGCATCTCCAGGCAGCAGCTTTAACATCCCTGTGCCTCAGTTTCCTCAAGAATCCCTATAGGACAGAATTATCAAGATACAAGTCCATATATTTAAAATATCAGGCATATAGTTAGCAGGCAAGACAGGGTGGCAATGATTTCCACATGAACACCTCAGTTTATTCTTTCTGTATAATGGGCTGAATATTAATTGCTTCAGCAGGAACTGAGGACTGAGGAAAGGAAGATAAACCTATTTGTATGGGAGGAGGGGGTCCCCCAGGGTCAAATGCTGGAGATAAAGACATGAACCCAGCAGACGAGAATGCGACCCACAGGAACTGGTGTGGAAAGCATCTCCCTTTGCCACCAAAGTGTCCACTCCCAGACCACTGGCCCCAAATGAGGCCTCTATATGTTTAGCTCATCTCCTAGTTTTGCCGATGGGGCAGCAATTTGCCTGGGGTCACCAGCCAGAGGGTAACAGTGCAGTCTCAAAGCCAGGGCTATCGACTCCGGATCCAGCCTTTTCTCCATTGGTAGGTTTTTCCTCCACCTGCTGCTTTTTATAGTTGGCCCAGGCCGCCAAAAAGCAGGGTGGCAGTGGCCTGAGTCAGAAAGGGGAGTTGGAAACTGAGGTGGCATTGACAGGTGGGGAGGAGGGAGCAGGGAGGAAGAGGTATTTTTACCTTGAATTATTTTTATTAAATGTCACAACGGCTTTGCAGCACTTGGGATCCGAGTAGACAAATCAATGAAAATAATTATAGTGAACATCCTGCCTTCCCACTTCCCTCCTCCTCTTACCCCTGCAGCTCCCTTGGACTAACAGAGAGGCTGGCTAACTCAGCTTTGCACTCCAGCCCAGCAGAGCAAGGGCAGCAGCCCCCTCTGACCTCTGCTTTCTCTTCGCTTCCTTTGCAAGCCCCTCAGCCTGGCTCAAGGCTCAGATCTTGGAAAGAAGAGCAGCTCCAGAGGCAGCAAGAGCAGCAGGAAAAATGAGCCGGAGGCCAGAGAGAGAAGAGAACTCCTATAGGGAATTAGAACCTGGGAAGAGGGCTTTTATTCTTAGGGCCCATTTATGGCTTAGAAATAAACCTTCTAGCACGCCTTATATTTCCACATATAAGACAAGATTAGGAAAAGCCACATGAAGGAAGGCTGCAGGAGTTATCCATCTATCTACCTGTCCACCCATCCACCCACCCACTCATCTATCCATCTACTCACCCAGCCATGCATCTACCCATCCATCCACCATTCCATCCATTCACTCAAATATCCACCCACCTATCCACCTGTCCATCTACCCACCCACCCATCTGTCCACCTACCCACCCCATGCACTCATCCAAATTTCCATCCACCCATCTATCCTCCCATCCATCCATCCTTTTTCAACCATTCAATGGGCATTTACTGAGGATCTACAGGAAATGGCATTGTAGTGGAAAGGGTCTGACAGCCCTGATTCAAACTTGCTCTGCCATTTCAGAATCAGCTGTGTGTGTGCTGGACACCTTCCATTTGCCCCCCAGATCTACTCTCTCCTGCCTGTGCCCAGGGAGGAGAACCTGTGGACCCTATCAGTGGGCTCCCTAGCCCCTGGCTTCTGGATGGGTTTGTCCCATGATGAGCACCACTTGCAGGAGATGAGAGGGAGGGAGGGGAGCCAGGTTAGGGTTTTTATTTCTCCATCTTCCTTTCTATGGGGTCCCTCAACTAAAGATCGCAGGTCCTGACAGGTGGCCCTCTCCACATGCCTTTTCTGTCCATGGTTTCTGGAAATCTTTCCTTCAGGTAAAGGCACCTGTAGCTACTCACCTTCAGGTACTTCTATGTCCCTTGTAACTTTCCTATGCCCTGCCCAAGTACTTGAAAATAATCCATTTATTAAACTTAGGTTATCTCAGTTTCAGTTGGCCATCAGCTTCCTGATGGGACCCAGACTGGTATACTGTGTGACTCTGGGTAAATTATTTTACCATTTTGCACCTCAGTTTCTGAGTGGATAAACTGGGAGTATACCACCTGCTTTGCAGGATTGCTGTGAGGCTCAGGGGGGGTAAGTGACCTGACCAAGTTTGCATGGCTCAGGTGGGAAGTTAAACCAGAGACATCAGGCCAAAGCCCAACCTCCTCACTGTCTCCTAGGATCTGGGACCCTCAACTGGTGGCCCTGCACATTCTTGGGCCACCAGTGACATGACTGGACTCACTTTCCCTCTCCAGCCCTGCAGGATTCCCCTGGCCAGGCTGGCACTGGAAAGGGAACAGCACATCACACCCATCAGGTGGTGGCCTGAGGGCCTGGGAAGGATAGGCAGTTAGCATCCTTCTTCTCAATGCTGCAGGGAAAGTCTGTCAGAGAGGCGGAACTGTCAATTCCATTCCATTAGTGGCATTCAAGGGAGAGATGTCCTCGTGTTGGCTGATGAGGTCAAGGAAGTATTGTCAAGTTTCCTTCTTGACTGAGCAGATGGTAAAGGGAAGGGAAGCTGTTATTTGTCAAGAGACCTCCATGTGCCAGGCACTTTGCAAATAAATTCTCTCATCTAACTCCCAGCCATGGGTGAGGTAGTAATTTTCATCCCTATATTTCAGGTGAGCAAAATGAGGCATAGAAAAGTTGAACAGCTCATACAAGGTCCATCCACTAAGGGGTGAGTTAGGTGAGGGACGACTTAAACCCAGTCTGTCTGCCCACAGGGCCTCCACTCTTCCTACAGTACTAGGATATAAAGGGATACAATAGTTTATTCTATTTGCTCAGCAATTTGTATTTATTTCTGCATCTTCTGGGATTTTGGCCCATCACTTATCCTTCCCTCTTTCCTGCATCTTCAACCTTCCTCTCTTCCTTGGCTCCTTCTCTTCAACATAAGAATGTGTTCAAGTCTCTGTGCCCTTGAAACGTGTGCTTGCCCAGCCCTGCTTCCTCCCTGGTCACCACTCTGTCTTGCCCTACCCCACATGCTCACCTACTGCAGCCCGTCTTCCGTCCTCACCAAGCCCTGTCCAGCAAGGCCCACCAATGACCTCCTGGTTGCCAATTTTTTCAATAGGAATTGTCTCGTTTTAGCTTCATTCATTTATTCAACAAATACTGTAGAGTCCCTACTATGTGCCAGGCATGATTCTACGTGCCAGAGACAATGAACAGAACAGAAAAACAGAAAAACAAAAAAGCCCTGCCGTCATGGAGCTTGCATTCCAGTGGGGTGGGGGTGACAGACGACAGACAAGTACAGCGGCTCTCACAGCTGCATGCCTCTCACCTGACTGTCTTCCTGCCCAGCATGTCTGGTGTTAGGTGAGGACTCTCCCTCCCCTTCCCTTTCGGGCCTGGGGAAGCTGATGAACCCTTCAGCTCTGTCCTCGGTGCTGTTGTTCCTCACTCACGCACTCCCTGCCTCCAACCGCAGGAACCCACGTGACTCCTGACTCTCCTCCCATCCAGGCCCTGATTCTGGGCTCCAGGTGTCTTTCTCCAGCTCCTTCTTGACTCTCCCTTATGGTGCCTCACCTCAAGTACCCCGTCATCACAAGATATCCTTAACTGGGCACTCTGTTTCTTCCCCCATTCTGCTCATTTCCCTGTATTCCCAGGCTCTGTGTGGTCCCCTGGGGTTCCCAGGTATGATGCTGGATGCTTGGTCTCCATTTTACATACTCCCGTTTCTTCTCTTCCTGACACCAGTGTCTCCCAAGCTAATTCCTCCCTTTCTGCCTCTGTCCCTCTACCTCATGTCATCACTTACATGGGCCACCACAGCCACCTCCTTGTCTGCAACCTCTGCCCTCTACACGTTTCTTTGTTCCACCCAGTTTCTAGGGGCTTAGTCTGTTCATGAGGTTTCCTGTCTAAATTCTCCAGTGGCCTCCAATTGCGTGACCCTAACTCACAATTCTTGCTTCATGTTCATATCCTCTTCTGAGCACTTTGACACCCAGAAGCTCCAGACTTCTCACTGTCCCTCAAGTCCCTTAGTGTGTCCATGCCTCTGGCTTTGTTGAGGTGTCTTCTTTGGCCTGCGACCCCTCCCCTGTCCCTGCCTGACAAATGTCTTATTTTCCTGTAAGATCTCCTTGCAAAACCACGGTTTTGGACAGGCCTCCTTCACAGTCCCAGGTGGAATGATTAGCTTCCCTTCCACGGGTCTGTAACCCTCTGCTCCTACCTTTATTTACTTATCAAGCCTCAATTTGTGCCAGGCGTTGTGCTGTGACACATTCTATAATCGCAGTCCTCAAAACAACTCTCGGGGTAGCTTGTCCTCTCCCCACTTTTAGGTGAGATAGCTGAGGCTGAGGGGGCTTAGGTAGATTATCCACAGTCTCGGAGCACCCAAGGTTTTCGGGATCCAGACACTCGGCCGGGTAGCTTTTCCTTTGATAATGCATCATCGCCTTTTGTTCGTGTGTTTCTTTCCCCCACTCTATTCCTCAAGAGCACGCACGCCCTATGCCTTTCTTTTTTCTTTCTTTTCTCTGCCCCCACTGCCTAGCACGGTGCGTGGCATGTAGCAGGAATCCAGCTGGTGTGTGTCGAGGGAACGTGCACACATATAAATAGGAGAATACAAAAGCTTTCCTTGTCCGTGATCTCATGGAATCCTCACAGCAACCCTGAAAATGGCCATTAACACCTTCATTTCACAGTTTAGGAATCTGAGGCTTAGAAGCATGAAAGACAGTCCTGCAGCTAACGAGAGGCAAGCCAGAGCTGGAGCTTCTCTGTTCCTGTGGGTTTGAGAAATCCGACATTTAGGGTTGGGCGAGCACAGTTCCAGGAGTGACATGCCAAGAACAAGAAGATCTCCAAGTGGATGAAGTACTGTTTCCAGAGCTAATAAAGCCAAGATTCTTACTGCATTCTCCAAGGGAGAGGAATTAAGTGTGTGGCTTCAGTCCTCATTGGCTCCAGGCGACCAAAGAGCCCAAGGTTGGGTCCGCGGAGGGGGTGCTTTGCCCCCAGAAACATCCATGGAGTGCTGATGGCTGTGGCTCTGTTGGAGGCCTGGCCAAGTTGCTGAGTTAATATCACTGGCTGGTTATGACATTATGGGAAATGAACTCTTCAAAAAAAAAAACAAGCAAAATATGCTGTTGCAAGTAGGAAAAAAAAGGATTATTGTGGATGCATATTAAGTCTATCTGACACTGTGTATAATATATTTTCAATGCCAGGCAACTTGTTAGCTTCGTAATATGTGTATTCTGGGATGTTTGCAAATACGTTACAGAGCTCAGC
Source organism: Manis pentadactyla (assembly GCF_030020395.1). NCBI lineage: Eukaryota > Metazoa > Chordata > Mammalia > Pholidota > Manidae > Manis > Manis pentadactyla. Next base: position 148,628,201 of record NC_080022.1, read on the forward strand.
AAATGGCTCTGCAGGCATGCTGGAGAGACGGCTCCCATTTAAAACCAATGTTATCTGTGGCTGTTAAAACTCTCTCCTGCTTCTGTTAACCTAGGCCTGGGTTGGTGACCCTTAGAGCAGCTCATCTCACTGTCATCCTTTCTATAACTGTGGGACAGAAAATCAATGGATCTGCCAGCTCCCACACTCAGGTGGTCCTAAAATCCTAGAGTGCCAGGGCTAAAGGGGCCTTTCTAGAGCATCGAGTCCTATTGCCCATTTTGCAGCAGGGAAAATTGGGACCTAGCTGGGAAAAGCACTTCCCTAAAGCCACTGGTACAAGGTGATGGCAGAAGTGGGGCTAGGTCCCGGCCACCCACAGCATTCCTGGACATTGTGTTTGGTGGTCAGAGTTTAAGGAGGAGGCTGCGTCCACCCCCAAACCATTGCATTTTTGGCAAAGGCCAGAATCAGAAATCAGGGAACACAGGAGGAGACAGCATCCATCTTTCTGGCCTCTGGGAAGAATAAAAGCTTCTGTCCTTGTCCCTGTTCTCTCTGCCCGGCACCCTGGATGCACCCAGAGCAGGACGCCACCTCCGCTGCCAGCCACAGGGCCTGCTGGGATAAGAGCAGAATCCTGGAGAGGGCAGATCTGCCCTCGCTTCCCTTCCTCTGTGTGACTTGTCCTCTGGCTTGTGGGAGAGAGCTTAAGGAATGTGCCCCAAGCAAAGGAAATCCCCACTAGACTTGGTTTTCATAATCTACCTGCAGATCTGGCCTGGTTAACCCTGTGGGTCATTTTAATTTTCCACAAGCTTTTTTACTTCCCTTGGATCCTTAATCAGATAAGGGGAGCTGGGTATGTGGGTGCATGTGTGTGTGTGTGTGTGCACGCACACACACACACACACATGTGCTCACTAGGCTCTCTTCCCCCTTTCCCTCTCTCTCCCTCCCACAAGCATTCTCTCTTCTTTCTCTCTCTCTCCATAATCACTCCCCATCACCTCCAGAATGCTTAATGGAATCTGGAGATGCGAGGAAGGATGATTTCCTCTCAAAGCAGGAGCCCACCCTTACACCTCTCCTCTCTGTCCCCACCGTCTCTTTTCCTGTTATTCTGAAAATGGATTTGCAGTCTTTCCCTGGAGGAGGGAGAGGCCTTCTTTCCCCCCACTTTGCTCCACCCGGGAGCATGTATTTTCCATCCCTGCGCGGTTGCAATCAGCTCCCTCAGAGCTCAGGGAGCCCAGTGCTACCTGGGGTCACCAGCCAGCTCAGGCTGAGGGGAGCAGAACGTTGCAAGGAAGACACATAATTGGATCTGGAGGAATGCTGGTGGCGCCTCCGCGAGGCCCAGGGAGAGAGAGCCTGATAGGATGCCTCTAATAGCTTATCTCTTAATACTTGTTGTTGGGAAGCTGTTGTCTTCCCCTCTGAGCCTGTCTGCTTGGTGAAGCACAGCACGGCTGGTGTCAGCAGCCTCCTCCTGCCGAGAGAACGCTCACCCCCCTTCTGCCATGGAGGGCTCAGCACCCATTCTTCTCAGGCCTGGGGGCCCTGCCCTCCTGCGGTGGGGTTCCTCTCAGCAGCAGGAGGAAGGGGACGGAAAGGGGACTCAAGACTTCCCTTGCAGATCCACTCCCATGCCCCATTTGTCTTTGTCCCACTAGCTCTGGCATGGTACTTGGCACACAGTAGGCACCTAATACATGTTGTGGTTCTGAACTGAATTATCTGCTGATAGCATTGGGCCAGGCCAGACCAATGGTCCTGTCCAGCCCTGAGGGCTGTGTACCTAGAACATGCCTGGCACCATGCTGGGTGCTACTGGGCACAGAGGGTGTTTAAAGGTGCCAACTCACCCCACGGGGATGTGGGGAGAAGGCAGTGAGACTGCCCAGGAGTGCCAGGGGTGGGCCAGCATGTTCATCCGGGCTCAGCACCCTACCTGTGTCTTCCAGAATCAGATGCTCACACTCTGAGGGCCCTGGGAGAATCACCTTTCCTGACCCCAGTGTTTCCAGAGAGGTACCTGAAGCCCCAGGGGTGACTTGCTCAGGGCCTCACGTCCATCTGAAACAGAGTTAAGAGGCAAACTCAGGGCAAATGACTCCCAGTGCTCTCTCCATAAGAGCAGGTTGCCCTAGAGTGAAGGCCTGGCCACAAGAGGCATAAACATGGTACAAAGCTGGGTCAGGCACAGGTGGGTACTTGGGCCTGACAGGCAGCTCTCTAAAGGGTCAGGTAGAGAAGGCACACCCGGCATTTGTAGCCTTTATTGTTAATGGTTTGTCTCTTCCTTCTTTCATTCCTTTATTTGTTCAATAAATATTAACACCTTCTCTACCCCAAGTGCAGCAAGCTGAGGAGACTGACCAGGTCCTTGCAGGAAAGGAGCTCCTAGTCTAGTGCTGAGCCCAGTTCTGAACTCCTGGTTCCCCGCCTTGGCTCTTGGAGGACCCTGACAGCCCACTGATAATGCCGCTGCCTCTCTCAGCAACTGGGAGACCCACTCCTGGGCCCTGTCCTGTGGGCAACCCTTCTTACTGGGCAGGCCCCTGCTTCACAGGTGGAGCCCAGGCTCCTTGGTCCAAGGCAGAGCCTCACCCAGCTGTGCAGTAAGCATGTGCAGACCCCCACCCCACCATCCAGGGATGCCTGAGTGTGCCTCTGGCTTGGCTGTCTGCCTGTCCCTGGATCATCTGGAGCCCCTATTATTTCATGGCCTCAGCCATGCCCAGAGCAGGAGGAACTCTGTCCCAGCGAGTGGGGAATGTGAGAGAACTCAGCCAAGCTGCTGATCAGGTTCTGACCTTTGACTCTGGCTCTTTCCAACTCTGATCAAGGGCCTGCCTGGTGTCTCTGCTTGGGAAGCCAGGTCCTCTGGGATAAGGGTTATTCTAGGAAGGGAGTCTTGTGCCCACACTGTCTCCCAACTTGCTGCCATATTGCCCTATCCTCACCTGCCCAGAACTCCCCATTTGGTCTGCTCCTGCTCCTGCGGGTGAGCCTGGGTCTCCTCTCTTTGAGGCTTACTCTCTGACTGCAGCCACCCATGCTGGCCTGCACATCCCTGACCCAGAGCCAGTGGCGAAGCCAATGCGTGTCTATAGTTCCAAGCCTCTGTGTGAGCAGGCAAGAGGAAGTGGGCCGACACTCAGGAGCTCAAGAAATACTTCCCTGTCCTGTGAGCTGAGGCCACAGTCACCCTGGCACATGGTCACATGCTGGCTGACAGCCTGATCTCTCCCTGGGAGTGGGGGGAGGGGAACTGGCAGAGCATCCCAGGGTCTGGAGTTGTGCTGGAGTCTCTGAGCTGCTTGTTTTGGGGCCATGGACAAAGGTGCCTGAGGGTAATAGACATTCCCGGTCCTGCTGGGATCGCCTCTTTCCAGCCTCCCTCCCCCTCTGCCCCATGTTCACTCTGCTTCCATTATCGCTGGGTGAAGTGGAAAATAACCCGGCTCTTAGGGGAATGCACAGCTCTGCTCCTTTCTCTGGCTGCTAATGGATCCAGCAGCTGTCCCCAGCCATGTGTGGCTGCCCTGACCCTCTGAGACTGGGGGTGGAGACCAGTCAGGGGAAAGGACTTGACTCGGTTCTGTTTCCCACGGGGCACAGAGCTGACATCATGCAGGGAGCATGGAGGGAGTGAAGAGAAAATGAGCAATTGATCTGGAGGTCGAGACTTGAGCATAATAGTCACAGCTTCCATTTATTGAGCGCCTCCTGTGAGTCAGGCAAAATGCAAGTTGTTGTGGCTGCATTATCTCATTTAATCCTCTCACCAACCTTGGGAGATAGGTAGGGATGGTTGTCATTCATTGTGGGGACTGAGACTCAGAGAGGTTAAGTAACTTGCTTACAGTCACACAGCTGGCAATGGCAGTGCTGGGACCTGAACCAGGACCGCCTTACTCCAAAGCCTTTTCCTGGGGCTGCAGGAGAGTTCCAAAGGCACAGGTGTGCTGTAATTCCTGTGGCACAGTGCCTCGTTCCTGATGCTGCCTTGGAAGGATAAGGAGGACAGCCCACCTAGAGGGTCCTCATCCCAGTAGGAAGGGGTTTCTGGAGGTGGCCTGAGACTGCGGAGCCCAGGAGACAATTGGAATCCTTGCTGAGGGGTCACCTGGGCCATATCTAGGAACTCAGGAGTGCATCTCATAGCTTTTGAACTGCCTTTAAAGTCACTTTTGCCTTTCCTTACGGTTATACTAAACAAATCGTGTACCTGTACCTAACCTCAGATGGGTTGACCACCTGTGTTGGTCCCAAGAAATCCAACTCCAGGAAGACCCAGTGAAAAGCCCCATGTTGAATGAGTGAGGTGAGATGAGGCTGGTCATATCCTTAGAGGGAGAAAATGGAAGTTCCAAGGCCAGCCGGAACACGTCCAAGGGGAATGGGCCAGGCCACGCAGTCCTTCAGGGAGCTGGAGGTCCTTTCGGCACTGCCTGGCACCCGGCATGGGCTCAGTGTGGCTGCAGGGAGGGGCTCCATGGGTGCAACACCCTGCACACAGTAGGTGCTCAATAAACACATGGATCAAGAGCGAATGGCCTCCCTCCAGAGTATTACTCTGGAATAGCCCTTGCATAAGAAGGAAATAAATGGACTTTTTTTTTGAGTATCTACTGTTCATCTGGCCCTGCTAGGCAGTCTCACGTGGGTTGTCTCAGGCAGTCTGGGCTTTTTTCAAAGCAGGACAGTCAAGCGTCCACATGGAGAAGCAACACACGATGCCCCCAAGAAAAGCCCAGTGCCTGCAGAAGCACAAGTACTATCATGTTCCCAGTGCTCCTGGGAAGCCCTGTGGAGTCCACTCTCCACTTCCATCTTTAGCTCCCCTCATTCCAATCTTTCACATTTGTGGCTGTGCCATGGTGTTGCTCTGATGCCACATGTATTCCCTGAAGGGCTACCTCCTCTGTTCTCCCCCGTGGGCCTTGGGGGCTCCTCAGTGTCCGAAAGGAACTGCAGGCCTGGCTGCTGGTGGCCGCCTTGCTGTGTGATCCTGGGCAAGCCACGTGCCCCTCTGAGGCTGGGGTTCCCGTCTGACAGGTGATGGGGCCAGGGAAGGACCTGGTTGTCCTCTCAGGTCTTCCCCTGCATTCGGTTCCTCTCCTTGCTGCCAGCACAGTTAATCACATGGGGTTTGTGACTCCTGGCCCCACCACTTTCTGGTTCTGTAACAGAAGGCAGATTTTTAACATCTTTGAGCCTCAATTTCCTCATCCATGAAGGAATCCACCTCTTGGGCTGGTGTGAGGCTTAAATGAGATAATGCTGCAGCCACAGCAAATGCTCAACCCAGCGCCTGGTGCAGGACAAGTGCTCAGAAGAGGCGCTGATCTCCCTTTGTCCTCCTCAAGCCCCATCAGTACCTCCCTGTGGGAGCAGGACACGGGCCCTGCTGCCATCACTCTTAGCTCCCTGACAGAGCTGGCCCTGGCAGACGAACGAGTCGCCCACCCCTGCTCTGTTTTCTTGGAGAAAGTAGTCAGCCTTCTGGTTCTGCTCCGTCTCACTCTCTTTCCAACCATTGGCGTATTTCACTCACTTTAAATTCCACTCTCATTTGGTTTGACCTCAGTCAACCTCATCTCCAGGGGCAGGGGCAGGACTGTCTGTGTCTGAGTTCACAGGAAGGGGGAGAGAGATGGCCAAGGAGAAACCTGTATAGATAAGCCTAGAATACCAATCATGACCAGCCCAGGAAACGGTCCCGGAGCAGGGCTGGCTATGCCCACCTCTGAGGCCCATGATCTGGGAGGCCGGGCGGACTGCCTCTGCTTCCTTGTTCTGAGAGCTGGACGGCCATGACTGGTTGCCTCTAAGGCTGTCCCAGCAGTAGTGTTCTTGGGTCTTATGGCCTGGGGCTGACGTTTCCTGGCTCCTTCAATGTTCTCATCCCTGCATGGCCTCCCCCAAGAGCCCCAGTCTTGTAATTCAGTTCTCCTCACAAACTCCGTTCCGGACCAACATTCACTGAACACCGAGCAAAGCCTGCAGGTGTTTGAATGGGGACTGCAGGGCACTGGGACTGGGGGTCAGGAGTGGCCACAGCACACAGCGGAAAGAGCTCCCCACAGAGACCCGGGTTCTGGCCCAGCTCTGACATCAGTTCCCTGGATGACTCAGGAGGAGTCACTAACCAACCCTCTCCAGGCCTCAGTTTCCTCATCTATGAAATGGCACAGTGGGGCTTGATGACTCCTGGTGGACTTCCAGCTCTATTTATCTATGTTTCTGAACTTCTCAAAGGCCTCAGGCTGTGGCCATGGTAGGGATGCCCAGGGCTCCCTGCTGCCTGCGACCCTCCCTCCTCCCGGACCCCAAGCCCCTTCTCTGTGGAGTAGAAGCAATACCCCTGGCCCACCCTCCCAGGCCTCCTTTCTCCCCACCTCCTCCCTTCCCTTTCTTCTCTGGCATTTGTGAGTGCCTAGCGGTGGGCAGCACTGTGCTAGACCCTGGGAGTGCAGTGTGGGAGTGAAGGGGGACGCAGATCTCCCCCCCAGAGGCACTCATGGTGAGGTGGACCTGCGTGCACACAACCAGAGCATAATTTGGGAGGAGGACTACATGCTGGAGATTGGAGGTCGCGGAGGGAGGGAGAGGGCTTGAGGGACAACTGGGGAAGCGCTGGGAATCTTCACAGGGGAGGCAGCAGAACTGGGTCTTGAAGGAAAGGAAGAACACTCCCCGTTAACGCGGGACAGGAAGGGCGTCCTGGGTCTGACTGCTGGCGCATGAGGAGCGCGTGCCAGAGGGAATGAGGCAGCTGGGGGAAGGGGCTCTCGGCACTGGGGTCCAGGCAGTGTCCAGCGTGGGGAAGCATGAAGAGCGGGGCTGTAAATGAGCTGGAGGAGGATCTGGGGAGTCAGGGAGGACGCTGGGCTTTATCCATTTTTAATAAGCCATGTAGCTATTAGTAATAATGATGATAATAACAGCAGTCAATACACACAGTGCTCATCCTATTCCAGAGGCTGCTGTAAGCGTTCAGTGTAGGCCGCACTCTATCTTCCTTCAAGTCATATGATGTATATGCTATTAGCATCCCCATTTCCGGATGAGGACAGAGGTATGGAGCAGGTAAGTTACTTGCTGGAGTTCACACAGCTGAAAGCGACAAGAATTCAAGCCCAGATAGTTGGTCTTCACGGTGCCTGTGTTCTGAGCCACCAGGGTGGGTGGGGTGCAGCCCTCAGAGGGCGCCAGCTGCCTGAGGGCTGAGGGTGTCCTCACCAGACAGGGTCCTCCTTGGCTGGACCACTGGTCTCCTCTCACCTCCTGTTCCAGGCAGACAGCCGAGGGACCACAGCCAGGAGCCTGGGTTTGGGGGAGCATCTGCGCTCAGTTCTGAGATCTGCCTCCATTTTGATCTGAGTGCTCCCACCTTCTCTCTACTGGCAGGAGACAACACCTGCTTCCCTGGTCTTAATTAAGTCACATTTTTGTCTTTATTTACTTAGCACTGGGATGGGAAGAAGTGTCTGCATTGCACAAATGAGGAAAGGCAGGTGAAGAGGTGGGGGCCGTGCTTGCAAGCCTCAGGCTGAGCCGGGGAGAACCCAGGCCTCTGCCAGGGACTTCCCTGACCCCAAACCTTCAGGGACTCCCCATCACCTACCCACATTAACTAAGGAGGTCTGCCTTCCCTGATGTGCTAATCAGGCTTCTCTTGGGTTTCAGCCAGAGTTTGAATTCTGGCTGCAATTATTATTTAGTAGGTTCTGAGATCTTGGCTAGGGTACTTAATCTTATAGATCCTCAGTTTCCTTATATGTCAAAGGTGTTAATAATACTTGCCTTTCAGAATTCATGTGATACAAATGAAATGCCATTAAGTCTCTAACCTGGGCCCTGCACACAGTAGGTGCTTAAGAACTTTCTTCATGTTTTATGTTATCCTCCCTGAGCCCCTAAGAAAATGATACCTAACCCATTTTCTTTCTGAGGAAATTGAGGCTTGGAGCAGTCCAGTTAATTGCCTTAGGTCAAATAGCAAAGGTCACATCCACTGGTCCCTCGCTCTAGCCGGGTCATCCTCCCACACGTATCCTGCCCTTGGCCTGAACTAGACCACTTGCTGTGCCCATTTTCCCAGCGTCCACACCTTTGCTTGCACGATTCCCTCCGCCTGGCCCCACACTTTAAGGTCTGTCTTTAATGCTGCCCTCTGCAGAAAGCCTTTCCTGATTTGCTGGCAGTATGGGAAGCTCTCCCTGCTCTGAATTTGTCTCTCTTGAATTTTAAGTCCAAGGGTTTGGGTTCAAATCCTTCCTCTGATATCTAACTGCAGGGCTTGGCCGTAGGGGAGTCGCCCAGTGCAAATTCTGTTCTCACCTTTGACTCTCCTCAGGGGGGTAGTTTAAGTGAGCGTGTTCCCTCTCTGTTACCTTGAGTAGAACTACTCCCCAATGCCCAGCACCACGAGAAACAGCAGATGGATTCCAGAGCCAGACTGCGTGGGCTTGTGGCTCGGCCTCTTGGTGTCCGCGTGACCTTGGTGACTCACTCAACCTTTCTGTGCCTCAGTTTTTCGATCTGTGACATGGAGATGCTGGTGATGATATCTAACCCACAGTGTTGTCATGAGGGCTAAGTGAGATTATTCATGTAGAACCTTTGGAAAGATGCCTGGCATTTAGGAAGAACACAGTACCATATCAGTTGCTACAGTATCTCAGGATTGTTTGGGGATTAATTGAGACTGTGAAAGTTCTTTGTAAATTTCCAAGCTCTGAACCAGCACCAGGTATTGATTGTTCTCCTTCTGCCTTGGACCCCTGCCATCTGTCCCTGGCCTCATCCCCTTCAAGGGCAAGGGATCAAGCCCCATGGCATGAGTCCCTCCAGAAGTTTTGCCCTAAGCCCTGTGCTCAGTGGGTATGATTCAGGTGCCTTGCTTGGGCAGGTGGCTATGCCTTGGTTTCACTGAAAGCCCCGGTGGTGGCCACGCTGGGGGTTGAGGTGAGCAGCTGGCCTCCTGGCCTGGCCCTGACCTGCTGCTTGGGGCTCCCTCTCAGCACTTCCTGCAGAGGTGAGGCTGACTTCTCCAGGGATGCCTGCAGTGCACCATCGTGACCCAGGCCTGCAGGGCAGGGCAGGGCCTGCCTGGAGGGAGGCAGGAGGAAGACCTCCCAAGACTCCCGCTCTGACTTTCCAGGAATCTAGACTTCCTGCCCCCTGCCCCCTCCACCCTGGGGTGGCTCTGCTGGGGACACGCAGTCAGGGGCAGGTGCTCTGGAGAGGCCACAGGAGGAGTGAGGGGCGTGGGAGGGAGGGTTTCCCCTCTTGGGCAGTTTGTATTTGCTTTTCCAACAGGTCAGTGAGCTGCTAATTCTGAGAATTGCCAAGGCGGTGGGAGCAGCTGCGCGCTCAGCATAGCCAATCCGTCAGCTATCAAGGCCCTAACCAGGAGAGGCACAGCAGCCGCTCATCCTGGAAGCTGGGGGAGGGAGGCGCTAAGTGAGGCCACAGCAGCCCTGCGTCTGGCTCTGGTGCCAGTTCCCTGGTGGTGGCGGCTGTGGCCAAGCCACCAGGCACCTGCAGGGAGCGTCCCAGGAGGCAACTGGGCTCAAACAGCACCTGCTCACCTAGGTTCAATCCCAGCTCTCTCTCACCAGCTGGGAGACCTGGGGCACTTTCCTTAGCCTCTCTGTGCCTCAACTTCCTCATCTACAAAATAGGCCAACAGTGCTTAATTTACAAGGCCATTAGAAGGATTTTAAACAACTATCCTGGGAAGCACCTAGTCAATGTGTGGGGCGCAGCCAGTCCTCCCTCTGCCTATAGTCATGAGTAAGAGATTATAGATACGTTGCCCCTGTCCACAGTGGTCCAGCTGGGCTGTTTCTGATTCTGCGGGACTTAGTTTTTCCATCTAGGTCAATAATACAGATGTGAGTTGCAGGGTTATTCTTACTTTGTCTTCACACATGTTTTTGAGCACCTGTGTGCCAGGCTGAGGGCTGGTGCTGAAACTGAGTTGGGACAACTGGGAGAGGACAAGGAGTTCCCCCCCAAGTCTGGTCGTGGGCCATGTGGAATTGGAACCCTGAGGATGAACCAGATGCTCTATGGCCAAGGGAGTGAGGTATGCAAAGGAGAAGGAAGGAGGAGCCTGGCTCTGATGGGGCTCAGGGCGGCTTCTGAGGGGGTGACATGCAGGCCCAGAATAGGGTGGGGCGTGATCCCAGAGCATGGAGGGTGTGAAGTCTGCAGTTTTCCTGGTGCCAGACCAGGGAGGGCAGTGAATGTGAGGTTGGCTCCAGGCTGTTACTCCCCCAGCTGCAGGTAAAGGGCCTCTGATGCTGGCCTCACGCCAGTAGGTAGGGCGTTGGCTCAATGCCTATTGCATCAAGAGGAGAAAATGTTCCTGGTCTTGCAAAACATAGTCTACAGCCGACAGTCTCACATTCAGAGGATTCTCCATGCCACAAAGGCTGTGCTACAATTTCCTTTAAATAACAAATCTCCTTGGTGTCTTTTTCTTTTTTACGGAAATATACTTCATATGCAAGATGTGGTGGACTTCTACACTGAGCCCCTGGCCATTGCTTCTTTCTTTCTTTTTTAAGGAAAGTTTTCATTCTGGTAAAATACACATAACATAAAATGTACCATCTTAGCCAGTCGCATTTTTAAGCATATAGGTTAGTAGTGTAAAATCCATTGTTTTATAACCAATCTTTAGCCCGTTTTTGTCTTGTAAAACTGAAACTCTGTACCCATTAAACACTAACTCCCCATTTGCCCCTTTCCCCAGCCCCTGGAAACCACCATTCTGCTTTCTGCTTCTATGAATTGGCCTCTTCTAGGGACCTCACGTAAGTGGAATCATGCAGCTCTTGTCTTTTTGTGACTGGCTTATTTCATGGAGCATGGTGTCTTCAAGGCCTGTCCGTGTCCAAAGTCCATCCATGTTGTAGCATGTGTCAGAATTTCCTTCCCTTTAAGGCTGAGTAATTTTCCATTATATGACTTGACTGCATTTTGTTACCCGTCCATCCTTCTATGGACACTTGGGTTACTTCTACCTCTTGGCTGTTGTAAGTCATGCTGCTGTGAACATGGGTGTGCAAATACCTGTTCAAGTTTCTGCTTTGCCATTCTTTTAGGCATATACCCAGAAGTGGGACGGTTGGATCATATGGTAATTCTATTGTTAATGTTTTAAGGAACTGCCATACTATTTCTGGCCATAAACTGACCAGTAGACATGGGAGGAAGTTCAAGAACCTGCTATGGACAGGGAAATGGCCCAGCAAGGGCCCTTCTTTCTGATTTCATGCGAGTTGGTGGCTTAGTTAAGACTAGAACCTGGGATATGGGGTCCTTGGTGCATGCCTCTGGTACCTTTAAAGATGTCTGTGGGGGTGCCCCACTGAGTCATGGTGATTCTGTAGATTGGGACACAAGAGCCCAGAGAGGCAGAGGCCCCTGAAGTCACACAGCCAGCTGGGCAGGCGGGTAGGCAGCCTCCCTACCCAACACGCTCCTGCTCCCCACGGCTCTGAGAACCCCTCCCATTCTGAGCACTAGTTCAGGAGGCAGTGCCCTCCCCTCTGGGTCTCTAAGGCCCCTGTAGACTGACAAGGAGGCTGTGGAAAGAGCGTGACATGGAGACCCCAGACCTGCCTGCATGGTCCCAGGTGAGCAGCCAGTCTCTTTGTGGGCCTCGGTTTATCCTCCTGTACCGTTGGGAAAGGGGCAGATGGTCTTTCAGGGCCCTGGCAGCTTTGCTCCCCTATCTGAGGAAGCCTGTTTCTGGGGTGCGTTTACTAGCTTGTTCTGGTACAGGCACCAGCACTTCTTAATTTGGGCCATGGCTCCCCAAGCTCCGGGATTCTCTCTGTCTTATGGGTGGGCAGACCAGGCCCTGGGATCAGGGTGCACTGAGAACCTGGGCACGCGGGCTCCCCAGACAGGAGCACCGCACACCTTTCCTCTCCCCTCGCCATCACTGGGAGGGGATGAGGCACCCCAGCCCCTGCTGATCCTGTGATATTTGCTCCAAGGAGCCTCCTGCAAGGGCCAACTTTGCTGGGGACCAAAGGGAGCATCCCCCCCAAATGCCTTCACCCTCCAATCTAGGGGAGCCCCTGTGCCCTCAGGGTCAGCTGTCGCCCTGAGCTCATTAATGATGCATGAGGTTCAATGCGAGTGAGACCAAGAGGCGGCTGGCTCTATAATAAACTTCCCCTCCTGGCCTGGCTGGCCAGCGCTGTGGGAACATTAGGTGGTGGCCAATATCACTTATTCATCACTGAGCACTTAGGCAGCTGTTCCAGGCTTCTGCCCGGAGCACCCTCCTCACTCTCCCCATCTACCAGGCCCCTCTCCTTGCACAGGCCACCTCCTTTCTGCTCTGTCCGGTTCTGTCCTGGGCTGCTGTGCCATCAGGGGGCCGAGCACTGAAGGCACGCCCGTCACAGCCACCCAGCGGCACATGGGGCTGGGCCTCTCGTTAGTGCTGTGACGGGTGAGGGAGCTGCCTCTCAGAGAGTCTAAGAGACTCACTCAAGAGCACACCAGCGGTAAAGCGGTAAAGCGGCAGAGGCAGGAATGGACCCCAGTCAAGTTCACTGAATGGCCTGCTGAGTTTTCATGCAGCCTCCCAGTCGGCCAGGAGCTGCGCTGGGTGGCAGGCAGAGGAACGTGGTTCCAGGAAGGTCAGCCACCACACGGGTGGTTCTGCTTTAGAAGCCAGCCTTGCTCATGGGTGATGGGGACCACGGGTCTGCTCTGGGACTCCAGAACGGGCTCTGCCCCTGACGGTGGTATGGCCTTCGCCCAACCACCGGCCCATCTTCACACTGGGAATCATCATTGCTGGAATCACCCTGCCTTTTGAGGCTGTGAACTGTGTGTGATGATGGTGCAGGTCTGAGGAACCCTCTCAGCTGGTGGCTACTGTTTCACCCTTACAGATAGTGCATGATACACTTGGGCGAAGGGAGAAACTCGAGAGCTGGAATCTTCTGAAGGAAGACCTGACTCCCACCCTGTGGATTCCAGAGAAGCTCAGCCCCTACCCCAAGAGGCCCCACCAGAAGGCACAGTCAGCTAGACCCTCTTCCACCCTGTCTCACTGTCATTGAGGTCAGAGCCAGAGGAGCCTGGGGGACCCTCTTGTCTAGCCTCTGAGGCCCAGAGATGGAAGGGGGTTGGTCTGAGGTCACACAGCAATCTGTGGAAGAGTGTGGTCTCTGCTTGCTCTGTGCTGCCGGCAGTGGGCTGGGGACCTGGCTCTCAGAGGACCTGCGGACATCTCAACCTTTTCTCTGAGTGATCTCATGCAGAAGGGGTCACGGACAGCATCCCTCTCCCAGAACACCCTGTGAAGTGGGATGGGGAGACAGCAGGGAGGGATGGAAGAGGCTTCTGAAGGCCCAGGAAGCTGGCCTCGCTGGCTCAAGGGATGGAAGAAGCTCTTCCACTCACTGTGGGCCCAGATTGGGCTCAGGGCCTGGCCGGGAGGGGCATTCAGATAGTGGTGAAGCAATTATCCTTGCCATCTGGCAGCTATGGGGCCTTATCCTAACCATGCTCATGATTTCCATCTTCCAGCTGAGAAAACTGAGGCTCAGCAAGCTCACATGGTTTCCCCAAGGCTGTATGGCTTTGACCCTGCTTTGAACCCAGCTCTGCCAGCCTTCAGAGTCCACACCCTTCTCCCAGTACCACGTGGCCTTCCATGAGCTCTCTCAGGCAGGCCCAGGCCCCAGACTCAGGTTCTGTCTCACTCTAGCCCCTCGACTCCCCTGGGTGGAGGCTGTGCCTGATCTCAGCTTCCCCTTGCCCTCCGGTCCCTGGTCAGAGCCTGGCCACACTGGGCACTCTGGGCAGCCCCCGGTGAGTGCCGACATTAGATTCAGCACTTCGTCATGCCATTGCCACCTCTGCTGCATTAGCAGCTGCCTGGCTGAATAATTCATCGGGCCTTGTTTACTTTGCCTGGCTGTTAGTGGCTCTTGAGACCCCACCACAGCCCCGTCTCAGGTCCAGCTGCCTTCACCTCCATCTCCTTCTTCAATTTAGACACCGGAAAGCTGCTCCAGGACTGGGCCGCATGCACTGGCCGTGAATTATTCCGGCCTCATTTGGCTGGAGCCGGGTTTGGCTTGGGGACCAGGGGAGAGTCCATCCCTTCTGGGGGCATGTGGAAGGAGCACGTGGGAGACAGAGGTGTCTTGGTCTGAGCTGAAACCTAAATCCTGTTGGGTCCAGAGTCGTCTGCCAGTTGTGAGCCCCAGGGACCAGAGCATGCCTTAGGGAGAGCTCCTCAGGCTTGAAGCACAGCTCACCATCAGTGCTTGGGGCTGCTTGTTGATTGCCAGACTTACAGCAGCCAGCAGGGGATGACACATACTATTAGAGGGCCAAGAACATGGCACAGGAGTCCAACAGTGATTAGATCCTGACCCTTCTACTCTGCTGCTGAGCAACCTTGGTCAAGTTACGTAACCTCTCTGTGCTCAGCCTTTTCATCTGTAAAAGGGGGTTAACACTGGTTCTCATCTCAGGATTGTTGGGCAGACTGAATGAGCTCACCCCTCCAATATGCCAGAACCGATTACAGAGTCTGCCTACATCGCACACGGTATTGTCATTGCATGGTTATCTGGTTATCTCCCTCATCACCCTGAGAACTTTTTGTAAGAAAGTACTGGATCATATTTTTCTCAGCAAGAGAAAATCGTTGTTTTCTCCAAGAACTAGTCCTGGGGTAGCTCTAGTAGATGCTTGGTAAATGTTTGTTGAATGAATGAATAAATGAATGAATGAGAAATTGCTCTCCAGAGATGCAATGGGCTGATTTATGAGGCAGAGAGTAAGCCCTCTACGGCAGGCAGCGTCCCACTGGGTCACAATTCACCAGGCCTTCCGCAGTGAGGACTGGTGCCCTGGTTAGAAAGATGCTCCCTGAAGCCCCTCCCCTCTCATTAAGCTGCTGTGGCTCTGGGATTTAATGAGTGCATATGGGACGAGACTTAGGAGCTGGTGGTGGCGGGCGGTGGCGGGCGATGGTGGTGGTGATGACGGCAAAGGGGAGAGATCCTATGACTTGAGGTAGGGTGAGGTGGAACAGAAGACACAGCTGTTCCACTGGTGCAGCCTATCATACGGTATGTTCCGGATGGGCTGGGAATTATGGCTTCTCTGTATTCCTGTGCCCGGCATTCAGTAAACATGCAATAGAATTCTGTTCACTGAATGAATGAGTGTCCTTAGTTTTTAGACAATCAGGCAGATTCAGGATTTACCCCTTTCCTACCCAACGTCCAAACTCCTAAGTCTGCCGGTGCTAGCTAGCTTCTGGAACCTTTGCATCTCGACCTTTAGCCTCGGTTTTTCTAGACATAAAAATGGGTCTCTTGAGTTGCTTTCCTTCCCCCTGGTAACCTCATCCCAGACTAACCACCGGCCTGCCTGGCTGGACCCCTATCCCCAGGCTGCTGGCAGCCACAGGCATGGGGGTACCACTCCCACACTGTGGAGCACTCAAACTATTTTGATATTTCTGTTGCTTTCAGAAAGACAGCTTCCAAGATTTGAGACCAGGTGGTGCTGGTCTTTTTTTAGAGGTGCTAATTAATTATTTAACTTTATATAATGATAATTTTATCTTGTTGCAGTTTGCGGATTTATGATTATCTCATCCATCCGGTGTGTGGTGCTCAGCACGGAGCATCTCTCCTGCTGCTGCCCGAATGTGCCGCTGGGAGAGTTTCCCCACAGGGAGGGCACCTGGGAGCGACACCCTTGGAAGGTCCCTGAGCCTGCGTCCTCAGCTAGGCTCCTGGAGCCTGTGGGGTTGGACTGGTCTCTGGCCCTTCTCAAGGGCAGTTTTGCCCGGGAATGGAAGCTGGAGCCAGTGACCTGTCAGCTCTGATCACCTCAGTTCTGTGGAAATGGGTATCAAGAGGAAGCCCATAGCAGGAAAGGCTCTGGGAGAACATTCTTGCCGGCCGCACCCTGCCCTTCTCAGTCAGGCGAACTGAGACAAGAGGCAGGAGGGGACTAGCTGAGGGTTACGTGGCAGCCAGTCACAGAGCCTGTCCTTGAACCAGGTCCCCCTCTCCAGCTAGGTCATGTGGCCCTCTGATATATCCCTCTTCTGTGCCAGCTGGCCCATCTTTCATGCCCCTTCCCCTGAACAAAGAGGCTGGGCATTTGGAAGGGAGTGGTCAAGGTGCATTTTGAATGGAGACGAGGGCTGAGCACTCAGGCACCCTCCGCCCACGAAGGCTGGGGACCTGCGTGCCCTTCTGCCTTTCCTGCTGGCAGGGGAGCAGTGGGAATAAGCCTAAAGGGGTCTGGCAGGCATGGTTGGGAATCCCTCTGGAATGTGCCCTCACACCGGGTGGATGATACTAGCATCTTATTGTCCAGAAGTGGGTGTGACTTATATTCAATCAACCTGGATGACAGCAGAACTGGGCCCAAGGGCCAGGGATGTTCTGGCCTTAAAGCTCTGGGGCACTTGAGAGGAGTAAAGAGGCTGGAGCAGGAGGCAGGGGCCCGGCTCTAGAGGGCCACCACTGAAGTCATCTTCAGCCTCTGAAGAATTTGAGCCAGAAGCGGGTTGACTGTTTACGTGAGACCCTTGGCTCTAAGGGCCTCAGTTAACCCTGCGATACTAGGGAGACTGCTCAGGGAAGATGTTAGAGACAGTGTCTGTGCCCAGGTTCCGTCTCAGCAGGACAGGGCTGAGGAGCAGGGTAGGGCTGCTGGGTGTCTCCCCTCTCTCCACTTGGGCTTGAAGTTTTCCCTCCACCCAAAGCTGGGCTGGTGATGAGGCTCCAGGTTGGCCTCTGCCCGTGATGCTAAGGCTGAAGACCAGATTGGCTGTGGCATCACAGTGTTTGGGGACCCTCTTGACAGCTTGAGATGTCCCCCAGCCACTCTGGGCAGCTTGAGCTCTAAGCTGGGATGTTCTCCCAGTAATTGTACCTGTCACTGCTCATTACAGCTGAGACCTACAGTACCTGCCAGGGGGCCAGGAGGCAAAACTGGCCCTGTTCTCTCCCAGAGCCCTGGGGGAGGCTGGTGCCTGGTCTGGCAGGGTCCCTGGGAACCTGGGGGGCTTTGGTGGTGCTAGGATCTGGTCTTGTCCATTATGGATCCCTTGGCTACAGCTAGAGTGCAGGGTCACATAATGATCCCTCACATTCACACTACATGGTG
Organism: Manis pentadactyla; assembly: GCF_030020395.1. Classification (NCBI taxonomy): domain Eukaryota; kingdom Metazoa; phylum Chordata; class Mammalia; order Pholidota; family Manidae; genus Manis; species Manis pentadactyla. The sequence goes on from NC_080022.1 coordinate 148,645,385, forward strand.
ACCTTTCATTGTTTTGACTTCTCTGTCCAGGGCCTGTGACAGTTTGTGTTCAGACAAACCTTAACTGTGACACAAGCTTTCTCTCCAGGATGCTTAGAATTCCAGAACCTTAGAAGGTCAGAACTGAGCACTCCTCAATGATCAGCAAGTGCAGGGGATTTTTTAGCATTAGTTTTTGGTTTGCCTTAAAAATGTCCAAATAATACATCTGCAAATTGAAAAAATTCTTTAAACACCAGAAGGCTTATAATTAAGAATCCTTTCCCCACCTTTCCTATTTATACTCTTGTCCTTCAAGGACAACACATTTTTAACTGTTTCAGAGCCCATTCTCTTTGCTGTTTGCCTTCATATTTCTAAATATTATGCATGATGCTGTTTCTTGCTTAATAGTTTTAGACATCATCTATTGAGCTCCTGCTACAGTAGGCAAGGATTTCACCCTGTTACGCACCCTGCTTCTGTCCCTTCCTCCTTGTGTAGTTGTATTGTACTTTTTAGTCAAATCTAGAACATTATAATGCAAATGTGATTCACTTCAGAGTGAAGCAATGGATCATGATTTTATTTTCTTTCTCATACACATTTTTTCTAGTGTGATTAAAAAAAACTGCTCCTCAGATATCCACACGTTCCCCTGCATTTCTCCACTTGTCTTCCAGTTAGGTGGGGGTCATGTGACTAGAGTTATCCCCTGGGGCTAAGGCAGTTAGCAGGACAGGATGTGAATGAGAAATAAACTCTTATTGTCAATTGTGACATCTAGTATTAGCTATCTGGGAAAATATACCCAGAGGTAATAATCACCTCACATTTTCAATTGCACTGTTTTCTTAAATTGTTCCAAATGTGTACCATATCTGCCCTATCGTTATTATTAGCATTTTGTTCACAAGCATTGCCTTACTTGGGTTCACCCATCAATCCCTCCTGTTACCCTGGGCTCTGCCCTCCTCGAGCCCTGACTTTCTTGTTTCAATCCGGCCTATGACTCTCTAGGCCTCCTGCAAAGTTGTATCCTGGGAATTTCCTCCCCCATTCTCCTGTGTTAATCCTCCTGATTCCTGGATTCTGTTTTCTTGGTTTACTTTCCACTTTCACTGGAGCATTTCCTCTGGTAGCTTACTAAGTACAAAGGTGCCAAGTGAACTTTCTGAATCTTTATGTATCTAAAAAAAAATTATATTCTCAACTTATATCTTAATCGAGTATCAAGGTATAGAATTCTATCTTGAAACAAAATTTCCTCCAAGAATGTAAAAAGCACTGCCCACTGTTATCCAGTATTCAGTGTTGCTCCTGGGGGGACCTACAGCCACCCTGACTCATGTTCCTTTATATGAAACCTGTTTTTTTCTTGCTGGAAGCTTTTAGGATCATTTCTTTGCCTATTTGTTCCAACATTCTACAATAATATGTCTTGGGGTGGATCTATTTCTGGGCACTTGGTAGGCCCTTTAATCTGGAGATTCATTTTAGTGCTGGAAAACTTACATGAGTTATTTCTTTGTTAATTCCCTTCCTTCTATTCTCTTTCTGTTTTCTCTGTTGATTGGGTCCCAGTTTCTGGGTTGATACTTACAGAGTTAATCATGGCTACAATAATGCTATATAAGAAATCAACCCCAAACTCGATGGCTTAAAATGTAATTACTTATTCTGGTGGATCTGAGGCTGAGAGTCATTGATTTAACTTGAACTTGGTGGAGGGTGTAATGTTGCCTGAGCTTATTCCTACAGCTGGGAGTGGCCTAGGGGATGGTTGATCTAGGATGGGATTGGCTGAAGGAGCCTAGTGCTGCTCTAAATGTGGGTCTAGTGGACTAGCCCGAGCATGTTACTCTCTTAAAGATGGCAAAGAAGCATGGGCCCAATCTCATAAGAGCTTTCAAGCCTTTGGTCACATTCCTCCCACCAATATTCTAAGCAGATCAGATGGCAGAACCCAAAGTCAAGAGGCCTTTGTAGCTGGGGGGCTGATGGGGGGACCTGCAAAATCATATGGCGAAAGGTTTGGATATGGGGATGAGCAAAGAATCAGGGCAATCAATGTAATCTACCGCAATCCTTAAGTCACATTTTTTCTCATTTGTCCACATCTTTGCCACACTGATCTACTTTCCAGAAGATTTTGATGACACTCTTTCACAGAATATGTTGTATGTTTTATTTCACATTTAAAAATATCTAGTGCTCTTTCATGTTCACTAATGTTTCCTTTTGCAGAGCACCCCATTCCTATTTTATGAATGCAATATATTTTCTATCTCTATTAGACTATTAGAGATTTTTCTGTAAGGCTTTGAAATTTTAAAAATAATTTTAAAATTCGTTACATTATCTCTTCTATCCCTTGATTGCCCACCTGCTGTTGCTGTGCTTGATGTTGGTGGGACAGCACATAGCAGGGTGGTCTAGAGGCAGGACTTGGGGGCAGATTGCACAAGGTCGTAATGCAATTCTATGGCTTACTAACTAGATGACTGTACTTGGGCCTGGCCTCTTCCTTCCTCAGAGTCCTCACTTGTAAAACAGGAACAGAAATAGGAACCTACCTCCCAGCATGTGGAAGGGCCACCACATGGGAAGCATGTGGAAACATCCCTGGCATCCAGTTTGAAGCCTTGGGTATTAATTTGCCATGCTGGAATCCCTTCTCAAATAAATGCGTGGTACTGAAAAGCTGATTGGAAGTTTCCTGTTTAGTGGAGAAGCGTGTGGGAAGGAACACTTCCATGGAGAGTGTTGGGTGGAGGTCCTGCCCTTGCCATTGGGCATCATCTTGGCATGTTATGCTTTTTCCTTTTCCACTCAGAGCAGTTTTTCCTCAATAAAGATGGTAGTGTTGGGGGTTGAGTGTGTTCCTCTCGGTTCTTGTCCCCGCTGCAACAGAGAATTGAAGGGCAGAGGCACAGTAGTGAAGCAGAATGAAAGTCTTTTTTGAATATACTCCAGGGGAGGAGCAGGCAGAGTCAAGGTAGAGAAAGGCAGGTTTCCTTGAATAAAGCCGAGAGGAAGGGGTCGCTCACTGACGGGGACTGGCAAGCTCAAGTCAGAGCTCTCCACGGCCCCTCCCTGCTTACCTGAAGTAGGCCAGAGTGCAGACGTGTGCTGGAAGTCTGGAAAATAGAAGGGAATAGCAAAAGGACAAAGACACCACTGGAAGAGCACAGAGACAAAATGTTATTAAGTTGAGCAAAAAGGCTTTTAAAAATACACACTCCAAGAAAGGTGAGTGAGGGCAACCTCAGAGAGGAGGCGCGCTTAAAAATTTAGAGTCTGGAGTTTTATAGGGCTTTTTTGAGAAGGAGTCAGCATAAGGCATGATGTGTACAGTGATTTATAATTCCTTTGAAGTTTTGTCTTAAGAATAGGGTTATTTAGGTGACTGTTGGCCTGGATCTCAGCATTCTTTGTCCACAAAGGTTTCTTTATATGTAGGAGGTCTGTCTCCTGCCCTGGTTACAAAGTTACTTGATTAAGGGGCTGGAAGAAAAGGAAAAAAACAGCATATAGGTTAAGTTAAAGAATAAGCTGGGCCTTTTTGCAGTAAATAAATTTTACAACGGCAGGATCTAATTGATACAATAAAGACATGGGCTGGGCTGGGCTCGGATACTTTTCTTTATCTGGGGAATATCCGGACATCCCAACTTGCTCCTGGCCTTCCGAGCTTCACCTGATGAACTCTGGGAGTCCCTTCTGGCTCTCTGGTGTTCGCTGGTTAACTCTCTCAGTCCCTTTTAGCAGGCTTTACTGCCTGTGTTCTCTCTCCACCCACCTCAAGTCTATTTTTCTGCCATACAGTAGTAAGGAATTCTATGACTTATGGGGGCGAAAGCCTGGGGCTCCCAGGGATTTCTGGTTAGACTTCCACTGAATTCCCCCATTTCCAGCTTTGGGGGTCACTCTCACCTCTGTGTGACTTGGTACCTGAGCCCCTCAGGGTTTGCTATCATTTTAGGGCCTTCTAGAAGAGAAAAGTGATAAAATCATCTTTAAGTAGGCGTCAAGGCTGCACTTTCAAACTCTGAGCTGCAGAACCTTTCAGTCAATGAAACTTCCCAGGGCAGCCAATACATAAAGCAGAGGAAAACTGAACTGCCCGTTTGGAGTTGGGTGGGGCTGGGAGACCCATCACTCCCCCACACCAGCGCCCCTCTGAGACTTGCCTCTCCAGTGCTCAGTCTGAAACCCCGAGACACAGGCTTCTCTGCCCTCATTTTACAGATGACCCAGCCCAGGATAAGGGAGGACAGGGTCTGGAACTGGGCCTCTGACCTCCAGTTCAATGGCCTCCCTCCCACACTGTGTTGCTTCCGAATAGAGGGTATGATTTCCATCTTTTTAAAAGTTAAGGATTCAGTTTCAACTTCCTCCATCCAAACTCCTTGCGGGCCCAGTTTCTCTGACTCTCTCTTGACATTCTATTTTCATCTGCACCACCTCTGGGATAATGTCAGGGGTCTTGTCATTGCTACCTGCTGGGGAAGTAACTCCACCTTTTCTTTGCCCTAAAATGTTCTCTTCCCATAATTTGAACCCCACCTACCTCTGTGAGCTGAGCTCCCATTTGTCCCCTTCAGAAGTCTCCATTCCAGTCAGCAGAGCCTCTGCCCATCCCCATGCTCCCCCCACCCCAGTCCCCACATATTCACAGCCTCCCAGGTCATGGAATCTGACAGCCAGCCATGGAATCTAACCCCCATCCTTCTGTTTTTCTGTCTCTCCAGAGCAAAATTCTATCTTCTTTCAAATTTTAGCACAAATGCCACCTTTTTGGAGAAGTCTAGCCTTGAGTAAGTTATTTGATTTCTTGACCTTCATTCATTCATCTGTAAAATGGGTGGCATGGGACATATGTTCCTGGGTTTGGGGAACATTAAATATACTAACATAAGACTTGGCACAGTGCTGGTCACACACAAAAAGAGTGGCTCAATAAATGTTAACTATTATTATTGCCTGTATCTCTCGTAAAATCGTCCCATTCTATCTTTCGGTCTATGTCTAATTTCTCCACTAGATGGGTGGGTCTTGGGTCTGAGTGCACATTAGAATCACCCAGGGGGACATTTTAAAAACATGGTTGCCTGGGCCCCATTTCAGATCAATTGTCTATGAGTCTCTGAAGATGGGGGCCTAGGCGCCAGTGTTTTACAAGCCTCCCAGGCCAGGGATTCTATCAGATAACCAAGGCTGAGAATGCTGAGTTGGCCCGTGAGCTGTCTGGGCTCAAAGACCAGGCACTGCCCTTTTATTTTTAATCAGTGATATTGTGATTTATAATAAAAAATACATATTGGGCCTTTGAACTGATTCTGGTACAGAGATCCTAAAAACTTTGGAATTTCTTAAGTGATGAGAGCACAAAGGTGTCTTTTTTTATGTTAATGAGGAGACTTTTAGAAAGCCCTCGGTCCCTGAAGGATGGGGGCTGGTGGTCAGAGGAGCCTACCATGTGATTAGAGGATAAAACTTCCAGCCCCTCCCCGCACCTCTCAGGAGAGAGAGGGACCCGAGATCGAGTTCAATTGCCACTGTCCAATAATTTAATCAACCATGCCTATGTAATGAAGCCTCCCTAAAAACTGAAAAGTACAGGTTTGGAGAGCCACCAGGCTGGTAAGCACCATGGAGATTTGGTGAGCATGGTGTGCTCAGAAGGCATGGGAATGCTGCGTCCTTTCCCCATACCTTGCCCTATGCATCTCTTCCACCTGGCTGTTTCTGAGTTACATCCTTTCATGATAAACCAGTAATCTAGTAAGTAAAATGCTTCTCTGAGTTCTGTGAGCCACTCTAGCAAATTAATTGAACCCAAGGAAGGGGCTGTTGTAGCCTCCAAATATGATAATTGGTCAGAAGCACAGGTGGCAGCCAACCTGGGTTGCGGGGGTTAGTCTTGTTGGGCTGAACCCTTAACCTGTGGGGTTTGAAGCCATATCCAGGTAGATAATGTAGAATTGAGTTGAACTGCAGGACATTCTTGCTGGTTTCAGAGAATTGCTTGGTGGTGTGGGGAAAAACCCCACACACGAGAATTGCATGCAGAATCGTATTATCACGTACGCCTTGAATGTAGGATTCCACAACTGTTGAATGAATGAATGAATGAATGGTATTAGAAACAAAGTCAAAGCTGGAATGAGAGGATCTTTGACAATGCGGGTTTGCATTGAGGTTAACTGGGATCAGACCTGATTGTTGGACTGTGGGCTCAGCGTAGGGCCCTTGGAGTGGGGCTCTGCACCCAGGTCTGAGGGCCACATGTATGTATTCCTGTGAATAGCTACGCACTTTCATTAGACTTCTTTGCAATCTCAGAAATACGTGTTGTTCTTACTCTTAGTCTTCCTAGTGACCCAGCTGGACAGATGAGGAAATTGCGGCCTGGAGACATGGTGACTTGCCCACGGTCTCCCAGTCAGAAAGCTGCAGAGCCAGACCAGGCCCTGCGTGTCCTGGCGCCTGGTCCTGTGCTTGATAGGTCTCTGTGAAATGGGCTCAGAACCTCTGGCACTGTCTTCTGGGGGTGAGTCATGCAGAGTGGAGGCAGAGGCAGGGGAGCCCCCTCTGAGAAGCTGGCCAGGACTGCAGTTCTTCTTGGGGACATGTGGGAGGGGCTGCGGAAGCTTCAGCAGCAGGGGAGCGTGTGTGAGCTCTTGTGTGCCGCTTTACATGTGATGTGCTATGTATTCGCTGCCTGCGTGTGGAGCGTGTGAACGTGCATGCCTGCTGGGGTCCTGGGCGTCACGCGTGTTGCCTTGTGGCAATGTGTGTGTTGTTGCTGAGCTGTGTGTGCAGCGCCTTCAGGGGCCTCTGGAGCCCCTCAGAGCCTGCTCCCACAGTCAGTAAGATGCCTGCTTAGGACTCCTTGCCCTGCAAGGACTGAAGGGGCTGCCCCTCCCCAAGAAAGGGCACAAAGGGGACAGTCCTCTCCCAAGGCCTGAAAGCCAGTGCCCCCGGGGGACCTGCCCAGAACCCCACATCTTCCCTCCCCCTGGCCTCACTGTTGCCACCACGGTGGCTTCTTTCCAGAGAAGAAGAAGCAGGCGATGGGCAAAGAAGGCTGTCTGTGGCTCCCCCTGCCCGGCCCCCCTTGCTGCCTTGTGCCTGCTGAGCCTTCTCATCTGCCAGGCTCGGCTTCAGTGGGAAATTTCCCTGGGCACCTTTACTCCCCACTGTGTGTTAATTGCTTAGTCTCCAGCCTCCCCATCTACCTCGGAACTGGGAACAGGGTCACCTTGCCACAGAACTTCTCCCCTTTCTGAATAGGACACGGGAGGAGCAGACAAGCGGCCGGGGAGCAGGCTGAGGGGGGTCCAGGCCGGGCTGTGGCCGTCACAGAAAAGATGCTCTGTATGAGGGGCTCACCCAAATATGGTCCTTGCTGCCCCTCTTCCATCCTCCACTCCCATGTCCAAATACACAGAGGATTCATCTCAAGGACTGAAGGTCCTTAAAAAGAGACGATCCCTTGGCTGCCGAGAGTCGTGTAAGGGACGTGCCAAGGTTGCGTCAGGTCAGGGGAGGGGTCTTTTCTGGGGGCCGCATGACACGGAGGGGTGGTGGCCCACAGGGGCGTAGGCTCACCTGCTTGGCGCAGGCCAGCGCTTCAGTGAGCACAGAGCTTTTCCTCATTTCCCCTCCTTATTGATGTCATGGCTCCTTATTCCTTCCCTCGGATGTGACTGTCCTCTTCCCCCAGACTCACCAACTTTGTCCCTCCCTCCCCGCAGAGCCTCCCGCGGCTAGCATCTTCAGGCCTATAATCCGTGCTAAAAACGGCTTCTTCCTGCACCCTTGGCTATTCCCTCATTGTGCCAAGGGTGAACTGAGGCCGCAGGTAGGAATTTTTTCTTTCAAGGGCACATGGTCTTATTCTAGTACTGACCCATCTTGCTATGTGACCCTGGGCACATCCCTGCTCCCCTCTGTGTTTTGGTTTCTTTAGCAATAAAAGAATCAAAGCCTTTGCAGGCATCCCTGATCCATCACAGTATGTCCTGTGGGGTTCCAGGGTTTTCCTGTGCAGGATGCAGGCTCCCAGTGGGACCATCCAACCTCATGGTAAAGGGGCATCTTCCAAGGGAGGGTCAGGGATAATCAGAGGCCCTGGTGGTGACAGGGGCTGTTGGGGGTGGAGACAGCTTCCAGATCTCAATCTCTGTCTCCAAGGACAAGCCAGATGGCAGTGCAGGAGCATCGGAGTGACTAAGACAGACCCTATCAGGAGTGGAGAGACTGCCTAGGCCAGGGCAGGGTCCACCAGACTGGGAGCCTCAGGGCACGTCTGGCTTACTTCTGTCTCTCCAGTTCTTCACATTCTGTCTCCTCAGAGCTGATGCTCAGTGAATTTTTGCTAGAGAAATTAGTAACTGAGCAGGAAGAGGGGATAAAGTTGGTTAGATAGCCAACCAAGGAAAGAAGGGATCTTGGGTGGCTGGACCAAGTAGAAGGAAGGAGAGGAATTAGGAGAAAATGATAAGCTAGGATAAGGCAAAGTTAGGCTGTGGTAACAGACAAGTCCCAGCTCTCAGTGGCGTAAAGCAACACAGGTTTACTTCTCACTCACACCTCATGTTTATAGGGGCTGGTAGTCCCCAGACTTTTCTCATTATAGGCATTCAAGCCCCAAGGGTGATGGAGCAGCACTGTCTTGGACATCACTGTTTAGAGAGCAGAACTTTGAGGTCTCATGCTAGCAATTAAATAGCCTTACTTTGGGCTCATACCCCATTGTACAGAACTAGTCACATGGACCAGGAATCCTTCCATGTGCCTGGAAGATAGAGAGATGGAACTACTTGATAAATAGCACTAATGAGAGTGATTAAAGAATTAGCTACAGAGAACCAGAAGGGGAGAGGTGCAACTGACACTCCAGATCTTCTCTGACCCACATTCTAGAGCTCCAAGCCTGTGGATGGTGCTAGTTTAAGATCATAAAATTATAAACTGGCCCTGGAAGAGAAAGAAAACAGGCGGTACGTGAATTGAATTGAGCACCAGCTCTGTGCCAGGCCATGCTGAGCACTGAGAATATTAGATGGACACAGCCCCTGCCCTGTTGGAGTCAGCAATTATATAAGAAATAGTAAAATATGATGTAGCAGCAGGATTTGATCTCCTAGAACCAAGGTGGAAACTGAGCAGCCGAGGAAAGAAGAGGCAGTTTGCTCTGATGCTGCATTTTCTCCTGTTGCCTCAGGGCTGGGGCTGCCTCTATGAGGTCACAGGCTGGTGCAATTACATGATTTCCACCTCTGCTTCCACCCATGCCCCTCCACATTAGGAGCCTCCGTTAATGGAGCCATTCCTTGGGAGAGCCAGAGAGTCTCCCTAAAGTTTTAAAAGTGCATTAATGTTATCTCAGTAAGTTGTGCACTTGTATTAATGGGGATGTTTCATTTGATTACATTTTTATGGACATTTTCCTGGTGACATTGTGTTCTGAGCTGTCCAATCCGGTCAATAACAAGGCAAAAATAAAAGAGAGAGAGAAGAAGTTGGGAAGACTGAACCCCTTTGTTTGGGCAACACGGGTTTGCTTTCCCATCATTTGGAGGAAAATCCTTCTCTCAGCAGAGATGGCTTTGTGCAACATAGCCTGAATGAGGAAAATCAAATCGCTCAGAGTATTAAACTCGAGTTAATCCCAAATGTAACAGTGTCAGAATGAAGATAAGGGGAGAAATTGCAAATACATGCTTGTTGCCTTCAGAATGAAGTCCAAAATCTTTGTCTTGGATTGAAAGAGCCTTCATGGAATGTCTTCACCCTCGCTTTACCCCTGAGTCCCCTTCCCTTTGACACCCACCTGTATTGTACCCTGCACTTCAGTTCTAGGCTACATTTCTTACACTTACCCAAATATGGTTCATGCCTTGGGGCCTTTGCACTGCTGCCCAGGATGCCCTCCCAGTCACCTATATGGAAAATTCCTCCTCCTTCTTGTGGGTCTGGCTTAAGTGTCTGCCACTCTGTCAGCATCTGTCAAGGTCCCTCCCCTTTGCCTTGAGCAGTCTCCTTTATGCCACGACTGCCTCTTGTACCAGTTTCCATCATGGTCCTTAATTGCACTGACTGACAGTTTCCATGCATGTCTCTCCACCTAGGCTGCAGGATCCCTGAGGGCAGTGTTGGTGTCTTTTTCCTTTTTCTATTTGTTGTACTGAGCCTTGCATAAGGCCTACCACATAGCAGGGACTCGGTATATATTTACGTAATAAATTGAGTGAAAGAATTAGTGAAAGAAAGACTAGGCTAGGCTAGGCTAGGTTAGGCTAAAGTGGAGAGCATTAAAGGGATGCCTAGTGTAAGCTCCCATTCAAAATCAGAATGCTTGCTATAGAGGTGTCAACACACTATAGCCCAATTCTGCCAGATGCCTGTTTGTGTGAATGAAGTTTCACTGGAACACAGCCACATCCATTTATTGATATTTCTCATTGCCACTTTGCCCCACAGCAACAGTTTGGGTAGCTGGGATTGTGGGATCTTCTATGCCTACAGTATTTCATAGCTGTCTCTTTACAGAAAAGTTTGCCTACCCCTGTTCTATGGCACTGACTTGTAATCTTTTCTGGATTAGAGACCCCTTAGAAAAATTGATAAAAGCTTTGAAACTGAATACATGCACAAACCAAACACATTTTGCATCCCCTTGAATCCCATCCATCAATCCCCTAGGTATCCATGGAACAAGAGTAAATATTCTGTTGCCCAAGGCTGGTGAGAATAGAGCAGAGAAAGGGATGGAGAACGTGGTACAAGGTGGCTGGAGAAGCAGAGAGGAGGAAGTCAAATCTCTTAAAAATCAAAACTTTTAAAAAAAGGAATACATTGCCCTAATGCATCTCTGCCATACAGTTGGCTACCTTGACTAGTGTCTCCAGTCTCAGGAAGCTCATGACCATGCATCATGTTGCTCTATTGCAGGAATGCACTATTGTGAGGAAAGCCCCTCCTCACACTCAACGGAGCTCTTGTAACGAGAGCCCACGGGTCCTCCTGGATATTGAGGCCATGGGCCAGTGGGCAAAGCTCATTTTCTCATCCAGTGAGGAGATACAGAGAAAGCAGTAGGCAGGGGAGAGCCTGCCCTCCACCCTCCACGGAGTGGTGCTGTTGGGGAGGGAGGAGTTGGCTGGACCATCATAGCTGATCAGAGGCAGCCTTTCCTAAAACCAAGGGGAGGAGGGGCGGGGGGAAGGGACAGCGTGTGTCTGGGAGCTAATGAAGTCATGAGAATAGGAGGTGTGAGGACTCTGGGAAGCAAATTGAGGGCCAAATGAGCTCATTTTTTAGCAGAATTATTAAATTAGCAAATGAAAGAAACACATTAGACATTATGAATCTTGCTTTTAGCAGAGCCGTGATAGAGGGTTGCACAGATGTTTGCTTAATTCATCCCTCCAGGGTTGGAGGGAAGTTGTCATCACTGGGATCCCCAGTGGGAGACACGGGGTGGGAGTGAGGTTTAATGGACATCCAGGCCAGGCACCGTCTTGAGGGGTTTAGGTCCACTAGCCCATTCAATCCCCACAACCCTCGCCAAGGAAGGAATGACTGTCCCCATTGCAGAAGGGAAGATGGGCTCAGAGAGGCAAAGGGCCTCACTTGAGCTCTCAGAGTTGATGACTAGCTAATGGGGAAGCCAGGTCTGCCTTAGTCCAAACCCAGTGCTCTTGCCCTGGCAAGAGATACCTCTATGCCAGGAGTAGGGGATTGTGGGGGCAAGCGGGGTGTAACCTGCTTGAAAATGGACCATGGAAATGGATCAGGTGGGAGGGGTGGGACAAGAGCCACAGGAAGGGCTGAGAGCCTCAGGGGGGGCCGGTCAGGGACAGGAGGGGAGGCTGCCCTGGAGCAGTGTGCATTCTAATTGCTGCATTTAGAAAGCTCTTTCTCTGGACACGGGTGTGGAGTCCATGTCACGTGGGGAATGACTGCATGAACAAACAGGGCTGTGACACCTGCTCAAAATATCCAGAGGCCCATCCTGTAGATGCTGGAGATGGCTGTGGCCTCAGAGGGTTGAGCTGGGTCAGGGATGTGCCACAAGGAGGCAAGGAGATCTAACACTGGGAGGCGTTCAGCCTTGTAAGGATTGAGCTCTCTGTCCCTGGAGACATTCCAGGGGCTGGCCTCACACAGGAGAAGGCGCTGACTCTGGATAAGAGAGTGGCTAAAGCCCCTCCCAACACTACAGTTCTCTAAATTCTGAAGTCAAGCACAGAGCTTTCCAGAGATTCAGCAGGTATTTGGGAGTAGAGTGGGACAATCTGTATTTCTCTCTGAGATCCGCTAATGACTAGCCATGTGCTTGAACTCAGAGCAGAGGCAATAATGACCTCTGGACACTCCCTCTAGTCTGAGGATTGCTCCTAGGCAAGGGGTGACTGGCAGGTCTTCCTAAATCCTCCTGTCAAGGGTTGTGGGGGCATGCCTTCACTTCCAGAGAATCTTCTCTAACAGGGAGAGCCAGATCCATCAGAAATAGTAGAGAAGGTGACTGAGATGGGACAGTGGCCCAGCCCACCTGCCCATTGCCTTTCCTGAGGTCCTAGTGAGTGTCAGAATCTCAGACAGACAGGAAAGGAGCCACAGGAAACCTATAGTGCAGGGGGCAAGGTCAGGCATGCTCACCAATCTCTCACACAAGCTGGACAAAGCCAAGGGCCCCAAAAGAGGGCCAGGTAAGGAGATAGATTTGCTCAGAGCCACAAGAGACCCCTTCTAATCTGGGACCCTTCTGAAGGGGCACTGAAACAGTGGTCTTTGCAATATCAAAGAGGATTTGGCTATAAGGGTCTGGGGACGAGAAAGGATAGGGAATGGGGAGGTGAGGGAATATGGCCAGTTGGTGTGTGGGCCCAGACTTCTCTAGGCTTTGAATGCCAGTCTGAGTTCTCAGTGCTGCAGGCGGTTGAAGCTTTCCACCTAGGGGAGAGTCAGGATGAGACTCCTGTGGCTCCTGTGTGGAGACTGGACTGGAGTGCATGAGACCTGAGGCCAGGAGGCCAGGAGGCCAGAAGGCCAGGAAGGCCAGGGAGGGGCCACTGCAGAATGCAGGGACATTGGTAGCTGCAGATTGGTTGTTAAGAGGAGCTGGTTAAGAGCACAAGGTTCTCTGCATGTGTGCCTGTGTGAACACACTTCTAAAGAATGTTTACCTCTCTGCACACATTCAAGTGCTAACATGTTGATGTGTGTCTATTCGCCAGTGAGCCTCAGGGTGTATATTTTTGTCTTGCTGTGCATGCCTGTCCCAGGAAACATGAGGCCTTGATTATGGACATGAGTGTGTGTGTGCACCATTCCCATCCTCTGGAGGGAGGGAGTACCAATAAGTCTTGCTCTTGGGCTGCTGGAAACATCAGGCAGACAAATCTTGCTGCAGTCCCCAAACCAGGCTCTGATCCATCATCCTTCCTTCTCTGATTCTCCTGTCACCACCCCTTATTAATGGCATGGACATTCCACATAGAACACTGTGGGGTGGGTTGCATCCATCTTGTAAGGGCTCCCCCACCACACACACACACATTGTGCCCATCACCATCTCCCTCTCTTGCCCTTGAACTCTTAGACTACATGGTAACTGCCTTGACTGGGAGAGACAATGTGATCCTTTCTAATTGTGTCTTTAGCTGTTGGGTAGGAGTGTGCTGTGGGTGAAGCCCCGTTACTGGTTGCAGGATTAAAAAGAACCCCTCCCCAGCATGCCAAGATTGGCCTGCACCATTCTGGCCAGAGTCTCCCAAATGCCCTCATCTGGGTCAAAGCCACATTGATCTTGTCATTCCTGAGACCTGAACCAAGAGGTGTGCCCCTCCTTGCTGTGCAGGGAGCCTGGCAAGAGGGTGAGAAGCCCCAGAACCTCCAATCCTTGCCCTGCTCTTGACCCACTGAATGACCTTGGGGTAGACCCTCTTTTAGCTTCAGATTTTCCCTGGGTAGAATGGGGTCATATTGTCTAGTCTGGATCTCAGTCCTGGGTTTGGAGGGCTGTCAGCCACTATGCTGAAATGAGTGGAGTCCTGTAGCTGGTCCTGGTTGGGCAGGTCCTGTGTCTGGAGGTGGGCTGGTAGATGTTTAACAACTGGCCCCCCGCAAGAAAAAGAGCCTGGATTTGTAGTGTTTGCCAATTTCTCTGGTGTAAACACTCCCAGCATGATTTCAATCCACTGTCATGAAGCCTCTGAACATGGAGATCAAAAGAGGTGGGCACAGGCTGCTCCTGTGGGCTGGGAGGAGCAGCTCTAGCACATCGCTGCCTTTGTTCCAAACAACCAGTGACGGCCCAGCTAGAGGAAGAGTCTAAATCAAGGTCGGACAAGAAGCAAGAGGTCCAGCTGGAGTGCTGAGCATCGGGTCTGAGTGAGAGGTGAGTCTATAAAGTGAAAAAAAGAAAAGAAAAATAAAGTCAGAAAGTCAGGCACTAAGGGGATGATAAACGGGGCGGGGGGAAGCGAGCTGTGCGAGGAGGGCCAGGGCAAGCGGTTGGGGGCGGAAACCGCACTGTGCTGGCTGATTCAGGGACAGCCCCGCGTGGCTGGAATACAATATTCCTTCCTGCTGTTTCCAGGCCTCGGAGAGGGAGGAAGGTGTGCGTGATGATAGGTCGCTGGGCAAACAGACAGGTGTTCCCTGAGCACCAGGGATGATGTCTGAGCGGGCCCAGTCAGGGAAGGACAGATCCAATTCTGTAATTGTTGGTGCATCAATTCTGGTGACGGTCTCATGAGGGCGATGCCAAGGGCCCGGGAGGGGGGATGCCTGGCTGACATCATCGGCTATTCCTGGGCCAAGTCACAGCCTCCTCCAGTGGGAACTTCCTTCAGGACATAAATCACGCCTGTCTTTTCATGACTGCTCATGCTGCTGAGAAGACAGAGGGAATCCACACGTGTGGGAGTTCCCTGGAGAGGGTGCTGGGAGTGGAGGGAAGAGTGTGGTCCTAAAGTCACGCAGACCTGGGTTTGAATCTCACTGCTGCCTCTGTTAGCTGGAGGGCTTTGGGTGAGTCATTTCACTTCTCTGACATTCCATCCTCTCAGATGGGCTGATTTTACTTCAAGGAGCAGAAGTATAAATAAGTGAGATGATAAATGTGAACATCAAATCTCATTTCCTTTTTTTAAAACCTCTCTTAGAGAGTATGCTTCCAGTGGTCAATCTGTGGAAGCTTCCAGAAGGAGGGGTAGACTCCCTTTCTGGCCCCTTCCTTGGCTTTGCGGTGAGTGGGTCACAAGGTGGGGCTGGGAGGTTGCCTCTGGGTGGACGGAGAGGGTGGTGGGATGAGGAGCACTGAGGTCGTTCAGCTGGGTGGGGAATCTGGCCCTGCTGGGGTGTGGGAAGCACGATCTATCCCCACAGTGCTCACACTTCTTCTTAGGAACTTCTCAGTCCAGCAGGGCTCAGAAACCAGGAGAGCAGCCACAGTGGGACAAGTGCCACTTCTCAAGCAGGGGTATCTGCTGTCTGCCATCGGTCCAAGTGTCTGCTTGACTCACTTTCTGTGCAGTGCCTGTCTACCTGTCTTTCTGGCCCACTTGTTTGTCCATTTGTCCTGGGGGAATGGTTGTTAGAGCTGTTCTGCCTGCAGCACTCATTTGTGCAGAAGCCCACACGACTTCCTGCCTGCCTGTCAGTCTGCCTGCGATCTACCTTCCCATGGCTCTGATTGCAGCTGACTCTCTTGCACCTGGGCTCCCTTTTATGAGTGACAGAGAGGTGACAAATGAGAGCACAAGAGAGTGACAGTTGGGAGCCCACATATGGGGGATGGAACACGAGCGCACACAGAGGATTGACAGTTGGGTTGTCCTCTTTGAGAAAGGGTCACTCAAGGTCTCCCCAACCCTAGAAGGGTGCCCAGAGCACCATCCATCCCACCTCAAAGTCCCATCTGTCTGCCTGCCTGACCACAGACAGAGGCATCTCCCCACAGAGGCTTAGGAGAAGGAGGAGGACAGTACCCATGGCAACCGGTGGAGAGGCACATTTTAGCTTGGGAAGAACCTTTTTAGCAATGGAGCTGTCCAACAAACACAATGGGCTGTAAGGTAGCCATCTCTCTGTCACTGAAGTTGTTCAATTATGGGCTGGCCACCCACCTCTCAGGGCTGCTGCGCTGGGGATCCCCGAGTAAGGAATGGGGTGAGTAGGACCAGAGTCTTCCGGATGGGCCAACATTTAAGACAACAACTTCTATCACTAGTTCATGCAAAGAACTTTGCACAGTGCCTGGCAGATAGGAGGTGCTCAAAAGCAGATCTGTGATTGAGAAGGAGGTTGGACTAAGTGACCTTAAGGCCCAATCCCAGAGCCTTTGAGCTGGAGAAAGATGAAGGCTCAATTAGAAGCAACAGGTTATAAATAAACGGGAGCTGGGAACTTGGGATAATAAAGGGCTTCCCAGAATAGGAATGTCTTCCTCTCCCTCACGCTGATTTGCATGGCTCCTGCAGGCCTCCCTCCCCTCTCCTAACTCAATTTCAATTTCAATTTCAATGTCAATAACTTCCCTGGCACGACAACCAGCCAGGGGTTGCCAAAGAGAATTGGAACATTGAGTTTCAGAGTCTCGGACCAGCTCCTCCAGCCAGTGTCACTGTCCCCTCCTAGACCTTCCAGGCCCTTCCTGTGCATATATCTCATCCTCTGTGCCCTTTCGGGACACTCATTTTTACCCTCCCCAGCTGTCCATAAGGTTATTGGAAAAAAGATACACTATCCTTGTTTGATGAAGATGTTCCAATGGGAATTGCACATGGGATGTCAGCTCTCTGTGCAAAGTGCTGGGGATGCCAGGATGAAGGAGGCTTGACTCCTCTCTGAGATCCCAGCCAAGTGGGCGAGGTGGAGAATCAACAATTCTAATACATGGCAAGTGCTTTGATGGGGTGGGGCTGTGGGCTCTGGCAGCGCAGAAGAGGGACCCCTGAACCAGGGTGGGGCAGGGGGAGGTGAAGGGGTAGGGACAGCTTCCTGGAAAAGGCAAAATGAGACAGACTTCTGAAGGATACTTGGAGGGCAGGCCACTGAGATCTTGCCCTCACAGGTCAGTGATTGCTAGAATGTCACCATTGTAACAGCCGTGGGCCCTGCCTGATGTTGTCAGTGGTCATATCCTCTGGAAGGGGAGAGTGCCATGGAGAAGTGAGTTAAAGGGACCCTGAGGTTGATAACACCTGAGAGAGGAGGGGCCTAACGTCTGGAGGGTGGGCACGGGGCTGTTGGGTGGCCCGGGGCCCCTGGTGTGTCAGTCTGTGAGCTGCAGCGGTGGCATGGCCCAGCACTGAGCACTGACTTGGACTTGATGCCATCCCAGAGGGGGTCTGGAGGGAGTGGAGCGAGGGTGTGCAGGCCAGGGCGCCATCTGCAGTGCTGGGCTCAGAGAGGGAACAGGGACAGGAGCGGCCCTCCGGTGTGGGGATGAACAGGTGAGGGGGCCAGCAACCCTGGCTTTGCCAGCCTGACATCCTTGCCCAGCACCAACTGGGGGTCATCTGTAGCCACTGCCGTGGGGAGCCACAGTTCAGAGAGTCAGGCAGACAGGAGCTCGGGCCGCTTTGCCAGGGAGCCCCGTGAGCAGGGCCTCGACTCTCCCTCCCTTGTCTCCCGATCCAGAATGCCGGAAATGCTAGTGCGGCAGACGCTCCCTCCACAGCACCACCAAGGGCGCGGACTGCCGAGGCACAATCTCCCTGCCATCAACAGGGGATGCAGGCACCCACTCCAGCTATCCTTCCACAGCCCTGGAAGGCACAGAAGAGCTCCAGGAACAGAGACCTGGGCAAGGTCGATGAATGCTCAGACTCCCAAGGGGGCCTGCTTGTGGGTCAGGAGGATTTCCCAAGGGATCAAGCTGAACCAGGGGAAGCAAACTCCGCTCCAGCGGTGCTCTAAGCCTTTTGGTTCCGGAGGACCCATCAGCTGTTGGGTTGTGAACATTTGCAGAGTCTGCTTCTCCTCACCTGCTGCTCCTCTTTACATCTCAGAGGGTTGGGAGAGGTAGGTGGGCTGGAGAAGAGGCGAGCGGGGCTGGAATGAGGATCCCAAGGATGCAGTTCCAATTCTGTTGCCAGGGACTTTTGGACAAATTCCTTCCAGAACCCATTCACCTCCAGTAAGATGAGAGGGTTGGACCAGATCACAGGCTTCTGAAGAGGGTTCCTTAGAAGGCTATTCCTGTAAGATGTCCTGGGGAAAAGAAGTTTGGCAGAACACACTCTCCATCCTCAACATGCATTGCAGGCTCCAGAAAGTTCCATAGCCCAGAAACCCATTGAACATCATCTGGCCTGGAATTTCCCAAATTTCCTTGAAAGCCCTGTTTCTTCAAACTTCCCATTTTCATCCAAAGGAAGAAATAGTCCCTGCAACAGAATTTGGGGACTAGTGGCCCAAGTGCTCTTCTGTAAGGTTCCCTCCAATTCTGAAAGTGCAGGTGTCTGTTTCAGTAAAGAAAGGAAATGGCATTAGAAAGCTCTCCCTATATGTCCAGTTCTGTGGCACCTTTTTGACCCCCGCAGCTGTGCTCTGGTGTGGGTACAAATGCCCCACTGGCAGATAAGGACAGAGAGGCATGGACTGGCTCAAGGGACATGGGGAGGCTTCCCTCTGGCCTGCCTTGTGCAGGAAGCTGAGGAGGTCCTGCTTGAAGGTGTGACTTGGAGGTCAAAGCTCCCTTCCTAGCAGTCTCAGACTCCCTCTGTCTCTCTCAGCTGCCTTCGGGGTCACTTCCAACTCCACACTTTTCTTGGGAGAGCCACTGGGGAACATTATGCGGTGAGGACAAGGGAAGCCAAGGGCTGGGGAAACCACCTCCATGTCTCTGAAACAGCTAACTACTAAGAATTCAGATCCACAGCGGGTTTGATCTAGGCAAAGGTAAAAACCTGGCAGCATGGGTCTGTGTGGTATAGTGGAAAGAACCCAAACTTTGTAGCCAGGCAGACCAGGGTTCAAATCCAGCCACCAGAACACTCTCTTAACTAACCCTACTTCACGGACATCTACATGAACTGACCTCTCTATTCCTTCTTTAAAACCAGTCAGCAATAGCCTGTGGTACTTAAACACCATTTCTTGTTTGCCTACATTACCCATGTCCCCAAACCCGTTTATGGCAGTTGTGCTCATCACTGTACACAGATAATTTAATCAAGGGTGACATAAGCCAGCTAAATATACAGCAAGGAGTTGGGTTCTTATAGTAATGAATGCTTTTAGTAGGCCAATAAAAAAATCATTGTTGAGTTAGGTGTGGGCAAGACTCTAAAAAGTCTGAAGAAAAACAAGCCCCATATAGGGAGCTTTGTGTACCTTGATTGCCTTGCAAGGAATCAAAGCCAGAAATCTCTTAGGTGATACTCATGTGCTGTCATCATGGGTGGTGTCAGAAAGCCAATTTACCTTTCGAACTTCATTTTTCTTGGCTTTAGCATAATTAAAATAACTCCCACCTTGAAGACTTGCTATGAAGAACACATGAAGCTGCATGCAGTTTTGTTTTTTCTTGCCTTCCCCTCCCTCCTCTTCCTGCCACAACCACCTTCCTTCATCCGGCATTTCCAGGCCTTCTTCCGCAAGTTTGTAGTTCAGTTAATCTGATTATGATTAGGGCTCAAGATGTGGACCTTCCTGAAGAGTGACATCATCATTAACAGGGAAAAGCCTTTCCAAGAGACGCATGGACTGCAGTGTGGCCTGCGGCGGCGTGGCAGAGCTGTGGAATCTCTGGAGCATTCTTCCAATCACAGTTCTCACGGTCCAGGTGAGGGTGTGTTTACTCCTTCTGATGTGTGACCTGGACAACTTTACACCCTTGCTGTGACACACTAACTTCCCTGACCCATCCTCCTGGGAGTCAGGTTGGCCTCAGATGCTGGAGAGATCTTATCCCCAGCCAGGGGCACCAAAGGAAATTGACAGAGGAGTCTGAGCACCTGCTCAGTCCAGACCCCTGCGGTCTTGCCTCTTGCCCAGTAGCTCAGAGGTAGGGAGGGATGTGGCTTTCCCACACCTGCACCCCCGGTGGGCTCCTACCCATCTTCCCAGGAATGGAGATTCTACCCATGGTTGGGTCCAGCTGCTTGCTGCCTGCCCAGATTTCTCCTAACGCCTGTCACTTGGCACCTTATGCCCCCAGATACTGGCCCATGAACCCAAGAGAGCCATGCAAAGGGATTACCATGTGCACTCACTGCCATTCTGAAGCCTTGTTCCTGCCTCTACTCTTGTCACTGCTGGCTTCCCAGTGCTCAGTCTACCAGCCTAAAGACTGGACCAACTGGTTTATCCCCTGCTCAGCTGAACTGGCCCGAGCTGGATCCCCCAGGCCAAGGGCACTGCTTCAGCAGCTCGTCTGTGGCCTGGAAGTCAGCACCACGCATGTCCCTAGCTGCCTAGAGCCTGGCAGAGGCACCTACTGAAGCTCTCTGGGTGCGGACAGGCCAGGGGCGGGGTGGAGGGAGAAAAGGTGGGGACAGATAGACAGCAAGCTCTCTTCTCTTTTGTGTCGGCTTGTGCATGATGGATGGAGCCAGGCAGACCCAGGGCCACCCCTAACAAGCACAGAGCCTTGGTGTACCCTCTAGCCCCTCCTGTGCCTTTGTTTCTCTATTTGTAAAGTGGGGGTTTGATAGCTGCCTCACCTGTTTGTTGAGAATAATGTCAATAAGAGAGTGTCTGCAAAGACATACTTTTTCCATATGTGACCTGTTCTTGTCAAAGAAGTAAGGGAAACACTGGGCAAAGCAAGAGCTCTGCTGTAGCTCACTGGTCTAAGAGCAGGGCTTGGGGGCTGGACCTCAGAGGTGAGCACCAGATTGTCCCTCCTGACAGGGCACTGAACTCCCTGCCTGTCCTGGACAGCCAGGTCTAAGACTGGCCTCCTTGGCTTCTGGCTTATTGATCTTGACAGATTTTTTTAGAGTTGGAGTAAAGAACCCATTTTCCATTTGGCAAAACTGAGGGTTACAGAGAGAACAACTTCCTCTGAGCCACACGGCAGGCCAGGGCCAGGCTGGGACAAGCTCCAGGGCCCTGACTCCCTTGTAGAGGGTTAAGTGTTGTGCATCCTGCTGCCAGTGCACCAGCCCCCTGTGTCCTGATGCTGGGCACAGGGCATGCAGCGGTGAGGCCGCCTGGGCTCCATGGGGCAGCCTGGCAGTGGTGCCTGCGGGTCACTCCTCTTTCTCCTGGGCTGTGGGTGACTGCCTGAGCCCAGCTGCAGCTGGCATGGGTAGGATCACATTCCCCCTGCTGATGCCAGGAGCAGTGGTGTGGGGGTTTTCTGATGGAAATAAGCCTCTTAACTTCATTACAGAAGGGAAGAGAGGCAGAATGGGAGGGGGTGGGCAGGGCCGACAGCGGCAGACCCAGAGCGCCCTAGAGATGGAGTGAGTCACTCACTCATTCAATCTGACGTTCATCCAGGATGCCCCCGTGTCCTGTTAAAATGCTGGAATTCTCCCACCTTGGCTGCTACATAGTAACTCCCCAGAGCTCTGTGAGCAGCACCTGCTGCCAGGGACACTCCTTCAGGATCTCTGAGATGCCCCCAATATCCAGAAACTAAAAGGTTAATACCTGGCCCACAGGGACCTCAACCACTGCTCCAGTGCTGGTTCTTAAATATTTGACTGTCACCCCTGGTCATGGACACCAGCAAACACTTTGATTGAAACTGTTGGGTGAACTAGTAAGTATTAATCTAAACTGTCACTATTCATTCACTCAGCAAATGTTTATTGAACACCTAGTATTTGCCAGGGAAAGGACGAGGAGCTGGGATGCTGAGCTGTGTGACACAGGTCTCCACTCAAGTCTTGCTGTGGGATGGCAGGCGGGGAGGGGAATATACAGCTGTGAACAGCAAGACCGAGAGAAAGGGAAGCATGGCAGAAAGAACATGACACGGGCTGCCTCCTTGGGTTGGAGCAACAGAGAAGGAGGCTGTGAAGCTCATGAGGAGGAAGGCGGCTGAGGACAAGGATGCTTAATTATCAAGCAGATGAATGAGGAAACGCTGAGCGGCCCTGTGAAAGGTCCCCGGGAAGGCGGCTGAGGGGAGGAGGGCATGGGAGGTGGGGGCCCAGCCCACCCTCCCCTGGCAGCTCCATGGCTGCTGCTGGGGCTTCCGAGGGGCCAGGCCACCGAGGGACCCGACGTGGTGCCTCCCCGGTGGGACCTCCCCGGTGCCTGGGGAGAAAGGTTCGGGACAGCGGGGATGAGGGTGGAAAGGGGAGAGGCAGGTGGGTGATAGAGAGCTTTTCTTCCCAGGCTGAGGTCTCTGCCCCTGCCCTGACTGGTGTCCCCCAAGCAGGGAGTCGGTCTGTAAATTTTGTCTGCTGGAAATCCTGGCTCTGGTCCTTACCTGAGGTCAGCCTTGTCCCAGCCTGTGCAGGACACCGGCCTGTTGACCCCTCTGCCTCCACCTGCCGCCTGATAGCTGAGTCCCCGCCTTGCTCTGTCTCCTGGCTGTGGCGGAATTCCACAGCCTCATCCAGAGCCACCCCAACCAGCATCTCACTGCAGGCGTGGGGTTCTCATTCTAGGGTGTTCTCTGTTCTCATCAGACACTCCCAGGGGTTCTGGAGGCAGTGGATGAGACTGCGGAGGAAAATGGAGCTCGGACAGGTGACTTGATTTGCCCAAGGCCTCAGACGTGGTGTGCTGGAACCAGGGCTGCCTGCTTCCTCCCAGACTTTTCATAGCTTGTTCACCTTGTCCCTCAGGCCTGAGGCTGCAGATGAAGAGATCACCAGCAGCTCTTAGCAAATGCGGGTGGTAAGCTGGAAGCCGTGACTCCCCAGCCCTGTGATCTCCACCAGCCTCATTAGACTCAACCTGGGATGAACCTTCTGGCCCCAGGCTGTGTTCTGAGGTTTGAATGATGTGCACGGGGTGATGTTTTCCAGCCCTCAGGGGACTCTCTACCCCTGATACCTGAGCATCCCCTGCCGCCGTCACACTCCTGGAGCCCTATGGAGGCACAGGGATGGTGAGTGCCCTCCTCTCACTGTCTTAGCTCCACGGGCCTGAGTCTCTCCCACGCAGACTTTCAGTTCCCTGAGGGCACTTGCATTTGCCTGCCCCAGATCCCACCTTCTGCCTTGCTCACACTGTGGGGGTCACTAAGGACAGCTGGGGGACCAGGCAGGCAGGAGGCAGAAGGTCCCTTAGCGAGGGGTTTAATTATTGTGCTGTGCTTTCTGAAGGAGATGAGGCCTTATGTATTTTTAACTGTTGTCCTGGGGAAAGAACAGAAGGATGTTGCGTGTCTGCTGTGTGCCTGGTTCCTAGACATTATCCATTTATTCTCACAACCATCCCATAAAGAGGGAGTTTCAAGTTTGCAAGTAAGAAAATCAAGGCTTGGGAAGGTAAGGTGACTTATCTAAGGTCACCTAGTTAGCACAAGAGCTGGGATTTGAACAGAGCACTTTGGACTCTAATCTTCTTTCCTGCATTTAATAGAGTGTATGGTGAACGACCTGGAAATTCAGAGGTTGGAGAGAGGTGGCCTTGGGCCACATGCACCATCATGCCCATATATGGGGCTGCCAGGGGAGGGTCCTGGCAGTGATGTGATCCTTTCACAAGTCTTTCTGATGAAACTTTTGTAAGTTTCACATGTTCTCAATTAATGCCCATAACCGCCACTGAAGGAGCTAGAAGTCTTAGCTCCATTTCACAGAGGTGAAAACTGAGGCTCAGAGAATCTGAAGACCTATTCAACATGGGAAAACAAATAAATGGCAGAATGGGAAATCGAGCAGTCATCTGACCTCAAACCCAACGTTCTTGCTACCACCCCTCACTGTGTGGAGGTCTCTGATGCCGAGCAAGAGCCCGTAGATCCACAGATGGACTTGGGACCCACAGACCCAGGGAAGTTAATGCAGAAGGACAAGATGTGGGCTTTTACCATGGGATGAAGCACACGGGGACTAAGAAGCTGAGAGTCGTCACAGAGCCCCAGAGGTGGATATATTGGTGTCAGTGTCATTCAGCTTAACCTCCTAGCCATACAGGCGACATAAATAATTACAGAGTGACTTGAACCCAACCTCCCTTAACCCCCATGGGGCAACCCTTAACTAAGAGCATCCCTAGGAAGTGGGACACTCCAGAGGTGAATTCTAATCCCAGGAGGGTGGCTGCTTCTCCTCCTCCAGATAATATGCTCCAGGTACCCAAGGCAGAGAGTGGCCAGTGCAGCAGCCTAGGCATTCTAGAAGGATCTCAAGTCCCCCCTGCTTGCCCAAGTTCTGGGTAGAACCATTGCTTCCCTACCCTAAATTATGCGCCTTGTTCCTCCAGCAGCTAACCCGAAATGCTCTCCCTCAGTGGATTGCTCTCCCTTTTGAGCTCGGTCTCTGGGCGAAGTTCTTCTCTTTGTTTCTTGTGCTTCACTGAGCTTGGAACACCCAGGGCAGGAGTGTGTGGCTGAAAGCACTGCTCTTCCTTTTCCTTTCCTTTCTAAGACCTTGGCTGGGACCTGACACCCCAAGGGCCTGGTAGGGGTGGGGTGCCGTTGGGGGGCCTTACGTTCTGTTGGGTTGCCCACTTAAAGGCCCTGGGCTAGTGTGAGTGTCGTGGTGACGGGAGTGGGAGCGGGCAGCGGGGGAGGAGGGGAACGGGTGACGCCTGCAAACTAGGACACCCCCTTCTCCACCAGCAGTGGTTCAGCCTCGGGTGTGCCCAGGAGCCATTCTCTTCACAGCAGCCAGAGGGAGCTTTCTAAGCCCCCAAGCTGACCGCACCACTTTGCTTAAAACCCTTCAGAGGCTTCCTGTCTCCCGCAGAATCGAGCTCAGGTGTGTGGTTTCAAGGTGCTTCACCATCCAGCCACCGCCTCTCACCGCTCCTCCTCAGCCTTTCAGTTGGCAGCATGACCCTTTCAGCCCATCCAACACAGGCCCTTCTCTCCACGACACCATCTACCCTCCCATCTCCTTCCTTCTCCCAAAGACCTGACTCTTTCCTCATAATCTCTCAGGACTCCACAGTCCTCTTTCCTGGAAGCCCTCCAAGGCTTCTGAAGGTCAGATGCTTGCCTATCCCCTGAGCTTGACACTCTGGTTCACCCTACCCCAGACCTCCTGAATCAATGCCTGCAATTAAATGAAATGCAGGTTATTTGTGTGCACATTCAATTTCGAAAAGCTCTGATGTAGATGCTCACGCACTATTGTTTGAGTAAATGAAGAAATGCATGAGATCTGCAGTGAGTGATGTGACAGCCTCAGGCTTCTACCTGCAACCACCCCATGGACCCCAGCATGCCTGGGAGTGAGGAGAGGCAGGGAGAGGGCCGTGGCCAAGGACACACGTGCAATAAGCCCAGCTCACCCACTGTTCTGTTGAAACTCTATGACAGGTGGAGCATTATCCTTCGCTCACAGATGGGGAAACTGAGATGTATACTGACTTCTTGTTGCGGACCAAATGTTTGTGTCCAAATTTATTTGCTGCAACCCTAACCCCCAGTGTGATGACATTAGGGTGGTATAGGAGGTGGGGCCGTTAGGAAGTAATTAGGTTGTGAGTGTGGAGCCCTCATGAGTGGATTAAGTGTCCTTCTAAGAAGAGACCCAGAGCAAGCTGCCTTGCTGTGCCTGCTCTCCATCACGTGAGGATACGGGTGAGACAGGCCATCTGCACACCAGGAAGCCGGCCCTCGCTGGAGCTGTGTACCTTGATCTTGGACTTCCCAGCCTCTAGAACTGGGAGAAATAAATGCTTGTTTTTAAATCCTCCCCTCTCTGATGTTTTGTTATAGCAGCTTAGGCTGACAAGGACACTTGTCCAAGGTCACAGAGCAGTAAGTGGCCAAGCTGGGGTTCAAACCAGCCTGATTACCTCTAGCTGGAGAAGCGAGGACAGAGATGGAGGGGGCGGAGAAGGGATGTGCTACACAAGCCTTGCTGGGCCAGGCCCAGGAATTAGCTCACTTCAGGCTGGAACTGAAACCTGTTCCCATCAGAAGAGGAGGTGGGGGAGGGACTGCGTGTGGAGGCCTGAGAAGGTTTGATTTGTGGCTGAAATCCCAGCTTCCACTCTGGAGCCTCTGGCTCCCTCTGCCCAGCTGGGGTTTGCTCTGTGTTGTGGCGCTGCCCTGTCCCCTTCTGTGTGGGAATCTATCTCTCCCCTGAGCTTTCCTGCTGCACACACCCTGGGCCACATTTCCCAGGTCAGCACCATCTGGGCACCTTCCCGTCTGGGCAGGCATCAGCCTGGGGCAGAGCCTGAGGTTGCTAATACCTCTTTCTTCCCTGCATCACTCATGCTGCCTAACAGGAGCTAAAATCTGCTCAGAAATGGAAAGTGGAACCTGGAGGACAGGATCTAGTCCAACCCCCTCATGTTTCAGATGAGGCACTGAGGTCCGGAGACTGGAGCAAGTTTCCCAGGACCACAGGTTACACGGAGGGTCATGGACATCTCTGGGTATTGAGTGCAGATTGTTATTTCTGCTTTCCATTGTGCTGGGCAGCCTGCTCAGAGCTTCCGTAGGGAAGTGCACCCACAGTAACATTTGCCATTTTTATTATTAGCTATTATTTATTGAATACTTCCCATCTGCCTGACATTGTGCAAAGCACTTAACATACATAATCACATTTAATCCTCATAATAACCTTATGGTTTATTCATTATTCCTACTGTTATTGTTACTATTCTCATTTTTCAGATTAGCAACTGAGGTTCAGAAGTGTGAAGTAACTTGCTCCAAGGTGCACAGCTAAGCAGTGGAGCAGCAAGGATCTGAACTCAATACTGTAGGGCTCCAAGCCCTGCTCTGCTAAACTTCCTCAGTTCAGATACTTGGGCCCATATCCCTGTGTTGCAGTGAGGGCCGAGTCCTGCATCTCTCTGAGGGGCCGCAGACTTAAGGATCATGGCAACATTGTCTTACAGACACACAGTCTTGCACTGTTTGACTTACAAAGTACTCTTACATTCTTCACAGCATTTCAGTGCCTACAATAAACCCATAAAGCTGGCAAATTAGGTATTTACTTCATTTAACAGGTTAGGAAACTGGATTTACTACCCCAAGGCACACAATTTGTTGGAACCCAAGTGGCAGTGCCAATGACATGATAAAACGCCACAACCTTCCCGGGCTTATGATAAACGTAGGGATCCTCAGAGGCACACAGCATTAGGTTGCCAGGGTGTCCAGACCCATCCGTGTTCGATCCCCACAGTCTGCAGGACTTTCATGTGTGGGGTAAGGCTAAGCCCAGGAGGCATAATCCATACATTCCCCCAGGGTTCATCTGTAGAAAAGGGATTGGGGTGAAGCACTCCACCCAACCTATCTAGGTTTGCTAAGGCTTGCTGTTTGCTAATCCTCACTGCCAACATATTGGTGCAGGGAGACATCAGCAAATGTGGAGACTGTTCCAGCCTTTGCCACTGATTAACTATGTGACCTTGGGATAGTCCTATAATTCCTCTGAACCTTAGTTTTTTGCACCCATAAAGAGAGGGAATTATGCCTACCCTGTAGACCCCTTAGAAATTTTGTAAGCAAAGAAGAATACAATAGAGATGAAAGGGCTTCAAGAAGAACAAAACCCTTCATTTATGAAATGGTGATGTCAAGCATAAACACTGAGGCTGGGGACTTGTAGTATGGGGAGGCAACATTTACTGAGCATCTACTATGAGCATTTTACAGACATTATCTCATACAATCCTCAACACACCTCATAGAGGTATTATAGGATTTTCTGCTACTGATCCTGGCTTAATAGCTCTTAGCAGACCAACCATCCCAGAGATAACAACTATAAACTCTGGACAAAATATTTTAAAAATAGTTATCAGAGGAAAAGTGACCTAGAGTCAGGAGGTGGGAGAGGTCATTGACACATGGAAGAAAAGGGCGTTGGGTAAATTTCCCAGCTTTTGTAAGTTCAGCCTGAGGGCAGGCTTCTGTCCTCCCATGCTAGATGGCAAAACCTGGATAGAAACCTGCAGTCATACTGGTTTGAAGAATGAGGGAAGAGATTTGAAGGCAACTATGTCAGCTATAAAATGAACAAGGAAACTCAGGCAAAAGTGAACCAACCAGACTGGAGAAGCCCAGATTCTGGGTATAAACTTTGCCCAAATATCTGGCCAACTGCTGAATCAATGCATATGTAGGACAGATGCCAAGTTGCCCGGCAAAGCCTAAAGGAACTAACTAGAAACTTCAGCTGCAATCTACCCAAAGAGTAACAGCTTTGTGGTGAGAGCTCAGGCAAGTTACCTACTAAATTAAACAAAGAAACAAACAAAAAAACCCCAATACTCTTCATAGCAACAGAAAGAATCCAAAGTCTCTACAACTTCATCATATGCATATCCAGGATCCAGTCCAAACTTACTGACATAGAGAGAAACAGGAAAATGTGCCCCACAGGAGACGATCAATGGAGAGTGGCCCTAAAATAACCCAAGTGAGCAGACAGAGATTTTAGAGCAGCTCTCATAACTGTGTTCGAGGATGTAAAGAAAGTATGTTCACAATGAACACAAAAGTAGAACTAACATCAGCCAAAAAAGAATAGCCTCAAAGGAGAACCAATGCAAATTTCAGACCTGGGAAATATATTTGCAACAAAGAATTATAATCACTATTTATAAATAAAATAAATTCAGGTTCAGAGAGATTAGTAATTTCCCCAGTTACACTAACAAGTGATAGAGTTAGAACTTGAATCCTAAGTGTATCTGGCTTTAAAGACTTTATTTTTTCAGCCTCACTAGGTGGGATTTAGAGATTAGTAGGAGTTGGTGGGAAAATGCAAGTGGAACATGAACTTTTCTGAAACTCCAGTGAGGCTAGGGAACTTTATTGTAAGACTTTGCTGTGGTTGTTTGAGAGCAGCCAGTGGGATTGTCTATCCATGGTACTGAAATTTACCCACCACCCAAAACTTCTGTGTCTAACAAATCATTTCTGATTATTCACACCAATGAGTGGAAAGGGATCAAGTGGAAAGTGGCTTTCAAATCTAATGCAATATGTTGCTCCATCCATTGCTATCCGTGGTTTTTGCCCATGCTCTGCCAGGGGTGTAGGTAGAAAGAGAGGGTCTTTATGTATTTGCACCACCTTCTTATAGCTGAGATCTGGTTAAATTTAATTCATTTTTGGTGAGTTTAGTAGGGTGTCCAATGCTGTGCATGGAATTGTGGAAGGCAGAGAAACATGAGACCCAGCGCTTGCTCTTCAGGAGTGTCCACGTGAAAATGAGCACAGAGAAGTTGAAGGAGCAAGACCAGCCATCCAGTCCAGTGACTCCTGTGTGTCCCTGGAAGACCTACCTTGAGAATTCAGGAGAGGGTGTACGTCACTTTGAATTGTGAGCAACTGCAAAGATCTTTCTATAAAGAGGTGGGATGTCACCTGGTCTATAAAGACTAAGCTCAGGAGAGGGAGGGAAAAGATCATTCTAGGACACAGTAGGCTCTTAACAGATAAATATCTGTTATTATTAAATGAGTGAGTGAATGCACAATTATTTTTTTCCTGGCTATTTTTAAGCATCTAAAATGATTTTCTAAAATATTAAAAACAAGGTATTTTAATGCTATTTGTAATAGCTCCAAACTGGAAACTACCCAAATACCCATCAACAGCAGAATGGATAAATAAATTATGGTATATTCACGCAATGAAACATTACGTAACAATGAGAAGGGGCACTCAACAAGGACATGCAATGGTATGGATGAATCTCAGAAGCACAATGCTGTGTAACACCAAAGAGGGCCCACTGTACGGTTGTATCTGAAGTACAAGAAGTGAAGCTAATCTAAGGCATTTAAAACCAGCATGGTGGACTTGGGTGGAACCGAGTGGAAGGAGCATAGGGGAGCTTCTCCAGGACAAGGAAGGTTCTGTTTCTTGGTCTGGATATTGGTTACACAGATGGTTCCGTTTTTGAACATTTTATTGGGCTGTACACTTAGGATAACCATTTTTCTCTTTGTGTGTTGCATTTCAACAAAAAATTAAACAAAAACAGGCTATGCTCCCCAACTTGACTTCCCAGACCCCATGCCCTCCTGCCCTTTCTCATTGATATCAGAAGATGATGTTCTGAAGATGATTTTCAAAGAATGGCAGGCATCACCTCTCCTAAGATAAGAGAAAAGGCGGAAAAGTTTTTCCTCCATTTTAATAATTGGGAAACACGTCTGCAGGTGGGAAGTAACTTGTTCTTTTGTCACACGGTGAGTCAGAGTAAGAAAGAACTTTGGTCCTTCTTGTGGCCCAGATAATAGATGGCTTCTCAGCCAGACCCACCTGAAGAGACAAAGGACATCGCAGCAAGTCAGAGTGATGGATGGGAATGCCTGAAGGTGTGGAGAGGACTTTGGAGCCACCAGCCCCACGGCCAGGTCCACAAAAAGCAGCATCTAGAGGGTCCTGGGCCTGCCACTTGCTTTAGTGAGATGTGAGTGAGCCAGTTCCTCTCTCTGGACTTGTGACCTCAACTGTAAACTGAGAGATTGAACTTCAGGACAATAAGGTATAAGTCTTCCAGTTCTAATATTTCAAGGTCTAGGTCTGAGCCAGGGTCATCTATGTTCGACTAAGCACAGTCTCTACTATTCTGTACCCACAAGGGGGTGTGCTGGGTTAGGGTTAAAGAAGGAAGTCCTCAGGACATATTAAAGATTTCATTCATCCACTCACTCATTTGTTTAGCATTCATTCCAGAACCTCTTATTGAGCACCTGCTTTATGCTAGTCACTGTCATTAAGGAGCTTACATTCTGGGGGCAGAGATACAGTAGATGATTGTAAAAAGTACCAAGTGTTGCACATATAGATAGGTATCAAATGCTGTGATGTGCAGAGGAAGACTCCACTCTTGCTCTGGGGTGAGGTTAGGCCAGGGAGGCTTCCAAGAGGAGGTGATATTTGAGTTGGACCTGCAAGATGGAGTAAGCCTGACTGGGGAAAGAGGGTAGGGATCACATCCTTGACAGAGAGGACAACAGACCCAGAGGCAAAGGAGCAGAGAAGAAAGGGCCTTTCTGTGGGGCTAGACCTGGAGTTGGGGGAGGTGAGACTAGAGGTCTGAATGCCACAAGCTGGAGGCTTGGGGTGGGGTGGGAGCATGCATGTCCAGAATGAGTGTGAGATGGGGTGAGGTGGCAGGGGTCAGGGAGGGGACCCTCTCTTCACATTTTTCTTCCTTGATTTTGTCCCACCCACATGGGGATAAGACTCGGGTTTCTGCCTCACGTCCCAGCCCCCTGAGGCGCTCCGTCAATAAGCTCTTTAGAGAGCCAAAGAGAGGCGAGATCCATTGATCCTGCTTCAGCAGCTGATCAGTACCAGGGACTTGGCTGGCCTGGGGAGCCCCTTGCTAATGCACCATGGAACTCAGATTAAACCGGGAGCACCCAGTGGCCCTGGGGAGAGCTTCTGCCCTCCCCTACACTGGGGGGAGTAGGAGAGGAGGGCTAACCTGCTGAGAACTCTTTGGACACCATAAATTCCCCAGGCAGACAGCAGGCATCTGATCATGTCATTCCCTTGCTAAAACCTTCCAATGTACCTCATTGGCTTCAGGGGCTGTGCAAACTCCCTCACAGAGCAAGCGTGCCCCTGTGACCTGGCCATTACCCCCTGGCTACCTCGTCCAGCCTCACCTGAGGCTTGCCCCTACCTGTCCCTTGCCCCTGAACTCAGCCCAGGAGAACTACCTTTAGTTTTTCCAACGTGGCCATCACATTGCAAGGGGTCATTTCTTCCAGACCACCTTCTCTGACCCTCTCTTTCCCACCACCACCAAAACCTGACTTAGGCATCCTTCCAAGGTTCTCCCTGTACTTCCCTGAGCAAAGCAAGGGTGAGAATGAACACTCATTGATGATTTTTGTATCTCATCCTGGTGGCATATTAGAGTCTCCTGGGAGCTTTAAAGGAATGCAGATCCAGTTGTCCTGGAATGAGGCCGGGGTGTTAGTGTTTCTTCCACCCCCTCCAGAGGATCCTAAGGTTTACCGTGACTGAGAGTCCCTGGACTAGAGCCCGAAGTCCAGGAAGGCAGGGGCCGCATTGACCGCCTTACCCCTGTGTCCTGTCCCCCAGCACAGTGCCCAGCACGCAGCAGGTGCTCCGCGGGTACTCACAGAGCTGCCTGGCCTGGAGCACGCCTCCTCCCAGCCATCTCCTCCCCCTGCTGGACAGCTCCAAGAAGCAAGGGTCAGCGCTGGGAGTTGAGTGGTGTCATTTAGGAGGCTCTTCTGCAACACATCACATCACCTTTAATTCTCAGTGTGGTTCTGTGAGGCAGGAGGATGAGTAAGCAGAGTCTCATTTTCCACAGGGGGACCCTGAAACCCAGAGAAGGTAAGTGACCAGGCCTGGGCACCATGGGTATAAAGAGACAAAGCCCAGGCCCTACCCTATCTCCTGTCTCTCCTATCTCAGACATTTTTTTCCAATGAGACTTGTTACCAGGGGCTTCCTTGGGCTGAATCAAAGCCTCCTCTGCAGCCAGTAGCCCTGCTGCTGTTGGCCCTGCTCCTTTTCCCTGTCTGCTGTTCATCTCTGGGGCAGCCTTCCTACAGGGGAACGTGGTGGCCTCCTTGAAGACTTCCTACAGCTGAGGCAGCCCCCCTTCTCTCAGCCTCATGGACCGAGGCAGGGAGGCTGGTACAGTGGCCTGAGAGAGCTCCAGGGTGGAGATCAGGAGAACTGGGCTCTGGGCCAGTCTCTGTCACCCATCAGTTCTGTGAACCTGGGCCTGTCACCTGTCTTCTTAGGGCCATATGTGCCAAGGTGGGGCTTCAAACTCCTGAGCCACAGGCCCCATACAGAAATGGGCAGAAAGCTCTCCAATTTCCCCCCTTATCCCTCCCTTCCCACATTCAGGTTTCCTAATGCTGACCTCTCCTGCCTAGAGTCTAGGTCCCTTCGGGGAGCAGGCACCATTTGACTTGCAGCATAAGAGGATATATTTTTTAAATTAATTTTTTTCTCATGCTATCCAGGAGACAAACCAAGCTGCTCCTGCTTTAAGAAGAGGATATTTTCTGGATAATCTGGGCTTTGAGACTCCACTTAGTGAGTCAGGAAGGTCCAGGAACCCAGGTGCCCAGAAAGCCAGAGGGTGCACCCAATCCTGTATGCTTTCCCTTGATATTTTCCCCAGTTTTTTGAAGCTCAGATACACAGATTTTGAATAATTATAGTCTTTGCTACACTCCTCATTCCGTGTTTTCATTCGTACAATCAGTCATTCATTTATGGTAAAAAATATAAGTATCCTTAAACCCCCCACCTAACATAAAAGCTAAGATCTCAACAATGATTGTTACTTATGTGGCTTCCTTCTGTCCATCCTATCCCCCTATCTTACTCCACTCAAGGTAACCATCATTCCTCATCCTGTATCTGTCATTTATTTGCTTTCTTTAATTATTAGTTATATATATATATATATATATATATAACTGTATCCTAATGTTCTCCAGTTCCCTCACAGTTTTGCTGATCCCTCCCTCCCTGACTCCCTTTGGGGTGCCTATAGTTATAGAATACAGGAAATGAGATGTATGTTGCTCCATTATTTTTAGCTACAATAAAAGTCTGTTACTGACACCTCCTTGGTGTCCAGTGTTTTCTAAAGGGGAAGGGACAGAGGCAGAGGAAATACCCCATCTGGGGAGAAGTCACTATTTAAGAAAGTGGTTAAAGAATATGCTTTGTTGGGCAGACTTTAGAAGGATTTCTGTTTAACCCCCTTCCTTTCAAGCCCTCACTTAATCCATCCTGTCTGGAGCCTGGAGCCTTGTAAAACCAGAGTACCCTCCACAGACTGCCCAGTCCTGGCAGAGCCTAGCCCTGGCAGACCTGCTCCCAAGAGCACCCATATTCCCCAGGGTCTGGCTGGGTCAAGTTTATTCTCTGTGATTCCAGCCAGTGTCTGCCCTCTGGAGGGCACAGAGTAGGCACTGACCTAAATGCCGCCTGGAATGTGATTATAGGGGTGGGAGGGCAGCCCTGGTGTCATGCCCTCAGCAGCCACAGCGCCCCCCGTCTGGCCAGCACCTCACCGCCCGTGTGTGAGCCCAGGCCCTCCATGATGTTCATTGTGAAGCCCCTCTTGAACCTCCTCAGGCTGAGAACCAATTTTATCCATGGGTGAGTACACATAATCCTCTTCCCATCCCTGCCCACTGCTGGGGGAGGCTTTGATAGGGCCCAGGAAGGAGGCTGCCTGGGCAAGGGGGGTCTGAGGCCTCCTGGGCCGCAGAGGGAGACTGTGGAGGGTCAGGTCTGGCTCCAGCAGCCAGGACACGTGTCCCCTCCTGCTGGAGCTGACCCAGCACTTCCCCTGGCTGGTCTACCCATGTCCTTCTTCCCAGTGAAGAAATGCAGGCATTAATGAACTCGAGGGCGGCCACTTGGCGGCCACTACCAGGACCCTCTCTCCCTTCACATTCCTGCTCTATGTGGATTTGGGGTGGAGCCGCAGTGGGGAGCATCTTCCCTGTGGCTACCTCCCTCACCCCCTGCCCCACCCTAAGGCTGAGAGTTCAGGAAGGAGACGGGTCTGCCCACACTTTGAGATGCAGCTGAGGGCCTGGGAAGCTGATGACCTGGAGCCAAAAGGTTCTCTGGAGAAAGCCCCACCCTAGACTTTTTGAAGGGAAACTAAGGCCCACAGAGAGATGTCATTTAGTTAACATTTCCCAAAGCTGGACTGGCAGGATAACACCCACCCATTCTCCTGTCTCCTATCTTACAAGCTGCCATCATTTCTTCCAAATCCTGGAGCCCTTAGACATGCTTCCTCTGAAGTGCCCTTCCCAGCAGTCTGTTATCCTGGAGCACCCCATATTCCCCTGATTAAGCCCAGTGCTGGCATGAATGGTTTGAGGTTCAAGGTCTACCTCTGCCTCTTGTTTGCTATGTGACCTCAAGCACATGACTCAATCTCTCCAAGCCTGTTTCTTTATCCGGAAAACAACAGCTAATAAGAAAGTTCATCTTTCAGGCTTGTTGTGAAGTTTGAATTGGATGCTGCAGCAGTCCAGCAGAGTGTCTGGTGCCTAGGAAACAGTGAAACTGTCCCCCCAGGGGTTACGACTGTCATTGTGCCAGCGAGCTCCTACCCATCCTCAGCAGCGCTGCACAGCATTCCTGTCCCCATGAAGCGTTCCCGATGCCTGGCCCCTCACTACTGTAGCTTCATCTTGGGCAGAGCCACTGTCCCTTAGGTTTATGTGCTTATCCTCCTGCAGGAAGGCAAGCTCCTAAGGGGAAGAGGTGTGCCACACTCTTCTGTCATCTCCTGCAGGCTGCAGAGGAGCCCAGGCCATGCAGGTGATGTTTCAGTGGTAGGTGTGGGATGGGGTTATCCTGACTTGGTGCCCAGCTTTGCCAAGCTGGGCTCCTCTCCTGTCCTTTATGTCCCATCTTCAGGGCCAGTCTTTAGGTCTGCATTTAGTGGCCTTCGCTGCCCTCTCCTGACCACAGAGGGCAGGACAATGCCTGTGGTGGGGTTGGGGGTGGGGCTGGGGCAGAGAGGCAGGGGCTGAGTGAGCATCTACCTTGTTATAGCCCTCTGTGTCTTGGGCCTCGACCCCTCTCAGCCCACAGGGAAACCAACAGAAGACTGTGTGCCATGTGGGCTGGGCTCCAGAGGGGTTATCCTCCTGCAGGAAGCCAGCCATGAATGCCTCACTGGGGTCTAAGCCCGAAGCCAGTGCCAGCCTGGCTTGCTCCTGGGCTCACCTCCCCAGGAGGCAGCCTCTGAGAGTGACCGCTGGGCCACCCAGTACCACACACAGGTACCAGGACTCACTGCTCCACTTGCTCACAGTTATCTCCTGCCCTCCTTGGGAAGGATGACAGATTGAAAGAAGATGGTTCCAGCTAAGAGAGTCCTATAATTATCAACTGAGGATTATTTTAATTAAAATGCTTTGCATCCTCAGCTCTTAATTTCTAAAATGATTATAAATGTTATTATTAAAGAAAAATCCTTGAAGGGAGATCCATAAATCTTAACCCAGGCTGAGATGACAGGGAGAGCTGGTGCAGCAAAGGCGGCTCTGCCTATGGCTGAGACTCCAGGGGGAGGTGAGGGAGGAAGAGAGGAGAAGGGAGGACAGCCTGGAAGAAAGGGGACCCAAGGAAGGATGGATTCCACACGTACCACCACCACCACCGCCCCCTCCACCTTCTGGATCATTAGCATTGAGGACTGAGAAATCAGAACAGATCTGGGTTTGGGACTTGCCTCTGCTGGTTGCTGTGCGGCTTTGGGCCAGTCAAATAACCTCTCTGAGCCTCAAGTGTCTCATCTAAAAATGTTTTAATCTCTCAAGTTTCTCATATAAAGAATGAAAATAGCTGCCGTCTGGAAGGGCTATTTTGAGGCATGTTGATAATGTGTGTAAAGCACTTGTCACAGAGTAGGAACAGTGTAGAAATTTTGGTAAATTCTGGCCCCACCCTTAGGAAGGTTCTGGAGATCTTCTGTTAGTTCACAGCTCCATCCCCTGGCAGTCCCAGGCTCATGATAGGTGGCCCTCCCTTCCCCCGCCCCCAGAACGCTGAGATGGGGATCTCAGGGGTGTGATCACTGCCAGCCTGAGCTGGGCATCAAGGGTAGGCACCTCAGATTCCCACAGTACCCCCCTCACAGAAGGGCAGGGCAGGAGGAGGCTAGGGGGCCAGCCCTGTCACTTGACACATGAGGAAATGGAGGCCCAGAGAGGGAAATGTCTAGCCTAAGGTCACTCTGCAAATTGCTGGCAGGTCGTTTTATCCATTTTAGCAGATGGCTAAAGCCTGCTTTTCTTATTAATTTTAAGCCTGTCTTTCTAATGGCTGAGAACAGATCACCTGCAACCGATGATGCTGACGATGACATTGATGGGGCAGATGAAGAAAGGGTCTGGCAGCAGGGAGATGGGGAGGGCAGCGGCCGGGAGGTCAGGACTCCGGCTTCTACTCCATCCATCCCGCAGCCAGCTCTGCGTGCAGCCTTGGGCCAGTCCCCTCTCTCCCTGGACCTCAGATCTGTCCTCGGTGAAATGGGGATGAAAACGGCTGCCCTGCTGACTGCCCAGGCCTGTGGTGAGGATCAGATGAGATGATGGATCTGAAAGTGCTTTGTAAACGGCAAAGTGGGAAGCAAATGTAGGAGATTATTAATGTTAATATTAATGAACTCGCTCACAGTTGGCTACTGGCCACAGACAAGACAGAAGATGAACTTTTCCAAGCCTCTATTGAGTTTGCAGCGGAGTAGATGGTGATTCTTTCTACGGTCATTTCCTAAATTCCTGTAGATACAAGTACTTGAGAGGAAAAAAATACCTCTCAGGATTTTCAGCCAAGGGAGCTGATTATGTGTGCAGGTGGCACTGGGGGAAGGGATGGGAAAGACCCCTCTTCCCTGGCAGGCACAGCGACAGAGAATGCTGGCTTTGTCATCCACGGCTGATGAGAGGCACCTGGGGCTGAGGGCTGGGCCCCCATCTGCAGACCCCGCTGAAGGCTGAAGGGCTTCCTTCCCAATTCGGTCTCCTGGTTGGCCCTCAGACTAGACTCCTTGGGGAGATCGCCAGGTTGAAGGGATAGGGATGGAGTCAGGCAACCTCTCTCTAGCACATTCCTTTTCCTCCCTGTCTCCATACACTCACAGGTGGTGGACCTTGCTTCTATTAATATAGCTGCACAGAGTTGATATGTATTCTGGGCTAACCCTCATCTGTCCATCCTATTCATTCATTCACATGCTCAGTAAAGGTTTGGTAAATGTCTAAGATATGCCAGCCTCCATGCCAGGCACAGAGGTGAATGGAGCCTGGCCCTGTCGTTAAAGCTCAAAGGCTGCTGCAGGAGACAGATGACAGAGTGCAAACAGGTCCTATGCCACCTGCTGAGGTTTGGAGCTTGCGAACATACCAGAGCTTGGGGGTGAGGTGATATTTTCAGAAGAAGGTTTCCTGGAGGCACCTGTTCTGAGCTGAGACTTGAAGGAGAACATATGATGTTCATGCCCCCCACTACTTAACCCAAATGGAACATTCCAGTTCCTAGTCTTACTGAGGCAAGAGAACACGAGGGTGGCTCAGACCTGTGGAGTTGGAGGTGCCTCTGGGCCATGCTGGCAGACTGTCTGTTTGGGAACTGGGCCTGGAACTTGTGAGTTTCTGGTCTGGGAGGCATCAGTATATATGTGGTGCCACCTGGGAGGAAGGCTGCTGAGCTGTCAGAGAGGTAGGACAGCTAGGAAGCCAGGCGCAGGTATGTCTGGGAGGAGGAGAGGCTTCCTGTGCCAGATGCCCTAGTGAGGTCAGCAGGGTGAGCACACAAGTACTCTGGTCCAGGGGTTTTGTTTTTAGATAAGTTTTTGATTACCAGTTCAATGTCGTTGCTGGTAATTGGTCTGTTCAGATTTCCTGTTTCTTCCTTGGTCAGCCTTGGAAGGTTGTATTTTTCTAGAAAGTTGTCGATTTCTTTTAGGTTATCCAGTTCATTAGCATACAGATTTTCATAGTATTCTCTAATAATTCTTTGTATTTCTGTGGTGTCCGTCGTGACAAAACTCCTGGGCCAGATGAATTCACCACTGAATTTTATCAGACATTTAGAGAAGACATAATACCCATTCTCCTTAAAGTTTTCCAAAAAATAGAAGAGGAGGGAATACTTCCAAACCCATTCTATGAAGCCAGCATCACTCTACTACCAAAACCAGGCAAAGACCCCACCAAAAAAGAAAATTACAGACCAATATCCCTGATGAACATAGGTGCAAAAATACTCAACAAAATATTAACAAATTGAATTAAAAAATACATCAAGAGGATCATACACCATGGTCAAGTGGGATTCATCTCAGGGATGCAATGATGGTACAACATTCAAAAATGCATCATCATCATCAACCACATCAACAAAAAGGACAAAAACCACATGATCATCTCCATAGACACTAGAAAAAGCATTCGACAAAATTCAACATCCATTCAGATAAAAACTCTCAACAAAATGGGTATAGAGGGCAAGTACCTCAACATAATAAAGGCCATATATGACAAACCCATAGCCAACATCATACTTAACAGCAAGAAGCTGAAAGCTTTTCACCTAAGATTGGGAATAAGACAGGGATGCCACTCTCCCCACTGTTATTCAACATAGTACTGGAGGTCCTAGCCATGGCAATCAGACAAAACAAATAAATACAAGGAATCCAGATTGGTAAAGAAGAAGTCAAACTGTCACTGTTTGCAGATGACATGACATTGTGCATAAAAAACCCTAAGGAATCCACTCCAAAACTACCTGAACTAATATCTGAATTCAGCAAAGTTGAAGGATACAAAATTAATACACAGAAATCTGTTGCATTCCTATACACTAATGATGAACTAGCAGAAAGAGAAATCAGGAAAACAATTCCATTCACAATTGCATCAAAAAGAATAAAATACCTAGAATAAACCTAACCAAGGAAGTGAAAGACCTATACCCTGAAAACTACAAGACACTTTTAAGAGAAATTAAAGAGCATGCTAACAAATGGAAAATCATCCCATGGTCTTGGCTAGGAAGAATTAATATTGTCAAAATGGCCACCCTGCCTAAAGCAATCTACAGATTGAATGCAATCCCTATCAAAATATCAACAGCATTCTCCAACGAATGGGACAAATAGTTTTAAAATTCATATGGAACAACAAAAGACCCTGAATAGCCAAAGCAATCCTGAGAAGGAAGAATAAGGTGGGGGTATCTTGCTTCCAACTTCAAGCTCTACTACAAAACCACAGTAATCAAGACAATTTGGTATGGGCACAAGAACAGACCCACAGACCAGTGGAATAGAATAGGGAGTCCAGATATTTATCCAAACATATATGGTCAATTAATATTCGATAAAGGAGCCATGGACATACAATAGGGAAATGACAGCCTCTTCAACAGCTGGTGGTGGCAAAACTGGACAGCTACAGGTAAGAGAATGAACCTGGATCATTGTCTAACCCCATCCACAAATGTAAATTCAAAATGGATCAAAGACCTGAATGTAAGTCATGAAACCATAAAACTCTTAGAAAAGAACATAGGCAAAAATCTCTTGGATGTAAACATGAGCAACTTCTTCATGACAATATGTCCCCGGGCAAGGGAAACAAAAGCAAAAATGAACAAGTGGGACTATATCAAGTTGAAAAGCTTCTGTACAGCAAAGGACACCATCAAAAGAACAAAAAGGCATCCTACAGTATGGGAGAATATATTCATAAATGACAGATCTGATAAAGGGTTGACATCTAAAATATATAAAGAGCTCATGCATCTCAACAAACAAAAAGCAAATAATCCAATGAAAAAAATGGGCACAGGATCTGAACAGACACTTCTCCAAAGAAGAAATTCAGATGGCCAACAGACACATGAAAAGAGGCTCCACATCCTTAGTCATGAGAGAAATGCAAATTAAAACCACAATGAGATTATCACCTCACACCAGTAAGGATGGCCACCATCCCAAAGACAAACAACAAATATTGGCGAGGATGTGGAGAAAGGGGAACCCTCCTACACTGCTGGTGGGTATGTAAATTAGTTCAACCATTGTGGAAAGCAGTATGGAGGTTCCTCAAAAAACTCAAAATAGAAATATCATTTGACCCAGGCATTCCACTCCTAGGAATTTACCCTAAGAATGCAGGAGCCCAGTTTGAAAAAGACATATGCACCTCTATGTTTATCACAGCACTATTTACAATAGCCAAGAAATGGAAGCAACCTAAGTGTCCATCAGTAGATGAATGGATAATGAAGATGTGGTACATAGACACAATGGGATAGTATTCAACCATAAGAAGAAAACAAATCCTACCATTTGCAACAACATGGATGGAGCTAGAGGGTGTTATGTTCATTGAAATAAGCCAGGCAGAAAAGACAAGTATCAAATGATTTCACTCATCTGTGGAGTATAGGAACAAAGAAAACACTGAAGGAACAAACAGCAGCAGACTCACAGAACCCAAGAATGGACTAACTGTTACCAAAGGGAAAGGGACTGGGGAGGATGGGTGGGAAGGGAGGGATGAGGGAAAAGAAAGCCGGGGATGGGGGCGTTACTATGAGCATTCATAATGTAGCGGGGTCACGGAGAGGGCTGTACAACACAGAGAAGACAAGTAGGGATTCTACAGCATCTTACTATGCTGATGGACAGTGAATGTAATGGAGTATGGGGGGGATGTTGTGGGGGGGTAGTCTAGTAAAGATAATGTTCCTCATGTAATTGTAGCTTAATGATACCAAAAAAAAAAAGAAATTAGAGATTGGAAATATGTTAGTAATAGAAGCTATCTTTGAACTGGAAGATCATAGATGATAACCAATTTTCTTATTTTGGATAGAGTATTCTTGGTTCAAGGCCCTTCTGTTTCATTAAATATATCATGCCATTCTCTTCTGGCCTGTAAGGTTTCTGTTGAGAAGCTTGATGATAGCCTGATGGGTTTTCCTTTGTAGGTGATCTTTTTCTCTCTCTGGCTGCTTTTAATACCCTGTCCTTGTCTTTAATCTTTGCCATTTTAATTATTATATGTCTTGGTGTTGTCCTCCTTGGGTCCCTTGTGTTGGGAGATCTGTGGTCCTCCATGGTCTGAGAGATTATTTTCTTCCCCAGCTTGGGGAAGTTTTCAGCAATTATTACTTCAAAGATACTTTCTATCCCTTTTTCTCTCTCTTCTTCTTCTGGTACCCCTATAATGAGAATATTGTTCCATTTGGATTGTTCATACAGTTCTCTTGATATCCTTTCATACCTAGAGATCCTGTTATCTCTCTCTGCCTCAGCTTCTCTGTATTCCTGTCCTCTGATTTCTATTCCATTAACAGTTTCTTCCACTTCATTCAGTCTACTCTTAATTCCTTCCATTGTTTGTTTCAGTCCTCTTATCCCCTCTGGAATTAATCCCTTAGCTCTTGCATATTTCTCTGCAGCTCCATCAGCATGGTCATGACCTTTATTTTGAATTCTTTTTCAGCAAGATTGGTTAGTTCAGTCTCAGCACACCCTCTATCTGGTGTTTGAGTGATTTTGGACTGAATCAGATACTTCTGCCTTTCCTTGGTGATGGAATTGATTGCTGGCATGTGGCGTGTGTGTGTCAGCTAAGAGCATGGAGTCCCTTCCTGCTTGCTGATTGCCTTGCCCATCTCTGCTGCCTGTGCTGGTTACCTGCACACAGGTAGCAGCCTCTGGTTTAATCCCCTGAGCTGTCATGGGCAGGGTGGTCCTCGGGATTGCCTAGGGCACTGGCAGGAGTTGCAGGCAATCTGCATGTGTTTACTGCAAGAGCAGAGCTCCTACATGCCTTCTGGACTTTGCACTGGCTTCCTCTGCCTTATGTCAGTCAACTGGGTGCAGGGGGAAGATTCTGGGTTAATCCTCTGAGCTACTCTGGGCAGGGGGCCTTTGGGATGGCTTAGGGAACTGGTGGGGGTTGCAGATGAGCAGCATGTTTGCTGTGAGAATAAGCCCCTTTGTGCCTTCCAGCTCTGCACTGTCTCTCTGCTGTCTGTGCCAGGAAGCTGCACACAGGGGGCAGCCTCTGGGTCTGGCCTGGTTAGCTGCTTGCTGGGAGAAGACTGTATGGTTGCTGTGGGCAGGGCTGCTCCCCGGCTGCTCTGCAGCAATGGCGGGTCAGCCAGTTTGCTTGCAGTGCTGGCAAGGGGCAATCAATGGCAGGCTGCTTATCACTATGAGGGGCTTCAGAGCTGCATTGCCACCCAGGGGATTAGGGCACCTGAAGTTCCTTAAAATTTCCAGCCTGCTGGGCTGAGTGTGCCAGGATGATTTTATCCACCTGTTAAACCCTTGTCCCTTTAAGACTTTTTAAATAATTAATTAATTAATTTTTTGGTATCACTAATATACAATCACATGAACATTGTAGTTACTAGATTCCCCCCAATATCAAGTTCCCACCACATACCCCATTACAGTCACTCTCCACCAGCATATTAAGATGCTATATAATCACTGCTTGTCTTCTCTGTGCTATACTGCCTTCCCCATGACCCCCCCATTATGTGTGCTAATCATGAAGTCCCTTTGTCCCCTTATCCCTCCCTTCCCACCCACCCTCCCCAGTCCCTTTCCCTTTGGTAACTGTTAGTTCATTCTTGGGTTCTGTGAGTTTGCTGCTGTTTTGTTCCTTCAGTTTTTTTCTTTGTT
This sequence comes from Manis pentadactyla, assembly GCF_030020395.1. Classification (NCBI taxonomy): domain Eukaryota; kingdom Metazoa; phylum Chordata; class Mammalia; order Pholidota; family Manidae; genus Manis; species Manis pentadactyla. The sequence goes on from NC_080022.1 coordinate 148,688,668, forward strand.
CTTATGCTCCCCAGATGAATGAAATCATTTGATACCTGTCCCTCTCCACCTGGCTCACCTTTAAGACTTTTAAAGTGCCCGTTTTTCTTTTGTCCCAAGGCAGCCAGCTGTGGGGACCTATTTGCAGTCTTAGTCTCAGATTTTACTTTTCTGTTTCTCTAATATCCATTACACCATGCAATGTGGCCGTGCTCCCAGTGCAGATTACTAGGGTTGGTCATTAAGCAGTCCTGTGCTTCCACTCCCTCCCCACTCTGACTCTTTTCCTCCCATGGGTGAGCTGGGGTGGGGGTGCGTGCTCAGGTCCCGCCGGGTCATGGCTTTGTATCTTACCCTTTTAATGAGATGCTGAGTCCTCACAGATGTAGATGTAGCCTGGCTGTTGTATTGTATCTTCTGGGTTCTCTCTTAGGAATAGCTGTATTTGCTGTATTTTCAAAATATATATGGTTTGGGGAGGAGATTTCCACCACCCTACCCACACTGCCATCTTGAGAAGCTCCTCTTCACCGCTGAATTTTATCAAACATTTAGTGAATACCTAATACCCAACCTCCTTAAAGTTTTCCAAAAAGTAGAAGAGGAGGGAATACTCCCAAACTCATTCTCTGAGGCCAGCATCACTCTAATACCAAAACCAGGTAAAGACACCACAAAAAAAGAAAATTATAGACCAATATCCCCGGTTTGGGTTAGGCTGTTAAACACTACAATTGGACATCTGGAGCCATGTGTTGCTAAGAGCTTTGCCATGAAGTTTAAATTAGTCATTGAGAAAGAGGGCAGCTGCTTTGACAGGAAGCTCCATCCTGGCCTCGCAAACAACAAAGCAGTTTAAAGAGGTGAGATGTTTACCAAAAGCCATATCCTAAGGCTTGGTATGGGGAGTTCCTGGGGTTACGATTTGAGGTTTGGATAATCTTAGCCTAACCTTGTTCTTATAGAGCAAATGAAAAGAAAATGAACTATCCAAGAATCTAAATTGAAATGCAAATAACACTCAGTTGTCTTAGGCATGTTATTCTGTCCTGGAAAAATTACCTAGCTCCTCCTCCCCACATTCCTCACCTAACATTCTTTCACCATTTCTGATCAGGAGAAGTAACAAAAAAATGAAATCCAAAGAAGCCATTCTACTGCTGGGTAACAGCCTCTGCATAAGGCTTGATGAGGAAGAATGTCTGACACCCGGCTCCCCCTCCCCCAGCACCTGGTGCAGTGGGGATTTCATTATTAGGGTCTCCTGTCCCATGTGCAGGACCGTAGGATTATGCAGAACTGCCAGCAAAGTGGAAGCAGCCCTGTGGTGTTTTAACACCCCTCACCTCCCCCTCCCCACCCTGCTGAAAGGGCCCCTAAGGACTAAATCTGGATCATGCGTCTAGGCCAGAAACCATGGAACTGTGATTCTTTAAGATAATAGCTTTTGGAGAAATTATGGTTGGTTTCCTTTCCTTTTTCATAGGAAAGCAAGCTTGCAGGGGGTGGGTACACAGACATATACCTTTTCGGGTATAGTCTTGAAGCTCTCAGAACAGCAGAACAGCCCTCGTCCAGGTTCCACTAATTCCCTTGGACCCACAGCACTAACACCTAAGCCCTCAACTATTTCTCCTCCATGGCCTTTGGGCTCACAGGCTATCTCAGGAAGCTGCTTCTTTCTCATCTCCTCATTACTTGATGGCATCACTACTTTTTCAGTCCCCTTTGGCCAAGAAAGTACAGTTCCTATTCAAGCAGGTTTGGGTGACCATGTCCTTTAGTCTAGCAGTGAAGGAATCACCTGAACTGGCTCTGCTTTGGTTAATAGCAAATCACATGACACCAGTTAGAGAAACCCCAGCTACACTTTTCTGAGAGAATGTGAGTCCCTCCTTGAACAGAGTAAGCTACAAGTCTGAGGAAGCAAGGAACAAACAAACCCAAAGTACCACTGACTTGGAGTTTTCCAGGTAGTGAGTCTTCAGCGATCCTCTCAGGCCTCATTTGCCACCTCTTGGTCTCCTCATTACTCATAAACACCTCCAGGCGGTGAGGGGGAACACTCCAGTGATGTAATTAAAGGAGGCATTACTTCTGAAGTAGCGACTGGGTCCTCTGTCTACACCAATGAATCAGAATACAGGAAGCAGACAGCTGCCTCTGCAGGCTTCTTTGAGTTCTGCTGAGTTCTGATTTCTGATACCTAAGTGTCTTGCCAATGGGTTTCAGTCCTGGGCAAGTTCACTATGGATTCAATGTGACCAAAGAAATTGACAGCAATACGTTCTTGGGGTGAAAGGGTTATTCCCAACTTTATTCTCAGGTGGCAGGTCAGTCACTAAAGTCCTGTTCACTCAGAGTGAGTCTGCATGCAGCAAGTCGGTCTCTGCCTCTGGGCCTCTCGGCCTGCACAGCCATCCTCTGGGCCTGTCTGTCCACACAGCCATCCTCTGGGCCCCTCTGTCCACACAGCTGTCCTCTGGGCCTCTCTGCATAGTCGTCCCACACAGCCATCCTCTGGGCCTCTGTCCTCAGTGCTGCCACCATTCCAGCCTCTGCTCTGCTCTCCTGCAGCCTTGCAGCCCTGCCACCATGTCACACCCAGAACACTGGGCAGAGCTCTTCATATAGAGTCACCAGTCATCTTTGCCCACAGGTGTGCAGTGAGCTAGTCAACCAGGGCCAGGTGAGAATCCTGGCCACAGGAACTCTCATTTTATCCACACTAAGGCTACTAAGTGATAACTTAACTCTCTCAAAAATTTAGTATTTTATGTACTTATACATAGGTTTCCAGGGTGACTTGGCCAATGATGGCAGTATGAAAAACATATCACCAGATCCTTACTTTGAGATTTATCATCTCTCTTTTGAGTGGATATCCTTTCTAAGACTTGAGTACTGTTAGAAAAGAGGGACTGACACAGGAAGTGTCATCTTGGATTATATATATATAACCTCAAAACCACCTGAGTCAGAAGCTCCTCTGTACTCATCTTCCACCCAGACCACAAGATCCTTTGTCAATCACTCTTAGTAACAATACCAAGATCTCTCTCTTTAGAAATGAACTTCAGCATGAATCCTCTCCCTGCTTAAAGAAGCAGATATACTTGGTCACTTTGGTAGAACTTGGTAACAATGCCAATGAGTATCAGTGATTGTACAGCCAAGCCACAAAGGACAGCATCAGAAATTGCCTTCACTAGTTTGCAGAGATAAGATTGAGAAGTTGCACCTATCTGGGTGCCCGGAGATGGAATGAATGCCTCAGGAGGCAGTTTAAGTGCCGCATCATTGGTGGGATATGCAACCTGGACTGCCACTTGGCACAGATCATAGAAGGACATGTGTGGGGAAATAAGGTGGCCTAGATTAGATGTAAGGTCTCTTCTCATCTGAGAGCCGGTGAGCTGAAATAATGCTATTGAGCTCAATGGGTTATAAAATTGTCTGGTTGGTTTATGGGCTTGAAGATCAGATCACAGACCTGATCCAGATCCTGGGAGTTGGGAGATGACATAAAGGTTTTAATTAAAATAACTCTGCTAAAGTGACCAGAAAATAATTTAAAATAGCCAATAATCTTGCATTAAAGTGTCCAAGAAGAGCTAAAAGTTTGAAAAGTGGAATTTCATGAAAACAAACAATAAAAGACACCAACGCATCAAAACATAAATATCTCTAGCCTTTCATCCATCCTGTGTAATCAGAGAATACCTTGCCCTAGTGTTTATCACTAGTGTGGCTGAACAAAAATCTCTCTCCAACTCATTTGCCTCTGAACAATATATAAATTACAGTTTCCCTGCAATGATGGCATGTCATTATTTTTTGAATGTCCAGAAAGAAATGTTCTGTCTGTCCTCTGAAGCTCTCTGTGTGCTGAGCCATGCTCGCCTGCCTGTGGAGCTGACTGAGCCCCCTGTCCACCCTCCATCCTCTAGGTGCTGCTTCTGTAGATCTAGCCTCTGTGCCCAACATTAACCAGTAGCAGCTCTGTTTAATCAACAACCTGGCCTCCTGCTCTGGGCTAATAATTTGCCAGCAAGCTCAAAATTCCCCGATTATCAATGGTACCTATGTAGAGATATTTTCCAGAGGACAATTAGCAACTTGTGTGGTGGATAGAGCACTGAGGTAGTTTGGAGATGTGGCTTTTAGTTTCTACTTCATCTGACTCATGAGTTGTTCCCTATGAAAAGGCTGAGACTGTGAATAGACCTTAATTTGGTCTGTTAGAATATAATGAAACAGCCAAAGTAGCTAGATCCTGTTCTCCGAGTCTATTAAAGACCTCTATGATGAAATGGCATCTACTTTCTGATCCGAATCTATTCTCCAGTTCTTCAAAGCCAGACGCCCCAGTTATTAATTCCATTGCAAAGTTGGGAAGGGCCTGGAAGATGGGCATCTCTGAGGCTCTCAGGCTGGGCCCTGGGCTGCCCACTGTACACTCCCCACACACAGACACACACACTCTGAGAACCATAATATGGCTGATGAGTCTCACACTGGTTCATTTGTTCCAGCCAGAAACCACCTGTTTTCCTATTTCTTTTGAATCATGGTCAGAGAAGCTGTGGTTAAGGTCTCACAACTAGTATTGATGGGCTGAAGACGACCCAAATCAGTGCTGTGAAGCAATTCCCACAAGACTTGTGACCCCCTGAAGAACTTCCATCTCACCATGCCCCAAAGAAGGCACAATTGAATGGACAAAAAAAAAAAAAAATCACTGACAAACTTGCAGCATTGAGAAAAAGAATTAGGTTGTCTTCTACTCTCTGAAAAAGTCAATGCAACTCTTCAGTGTTCATGGATTTCCACTTTTTTTCCTACTTCAAATGAGGCCAATTTAATAAACAAAAGTCAGACAAAATACATTTATTTAATAAACAAAATACATTGGTGAGGGGATACAGGTGTTTCCATAATAACTTGTTCTGGCACATGCTGCCTGCTGTGAGTGGCTCATAAGAACCTGGGTGGGATATACGGAGAAAGGCTTTAGATCTTTTCACAAATTTCTTAGGATAGAGTTGCCCAAAGGTGATGATGACTCAGGCCACTGCTGAATTCTGTTTTTTCAGTTTTCAGAAAATACCCTATCTAACCAGTTTCTTTTTCCTACATGCATTGTGTGTGTCTGCGTATTTGATAAATACACATACACACCAATTCCCCTTTTCATAAAATTTCCCCAAAAGTTAAAAACAAAAAACACAAAACCCAACAGCTAAATACTATGACATCCCAATTAGTAAACACAAAACAAAACGCTTTACAAAAATGAATAAAATATACCACATGCACTCAGCTTCCACACGGTAGTAGCCAAGTGAGGAGGCTGCTGGGGTGATGTCTGTAGTGGCGGCCAGCTCAGCGGAATTGCCATTCTCAGTTATTAAGTTACGTGTAAGGCATGTGTGACCCACTGGATGTTTGTGAAGTGACGCTCGTGCTTCTGCTCATGCCCTGTTCGGTCCGTCCCCTGGCAGCTGTCCGCCTCAGAGCCTGAGGGCCATTGCCAACTCCCATACTGCTACCTCGGGGTACCCAATGCATTGGCGCGGAATGGTGACCTCCATGACTAGGGGCCCACCTTGCATTGGATGGCCGCAGGCTTGTGGTGGGCCACCTATGGGATGCCCCGAGTGAGGTCCTGGACCCCCAGTTGGACTGTGAGGCCAATCAGAAGCTCTGGAGGAGCTGTGGCTGAATGCGTCAGGGGCAAGGTTACTAAAACCTAGTCTTTCGCTTTCAGACTTGAAAGCGTTCAATTGTGTTGCTCGACGCTCCAGCAGGCTTTGTATTCGTTCCGTAGATTCATTCTGAAACGTCAGTACCTCTTCTTCTATCTGTTGTGGTTTGGCGGGGGGGGGGGGGAGCAAAAAGAAAGCTCATTTATTTTAAAAAAATCTATAAACTACAGAAACAATAATTATTGTGGTTTAAAGTGAATCATAAAATGTCCACTCAGGCTATTTTAAAGGATGTACATTTAAAAATCAAAGAGATGTACTGTAGGAATCATATATAACTTATATTGCTAAAATGTATAAAATCAAGTTCTTAAAAGCAAAGGTAATAACCTCTATTAAAATAATAAATCAAGGCAATTATCATCAATGGCTACTAAATCCATTAGGTAAAAAGAATGAAAAAGAAAATGTGTAAGGAGAATCTAGCCTTATTAGACACAGCGTTATGTCACTCTAATAAAATAAATATGGTATTGGTGTAGGAACCAGCAATTAGTAAAACAGAAACAGAATGAAGCTTGTAAGTTTTTAACGCAGGACAAAAGCACTAATTAATTTAATGGGAAAAACAACACAGGCACAAGTGGCCAAGCATCTGGAAGAAAATAAAAATGGAACCTCATCTGATACCATATTCCACACAGATCAGAGCATTAAGGGATTAAGAGTGTAAGTGAAGGCACTGAACAAACAAAAACTATAAAGTTTCCATTAGAAAGTTAGGACACTCTATGTACTTAGAAATTAGTGGTTGGGTAGCCATCACAATCAGTTCTGGACAACTCACAGGCTTACAAATACATACAGCTGACTATAAATTTTTTTAATGTGAAAAAATACATAATAAAGTCAATGACAATGGGAAGAAGTTGATGGAGAACTTGTTAATGAATGAGAATACCTGAACCCACTCATCAAATATCACTTCAAAGTGGGACAACTAGACATTATATATCTTTTGATGTGATGCAAAAGGAAGTGTAACACTGTAACCCTTATGAAAATTCCTCACAAAAATTTTTAAAAGGAAAAAAAATTTTAATATAATCATGCCCCTCGATCTAATTACCAGTTTACAGGAAATATAAAGTAAAGAGGAATGCATTGAATGACACCATGAGGTTGGAATCAGCCAAATCCAAAGGTGAGAATTCCTACAGAGCAAATGACCCAGTCCACAATAATACAAGAAAGGGCAGGGGAGACCGAAAGGCTTAAAAGACAATCAAATGCAATGTCTAGACTGTGTTTGGGCCCCAGTCTAAATAAACCAAGAAGACATTTTTTAGATACAAAGGGAAATTTAAGTATGGACTGAGTATTAGGTAATCTTAAACATTTATTATACTTTTGTTAGTTAACACAATGGAATTATGACTATGTTAAAGTAAAAGAGTCCTTATTTCCTTATCTGTGTTTGGAGTGAAATGATTCTATGCTGGGATTTGCTTAAAAATATTCCAGATACTCTGCCCCATATTCTGCTCCCCTAAAAAGCTGCATGTGGAGTGGGGAAACACATGAAATATTAGTAAGATAGTGGTAACCATTGAAGTTAGGTAATGAGCATTTGGGGACTTCATTGTACTAATTCTTAATAATTTCACTAATATTTTTGTGTATGTTTGAAAATTTCCATGATACAGTTTTTTAAAAATAGGAAATAAAGAGTATTTGTAAATAAATATTCAAGTAGGTTTCAAGATATTTGAGGACTTTAACCAATAGTCATTGTTCTCTACAGAAATCTAACTCAACAGGTATGTTTAATTTATATATATATATTTTTACTAAGTTATCACTGATATACAATCTTATGAAGGTTTCACATGAGCAACATTGTGTTTACAACATTCAGCCATATTACCAAGTCCCCTCTTATATATCATTTTTTAAAGTGCCCTTTAAAAAAACACAATTTAGCATGGAAACACATGCAAATAAAAAACTACCACACAATATGATCAGACGTAATAACAGATTTATAAGGTGAAGCAGAAATACAAAGGGATGGAGTAAGTCACTGTATAGGAGAAGAAGAGTAGGGCAAAGAAGTCTTCTCAGAGAGGGTGACAGAGACTGGATTCTGAAGGAAAAGCACAAGTTTACCAGAAGACAAGGGAAGGGAAAGATATTTTCAGCAGAGGGAACATGGGCAAAGGCATGCAAAATGATAAAATGTGTGTGGGGAATTACAAATAGGACTTTGGTAGGGTGAATTTGAAAATTATTAAACTCTAAGTGCTAACGTGTTACAAAGGTTTAAAGAGGGCATTTCATAATGAAGGTTGAAAGAGAACTTAGATTAGACACAATGCTTCTATTAAGGGAAAGGTATTAAATTGTCTGTGGTGACTTCTGAGTGGTGGGATTAAAGACATTTTAATTTCTATTTGTTTCTCTATAATTGCCAAATTAAAAAAAATGTGTATTTGTAAAATAACTTTTCTACTCTTTTACTATCTACATATAAAATACCCAATTCATATAGAATTAAATTTATATATGTGTAAGGATTCAAATAACTTCAAATTTTTCTTTTAAATCTTTTTCTTTCTTTTCTATTTTAAATTTTCAAAACTCCATTTATTAAGAACATTTAATTCAAAGGACCTAATAAATGATAGGCTTGTACTGAGGATTTAACTAATTCGAATGCCTTGTATATTATTTGAAGGAAACTCATGATAAAAATGTTAAACACATAATGCTTATCCACTTTTATTCAGTAAGCACAGCTTGAATTTTGTTTCTGAATTAGTTTTGTCATTTAAGAAACTCAGAATATTTTTCAATAAAAGTTAAAGGTAACTAAGAAGGGTGGTTTCACTGAATATAAGACTTCTGAGACTTCTAACCTATCTTTTCTGAAATCAAATGTGATATTTTTGTGTGAATACTTTCAGTTTGAAATGTCCTATAAGATATTCCAATTGTCAATTCTTATTTAAAAACTACCAACCATGTTGTTGATACTACGTGAAATATTCAGGAAAAATTAAAGGAAATGATAAAACAAAGAAAAGCCTATTTATACTTTGGAAATACTGCCACTTTTTATGCATGTATTAAATTCACATAGAATTTTAACATTTATAGCATGTTCTCATTTTGCTGAAATTTAATGTAAATAAAGCACAAGAAAAGTTGCAGTAAGACCTCAAGTGAGCCTCAACTGAGGCTTACTCTGCTGGTGACCTGGAGGACAGTTCTTGGTTCATTTGGAGGCTGAAAGCAATCTTCAAACAGAATGATTATTCATCTAGAAACAACTAACATTCTCTCTGGTTCCACCTCTATTTTCAGATGACTGCTTCTTATCTGTACAACCAGTAAGCACAAAGTACAGAAAATATAGATGTTATGATGTTTACAAATCATACCATGGGTGTATCACGGCCTTGGCAGTAGCCAACTGACTGACCCCAAACTGCTTTATATTCATGCACTTCACTTGAAATGTAAACATGAGCCCTAAAAATCAAGTAGCAACTCAAAGCACTGTAGATTTATTCCACTGTTTCTTTTATTATTTTTAATACTAAATGACCTTATGCATGTCCATTATCAGAATAATGTAAACCATCACAACCAATCTACCACATTAATATAGCCACTATAAGCATTAGTTCAATTCACTTTAAGTGTGATTTGTCTTTATTTTATTCAACACCTCATAAGCATTTTCCCCATTATTACTATCTTTGTAGCCATCATTTAAATGGTTGAGCAAGATTTTAAGTGGCTTGGTCATGAGCTCTTAATTATTTTAGATAGTTAGGTGTTTTAAACCATTATAAATGATGCCATAATTAACATATTATGCATATTGCTTTTACTGTATTCAGGATTTCTTTTCTCTAAATTCTTTGCTTAACATTTTCAAAGATCAATACATACTTCCAAATTGCTTTCCAAAATGCACTAACAATGTATGAGAGTTCCACTGCACTTCTGGCAATGCTATCAGCCCTATGCCAACATTTTACCTGGTTTTGTAGAACATGAAGGCCTTAGTTCATATATTGAAATAAGACTACACCTAAGATACTTATTAGCACTCTTTAACTGAGCCACTAGGTGGAGCTAAAAATACAAATAAAACAGTACCAATATTTCTCTCTCAACACTGTTACTGAAAGAGTACAGGTTTTCCTTTTAGTGATAATTTTGAAGCATAAGAGATGGAACTTTAGATTAAATTTCAAATATGCAAGTTGAAATCAGGCAGATTTATGAATTCTGTACATGGGACAACTACATTTTTCTAAAAATTTATGTGTTTCAATCTGCCCATCTTGAACGAGAAACATAATTGAGATCAATTTTAGAGGCAAGTAACTGTCAAAGGAGCCAGTAATAAAGACAGCTGAGCCAGCGAAATAGCAACACCTTAAGACCATATTTTTTTTATATAAATGAGGTATTCTACTTTTATCACAAGAACTGTAGAAAACAGAGGAAAATCTATGGGCCAATTAATAGTCCAGAAGCAATGACAATTTTTAATAGACAGAACCCTTAGGCACATGGTAACTTACAAGGGACCAATGCACCTAAGACCATACCAGCTGCTGAGAACTTATGGCTCAGGAATTCTGGAACATAACATTCAATCCTGGATACAACTGATATTCTACTACTACTCAAAACAAATGTCTTTCCTCTCTTTCTTTCTCTAAATCTTCTGCCCATTATTCTTTCTCCAAACACACACAGACATATAGCCTCAGTACCTTAAAAGATACAAGTGAATTTAGGGATTCTTGTTCTAATGTATATGACAGAATAAGTAAAAAAAATAAAGATACATCTAGAAATAATATTTTCAGCCTAATTCTTCATCTGTGTAAAACTGGTTTTACCTTGTTTTCTAGTTATCTACCAATCTGTACAGTGCCAGACCAAGGATGAATGAATAAAGCATATTCCTGATCCTTTTTCCTTGTCTCTCCCAAGCAATTACTAAAGTTTTTTCCTTTACTATCCAACTTTTTCTCCAATTTCTTTAGGTACAACTAGGTACACAAAAGAAGAGAGCAAGACAGAGCCAGAGCTATCCTTCCACAATTCAACTGTATTCACATAACTCCACATCATTCCTCTAGCAATTACTACTTAAGGATATTCCCTTAATATATCAAACTCATTAATTTTAAGGTTCATTACTGAGTCAGTAATTTTAAAGAAAAAGAAAACACTACCAAAACTAGAATTAAGCAAATAGGGTATTGTGAAAACAATCTAATGCCACCTCTGTCATCATGAAAATATATTTATGAAATGATTTTGATGAAAGCAAATACTAGCACAATTACTTTTTTTTTGTTATCATTAGTCTACAATAACATGAAGAACATTATGTTTACTAGGGTCCCCCCTTCACCAAGCCCCCCAACAAACCCCATTACAGTCACTGTCCATCAGCATAGTAAGATATTGTAAAATCACTACTCATCTTCTCTGTGTTGCACAGCCCTCCCCGTGCCCCCCACCAACATTATACATACTAATCATAATACCCCCTTTCTTTTTCCCCACCCTTATCCCTCCCTTCCCTCCCATTCTCTCCAGTTCCTTTTCCTTTGGTAACTGTTAGTCCATTCTTGGGTTAGTCCATTCTTGGGTTTACTTTATTCTTCCTTCTCAGGATTGCTTTGGCTATTCGGGGTCTTTGGTGTTTCCATATGAATTTTTGAACTATTTGTTCCAGTTTGTTGAAGAATGCTGTTGGTAATTTGATAGGGATTGCATCAAATCTGTATATTGCTTTGGGCAGGATGGCCATTTTGATGATATTAATTCTTCCTAGCCAAGAGCATGGGATGAGTTTCTACTTGTTAGTGTCCTCTTTAATTTCTCTTAAGAGTGTCTTATAGTGTTCAGGGTATAGGCCTTTCACTTCTTTGGTTAGGTTTATTCCTAGGTATTTTATTCTTTTTGATGCAATTGTGAATGGAATTGTTTTCCTGATTTCTCTTTCTATTAGTTCATTGTTAGTGTATAGGAAAGTCACAGATTCCTGTGTGTTAATTTTGTATCCTGCAACTTTGCTGTATTCCGATATCAGTTCTAGTAGTTTTGGAGTGGAGTCTTTATCATTTTTTTAATGCACAATATCATGTCATCTGCAAATAGTGACAGTTTAACTTCTTCTTTACCAATCTGGATTCCTTCTATTTATTTGTTTTATCTAATTGCCGTGGCTAGGACCTCCAGTACTATGTTGAATAACAGTGGGGAGAGTGGGCATCCCTGTCTTGTTCCCGATCTCAGAGGAAAAGCTTTCAGTTTCTTGCTGTTCAGTATGATGTTAGCTGTGGGTTTATCATATATGGCCTTTATTATGTTGAGGCACTTGCCCTCTATACCCATTTTGTTGAAAGTTTTTATCATGAATGGATGTTGAATTTTGTCAAAGGCTTTTTCAGCATCTATGGAGATGATCATGTGGTTTTTGTCTTTCTTTTTGTTGATGTGGTGGATGATGTTGATGGATTTTCTAATGTTGTACCATCCTTGCATGCCTGGGATGAATCCCACTTGGTCTGGTGTATTATCCTTTTGATATATTTTTGAAATTGGTTTGCTAATATTTTGTTGAGTATTTTTGCATCCACGTTCATCAGGGATATTGGTCTGTAATTTTCTTTTTTGGTGGGGTCTTTGCCTGGTTTTGGTATTAGGGTGATGTTGGCTTCATAGAATGAGTTTGGGAGTATTCCCTACTCTTCAATTTTTTGGAAAACTTTAAGGAGAATGGGTATTATGTCTTCTCTGTATGTCTGATAAAATTCCGAGGTAAATCCATCTGGCCTGGGGGTTTTGTTCTTGGGTTTTTTTTTTGATTACTGCTTCAATTTCTTTGCTCGTAATTGGTTTGTTTAAATTTTGTGTTTCTTCCTTGGTCAGTCTTGGAAGGTTGTATTTTTCTAGGAAGTTGTCCATTTCTTCTAGGTTTTCCAGCTTGTTAGCATATAGGTTTTCATAGTATTCTCTAATAATTCTTTGTATTTCTGTGGTGTCTGTCATGATTTTTCCTTTCTCATTTCTGATTGTGTTGATGTGTGTTGATTCTCTTTTTCTCTTAATAAGTTTGGCTAGAGGCTTATCTATTTTGTTTATTTTCTCAGAGAACCAGCTCTTGGTTTCACTGATTTTTTCTATTGTTTTATTCTTCTCAATTTTATTTATTTCTTCTCTGATCTTTATTATGTCCCTCCTTCTGCTGACTTTAGGCCTCATTTGTTCTTATTTTTCCAATTTTGATAATTGCGACATTAGACTATTCATTTGGGATTGTTCTTCCTTCTTTAAGTATGCCTGGATTGTTATATACTTTCCTCTTAAGACCGTTTTTGCTGTGTCCCACAGAAGTTGGGGCTTTGTGTTGTTGTTGTCATTTGTTTCCATATATTGCTTGATCTCTATTTTAATTTGTTCATTGACCCATTGATTATTTAGGAGCATGTTGTTAAGCCTTTATGTGTTTGTGAGCCTTTTTGTTTTCTTTGTACAATTTATTTCTAGTTTTATACCTTTGTGGTCTGAGAAGTTGGTTGGTAGAATTTCAATCTTTTTGAATTTACTGAGGTTCTTTTTGTGGCCTAGTATGTGGTCTATTCTGGAAAATGTTCCATGTGCCCTTGAGAAGAATGTGTATCCTGTTGCTTTTGGATGTAGAGTTCTACAGATGTCTATTAGGTCCATCTGTTCTAGTGTGTTGTTCAGTGCCTCTGTGTCCTTACTTATTTTCTGTCTGGTGGATCTATCCTTTGTAGTGAGTGGCGTGTTGAAGTCTCCTAAAATGAATGCATTGAATTCTATTTCCTCATTTAGTTCTGTTAGTATTTGTTTCACATATGCTGGTGCTCCTGTGTTGGGTGCATGTATATTTATAATGGTTATATCCTCTTGTTCGACTGAGCCCTTTATCATTATGTAATGTCCTTCTTTATCTCTTGTTACTTTCTTTGTTTTGTAGTCTATTTTGTCTGATACTAGTACTGCCACACCTGCTTTTTTCCCCCTGTTGTTTGCATGAAATATCTTTTTCCATCTCTTGACATTTAGTCTGTGCATGTTTTTGGGTTTGAAGTGAGTCTCTTGTAAGCAGCATATAGATGGGTCTTGCTTTTTTATCCATTCTATTACTCTGTGTCTTTTGATTGGTGCATTCAGTCCATTTATATGTAGGGTGATTATTGAAAGATATGTACTTATTGCCATTGCTGGCTTTATATTCGTAGTTACCAAAGGTTCAAGGTTAGCTTCTTTAGTATCTTACTGTCTAACTTAACTCGCTTATTGAGCTGTTATAAACACTGTCTGGTGATTCTTTATTTCTCTCCCTTCTTATTCTTCCTCCTCCATTCTTTATATGTTGGTTGTTTTATTCTGTGATCTTTTGTGTTTCCTGGAACTGCTTTTGTGGGTAGTTGATTTTATTTTTTGCCTTTAGTTAGTATTTGGTTGGTCTGCTTTCTTTGCTGTGATTTTATTTTCTCTGGTGACATCTATTTAGTCTTAGGAGTGCTCCCACCTAGAGTAGTCCCTCTAAAATACCCTGTAGAGGTGGTTTGTGGGAGGCAAATTCCCTCTGCTTTTGCTTGTCTGGGAATTGTTTAATCCCTCCTTCATATTTAAATGATAATTGTGCTGGATACAGTATTCTTGGTTCAAGGCCCTTCTGTTTCATTGCATTAAATATATCATGCCATTCTCTTCTGGCCTGTAAGGTTTCTGTTGAGAAGTCTGATGATAGGCTGATGGGTTTTCCTTTGTAGGTGACCTTTTTCCTCTCTCTAGCTGCCTTTAAAACTCTGTCCTTGTCCTTGATCTTTGCCATTTTAATTATTATGTGCCTTGGTGTTGTCCTCTTTGGGTCCCTTCTGTTGGGAGTTCGGTGTGCTTCTGTAGTCTGAGCAACTATTTCCTCTCCCAGTTTGGGGAAGTTTTCAGCAATTATTTCTTCAAAGACACTTTCTATCCCTTTTTCTCTCCCTTCTTCTTCTGGTACCTCTATAATGTGGATATTGTTCCTTTTCGTTTGGTCACACAGTTCTCTTAATATTGTTTCATTCCTGAAGATCCTTTTATCTCTCTCTGTGTCAGCTTCTCTGTGTTTCTGTTCTCTGATTTCTATTCCATTAATGGCCTCTTGCACGCCATCTGCTCTTAAATCCTTCCAGAGATTGTTTCATTTCTGTAATCTCCCTCCAGACTTTATCCCTTAGCTCTTGCATATTTCTCTGAAGATCCATCTGCATGGTTATGACCTTTATTTTGAATTCTTTTTCAGGAAGATTGGTTAGGTTTACTCCTTTTCAGGGGTTGTCTCTGTTAGTCTGGTCTGGATCAAATTCTTCTGCTTTTTCATGGCAATAGAGGTAGTTGTGTGGAGCTGGTGTGTGTGATGGCTGGGAGAATGTCCCTTCTTGCTGGTTTGTGGCCTTCCTCTCCTGGGAGAACAGCGACCCCTAGTGGCTTGTGCTGGGCAGCTGCTCGCAGATGGGGTGTCTGATTCTTGCTGGGCCGCTGTGGATGAAGCTCTTCCTGGTTGCTCTGGGCATGGCCACTGCCTCTATGGCGGAGTAGTGCCAGGGGGGAAATGGGCCGGAGGCTGTTTATCACCATGAGGGGCCTCTGAGCTGCACTGCTGAGCAGGGGGTTGGGTGCCTGGAGTTCCCTGGAATTCCCAGTTACTGGGCTGATTGTGCCAGGGTGCTACCATCCAGCTGTGAAGCCCCTGTCCCTTTAAGATTTTCAAAGGGCACTTGCTTTTCTTTGTCCCAGGGGTGCTAGCTGTGGGGACCCGCTCACAGGTCTTCCTGTCCTGTTTCCCTAGCATCCAGCACACCACACACTGTGTGTCTGTGCTCTAGTTTGGATGGCTGGGGCTGGCTATTTAGCAGTCCCGGGCTCCCTCTCCCTCCCCGCTCTGACTCCTCCTCTCCTGCCGGGAGCTGGGGTGAAGGGCACTCGGGTCCCATGGGGCTGTGGCTTGTATCTTACTCCCTTCACGAGGCACTGGGTTCTCACAGGGTGTGGATGTAGTCTGGCTGTTTTCCTGTGTCTTCTGGTCTCTCTTTTAGGAATAGTTGTATTTGTTGTATTTTCAATAATATATATGGTTTTGACTGGAACAAATAGTTCAAAAATTCATATGGAACCACCGAATACCCCAAATAGCCAAAGCAATACTGAGAAGGAAAAGTAAAGTCAGGGGGATCTCGCTCCCCAACTTCAAGCTCTACTACAAAGCCACAGTAATCAAGACAATTTGGTACTGGCACAAGAACAGAGTCACAGACCAGTGGAACAGAATAGAGACTGCAAGCATTAACCTAAACATATATGGTCAATTAATATATGATAAAGGAGCCATGGATATACAATGGGGGAAATGACAGTCTCTTCAGCGGCTGGTGTTGGCAAAACTGGACAGCTCCAGGTAAGAGAATGAAACTGGATGATTGTCTAACCCCATACCCAAAAGTAAATTCAAAATGGATCAAAGACCTGAATGTAAGTCATGAAACCATAAAACTCTTAGAAAAAAACATAGGCAAAAATCTCTTAGACATAAACAGGAGTGACTTCTTCATGAATATATCTCCCCAGGCAAGGGAAACAAAAGCAAAAATGAACAGGTGGGACTATATCAAGCTGAAAAGCTTCTGTACAGGAAAGGACACCATCAATAGATCAAAAAGGTATCCTACAGTATGGGAGAATATATTCATAAATGACAGATCCGATAAAGGGTTGACATCCAGAATATACAAAGAGCTCACATACCTCAACAAACAAAAAGCAAATAGTCCAATGAAAAATGGGCAGAGGAGCTAAATAGACAGTTCTCTAAAGAAGAAATTCAGATGGCCAACAGACACATGAAAAGATGCTCCAAATTGCTTGTCATCAGAGAAATGCAAATTAAAACCACAATGAGATATCACCTCACACCAGTAAGGATGGCCACCATCCAAAAGACAAACAACAACAAATGTTGGCAAGATTGTGGAGAAAGGGGAACCCTCCTACACTGTTGGTGGGAATGTAAATTAGTTTGAGCATTGTGGAAAGCAGTATGCAGGTTCCTCAAAATGCTTAAAATAGAAATACCATTTGACCCACGAATTCCACTCCTAGGAATTTACCCTAAGAAATGCAGGAGCCCAGTTTGAAAAAGACAGATGCATCCCTATGTTTATTGCAGCACTATTTACAATAGCCAAGAAATGGAAGCAACCTAAGTGTCCATCAGTAGATGAATGGATAAAGAAGATGTGGTCCATATACACAATGGAATATTATTCAGCCATAAAAAGAAAACAAATCCTACCATTTGCAACAACATGGATGGAGCTAGAGGGTATTATGCTCAGTGAAATAAGCCAGGCAGAGAAATACAAGTACCAAATGATTTCACTCATATGTGGAGCATAAGAACAAAGCAAAACTGAAGGAACAAAACAGCATCAGAATCACAGAACCCATGAATGGACTAACAGTTACCAAAGGGAAAGGAACTGGGGAGGATGGGTGGGAAGGGAGGGATAAGGATGGTGAAAAGAAAGGGGGTATTACACTTAGCATGTATAATATGGGGGGAGGAACAGGGCAGGCTCTACAACACAGAGAAGACAAGTAGTGATTTTACAGCATCTTACTACGCTGATGAACAGTGACTGTGAAGGGGTATGTGGAGGGGACTTGGTGAAGGGGGGATCCTAGTAAACATAATGTTCTTCATGTAATTGTAGATTAATGATACCAAAAAAATATATATATATATGGTTTTGGGAGGAGATTTCCACTGCTCTACTCATGCCGCCATCTTGGCTCCACCTCCCCACAATTACTTTATCCTATTACTTATACCTGTTGTTGTATGAGTGCCCTGCGGTAGGAGACCCTCTGTTCAAGCTCCCGAAGCTCTCGACCATCTTGTGCCTCAGCCTGCAGCTTGATTTTGCTGTGATATGATTTCAGCAGCTCCAGTTTCTGCTGCAGCTGCATTTTCAAAACCTGGCACTCTGCCTCCTGTGCTTCATCCAAATGCAGCTGAAAGAGAGAAAGAAAACAGATATACCCTCCTGTGAGCTATCTTTTCATGACGTCTGGAAAGGAGGAGGTGTAAGTTAAGACAGACTACTCTTCTATAGGGCACAGCTGTTCTCGCTTACATCTTGGAGTAAACATCTCTGAAAAAGGAAAACATAGCACCAATGATGGCATTATAAGGATAAAGCTATCATAAGCTACTTGGATGATGCCTAAATAATCATTATTTTTTTAAAGAAAAATATAGAATCTGATTGATATAAGACTCTGAATCTTTTCTCTCCAGTGGAAATAACTATAGAACAGGGACAAGCATGCTACAGCTTATGGGCCAAATCTGAACAGCTACCTGATTTTTGTTTTTGTTTTTCAACAGTCCACTAATTAGGAATGGTTTTTACATTCTGAAAGGGCCACATTTTAAATGGCAATGTAAATACCCACATAATAACCTCAATTTTTCCTCCTGGCCCACAAAGCCTAAAATATTTACTATCTGGCCCATTAAGAAAACGGTAAACTTACATAGCAAATATTTTGTATCTGCACTCAAATGGAACCACCTGGATTCCCAATCAAGTACTACTTTTCAAACTCTGCTTAACAAAGCTGCTTCTCCAGTCTTGATACGCTGTTGGTATCTGTACTAAACCCCTGCAAGGCACCAGCAGAGAGCCTATGGAGAACCTCATGTCCAAGTGTATCAAAGAGAAATATATATGCATCATGCATATTTCCAAGCAATGCTGAGAACAAGAAGAATATGGACCAGCAGCACTATTTCCCAAGGTGCCGCAGAGTTTTCATTTCCACCTTAATATTTTAATTGTTGGGATTTTATTAATGTGGTGCAAGGAAAGGGGCACTATATTTGTTTTGCCTAAGTAAAATAAACTTACGGCTTGAGTGGAAAGCATTTCATGAATGCTGTGGTCACACTGCTCAGCTAAGATGGCTAACTTCCGGGTCTGCTCCTCCTTAAGCCGTTTCAGAACAGCTTTGCGCTCACTCTTTGGTGTAGATTCCCGTAAGTGTTTTCTTAAAGCTTTGTACTGTCTGGTTTGGATTTTGCAGGTGTCCTGGAACTGCTTTTTGATTTGGAGTTTTTTAGACTATAACGAAAAGAAACAGACATATAATTTTTGACATACGGCATTTGGTATAGCTTATGCTTACATGAAAAGGCTGGAATAGAAAAGAAGAGGAAACAAAAACTCAGATCATAAGGTCGCAGGTACCTCTATACTTGGGTCAAACCATTGGATTCCATGCAATTTTATAACAAACTCCAAAACATAAGAATACCAAGAACTTCATTTATCATAGGACTTCAGGCAATACTTATTTTGTTTTTAATTTAGTGATGTAAGTAAATATTAAAATTACCTTTGATTACTGCATATATTGATGGCAGAAAATTATATTTCTTTTCATGCACTCAGTAGATGTAAAATAATTTTACTGGCCAGTCAATATTTTATCATATCTCTGAAGCAGAAAATAAGTATATTTATTCTGTTCCTTGTCTAAGACATTTTGCTCCAATTTCTTTTAATGACAATCTCAACTGTAAATATAGTCTGTGACGGACCCCATAAAAGTAGGGCACTAGTAACTGACTGATATTGTTATTACAATTGTCTTTTCCTTGAGATACTGAACTAGGTAGAAACTACTTCATAAGGGCTTACTCTTTAGCACCATGAGCAAAAACCTGAAAGTTAACTAATCTTTCAAAGGTCAAAGAAAAGTTATGAGGCAAGGGAAGGGACGACAACCCTTCTTGCGGTAATGATAACAGACATGAACTACATAAACAGTTTTGAGATAAAATAATTTGAGTTCAGAAACAGAATAACTCTGGCTTTAAATCACAGGTTAATTATTCTATGAACTCAAATTTTAACAAAACTTAGTAAGATGAGATATATTTTATAAGGTATACCCATCAAGCCTACAAGTAACAACACTCATTTACTACACAAAGGCAGAACCTATAGTCAAAATTATTTCCCTCAATATATATACTGCCAGATATTGAATGGTTGAGTCAGTGTGCAAATGCATGTGTGACCAAACACTCTTGTCAAGGAACTAGTTCACACTCTTTGCTCCAATACTACAAAATCAAATATATATCCTTTTCTGCATTTTACACCAATTGAGGTACTAAGCCATAGTCATGTACCTTTATTCTGTGAAGGGTCAAGAAATGTCTAGCTAGAAAGACAAACTCTTGGTTTAGTTGGCTTAGCACTGTTCTTAAATACTGCCCTTGGTTAATAAAATTCCTCCAAGTTAGGAATGGAACAATGAAATTTAGAATTCTCTTCTGACTTTGTGTAACAGACTCCATTCTTTAAAAAAACTTTTAAATATTCAAATATTTTGCCAAGAAAACTACAGTCACTCTGTATCACTAGCTAATGACAAAAAGGAATGCCCTGAAAAATTTTTTCAACAAGATTAATACTTATACCAAGAATAAACTATGTCCCTCAATGTTTCACTCAAGGGAAAGCAGGATAAACATGTTCCAGTTGTTTCTTAATCACTTAACACTGACAAAACATCACCTGATGGCAGATGAAGAAATGGCAGATAGACAATAGGTGTTTACCCAAGTCATTCAACAGAAATGGTGCCCAATGTCTACAAATACTGCCAGCTTATCTAAGTGTGCACACCGACGTCCTCCTATCCCCCTTAAATTCTTGGAGAAAGCTGGAATAGTTGCCACTATTGAAGTTGAACTATTACTTAGTAAATAAAAATTTACCTTAAAAAGTTGCAACTGTTACTTATGTAAATGAAATGACCTGGTGTTAAAATAGAGTCTGTTTTCTCCACAAAGGGACTAGGGTTACCAAAGGGAAGGGATTGGGGATCATGAGTGGGGAGGGAGGGAGAAGGGGATTAAAGGGCACTGTAATTAGCACTCACAATATAGGTGGGTCATGGGGAAGGCAGTACAGCACGGAGAAGACAAGTAATGACTCTGTAGTGTCTTACTACGCTGATGGACAGTGACCGCAATGGGGTGGGAGGGATTGATAGTATGAGTGAATGTTGAAACCACAGTGTGCTCATGTGAAACCTTCATAAGATTGTTTATCAATGATACCTTAATTTAAAAAAAAAGAGTCTGTTTTGTTCAAATTGTGCAAGTAGATAGATATATACAACTAAGAGGAACATGGTGATTTTCTTTCCCACTAAAGTAACAGAACAATTTCTTTTATGGAAAATCTTGAGCTTATGTATCACAAGAAGGAAGCTTTCTATCCAAGGTCTGACTATGATTGTGAAACATTATTTTTCCCCTTGATTTTTTAATAGTATCTGTGAGACTAAGACTAGTGTTGCACAAGCTTTCAAACTGAGAAGGCTGCAACAACAGGGAAAAAAAAGGAAGGGTTAAATAGCAAACAACTAACCTATGCCAAGCCCCAGAGAAATGAAGTCGTATCAGATTTGTGGTCTGACCAAAGAAAACCAACAAGCTTTCAGTTTGGTTTACTTCTGGGTGCTGCTCACTTTAAAATTGTAATTCATTTTATAGACATGCTTTAAATATCTTTTGGTGGGAAACTCTACTGTGTAGCTACTACAAAGACAAAATAAATCTGGAAAATCATTAAGAATTCTGATTTTCATAAGCATTAACTAATGATGGTTATGTGGGTAGTCAACATATGAGCCACTCTGTAAACGATGTTCATTAGCTGTTTTGAAGATACAGCAAAGTAACATTTTACTTAGATTCACAAGGAAAGGGTGAATCGTAGCTTTGCTTCTGTATTTTGTTCAGGACAACCTGTATGAATGGAGCTGAATAGGAACCAGAGATCCCTCTGATTTAGCTTCTGGTTCTGACACAGATTACTTCTGTGAGTGAAGTTCACTTCACTTCAGGACAGTTATTCAGGTAAGTGTTGTTACATGATAGTTCTATAGTTAAATTGTCAAAGAGTTTGAAAAAGGGGGTAAAGAAGATACTGTGGGATCTGGGCCTTATTGGATATAAATAAAAGTTTAAAATGTGCAGACATGTACAGATTAATTGAGGTACTACTATGGATGACAACATATATAGTGGGTTGTTTCAGTTTTTTGTTTATTAAGATACATGTGATTATACTTCAAATATTTATTACAAGTTATAAAATTTGAAAATTCCTTGGAATTATTAACTCTGGTTAATTTTGGTAGAGGGGCCTGGACCAGGTGGCTTAAAGGACAAGGAGAGGGAAACCTTTAACTTTATAATAAATACACTTTGGCAGCTTTTGAATTTAGTATCCTATGAATAAATTCCTCTATGCAAAGCAAATACAAAATTTTAAGTCCTTAGATATTATATATCACCAACACTTGTCTTTCCTTATTTGTCTACAAGAGGGCATATAATAATAACTTGCTTCACTCTGATGTGCTAATGAAAAAAATACACTCCAACTACACATGCCCTGGTCTTACCTATGCTACCAAGCACAGAAAGAATGGGAGTAACAATGTGATAATTCCACTATTCCTCTTAGGATGAGTATAGACAATGAAGGGAGAGGGAGTAAAAAGGCATTTTTCATTCACTGGTTTCTGTACTAATCAAGAACTTACTGCCTCTTTTGGATACAAATCACATTCAGAGGAAATAAGATCCCAAAACTATAAAACTTGGAACAACAGAGAGAAGCCAACAGGTTAGTATGTTGATATATAGTTGTAGTATCAACATTGGACATCTGGGTACACTTAAAATAAGAATTTTGAATCTCATTTATGGCACTTTCCACAGTGAAAAAGTTCTGGCCATTTTTGGTACTCTGCTGAGAAATACATAAGCAGAAGTCTGTAGCTACAGACCCCCTACATCAAAACTAACCAAACATGCTTAAAATGAAAAGGAAAAAGCTTATTCAATTTCTTTATTGCAGACATCTGGCTTAGACTTTTAGTGTTTACATGATGCCTTTTATCTGTTCTCCTTTGTCAAGAAGCTTAGGCTAAAGGTACCTTCAGACTCTTAGACTGTTGTCGAACCTCCATGGCATGCTTTCGCCTTAGTCCTTGTTCTCTCCGTTTATTATGCTCCAGCTGGTTAGTGAGCTCGGCTTGATGCTGCAGTCTGATCAGCTCAGAGCGCATCTTCTGCCTTGTGTTGAGCTGGCGGAACTCCAGTTCTTGCATGGATTCATGATGACGCAGTAGCGTTGCATGCTCCAAGTCCATTTGAGTCTGCCTCTTATTTAACTCCTAATTCATAACAAAAGACAAAGGCATAATTTACTGATGTACAGTGCCAGGCAAAAAAAATCCCAAGAAGCAGAATAACCAGGATATAGATGTAATCCTCTGATTTAATAATGGCTGCACAGTAAATATTAGGGTTTTATTACTGTAACTGTAGAAAATGGGCAATTGGTAGCATAATTTCCTTATCTGTTCATTAGCTATTTATACTATTTTTAGCAATGAGCTTAAGACATATCAAATCTGTCCCAAGAGACTTAATGTCCTTTCCACTCTCTTTCATTTATGTTTCCTAATTTTGTATTTGAAGAGGACTTCTAAGTCATCCTTTGAATTTCTTCAGTGTATACATTCAATTCTATTACATGCAGTATACCCAGTGTAGTGTAGTGGTTAAGAACACAAGACTCTAATAACAATGAAGCAAAACTGAAGGAACAAAATGGCAGCAGACTCAGACTCCAAGAATGAACTGGTGGTTACCAAAGGGGAGGGGTGTGGGAGGGTGGGTGGGGAGGGAGGGAGAAGGGGACTGAGGGGTATTATGTTTAGTACACATGGCGTGGGGGATCACGGGGAGAACAGTGTTTCACAGAGAAGGGACATAGTGGATCTCTGGCAACTTGCTGCCCTGATGGACAGTGACTGCATTGGGGTATGGGTGGGGACTTGACAATATGGGTAAATGTAGTAACCACATTGTTTTTTCACGTGAAACCTTCACAGGACTGTATATCAATCATACCTTAACAAAATATTAACAAACAAACAAACAAAAAAGAACACAAGACTCTAGGGCTAGGCTGCCTGCTTTCTAAATCCTGGCTCTGCTACCAACTAGCAGTGAGTCCTTGGGTTAATTACTTAAACTCTCTGTGCTTCAATTTCATCACTTCTCAAATGGAGACCATAACATAGCTGTTTCATAAAATTAACGTGAGGCTGAAATGAATTCATAAGTGGAAAGCTCTCAGAATACCTACCTCATGATCAATAAATGTTACAATTTTTTCAGTTTAAAAAGATCAAATATACAACACACACACATACACTCACACACACTCTCTCTCTTTTTCTCTGTCGAAGGAAGCCAGACTTGGCCCTTTCGCCTCTGCTGCCCCTTCTCCAGGGGCCAACATTTGGTGCATATGTTTCCCAACCTTCCCCGTGCTGTCATGACACAACTATTGCACAAAAACATACAGTTTTAAAATTGAATAAAAAATATATTATAGGCATATAATATGCTTTCTTTACCTAAAAATATAATGGACAAATATCCAGATCAGATCAGGACATACAGATCTTTCTTTTAAGTTTTATAGTAAGCCTCTGCTTTGTGATGCCTTAGTTGTTCCATTTTTTGCTTATGACAAATTTTCAGTAAACATCTACACATAATACACCATATAATTATGTTATTATATCTTTAGGATAGAATTTGAGAAGTGGATTTGATGGATAGAAGATACATGCAAATTAAATTGTAAAAGCTGCTGAATTATGCTCCAAAATGGCAGTAGCAATTTATATTCTTCCCAACGTTGCCCACTTTCCCGTGCCACTACTAGGACTTACCAATTTTGTAGACTGATCTTATCGAATTGATTCAGTTGTTTTAATTTGAATTTCTTTAATTAGTGAATTTGAATAATTAACTTATATTTGAAGTTTAAGCCATTCTTGGAAATAAATTGCTCTTTGCTCATAGGTATACCTGATAATGAGAACCATTGTTTTCATTGGCATAAGTTTCTACATATGCCCAATGAATAATTTCATGATTATAAAAATATGTTAAATGGTAGTATATATCTTCATGGCACCTATTTCAGATGAAAAGGCATAAATTATCCAATTAATTTTCTCACATTTAAAAATTAATACTTCTTTCACTCATGGATTTGATATTTATTAAATATTTACTTAATACATATTTATTGAATACCTATTATGGGCCAGCCACTAGGTATAAGGCCTGGAGATATCTATCCACTGGATATAAAAGCCCTGAACAGAACCTGGGAATTCATATAATTTCCATTCTCCTTGGGGAGAGAGAGATCCCCCGAAAAAAGTGTGCACGTGTGTGTGCGTGTGTGTGTGTGTGTGTGTGTGAGAGAGAGAGAGAGAGAGAGAGAGAGAGAGAGAGAGAGGGAGGAGTGCAAGAATATTTAAAGAAGGAGAAGGATTTGGTGATCAGAATTGGGGAGATATGAAGTGAGGGAGAAGGTGAACCGTGTGGGTTGGGTTTCCAGGGAAGAAGGACTTAGGCAAAGGGAAGCAGAAGCGCTCTCAGGCCTTGAGGGTGGGATGTGACTGACATCTTTTCTGGAAGATTCTGATTTCACACCAGTTAAACATACCTCCATGACAAGGTCCTGCTCCAAGTTACAGCGCCCAAGGAATATCTTTCTTTGGAAGCGACGGCATTGCAGCCCTAGGCACTGTCTCTGATGTTGAAGAAGATCGGTCTTTTCCGCGGCTTGGAGATGCTGGATGTTCTCTATCTGCTTTGACAGCCATTCCTGTTTTTCTTTCCTTGGGGCGCTCTGGCTTTCATTCAGCGCCTGGCAAGATAAAAAACAACTGAGTTCAAAATACATAAAAATTAACTACATGAATATATTATTTGGTAGCTGGTAATCTTCAGTAAAAGTACTTAATTTGTGCCCTCTCTCAAGGGCAGGCAGGGCGATGACCTTAAGGAGGTAGGTAGTATTTTTCCATTTCTTGAGTTATCCATGAAGTAGGACAAGAAAAGAGAAAACATACACTAGAAAACATGCATACTTTTTAGCTTTGCACAGCTATATTTATGATGGCTCGTCGCTTTGAAAGCACACAATGATTGGTGAATGAAGTAAAGCATCTTTCTTTAAATCCCTCCCAAAAAGGGGAAGAAGGCAGTGCTTTCAAGTAAAAATCACACACGAATTAAAATCAAGGTTAAAATATAGTTATGTCTCACTTCTTGATTTTCAGCAATAGAAATGCTAAGTTTTTGGCAAAGTTAAGGATGGGTTCAGTATAAAAGACTTTGGAAATTAAATGGAAAATCAAGAAAACTATAGGAAAATAGAGACCTTTTAGAATGGATTTAATATTCAGCACTATAACCACTGCACAAGGCAAGACCAATGTTTTTCTACAGCATTTTAAATATCATCTCACAAACTACCTAAAAAAATTCATTTATACTGGACAAGATGAGAATATTGACAATACGTTCAATGATACAGACCTGAGGATGCTAATTAATGCTAGTATATTTCAACCTAAAATGCATCAACCTTGTAGAGAATATAAATCAGCCATCTTTCCTAGGTCTGAGAAGACTTTTCAGAGACTATTAACCTTATGGTTCTTCATCTGTTATTCAAGAAAGAAACCAATTATTCATTACTTTCATTAATAAGATATTCAAACACATAAAAATAAAAGCACATAAGCTTGTAGTTCTCAACTTACAGATGTCAGTGATAAGACAGGGATAATACAGGCATGTACACAAAGCTCACTTGGCTGTTTTTCAAAATCTTTTGCCAAGGAAACTCCCCACCCACCAAGACTCTAGTATGTCCCTTCCTCTATACCGATAATAATCATTCTAAATGAACACACACACACACACACACACACACACACACACACACACACACACAAATACACAAAACTACCCTCTAAAAGAAAATGAACTTGTTAGTTAGACTATGAATTATATGCTTGAAGGATTATCTAAACCAACACATTCATTTATAAAACGAAAACCTCATTTCACTAAGAAACAACTACAGAACTGCATTTTGTTGGGTACTTATTTACAGTTGGGAATCCTATTTACCAACTTTTCAAATTCCATGTTCTAGTATTGAGCTTAGCTTTTAGATTACAGTAATGGGAATACATAGCAGGTTATACTCTTTCGAGTCAGAAAAATCTTATCAATGAACCTCACTTGGCAGGGTATATATAGCAAGGCTTTGTGCCACTAATATGTCCTTAATAAGACTTAAACATCTAATTATAGGTCAAATTCCTACACACACAAAAGCACTGTACCAAAGATATTATGGTTATGTTATCAATATTAATTTATCTGTGTGCTAATAATTTATTACATGGGCTAAAAATTTCAGCCCATCAGTTTGTAAGAGGGGGTGTAACTGGAGAAGTCTTGGTGGGTGGGGAATTTCCTTGGCAAGAGATTTTGAAAAACATAGCCAAATGATTCTTTGTGTGTACTCCTCTATTATCTCTGTCTTCTCATTGACATCTTTAAGTTGAGAACTACAACTTTATGTGATTTTTTATATTTATGTGTTTGAGTATCTTATCAATGAAACTAATAAAGAATTGGTTTCTTTCTTGAATAACAGGTGAAGAACCATACGGTGAATATTCTCTGAAAAATCACCTTAGACCTGGGAAAGATGACTGATTTATATTCTCTGCAATACAATAAATATGCAATAGCTGACACATATCATTTTCATGTCCTGATCACTATCCTGAATAATAATCCCCTTTCAGAAATTGCCTTGGAACAACCATGGCTTTCCTCAAAGTTAGAGTACATCTGCGATAAAAAGAAGTTCAAGGAAGCAGCACATAAAGGGCAAACACACATGAAATCATGTAACCACAAAGACATGATTAGCATGCTTTCCTATTAAAGAAAATGGGATGAGCAGAAATGCCTCTTATCCTTATTCTGTGTTAAAAATCAAAATAAGAACAAAGTATTGTAATCTGAGCCCAAAGTAAGAAGGTATGATTTACTTTTAAAGGAAGAAATATATGGCTCTTTTTCACAGCTAAAGTATTTTTATTTCTAGTGACTCAGTTACTAAGTGCTTAGGAAAGCTTTTATAAATAATAGCTTCATAAAATAATTTAAATGTTCAAGAGATCACTCTTTCTAGATCCCACTCAACTGAGGATATCAGCCATTGAGAATAGGTTATAATCAATGTCCTCACTTAAACTGATATATAGTTAGTGGCCATAAACAAAAGAAAAATTTTTGCTAATGGTTCTATGAGTAGATCACTGTTGAATATAATCAGTAAGCAGGTAACTGGCTTGAAAAGTTCTATAAAGTAAATACCTTCTTAAGCTGTTCCTTCTGAAGTTTATATTCTCTCTTCTGGGACTTCAGAAAGCTGTTTAGTTCTTTCTTCTGCTGGGCCTGTAGATGTTGCTTAAATTTTTCCTCCTCCTTGGACATCACTTTAGCCTATAGGAAATTTTTTAAATGGATCAAATTAGCTCAGCAGATAAGCTTCAAAGCAGCAGTTTAATACACATTAGCAAGGATACTTCCTCCCACCTAAGAATATAAAATCAGTATAATCATTACCAAAGCAAGAATATCCAATAAATTATTAAGTATTACTCAGCATTCTTATTTGAATTTCAGAGAACCAATAAAATGGAACTCATCTTTAAAATGCTGATCTTTTACAGGGTCAGTGTTTTCACCTTCTTTCCCCCATACTGGAGTATGCTGCCCGTCTCCCACCCCCAATAAAACAAAACAAATGTAATTAAGTTATGACCTTTCATCTAGCTTGATTTGTATATTAAATAATGTAATACATTCATCTTCAAATTAATCCCTGACTTTTAATTTGTATTTTAAGTAATATGAAAGTGTTAAATATTAAATCCCTGTACAATATTATTTTATTTCTGATGATATATGCAATAGTTGACCCATAAACAATGTGGGAATTAGGGGTGTTGACTCCCAACATAGTAAAAAAGTCCTCATATAACTTTTCACTCCCCCAAAACTTAACTACTACTAGCATGCTGCTGACTGGAAGCCTTACTAGCAACAGGAACAGATATTCACACATACTCTGTATGTTGTATAAATTATATACTGCATTCTTACAATAAAGAAAGCTAGAAAAAAGAAAATGATCTTTCAAACTGTCTCTCAAAACATTTTCCAAGATCTTTATTGAAAAGCAATATGTGTATAAATGAGCCTGTGCAGTTCAAACCTATGTTATTCAAGGGTGAACTATACATATTCATTGCAGAACATTTAGGAAATACAAAAAAACACAAAAGAAAAATCTTATATGATTTTACCAGCCAGAGATAACCAATATTAACATTTTGGTGCATGTACTTCCTAATTTTTCTAGGCATATATAGACATAGATATAAATATATAAAATAAATCTAAAATCATATAGCACATCATGTTTCATGAATTGCTTTCCTAAACATGTTAGTATCTACCACTTTACAAATTATTCAAGAAA
Organism: Manis pentadactyla; assembly: GCF_030020395.1. Taxonomy (NCBI): domain Eukaryota; kingdom Metazoa; phylum Chordata; class Mammalia; order Pholidota; family Manidae; genus Manis; species Manis pentadactyla. The sequence continues at coordinate 148,718,018 of NC_080022.1, forward strand.
GTACAACACCAAACACAATTCTAAATATTTTTACATTCCCTTACCAAATTATTTCAAAATCAAATATTCATTTACACCAGAAATTATTTTGCTAAATTCTCTATTACTGTGAGAGAGTGATTCTTCTTTTTTGCAGGGAAGGGTGAGCAGGGTAGCTATAAATGCCTCAGGGTGGACTAGCCAGACATATTAGAAGAAATAGTGTAAGTTTATTGAGAAGTTTACATTTTACTTGACAACTGTGATGATCAAAATAAATTGAAACAAATGGGGAACCAAGGAAATTAGAAGACAAGTTTTCACATAACTCCTAAAAAAAATGCACCTTTATCATATAGTCGAATGATACTTATTTGCAGTAAACAAATGGGCTAAATCTGGATCTGAAACCCTCTTAATCCCTCTCACTTTAACATTCTCTGTATATTATAGTACTCTTCAATTCTTCTGATATAAAAATGCTACTACAAATTTAAGGTTTCCAAAAAGTACACAGAGAATGATGAACAATTTCTGAAACCGAAATTAAATACTGATTTATCAAACTCCTCAGATAACCAGTGTCCAAGGCTTAGAACAGAATACTTAATGACTTTTTTTAGTAAGTTATCATTGATATACACTCTTATGAAGGTTTCACATGAAAACCAATATGGTTACTACATTCACCCATATCGAGTCCCCCGTCAATACCCCATTGCAGTCACTGTCTATCAGTGTTGTAAGATGCCACAGTCACTACATGTCTTTTCTGTGCTACACTGTCTTCCCCATGATCCCCCCCACACCATGTGCGCTAATCATAATAGCCTCAATCCCCTTCTCTCTCCCTCCCCAACTGCCCTCTCATAGCCCTCTCCTTTGGTAACCGCTAGTAGCTTCTCGGAGTTTGTGAGTCTGCTGCTGTTTTGTTCCGTCAGTTTTGCTTCGTTGTTATACTCCACAAATGAGGGAAATCATTTGGTATTTGTCTTTCTCTCCCTGACTTATACCCTGAGCATAATACCCTCTAGCTCCATCCATGTTGTTGCAAATGGTAGGATTTGTTTTCTTTGTATGGCTGAATAATATTCCATTGTGTATATGTACCACTTCTTCTTTATCCATCCATTTACTAGTGGACACTTAGGTTGCTTCCATATCGTGGCTATTGTAAATAGTGCTACAATAAACATAGGGGTGCATATGTCTTTTTGAATCTGACAGCTTGTTTTCTCTGGGTAAATTCCTAGGAGTGGAATTGCCGGGCTAAATGGAATTTCTATTTTCAGTTTTTGGAGGAACCTCCATATTGCTATCCACGATGCTTGAACTAGTTTACATTCCCACCAGCAGTGTAGGAGGAATCCCCTTTCTCCACATCCTAGCCACCATAATTGCTCATAGTTTCTTCTATGTTGGCCATACTAACTGGTGTGAGGTGATATCTCATTGTGCTTTTAAAATTAGTGATGTGGAGCATCTTTTCAAGTGCCTGTTGGCCATCTGAATTTGTTCTTTGGAGAAGTGTCTGTTCATATCCTGTGCCCATTTTTTAATCAGGTTAGTTGCTTTTTGGGTGTTGAGGCATGTAAGCTTTTTACATATTTTGGATGTTAATCACTTGTCAGATATGTCATTTACAAATATATTCTCCCATACTGTAGGATGCCTTTTTGTTCTGCTGATGGTGTCCTTTGCTATACAGAAGTTTGATGTAGTCCCATTTGTTCATTTTTGCTTTTGTTTCCCTTGCCCAAGGAGATGTGTTCAGGAAAAAGTTGCTCATGTTTATGTTCAAGAGATTTTTGCATATGTTGTCTTCTAAGAGTTTTATGGTTTCATGACTTATATTCAGATCTTTGATCCATTTTGAGTTTACTTTAGTGTATGGGGTTAGACAATAATCCAGTTTCATTCTCTTGCATGTAGCTGTCCAGTTTTGCCAACACCAGCTGTTGAAGAGACTGTCATTTCCCCATTGTATGTCCATGGCTCCTTTATCATATATTTATTGACCATATGTGCTTGGGTTTTTATCTGGGATCCCTAGTGTGTTCCACTGGTCTATGGGTCTGTTCTTGTGCCAGTACCAAATTGTCTTTGCAGTAGAGCTTGAAGTCAGGGAGCATAATCCCCCACCTGCTTTATTCTTCCTTCTCATGATCGCTTTGGCTATTTGGGGTCTTCCGTGGTACCATATGAATTTTAGAACTATGTGATCTAGTTCATTGAAGAATGCTGTTGGCATTTTGATAGGGATTGCATTTAATTGGTAGATGGCTTCAGGCAGGATGGCCATTTTGACAGTATTAATTCTTCCTTTCCATGAGCAAGGGATGTTATTTCCATTTATTGGTATCTTCTTTCTCTCAACTGTCTTGTAGTTTGCAGGGTATAGGTCTTTCACTTCCTTCATTCGTTTTATCCCTAGGTATTTTATTCTTATTGATGCAATTGTGAATGGAATTGTTTTCCTGATGTCTCTTTCTGCTAGTTAATCATTGGTGTATAGGAATGCAACAGATTTCTCTGTATTAGTTTTGTATCCTCCCACTTTGATGAATTCAGTTATTAGCTCTAGTAGTGTAGGGGTGGATTCTTCAGGGTTTTTTATGTATAATATCATGTCATCTCAAACAGTGACAGTTTAACTTCTTCTTTTCCAATCTGGATAACTTTTATTTCTTTGTGTTGTCTGATTGCCATGGCTAGGACCTTAGTACTATGTTGAATAAAAGTGGGGAGAGTGGGCATCCTTGTCTTCTTTCTGATCTTAGAGGAAAAGCTTTCAGCTTCCCACTGTTAAGTATGATGTTGTCTGTGGGTTTGTCATATATGGCCTTTATTATGTTGAGTTACTTGCCCTCTATACTCATTTTGCTGAGACTTTTTTTTACCATGAATGGATGCTGAATGTTGTTGAATGCTTTTTCAGCTTCTATGGAGATGGTCATGTGGTTTTTGTCTTTGTTTTTGTCAATGTGGTGGATGATGCTGATGGATGTTAGAATGTTGTACCATCCTTGCATCCATGGAATAAAACATATTTGATCATGATAGACGATTTGTTTGGTATATTTTAAAATTTGATTTTGTTGAGTATTTTTGCACCTAGGTTCACAGGGGTATTGGTCTCTAATTTTCTTTTTTGTGGGGTATTTGCCTAGTTTTGGTATTAGAGTGATGCTGGCTTCATAGAATGAGGGTGGAAGTATTCCCTCCTCTTCTACTCTTTGGAAAACTTTAAGGACGATGGGTATTAGGTCTTCACTAAATGTTCGATAAAATTCAGCAGTGAAGCCATCTGGTGCATGAGTTTTACTCTTAGGTAGTTTTTTGATTGCCAATTCAGTTTTGCTGCAGGTAATTGGTCTGTTCAGATTTTCTGTTCCTTTCTGGGTCAGCCATGGAAGGTTGTATTTTTCTTGAATGTTGTCCATTTCTTCTAGGTTATCCAGTTTGTTAGCATACTGGAGTTAGCATAGAAGAGAAGCAGTTCAGCAGTTCTCTTCTAATTCTTTGTATTTCTGTGGTGTCTGTAGTGATTTTCCTTTTCATTTCTGATACTCTTTATTTTTACTCTCTATTTTTTCTTGATAAGTCTGGCTAGGAGTTTATCTATTTTGCTTATTTTCTCAAAAAATCAGCTCCTGCTTTCATTGATTCTATTGTTTTAATCTTCTCAATTTAGTTAAGCATGCTCTAATCTTTGTTATGTCCCTCCTTCTACTGACTTGGGCCTCATTTGTTCTTCTTTGTCTAGGTTTGTTAATTGTGAGTTTAGACTGTTCATATGGGATTTTTCTTCTTTCCTGAGGTAGGCCCATATTGCAATAAACTTCCCTCTTAGCACGGCCTTTGCTGCATCCCACAGATTTTGTGGTGTTGAATTAGTGTTGTCATTTGCCTCCATGTGTTGCTTGATCTGTTTTTATTTGGTCATTGATCCACTGATAATTTAGGAGCATGTTGTTAAGCCTCCATGTGTTTGTGGGCTTTTTCACTTTCTTTGAGTAATTTATTTCTAGGTTCATACCTTTGTGGTCTGAGAAGCTGGTTGGTACAATTTCAATATTTTTTAATTTACTGAGGCTCTTTTTTGTGGCCTAGTATATGATCTATTCTGGAAAATGTTCCATGTACACCTGAGAAGAATGTGTATCCTGCGACTTTTTGGTGGGGCATTCTGTAGATATCCGTTAGGTCCATCTGTTCTAAAGCGTTGTTCAGTGCCTCTGTCATGTTACTTATTTTCTGTTTGGTTGATTTGTCCTTTGGAGTGAGTGGTGTGTTGAAGTCTCCTAAAATGAATGCATTGCATTCTATTTCCCCTTTTAATTCTGTTAGTATTTGTTTCACACACGTAGGTACTCCTGTGTTGGGTGCATAGATATTTATAATGGTTATATATCCTCTTGTTGGACTGACCCCTTTATCATTATGTAATGTCATTCTTTGTCTCTTGTGACTTTCTGTGTTTTGAAGTCTATTTTGTCTGACACAAGTACTGCAACTCCTGCTTTTTTCTCCCTATTAGATGCATGAAATATCATTTCCCATCCCTTTACTTTCAGTCTGTGTATGTCTTTGGGTTTGAAGTGAGTCTCTTGTAGGCAGCAGATAGATGGTTCTTCTTCTGTTACCCATTCAGTGACTCTATGTCTTTTGATTGGTGCATTCAGACCATTTACATTTATAGTGATTATCGATAGTTACATACTTATTGCCTTTGCAGGCTTTAGATTTGTGGTTACCAAAGGTTCAAGAGTAACTTCCTTACTATCTAAGAGTCTAACTAAACTCACTTACTATGCTATTATAAACATAATCCAAAGGTTTTTTTTACTCCTCTTTTTTCTTCCTCCTCCATTCTTTATATATTAGGTATCATATTCTGTACTCTTTGTCTACCCTTAACCTACTTTGGGGTAGTTGATTTAATTCTGCATTTGCTTAGTAATTAATTGTTCTCCTTTCTTTACTGTGCTTTCATGACCTCTGGTGACAGCTATTTAGCCTTAGGAACACTTCCATCTATAGCAGTCCCTCCAAAATACACTGTAGAGACAGTTTGTGGGAGGTAAATTCTCTCAGCTTTTGCTTTTCTGGAAATTGTTTAATCCCTCCTTCAACTTTAAATGATAATCTTTCCAGATAGAGTATTCTTGCTTCTGCTTCATTGCATTAAATATATCATTCCACTCCCTTCTGGCCTGTAAGGTTTCAGCTGTGAAGTCTGATGATAGCCCGATTTGTTGATTTGTTTTCCTTTGTATATGATCTTTTTACTCTCTGTGCCTTCTTTTAATACTCTGTCCTTATCCTTGATCTTTGCCATTTTAATTATTATATGTTTTGGTGTTGTCTTCCTTGGGTCCCCTGTGTTGGGAGATCTGTGCACCTCCATGGCCTGAGAGACTATCTCCTTCCCCAGACTGGGGAAGTTTTCAGCAATTACCTCCTCAAAGACATTTTCCATTTTTCTCTCTCTTCTTCTTCTGGTACCCCTATAGTACAAATACTGTTCCATTTGGATTGGTCACACAGTTCTCTCAATATTCTTTCATTCTTAAAGATCCTTTTTTCTGTGCCTCAGCTTCTTTGTATTCCTCTTCTCTACTTTCTTTTTCATTAATTGTCTCCTCTATCATATCTAATCTGCTTTTAAATCCCCCCATTCTATTCCATAATGAATGGATTTCTGTCTTGAATTTGTTCCTGATTTCTTGAATATTTTTCTGTACCTCTATGAGCATGTTTATGACTTCTTTTTAAAATGTCTTTCAGGAAGGTTGATGAGTTCATTTTCACTTGATTCTTTTTCTGGTGTTTTTGGGATCTGGGGTTGAACCTGAGAAGAATGTGTATCCTGCGGCTTTTTGGTGGAGCATTCTGTAGATATCTGTTAGGTCCATCTGTTCTAAAGCGTTTGATCCCTTTGATGTTTCATATCTGTATGTGGCACCCTCTATTACCCAGAAGGTCTACTCTCTGGAGCTGCTTAGCCCATGGAGAGAACTCGGGGGTCGCAGAGAGTGTTGCTGGTCACTGGGGGTTGGGAAGAGCTGTTTCCTGGTTCCTGACTACTGTGCCTCTCTCCACAGTCAGACCAGTGGGCTGAACACACAGGTGTAACCCTGTATGCTTTGCATTTGTAGCTGCTGTAGGCAGGGCTTCCCTCTGGCTGGACTGACACCAGGGCAGGGGCAACTGGTTTGCAAGCCAGTGCCAGCTGTCTGGAAGGTGCAGCAGGCTGCGTATCATGGTGGAAGGCCCCAGAGCTGGGTAGCCAGCCTGGGGGATACAGCGCCTGAAGTTTCTGAAAAGTTCCCAATCTCTTGGGCAGAGTGTACCTGGACAATTTTGTCTACCTGTCCTTTTTCCTGAGCAGCTAGCCTTGTGCAATCCTTGCCCCTTTAGTAGTCCTCTCACTGTTAGGAAGTCTCTTATACTGCCTGCCTTTCTTTTGTCCCAGAGCAGCCAGATGTGGATCCCCATTTTCCACAAGCGGCTGGAATCTCAGTCTCTCCAAGTGTTCCTCCTGTCTTAGCTTTCCAACCCCACTAATCGCCAGAGCACCATGCAATGTGGGTTTGTGCTCCCACAGCACAGCAGATCTCCAGGGCTGGGTGTTCAGCAGTCCCAGGCCTCCACCCATCCCCACTCCATTTCTCTTCCTTCTGCCAGTGAGTTGGGGTGGGGGAAGAGTGTGGGTCCCTCCGGATCATGGCTTTCGTATGTTACCCTTTTAGAGGTTTGTTTTTTCTCCAGGTGTAAGCAGTCTGGGGCAGCCTTTTTTCCTGTTGATCTTTTAGGGTTAGTTGTATTAACTATATTTTTGTATTATATGTGGTTTTGGGAGAATGCCTCTTCTCACCTGTGATGTCATCATCTTTAATCTGATCTACTTGACTTAACCACTGTTACACGATAAAACTGTCAAGTCATCAATCCCATATCTACTGGTTCCCAGACTCAGCACTGGAAAATTTACCTATTATATAAGTATTTCTCCCTTTCCCCAACTGATTTGCTTGGTTCTGGGGAACAGACACCCTAATAGCAAAATGCCATCTTGGTTAATTTTGAAATAGTCACAAGTTAGAATAAATACATTAGTAATACTGATCAGCTACCTCTTTTTCCAGAGCAGCCTGATGTTTCTTGATAAGTTTCGCCATTTCCGCCACAAAGTTGTTACACTGAGTTTCAAAATCTTTTTCTAATCTGAAACGATGTTCATCCATCTCAGCCTTTAGCTTGTTTTCCAGAGTCACCAGCTTTTTTCGATGTTGCCGCCTCATTTCGATGTAACAAAACATTTGTTCTCTAGGCTCCTGTTCTTGTATTTGCCTTGTAACCTACAGCAATGGAGAGGAAAGAGTGAAATAGAGCAAAACCTTTTTCTTTCAAAACCATCTTCAGCAGTCCACTATCAACTAAGCAGGTAATTCATGTAGGAGAACCCAGTCAACAGCTTCTAATAAAATTTCATCTGAAGAAGCAGACAAACTAGCTGGTTCTAAAATTTAAATGGGAATGTAGAGGACCTACAATAGCCAAAATTTTGAGGGGGAATAAAAAGTTGGAAGATGTAAACTTCAGTAATCAAAAGACTGGTATTGGTATAAGGACAGACTGAATAGAGCAAAAGTAAATAGTAAAATCTGGAAACTGACCCACATATATTCAGTCAATTGATTTGCTACCAAAAAGTCAAGTTAATTCAAAGAGGAAAAGAAAGTGTTTTTAGCAAACCCTGCTGTAACAACTGGTTCTCTGTATTCAAAGTGAATAAATGCTTAATCATTCTATATACAGAAATTGATTAGAAAAGAATCACTTGACCTAAACCTAAAATCCAGAATCATACAGCAGAAGAAAACACAGAATATTGTCATGACCTTGGGGTCAGCAAATATTTCTTGGAAAGGACACAAAAAACACTGATTATAATGAAAAAAATGTACCAACTGCATTCTCAGAGACAAAATTCATAATATAAGATTAATCATGTAAAGTGAACGACTGAGTAGCATTTTGTATATTCATGATGTTCTGCAACCACTGCCCCTACTATAAAGAAAAAAATGTACAAACTGGGTTCTTAAATAGAGGCAAAGTTCACACAATGTATGATTAATCATTTAACGGGAAGAATTCAGTAGCATTTAGTATATTCATGATGTTCTGCAATGACTGCCCGTATCTAGTTACAAAGCATATTTAACACCTCAGAAGAAAACAGAAAACCCTGTATGTTTTAAGCACTTGCTCTCCATTCTCCCCTTCTCGTCACCACCAATCTATTTTCTGTCTATGGATTGATCTATTTTAGATGTTTCATATACTATGTGACCTGTTGTATCTGGCTTCTTTCACCTAGCATGTTTCTAAGGTTCATCCATATTGTATAGCATGTATCAGTACTACATTCCTTTTTATAGCTGATTAATATTCCATGGTATGCACATACCCTAATTTGTTTATCCATTTATTTGTTGCCGGACCTCTGGGTTATTTCCCCCTTTTGGCTATTGTGAATACTGCTGTTATGAACATTTGTGGATATACATTTGCTTAAGTACCTGCTTTCAATTGTTTGGGGTATATATCTAGGAGAAGAATTTCTGGGTCATGAGGAAATGCTATGTTTAACTTTTTGAGAAATCGTCAAGTGTTTTCCACAGCAGCTCACATTTTACATTCCTGCCAGCAATACAGAGCAGGAGTTCCAATTTCTCCATGTGCTCCCTAATTGTTATTTTCCATCTTTGTTTTTGCTTTTCTCTTTTAATAGCTAGCCATCTAACAAAACAGCAGCAGATTTACAGAGTCCAAGAAGGGACTAGCAGTCACCAAAGGAAGGGGGTGGGGAGGGAGGGAGAAGAGGATTAAGGGGCATTATGATTAACACACATAGTGTAGAAGGGAGAGATGGGAAGGCAGTAATAGCATGGAGAAGACAAGCAGTGACTCTATAGCATCTTACTACGCTGATGGAAAGTGACTTCAATGGGGTGTTAGCACGGGACTCGATAATACGGATGAATGTAGTAACCAATGTTGCTCATGTGAAACCTTCATAAGATTGTGTATCAATGATACCTTAACAAAAAAACAAAATAGTTAGCCATCCTAGTGGCTGTAAGGTGGTACCTCATTGTGGTTTTGATTTGTGTTTCCCTAATGACTAATTATATTGAGCATCTTTTCATGTGCTTCTTGGCCATTTGTATATATTCTTTGGATGAATGTCTATTCAGGTCTTTAACACATTTTTAAAAATTGAGGTACAGTTGATGTATTAATTCTAATAGTCTTTTGGTAGAGTCTTTAGGGCTTTCTCTATGTACTATCAGGTCATCTCCAAACAGTGACAGTTTGGTTTCACTTCTTCCTTACCAGTGTGGATGCCTTTTCTTTTTCTTGCCTGATTAATGTAGCTAGGACTTCCAACACTCTGTTGAATAAAAGTGTTGTGAGTAGGCATCCTTGTCTTATTCCTGATTTTAGAGGAAGCTTTTTTATGGCCTTTACTCATTTTTAATGGGTTGTTTAAATTGGATTTTAAAACTAAAAAGTTTTAATTTATTACAGATGGAGAAAAAATATTTGTGAGACATATCTGAGATATAATACTTGTACCCAGAGTATATAAAAACTCCTACTAATCAATATTAAAAGATGAACACCGGAATAAGAAAACAGACAAAAGACTTAAGAAAACACTTCACTAAAGAGGTACACGAATGGACAATAAACATACGAAAAGGTGATTCTGGTGCCATCTTCAGTCATAGGGAATTGCAAAAACAACTACATGAGATTCCATTTCATTCCCACTGGAACGGCTAAAATAAAAAAGACTGACAAACCAAATGCTGGAGAATATGTGAACCAACTGCAACTCTTATACATTGTTAATGGGGATGTGAAACAGTACAACCATTTTGGAAAGGTGTTTGACAGTTTCTTATGAAGTCCAACATACATATGCCCTATGACTTTGTCATAGAAATTAATACATCATGTTCACATAAAGACATGGACAATGTTTATAGTATCTTAGTATGCTGATGGACAGTGACTGTAATGGGGTATGTGGTGGGGATTTGATAATAGGGGGAGTCTAGTAACCATAACGTTGCTCATGTAATTGTACATTAATGATACCAAAATAAAAAGATTAAAAATATTTATTTCATTTTCCACTTGCCCCTTAGCAACCTCTCATCTACTTTCTATGAATTTGACTATTTTAGATATTTCATATAAGTGGAATTCTAATAACATTTGCCCTTTTGTGTCTGGCTTATATCACTTAGCACGTTTTCAAGGTTCACTCACATTGTAGCATACATTAGAACGCCATTTCTTTTCACAGCTGAATAATATTCCATTATATGTATATATTATGGTTTGTTTATCCATTCATGTGTTGATGAACACTTGGGTTGTTTCCATCTTTTAGCTATTGTGCCCAGTAACTTTTTGGTAATATTGAAAGCAGTGAAGTTAAAAAGGAAGCATTTCCATTAATTGCAAAAAGGAGTTACCTGACCTTCAAATGTTTTCAAGAAAATTTAAAATCTTACACGTGAAAGTGTAGCAAACATCTGTATTTCCTAAACCAAGACGGTGTAATTTTCTACAGTTACACTGTTTTACTTAAAAAATGTAAACATTATGGAAAATGCAAAAATCACTTTTGATTATCACCCACCTTAACCCTTTCTCCACTTCCCAAAGGCAACCATTATCATTAATATCATGTTGAATACTTACTATTTTTAAATACCTTCATTTTCATCTATGTAACTTCAGATAATGCATTATATGGCATTTCTTTCTCTCTTTCTTTGAAGATTTAAAAAATATTCTTTTTGCATTCCAAAACATGTTCCCTAAATGCAGACATTAAACTGGGAATTTAAAAGCCTTTTGCCACTTTAAAATAAGTTGCCTAAAATTATGTTCCAAACTTCTGAAACATCAAAGGAAAAAAAAACCCAAACTCTTAGACTAACCAGACTAAGAGAATTAGTTACCAAATTTGAAATTTTTTTCACTGAAATCCAAATACTCACAGGTTTTAAATGGGTGACAGAACTACTAGGCGTGACTGGGTGGTTTCCCTCCATCATGTCTAGCTCGCTCTCAGCATCTGAGGCATCTGGAAAACTGCTGACACTAGTGCTTTGACTACTGGCCCCGCTGGACATACTGGCAACAGACTGATGACTTTCAGCACTATTCACTGTCCCTTTCCATCCAACACAGTAATCTAGTCCCTGAGGGAAAAGAACATTAGATTCAAATACCTTTATCTCCTAAATTCTTGATTATTAGCACCTAGAACACTGCTTGGCACACACAGTCTTTAGAAAGTTGGTGGTTTATTTTGAGAAATTCCTTGTATTTGCCAAGACCAGGAAGTTTATCAGTTGCTAGTTGACAGATAAAAAAAGTGACCAAAAAGTAAATACCAAAAAGCCCAACCATGTGAAAAAGTTAATCAATTCCGGGTTATTTCCAAAGTGTAGTCTTTTCTTTAAAATTTTTGACATTAGTTTGAAATCCATTTCTACTACACATCTCACAGGGTATACACAGGGACGCTGCTCAATGATTCCAATGGTGAAAACAAACACCAACCTTTTTTTTTAATCCTATAAACATCACTTTTACTTATTTTTTATTGAAGCCTTCTATATTTATTTTCTTCTCAGAATATAGTCTTTAGCCTAAACTTTTTCCACTAAGTAATTTAATATTAATTCCTACCTATTTCTGTGTAAAATTAAAAATTATATATTTAATCATAATTAGAAGACTATTCTGAACAAATCCGGCAAGCTTTGGTATCTGGGCCCCAATATTATAGTCTTACCATACCAAAATTATTTAAGATAAGCAGAATAATAAATACAGACCCAAGGTATTTAGAGGGTCTTTTCTTACATCCACAGCCTAAAAAAGTTGCTGTTATTCTAATGTTTAATGACATTAGAATTTTATTAATTTCACTTTACTGAAGTATTTCATATACCTAAAATAGCCCCAATTTTCTAGTGACTACTGTTAGAACTAAAAGGCAATATCAAAAACACCAAAACTGTATGTAAGAGAGTCTTTTATTTTATAGTTCATTAATCATGTAGTGCTTTTAAAAAGAAAAGTAACTACTACTCCTGTTTTCAGAATGCAGGGATCTTTCTCAGTAGAAAGCAATAAAAAAGAATCAAAGCTTTGGCATTGTGACATGAGCAAAGAAGAAAACAGAAAATACTCAGACTAAAAAAGATAGCTCCACAAATAATTAGCTTTGTATTTTCCTTGTGAGAAAGTTCTATAACATTTCTCCAGCAAATTTGGAAACATGGCAAAATGGAAAGAACTTGGTCCTCAAGAGTCATATATGAATCTGAACACATATGCTTCTACAGTAATAAGTTAGTTAACCACTCTGAGCCTTACTTTACTCACCTATAAAATGAGTATTTTAGAACCATGTAGAGGAATGAATCCCTGTACACAACTGAAAAGAATCAAGTGTTCTTAGTAACAGAATAAGAATGCTTGGTAATTTTTTTTCCCTCAGGGTAAGTTTAGTTAAGTCACATGTTTATTTTATTTACTTATTTATTTTTAAAGAAGCAAGAAATTTCCAATTTAATAAACACTTATCAAACATTATATAAAAGGCACTGGGGGAAAGGTTTATAAAATAAGAGAATGGTTGGTAATTCTAATGACTTCTGTGTGAGCACCGTCAACTTCCAAAGCCTGTAATTTCAAATACTTCCAAAAGCATGTCCCATGCCATCAGACAATCAGCAAAAAATTCCCCCTAGCCCAGAATTTTGAGAGGGACTAGATTAAATAAAAGTTGAACAGGTTTCTTTAATGGACTTCACAGAGCTTTACTATGCTAATGTGCACTACCAAGACGATGGTTTAAAGAATGCAAAACCTTTTTCCCCATCTGGGTGGAACCTTAGAGAATCACTGTTAAGGCACAATCTGGAAACCACTGATATAAAAGATTCTTGGCAAGAAAAGTTGCATAAGGAAAGAAGTCAATAAAGACACCCCAATAGTTGAGCCATTTCTAAGTTATTACCTCTTCTTCCTGTGATTCTACTGCTGGTCCATTATGTGCCTCCTGGGAAAGCACCTTTGTTCTTTGAATTAGATCTGTTAACACTGTTTCAGGGCGCTCTCGAAGAACAAACATGTGCTGGTTAAGAGTAGAAGGCAAAAGTCAGGTTGAGAACTATATATTTTTTCATTCAGAACAAATGAATCCCTTCTTAGACCCTAGAGTTACTATCCTAAATAATGATAGATAATGCATGTAATCTATAGCTACCTAGTTCTGTTATGCTTTTTACTTATATTTATAAAATTTAATTTACATGTATACACTCTGTGCCTACATAACATCCCCCGTACTTTTTATGAAAACTTTGAACATGACACCTTTGTTGGACAACTGAAAATGCAGAGTTGAAATAATCAGAGTCTAAGTAAACATTAAGAATTAAATCCAATTACAGCCCTACGTAAATGCTCACAAATTCTAAGAACTGATTTCATAGAGGAGACACATTCAGTTCTGAATTACATTAGATTTCAACAGGAACGTATTTAGTGATGGTGAATTACGTAACATACCACTTGGGTATTACGGGTTCCTTTATGTTGCTTAAATGACACTTCATAAAACACTAACAGTTGATTAAGAGACATTATGTATTAGTGATTTTTACCATTAATACTTGATAAAGCTTAACATTATCAAATACAGAAAAGTAGAAAGAACAATTCTACCATAAGATTATCATTGTTACTTTTGGTATTTTTTGGATATTTATTTCTTCTCAGAAATTTTCTGTGTATAGATTTTGTTTTGTAGTTAGCACAGATTGCAGAAATATGCCTTGTGCACTGGAGTTCATGAGATGATCTTGAATTCTTTTAAGACTTTTACCTCCTTTACTAGCTCAAATTTATTTCTTCTCTGAAGAGTTGTAACTATATATTATTCTCTTTTCATTGCTGTATTATGCTATTTCAACTCATAAACATAATGCCTACAGACTACTTCATCAAATGTTCATGCCAAAATTACATAAACTGTCATTCTAATTCTGGATAATTATTTTCAATTTTGCATTCTTAGATAAATAGCTTCATACAGTAAGTCACTTTTTTCCATTTTAGTTTTTTTCCTCATGACAGACTGTAACAGAAATGTGATCAGGTCAAAGTGAAGGATGCACTTGATAGATACTTCCTATCACTTCCAATAAGGTCAATACACAAAATGGACCAGGTAAGTGAATATATATATGCATGTTTGGGATCCGATCACCCAAGGCCAAGTATCCACTCCTGGAGAGTTGGGTTATTACCAAAAGGGCTTCTTTTGCCTTCATTAGGCAAATGTAAGAAGCCAGTCACATTCTTCCTTTTCCTGAGCCTTAGCTTGGTATGTACCACTATTCATGATATTCGGTCTTTTTTTATCCGAGAATAATATATCTTATAATTCTAAGTTATTTAACAGTTTTCTACAAATGGATCCTGCTTATTTTTCACTAACATAATTCACAGCTCTACTAAACCTTTTGTTGCTACCGTGAATACCTATTTTTTGGGCTTTCGTTTGAGACTGTAAGTGTGCTTATGGCCTAGAATTCCCTAAGTGTTACTGAAACTTTATACTGCTCTTCTACATACTGTAGTTGCAAATGACCCTACTGAATATGTACATGATCCTTTCAATATCCTTGCATCTTGAACTGTGTGTTGGTGAAAATAAACTGAACTTCTTTAAAATTCTAAAACATTCATGCAGAAATTCTTATTTTCTAGTGAAAAATCCACAAAATTCCTTAAGGTCACAAAGAGATAGAGTTAACTGCTACTCACTAATGCCTTATCTAGATGTTTTAAAAACTATATTAAATCGAATAATACTATTATTGCTATTAATAAGATATCAACCTCAAAATGAAATAAATATATCTTGTAATTCTAAGTTATTTAACAGTTTTCTACAAATGCGTCCTGCTTATTTTTCACTATCATAACTCATAGATATACTAAACCTTTTGTTGCTATTGTGAATACCTATTTTTGAGAACAGAAAGCATATACTAACAATTTATTTAAATTAGGTAACCAAACCTACTGAAAAATGAATAGAATTCACATTACTTTTAAAATATTTTCATTGCTAAGTTAGAAAAACATATTTCTCAAAAGGAAACAAAAATGTGAAATCCATTTTTAGCAGTTCTTTTGAAATCTCTTTTCTCCTACAGTATTTACGTAAATGTATTACACATCATTTCTCTTACTTTCATATTATTTTATATATGACAGATGGATATATCAAGTGTGGTACATACAAAAATTAAATCCAAAGTTAAACTATGTTTTGCCAATTCTGAAATGCCATGGTTCCACATGAATTAAAATTTATAGTTGTAACTCATGAATATATGCTTACACATATAAAAATTAAGCCATTTAATACTACTAAATTGAATATTTAACTATATATTCTATTCAGACATGGTAAAAGCAGTTAATTTTGAAAAACAAATGAAAAACCTTAGCAACTTCCAAAGTTTCCAAGAAAGAACAATATTATGAAATTAGTATTTTAGCAAAAACCGGTACCATACTTAATACTGATTTGGAATCAAAGAAGAATAAAACACATTCTTTAAAACAATTTCTTAGGTGTACAAAACAGAGTATAACTGACCTTTAGAAGTTCCTGTGATGTAGGGCGATCTTGAGGGATTTTCTGGAGGCAAGAATCTACAAATCGTCGAAAATGATAAGACCTATTGTAAAGGAAAGTACCAAGTGAACATATTGCTATTTCCTTTAAAAACATATCCACAAATCAAGGCATGTGCCTATGGGTGGGAGGGAGAATAGAAATGATAAAAAAAAGCAGACAAAATACACTATATATTTCATCATGTAAGTCTATAAAAAGTTATGCAAAGTAACTAATGAATCTTTACCATTTACCAAAGATAAATTTGCACACATTATTTTAAAATCCTGCTCTCACATACTTAAGTATCACAACTCATTCTATGTTGAGGTGAATTAGGGAAGTCAATCATTTTCCTTTTCACATTCAAATCTAAGATAATATTTTTAGGTTTTTTTTTTCTTTCCTCTAGCCACATCTCTTTCTTACTTGACCCTTGGATCATCTTCCATATAGCATGTGTCAGAATATCAGGCTATTTGTTTTGGAAGGAACATTTTTTATACCTAAGTATTTAGCATCCTTGAGCAAATGGATAAAAGTTCCAGGAAACAGTAAGATTTTTTAAAATTAGAATTCTGTAACATACTATTATATAGTGTTAATGATGAGAGTTCAGTAAGGCAGTAGGTAAAAAATATTCCATCAATATTTGTCATCAATAGTCAAATAAGATTTTTAATTGTTTTATACAAGAATTCTTTTTTGCTAATTTATGCATCTTACTTGTGAATTTTAAAGTATTTGTTAAGTATGGTAGGTAGTCCCCTAGAACTTTTCAAATGCTAGATACGCCTGAAGAATTTCCCATTAAAATTTTCTATCACTGATAAAAATCCTTGTTTCCTAAAATCGTTCATCTGTTTTCAATAAACTTCTTTACAGAATAACAGTATTATCATAGAAGCACTAGGAGATGCAACATCAAAGAACATTCTGAATAATAAATAATGACAATTAGAATGATCCAAAAATTATGAATTATCTGGTAACTCTGATAAATTATCTAATCATTTTTACCTATGTTTTATACCATATCAATTATAAACCATTCCCCAATTAAATATCTCTACAGGTTGTGTGCCAATCTATATATTGCAGTTATAAAATATCAATCTTTAAATCATGTTATTTATTATATAATTAGGGTTGTATGTGTTGCTAAGGTACAAAAAATAAATTAATTTTTATACAAAAGCCATACTTTTTGCTCCCTTGTAGCATCATGTATCTTTTATTTCTAAACTGAGTTACTTATATGCTATGAAAAGTAGAGATAATAAAGGATAAACATGATGTATGGATAAAATAAAGCTATTTTAATATTTCGTCAGGTTATATACACTTCACCTCATTGAAATGAAATCATTTTGATAACATTATGAAAAATATTTAAATTTTACCATGTGAATAATACATCTCTCAGCCATACTCACCATTCAGTAGACTGTACTGTAGGGGATTCACTTCTGATTATGTGACTGAAGACACTTACTGAATTATTGTTCCATAAAGGAGGCTTCATTTCCGCTATAAAAGAAAGAAAACTTCCTGTTAAAATATGTGCCTGTTATACAGGAGAATGGAAGCACTGTTAGTTTTTTTTTTTAAATAAACCCAAACTTAGCAAAAAAGTTGAAAGTAGAGTTGAGAGAACTTATTCAAGGGAGTCCAATAGAGAGGAAATTGCAGCCCTGATGCACGTCATCTCTAAATAGTGTATTTTTCCAATAAGCAAGAACATTCTAAGAGAACCTAGTACATTCATGAAATCAGACCATTGATATGAATACATGACTATTATCTAATCCTCAAACTCCATTGTAGTTTCAATCAAATGTCCCAATAATGTCCTTTGTAGCAAAAATGAGCTTCAACCATATGCATCCTTCAAGGAAACTGTCCATTTTTTCTAAGTTTTAAACTTACATAAAATTGTTCATAAAATTTTCCTATAATCCTTTCAATACGTGTAAAATCTGGAGTCATGTCCCCTGTCATTCCTGATATTGGTCGTTTGTGTCTTCTTTCTGCTCAGTCTAGGAAGAGGTTTATTAATTTCATTACTTTTCCCAAAGAACTAATTTGTGATCTCATTGATGTTCTCTATTGCTTTCATTTTCTCTGCTTTGATCTTTTGTGGGTCTCTTTATTTCTGCTTACTGTGGATTGAATTTGCCTTCTTTTTCTAGTCTTAAGGTGACAGTTGAAGTCATGACCTTGACAATTCACAAGTATAATTTTGACTCTCAAATGTCCCTCAGTTTGGCTTTGTGCTGTTACTAAATTTGGTTTCAACATCTCTGGTAGGAATATCACAGAAGCAAATATCACCCTTTTCTCAGTGTATTCTGTGATGTAGTCCATGGTTTCAGGTCGTCTTGTTTTTGATGGTGTTCACTTTGATCACTTATGGCCATTCCACAAGTTTTCATAGTAAAGTTTCACTTTTTTCCTTTGTAAAATATCCTTTGTATTGTCTCTGACAATAAGAGACCTCACTCTGATTATCCTTAATATATGTGATGAACCCCCCCTGTACATAGCCAGTCTCCCATCTTGGCCACCACCCTTTCCGCTCTTCCCCATCAAGTTTTCAAACCCCATTCCAAGTCTGTCTACTTCATCCACTCAGTTTCTGACACCCCATCCAAACTGGATCACTTTCTGCAGTGAGGCCCTCCTCATCAGTCCTCAGGAGGGAAGCCCCCTTCCTTTCAGTCAGGCACCGCCATGTGTCAGGTTTACCCACCCCAAAATGTGGACCTGCTCCTTGGCCTCTGACACCCCATGCTGGGCTACTTCCAGGTATGAGTGCTTCGGTTACCCCACCAGGACTCTGATCTCCAAACGTGACTGCCGCCCTTCCTGCATAGGTTCTGCTTCCACTTACAAGGCACTCTGTCTGTGGGAACTCCCTCCTCTCCTCACAGCACTCTGACACGCCACTCCGGGCTACCATGACTCAGCAGGTGACGTGGACACCTGCTTTATACTGTCCTCCCAACAGCTTTAAGAATGACTAGGTTGATCCAGGAAGGGGAAGGGATTACTGAAGAAATTCTTTTTTTTTTTTTTTAGAGGGCATCTCATATTTATTGATCAAATGGTTGTTAACAATAAAATTCTGTATAGGGAAGTCAATGCTCAATGCACAATCATTAATCCACCCCAAGCCTAATTCTCGTCAGTCTCCAATCTTCTGAAGCACAACGAACAAGTTCTTACATGGTGAACAAATTCTTACATCGTGAATAAGTTCTTACATGGTGAACAGTACAAGGGCAGTCATCACAGAAACTTTCGGTTTTGATCACGCATAATGAACTGTAAACCATCAGTTCAAATATGAATATTCATTTGATTTTTATACTTGATTTATATGTGGATCCCACATTTCTCCCTTTATTATTATTATTATTATTTTTACTAAAATGCTGAAGTGGTAGGTAGATGCAAGATAAAGGTAGAAAACATAGTTTAGTGTTGTAAGAGAGCAAGAAATTCTTAATGAATAAAATAACTTGTGTTTCTACTGTGATTTATTAAAGTATTCAAAAATTCTAAATGGTGTACCATCAATATATCAGACCAGAGGATGATTTTTGATTCTGTCATTAACCATAAACCCGACCATCTCAATTCAGTCAAAGAACACTGCACTTAGCTAAAAACCATAGAGATTTACTAAATCTAAACTGTGGGAGCCTTCAGTGGATTCAAAGGACATTTTACATTTCAATTATTTTTTTAATTAAAGTATCCTTGATATTCAATCTTATATTGATTTCAAGTATACAACACAGTGGTCCTACAGTCACCCATATTAAATCCTCACCCCCCCACTGCAGTTACTGTCAACATGTGAAAATGTTACGGAAGCAGTGCTTTTATTTTCCATGCTATACTACTATCCCTGTGACCAATTTATGACTGAAAATTTTTGTGCCCTTTTATTCCCCTCACCCTCAACTACTCACCCCAACCCCTCCCCCATAGTAGCTTTCTTCTTTCTCAGAACTGCTTTGTTCTTTCTCAGAACTGCTTTGGCTATATGGGGTCTTTTGTGGTTCTACATGAATTTTAGAACTATTTGTTCTAGCTCACTGAAAAATACCATTGGTATTTTGATAGGAATTGCACTGACTCTGTAAATTGCTTTGGGCAGGATGGCCATTTTGATGATATTAATTCTTCCTATCCATGAACATGGTATCATTTCCATTTATTGGTTAGTTTCTCTCGTGAAGAAAGTATAGGTCTTTCACCTCCTTGGTTAGGTTTATTCCTAGCTATTTTATTCTTTTGATGCAGTTTTAAATAGAATTGTTTTCCTGTTTTCTGTTTCTGCTAGTTTGTTGTTAGTATATAGGAATGCAACAGATTTCTGTGTATTAATTTTGTATCCTGCAACTTTGCTGAATTCGGTTATTAGTTCTAACCATTTTTTGGTGGAGTCTTTAGGGTTTTCTATATGTAATAATATCATGTCATCTGTAGACAGTGATAGTTTTACTTCTTCCTTCCTGATCTGGATACCTTTTGTTTCTTTTTCTTATCTAATTGCTTTGGATGTTATTTCCAATACTCTGTTGAATAAAAGTGGTGAGGGGATATCCTTGTCTTGTTCCCAAGCTTAGAGGAAAAACTTTTACCTTTTGGCTACTAGGTAGGATATTAGCAGTGGGATTGCCATTTATGACTTTGTTATGTTGAGCTATCTTCCCTTTATACTTATGCTAAGAGTTTTTATCACAAATGGATGCTGAATTTAGTCAAATGCTTTTCTGTGTCTAATGGGATAATCATGATTTTCAGCCTTCATTTTGTTAATGTTGTGGATCACACTGATCTGCAGATAGTGATCCATATTTGCATCCCTGGGATATGTCACAGTTAATCATGGTGTATTATTTTTTTAGTGTATTGAATGCTTTAGAGACCCTTCATACATGGTAAATCTATAACCATAGACATATTCTAGGTGTTTAACAAATACTCATTAAATGTTAGACAAAGATACCTCAAAATTAATACCACATTATAAACTATTTTAGACCTAATTTAATACAGCAAATATAATACACCTAACCTAATATATATATATATATATATATACATATATATATATATATAAATTGCCAAATAACCAAAGTGACTTTAATAGATTTATTGCTCCCCTTAAACACTAACATAAAAATAAAAATCTGTAATTTTGTACAGAAATTGAGGTAAAACATTGATCAAAACTTACTACACAGTAATAAAGAGCAATGCTTACCTAGTTCCATACATGTTATTCCAAGAGACCAAATATCTACTTCAGTACCATATTTTTGTTCTTCATTCTCCTTGGCTAAAATTACTTCTGGGGCCATCCTAAAACATAAAATGTCACTTAAAGTTAAAAAAGAAAAGAAAAGTATACTATTCTTTAAAAACGTAATGACCGTCTACATGGAGAATACCTGTGTGAATTCCAGATGATATAACTGGACATAAGAATTCTTGTAAAGGGAAATAAATGCATTACAGGTTGGGAGGTAAATATTTACCATTGCATATACAGTGTTAGACTTATTCTCACCATTTGTCATGATCATGGAACAGCGTCCTGGAGGAAAGATTACCCAGAGCAGGGTTGTATTCTGCATCAATTCAAGTTTGCAGATTCTAATATTGTATATCTTTTTTGCCAGTGAATCTCAAACATTTTCATTTTAGTATCTTACTACAAAAGTCTAAGTTTTGCTTGAAAGAGGGCATTTTATCACTGGCACTTGTTTCCTTGAAGTAAACAAGCTCACTACATTTAGCTGAGAAAATATCTGCCACAATAAGCAACAACGAATAAGCAGTTTGTCAGTCTTTTTTGCAAATAGGAGTAGTGTTCTGTGATAAAAGTGGCTACGACAGCCACTCATAACTAAATAAATCATACAATTATTAACTTTGTAGGTGTCTTGGTTATAAAATGAAATGCTCATTCACATCTTCAGCTAGACTCTAATGTTCTCACTGGTATGCTTCACCTTATACTTCCTTTGTACTTGTTGTTAAGCACAGACAGACATTTAGAACAGTTTCTGACTGCTTAGTAAGATTGTCACCAGGCGTATGTGTGTTCCTCTGTGTAAAAACATGTAAATATTTACACAGTGCTGTGTTCCTAATATACTATATACAAATTAATACATATGTAACTTCCAATTGCCAATAATAGTGGGCTTCTAATGTGTTAAGATGTTGAAGTAAGCTTGGGGAGTCAGTAAGTTCAACAAAGTTAAAAAAGTAGTTTTGTTTTTAATGCACAACTTTCTAGCTTCTTTCTAGTATAAAATATTGATCACTGATTTGTAAAAGGGGACCACTAAGAAGAATTATTTCTCCAAAGAACCCTTTTTTTATACAGGGGAAGAGGATTCTATCTAAACTGGGGTTCAACATAAGAAAGTTTTGGTCATACAGAACAGTAGCCTTCAAACTTTTTATTTTCTTACTTCCAATGAATTTATTTTTAAAATGTATGTGCTTGTACATTTTTGAGTTGGTATCAAAATTTTATAAACTTAGTTGCAAAGGATATAATGCACACATATGTATATACATTATTTTGTAAACATGCTTTACAGATATTTACAACTTGGAGCTGAGGACCTAGCTCATTCAATTTATTAAAAACACTGCTGTATAATAACCTAACTAGCAAACCCAGTCTGCATGGTCATATCAACCATTCAAATCAGAATTATTTTCTATCAGGAAATGCCAAACTTCATTTTTCAATGTAAATAACATGTTAATGTGTCCTCATGGCAATTGTCCCAGTTATAAATGAGGTAATTTATGATCCACTAGAAAAGAAGATAGGAGGGAAGATAATTGGGGAAAAGAGCAAGGAGTAAAAGGAAGTGAAGAGAGATGAC
Source organism: Manis pentadactyla (assembly GCF_030020395.1). Classification (NCBI taxonomy): domain Eukaryota; kingdom Metazoa; phylum Chordata; class Mammalia; order Pholidota; family Manidae; genus Manis; species Manis pentadactyla. The sequence goes on from NC_080022.1 coordinate 148,740,731, forward strand.
TGTGAAGGCAGAGGGCCCTTGCCAAAACTTTGTATCCTAATGCTTCAATATTTCTGATGCTATATATTCTAGATATTATGTATTCTCAAGTTGTCCCTCTGGCGATGGTTTGAGGCTTTTAATCCTCAGAACAATGCATCATTCTACTTTCAGGATGGGTGAGAAGCCTTTCTTTAACAAAGTGGGAGTTGGGAGATTTGAAAGGTAAGTGGAAAAGAAGATGCAGTAGACCTAAGACACCTCTCAACATATACAGAGAGAAAACACCTATGGAAGTTGAAGATGTGGAAAATTATTCCCTTCAGACTTGCTGGCATTAATATGGAATTATTTATGTATAAAATTAGATGATGTCTAGAACTCGCTTCAAATAACTGGAGGTGGAGGGAGGGCAAGAGGAGCAAGAACACAGAGCAGCTGGGCCCCGGGCTAGTGCTGTTAGGCTGAGCTGACCACTGTGTGAGCCTTCCTTATATTTTTGTCTATTTCCCTGTATACTTGAAATTCTCCAGAATGAAAAATTAAAAAAAAATTCGTAGTTAGCTACCAGTCTTCAGATACTCTTATTCAGAGATACTGACACACAGTAAGTATAAATCTAAAGAAAATTTCCACTTAGCACTTCTATCCTCTCCCTTCTTAAATATTTAAATGTTTTCACTCCTACACCCAATACATGATGTAGATGATAACAGGAAAGAAACATTGGGGGGACAAATGAAACAATAGGAGATACAAGGACAGCACTCCAAATCTATATCTGAAACTAACTATAGTGCTTAGAGTAATGTCTAAAGCAGCACTGTATTTCCAAGAAAAAAGATAAAGCATCTGAAAAAAGTACAACCACACACTGCCTATTTCAATTATGAGGATCAATACCAGACAGGACTATTCTTACCAATATGGCGTTCCCACAAAAGAACTGGCAGGAGAGACCATGGAAGCCAATCCAAAATCAGCAAGTTTCACCTGGCCTTGTTCTGTCAGAAGGATATTTGCTGGTTTAATATCTCTGGGTTTAAAGAACACAGAAAATTATTTGTCTTTCCTTCATAAGATTATACTGAAAATGATAAAAATCATATAAAATTTTATAAAACACAGGAGAAATCAGAATAATTAAGGCCTTCGATAATCTCTCAGTTGAGATGAGAATTAAGATCCAAATTAAGAAGTGAGATACACAGAATTCCTGTAAGTATATAGTAACAATTTTCTAAAAGAGAAGATAAAATAGCAGTAGAAACAGAAGAAAAAATTAGGTAATTAATAGCACATACTCTATATTTGAGTTCCTGTTTATTGGTACAAATAATGGTTTAAAAAATTTAGCTGAACATTCTTACATAACTGTAAGATTTCTGAGTATACCCTTAACATTAAAATGGAAAAAAAGAATCTCATGCCCTAAATTTGTTTTTTTTAATAACTCATATCTTTCCAAACTTTAGCATAGTTCTCCTACCTAAATATGAAATGAAAACTGAAACACATAGATAAGGTAATATCAATGATCCCAAATTTACTTTTAAGCTCTTTTCTAAATCAACAATGTACAAGTGAACTAAGAAAATTATAATGGGATTGTATGCCCAATGGGTACCATACATTCAAAAAGAAATAAATTTCTAAGCACTTGTCAATTCATACTACATAGTACTATAATGGATATAATAGTAAGTCAATCTATTTTCGTCCATTTGATTTTGTTAACAAATGGATAGGTTCTTTGAAGTTGAGAAGACCTTAGGTTTTACTTCCAACTCTTTCGGTTCTCTTATTTACTATGCATGTGGATTCTCTTGGACCTTAGTATTCTCATCTAAAAAACTGATAACCCATTAATTTGCAATGACTCTACTATATAAGTTTACTCTGTATTGTCTGGTTCACATAGATAATTTAAAAAATGCTAGCTTCCTTCTAAAAGCAGGGAAAACCAATACCAATGCTAAAAATGTAGTTTATGATGGTTTAATCTTTAAGTTACTATTCACTATCAAGGATTATCTCAAAAGCATAGAGTCTTAAGTAGCTTTTACTTGTCTCTGTCATGGAATCAAATCTGGCATTATGAGTCACCAGGAGGACAAAAGATCTAGGTTAGTTCTAGTCTAATCTATCTTGCTTGTAAGCTTTGGGAAGTTAGTCACAAATTGGGGCATCAGTTTCTTCATCTGTAAAATGAAAAGAGTAAGAATACATCATCCCAATCGTCTTTTCCACTTCACAAATTAAATTATTCTATAATTAAATTTCTATCACAAATCTATAAAGTGCACATACTTCAGACAGCCTGGCAGCATGTGTAGAAAAAGATAAAAATTATCCTCAACAAAGAGATCAAATAAATTAGTATATTCTTTTTAAGACATGGATAACCTAAAAAAAATATGAGTTTGTAAAACTCCAGAATACTTTCATTTACCTAAAACAAATAAAGCTTTCAGGATTAATAAATTCTAGGTCTGATAAATTCAATAAGCCATTTGCTTATTGACATATGATCATTTTTAAAGTACTTACCTATGGATCATGGTATGAGAATGTATGTAGGCTAATCCCTGGAGAGCACCATGTGTAATTGCTGCTATTTCAATTTCTTGTAATGGCTTTTTGTGAACTTAAAATAAGAATTCATTTGAAAATGGTTATTCTATAGAACATTTCTATTTAAAAATATATATACACATATCTAATATATGGGGAAATTTTTAAAAACTAATATTTAGCAAGAAGGAACTTTTTGCTTTCCAAGATAATAAAACAAGGCAATTTAACTTTATAACAAGCATGCAGTTGTGCCTATTTGTTATAGTTCACAGGCAATTTTCCTCAAAGTTAACAAACAACATTTAACAATTATTTTGTGATTATAAAAACAATGAAAGAGAAGTTTTCCCTTTTTATATTCCTACATATCTTCTTTCTGAACAGAAGGAACCAATCAAGTTTAATGATAAAGAATGCAGAAAAATGCCTGTTAAATCATAATGAACGAAAACTCATCTGTATGCTAAAACATAATATTTAATGAGGACAGTGCACACCATGCTGAGACTCTAGAAAAGACAAAGGTTTTCACTCTTCCTGAAAAGTTTTAACATTATTAAAAAAATCTCTTACTGAACAAATTCTCATTTTATTATACTAATACTTTTCTTTTCTTAATAAATAAAGGAAACTTACCTTTCAGAAAATCTGAAACAGATCCTGTACAATATTCCATTACAAGCTACATGGGAAAAAAATGATAAAATCATTAAAATACACTACTAAAATTAAAAGATTCTATATGAGATAAAACAAATTCAGCAAGGAGATCGAGAAGATACTTTGAAGTGAAACAAACTCTGATTATCAATTACCTGTAATTACACATTTTGTGAACTTGTTAAATGCATACATGAAATTAAGCCAATACTACATTAATCTTTTATAATGCCAACATAGAACTGCTTGTAGATGTGTGTTTCATATAATTACTAACTGAAGCTATAAAGGAATATACATATTCTATTAATATTAACCTATAGTAGCAATACTGGTATTGTTAGGAAGCAGAAAATTATCCTCTGGTACTATATATACGAAGTTTAGGTTACAGTTTAAATCTTTCCTATAAAGCCAACACAGCACACCTGTTATGTGCAAGGTATTTTATATATATTAACTAATTTAATCCTCATAACCACATTTGGAAGTAGACCCTATTATCATCCTTGTTTTACAGATGGAGAAACCTGAAAGACAGAAAGGCAGTCTACCCTGTCAGCCACTGTTTTTTCTTTAACCACAGCCTCAAATTTAGGAGTACCATCACCACTAAATTAAACCAAATGTTACAAATCTAAATCTAAGTTCAGTATATTAAAATGATAACCAGCTATAGCTTATTAAAAATAAAAGGTCATAGGATTATCATGTATATAAATGTTGAATCACTGTGTTGTACACCTGAAACTAATGTAATACTGTGTGTCAACTACCCTTCAATAAAAAATAATTATCTAAAAAAAAATAATAATAAAAAAAATAAAAGGTCATTCCTGTTGAAAGAAAATTTAGCCTTCCTCTTAAAAAACATAATTACTATGCCTATACTGTTGTAAGATTACTACCTTATCTTAGTTTAAACAATGGGGCAAAATTAATTTCCATTTTCTGCAATAAAATGTCTCAATTTTCTACCTTTAGTATCATTCAGCCAAAGAATCACAATCAGTTCAGATTTCTTCAAGATTCACCACCGACATTTCACACAAGATCCTTGTGGTTAAATAGTTTACAATACATTTATGTCAAAAATATATGCTGATTTTCATCCTTGAGTGATAGGATTGTTCTCAACAAATGTTTGATAAAGCATTTGAAGAATGATACCGCTAACATACATCAGAACATTTTCCCATGCATGTAATGATCAGGTGAATCTCTGAAGTAAACTGGCAAAAGTTCTATTATCTCCTACTGCCCAAGAGTTCCAGGAAAAGCTGCTCCTCCTTTCTCGGTATGAACTGACATTTCAAGGTGTTTGTGCATGGCTTTACACGACTATTTTGAGACATTTTAGAATTAATTATAAACTAAACCTACTAAAATTACAGCAAGGGGAGAACAGATACCTACCCATGCTGTGTGCTCACTTAAATAGCAGCCTTTGTATTCTATAATGTTGGGATGTTTTAATATTTGTAGAATCCTGACTTCCTTAATAATGTCCTGCCATTTCTGTGGGGAGAAAAAAAGAATACAGGAAATAATTAGGAACAGTTGCTTTTCCTTAGAAAGCTATACAAGTAAAAAAGTAATTATTAGATCAAAATGTTAATAAGAACATACAACTTTGTTTCATTTGTAATATTTAAATGTCAAACTAATACATTTTAAAGAACTTACATCCGTATAGTTTACAACTCAATTACATAAAATTCATTCCAGGTAGGACATATTTTTATTTTCATAAAATTTATTATCAATGAGTCTTATTAAAATTTTACAACCACACACAAGCCTGTTGAAAACTATATACTATATTAAGTGGTTTTTCTTCAAAAGTTCAACCTCTCCCTTCTTTTGTGCAACTTTACTGTGGCATAATTTACATACCTTAAAGTTCAGCTGTTGTGTTTTTGGCTTATATTGTCTACCGAATGTTAAGTTTTTTCTGCTGTTTAAACTCAAATCAAGTAATTACCTAAATTCCTTGCACATATTCTAAAATGCTAGTGAACACTTAGGTTATAACAGAGGGAAGTTCACAGAAAAACCAAGCAGCATGAAAACATTTTCCTACAGGGTTTTAGGAAGAGCCTTCCCATTGATGCCTACTAGTAAATAACAGATGAACCTTCAGCAATTAAAGCTACTCTGTGACAACTTCAGAAACTTAGGCCATATCCTAACTATAGTTACTTCTAAGAAGCAATCAGGGAACTCTGAAAATACAGGTACTTGGGCCCATACCCAGAGACTCTAGGAGCTTAGTAGATGTGGGATGGGAACTTGGAATCTGTATTTTGTTCTTGTTTCAGCTTTTCCAAGCTTTACCACTCACTTGTATCCTATTTCTAAAGGTAGGGGAACTAGAATACAGAACTTTAAGAAATGTTTTGTACTAGAATTTAAGATCCTATATCTCCTATGTTATTTCATAAGCCCTCAACAAAATAGAGCAGAAGATATTGACAGTGTAAAATGTGTAAGCTGGAAGATGCTAAGTTTAGAAAGTGTTTTATGGGCTTTACATTTCAAATTTGAATGCTCTGGGAGCAAACTCTCAAAACAAAACAAAACAAAGCTAAAACCTGTATTCTTCAATGTAAAAAACACTTCCAGGAAGGATACAATATTAGATGAGAGGAGATGCTGCCCTAGGTGAAACTTTTTGTTCTAGGCGTGACTAATTAAACAGACTCCAACACAAGTTGGCTAGGAAAGCTAGTTGTAAAGTTATGCTATGGAATGGCAAATAAAATTACAGTAAACTTGTAAAAAATGGAGTTTCTTTAGGGGTTTTAGAAATTATTAAGGGTTTTTTTAGGTATCAACATAATGGAACAGTGATCAATCACAACAGTGTTATCATACCCATAAGTGTGATTATCACAAAAAACAAGATTTAACATAAAATAGGGATTCCAGAAATATACAAAACCAAAACCTTTAAAAATTAAAGACTGATCCAGCAATTCTACCTCTGGGCCTATACCCTGAAGTATTAAAAGCAGGGACTCAAAAGAAATATTTGTGTACCTATGCTCACAGCAGCATTATTCACAATGACCAAGGGGTAGAAGCAACGAAGTGTCCATTTACAGATGAGGGATGTGCAAAATGTGGTGTTTTTACACAGACACACACACACAGTCAGAAGCACACACAACAACATGGATGAACTTTGAGTGCACTATAGTAAGTGAAACAAGCCGTCACAAAAGGACAAATAGTGCATAATTTCAATTACATGAGATACCTAAAGGAGTCAAATTCAGAGAGACAGAAAGTAGAAAGGTGATTTCCAGGGGCTGCGGGGAGAGGGAATGAGGAGTTATTGTTTGATGGGGGTAGAATGTCACTTTTGCAAAGTGAAAGAGTTCTGCAGATGGATGGTGGTGTTGGTTGCACAGCAATGTGAATGTCCTTAACGCCACTGAACTTACACTTAAAGTGATTAAGATGGTAAATTTGTTTTGTGTACTTTACCACAATTAAAAATAATTAAATTTTTGAAGAATTAAAGAAACAGATAACACTTAGGAAGTAGACATTTTATAAACTTATGCAATTAAGAACTAATCAGAATACTGAAGAACAAAAGTACATGCAATACAGTATCAATAATTTTATTTTTCAGATTATTACCCACTGCCTTATTTTTCAGACTAGATATATGCTGTCTGATGATTATTTGAAACAGCCATTAGATAATTTCTCTACCATTAAAAATTTATATCCAGTATACTTACTGTCAAATGTACCTTATTCTAGTTTACTTTCTTAGACATGATAATCCCTCTATTATAGAATAAACTGCTAAACAACAATTAAAAAAATTAAACTCGTGTCAGCAGCACATATATAAAACAATTAAAAGTAAGGGACACAGTTGGGAGGTTTCTGGAATGTCAGGAATGTTGTTTACGGCTCTAGGTACAATTTAAATGGGCACATTGAGTCTGTGGGAGAAAATTCACTGAGATATACACTTAACATTTGTATGTTTTTCAACATTAAAAAAAAAATTCCCACCTATACCCAATTTAAAATGGTATGGCTTTCTTTAACATGCCAATACACACATATATATTTCACCTACCTTCGTAGACTGCATTCCAGTATAAGATAATTTCTTGATAGCCACCACTTCATTGGTGCGCACATCTCGTGCCTAAAAAAGACATAAGAGCATTGTAAAAATTATCAGATTAAATCTGGGAAATCATTTCTTTGAGAATAAAAGCATTTATAAACTACCATGTCAAAAAAGATATCAAAACTGCTTTTAAAGACCATTAAAAAAATAACTAAATAGATAGCAAAAAACATCAAATTATCAAGGAGCTGGTACTTTAGAAATAAAAATAATGAATGTTCATCTTTGAATGAGCTAGTTGAGAGGAAAAATATAGAAATTTGAATAGAACTGTAAACAAAAAAAATGACTAGTACATACAAGTCTATGCTAGGCCTGTTAACTTCAAAATTTCAATGAAATGGACAATTCTCTAGGAAAGAACTACTAAAATTGCTCTAGAGAAGAAAATTTGAGTAAAACAGTGGTGGCAGACTGAAAAGAATACTAATCATCTTTAAAATAGTTGTGAGTGGAAAAGTTTCACCAGAGAACTTCCCAGGATAAAAGGGGAGAAAAAAGGAAAGCTATCCCATTAATTTTATGGAGACAGTCTAACCCAGCAACTAAACCCTCCCCAGCAGCACAAAACAGAAACTTAGGTACCAATTTGACTTATAAATTTAGACAAGGGAACTCAAAATAAAAATTTTTAATCATATATTACAGGGCATTAAAACAATATTTCATTTGGATAAAATACATTACCATAGAAGTACAAAATTTTGATACAGGAAAACATTTCAGAATTTGCCATATTTTTTTACAAATCAAAGGGGAAAAATATATACATATATATATATATATATATATATATATATATATATATATATATTCAATAAATGCTGAAAATGCAGAAAAGGCCCAACTCCAAATGTATTCAATGCAGGGAAGACCAAACTCTTAGAAAACCTACACGGGAAAGGTAATTCCTCAACATGATAAATCATGTCTATTGTAAACAACTATTAACTAGAATTAAGACAAGACAGCTAAAATGCTACCACAATTACTATTTACCACTGTTCTGGAAATTTTGATAAAATAAAAGCATAACAGAAACATGAAAGTTAACTCTTTAGAAACTAAGAACCAAATTCTCATTATGTGTTTAAAAAAGATTATATGTAAAGAAGGCACAAGAGGATAGCTGCAAAATATTTCAAATGAGTTCACTAAAAAGGGTTAATCATCTCTAGACATCTGTGGAAGAATTCATCTTCAATTCAGTCTTTAATGAATTCCCAAAGATAAAATGTTTTAAATTTAAAATTAGATTATGGTGATAGCTACAAAATTCTAACTTACTAAAAATCTATGCAATGCACACTTAAAATTGGTGAACTTAGAGTATGGAATTTAAATCTCAAAAAAACTGTTAAAAAATTAGACAAGCACATATATATACATATATTCTTTTAAGTGGGTCCTGGGAACAACTAATGACATTCCAATTTCACTTACTGGCAGACTGGTTAATGAAAACGTGCACCACTTACCATAATGGGTGAAGTGGATCTATCTGCATAAGATCTTGAATATGAATTTATTTTTCCAAAATGTTCTCTACTCATCTATTTGTGAGCCCCTTGATTTTAGGCAATAGGTCTAACCAGCTATTTTAGGCAATAGGTCTAACCATTTGAATGGGTGTAATTCAATAGCTTTTAGTACACTGACAAATACATGGCAATACTGATTGATATGAAAGATACATGCAATTTACTGATAACTACAATTTTAGAACGTTCATTACCTCAAAAAGAAACTCCAAATTGTTTCATTTAAAAATGATTAAAATGGTAAATTTTATATTATGTGTATCTTATCTCAAAATTTTTCCCAATTAAAAAAAAAGAAACAAAACCCCCACACCCTTTAGTTATCACTCTCCTATCCCTTTTCCTCACCCCTTCAGCCCTAAGGAACAGCTAACCTACTTTCTGTGTCTCTGGAGATTTGCCCATTCTGTACACTTTGGAACCATATAATATACAGTCTTTTGTGACTGGCTTCTTTGACTTAGTATAATTTTTCAAGACTTGTGACCAGTGAATGTTGAGCATCTTTTCATGTGCTTTTTGGCCATTTGTACATCTTTGGGGAAATGTCAATTCAGATCCTTTGCACATTTAAAAATTGGGTTGCCTTTTTATTATTGAGTTGTAAGAGTTCTTTATATATTCTAGACACAAGTCCCTTAGCAGACATATTATTTCAAATAATTTCTCCTATTCTGTTGGTTGTCTTTGCACTGTTTTGAAGCATAGAAGTTTTACATTTTGATCAAATCCAATACCTATGTTTTTCTTTTGTTCATGCTTTTATTGTCATTTCTGAGAATCCTTTGACAAAACCAAGGTCATGCAGTTTTACCCTAAGAGTTTTATAGTTGTAACTGTTATATTTAGGTCTTTGATACATTTTAATGTATGAGTAAGAGGTAAGGGTCCAATTTCACTGTTTTGCTAAAGAGCTACCTTTCTAATTAGCACAAGATAAAGTTCAAAAGTGGGTATACTGAATGCAGTGCAGTATCCTGGAGTAGATTCCAGAACAGAAAACAGCACACAGACTGGGAAAATCTGAATAAAGTATGTAGTTTAGTTAATAGTATCAGTGTATCAATGTTGATTTCTTAGTTTCGATAAAGGTGCTGTGGTTATGAAACTTGTAAACTTTAAAGGATTTGGGTGAAGATTATAGGGTAAAACTCTTTACTATTATTGCAAAATCTGCAAATCTAGTATTACTTTAAAACAGTACGTTAAAGTCATGGTAATTTATTAAAATCCAAACTCATTAGATTACATTACAATTAAATCAGATTAAGATGAGATTACGTTTGCCTATCACACAGACACACAAAAAAAACCCACAGAAAAATATTTAATGTCCACAGTCATGTTTCTCTCTCCCTTCAGGACTACAAATTGTGCTTACTCATCATGTTTTATTCATCTTTCTAATCTGGAACAATTTGCTCAACCCTTCCTTGTCTTTTGTAACACTGGCAGTTGTCGAGACTACATAGCAGCACTTACCTTACTAAATTTGTGTTTGTCTGAAGCTTTTCCAAGATTAGATTCTGGTTACACATCTCTGGCTGAAATACTACAGGAGTTATATTGTGTCCTTTCCAGAGTATCATATCTGGACACATACAATGTCTGTTCATCACTGGTTACTAATTTTCATCACCCACTCAAGGTATTTGACTGTTTCTTTCCAATGTATATAGTTATAACCCCTGTTTCCTACTTTGTATCTAACAAGCAATCCGTGGAGAGATACTTTTATACTATATAAATATCCTGCTCATCAAACTTTCCCCCTAGGTTTAGCAACCACTGAAGATTCTACCCAAAACAATCTTTGCAATGATTGCTGCAATCTTCAAAATGCTGGTTTTTCCCAACTCTATCATTCCCTTCACACGTATCAGTCAGCATTCTATTATAAAGAAAAGCCCTCCCTTTCCAACTATCTATCCATCCTTCATCTATCATGGAAATTAGGAATTCCTATTTTATTCAATGGGTTATAATCAATAGATGTTTATGTTGATGCTCAAATTGTTCCAGATCTGGCCAGTGGGAGCACCTTCAAGCTGGTTCTAGCATCCTCTTGAAAGGGCCCTTTTTTTTTTTTTTTTTTTTTTTTTTTAATAATTATTTTTTATTGAAGGGTAGTTGACACACAGTATTACATTACATGAGTTTCAAGTGTACAACACAGTGGTAGAACATTTATATACATAATTCTAGGTTCCAGCTATCACCCTACCAGGCTGTTACAATATCTTGACTATATTCCTTATGCTATACATTACATCCCGGTTACTAATTTATTTTACCATTGGAAGTCTGTCCTTTTTTTTTTTTTTTTTTTTGTGAGGGCATCTCTCATATTTATTGAGAAAGGGCCCTTTTTTTTTAAAGCACTTTTTAACCTTCTGGTACAAGATATTCTAGAGCTTATCTTTAATGATCCCTGTCCCCACAATAGAATGAACCATTACTCCAAGAGCTCTTGATCCATGTAGTGAGGAATTCAAGATCTGAGTGCTAAGTGTGCTTGTTGCTACTGGGATATCAATGCAACTAGAATCTTACAGAAGAGAGAGCTAGGAAATATATATGTCATACAATTAGTTCATATTAATGCCACAAATTCCTATCCAATACTTGTCTAGTTCCACATGGTTCTTCCTTACTTTCGCCAATTTCCTATTTCTATCATTCTTTCAGTTAGGATCTGACTCCAAATGACATCAAAATTACTCACTGCTCAATCTTGAAACACACAGTTTCAGAACTGTCACACCCATACCAATATGAAACAAATTTACTGAGAAGAGTTCAAGATTTGTTTGCAGTTTCCTCTTCCCAAGGAGACAGAGGGTATAAAGTTAAAATACTGTGTATGAAAGTTACTCGTATTAGTTTTGGTTTTTACTCCAATGTGGTTATAGCCCAAATACAGTTGGATTCATTGTTCCTGCTTGCCTTTTCATGACTCCCCCATACATAATGACTTAATTTAAACTTTTAAGTATATAGAATATTTATTATCAAAAGAGGTAAAACAAGTTATCATTCTGTCCTCTATGTACTTCTTTCTAGTCCCCACACTATCACCATTCTGTATCTTGAATAGTTGTTGTATGGCATATAACTTGTCTAATTTCATCGAACTATACATTTAATATATCTGTATTTACTGTATATAAATTATACTTAATAAAGTAAGTCAATTAAAAAATACTACTGACACTCATTGAAGGGCTACATGACAGGGATCTTTTCAACAGGGTTCTCTTATTGGGCCCATTTCTAAGAGTCTGTATATTTTTTTCCTTTATTATTCTATATTTCTCCACATTAGTATTAAGGAGAACAACAGGAGAAGTGTACATTCAGACAAAACTGTAACACAGAAAAAAGGTTGTTTATGAAATACCTGTTTCTGAGTGCCTCTTCCCTTATTCTGTGTCCAACTCAGAAATCAACAAACATAACCTACATCACACACACACATAAAGCATGTGTACACAAAAATATTCTGAAGGATGTTTATCTAAATTTTAACAGCAGCTCTCCTTGGGTAGGAAAATTACAGAGGGAATTTTTACTACCTTATTTTTACCTCTAATTTACAAATGGGAAATAAATAAAAAGTTCAAATTGTTGCAAATTTGGAACACATTTTCTCTGAGGAAATAATATTTCAAATTGTTGTTTTATTCTTAAGGTACCCTTTAAAACTAAAAAACTAAATCTGTAATACTACCAAAATTTTAACATCTATACAAAACTTGTTGCTGAGGAAAAAAAAGCAGTCTTAATAGGAAGAAATAATGAATGAATAATAATGAAATGTGTGTACGGGACTTTACGTAAGTCAGTATTTTGCAATATTTGAATCAATAGCAATGTAAGTCATAAAACTGCTAAAGTAGTGTAAACAACATGGAAATTAAAGCAGAATATCTTTCCCATTTTTTCAATAATCTAAGAAGCTCAATAAATAAAATGACCTTTTCACATATACCTAATGCAAGTAACTATAAAATAGACTATTGCCTATATCTCTTTGTATTACTGATTTTTACTCTTCCAGGACTGGATATTAAATAAACGCTGGTCACTGACATTAAGCCTTTAACACTTACAGAGTACACTGCTCCAAAGCTCCCATGGCCAACTTCTCTGAGATCTGTGAAGTGCTTCTCTGGATCTTCTTTGGAGAAGAGCTCTGCAATTTCAGGGTCCTTCAGGCCCTCTGTTGGGATAGTCGACGGCATCCTGCTGGGCAATCAGCTGTCTGATTCTAATGGTATAGCGCTATCCCAATCCTTGGTTCATCCATATGAATGAAGCCACTTTGGCATAAACTATTGTAGAGAAATAAGAAAAGAAAAAAGGAAAAGCAAAAGTCGTTAAGAATAATTAGTATAACATCATTTTCTGACTACATATATAAAATTATTTTAGACCTGGAATTTCACTGAAAAGAAGTGTTGCCTACTAGGGCAGGAGTCTTAAACCCGGCTCATCATCACAATCACCTACGCTGCTTTAAAAAAAAAGATTCCCACTATACATAGTATGTAAGTACATACTATACATACACTTCTAAAACTTAGATAAATCTTTACGTCCTGGAAGGTTTTCTGTATCAGTACTTAAAGATTTATCTAACTCTGATGCAATAAGCTCATCAGCAAAAGAGATAAATATAGTAGGAAGACCATTAAAAACATGCCCAACAACTCAAAATGTACCCATAATATGTTTCTGACAACAGGAAGATTCCCACCTATTAATGACCTGCAAATGCAAGAAAATAAGACAATAGGTTTAATTTGTTAAATTAAATCAGTGAGATTTCTTTTCCTTTCAGATACCACATGGCAGTGTTTAATCAACTTTAACACAGACATTCCTAAGAAAAATGAAATGCGAGAAAGTAATGAATTTAACATAGATAGATAACTGTTTCCTTCATAACCTGATTCACATTAAAATATGGCCTCATCAAATCTGCTTCCTTACATAAGTAGATACACTACAGAATTCCTGGTGGTTCTGATAGCAGTTCCTTTATATCACATTACCAAATTTTAAAAATGACTGCCATAAATGAGAGGCTTCAGAACCTGGTTCTAGAATGACACTGCTTAGATAGGAATTCTGGCAACAATTATTTACCAACTATGAATTTGGGTAGCCTCATTTTCCAAATCTATAAAATGAAAGAAATAACCTACCTCCTAGGGTAGCTGTGAGGGTTAAATGAGTTGATAAATGTTAAGTACAGACTAGTACTCAGGAACAACGAGCAGTACATTAAATGTTAGTTATCATGACCTCCTTAAATGTACCAATTAAAATGAAAAACTCCAAAATTGATTTCATTAAACTCATAAGGGAAAATAAAGCTCTAGCCAGTTCTTTCCATGCCCAAAGCATATTTTTTTAATTTTTAAATGTTTAAAATTTTTTTAATTTCAGAAATTTTTTAAACTAAAGAAAAAATTTTAAGCCTGTCTCATTTTTAGTGAAGTCAACTGAACCAATTATGTTTGTTATTAAACTTCTAACTACATAAAACACATTTACATATATTTTGCTCCTCCCTAAATTAATACTACATTGCAGTAAAAACTCAAATCATTAGTTTGTATTCCTTTTCTAACATATTTTCAAAGCTGCCCCATATTCTACACTTTTACCAATCTCTCTGCTCTGGAAGTTAGTTCCCTGGAACAGAGCTTCAATTACAATTCTTCCAAGAATATGTGACCACAGGAAAGTCTCCTAACTTATCACTTCTAAAATGAGGAGACTGAAATAAAATCTATATAAACTCTTACTATATACCTGTGAAAAACAAAAAGCCTTTTATGTTACTTAAGACTGTATTTAAGAACTTTGAATTATCAAATTATAGTACCTTTATTACAAGCATTATTTTACATAAAAATTTGTAAGTCCCTGCATGATTTGCATCTTCTTTTCTATCTGCCTAACAAATTCACACTCAAAATCTTTCAAAATTTAGATTAAAGGTAATGTTTGTGAAGTTTTAACTCCAGTAGGATGAGCTGGTCACTGTCCCTTCATGCCCCAAAACATCCTTCAGCATTTACTACACCATAAGTGTCCCTCTGCTCTAGACAAGTGGGCACAGTGTGACTCATTCATCTTTACATAACCTCTGTACATCCTACACACTATCTCTTACAGTTAATATGCAGATATTTGTTGGACTAAATGATTACTTAATTCTTCTTACAGCCCCTTTAAAAAATTTTAAGAAATTTGGCTCAAATTTGAGAAAAATAAAATAGAATGTTTTAAAAACTACAACACAAACTCTGATTAAGGAGACTATCCAAACAGCTTTTAGCAAATTTTTTTAATCCACAAAAGACTAACTCATTAAAAAACTTTCTATGTCAAAAAATTTGAGTCAAACACAAGAACAGAAACATCCACATTAAGGGTTAATATTCCTTAAATATATACACATCATCCAAATCATTCACAAAGTACCTAATCCAACAATATATAAATGGCCAAAGGATATCAATATTCCATAAACAGGTAATATAAATAATTGGACAGAGAAGTCAAAACCTGAAATATAATGGGTGTAGTCATGAGTTTTCTGATTCCGCTTTCCTCTATCTCCTGGCTTTGATCAAAGAGTTGCCTGAGTAACTATTTTGACAGTGCTGATGACAAGGAAACCCTTAAAAGGAATCCTGCTCTTCTGTCCCAAAGGGGACCCTGTGATCTTCAGATTGTGAGGAAATATGCCGTTTTTCCCCTTTTCTTTTTTCTCTAAGCCGCAGACATGCAGTGCCAAAGGAACAGAACAGCCCTGTGAGAAAAACCTCACTCTTTGGCCAGGAAAGCTAGGAAACAGGGTCTCTGTCATTCACAAAGGATGAGGGGAACTGTCATTATGTTTTTTCTCATTTTCTCTCTTCTTTCTGCACTTTAAGCAAGGACAGCCCCAGTTATGGGGGAGCTGTACAATGCAGCAGTCTAAACACATCTGTGCCTTTCTGATCAAAGTAACTGGGAAAAGGCCACTGGAAACTGAAGAGTATGGAGGAAATCATGGAGAAGAAAACAACTGGAAAAGACAACCCCATTCTTGGTATGAAGTAATACAAATAACAACTTGTGTTTGTTGAAAATAGACTCAGAAAGTATAGCAAAGACTATGAGAAAGAGAACTAATAATGGATGACATATACTACTGCCTAAGTCCTAGGCTATCACTGAGAGACATAGCACAGGGCAAATGCAAAGAGCTCAGGGAAAGTTTTGAAAACAGAACTAGTATTAGAAGCACCACATACAGAAAGTGAGACGGAACCTGTCATCTAAAACAAACAAATCATGACCTGACCCCAGTAAGGATGGCCAGCATCGAAAAGACTAAGAACAACAAATGCTGGCGAGGATGCGGAGAAAGGGGAGCCCTCCTACACTGCTGGTGGGAATGTAAGCTAGTTCAACCATTATGGAAAGCAATATGGAGGTTCCTCAAAAAACTAAAAATAGAAATACCATTTGACCTGGTAATTCCACTCCTTGGAATTTACCCAAAGAATACAAGTTCTCAAATTCAAAAAGACATATGCACCCCTATGTTTATTGCAGCACTTTTTTACAATACCCAAGATATGGAAGCAATCTAAGTGTCCATCAGTAGATTAATTGATAAAGAAGATGTGGTACATATATACAATGCAATACTATTCGGCCATAAGAAACAAATCGTACCATTTACAACAACATGGATGGAGCTGGAGGACATTATGCTCAGTGAAATAAGCCAGGTGGAGAAAGACAAATGCCAAATGATTTCCCTCCTTGGTGGAAGATAACAATGAAGCAAAACTGAAGGAACAAAATAGCAGCAGACTCACAGACTCCAAGAAGGAACCAGTAGTTACCAAAAGGGGGTGTGTGGGTGGGTGGGTGGGGAGGGAGAAGAGGATTGAGGGGTATTATGTTTAGAACACATGGCGTGGGGGATCACGGGGAGAACAATGTACCACAGAGAAGGAACATACTGGATCTGTGGCATCTTGCTGCACTGATGGACAGCGACTGCATTGGGGTATGGGTGAGGACTTGATAATATGGGTAAATGTAGTAACCACATTGTTTCTTCATGGGAAACCATCATAAGATTGTATATCAATCATACCTTACTAAAAAGTAAAAGTAAGTAAGTAAATAAATAAAACAAATCAACCTTCTTGAGAAAATGCAAACATGACTCAGAAATGACAATATCATATTCAAAATGGCCAGAATAAAATTCAAACTTTAGTCCACATGGTGAAACAAACAACACACACATACAAACAACTGGAAAATGTGACAAATTAGCAAGGGAAAGAAAGGACAGATGTCTATTTTGAGATGCCTCATGCTGGAATTATCATATAAAGACTTTAAAGCAGCTGTTATAAGCATAGTACATGAGCTAATGGTTAGCACTCTTGAAAAAACTGCAAAGACTTAAGTTCTTAGCAGAAAAATACAAACTATAAAAACAGATCCACATGGAAAAATTTAGAACTGAAAAATGTAATTAAAAGAAAGTGCATGGGCTCAACCCCTGAACAGAAATGATAGAAGAGTCTGTAAACTTGAAGATAACAAAGCAATAGAAATTATCTACACTGAAGAAAAGAGAGGAAAAAGCATTGGAAAAAATGAATACATCCTTAGAAACTTGTGGGACAGTATCAATTTGTCTAAATTTCACATTATAGGTGTTATACAAAGGAAAATAAAATTTAATTATTTTAGAGAAAACAATTCTTACTGAAAACTGAAAAGATCACAGATTTGACAAAAACATAAATTTAGAGATTCAAGATGCTCAGCTAACCCCAAACAGCAAATTCAAAGAGTTTAGGTCTGAGAAGGCCTCAACTCAAAATCAGTAACAAACAATTAGGCCTTATAAGGCCTAAACATGTCATGATGCTGAAAACCAAAGATAAACTAAAATTTGAATGATTACAGATTTCTCATGAAATACAATGGAGGCCACAGAACGTTGAATAATATCTTTAAAGGGAGGAAAGAAAAGAACTGCCAACCCAGAAGAGAATCCTTCATCAAAGCAAAAGTCTTGTGGAATGACTGCAAAAAAAAAATAGAGAGAGAGAGAGAGAGAGAAACAGACACAGATGATGGAAAGCTAAGAGAATCTGACCTCCATTAAGGGAAATGTGAAATATTAAACAAAAGACAGCTTAAGGCTATATTAATACCACACAAAATATTCAGAGCTTCAGAGCTATGAAAATTACAAGGAGTAAAGAGGGACATTACATAATGTTATGAGTCCATTCATCAAATTCTAAATGTATACTCACCTGACAAAAGAGCTTCAAATTACAGGAAGGAAAAATTGATACAACTGAAAAGAGAAAAGTGGGTAACTCGAACACCACCACCATAGACCAACACCACCAACCAACAGGACCGAATGACATTCAGGTATGTCACCTGGCCACAACACAACAGGCATTCTTTTCAAGTGTGCATTATGACATTCACTGTGACATCATACCTTGGGCCATAAAACTAATCTTAACAAGTGAAAAATTTCAATTCATACAAAACGTTTTCTGATAAGAGGGTAAGAAACTTAAAATCAGTAACAAAACAGTTAAAAGCAAAACAACCTCAAGTTTGGAAATTACATACACTTCTAAGTAACCCATGGGTCAATAAAGATATTTCAAGGGAAAAGAGAAAATAATATGAATTGCGTGAAAATTAAAATATAACATAAAATTTACAGGATTCTTACTCAGAAATTAAGGCACTAAATCATAGTAGAAAAAGACTGCAAAGAATAATCCAAGCTCCCATTTTAAAATCTAGAAAGAGAAAAGCAAATAAAACCAAAACTAAATATAGAAGGACATACTAAAGACAGAATAGAAATCAATGAAACTAAACAACAAAATCAGTAAAATTAAAGCTAGTTTTTTGCAGAGAAACAAAAGTCAGTACAACTGAAAGAACGGTGCCAAGCTAACCAAAGAAAACAAGAGCAAACTTCCCAAAAGAGGGGATATTACTATATCCCTAAAGACATTAAAAGGATACGGAAATACAATGAACACCTCTAAACTCCTAAATTTCACAAAATAGCTGAAATGGGCAAATTACTTGGTTGTGCTAGTTATTAACTACCAGAACTCACTCAAGAAGAAATAGAAAGCTGCCTCCTGCACCCGGATGACAAACCGTAGCGGCTCAGGCTCAGACCGCAAAGAAGCACTGGCTTCTACTGCCTCTGCCCCTACAGCACGGCCCTCAGTGCACTGCTGCAAAAAGGAACAAGGCCAGCCCCACAGTGACAGCAGGGGTGTCTGCGGCTGGAGGCGAGCAGGGGGCACGGGAAGCACGGCAGTGCAGGCTGGAGAGCTGGCCGAGCGGAGCGGGGAAGCCATCATTGGGCGGTGCAGCATCCTCAGAGGGGGCCACTCTCAACACTGCCAATGGAGCGGTGAGGCCAATGGTACCCAGCACACCTCTAGTGGACTTCCTGATTGCAGCTGGAGGATTCCATATCTATATTCCCAGATGTATTGACTGGATACTGCTGCACCATGCTGGCTTTGAGGCCGTGAACGCACATGTAATTCAGCTCATCTCCCTAGCTGCCCATCAGTTCATCTCAGATATTGCCCATGATGCCCTGCAACAACACAAAATGAAAGGCACAGCCTCTGGCACCTCCCAAAGCAAAGGCAAAGGCCGCAAGTACATTTAACTATGGAAGACTTGACCCCGGCCCTCAGTGAGTATGACATCAGTGTAAAGAAGCTACACTACTGACAGGATTGGTTTAAAGATGGTGGCAGGAGGAGTGAGACAGAGGCTTCCTCCCAAAACCACATATAGTATGAACATATAATACAACTAATCCTGAAAGAGCAACAGGAAAGAAGAATCTCTAGGAATGAAAAAATATTGAGAGAACTGTGTGACCAATCCAAACAGAATAATGTTCGTATTATAGGGGTACCAGAGGAAGAAGAGTAATAAAAAAGGGAAAGTGTCTTTGAGGAGGTAATTGCTGAAAACATCCCCAATCTGGGGAAAGAGATAGTCTCTCAGGCAATGGAGGTGCACAGTTCTCACAACACAAGGGACCCAAGGAAGACAACACCAAGACATATAATAATTAAAACAGCAAAGGTCAAGGATAAGGACAGACTATCAAAAGCAGCCAAAGAGACTAAAAAGATCACATGCAAAGGAAAACCCATCAGGCTATCATCAGAACTTCTCAGCAGAAACCTTACAGGCCAGAAGGGAGTGGCAGGATACATTTAACGCAATGAAGCGGTAGGAGGGGGCTAGGCCTCTGGTCCCTTCCATCCGACTGCCAACGTGGATAAAAGGGCCTCTCTGCTCACAGAGTGGGAGCAGAACAGAAACAAGCAGACAAGCCCCTGCTGCTAACTAAAGGCCTCCAGGGCCCCCACTGGAGACCGTCTCAGAGGCCAGGCCTGCCATGAAGTCTGAGGAGGGAGGGAGGAGGGAGGGGTAGCAGAGGAGGATCACAGGAGGCCGCCAGGGAGGGGGTGCCGAAAGGAAGGTCTGGAGTCAGCAAAGGCGGCAGAGAAAGAGCAGGGCAGCCAAGGGAAGAAATAAAAGCTGTAGGGAGTGTTGGGGCCGCCAAAGGGAATAGGAAGGGAGTTTTACAAATATATCAGGGGGAAGAAATCCTTGAGAGCCTCCTGGCCCATTAATAAATGAGAAGGGAAATAAAATTAATGATGATGATAAAAATGGCTGAGCTGCTGAAGTGCTTTGTAAAATTGGTCTTTAACAAGGAAAAGAAAAAAAATCCAAGGGATGGGCAATTAGAAAGGGACAGAAGCCTTGTCAATATAGTTGATGAAAGGTAGGAAAGAGAATACTCAGAACAATTGGATAATGCCTACCCAGTCCAAATCACCATGTCCGGATAGAGGCCTTAGGGGCTGAGGGGAATTACCTGATGAAATCACTAAACCCTTGGCAGGTATTTTAATTTATATGTATGTATATATATTTTTTGAGGAGGGAGGCAGAATCAGTGAAAATCCAAGAGCTTGGGGCCAAAGAGGGAGCGCAAAGGACGCCATATGTCAAGCTCGAGCTCGCGCACTAGGCCTGGCGCCTTGCGTTGCACGTGTTGTCATTTGACCCCCTGGCGGCCCTGTGTGGTTCCCTGATGAACACATTTTACAGGCAAGGAAATGGAGCCTCTGAGTTCATGTGGCTCTTCAAGATTATTCAGCTAGCAAACGGTGGTGGCAGAATTTGAACCCATGTCTTTCTGATTCCAAAGAAGATTCCTTTCCCTTCCACCAGCTGCTTCCTTTAACTCTCAATATTTGGTTCCACACGTCGGAGAGAAATTCACCTACCTGTCAGTGACCCGCTGCTGGTAATCATCCTTCGTCCTGAGGCCCCGGGATTCGGATGATGTAGAGAGAGGCTGTCTGATTTTCGCACGGAGATGTTTAGGGAGGATTTCGGAGTTGGTATGTTGAGGAGAAAGAAATAGGGGGGAGGTTGAGGAAGTGGGCCTGAGGGTAACGGACGTGCGAGCCATCAGGAACGGTCAGGTTCACAAAGTCCGAAGTCCTTAAGGATCACGCCGACGGGAGATGGCGCCTGGGTGGGAGGGGCTTCCTTGGTGGGCGGGGCTTCCCAAGGCAACAGCGTGTGTTGGACCCACAGCCAGGCCTGAGCAACAAGGCTGTTTTCTATGCTTCTTGGCCAAGCCCATTATTTGCCCTTGTCTCTGACTTCTGTCTTTTGGCATCTAAAAACTGGCCTTGACTTTGATTCTCAGCTTTGGTTCTGTCCCCTTCTTTCTGCTTTTGTGCCATAACCCGTGGCTCTCATCAGTGGCTTCTTTAATCTCAAATCTCATCTCTGTTGCTGTTTGTTAACTCTGGTGCTCTGGCGGGGGTGGCTTCAGAGGGTGGGGATGATGGTTGGAGAGGTCTGTAGAACTAGTCTCTCTCCTGCCCCATTGTCATTCTGGGGTCCTGTGCATAGTGTGCTGGGAATCCCTTTGTGATGGATTATTTACTCCCTTCATCTAACCCTTGCCATGGCTTCATTATATATGGAGTTTATGTCCCTGTTTCCTGACTTCAGACTTCACCATATGACTTGCTTTGCTCAATGAGATGTTAGCAATGTGCCAAAATCAAGGACTTGAAATGTGCTTGTGTGGTTGGGTGTGTTCTCTTGCACCCGTGCCACTGCCACGAGATGAGCATGCCCCAGCTAGCCCACTAGTGTAGGATGGATGAGAGACACTTGGAGCAGAGCCCCCCAGCCAACCCCCAGTCTTTCAGGGAGAAACAGAGCTGCCCCAGCTGCTGTGGCTTGAAGCAAATTGCTCAACTGAACTTAGACCAGCCAAATTTCAGCTGACCTGAATATTCTCAAAAATAAATGCTTATTATCCTATCCCATTGATATTTTGTGGTGGTTTTGTTATGCAGCAAGAACTTGTTATACAGCAAGACAGCTGTATCACAGTGTGCTCTGAGATCAGTTCCTATCTAAAATTCCTTTTTACCTCGATTTATTAAAAGTAACAACAAATCACTAAGCACCCACTATGTACCCATTCCCAAGTCAGGCATGATGTGTTTAGAAGTTTTGTTTCCTCTCTTTGAGGAGTTCAGCTTAGCAGATGATTACAAAATACGATCTCAGTGACAACTTCTTGGAGGAAAAAGATCTCTGTCTAGTCTTGGAGGAGGAAGAAATGGAAGAAAGGTGATCAAAGCAGAAAGTAGGGCATGCCCAGAGGTACAAGGGCATGGAATAAGCTGGTACGTTTGTGGGACCCGACTTCCTCTTTGTGCTGGCAGGTTAACCTCAGCATGGAGAGGCAGGCAGAGCCCAGGTCCAGCTCTGAAATTTTACAAGCCCCTGATCAAATGTTTTTATAAACACTGCGTCAACAATGGTAATTTATTACCAGATGATGAAGTCCAAGGATACTCCATTAAATTAAAAAGTGGCACAGGATGTGATAAAACTCAAAGAAACTTAAAGGGAATAAAAGACTCCCGGTACTGCTGCAGAAGCAATAAACAAACAGCATAATCCAGGAATGCCAAAGGCACGGAGGTAATTACACACCGACACCTGCTCCCGGAAGTCAGGCTGGGGTCTGGGAGGCCCGGAAGAGGGCTGCTGACATCGAGAGCAGGCCCCAGCCCTGACCTCGCCCCACCATACCCAGACCCCTCCGGAGAGGGAGGCACTTCCCTCCGCTTGCCCAGCGTCCCTTCCCTGAGGTTCCTGAGGGGCCCCACTTCCTGCAGCAGGGTGGCTGGGGGGAGGCGAGCAGCGTCTCTGGCCATATGGCAGCGAGCATGGCCTCTCCTCTAGACCCCCCTCTAGGTGTGGGGAGCCAGCCCACGTGTGTGTGATTTCAGAGTTAATCTGTCCGCACTAATTAAACATTGACAGCTGTGAAATATTCACGGGGCACCTTGGCTGACAGGTTACTGTCTCAGGCTCTGAGGGCCGCAGCTCTGCTGATGGGTGCTCCCAACTCTCTCTCATCTAGATGTTTCCAGCTGCTGTGCAGGGTGGCCTCACCTGATAGGAATCTCTCAGCCCCTGGGTCACAGGTGACCTCTCCCCCAGGCCTGGGGCTCCCAGGGTGGCAGGGAGAGAATCTGGCCTGGGGGCCAGGAAAGAGGGCTTAACTCAGGGTCGCCGAGAGGCCAGGCAGCATGTCCTCCTGTTGGGACTCCTGAGAGTTTCTTTCCTTTGTCGGCTTCTGTCAGCAGCTCCAAGGCTCGGCTCTGCGAAGGGGCTGGGAAAGAGTCGGCCACCAGACAGAGTGTCTGCTCCCATGAGAGCCCAGTCTGATGTGGGGAGCTGGTCCTGCAAAGGGCCTGGAGCGGGGAGGGGTGGGCTTGTGTGCGGGGAGCAGAGGGGTCCAGGAGGACGCCAGCCAGTCGGGGGAAGGGGGACATTCAGGGCAGCCTATGTAGACTGTGACTTCAGGCGGAAGCCCGAGAGGCAAGCAGGGATCAGGTAAGTCAGTACAAGGGGGTCTGCCCGGAAGGCCTCCTGTCAAGAGCAGGGCGTGAGTGGAGGCCGGGACCAGAGCAGGAGCAGGGCTCCCAGTGCAAGGCGCTCGGGGCAGGGTGGGAGAAGTCAGCATCGCCGTAGGGATGAGGCTGCACACTCGCAGGCCCACCAAGGCGTCCAGGCTGCCTTCCATGTCTCTCACCCTCTAGGTCCCTTCATCCATCCACCTCTGCTCCAAGTCCCGTCTGAGGCTCTTCCTGCTCTCCCAGCTGGTCCCAGACCCCTGCTTCCCAAATGACTGGTCACCTCCACCTTCCACCTCCTGTGGGACAGGAGGGGCTGAGGAGGGGAGGGCCAGGAGGGCCAGGGTCAGAGCACAGGTCATGTCCGGAGGCTGGTGGGGAGCACCAGGAAGGAGCTCTTGCTCGCTAGTTGGAGAGCCCGCTCATCGCTGTGTTTTCTTCTGGAGCGGCACATGGCCCTGAAGTGGGGGCCAGCATCTTCTTAGCCCCAGCATCCCTGATGTCTTGAGGAGTGGCTTGTCTCCAGGCAAAGGCAGGGAGCAGATAAGGTCACACCTGTCAGTCAGCATCTAGTCACAGGCCATATGCCAGTGGCTCCCCAGAACCAAAAGGAGGTGTCTGGGGTCCTCTGTGCCCTCACCTTCCCTCCAGGCTATGGGTTCCATCTCAGTGCAGGGCCTGGGAGTCTGAGAGGGCCACCTGCCTCCTGCATGGACAGTTCTAGGGGGTGGGGTCCATGTGACCCAGGAGGCATTACCTGAATGACAGGTGTCAGCATTCTCTTGAGCGCTGAGAACATGCCCTTACTGTACTGGGCCCCTCAGGCTGGGTCCCCACGGCTACGACCCCGAGGCTGGATCCCGAGCCTGGACCTCTGAGACTGCCTGGCACCAGGGACTGGCAAAAGGCACCGCACTGAGCTTTGGGCCCCAGGGAATCTGAGACTCCGGGAAGCTTCCCTTTGGACAATACAAAGGACCGCAGTACTGACAATCGCAACAGTAACTTGTTTTGTTCAGAGCAGGCCATTGTGTTAAGCACTTTGCAGGCATGATTTCATTGAACCCTCATTCAACCCTACCAGCTAGGTAGTTTTATGACCCACATTTCAGAGAAAAGGAAATGGAGGATCAGAGAGGTTGAAAAGCTATTCAGAATCACACAGGAACAAGTGGTGCTGGCATCTGAACCCAGGTGGTCTGACTCTAGAATCCACACCCTCAATTCTATGCCAGTGGTTTTCAAACTTTTCCAAGACAAAAATCACCTGGAAACCTGGTAGAGCGCAGACTGCAGACTTCTCTTCACCCGCTGAACCCAAATCCCCAGGGAAGGGCCTGGGCAGCAGATGGGCCTGGTGGGACCTCCACTGTGCTGGTGCCCTGGGGCTGCTGTTCTTGTCCCCTGGGGATGGGGAGAAGGCTGGTGGGGGAGGTTAGGAACAGAAACCCCTGCCTGAGGACCCCGACTGCTTCAATGTTTAGCAAAGCTTTCTTTAATACACCAGCCTTATTTGGAGCTGCTCATGCAGGTGGGAAGGCATTTGTGTTTCCCTTGGGCCAGAGCTAAAAAGCAGAGGTACTAAGCACTGAGCTGCCCTGATGATGGTGGTGGCAGCAGAAACCAGAGCAGGGGACAAGGGGAGGAGGGGCCCCAGGGCCTAATGTGGGGCCTATTGTTTGGCCACCCACCCACTCTGGGAAAGGAGTCAGACAGCTGTGCTGGAATGTCTCTCTCTAGCTGTGAGGCCTCAGGTAAGCGACACATCGCCTCTGAGTTTCAACATTCCTATCTGCAAAATGGGCTAATAAAATCACTTACCCAACAGTGTTCTAAGCACCACATGAGCGATGGGAAGCGCATGGCGCAGACAGCAGCTACTCTGCCGTAGCACTTGCCACATGGCAGCCACTGTTCAACGTGCTTTACGCATACTAAGTCCCCATTCCTCTAGCAGCCCTACCAGGCTGTTATGATGACTGTCCTCAGTTTCCAGGTATGAAACCACAGCCTAGAGATATTAATGTGCTTATCTGTGGTCTCACAGGCAGGACAGAGTCAAGCAGAGCCCACTCTGTTGGGCCTTATAGTTTATCCTCCTAATCCATCATAGGCATCCAATAAATGTGCCTCTCATGCCTTCCGCTTCGCCCAAACTTCGGGGAGATTCAGTGCTCTGTGTTGGACAAAGGCGCCTCTGCTGCGGGCCATCTCTTTTTAGGAGAACCCGCCGGCCTGAAAGTGGATTTCTCCTCGGTCAGCTCAGGGCTCTTCCACGGAGGACTTGCCCTCATCCCCTCAAGTCCTTAACTCACTCTCACTGCACAACTATTTAATGAGCACTTACCCCGTGCCCTGCCCTGGGGACATAACAGTGGACACTAGCTGTGACCCTAGTGAGACCACAAGGGGGGGACAAAGAAAGGGAATAAACAAGAAACTAACCAAAATGATGTTGTGGTAAGTAGTTACAGCCGTGGGGTGAACTAAGTGGAAATGGCAGGACAGAGACGCCTCCAGGTGCGTTTGAGCCATGACCTGAGTGAGTGACGTGGGGATGGAGAAGAGCGAGCCCAAGGGCTCGGATGGGGCAATGGGAGGCTGGAGTGGCCATCTGCCGGGGTGGAGAAAGACTGGGGTTTGGTCCGGAGGTGGGGGGATGTCAGGAGCTCAGGTTTGGCTGCACTGTTACCCATGCCTATTAA
This sequence comes from Manis pentadactyla, assembly GCF_030020395.1. Taxonomy (NCBI): domain Eukaryota; kingdom Metazoa; phylum Chordata; class Mammalia; order Pholidota; family Manidae; genus Manis; species Manis pentadactyla. The sequence goes on from NC_080022.1 coordinate 148,767,447, forward strand.
TTAGATCTCTGAATGGAGGTGTTGGTAAGCAGTTGGAATAGATTCATGAATTTGGGGAAATTTCTGGATCAGAAATGTGGCTTTGGGAGTTATCAGCATGTAGATGGTATTTAAAATTAGGCACCGAATGAGAGCCAAGAATTGAGAATAGAAAAGAATAGAGGTCTGAGAAGTGAGTCCTGCGGGGTAAGAATATTTACAGGGCAGGGAGGTGATGAGGAACCAGCTAAGGGGACTGGGGCCTTCCTTGTCACCGCAGCCCCCAGAGCCATGGGGGCCCTGGCCCCCCAGAGTTGGGGTCTCCCTGATCTGTGCCTTTCCCGCCTCCAGCTCTGTGCTTTCAGGCAGGCCTTTCCCGCCCTCCAGTGGTCACGACTGGGAACGCACCCAAGGGAGCTAGTGAGTTAGACATTTCTGGGGTTCTTCTGGGTCATTCTAACTCATTCATTCAGTAGGCAGTTTGTACTAAGCACCTATTCTGCGCGGGGCACTGACCAGTGCAGAAGAGAATAAAATGCTCTCTTGGAATTCACGGCATAAAGGACAAAAACTCATTGGTAAGACAGTGGTTCTCCCTGGGGGTGCTCTTGGTAATGTCTGGAAACATTTTTTCAGTTGTCACAACTGGGTAGAGGCGGTGAGTTGTTACTGGAATCTAGTGGGCAGAGGCCAAGGATCTGCAAAAGATTCTATAATGCACAGGACATACTCCTATAACCAAGAATGTTCTGGCCCCAAATGTCACTAAGTGCGGAGGTTGAGAAGCCCTGAGCAAAGTCACTGTGTCAGGCACTGTAATACAGGTGCTAACCAACTGTTTGGGTGCAGAGGAGAGAGTAATTCTCCTGTCTCTTGGAGGCAGGGAGGGTTTCACTTCGCAGAGGATGTGTGGTTTCAACTTGCCTGGAAGGATGAGTAGGCCTTTGCCAAGTAGAAAGGGGAGACGTTAGAAAACTGATGGGAACATGGTAAGATTATGTTACAAAAGGACCTGGCCTTCGGGTGACCGCAGGCCCAGGTGCGTCTGGGACAGCCCAGTCAATGCAAGGTGCTCCAGCACGATTGTCCACAGAGCTCCCTTCCACTCTTAAAGGTGTCCCAGTTCGGGTGATAGATTATGGTCACCCTAGACTCAGCAGGCTCAATGTGGCTGGAATGGGGGCTAGGGGACAAATGGGAGCTGGGTCAGAGGGCCTTGTACAGTAAAGCAGAGGGGCTGGGCTTTAGCAGGGAGCAGTGGGGACCCACTGGTGGTTGCAAGCAGGAGTCTTGTCTCAGGAGACCAGAGTAGAGGCTGCTGTAAGGTCCAGGGTAGGGAGGAAGAGAGTCAGTGAGAGTGGCGCCCCCTTCTCAGCACCCCTGAGAATCCCAGTTCTGGGTGAGGGCTGGAGAGAACTTGACCAGGGGCTCCACACACAGAGAACAAACAGAAACCCACCCAGCCAGAGCCACAGGGCCTCCCTCCGCTTCTGGCAGGCCCCCTCCCTGCCTGTCCCAGGCAGAGAGCTGCCTGGGTGGACGCGGAAGCAGGGCCCAGGGGCGCTGGGTGCCGACCTGAGCTCTGCTACTGCTAAGCTACGAGACCTCGGCTGGTCACAGCTTCTCTGGCTTTGGTTTCTCCATTTGCATGAGGAGCGGGTGGACCCTGTCACCTCTAAGGGCCTTCTACTCGTCACCTATGTTCTTGCACATTCTACTCCCGAGCTCGTCCTGGAGGTGGAGTCTGCAGCCAGACAGCCCCCATTCTGGAGCTTTGTGTTCTGATCAGCCTGTGGGACCACTCCCCCTTTCCAGCACTCGGGTCTTTCATGAAATGGGGACAATTCCATCCACTTGGGGAAGGCAGCCCTTCGGCATGTATATCAGGCTCTCAGCTGGGGCATCCCAAGGGGCACAAGCTGGGACCTGTGGTTGTGAAGTCCCAAGACACTCCTGCTGGGCCCGTGTCCATCGGAGTAGCTCCAGGGTTCCTGTCTGCTCAGCCATGTTTCTGGAGAGCCAGTAAACAGGCTTTGCCACAGGAAAACTGGAAAGAGCACAGCCTGGAGAGCCATCAGAGAGAATGCTGTCTTGCTATTTACAGACAGCCTAACTCAAGGGCTGAGATGACAACAGACGGGCCAAGCCAGGGCTGAGCGGGGAAGGGCTTTCTAACAAGACAAACTGCTGTCTGCATACAGCAGCCCAAGGGCAGGGCAGAGCGGGTGGGCACCCACATCGGCAGCACTGAGGTTCAGAGAGGAAGTCATTCAGCAAGTGTATGGCTGAGCATTTGGGTGAACCTGGGTATTCTGACTGCTGTTTGCTGTGTTCCTGGGACATCTATTCGGATGCCTTTTCTTTGATAGAGGAGGATGCTGGGGTCTAGAGAGACAAAGAGATTTGCCACAGGTCATCTAGCTACTGAGAGGAACTCCTGAGACCAGATCTGACTGCTTTGCGAGGATCCTCTGCCTCTAGCTGGGCAAAGGGTTAGAGAGGTCCCTCATCTGTCCCTTTTTTCTGAAACTGATTGTGTAGGGGGGGCTGTGGGGATGTCCTCTCTATATATATCAATGAACATCACACAATACTTCCTTCCATTTAAAAAACCATGAAGAGAATTTAGAAAATAATGCAAAGGTAAAAGAAAAATGGTCCCACCATCCAAGCTTCAACTTTTGGGTACATTTACATTCTTTGTTTGCCCTGTTCACACAGTTGAATTCATATTGATTCTACAATTTTTTTTCCTTTTCACAGAGTTGAATTCATATTGACTCTACAGTTTCATGCCCTGATTTCACTCACACCATCATAAGAACTTCCCATGTTAATTACACACACTTCATAAATGTCATTTTTGAAGGCAGCAAACTCAGTGGACCAGCCCCTGGTTTTTGGACATTTAGACTGTCTCCAAGTTTTCAAAGTTACACATAATGCTTCAAAGAGCAGTTTTGTGTAGGATGGTTTTGAATATTTAGGATGATTTTCTTGGGCTGGAATTTTAGGGACGTTACTGATATGCACACCAGCTGCTCCTGTGGTTGGCTCTTCCATGGTTGGCCAGCCTTGGGGACCCAGGCAAAAGGCTAACAGGTCCCCTTTCCTCTTTCTGTGGTCTTTCTCAAAGTCATTGCTGGTTTCCTATTCTTATTACTCCTTTGTTATTTCTCAAGACTCTCCACTAAAACCCATCACGTTAGCCAGGACCCTCTACCAGTTGAGAGTGAAGAAAAAAATCACATCTCAAACACTATTGATAAAAAATGGATTATATTGGTTCAATACACTGAAAAACCACTCACTTCAGGTATAGCTGGATCCAGGCACTTAGGCATTGGGATCAGGACCTGGATTTTCACTGCTTCCCAGCCAGGTTCTGCGGCTCCATCTTCAGGCCCCCATGCCAGCATTAGTTGCAGCCTTCCCGATTCTAGATCTGCAGCAGAGAGCAAGATTTTCTCCCTGGGAGCTCCTACCTAAACTTCACTGTGATTGGACTAACTTGAGTTGCTTGTTCCCTCCTGCACTAATCACTGTCACCAGAGCTGTGGCCTGACCTTAAGCTTAGAGAACACGGATAGCATGCTTTGCGCCTGGGACAGGGGTTGGCTCTACTTGTCCCTGAGCCCTTAAACTAGGAAAGGTGATCCCTGCAAAACATGCTTGGGGTATGGATTATCACAAGAAAAGGGAGTGGATGCTGGAATGGGGAGCACAAAACAATAGATGGCATTCTGTTCTGGGAAAGGATCTTCTCTCAGAAGCTTAGCATTTTAGACCTGAAGTGTCCTCCAAACACACGCCCCTGCTATCCCAGACAAAGAAGAGCCCCTGTGGCAACCTTTCTGAGAGATAGCCATTCCAATTCTGCTTGCATCCCCCTCCTGATAGGCGGCTCACTACTGTCAGGCCAACCTGTCCACCCTGGGACAGCTGTAACCATAAGGGGATTAGTTCTCCTCTACACTGAATGTCCACATCTGTCTAACTGTGCAACCATGACACTAGCCCTGTGGACCCGCCTGAAAGGCCCTCATATATGTATAAACTGGAATCATAGCCATCCCGGGTCTCGTCTTCTCTCGACTGCACATCCCCTAGACTTTGTTGTTTGTAACACGGCTTCCTGTCTCTGCCGTGATTGGCCTCCTGGGATGTGCCCCTGTCAGTCAGCATAAAGTCAAGAACCGACCTCAAGACTGGGATCTGATACAAGTACACAAATTCATGGCTTTTGGGGAAGTCTTTAGTAAACGACCCAGGTTTCCTCTTTAAAAACCTGCCCAGCTGTGGGGAGAGTTGGTTCCAGTCTAGGTATCCCAGTTGTTCCTTCCCTTGTGGCTCATGTGAATTGCTCTTTTAACCAGTTTCAGGGCCCTAAAAGCGAAAGTAACAAGCCCAGCCATGTGTTACTTAAAAGGAGATTTATTACATTTAACTAAAAGGATCCTTCTTTTCTGGGAAGAGAACTCTGTGTGCCAGCCACTGGCTGCGTGGCCTCCCCACAAGCCCCTGTTTCTGCCTCTACTGCCCTGGCACTCAGAACTGGTCTCTGCCCTTGGGACAGCATCCAACACATTATGGATCCCGCAGAGCATAGCCCAGATAGCACATGGACGCATCATTCTGTCTTGGCGACCCTGCAGCATTTTGTGCAACTTTGTGTTTTCCTTTCTGTAGCCCCAGAGTGCTGCCATTCAAAGAGCACCAACTCTCCCTTGTTGGGTGACCTTCAGCACATGATATCACCATTCCTTCAATTAGCAAAAGCAAGCAAGGAGTCAGTGAAATCATCCCTCGGCTGTATTGGGTCAGAGTCAAGGCTGGGTGGCTGCAGTTTCCAACTCCATTTGCTACTATCTGAGCGGGTTAGGGTAATGCTTGATGCTCTAACAAATAAACCCCAAATTGTACAGTGGCTCGGATATGACAGAAGCTATTTCTTCCCTCTGTTACAGGACTGGTGCGTGATGAGGTCAGCAGGAGACCATTCTTCATGTCATCTCTGGGTCCCAAGCTCCCGGATGCTCTGCCATCTTCAACTAAGGGTTTCCAAGGGCACCCAGGGGGCATCTCAATTTCAGGCAGCTGGAGAGCAGCACTAGCAGAGAGGAGTGTCACTGGCAGTTGCGTATGGGGCAGTTTCACAAGCAGCATGTATTTCTGCTCATCTCCCATGGGCTAGAGCAGAACTTAATCACAAAGCTGCATACGACTACAGGAGAGACTGGGAAATACAGTCTAGCGATGGGCTAAGAGCAGGACGTAGATTTTGGTGAGCATGGAGCAGTCTTTGCCACGTAATCCCAATCTAAATAAGACTGGACCATTTGAAGAGGAAGCAGAGGAAATGGGTGCACATCAGCAGAGGGAGGGCAACCAGACTCTGTTGTTGGTGACCTCCCGCTAAGACTCCCCTCCAGCCACCCCTAAAACCCTGGTTCTGTCTGTGCCCTTGATTAGCTACCATGACCCACTCCCAGGGCAAAGGCAAGGGGCCCTGTGTGTGCAGGAGCCCCAGAGAGGGATTCTCGGATCACTGCCTTCTACTCTTTGCTTCTCACACACATACCATGTATGATTTAAAGACATGATAGAATCATCTGGATACATTTTGAAACTTCAGCTAAATTGCTTGGGCTGTGTGGAGGTTTGTTGAGCAAGAGAAACTGTGATTTGTAGCATGGAGACAGATGGAGACTTGGGGGTGGATTTCTGAGAATGCGGTGTCAGGAATGTAGAGCAACTCCTGACTTCCGTCAACAACACTCCAGCTGCCATTGCACCATCTTCTCAGCTCACTTCATATGAGCATTCCTTTTCAAAGGATCATCTCAGGCTCAAGTGTCTTTCACAGGCTCTCAGCCAGCTCACTTGGCTCTAATTGCTGCCTTGTTGTTCAAGTTGAAGATCTTCTTCTGCTTCATGACAGCTTCCACAAGAGGGGGCCCTCTTCTCAGGCAGGCCCCACTCACCCCCAATGTGGTCCAACAGGGCCCTGCAAACGTTGCGACTCTCCTCCTGCTCGATACTTCTGACCCAGCTTCCTTCTGGATCTATCTCTGGAGAGGCTCCTCCTTCAGGGAGCCCTAGTCTTCTGAGAATGGCAGTAAGGAAGGACTGCGTTCCGGGCTTGTGACTGCATTTATATGACTTTGCAGGCTTACTGGCTTCATACAAGGCACCGCCATTGGTCACAGCAGTTAGGGTCATCTCAGAAGAGAGACGTATTTTTTTTTTTCAGAGTCACCAGTTCACGATGATGTGTTGGTAATCATAGCATTTCAGTAAGCCCCTTCTTTCATTGTTCTCCCATAAGAACCTCTTGATTTATGTCCTTATTTCCTTTTCAGAGCTCCCAGCTTTTCCTCTCACAAACATGCTAGCTTCTAAATGCCAAGCTGCACATTGTCAAACCAAACTATATGTTGAATTAAAATAATACCCACAGCTATCAAAATATCAACATTCAAATGAATGCCAACCTGTGGCTACTTGCTTTCATTTCTTACGGATGACATCCTGCACACCACATATCTGTTAATATTGATCTGAGCCAGGGGCTTGCATTCCTGATGTACTTTCCCACTTCACTCGATTCATTAGCAGTGGTTTACATATCAAGCACATTCAGGAAGATGGTAACAGGGTAAGTTTGTCTGGGGTTCCATGTCTCTTTTTAATATGGTTGGATCTTTTAGGGGATTAAGGGGCATTATGATCAGTGCACATAATGTAGGAGGGTCACGGGATAGGCAGTACAGCACGGAGAAGACATGTAGTGAGTCTATAGCATCTGACTACGCTGATGCACAGTGACTGCAGTGGGGTGGGGGGGGACTTGATAATACGGGTGAAAGTTGTAATCACAATGTTGCTCCTATGAAACATTTATAAGATTGTACATCAATGATACCTTAATAAAAATTAATAAATAAATAAAATAAGAAGGGGGCCTTAAGGCCTAAAAGAAAAAATACAGTTGGATCTTTTCCAATCATCTATTTATTTATTTATTTTAAATTTTTTTTATTAAGGTATGATTGATATACACACTTATGAAGGTTTCACATGAAAAAACAACGTGTTTACTACATTCACCCATATTATCAAGTCCCCACCCATACCCCAATGCAGTCACTGTCCATCAGTGCAACAAGATGCCACAGATCCACTATGTGCCTTCTCTGTGCTACACTGTTCTCCCCGTGATCCCTCACACCATGGGTACTAAACATAATATCCCCCAGTCCCCTTCTCCCTCCCTCCCCATCCACCCTCCCACACCCCTCCCCTTTGGTAACCACTAATTCGTTCTTGGAGTCTCTGAGTCTGCTGCTGTTTTGTTCCTTCAGTTTTGCTTCATTGTTATACTCCACAAATGAGGGAAATCATTTGGCACTTGTCTTTCTCCGCCTGGCTTATTTCACTGAGCATAATGTCCTCCAGCTCCATCCACCAAGCATCTTTTTAAGAACACTCCACAATGAATAGGTCGTGGACGATATAAAATAAGAATCCTTTCTTATTTAAACTGGCCTTCAGAATAATCCTATTCACATAGCATATAACACAGTAAGAGCATCTTCACCCAGGATGAATGGCCCTGAGTGATTTCGGTGAGGAGTGTACATGGTGGGGATGGATGACCATTTGAGGGCGGAAGACAGTGACGGGAAATGGCAGGGCGGAGCTGGCCCTGGAAATGCAGTCCTGGGTCCCATGAAAGTGGTATCCTGGGCTCTTCAAGCCCTGCAGATGGATCGGGATAGAGAAACACAACACACACACACACACCAGACCTATATGGCCACTGCCTGTGCAATGCTTTCCCTCCGGAGCATCATCTTCCTCCACTTCTGCCCAACCTGTGAATTATCCTAATTCTGTCCATGACATCCACACGCCTTCCCCTGTACACAATGCCCTGCCACTGCTGTGTGTGTGTGTGCGTGTGTGTATCAGCCTGTCTTCCCCTCTGACCATGGGCTCTTGGGGTAGGAAGCATTTCTTCCTCGTCTTAACATCCTTACTGTCTGGCATGTGGTCAACATTCAATGAATGTTGAGTGAATGACTAAAATTGGTATCCAACTTATCATAAAATCTTAATGAACATTAAATTCTAAGTGAATCCTCTTCCATCCAAAGTCTCTTCTTTATCAATACCCAGGAAGACATTTGATATGCACAACTAATAATGACCATGCATATCATATTTCATAGAAACGTTTCCGCAACCTCCCAAGCCCCCATATTCATCATTTGAAATGCCATCGTGTTATTCTACTGTGTTAACACATGTGTCTTTGCTTGGTCAGCCCCCTCTTCTTCGGCCTTTGGGTTGTGGGCGAGTTTTAGTTATTACAGGTAATGCTGCTCTACACATGTTTTTCTTTCTTTGGGGCTAATACCATGGCGTTTGTTACCAAAGAGAAAATTCCTGGGTCAGAGAGTATAGAAATGGCAGAGCTCTCATTCATGCTGCCTGATTGCTTATGTAAATTGGCCCAGAAAGCAATGCTCAAGGATGTGCTTCTACCGACTGCCAATCTTGGGTTTTATCATATTTATTTTTGCAGCTTTAATAGGCATGTAATGGGACCTGAAAGTTGCTTGAATCTAAATTTTATTTCATAGCTGGCGAGATCGCGCATGTTTCCACACTGTGATTTACTATCTCCATTTCCTGGTGTGATGCTGTTCATCTCCTTTGACCACTTATCAGGAAGAATCACACAGCGGCCCATCCATTATCTGTTTTGGGCAGTAAACAGGCCTGGAAAGGAGAATGTGACGGACATAATGGATGCTGCTGCTTTCTTTTTAATATTTATTTTTATTACACTGTGGTGCAAAAATTTTCATTCTTATGTATTTGAACACATCCATCAGAGCTCTGATGGTATCTGTTTCTTCAATAGCTGGGAATTTATCTCCTCAGCAGCAGCAGGGAGGGCAATGCTGGTCCCTGGTCTCCAGGTCCATGCCAGATCAACGGTACAGTATGACTCAACTTGACCGGCATGCTGCATGAATTTAAATGAACTCTCCCCCAGCTCCTTAGCCAACTGTCCCTGCCATGTTTATGAAATAACAATCGCTTTCCCCAGTGTGCCCTTTGGCTGGTTTAGCATTAGCCTCACTAGGGCTCAAATTCATCTCAGGAATCTCCCAGTGACCTCTGCCGTTTTTAACTCAGCATAGTTTCAGTGATTGACAATTCACATCTTAATTGCTCCGGAGGGATTGGCTATCACTGCCATTAAAAGACAAATCCTTTGATGGTCCTTCATTTGGAAGAATAAGCGGTCCACACACAGAGCCATCAAATTCTGTTAGAGGACTTAGGGGGATTTATGCTGGTATTGCATTAACTCCTTATACTGACTTTGGGACATAGTGTACGTACTTAGGGATTACAATCAGATCACAGCTGGAAAGCTCCCCCAGCACCTCTGAGCTTTAAACAAAGGGAAGATCAAGTTTCTTTCAAATGAGCTTGACCTGGGGAGTGCCCCACAGGGTCGGTTTGTCCTCAGACTGATTGTTTTCAGTAATGTCATATTTCTGTGCCCCTCATCCCAACAACCCAATCCCGGGAGAGTGATGGAGACCAGGAGGCGATCTTGACTATATACCCTGGGGGTCTGCGGTAAAGATGTTGGCTGGTGGGGGGTGGGCTGGGGTGGGAATGACAACACAGGGTTCACAGCCCCTCCGATCAGCCTGGGGTGCGTGGAATGTGACTCCCACCATTTTGGTGCCAAGATTTTAAATTCTTCTGTCCAAGCATCTTTTGGTTACTCCCTTCTGGAAAAGCCCCCACATTGAATCAATGCACCTGCACACCTCCTCTGTCCCTGCTGGGCTGCAGCACGCTCCGGAAGGCAGACCTCCCAAGTGTGGGCCCGGGTGCCGGGGGAAACTCATGGTCCCCAAGCTCAGTGATGCTGGTGACCCTGGTCTGGGTGCTCTCTGCAGCCTGTCTTTCCGCCTCCTCCTTGTTTCCCTGGGAGCAGGGTCCTTGCTTAGGCACGGGTCTACCCCCTGCAGCCCGCCCGCCCTTCGCCTTCTCGGGGACCTCACTCTCCTTGTTATGCACTCCCTGTCCTGTAACCTCAACCTTGCCTTCTCTAGTGCCTCCTCCTCCTCAGTACTTCAATATACTATCTTCATTATTTAAAAACTCTTTCTTCCTTAAAGATGTTTTAGGACTTGAATGTGCTTCCCATATTCAACATAAAATACGGACAATGGATAAATAGAGGAAGACGCTCTATGCACAAAGCCCCATGACTGCCTCTTCCCACCGTCCTCTCTGTCCTCGCTCCGCTACCTTCAAAAGCTTGTCTACACTTGCTGTCTTATGCCTTTGATTGCAGCTAACTTCTCCGCCCACTGCCTTGATTTTTCCCCTACCACTCCACAGAAACTTTTTACCAATGTAACTAATGGTTTCCTTATTTCTAAACCCAAAGTCACTTCTGAGTTTTCGTCTTCTTGACTTGCAAGCAGCATTTAACGATGCTATTCTCTCCTTGGGACACTTTTTTTCTCTGACTGGGGAGTAGCCTCTCTCTGGGCCTCCCTCCTGCCTCTCTAGCCATTTCTCTTGTCTCATCCTTCAGCTTCTCTTCCTCTGTCCTGTCTTCAAGGCAGGGGTTCCTCAGACACTCTGTGTACGCTTGGTTTTTGCCACTCGACACTGTTCCTCGGCAATCGCTTCCATTCTTGTGGCTTCAGTGTCCCTCTATCACGTGTGGACCACTTTCCGGTTACACGTCCGGGCCCGGGACACCTCCCTCCTGAGTCTCGGCTTCCTGATATGAACTCTGATACCTGAATGGCTGCATACGAAGCTGCCTCTGCCTTTTAGTGTCTTTGTGGCCTTGGACAAGTTACTTGATCTCTCTGTGCCTCAGTTTCCTTCCTCCTAAGGTTATAGTGAGGGCCAAATACAGTTGTTGCCATTATTATTAGGCACAGCGGATGGTTGTTGCATATCATCTCCTTCAGGTGACCCGGAGGCACAGCGAACGTGACCTGTCCAAACCTAATCCGCCGTCTTCTCCACCTGTCCGTCAGCACTTTTATCCCCCGTGTGTTCCTTTCCTTGTGGTGGATGATGCCACTGATGTCTGCAAACCCCCTGGACTGCCCTTCCGTCTTCGCCCCTGTGGCCAATCAACCTCCACGTCCATGCATCTGCCTCCCTGCACCCCCCTGGCCCGCTTCCCCTGCTCCCACCCTCAGCCTGGCCACCGTCATCTCTCACTTAGGTTTGCTGCATGAGTTTCTCAGTGGGACCCCCTTGCTTGTAAAGCCCAAACCCCTTAACATGGTTCCCAAGTGCCCATCTGGCCTGGTGCTGCTCAGTCCTTCTTCCACTCCTGCCCACCCTCTAACATCCAGCAACTCCGGGTATGGTTTCTTGCATCACAGTGTCCTTGGCGCTCCTACCCGCTCTTCCCTCAGCCTGGAGCAGTCTTCTCCTGAACCCTTTCTTTTCATTACTGAACCATGTCTCTCGAACCTCATTAAAACCCACAGCCTCCAGGCAGCCTCTCCAACGTCCCAGCACGGGAACAGATGCGTCAGTCTGCATGTTCCCACAGCACCTGGACTGGGTCCCCCGCACCCACCTGCTCAGAATTCCATTCCCCCTTCCCCAGAGAAATCATGACACTGGGGGTCACCCCTGTATGTCTAGCACTTGGCATGTGGTGCTCTGTAAACATCTGCTGAGTAAAGGTTTCACTCCACCCCGTGGGATAATGTGCATGCCCTATCCATGCTCTTCAGTGTGTTCCTCTACTGAAAACACCTGGTTTGGGATAGCAGCTCTCTCCCTTCCTCCTGCTCTAAGTAACTCCCAGTCCTCGCCATGAAGAAGCTCGGAGTGTCATGGTGAAGTTCAAGGAAGCAGGTAATGATAATGGGAATAACACGAGGAGACTTGTGTGTACAGGAGCCAATGATATGTGATGGGCTAGTATTCTCTGGAGGAATGGACTCTGAGCTAAGTTTTTAAAAATAAGAAGAGTTGGACAGGGGATGAAGGAAAGATGCTCATGTATTCAGGTTCATATTCTTGTATATGCCAGATAACAGCTAAGTAGACACCATTTAGGCTCTACTTCCACGGACAATTTCCTCACCTCCCATCAGCTCTATTTCACTGAAAGGCTGTGATGCACACCTGGGATACTGAACACTGTGCCCCCTTCTTAAAACCCCTATGATGTCTTCACTTATTTCAATTTACCCAGCTGATCCTGTGGGGAAAACCTGGCAGAGCTGAGGCCTGCCTGTCTACACTCATGATTTCCCCAGACACGGGAATGGACGCAGAGGAGTTCAATCATTTGTCCAAGGTTTCACAGAGCTAATGATCAGCATGGCCAGGAGTCAACTCCAAGGACCTTCTCTTTCCAATACAACCGACTACCTGCTAAATTTTTAAACAAGTATGTGCTAAAGAGTGACATGAAGGATGGTTGTTTAATGGGGTAGGGTATAAAGTAGCAACACCCCAATCTTGAACTTGACCAGTTAGCCTTCCTGGATAGATTCCTCATGGAATGTATCACTTATTAGGAAACAAAGACACTTATTCAATAAGAAAAGTCAGAAACATTTTGCCTTTGATAGCCTAAGACTGTAGCTCAGTGACGTTAGAAATAAATCTCACAAACAAGAAGGGGTTATCCAGTCACAGGGAAGTTAGCACTCCTAAATAAAGCCATGGGAAGGGAAGCAATTCTTCAGAACAGAGTATTTAAAGAACAAAGATGTAAACACAGCAAAACATATAAATTTATGGGATACTGTCTTGCTGGCACTTAGAGGAAAAAGTATTGCTCATGATGGCCTCTATTAGGGGGAAAGAAGAAAAACTGGGAATTAAGTCTCTACCTAAATAACCCAGAAGGGGTACAAATTATCAAGCGGAAGGAAAGTAGGAAGAGTAATAAACCCAAAAACAGAAATGAATAAAACAAAGACATAAAACTGAATTTGAGGCACAAGCAGTGAATCAGAATTACCTGGATTCCTGTGCAAACCATACATGTTCCGGCTTGAGCCCAGACCTACGGAAGCAGACTCATGGGGGACAGGGCTCCAGAATCTGTATTTTTGACAAATTCTCCTCATGATTGTTATGCACCAAGCATGGTCACCTTTTTGTCCTCTGGCATCGAGAGCCATTGTCTATGCTGATTCTCTCCAATGAGACTTCCAGGGTCCTTGGTCCACATGACTCTTAGTAATCTTGAGTCTCTCTTCCCTGCACACAGTGGGACCAGCTAGGTCACAGTGGGACTCCAGCTCTGGACACAGTTGGTTGGTCTGAGAGTGGATGGCTGACCCTGGCTGGGCCAATGTATCCTTTCTCTGGGGCTTCTAGATTTGCAGCCAAAGAGTTGTGCCACCTCCCTCTCATGGTCTGGATTGTTATCTGTGAAGCAATAGGCTCCCTGATGCCATATTTATCACCCTGTGGAGTGGAAAAGGGGAGGAATCTGGTCTTTAGAAAAAAAAGGCTGAAGGTAACATACAGAGAGAAGTATAGAGGCCAGAGAGAAGAGGAACCCCCAGCACCTTTCAAGCCCTTGTTTCCTTTGGTCCTAAGACCCAGCTTTTTGCCCTTGGTTTCCGAGGGATACTCCCATGCACTTCGGCTGCTTTCCCTTCACGCCTGCGCTGGCCGGAGCAGGGTTCCTGCCCAGACATCAAAGCAGGCATAGCTAATTCGCAAGTATACTCGGTTCCTTTCTTTCCAGGAACCCAGTCTCACCCCCCACACTCGTCCTTCCTGGAGAGAAGTAAGAACAGAGTTACAGGAGTCATACCATCTGCGCTTTGGTGGCAGTGATGCTTTCTGGATCCTGGTAAGATGGAGGTCTGTCATCAGCCAGACGCTACTTCTTCTCTGTGACATGCCTTCTTGATTCTCAGGGTCAGAGGTGATTGTGCAGCCAATAGCCATGGAGTTCGGCACAATGTGCAGCCACATGATCAAGGCAGCCCCTCGTTTGGGAAATACAGAATAAGTTATAAACCATAGAACCTATATTCATAATATTTCTAAAAGCTGATTAAGACCCACTGAATAGTAGGTGCTCTCAAAGTAGTCATCAGCGAACATTCAAGAAATAGATGCAGAATATCTCACTCAGACTGAGGACTGTGTTGAGTCTGGGTATTCTGAGATGAGTAGCTCTAAGTCACTGTCCCGTGGGGTCTGACTGGAGGAGGAGACATACACAGGAATGAACAGAAAGGGGCAAAATGCTGACGAGCAAGGTGCTAAGGAATGCAGAGGCAGGACTCCGCTATAACTGGAGCTGTCGGAGGCAGGGGTCCTGGAAGGGGAGCCTTGGCCCAGATCTTCAGGAAGGAGGTCATAGGCAGCTCAGACAGCAGGAAGAGCGTGTGGACATGCACAGCAGGGCCCACTGAAGACACTCAGGCATCTGGTTCACTGCAGACAGGAGGGCAGGGGCAGTGGAGACCAGGCTGGTGGGGCAGGTGGAGGCCTCACGTCATCTGCTCTGGGGCTATACTTGATCTCGGTGGTAAGAGAAAGCAGGAAGGCTTTCAGGATGGGGAGTGGCCTTGGCAGATGTGCTGTCATCTGTTAGTTTTGGCTGTCCTTTCTGGGCCCTTGGGGACCAGCATTTCCTGGCCTCCTTGTGCTTGGATGGGATCACGTGAATGACTCTGGTCAGAGACATGTGTGTAGAAGTGACCTATGCCATTTCTGGCTCAAGCATCTAATTGCTGGTGTAAGACTCCATAGAGCTCCCATTCCCTTTATCATAACTGTCAATGTTTCAGGTGGTGGCTGCTTCCCCTGCTTGGGGGTTGGGGTGGAGCAGAAGCCCCTTGGTGGACATGCAGCATGAACAAGCAATGGACCATTGGTTCTTTTTTAAGTCACTGGGATTGGGGGTTGCTTAATACAGCAGCATACTCTTGACTATCCGGACTGATACGGCTGGCCTGTTATCCGTCCCCTAGGTGGGAGCCACTGGCAGAGGAGGCCGAAGTGCTGGGCCTGCTGTCCGTGCTGATGGAGGTCAGGGAGGCCTGGGGGCCCTCAGATGGGCAGCCCAGAGACTGGCTACCAACCTAACCAGCATCTCACTGCCCATGTGGCCAGTTCTCTGGACTGCCCCCCACCCCAGTCACCCAGTCACTCCCTGGAGAAGTGTAAAACTCTGAATATGATAGGTGAGAGTGAAAAGTGAAGGCTCAGAGAAACGACATGCACTAAAAATCCTTGACTTGAAAACAAATATGTGAACTTTGAAACGCAAACCTCCTCCCAGCTAAATAAATAGAGCCAGTCCAATAAATGGCACAAATGAATTTTGAAAAATGTGATTGAGAAAAAAAAGGATTAGAGAAAGCAAAATACAATGGGAAGACAGCAAAATACAGCAGAAGGTTCATGGGCATCAGAGTCATAGACCTGCCTTCAGACCCTGCTTTTTAGATTTACGGTTTAACCTCTCAGCACTTCCCTGTCCAATCATCTATGATTTCATCAATAAATACTAAGTGCCTACTGTGTATGCCATGCTAGATCCTGGGGCCTGTGCCATTCAGATACCGACTCTGCCTTACATGGAACTTACAGCCCACGGGGCCACCGGATGAGAATGTGTTCCCTATGTGCACAGTGGGAAAAACCCCTCCTTGCTGGCGTGGTGAGTATCGGGATTGTGTATAAGCCACCTTGCAGTGTGCACAGCAGACTAGAGATGCTAAGCAGTGCTGACTGAAGATTGAAAAGTCTAGAGTCTAGTAATAGACCACAGGATATTGTAGGAAAAAACTTCCGTTCAATAATCATGGGAAATCCATGCATTATTTAAAGTCTGCAAGGAGGCAGTTTGTAACATTCAAAGTCAAAGTGGAAACCAAAGAACAGTTTTGCTCCATACTCCTAAATCTGAGCCCCTTCCTCCTAAGCCCATACATGGGAGTCTAAAAATTGTGTTATAGATTACGTGGCCCCATACCATGGGGCAGGGAGAGGGGTTGGCCATCAGGCAGCCTATTTGGGAGCTGATTCTCTGGTCTTTTTGCCGGGTACACATGGGCAACCTGGATGTGTCCAGAGCACGCTGCCTCCTGCTTCCCCTCACCCTCACATGTGATTAGTAAGTAAGACACTTTTGGGGATTCCTATAGTCAGTATATGCAAAATTTAGAAGACACATTCCAGGGAGCTAGAACTGCCATGTGTATATTTATGTATGGAGGGGAGCCAGTGTGGAAAGAACATGGTTTTCTGAGTCCTAAGCATCTAGAGTCAAACCCAGTTTTGTGACCTTGGCAAGTTAATTAATCTCTCTGAGCCTCAGTTTCCCTAACTTCAAAATGGACTGATAGTGAGGGCAATTGTGAAGGCATATATGTACAGCCTTCTCTCTCTCTGTATATATACTTGCATACACACACACACTTGTTCATATTATATCCAGATGTATAAATACATAACTATATATGAATATATAAATACATATGCACACATGTACATAGACAGACATTTGTATGTGTGTGTGTGCATATAGATATAGGTAGAGATGTGTGTGTACACATACACGTACATGGCCTAACGCAGTGCCTGATACCTGTGAGGGCTTCCTTGTATTGATATGTGGCAGGTTCCACGTGATCATCTGAAGAATAGTAACTGTGGGGTCTCTGGATCCATCCTCCTACCCCTCTCAAAAAAAATTATTTCATAGCTACTTGGTACCATTATTGGAATTCAGGCACCAAACTGTCTCCCCATATGCCATTTAACTGGGTACCAAGAGAGGACATCAGACACTGACAACAGATGCTGTTGCAGCCCAGAGAAAAGGCCCCGTGCTGGTCCAAGCCCCACCCCCGACCCCAGCCCAGACCCCGCCCAGCCTTGAGCATCTCTGTTCTGGTCTCTCGCTCACATTTTGAGAGACAAGAGGTCAGAGGCACAAAGCTAGGTTTCTGGGTCACCTATCCCCTGTGGATTTTCAAAACTTCTACTCTTTTTTGTCTTGAAATGAATGTAAATCCGTCCATTTGAAACCATATGGCTCATTTCTGCCACTTTTCTCCTCTAAGAGGGCAGCCAGGGAACTTCAGTAGGGAGGTTTCTGAGTCACCTACTAAGCTAAGCCAAATACTCTGAGCAGGGGTCCTAAACCTGGCTGAGCCCTGGGATCACCTAGGCTGCACATTAAAATGCTGCACCCCAAGCAGGCCACGTGGGGATTTCAGGAAAGGAGTGTGAAGGGGCAGTGGAAGTTGTTGTCTTACCAGCTCTGCCGGGGCTTCTGATGAATGGCTGGCACTGGAACTCCACTGCTCTACAGCGGGGCCAGCTCTCTGGGGTGATCTGCTAAAACAGGATAGATTCCCAGAAGGGCTGCTGGCTGGACTCACCAAAGGCCACCTTCATTTTCTCTGCTGACTGGGATCCCTCTTCCCAGGGATTGACCCCACCTTCCTCCTGCATTCCCCCTGCCCCTTCCCCTTGCTTCTGACAAGGGAAGAGAGAGAGGAAGAAGAGCTAAGACTGAGTGCCCAATACATGCCAGGCCCTGGGCTAAGGGCTCCACTCATGGTATCTCATTTCATCTCAAAGTCCAATAATGTCTGGTGGCATTTGGGCTGAGGACACTGAGGACTGAGAGAGTGTAAGAAACCAGCTTTCATGCGCACACATGAAGCTGAGTCTAACATTTTATGACTACCAAAGAACAGGTTCTTTCTACTAGACCCTGTGAGTGACAGAGCAGACATGCATTTCAAACCGGGTCTTCTGATTGCTCTGGGAAGGACTTGAAGCAGGGAAACTAATCAATAGGATCTTGTATTAAGTAAAACTGCTTGCCCCATTTCATTTGCATAGTTATTCTCTTAGGGAGTGACTATTATTTCCCCCATTTTACAGGTGAGAAAACTGAGGGTTCCAGAGGGTTGAGTGATTTCCCAAAGGGCACCAAGCTAACATGTGGTGGTCTGGGTGTCTGGCTCCTGAGCCTCTAATCTTAGTCACTGTGCTGCCTCTTAACCAAGGTGGTGGCCTCCAAGATGGAGAAGAGGCAGAGGTGTTTCATGGTTTAAGAGAGAATTGCCAGGACTTGGTGACTGATGAGGGAGAAAAAGGGGTCAAGGGCAACAGCTGGATTCTGGTTGGGTAACCCATGCACTAAGCTTCCTTCACCTCTGAGAGGGAGTATGAGACGGGGAAGTGGTTCGAGCAGGGAGGGGGAGCTAGTGAATTTAATTTGGGGCATATTGATTTCTATACACCTGTAGGATTACCAAACCAAATTTGTGTGGATTCAAGAACTAATCATAATTCATCCATTCATTTAACAAATACTTAGTGGATGCTTAATTTGATGCTAAATGAAAATGTTGTGTGCCAGGCCCTGTTCGTGCACTGACCAGGTGGCCCAGCATAATTTCCAGGCTAAAGCCTGCTCCTGAGGAAGAGAATCTTTCTTATCATGTTTAGTTCTGATATCTTCTCTCATATTATCCTGTTCTTTCCTTCAGAATTTCTGCTCACATCAATCATCAGTTATCAATCACAGATGACAGAATGTGGCTAGAATGACATTTCCCCCACGCAAAACCACAGATGCGTGACTGCCATTGTGTTACAAGCAACCTTCGTGCTAACTCAGGGTCTCCACATCATGGGGGAGCAGTCCAGAAGACTTGGAAATTCTTGTGCCCATCTTTTCCTAAGTGTCTCCTCTTGCCAAACCCAGTGCCAGAGATGAGAAAGGTGAGGAGCCTGCACTTCGGGAGCGCTCAGCCTGGGGAAGGGAGGGAGCTACACCCCTGATAAGGGGCAGAGATGGGCTGCCTTGCAAAGGGATGCTGATGAGGGGTCGAGGCTGACAGTAAGCAACCTGAAAACCCACTGATCCAGTATTTAAGTGTGCCCACCGTTGATGCCTATCATGTGGCGAGTAGAAGCCACACCCTTGAGCTGTGTGATGCTGGGCAGGTCACTTTACCTCTCTGAGGCTCACTTCGCCATCTGTAAATGGAAATGTGATGCCTACTTTGTAGGGACAATATGGGGATTCTATAGGAAACCGTTGCAAAGCACTTGGCACAGAGTAGGTCCTTTCCTTCTGTCAATCACTTAGGGGTTCTTGATAACCAACAGCTTCCATTCCAGTGATGCCCATAAATCCATGTGACTTTCTGTAAGTTTCTATGGGTATGTATGTAGGTGACTTTTTGTATTTTTATATGGGTATGATAAGTCCACATAAGACTATATATATGTTAGATTAATTTTCTGCAAAAGAAGAATGAATTAGATTTGCACTGGTGTGATTTTTTTTCACATAAATGTACAACATAGTTCTGTTTCTCAATATTTTATATTTGCATTGAAAGGACTATAACTTCAGGGAAAGTTCCCAAAAATGATCCATATTCCCTGGACATGAGCACCCCTCACTCTATCTTTCTGGTTGCCTCTGCCCGCTCACAGCCACATTTTCCTATAGTGCACAATGGTCTGCCCACGGTTTTGTTTTGAGCTTTCTGCACTTAACCATTTCACAAGTGGTTCTGTGTATGTGTATATGTGTGTGTTTTAATGCCTTTGTATCAGCTGGTTCTGAGGTTTCATAAGAGTCACTGCATGATTTCAGTTTGTTAAGAAAGCACTCCCCAATGCTTACTATTTCAGTATTTGTCTGTGATTGCGGATAATATCAGATCTAGGGATAAGACCTCTGTGTGATGCCTGTGTCTTTCTGGACATTCACAGGAGCTCTTTTCCTAAGTGAGGGCTCATTGTCTCATTTTGAGCCCTTTGCTAAAGGATTAGCGTTTGATTTCAGATCCCAGTCTGCCTCTTCCCTTTCAGGCCACCATGGGTAGACTTTTCCTATTTAAGAAGTGAAAGTAACAACTCCAACTGGTTGTTAACTTGAAGAACGGAATTTCTTACATTTGACCAATAGGACAGAATGTTTAAAGGAGCTTATGGCTGAAGGTGATGAAAATGACAGCCCATCTTTATTGAGTACTACATGTCTAAACTCAGTGTGACCTCACAACAACCTGAAGGTTAAATACAGTCTTATCCCTGTTCTTCAGAAGAGGCATTTGAAGTTAGAGAAGTTAAGTGACTTGGCCAAGTTCACACAGCCAGGAAGTGACTTGCCCCTGGATGCCCACAGGCTCAGGTCTAGGTTAAAATCCTAGTGGCACTATTTGTAAATTGGGTGTCCTTCAGCAGGCCATTTGACCCCTCTGAGACAGCTTTGCACGTGTGAAGTGGTAGTGATGTTCTATTTCAGTAGAGGTGAACATTAGCCACGATAACTTAGGTAGCTGCTGACCCGGTGTCTGACACGAAGTATTTGCTGCGTAACAGGACCAGCCCCCTCTCCTCCCCTTCCCACAGTGCTTGGATCTCAGCCCTTTACCCCAGCTTGGCTTCTGGGTCCCAGAAAGGCAATTCTATTTCTTACTGAAATGTGTGTGCTTCTCATCTTGTTTCTCATCTGCTTGGCTTTGCCTCTCCTGTGTGCAGACGGCAACGCTCTGCTTCTACTCCTGAGGATTCCTGGGCCAGAAATTTGAGTCTCCACAAGTTTTTCCCAAAGCTGTGAAGTGAGAACAGACTTCCTGTTATTTTCCCCTCTCTTTTCTATTTCCACTGCCATGCTGGGCTTCTGCCCAGGTCAAAGCCACCGTCACCTTGCACTCTACCCTCTAGTTCACAATAGCACCCCACCCCCAGCAGTTTCTTACGGTGTTTAGTTTTCCCTTTCTATTCCTTTTGGCATTTTTGGAGCTGATTCTGGGAAGAAGAGGATTAACAGCTGTGCTAGTTCTGAATCTCGACTAGAAGCAAAACCTGAAAAGAAACCTCTCCTTTCCATCCTTCTTGGCTTTTTAAAAATTTTTTTAAATTTTGTTATCATTAATCTATCCTTTTTGGCTTTTGACTCTCATATAACCCATTCCAGGAGGCCTTAACCCTTCAAGAGCACACACACACATTCACACATGCATGTGCACATATACCAGGCTCCACCCAGGCATTGCCAAGGTTGTGGGAGTGGTGTGGTAGGAGGGCCCGGCAGACCCAGTCTTTGCCACACTCTGTCATGGACTCCTTCTGGGATCACCAAAGCTTCCCATGATTCCTGATGTTCCCAAGGCTTTGATGTCCAGGTTTCTCTTTGATGCTGTAAGATGCCCCAGGATTCTTTTGATACCCTTCTTATTTTCCTAAGATAGTCATTCATTCACTGAACACATATTGAAGGCTCACCAACTATTTTCTAAGGGCTCAGTGAAAAATTGAACTGGCTTCTGTTTCTCTGTCACAACCCAAACCGAAAGATACCTGGGTATTATGTTTATTTTATAAGTACGAATGTGGGGCACAAGGGGACAGAAGTCAACTGAAACTAGAAGCCCTTAGGCAACAAGGGTAGAGGTTGGAAACACACCCTATCTGGGCAGTTCCCACAGCATTCCCCCAACTCAGGCAGATCCCTGTCAAACCTCCTCTGCATTCCGCTGAGACCAGAAGGGAAGGCGCATTATGTGTTACTCAAGAGGGAGGCACCAACAGCCTCCTGGGTAAGGTTGAAGAATTTGATGCTATTCCTAACTTTTAAGGCAGTATAACATAGTAATTATAAATATGGATTTGGGGGGACCAATAACTCTGGGCTCAAATTCTCATCTTGTCACTTTGTTATGTTGCTGCTATGGTGAGACTCCATGGGGTCCCTGAGTGGGCTCAGTCTGTCACTTCGGGAGATAACGTTAACTTACTCTCCGAGCCCCAGGTCCTCCTCTGTAAAATGGGGATAATTATAATTACAGCACTTGTGTGTCAGGAAGCTTCACTGGGTTGATGCGCATGAGCACCGAGCCTACGTGCCTGGCACAGGGTAAGCCCTCAGTGAGTACGGTCTGTGAGCTGGGATGGCCCTGGGGACCGATACAAAGCTGCTCATGTTGGTACATGTGCTGTGGTCCCCAGGTGGTCAATACTAAGCAATTCTGTTCAACAAGTCAGCCTGTTGAGTGTCTTAGCCGCTGTATTTTATGGCTGTGAAGGGGATGATACCGGTGTGTGCTGTGGGGTGGGTGAGGGGTGATGTCAGGGGTGCCTTCTCGTTGTCCAGGTAAGGTTGCCTTTGTTACTGTTCGTGCTGAAGACCTTTGGGAGCTCCAGTCAGGTATGTGATTGGGCCACGGAGAGCGTTTGTGGAAGAGCGCGGGCCGGGTGCAAGGTGTTCTGCAGCTGTGGGGGCAGAATTAGTGTGCATTCTAGGTCAGGCAGAGACCCCAGGCAGAGACCCCCTTAGGGTCTCACCAGAGCAACAACAGCTTTGCTAGAGGTTGCTGGTCTTTCAACCTGTAGCAGAGACTCTTGGCCCACTGGGTTCATTTTGGAAACCATAGTGGGGCTTCCCTGCTATTCAGTTTCTATCGAAATCTCCGCAGCTGCGGAAAGCTGTCTTCCATCCTCCTCAGTCCAGCTTGGCGTGGGGGGACGGGAGTACAGGGAGGGGGTGTCCACCCAAGGAGGGGAGCAGAGCTCAAACGTGGAGGAAGACTCCTAGCGGGTCTTCGGGGAGGCAGATCACTGAATCTCTGTAAGTGGGCTATGAGCTAGAACTGTCCCTCAGCCTGGACCATGGTGTGACAAAGCCTTCAAGGACAGCTACAAAGGGAATATTTTAAATCTCACGGTTATTGTATAATTTAAAAAGTTTAATATTGTGTGTAATAAAAAAATCATATATTATTTAAATACTCTCTTTTTTCCTATCAAGTATCTGGGGGAGGCAGAGGGAGAAAGAGACAAGAGAGAAAGAAGCAAAAATAGAGACAGAAGCAGAGAGAGAGAGCTTTCAAATATCATTTAATGCCTAAATGTCACAGGCTTAAAAAATTCAACAGAATTCTCATGCATTCTTTCCCACAGAGGGCTATTCTTTAAACAATGACCTTTTAAAAAACTGAGGCAAACAAACAGCCCTGATACGATAGCATGCGTCCTTTATCAGCACGGACATTCCATAGTTGACGGGATGAATTTTATCAGCCCAGATGGTCAGTATTTGGGGCAGTAGATGTGGGGCTCTAACATTCTTATTGACCACATTTGTTTGGGTCCAAGCAGTTATTGAGTCACTATTTATTCTAAGATAAAACAGTTTAAATAATTGTCATTTCCTGTGGTTGTAAAAATTCCATTTTGACCTAGCTGTCATGATTTGTCTGAAGACTCTTGGGGGTGGCGGGGGGTAGGGTTGGAACACAGAGTAATTTATAGGAAAACATATCAATTACATTGCAGGTGCTGCCTCCCTATTTAAAGATCTCAAAGAATGGCTCAAAAGCTGGTGTTTCATAGTGGAAAGGGCATGGTACTTGAAGACTGGAGACCTGGGTTCATGTCTTGGTGTCATTAATAAGTTTCCAGAGGGAGCAATGGGGCCAGACAGAGAAATTTTTCCAGATAATAGAAAATGTTTGCAAGCCTGCTGGGGACAGCAACCCTATATATAAACAGAGGTAGTAAGAAGTCTGCTTACATTTGGACACTGAAAATTAAACTTTGCACACTGAAAATTGCCCAGTGAGAAACTGGTAAATCTTTGCAGTTAGTATTAAGCATGTTGGTACCAGCTCAGACTGGTGTGGAATCAGATCAGCTTGGGTCAAGTTTCAGCAGTCCTGGGTGACAGAGAAGGATCTGGGTGGGCTCCACACATAGAGGTAATTTCCTTAGCTGAGAGGTTCCCTAATTGCTGATGAAGAGGAATTGGAAGTTAATTATCTGAATTTTGCTTTATATAGTATGATTACAAAGTATTCTGTTCTCAGTCCTTTGCCTCCCTTCAAAGACTCAAATATAGCAGCACTTTATGGTATTAAGAAAAAGGTAAACACCGTAAGTAGTTGTCTCTAATTCCCTTCTTCTATTCTCTCTTGAATCTATTTCAATAGCTCTTGCCAAGGTCACTGGTGACCAATGCTAAATCCAACAGTCAGTTACCAGCTCTCACCCTCCTTGATCTCAGAAGCATTTGACTCAGCTGGTCACCCCTTCCTTCCAGAAACACTCTCCTCCCTGGGCTCCCAAGGCACCCTATGCTCCCAGTTTTCCTATTGCCCCTGCACCTCCCCTCCCTGTCCTGTTCCTTGTTAGTGTTCTTTCCTGGCTTCTCCTCACCTTCCAGGCATTTTAACAGCAGGGAATGCTGGGGCTCAGGCAGTGGCCCTTGTCTCTTCTTTGCCTATATTCAGCCCTCGGTAATCTGATCTAACATTACGGCCTGAACAACCAGTTCAAAACTGAACCAGAAGAAATCACCATTTTGTAGATCACATGGTTGAATATCAGCACTTTCATGTGGTTGAATCTAATGACTCCCAAATGTTACTGCCCCTGAACTCCAGGTGCCTCCAACTACCTGTGTATTGGGTTTATATTTGCCTTGCATGTCTTAGAGGTATTACAAGCATGACTTGACCAAAATCAAACTCCTGATAACCCAATCAACTAGTACACCAGTATAAATGAGTTCAGTTTAGGGACTGTCTGTCCCTTGCAATGCAGGTGTCCTGACCAATCAATCCTCTTCACTCCGTAAGAGGAACAGAGGGCTGGGCAGCAGTGAGGTCTGGAGAGGGGGAGGGCCCCAACTCCACAAGACCCCAGGCTTCCTTCTCCGGCTCTTTCCTCCCCCTCAGCTTCTGGAGTCTCTTTCCCAAGGATGGTGTCAGAGGGGAGAAGGGTCATGGACTCTGGTGGGAGGACCAGGCCTGGGGTCTCAGGGTGGTGGTGATGGTGATCATGGACGGAGCTGAACCAGGTGGGGCCTCAGCTGGCTTATCAAGTGCCTCACCATTCCTAAAGGGACAGTTAGGGCCTAGAGAAGAAAACTCTCTGGATCCAAGATTAAATAATTATCACTAAATGTTTCTTTTTCCTTCTTATCTCTTACTGGTTTAAATGCACAAAGCTCATATAGTGAAGAGCAAGTGTCTTTGTCCTCACAATCACTGGATCCTCCCCTGGGTGATAGTGTCTGGCAGAGCCTCCCAGAGGAATTTTATACACGGTCAAGTCAATATAAAAATCTGAGTGCATATGATTTCACACGAGTGGTTTCATGCTATAAACGCTATCCCATCCCTTACACTTAGCACTTAATATATTCTGGATATTATTCTACAGAAGTACACATAAAGTGACCTTGTTCCTCTTAACACTTTTAGAACATTCTAGCATAGAGGTAGTACGTGCTTAACCAGTTCCTGATTAATGGATATTTAGGTTGTTTCTAATCTTTTGCTATTACTAAAGCTTTCTTGAGTGTTCAAAAGATGATACATCTTTGGGTCTATGTACAGGGCTATCTAGAGGGAAAATCTGGGAATTTTTCCCCTTTAATTTTCCTATGGCCCTTCTCTGGATCAGAAATACAGTCCCTCTCTTCACCCAGAAAGCAGGCAATCAGGCGAAGGTTCTAGAGCAAGTGAAGAGTCCAGTCAGACTTGAGACTCAGATGCCTGGCCCCCCAGTCCAGCACCGACTCTGCCCGAGTCCCTGTGGCCTCTGGTTCACCAGAGAGGCAGACAACAGCTTCTGAGATGGGGAAGGTGCAGGGGTGGGACTGGCGGAGGAAGGATGGTCACCCCCAAACTGTTGATAAGTGGGGTATCAAGGGAGAGGCCCAGCCAGGGTATCTAGGACCTGGGGAAGTACAGGCTAATGACACAGAGCCCAGAAAGTGAATTTAGGTGTGAAAACAAAAGGCAGATGGCCATTTTTCTCTTTTTTCACTGTAACAGAACTTCCAGCTGGGGTCACAGCCAGCCAGAACAAAAATTACATTTTCCAGTCCCCAACTTGACCAGGCTCTGACTCCAGGCCTATCATGTGACAGCCTCCAGTATCCCCTGTTAGAAGGCAGGGGTGCACCCATTGCCCCCCTCTCCCCCATCCTGCCCTGCTTCTAGAGTGCAGATGCCCCCAGAGGCTGCAGGATGCAGGCCACACCTTAGGGATGGTGGAGGGGGCAACTTTGAGGAGTGCAGCTCTCTTATAACCTGGACCTCAGGCCTCTAGACTTTTACTGAAGAGATCAAATACTACTGTGCATAAGCAGGGTTTCTGGATGAACTGAATCTTACTGATACAGAAGGCTGGCATGTTGAGTACGGTGAGTTCTGATGGTTATAACAGTGCATCTGTCCTGGGCTATCTGGGCACCCTTTGCTGGGTCACCTGTCAGAGGCATAAATGGAATCATGACAGTGCTGTGGGTGGGCCTGAGCAGTCGGGAATCCTGGGTCCTCACCTGGCTGTGCTGACCCCAGTAAGTTATGAGGCTCTGTGCAAATAATTCCCTTTCCCTGCCTGTGTTTCCTCATCTGGAAAATGAAAAAGTTTGAACCAGAAAATCTCTAAGATCCCGTCCCGCTGTGATGATCGTAGCTCTGGGTCAGACACATGCCCTGGATCTCTTTCCCTCCCCATCTCTGTCCTCCTAACTCCCCACGGCATCTCAGGGGTACCCACCTTGGCACCATGGTCATATTTTCATCTGTCTTCTCCACTAAGTTCTCTGAGGTTGGCTCCTGGCCTTCATATACGCTTGTCTAGCTTCTGGAATAGAGCCTTGGGTGTAACGAGTACACATTTGTCCAATAGGTAACCTGTGGATATAAGACATGTGTGGCTCAAGATAGAATGGAGACAGAGGTGTAGAGAAAGGTCTGACAGTGAAATCACCCTGCGGGTTCTGCTTCCCCTTGCATGGCTGGTCTGACAGCACCGGCCTCCCAGGGTAACGAGGTGGATCCCCTGGGTCCTGTGTAAAGGGGAAAGTGTGGTAGTCAGGCCACTCTGTCCCTGGCCAGCTGGGGACCTCAGCACTTGGATGAACTTCCAGGAACTTTCATTCTTTCCTTTCCTGAGGGAATATCATGCTGGCCCTTCAGGCTGCCTACCTGGGTGAAGCCCCAGCATGCAGAGGGAGTGTGGGGGAAAGTCCATTTCCTTTCCTCCTGCATCCAAAGTAGACTTGCAACAGCCTGTCAGGGAGGGCAAAGACCCAGGGTGGCTTGCTTTCTCCAGTGGAGGGTTAGGGTCTGAAGCTGTTTCTGCCTCTGTAAATGGGGATGAAAGCATTCACACAGCAGGGGTGTTGAGAGAGTTAGTGAAAACTGTGCACCCTGGCATAACACCAGTAGGCTCTGTTCTTAGAGCTGTATTTTCTCCTCCCAACTACTCAGTGAGGTAAGTATCATCACCTCATCTCAGAGATGAGGAAACAAAGGCTTAGGAAGGTTAAGTCTTGCCTGCAGCCACACAGCTGGAGCAACATCCAAGACACTGCATGCCTCACCCTGCTCCCCAGCCCAGGCTAGCCTCCTTTGGCCCTGTGGAAACGGGGAGGGAGAAGGGGGCTGTGGAGCAGAGCCTTTCCTCACTCTGTGCTGTGAGGTGGAGGCAGAGCTGCGCCCACAGGGTTTGCTTGCCTGCACCTGATGCTAAGTTTGGTCTCTGTGGCTCGGTTGCCCTCAGTCGCCCCTTCCTGTGAGGTCCTCTGGCCAGAGCCACTGAGGAGGATCCCACTGATTGCCCTACTGGGTTGTTCCTAGCTGAGGGCTTCTCTCTCCATCCTTCCCAATAGCTTAGCTCTCTCCCCCTCACCCCTCCCACCCTGGAGCTTCGTGGACGTCCTAGTGCTGATGCCAAAAAGGAAAGCACAGAGTGGGTGAGTGCCTTCCCCTGGGTTACACAGCGAGAAGGTCTCTGTGGGCAGTCAGCTCCTTGAGCAGAAGGGGGCAGAAAAGGGTAAAGACCCCGGTCCCAGAACATTCCCACCCATCTTGGCTCCATGCATCTCAGAATCTCTCTGCTGCCTGAGGAAATGCCCACCTTGGTTTTGCAGGAGGGGCTGGGCCTTTCTGGGCATTGGAACCTTCCTCTATGCTCCTTCCCCTCTCCCTCAGTGTCCCCAGCACCTCAGGCCCCGCCACCACAGGGAGACTGCAGCCTGCCTCCTGGTCTCTGCTCCACTCCGAGCCCCACTAGGGGCTGCCATACACACAACATCCCACCATCACTCCATGCAGTCAGCAATATTATTATCTTCATTCTAGGAATGAGGACACTGAGGTCCAGAGAGGCCTAATGCCATGCCCAAGGCCCTGTAAGGTGTGGAGCGGGGCCTTAGACCATGGGGGAAGGGTCTTAGATCCAAGCTGCTGGAGTGAAGCAGGCTCCTTCCTGAATCCCACACAGCCTGCTCTTCACAGCTCCCTTGTGCCTGCTGCATGGGCTGTGGGGGAGGCTGTGACTCTGGCCCCCTCTCTCTTTTCCAGCAGGACCGTAATCTCCTTCTCATTCTCTAGCACGCTGCCCATGGGTTTCCACCCTGGAAAGGCCCTTCTGCCTAAGCTCTTACCGGCCTCCTGTGGTTGATATGTGGACAGAGGTTTTGGGTGGGCACCTCTGTCTGAGTCACTGTCCCCCCACCAGCTCCCACTGACTCAGCCGTGGGTCCCTCTTGGTCTCCTTTGTCCTTACCTCCTGCCAAGGTGAGCTGCCTCTGGTCCACTTCAACAGGCTCGCTCTTCCTTCGCCAGCTGCTCAGAGACTCTGAGAGAGGGCAGGGTTCAAGGCCGAGCCACCACTCTCTCTGAGCACCTCCTCAGAGCCAGGCACTGTGCTAAGTCCTTTCCACACGTTATCTTATTTGACTCTCGCAACATCACTGTGTGTTCATGATCAGTTAGAACTGTTTCCTCTTAGAGGCTCAGGAAGTTAAGGAATTTGCCCCAGATCACATAAGCAGCAAGTGGTAGAGCAGGACTCAAACCCATGTCCTCTGACTCCAGATCCAAGGGTCTCATTCACATGGTCCTACGTGGTCATGAAGCAGACGGAAGGACAGACAGGAGTCCTTACAGCCAGGAGAGGCTGAACATCCTTTTGCTCACTCAACTTGAGGGGAAAATATGAGCCCAAAATATAAACACTTTGAGTCCAAAAACTGCCCTGGGATTTCCTAGAGCCCCACGAGGGCCACCATGTGCAGGAGGGAGGTGAATCTTAAAGGGCCTGAGGCATTCTAAGAACTGCAGGCCACAAAGCCTGGGGCCCACAGGCTTCTCAGCACCTCAGAGGCCTGGACTGTGCAGTGGGGCTGGGCTGCTCAGTCCCTAGCAAACCTTTACCAAGGGCCTTCTGTGCTCATGCCCTTTGGTGTTAAGGACCCCCAAGGAGTGGGGGAGACAGACATGGTGACAAGCATCAGCAGGACTGGGTAACAAGGGCTGGGATGGAGGCAGGCAAAGCAGGAACTCTGGTAGCTTGGAGGAAGGCTCTGAAGAAGAGCAAGGGCCCATTGTCCCCAAAGGCCACCAAATCTGGTGCAGTGTGATGGAAGGTCGCATGGGCCTGGGTCCAGATCGAGACTCTGCTACTTCTGAGCTGGGGTATGCCCAGCAAATTTTCTCTGAGCCTTAGCTTTGCCATCTGTGAAGTGGGGATAATCATATCTACCTCTTTGGAGTGACTATTAAATAAGTTGCTGTTATAAAATGTTGAGAGGCATCAGATGGTACTCCCCTGCCTCCAGGCCCATCTTGCCCTGCCATCAAGCACGTATGCACAGGAACACCAGCAGCCATGGGTGTTGTCAGAGTCAGTGGCCTGCTACTCACTTAGGTTAGACAGTATCTCTGGTCTGATCACCTTGGGGTTTAGGGAAAAGACTGAGGATAATTTGGGGCCATTCCCATAGCTATACTTAAAAACAAAGCAAAGCAAAACAAAACCCCCCAAAAACAGAAAAAAGGTGAGTGTCACAAAGTCTCCTGATGAAGAATTGGGAAATTTAAGTCCAAAAGATGCCACTTACCTCTCAAAACTGGCAGGCTTTACAGAGTAGGGCTGAGGACACGGATTCAGACCCAGACTGTCTAGGTTTGCTTCTGGGCCCTATAATCTACAAGCTGAGGGAACCTGGACACATTCTCTACGTTGCCCTGTGTTGGCCCTTATATTCTGTGGCTGTAGAATGGGGATCCTAATAGTATTATCAGGATCTTCCTCCTGGAGAACACACGAGGATAGAATGAGATCAGGTGTGCAGGGAGCGGAGCACACACCTTGGCACAGAGAAAGCTCTTGATAAATGTGAGCTGGTTCTGCTCTTGCTGCTTGGAAACCATGATCTAGCCTTGGAGCACGGCAGTGCTGGCAGGGACTCCAGGACCATCCAGATGCAAGGCTGTCACTGGGGGAGCTATGGGGTGTGTGGGTGCTCCAGGAGCCCCTCAGCAGAGCCCAGGGAGGGAGAGGGGGCAGCCCACCCAGCCTCTGCCGCTGTCTCCAACTGTGTCATAGTTGGGGTTCCCCATAAGGGTTGTATGGATGCAAGTGTAGGGAGGAGAGAAGTTCTGCTGGTTTTCCAAAAGTTTGGAATCTACAGATTTGTCCTAGTGATTCCCAACTCCCTCCATCCATGAGGACCTTTTGACTGTCTTTCCCCCATGGATCCTGTGATTTGAAGTTCGGTCTGCCCCCTGCATGTAGTTAGCAATGGTGTGTGAGCTTTGACATCTCATCAGGCCAGACTTTTTGCAGAGACTTTTGACAACCCTTCACCCTTCAGAGTCTGAGAAGAGATGGGCCCTGGGACAGGACCTGGCTCTCCTCCACTCCTTGCCCTGTGGGGCACACCCTGTCCCCTGATACCTTCTGTGGCCCATGTAACTTTCATAGTCATCCTTTCTTATGATCCCCACTTTAGCCTCAGAAAATAGAGGTGTGGAAGGGTGGTATGTGACCTGCTCAGTATCACTTGCCTGATAAATGGTTCTCAAAGTTCCAGCCTACTCAGGATTATCTATTTTCTACATGAAAAGTCTCCTCTGTGTAGCTATCTGCTTTTTCTGGCAAAAGGGCCCTAACTCCTCTAAATATTAAACTCATTAATTTGTCCATTCATTTGTGGAGACAGCTATGCAAGAAGGTGATAGTTAACAAGAAGCACAGATGGAAGGATTGTGTTAAACCATAAATGGTCTGTGTTTGATTTCATTCATGACATTGCCATCCGTGATCCCACAAAACAATGTATTCATACATACATGTGAGCAAAGTCCAAGGAATGCATGCTCAGAAACACAATGTCTGCAGCAAAACCTCAGATATAGGCACTCCACATGTGTGCTCTTTGAGGCATAAACATGGATGCAGGTACCACAGAGATGATACAGATACATATATGTATGCAGACACATACACATATACAACATGCAGGCACATACACGTACACACTATTGAAATGAATTTTTTTTGAAGTCGGTTTGACCACCTCTGTCTTTGGAAAGAAGAAGGGATCTGGGATTTATAAAAAGGAAAGTCACACCCATAATAGCATACGATTGCATTTTCGCTGTATTGGCGACTGGAGTGGGAGGAGTGGAATGATGTCGCCGGGCTGAGGACCACTCTTTGTGAAACAGGTGTATTTATGCATTGCTACTGACAGAGTAAACTCTTACACTCCTTTTGGAAACATTTTTCCTAGATGTTCCAGTAGTCCTATTCATACCCTCTTTTCCTATAATTCCACTTCTAGAAATTTAATCTAAAGAAGAGCATCACATGACAAAAATGTCACTTGTATAGAAAACTAGGCCCAACACTGTGATTGAGGAAATAGTGGTAGCCAGCCAAATCCCTGTAGTTAAATTACATCAAATCAGTTTGAAGGCCTGTTTTTCAGTCATCACAATGGCAATTTTGAAGATGAGGGGCATCACTGAAAATATTTACGATGAAGTCAGTGAGAAAAGGAAAAGATAAAATTGGGATGATATAAAGATTTCTCTACAAAGAGCTAAATAATGCAGAGTGAGAAACAAATAGTTCTTTGGGAGTGACATGACATCGATTTCTTCTGTGTGTTTAATGTTGTTATAATAATGATTTCAATTCTAAAAGCTATTTGTAATATAAAAGATAAACTCAATCTGAGCCAGCCTGATGACAGTAGAGATTTAACCCACTTGTGGATAATGGGATTAGCAACTCGTATGTATGAGGGGCTATATACACAGACATGTGCAGATGTAAGAATGGCATGTGTACATTTGACTTTGCCAGCCTCCCAGCCTGTAAGAGTCTTAAACGATACACCACGTATGAAGTGTCCATGGCATTTCACATGCCTAAGGCTCAGTCCTGTTATTTTTCCAATCCTGAAACTTGAATATTTTCAGGTGATCTCTACTTAACACCATGTCTGACCTTATACCAATCCTCCCAGATATGCAAATCTCTTTCCCATGTGATAAGATTATCCTTGGTGAAAAAAGTTGTCTAGAATCAGTAGGACAAGACACCAAGTCTTTGACTTTCCATGACTAGCTCTGTGACCTTTGGCCAAAGTTGTAAGTATTCATTGAGAATTCACCCTGTTGGGTGCCAGGGTGGATTCTTCACGTCAGTGGTTCTTAAATTTTAGGAGCACTGGGAGCACCGGGGTCAGCTAATACAGAGGTTGTGAATGCAGAGATTGCTGGGCCCCCCAAATTAAGACTCAGGAGGTGTGGGGGGAGGTCCAAGGATTTGCATTTCTAAGAAGTCCCCAGGTGGTATTGAGAGCCACTGCTCTACACATATTATCTCCTTGTTCAAAATAACCCAGCCAGTGAAGTACCTTAAATATTTCTCCTACTGACTAAGGGGATAGAGATCTTGAGTGACTCGACAAGCCTTTTAACCCTCTTTGCCTCATTGCATCTAAGAGTAACAAGACTACCTCCTCCTCTTTCAAGGACTAAAGGACAGAATGAATGTGAATTGACTAGGACAATCCAAATCCTAGTCAAGTTTGCTGTGCTGTGTATACCAACACACACACACTTCTGTTGTTGACTGCCTTCCTTCTTGAAATATGAACCATCTCCAGGTGTCAGGCCCCTGCTCTTTTTTCTTTGCAGTCGGTGAGAACGAACTGAGTCAGACGAAGCCTGCACAGCTTCTCCTGTTACCGGGGATCCTCAGCAAAGTGACAGCGTGCACCGCTAGTGACTCTGCAGATGCGCCAGGCTTTGTGGTCTTGGGCCTATGACTCCACCCACCGTGCTGCCAGCCTGAGGTGGGCGTGGGGAGCACGCAGACGAGCAGAGGAAATGCCAGGCATTTGATAAGGCCCTTGGCAACCTCTCCTTTCTTGTGGGAACCAGAGAGCAGGCTTGATTCAGCACCTCCTAGCTGAGCTCCTCCACCCCAAACCGTGTGATGTGGGGACTGCAGGGCTCTGGCGTCGGATGGGCCTGGGTTTGAATCTCAGAGCTATTTGTAACTGTGGGTCAGCCTCACGGGCACATCCGTTTCCTCATCCATAGTCTGGAAATATGTAGTGTAGAAATAACACTGGCTTTCCTTGGGTAATTGTGAGGGTTCAGGGAGCTAGTAAACGCAGAGAGTGTAGGGACCAAGGGCAGGCTGCCCCGACATGTGCCACCTTGGCATGTAGAGATGTCGGAGGTGAAAATGTTCAAAGCCCATTGGACTCAGAAAGAAACTTTGACTTCTCATCCGCCTCCTTCCAGCTGAATATAAAGAATTTAGATGGAGGACCTGCTTCAGGAAGACAGCTGTCACCATAGTTAATTACCTTATAATATGAACCAGGAATGGTAGACAGGGAGGAATTTAGCAAAGTCTGTTAAAATTCCTCTGAGCCCCATTGTTTCTGTGCGGCCTGGCAAACGTTTGTTTACCATTTACTTTTTCATATTCCTGTAAACTGCCTTCCTTCCCTACCCTGGCCCCTTCATTCAAGATGACATATATACATCACTGTCCCTGACTGTCTTTAGAATCTCATGTCTATGGATTCCCCCTATGTACACCATTAAGCATTTTTTTTTTCCTCCTGTTAATCTGTACTTGATTCTTAGACCAGCTAGAAGAACCTTGAAGGGTAGAGGGAAATTTTTTCTCCCCGCAAGGGCATAGCCTGACTCCCGGCAGAATAAGAAAAGCAAAAAGCAGACAACAAACAAAAAAACACAGATGGGAACTGACTTTGCTGAATAACATGACTTGCTATAAGTTATAAACCAATTCAGTGCTTGGCACATTGACCAATGAAATGAAATAAGAAAGCCCAGACACAGAACCACATATGTATGAAGCTGTGGTATGTGCATAGTTCATGTGTCACAGAAGTGGGCAACGGAGAGACTGTTCAGAAAACTGGGCCTGGCAAAATGGCCATCCATACGGAAGAAGAGATTACATTGTACCCTTACATTACACCGTATACAAAAATCAACTCCAGATGCTTAAATGTTAAATATAAGTCTTCAAAATGTTTAGAAAACCATAATAGAAATATTTTTAAACTTTGAGGAAAGGAAAAAAATTCTTAAACAAGACAAAAAAAGTTGACTATACAAGCGAAAGTTGATTAAAATGATTTTTCTTTCTTAAAAAGACAACTTGAAAATAAGCTACAAATCAGAGAATATGTATACAATAAACATATACTCAATAAACACACTAACAAGACAAGTATACGAATGTATTAAAGGCTCTCTTTTATTTGTGGGAGACTATATTCTTATTTGAAATGATTCAGGACGTATTTCCCTACATCACTGGTTTTGGGGCTGGCCACTAACTTCCTTGAGCCCACAGAATGCGAGCAGATACGATGTGATACCCCAGCCTAGCGGAAGCTTTAAAAGCATTGCAAGTGTCTGCCGATCCTCTGTCTCCTGCACCCTTTGCCAGGAGAACGACATGTCCTAGTAAAACCTGTTCTTGTAGTGTGGTCCCAGGGATGGGAAGACAGAGCCAGACCCCAACCACAGGTTAGAGCAGAGAGGCAGTTGACTTGCATGCTTGAGAGAAAAAAAGAAATGTCCCTTGTTACAAGCCACTGATATTTCAGGTTGCTTATCACTGCAGCAAAAGCTGACCAAGAACGAAACTAGTGCCTAGAATAAAATGTGTGGTTTTGGCTTTGAGGCTGAGTGGCCAGCAGCAAGGAAATTATTATAGGGGACTAGAAAAATGGCAAGCTATATAATGCAGTAGTGAAATACTTAGCAAAACTGTCACATATGATAATTTGGAAGGCAGAAAATATACCTACTGAATTTATGGCTCTGGAGAAGTTTGGAGACAGAGTGTTTGTGTGAGCGGGTAGTTCCCAGCTACATTTCAGGTTGAAGATAGGGATGATAGCAGAAAACAACGGGCTTATTTGCAAGCAGAATTGAAAGGGAACACGGGAAGTCTGGAAATTATAGGGCTCACAGGGTTGGAAGGGGTAATCATCTGTCACTCCTAAACCTCTCCAGCCTGTAAAGTGTTCTCAAAATAGGACAACTTTAGGGGCAAAGATCTAAACAAAGGCAAGGCTTTGAGCAGGGGGAGACCAAATTGAGGGCATGACTGTCACTCCCTTTGTTAAAACCTCTGATGAGATTAAAACAGCTCCAGGGAATCCCATCTGTTGGGCAAAATGACTCCTGGGAAGCTCCCGTAAAGCCTGGTAGCGTAAAGCACCTGACATGTTATGTAGCGGGACAAAGAGCGGCATGTCTCAGTGAAATGTGAGTCTGGCTACTGACACCTCAAAAAAAAAAGCTTTTGAGAGAGTTACATTGTCCAAAGTGCTGTCTGTCTAGATTAAATAAGACTGACTTTACAGGACACAAAATGATCTTGAGCCCCAGCATTCAACAGGCAGGAAGCAGGCTGATTATACTGATAAGAAAAACAAAATGTCAAAAAAACATTAGACATTTCACAGAAGAGGAAACACTTACGGCTGATAGACAGATGAAGAAATGTTCACCTCATTACTGGTCAGGGAAATGCCAAGCCAGACCAGAAAAGAGATCTCAAATTTGGTAATTTGGTAAGCAAAGATTGCAAACTCCGACAATACTAAGTGTTCAAGCTAATGCAGATCTATGTGATCAATAGGTTGTTGGTATTTTTATGCAACTAATTTGGAAAATGATTAGAACCATCTCATAACAGTAAATATTCTAAGTCGGCAATTTCATTTTTTTATGTATATCTAATAGAAGTCTTGCTTATACAAAAATGTTTATAGCTGTACTTTTTACAGTGGTAAAAAGATGGAAAAAAAACTCAAAATCCTATCAAGAGAGTGGATGAGTAAATAGTACACTTAACCAATAGGATATTGTACAGCAGATGCAATGAATGAAACACAGGGCACTCGATGTGGTTATATATTAAGAAAATACTATTGGGCAAAAATAAGTCCTTACAATTATGGACAGTATGATATCCTTTTAGTAATTTTAAAATAGCTACAGCAAAAAAAATACACATTTTAGAAACACATGCAGATTAGAACTATGAACCAGATTAGAACTAAGGGAAAGCATGGGAATTCGGGGTGTTAGTTATCATGGGTTGAAGAAGTCAGGTGAAATAGAATGGAGGGAAGGTAGAACTAGAAGTAGATTATAGACAAGCTGCCAGCTTTCACTTTGAGCTGTGGTTCACATGGGTTTATGGTATTAAAAAGAGGTGAAACTTTAAAAGAAGTTGTTTTGGTTGTTTTTTAAAAGTCATAGATCGTTAGAATTAAAAGCATCCTTAGGAGTCAGTTAGTTCTCTGCTCGCTTACTTTCCAAATAAGAAAATAGGCTGAGAACAGGGAGTGACTAACCGAAGTTACTCTGTTCTTGAGTGGCTCAGCCCAGCCGCTCCTGCTGTGATCCTCCCATCTCAGTACCAACATACCCAAGCCAAGGCTGCATCCTTCATTACTTCCCCCACATGAACCCACTTGTCAGTCCCGCTCTGCGGACACACCTGGGTCCACCACTTTGTACACCTTCTGCCAGCCGAAGCCATGAGCACCTCTTGCTTGGATTTCTGCTTTTGCCTCCTGAGTAGTCCTCTTACATTCTCTCTTGCTCCTCCCCAAACCTGTTTTCCACACAGCTGAGGGAGAAATCTTCTCTCTGATGAAACTTCTCGGCTGTCCTTCAAATGCACTTAGAACACAATTCAAATTCATCCTGGCCTACTCGGCTTCAGGTGAGCTGGGCCCTGCCTTCCTCTCATACTCATTTCCTGTCATTGCACCCTCACTGACTTTCTTTCTGGACACTCCAGGCTGTTCTCTGCCTGCAGCAAATGCTGCCAGTACCCCGTTCAGGTCTCTCATTTCATCTCTGCACACCAACTGGATTCTGCCATGGAAGACCGCTCTACCCATGAGCAGCCCTTGGCAATGATTGGCAGGAGCTTGAGGGTAACTGTCCCGGCTCCCTCACTCCTGGATGGGATCCCTCAGGTGCTCTACATGTTTGCCTAAGTGTCCCCTTGAGGCTCAGTTTGCTCACCCACAGTTGCGTTGGCCTGATAACATATCCTTTATTAAGTCCTTTCCTTTCCTTGTTTTGTTCCCCACTCGATTAATCATCCTTACTTCACTTTCCAAACAAACTGCTTTCACTTAGTTCTTTGTCTCAGGTCTTACTCAAAGGGTAGTGTAAGCTAAGATACCGCGTCAGGCCTTTGCACTCATGTTTTCTCTGCCTAGAATATTCTCCTCCCCTTCATATCTTCTTGTCATTCAGGTCTCAGCTCAAATGCCCCTCGGGTCTATCCCTTTGTTGTTATGCTCCCTCACTGACTTATTCTGGTTGAAATTATCTTGTTTACATAATTAACTTGAAAAGTTCTCTCTCTCCCCCAGGGTGTTAGCTCCACAAGGGCAAGTAGTTTCCAGCACAAAGGAGAGTGCCTGCACATAGTAGGCATCCTTTAGATATTTGTTAACTTAATTAATGACTGATTTTGCTGGGAGGGATGTCGAATCCTGCATCAGCAGAACGATTTACAGTAGCTGTTTGTGTGTATGCATTTCTAATTGACACAGCAAATACTGGCCTGTAAATGGATACGGCTATTGTTTTTGAGTAGCTGATTCTCTTTAGTGGGTTTAATCTGCTTCCAACTACTTACAAGGGCTCACAATTGCTCTGCTAATTACAAATCCCGATAAACTCTCCATTAAAGTATAGCTTCTAAGTACCTTCCACCCGATAATACTGTTAGGAGGAATTACATATGGTTGAAAGTAAGAGAACCAGATTTATTTAATAACAGTCTTAACTTCAACTTGCCTTTCCGTCGATGTACCTGAATTAGTAAAACCACACTGTCTTTCTCTGCTTGTTTACCCACGTGAGATACTGATGGAGGTTTACCCTGGGGAATACAGATGTGGAACCAGGAAGAAATGCTCCGTGTGTGGTTCTTTGGAGAAAACTCACTTTTTTGTGTGCCTTGGCCCACCCCGTGTTCACCTGGCATGAACCTGCTTTGACCTGGGACTCAAAGGGCACGTCCCTTTGCTGAGGGCATTCAGGCGGAGGCCTGTGGTGGGGGGGTCATGAGGCTTAGATTTCCTCATTTGTAAAACAGATTTATAATAATGACTCTATACTGTAGCTCTGGGCTGGAGGGGTTTCCCAGCTCCTGGCAAGTTCACTCTGGATTCTTTGAGACCTAAATACAACAATGGAATGTTGGGGGTGGGAGTGAAAGGTTTAAGTACCAAGTTTTATTCTCACCGTGGCAGGTCAAGTGCTAGAGTCTCCTCTGCATCTGGCACGTCCATCTCTGTCTCTGTCTCTGTCTCTGTCTCTGCCTCCGCGCCAGCCTCTCCTCCACCCCTCTGCTCCACCCCAAGCACTGGGTGGAGCTCTTTATATAGCACCACAGGCAGCATTGGCTGATTGCCGACGGGTGTGTAAGCTCCAGCCTATGCAGTAAGCTGATTACATCATCAAGCAGATTAGGGTGAGCTGAGGATCCTGGCCATACAAACTTCCATTTTCCCTACACATACCCTGATGTGAATGTTGTGGGCTAAAGTGTCTGGGGACATCCAGGGGCAGGTATCTGCCCAGAGGCTGCACAAAATACTAGTTCAGAAGTGGAGCCCGACTGCTTATGGCTGTTCCACCTGCCTGGTGGCTAGCTGAGTAATCTTGGGCAATTTCTCTGGGCCTCCATTTCCTCATCTGTAAAATGGGGTATTGTCTCCTACTTCCAGAGCTTTGAGGAAAATTAGACAGGTTAACACATGTGAAGTGCTTAGAGCAGTGCCTGGCACACAGTGATGTTGGCTCTTAACTATTGTTATTCCACGGAGGGCTAGGGGAACATCAAGGTTAAGGGATGGATGGAGGGTAAGGAGCCTCTAACAAGTCCTAGAAGTAACAGCCATAGAGTTTGGAGGAAAACTAGGAGGATCGTGTGTCACAGAAGCCACAGCAAGAGGAAGTTTCCAGAAGGAAGGGTCAACAAGGTCAAGGGTGCTGAGAGGTCAGGCAAGGTGACAGCCAAGGGTGCCATGGATTTAGCAAGAAAGAGGTCCCTGGTGACTTTAGCCATTGCAATTTTGGTGACATCTGAGGGACAGAGGCCAGTCTGCAGTATATTAAAAACATGGGAAGGGAGGAATTGGAGAGCATGGGGTGAAATATTTCAGTTGCTTGGCTGGAAAGGGATGCAACCGAGAAACAGCAGTGGCAGAGGGACAGTCAGGTCAGTAGCCGTCTGTTTTGCCAAACACACATTCCATCCAGCCATCATCTCCTATGAGACTCATGACCTCTGGTCAGCTAAGCAGGGGAAACGTTAGAATTCATAACTTATCCACGCAGACACTTATGTAAATAGAACTCAAGAGTGGCAGGGCTGGGACAGAAGCCAGGCTGCTCATTTCCTCTCTCTTTTCATGATGCTGGTATAACTGTTAAAGAAGGGACTGAGCAAGAGGGCGTGGGGTGCTCAGTGCCATCCACCTGCTTTATCACATCTGTATCTCAAAGGACCCATCTGTGGAAGGTGGATGGAGGAGGTGGCAGAGGAGGGTGGTGACAGGTTCCTTTAATGAAGGAGGACCTGACATCGGCTGGGTGTCCAACATGTTCATCCAATTAAGTCACATATCTGGGGGTAGGCGAAATCTTTGGCTGAGATTTCTAGTTCTGGCTAGAAACAGGGGGGCAGGATGGACTCAGGTCAGTGGAAGGAACACCGTCTATTTTTCATATCTGCCCTCCTCCACAGTCCTTTCTCTGCCGTCTTACATCTGGCTGGCTGACAACAGCACTGGCCCTTGATTCTGCTGCAGGGCAGTTGGGGGGGTGTGACTTGAAAGAGGATGTGTCACTTAGAGCCGTGCTTGTGGGAAGTGAAATGCATCCTTCTGGCTCATTTGGGAAGTGTCTTTATGTCAAGGACTTTGGAACAAGAAAACCGTAACGGTGTGATTTTGGAAAACCAGGGCAGAAGAGACCCAGTGTGGGCTGGAGGAGTGTCCAGGGAGTAAACTGATGGATGCCCATCCAACATGAAGCAGAAGCACGGCCGGAGGGCCGATGGGGCAGGACAGCCTTCATGGAGCACCGCCTGCGAGGTCTCTGCTGTTGCCATTCTGACATTCTTAGCTTTTGAATGCAGATCCCTTGTTTTCATTTTGCTGGAAATGTTGTGAAGTCTCCTGGTCATGGGCACGGGTGGGTGGAACGCAGACTGCGGACTTTGGATGGGTCTGGCAGGCAGCAGCCCTGAATTCTGATGCTCCCCATGTGAACTTGGCTCCTGAGACTCACCCACCTCTGAGCAAGCTAGGTGAGAAACAGGACTTGGCCGATTTGGAATCAACTCTTCAGAGCAGCTGTAAAGATGCCCCAGACAAACCTAGCAGGGAGGGAGGAAACACAGGAACCCTCAGAAACCGCAGTAGGTAAGCTGGGCTGTGCTGGAAGCCTTTGCACACATTTCCATGTTAACCTCACAGCGATCTTAAGATAGAGTCACTGTGAACCCAGGTTTAGAGGACATGACTCAGAGGTTTAGCAAGATGATTAGTATTTGCCAGGTGCTACAAACTGCCAACCTGGGCTAAAATGCAGGTGTCTAGACCTCAAGACCATGCTCTTTCCACCACACTAGAGGACAGAGGTGAAGGCCAGGAGACCTGGCTGTCTGGGTTCTGGTGGCTGGCACATCTGAGGCCCAGCTCCAGTCTTGAGGGGCAAGGAGTGTGAGTTCAGTGTGTGAATCTGTAGTTGATTCAGCTCACTTGAGCCCAGGAGGCCCGACCTGGCAATGGCAGCATTTCTGGGGTGTGCCAGCTCTGAACTGAGCCCTGGAACCAGGCCTGAAGACACCCAAAGAAGGGCATCCTAGCCTAGACCAGCCTGGGCTCCCATCTTGTGGGCACAGGATGCACTGGAAAATGGGCTGTGGGCCGAGGTGGGGCTCAGGCTGTTCACCTACCAATCCAGGAAGAGAAAGGCTCTTCAGGGGTCTTTTCCAGCAGCCTATGGGCATGTCGCCTGAATCACAGGGGCCTTGCTTTAGGTGGGCATATTTTGGAGTCAAATTACTGCTACTTCCTGCCCCTGCTTCCTTGTTCCACCCGGTG
This sequence comes from Manis pentadactyla, assembly GCF_030020395.1. NCBI lineage: Eukaryota > Metazoa > Chordata > Mammalia > Pholidota > Manidae > Manis > Manis pentadactyla. The sequence continues at coordinate 148,809,007 of NC_080022.1, forward strand.
GAATTGTGGGGGCTTTTTTCTCACTGTTCCTTGCAAAGCCGGCACCATGCCCTGGCTTTCAGGTGGGGAACAGAAATCCCACAGGGCTTCCCACCATCCTAGGGGCCCTGATCTTGCCCACCTTTCTCTGACCACAGCCCAGCTCTCCAGACAGGAGACATTGCCAGAAAATATCACAGAGGAAGAGCGCTGCCTGGGTGTTAAGAGGCAGAGCTGTCTTAAGGGCTCTGTCACTGGGTTCCATGTGACAACATATTTTTCCTTTCTGGGCCTCTGGCTCCTCATCTGTAATGTGAGAGGGCCCACCCCCCATTTGTCCTGCTCTGTGGGGACTGGGGTCCAAAGGGAGAAGGACAAAGGGCCGCCGGTGTCCTTCTGGTGCCAGTCTGTGCACACCCAACCTACACCGACTCCTCGGGTAACTCACAGGTGCTTGGCAAGGTGGACATTTTTGATTCAGGGCCAAACAGCTCAAGAACCACAAAACTGAATCTGCGACACTTCTGGATCCAAGCCCATGTCTTGGGCTTCTTTGAACATCTGGCTTCCTGGGTGTTAGAATCTAAGTTTTAGCTGGAAGCATTTTAAATGTGGCTTGGCTCTTAGGGTGGGGAGGGTCCAATGTCTCAGGGGTTGGGATCAGCCCTGTTAGGCTCTGTTGCCTTGATCCCCTTTGGAGAGGGAAGGGTGACCCACCCAGGAGGCTCCTTCAGCATCATAGGCCTGACTCCAGGGGCCAGTCACACAAGGGATGGCTGACGGGCTGTTTGGGGCATGATTTGTGGGCAGGAGTCCGCCTGCACATGGAGGCCCAGACAGTCACTTAATGCCAAACCAGAGAGGGTCTTGGTGGTCATCCAGGCTAGGGGCTTCTGATGGAGGGAAGCAGTAGGGGTGGATTACCAGGGGAGCCTTTTCAAGATACCCCAGTGCCCTGGATTTAGAGTACAGAGGTCCAGAGTGAGGTTTAAGCACATGTCTTTTAATACAAGTTTCCCAAATGGTCCTAATAGGATCCCATTTCCAGGGAAACAGTCACTGATTTAGGCCACCTTCCCAATCTTTAGGTGAGGACACTGAGGCCCAAGAGGGGGTGAAAGATGTGCTCAAAGGCCCACAGGAAATGAGCAGCAGGGCCCAGAGAGTCTGGCTCCTGATTCTCATGCTTTCTCCCCTGAAGAAACCCACCTCCTCACCTGTCAGCCCGCCTAGACTCTTTCAAAATTCCCAGCCCTACTGCCTTCCCTTCATTCTGTCCCACAGCCTCTAGCATGAGCCCCTCAGTCCACACCACACATCTGGCCACAACCTTGTCCTGAGCAAAAGATTGCGTAGGGCCCTCCGCTGCCAGCAGGGTCAAGTCCCAGGGCTGGAGCCTAGAACCGGGATCCCATGAGACCTGGCCCACGGTCCTCCTGGCTTCACTTCTGGCCACTCCCTGCGGGCCGGGATCCTTCCCCCACACTGCAGCGACACCAGCCTCCACACTGGCTAGTCTCGTGCTATAAAACAATTGTTCAATTTTCCTTAAGAAATATGTCACGTTTGTTTTCACAAAAGCCTATAAGCAGGTGTCATTATTATCCCCATTTGGACATGCAGCCCAGAGGTTAAGCAAGTGAAGTCACACAATACATACCAGGGGCTGGGGCCCTGAGCCAGGAGGTCTCCCCGGAGCCCACTCTCATAACCACGGCTCCCCATCCTCTCCACCCTGCCACTGGGGAAATCCCACCTTCATCCTTCCAGGCCCAGTGGAAAGGCCATGCTGCACCCCAAAGAGCCCCCTCACACTGGGCATGCACCACCTCTGGCCTGCGCATTACGGCGTCCTTACCTGTCGCACCCACTCCCTGGTTTGTGTGTTCGGTTCCCTCTCCAGGTCCTGGCTCTTGTGGTCAGGTCTCTTTGACCTGACTGCCATGCCGGAGCTGGCACCAGTGGCCCTAGGAGTATGTTTGCTGAGTGAATGAGTGAAGGAATGAACTAATGATACCTGAGACCTGGCACCAGGATCCCGCACCGCAGTGGCCCCACCAGCATCCTCAGACACTGCAGGCAGCCTGGTCTCCACCGGGTGTGCGAGGCGCAGGAGACAGTGTAACATAATCAGGACTTGGGCCTGTGGGCAGCAGAGTATGTGGAAATCCTAACCAAGGGGCCACTTAGTCGATGCTCAATGAAACAGTACTCTGCTCCCCTATTCCCCTCAATCCTGGACCATCTGAGGCTTCATCACATGAATTAGGCTGCACAGCCATGTCCCCCATCTGGTCTCTTTCCTGTCTAATCTGGTGCTGCCCAGCTTTCTGTTGGCACCTGTGAGCACAGTGTCCTCTCTGGCCCCTTCCTTGGCACCTGGCCCCAGCTGCCTCCTGGAAGTGCAAGCCTAGCCCCCAGCACAGTGTCCCGGCTCCCCAGTGCCTTGGAATGCACAGCCCCATCTTACGTTTTCCAGGGCCTCTTGCACTGCACAGCCATTGAGCTACTGGGCTGACAGCAACTCAGCCCATCGTGCTCGGTGAAGTGTGAATGTCTCGGCTCGGCTTACAAAGTTCTGCAGCATGTGGCCGACAGGGCTCTAGCTGCACGGCACTGCCACTGTGCCGCTCACTCGCGGGGGCCTCCCCGTGCCTTCCACCTGGTCTGCTTGTTCCATCTTTATCGGCCAACTTCCTGCAGGCTGCCCTGCCTGAGCTCCCAGGGTAAAGCAGGCTCGCGCTTCGGAGTAGGCACCCTGAACTATCATCACTGCTTGGGGGCCCGCACTCCTCCCTTGTCTGGGAGCTCCTGGAGGGCAGGAGTCCCTGTGTCGTGGTCTGCATTTCTGCCCCAGGAGTGCAGTGACTGTTGGCTAGAGCAGAAGGAAGAAGAGGCCTTAACATCACTATTGCTGTCCTCTGCCATGGATGAGAAACAGAAGGCCTGGAGGTTAGGGGAGTCACACAGGCAGCAAGTGGCAGAATTAGGATGAGCTCCGGCCCAAACCCTGTGCTTGTTTATGCTGCACTCCACTGTCTCCAGCACCTCGCACACCTCGGTGGAGACCAAGCTGTGTGCAGTTTCCAAGAGTGCTGGTCGGGGTGCTGCTGTGCGGGATCCTGGGGACAGGTCTCATTCCTGATGCATTCATTCATTTGTTCATTCCTTCACTCATTCACTCAGCAAACATCTTCTGAGGTCCAATGTGCCAGCCCCCGTGAATTTCTCTGTCCTGATCTGTAAGGATCAGGCTGAATTGTAACTGGTGAGCAAGCAGGGAAGGCCAGGCTCCAGTCCACACCAAGGCAAGAGGCCTGGGAACCCCTGGGACCTCTGGAGGAGAGGCTATTAAGTTGAATCCATACCTGAGCTCTGCTTGGTCTCCACCAATCCTCAGTAAATTGGTGCGTGTTTCACAAAAGATGACTAATACAAAAACCCTTCTACAGGCACTTTCTGGTTTTCTAACTGCTAAGGAAAAGTGTGTTCATATGAATAATGGTTCAGCATGCATGCTGAGAGCAAATCTTGTTTATCAGTCCATCCTCTGCCGTTCTGACCCATCTCATGCAAGTCCACATGTATTTTTTGAGTTACTTTTGCCCTCACCTTTGTGCAGGGCCTAGAGAAGAAGAGGCTGAGTTGGGGTGGGGGAGATACCCCCAGGGAGCCCTGGGCTTCTGTGCAACAGGAGCCGTGCCTGGCCCTTCAGGTGCTGAAGGAGCTGAGGAGAGGGCGTGACTAAGTCTTCCTTCTCCCCCTTTTCCTGTCCTGGGCTCGTGATGGCAGAAGTAAAGGGGAGATAGGGGAGGTGATATCCTGGAGAGGCAGCCCCATCCCCTTCTTGAGTGAGCCAGGCTGCACCCCCAGGAGGCAGGGACGAGTGAAGTATTTCCTGAGTGGCCCTATTGGCCCAGCACCAGGTCCCAAGTGAGCCTAAAACACCGACAGTTACACTCAGCAGTTAAAGCACACACCTTTATCTCTTTTAACCAAAATGACAGTAGAGGAATAAAAAAGACTCCAGCTGCAAGGACAAAGGGCAGTGACAATGGCGGGTTAGTGGTCCCATTACTTCCAGTCCTTTCGGGTGGCAGGAGCCGGTGGGATGGATGGGCATGGCTGGAGCAGAGCGGCAGGTGGTGAGGGCCCGGCTGAAGGAGCATCTCAGAGGCGGCCGCGTGGCAGTCTGATCACCAGTGTTCAAGTCCATCACCTCGTCTCTGCAGTGAATTCCTGTTATGACCTTGGGAAAGTCAGTTCCCTCCTTCTGAGATGCCTTTTTTCCATTTGTAATATAAACATATATCGCATATATATCTGTAAAATACACTGGATACCTGATTCTCATCTTCTGGTGCCTGAATTACCGGGAGTTTTTCCTCCTAACATGTGTAGGCACATATGTTTTGATTCTGATTCTGGAACAGGGCCAAAGCATTTGCATTTTTCTAAAAACTCTCCCAGGAAACTTTAAGAGCCGTTGTTGCAAATGGTTTTCAGGGATCTTTCAGCCCTGACGTGAGGTGTTAGGCTGGAGAATACACTGAAAAGAAGGGCTGCAGGGATACAAGGCCTGCATGTGGGTGACGCAGGGACAGGGGGTTTCCAAGGAGGCTGAATGACTATCTGTTGGAGAGAGCAGAAGGGGCTTTATGGAGACAGTGGCATTTGGAATGGGTAGAAAGTTCTCAGAGGAAGGCAACGAGGAGGGTCCCACAGGTGATAGAGTAGGAACAAAATCTTAGAGATAGGAAAGCGTGCAGCATTCTCAAGGGACTGCAAATATTCAAACATGCAGGAATCAGTGGAGACGTTGCATGAGGAGCCAATGAACACCAGGGTGAGCAGCCTGTACTTCATCCAACTGACAAGGGGAAGCCATGCAGGTTTTTGAGCCAGAGAATATGCCTTTGGAGCAGATCAGCCTAGCCAACCCTCTATGGTTATATGATGCATGTGGGCCTCATGACTTTAATACATGGATGCGGCCCAGCCAGTTATATTTTCTTGAGCACCTACTGTGTGCTATTTATTCCAAGCACTGCGTGCAGTGTCTTCACGACTTGGCCCTTCTGTAGCTGTATAGTCGCATCCCTCTCCAGCCACCTCCCACTCCTGTCACTCTCCTGACCTCACACTCCAGGTCTTTCTGACCTCTCAGAATGAATCTGCTCCTTGCTGCCTGTCTGTCCTGACATAAGCTCCTTCCTCTATTGTCACGCCCCCTCCCATGTCAGCCCATCTGCGGGAGACTCTGCTTAGACAGCATTCCCCTGGGAGGCCCCCAACACCTGTGGACAGTGCCCCGTTCTCTCTGCCTTCCACATATCCTCACAATGGATGGTTTTACTTGTTTATCTGAGTGTCAAAGGGCAGTGAGTCAAGGTCAGACACCACACCTCACTGGGAGCTGTCTTCCCTGGGCCCATCCAAGGACCTAGAACACTGTTGAAGTGTGGAGTGATTGAAAAACTAGAAATACCAAGTAGTGGGCCAGGCACTTGACACAGCAGATCTCATCTAATTCTTATCCACATCCTGAGACACATGTTACTATTTCCATTTTGCAGGGCATGTGACTTGGGTGAGTTTACGCAACCACTAATTTTTAGAACTGGGGTTCAAACACCGGTGTGTCTTGGTCCTGGTCCAAGGTTCTGCTGCTCTGCCATTTCCTGGGACAGTAGCTCCATCTCCGCATGGAAAGACGTGGGGTGGGAGAAGCCCCAAACAGGCCACTTCCTCTCACCCACCTCTCTCCCTGGCTCACTCAGCAGGGACAGCTCCTACTCGTTTTCTCAAGATCCTTATCTGCTCCTCCACTCAGGGAAGTTACCCCACACCTTGCACACCACCCAGGAGAGGTGGCAGGAGTTTTCCATGTGGTCACTGGACACGAATAACATTCTCTTCTCTCTGTGACTTCCCCACCTCTGCACAAGGTCTGGGAAACCCCACCGAGGCCTTCTAATAAAAAGCTCTGGCACTGCAGGATGGGTCAGGGGGAGCTCTTAGCTCCACCAGATGCATTGAGGCTGCTCCACAGGGGCCTGTGCTGCACTGCCCAAGATGAAGCTCGTCACTACGGCCCTGGCATGTCTGCTGCTGGCTACGATGTGGCCGCAGGATGTGGACAGCAAGAGCAGTGAGTGGGGCTGGAGGCACCTTGGGGAGGGCAGAGGTGCAGGCAGGCACTCTGGGGTTGGAGCGGACTCACTGCCTCCCTCTCCCCTCCTCTGGGAAGAATACTTGCAGGAGCGGCAGAATGGAGGACTTGGGTGGGGTGGGGCAGGGGCGCCAATCCGAGAACCGAGTCTGGGGCAAAGCCAGATGGCTGAGCTGCTAGCTTCAGCAAAAGGAAGCCCTGCCTCACCCAGGCCTTGCAGACTGATGGAGGGGAACTGGGAGGCTACGTAGGCCAAGCCTGAGGTCCAGAGCAGGGACTGGGTTTTGTTTCCACAGTGTAACAGGCAGAGTTGGCAGTCAGGACTTGGGGCTGTAACAGCTGGCTCACCGTGGGCAAGTGACTAACTCTCAAATTCTGGGTTCTCCATCAGTGAAATGGGATCGATAATGCCCACCCCCCGAGGCTGTTGAGAGAATACTGACCTAATACGAGGCACACGAAAGGGGCTTTGTAAACAGTAGAACTAGGAGGAAGGAACCAGGATTGGAACGCAGTTCTCTGGGGTTGCGGGTGGGAGAGAGCGTGCTCACGGCTCACAGCACAGTGGCTGTGAGTGGGGCCCGGGGGCCCGGGGAGGAGGGCCTCGTGGAGAGGGAGTGGGGAGCTGCCTTCTGAGTGTGTGGACGCTGTTGCCTGTCATTCCATCAGTTTGAACTCCTTGAACAGTTCCTAATCCTGCCCCAGGTCCATGGATCACAGTTGCCCTGCATGTACCAGACTCACTAGGCCCCCAGAGTGTGGGGTCTAGAGCCCTTGAGCCCCAATATTGGGGTGGAACTATACACTCATGGTGGGCTGTCAGAACTGGAAGGGCTTTTAGAAATCGGTCTAGGAAGTCCTATTTCACAGATGGGAGTCTGTGCTCATCTTGATCAGGGCCACACAGCTCGTGTGTGGGGAGCAGGGATCTGAATTCCAGTGTCCCGACTCTCCCTGAATATAGAACTAGGTGGCTGGTGACACAGTGCTGCACCAGAGCCCCCTGGATGTGGTGGTCCCCAAGCCTGGGCCTGTCCCAGAAGGCATTTTTTTAAAACAAAGTCCTGGTTGAGAAATGGATGCAAACCATTTTTGTGCTTCTTTCCTAGTGATTGTGTCATCCTCCAACTGTTGCTACACATTTGTGGAGAAAAAGATTTCCCAGAAGAGAGTTCAGTGTTACAGAAACACCAGTTCCTCCTGCCCCTACCATGGTGGTATAATGTGAGTGGCCCTCCCTGTCAGCCCCCAACTCCCTCCTGCAGGTAACAGAAACCGGCCCACATGCAATTAGAATGGCAGACACGAGATGGAGCTATTCACCACCAGATTAAGGTTTCCAAACCCAGCCCGCGAGGCCGTCAAAACCTTGGGTGCAGAGCCGGGCTGGGCGCTTGGGGGAGCGATGCGCTTCCTCGTAGGTGCCAGGAACTGGGCTCCCCCAAGTGACTTGCTTCTTGGAGCGCCAAGCTATCAAGAATTATATCTTAATACTTTGTACCCAGGGGAAAGAATTATTTAAAATCTCCAGGAATTACTGCGTAGTGGAAAAAATAAGGGGTAGGGGTCACAATTAGTGCCTGCTTCTGGATTTGCCAACCTCTAGCCTTGGGCGACCGTGGGCAGGTAACTCGCCTGCACCTTATTATCTGGACATTCCTCTGCATCTTTAGCTGGGGAGAGGCTTCAACATGAAGCTTGACTGAGGTCGCTTACTCTTGCCACTCAGTGTCTTTAAGGCACTTTCAGTGTATTATTTCTGCTGAGTTTCTTGGGGCACACACTTTCATTATCATGAAAACTGAAGTTCAGGGAAGCAGAGAGATTTGTCTAAGCTCACTCAGATAATAAGGGCAGAGTTGGTCTATAGCTTAGATGATAGCCATATTTAGGAGGTGGGCAGTCCAGAAAAGAAACGCATGTACAAACACACACAGGGACCCCAAAGCAATGACTGAGGATCCCAGATGGACACAGACACATGAAAAGATGGAGCAGGAGTGGGGGCCCTCGGAGATATTCTAGGTGGAAATTTTCCGGGCTAGCTAATCCTCAGAATGTCTCCAGCCTTCACTCCACGCTTGTACACTGAACTGTGCTCTCCAGAAAAGGGGTTCAGGAAACTCAATTTGATAAGTTCCCCCTGAAGCTTGGGTGTCCCTCCCAATGTGTGAGCCACACGTCTCATGCAACGACTTCATTTTACAGGCCCAGAGAGGCAGCTTAGGGGCACCCAGCAGCGAGGAGTGGGAGGTGGGACTTGTGTGTGGCACCCAGGGGTGACTCAGATGACTCAGCTCTTTTGTTCTCTGCCCACAGAGTCGAGCTGAAGGGAGGCCAAAAGATCTGTGCCTTGAACACAGCCCGATGGATTAAGAATGTGTTAAAAGGGATAAAAACCTGCCCGTGAAAGCACATGTGAGCAGATTCTTTTCCACCCTGGACTCCAGAGACCTCATGGTGTCACCTGTCCCTCCAGCCTCTAACCCCACATCAGTCCTTTTGCCCAACTTTGCCAGGTTGTGGAGGGTCTGCTTGGTCTTGATAAGCTATGTTGTTGCACTTTACATATTTAAATTTTGGAATCTTCATCTCCTGCTTCCCTGGACCTCTTGTACCACAGGAATTCCGGGGTGCAAATTTGATTGGCACTGGGGGCCTGGGGACAGGGGCATGTGTGTGGGGGAGAGCGGGCACACTTGTTGGACTTGGTGCCAGTCCTCCTTGTCAATAGGATCCAATAAATGACTGACATCTCCCAGCTCACTGCCTTTGTCCTGGGGGGTGAGCGTGCATTCACAGCTGTGATGCAGATTCTCTGCTTCTGGGTTTGGCGGTGAGGGTAGGCTCAGTGAAGCAGCAGGCAGGGAGCTGGACTGAGTCCATGTCTGGGTGCAGGAGCCTCTCCCTCCCTTCCGTGCCCAAAGGGGCTGATGTCATCCAAAAGTCACAGCTGCCCTAGCGGGAGGGGATCTTGTGAGTTCTTCTGCCTCTAAGATGTTGTTAGCCCCATTTGATAGATGAGGTGACTGAGGGCTGGAGAGGGACACCAACAGGCATGAGGATACAGAGCAAGTCAGGGAGAGATCTGGCACTCAAGCCCAGGGCTCCTGCTTCCCAGGCCAGAACTCCTTCCCGTGTTCCAAACTGCCAAGTGACCACCTGACCCAGCAGGGCTCAGGTACCCTCTCTCCACTGGAAAGACCCTGCAGAGTTGGTTAGCAGGAGCTTGTCCTGGGAGGGAAGGGTCCTGGTGAGTGTGCAGGCCCAGGTGGGTCCTAGATCTTACAGAGGTGCCAACGCAGCTCATCCTCTCACCTGGGGAAAGGCAGCTTTGGGAAGAGCAGGAGAACCCTTCACGAGCAGGAAGACGAGGCCCTGTCCCTTCCAGAGGGACAGTCAAAGGCTTTAGCTTGTATAATGCATGACTCTAGGGAGACTAGCAAAGGAGGGAAGTAAATTCTGGATCTCAGGACTGGCACCCTTTAAAGGCCAGTGTGCTGGCTTTAGGGGAGAAATTCCCCGCTTTGCCCCATTTCCTCTTGCCTGGACTATTGTAGTAGGGTGCTCTCAGTTCTCCCTTGACAGCTTTATCCTGCCCATGGCCACAGGCTTCTCTTCTTGGCCTCCCCTGCCCTGGCATTCCCCTGCCCTGGCATCCCCCTGCCCTCCTGATGGCTCCAAAGCCTTCAGTACATACCTCCTGCCTTCAGAACTAACTCCAAACTCCCCATCTTGGTATTGCAGTTCCTCTAAAACCATGCCTCAACCTTCCTTTCTAAGCAACTCTAACGTTTCCATTCTGGAGCCCGAAGTGACGAAATGGGGATTTTTCCTCCAGGCCTCCTCCTCACTTTTCTATTCTGCACCTCTTCTAGAGAATCTTTGCTATGACTATGCTGTGCTATCCTCCAAGGCCAGTTGTGCCCAAGTCCCACCCTCTCTGTCAAGTCCAGGGCTAACTAGAACTGGGGCATCTAGTGGTCCCCTGGGGGTCAGGTGCACGTAATGTCTGTATTACTCTGGGGACTGCTCAGTGCCGGGAGGCATATGGGTAGAGGCCAGTTAGAAGCTGATGCTAGCGACTGGAACACTCGTTCTAGAATATGCTGGGATGGCAAGCCAGGCCTTCCCTGGCACATTCGGAGGAGCCCAGGTTGGCCACTGGAAAGGCCTCGCTATATCCTCATTCCTCTGGCGCCCCTGCCATCCACCTGCACCTCGGAGCACTGCTTACTGGTCGGGCTAAGAAACACTGTTAGAGATTTTAAACAAAGTGTATTTTCTGCAAAGAGTCAGCAGGCTTATGAATTGCATTCTTCTGTTACATATTTAGTAACACCCTCCAATCACAAGGCACTCTCCTCCCTAGACTGCCTTCATCTCCATGATCCTCAGGGAATGCTCACAACCCCTGGAAAGTTAAGCAGGAGGGAGACCTGCTCCCTCCAGGGGAAAGATCTGGGGCTCATCAAGGAACCAATTGGCTTGAGCTCTTGCTTTTTTTTTTTTTAAAAAAAAGATCACCAGTATTCAAAATAAACACCAAACCAGCAACAATTCAAATACTATTAAATATTACTTATGACATAGTACATTTTATATCCCAAACAGAAACCACCCTACTTGAAAATGACAGCAAAATTAGTCCAGGGTATAGACAGGAAGGCTGGAGGAGAATAAACAGTCATTTCTCATACTCCGGCTTCGTCTCAGGGGTTGGACGAGTTCTAGTCTTCTGGGTATGAGATTGTTGATCTAGGTGTTTCATGTAATTCTGGACCCACATCTCCTTTGGGGAGACACAGATGTCCTTGCCCAGTTTCGTTCTGAGGCTGAGGGTGAAGGAGTGCCATACAGTTAGATGGAGCTCTTTGAGGGTTTTACCTAAGAGATGACTCACTGGATTCCAAAACCTGCTTGGCCCACATGCTGTAGGTAAGGGGGCCACCCTGGGACAAGAGGAAGTAGGGGTGTGGGAAGAAGGGGCCTGTGGAGGTAGTTGCCATTTTTGCCACCCTAGGAGGAGCTGGCCTGGCATCTGCCAAAGCGGCGTGGGGGTGTGAGCTAGGCTGTTTAGGGAGTGAGGTGGCCCTCTCTGGGCCAGTTTATGATGTAGTAATAGATGGCTTTGGATTACATAGTCTGGGTAGATCTTATCCTCTGATATAAGATCCCAAATTAGTCTGACGTCTGTCTTCTGGGGCAGAACTTTGAATTGGAGGTGGGGAGGGAAGGGGAGGGGGGAAGGAGGACGGGTTTTCTACCCACATGACAGCTTCCTGGGGACATTGGCTGCTGGTGATTCGATAGCTCTTCAACTTCTGCAAGGGGATCCTCTTATTATTAAATGTAAAACAGCAAGTGGACAGGGCACTGAGTGCATCTAGAAATAAAGTCACAAAGAAAAGGCCTTTTAGGAAGTGCTCGGGTTTCCTCAGCATGAATGCAGCAGGACGTGTCTGTGGGGGAAGGAAAGCAAAGAGTTAGGAATGGATCTGATGTGCCCCAGGTCCAGTGCTTCCACCCCGGTCCCGAGGCGGGGTGGGACCTGGAACATGTGGCTTAAGATTTTGAAGTCCCTTCTCTCAGCGGCACGGTGGGGATGCCTCACTGCTGAGCAGGAGAGGCCAGTGTGACAGGTCCTGGATATGGCCCCCAATCTGCAGAGTTTGGGAAGATCAACTGGAGTCAAAGAAAAGGCCCTGGATTTGGAGAGGGCAGCTTAGGTTTTATTTTGGTTCTGGGACGACTGCAGGTGTGGGGGTAGGACCCCTCCTAGGCCCCACCTGGGCTTCAGCTGTCTGTCTGTAAAATTAGATGTGTTAAGTGCAGCTCTGAGGATCCCTGGTGCTCTGATAGGCTCAGAAGTGGGACAGTTTGACTTAGGCCTTCCAAGAAGGAGAGAGAAATGGAAGAAGAGGGAGGGAAAGAAGGAGAGAGACGGAGCTTACCTGGCTGAGCGAGCATCTGGGTGCTGAAGGTGGCTGTTGTGAGCAGCAGGCACAGAAGCACTGCAGAGACCATCAGGTCGGAGGCTGGGCGTGGGACCTTCAGGGCGAGATGGGTTCTGAGGTTGGCTCAGCCTGTCTGCTCCTCCAGCTGCTCTGCCTGCCTTTTATAGGAAGCAGTCGGTGGGGGAGCTCCCAGAGGGATGGACAGGGTCATGGTCAAGTCCAGATGGAGAGGGGTCCTGAATTTGCTGAGCTGGAGGCTGGGCTTCCAAGGAGTTTTCCAGGAAATGCAGGCGGGAAGCTGTGGGCTGCAGCAGGGCGGGCACGGTTTCCTTCCAGCTGCCCAGGCCAGAGGAAGCGGGAACACAGATGTGCCGTCACCACCCCAGGCAGTGATCCAAGGAGCTGTTCCATGGCCTTGCTTTCTCCAAAACGAAAAACAACCCCCGTAGAGAAAGAGCACTGTGCAAGGGCTTCACACAGTTTGTATTTAGTCCTGACAAGGTGTCCCCCATTATCGCCACACCCATTTACAGATGAAGACGCTGACAGTAAATAACTTGTCCAAAGTCTCTTGGGGAGTGAGTGGTGACAAGGGAAGAGAGAGCCGGTGTGCTTACATATGAGTACAGGCGACTTCACGCTTGCATTGAGCTGCAGAACCCTCTTTCCACCCAAGTTTTATGAGGAAGTCCAATGCTTGAGACAAATCAAAGACACATTCTGATGACAGGGGCTCCTCACATAGCATGCTTGTGTGATGTCCCCTTCTGCCTCTCAGGCCCATGGAGATAGAGTTGAAAAGCACTGATTTGCCCAGGCTCCTTGTTTTCCAGAAGCACTATTGAGTTTCTAGAGCTGTTGGCAGGAGGGGGTGGGAGAGAAGGGCAAGGACGTGGTTCCTTGCTTCTGTGACTGGCTCCCTCCTGTGACGGATGTGTGCCCTAGCCAAGAATGGGGGCTGCAGTGGGCATGGTGGGAGGCCAGGAACAGCGGTGGACTCCCACTGGAAACCTACAGGGCCCTCTGCCTGAGTGACCCACTCCCCGTCTCAGTCCCGGCTCCCAGACTTGGCTCACTTCTTGCACCTGCCTGGAATACCCTCCCCTCGGTTTTCCATTCTCGTGCATCCTTCCACTCTGGCAAAACTCCAGTGAGAGTAAAAGCAAGGAAATAAAGAGCTGCGATGAGCGAAATAGAAAGTGACATATATTAGAAAGGATGGACAAATCCCAAAGTTGATTCTTTGGCCAGTCAATAGTGAAGCTAGCGCTCTCTTGAGACTGACCATGAAATAGACAACAGTAGAAATAGAAGAGGGTGTCACCACTCAGCCTGCAGACACCAAAAAGAAAATGAGAACCTTATGCCAATAACCAGAATTTGGATGAAATGGATGAATTTCTAAAAAAATATAATTTACTATATTGCAGGAAAAAATGAAAGAGCAAGTCACTCTAAAACTATTAAAGAAATTGGATCAGCAATTGAAGATCACTCTGAAAACATTCAAGAGTTCTAACAGCTGGCTTTTCCAAGCATTCCAAGAACTCAATTCCAACTTCACACAGTCTCTTCCAGAGTATATCAAGAGTGTACACTCTTCAGATTGTTTTATTTGAGTCGTACATAATTTTGATACAAAAACTTGTCAAGAACCACATGAGAAAAGACTGCAAGCTGTCCTTCCAGATGCATTCTATTCTCGCCCATCCTCTTTTCGGGAAGCCAACCTGTGTGGATCACGTTAATGAGACTGCAGGTCTTCTGGCTTCAGGTTGGGCTCGGACACTGGGAGCCTCTCAGGCACTGGAGAGGGAGAAGAGAACAGCTGAAGCACCCATTTCTCTGCTATTCCTCCTGGATGCAGCCCTCAACCAATGGCTTTCTCGTCTAAGTGGCCTTTTTCATCTAGTTTCGGGGAACCAGTGCCTGTACTTTAGAGGTGGTCACCACACTGTTACTAGCCTCTGAGGACTGAAGCACCCCTCTGGTTTCTTTACACCCAGACCACATCTTGGTAAATAGGCTCTTAGGACACCTTCCTCAAATCATTCAAGTGTTACCTATTTCTTTCCAGGATCGTGACCAACATAGGTTTAGGTACTGGAAATGGCTCCTGGAAGTAGACCTTCTAAGGGGAAAATGGAAGTTCCTATGGCCAGGATCCTCACCCAACCCTAAACTACTTGATGATGTAATTGGCTTACTGCTTCACACCCAGAGGCAATAAGCTATTATTGACTGAGTCACTATATAAAGAGTTGTGCCCAGTGCTCTGGGTAGAGGCAGAGATGGAGGAGCATTGTGGACCTGCAGACTGCTGGATGCAGACATGATTCTTGTGCTCAACCTATCACCAGGAGAATAAAGCACAGGTATAAATTCTTTTACCCCAAGAACATTCCATTGTCATTTCTCAGTCTCACCGAATCCATAGTGAACTTGCCTGGGGCTGAAACCTTCAAGCAAGACACCTTCCAAACAGGGTTCTGGGGTTGGGTTGCTTATATGTTTTAGAAGCACCACAGTGGCATCTGTTAGCATCATGAATACTTAAGCTGTTACCAGTAGTTGTACAGCAGACTGTGTTTTGACAAGCCCTCAAGATGATTGTGATGTGCACTAAAGTTTGAGGATCATGGAATTACAGCATATCCCCTGGCCTTCTCTGATCTAAAATGAAGCCTCCAGAGAGCTCTTAAGGATGCTGCACTTTCATCAAGGCCTCATCAAAGCATCCCTTAATGCCTTGGTAAAGGAAGTGTGTCTGGCCTTTCCTGGGAGGATATTGCATACAATAGATCCAACCAAACAGATCCACTTTCCTGAGCCTTTGGACTCCTTCCTAACATCCCAGGGATGTTTCAGCATTTCAACTTCATTAACTGTAGGCTTATTTTCCAGTCTAGACTCCAATCAGCCAATCTAGCTGAACATTAACATCACTCCCAGGCACTAGTGCCAACACATTAAATCCTGAATCCTGGGCAAATATGCCCATGTCAATGAATTTGACCAATTGCACCTTGTATATTATTCTTACCTCGGATCTTCCTCCAAACTGAGTAGGTGAGACACTCAACCCACACATATGTAAGGGCTCCTGTCTGTCCTTCCCTCTGCTTCAGGACCTAATATCTCATGGGAAAGTGTGTTTAAGAGCCTGTAATCTGGGTTCAATCAGACATGGGTTCTAGTCCCATATCCACCATTTACTGATTATGTGATTTGGAGGAAACTGCTTGGTTCTATTAGAGGAAACTGATGGCTAATTATTCCAGCCTTGTGATGTGAGAATTGAATAAGACAATGTGTGGAAAGTACCCAGCACAGGGCCAATGACATCCATTTCTGACCAGTTCCCAGCTGATGCTCATGCCTCTGGTCAGGCTCATGCCACTGTTGTAATGGAGCTGGTTTGGATCTCAGTGGGAGGAATGGGATCCGGGGGTTGCAGAGGCTGGACGATGGTGCTTACCAGGCAGCAGAGACAAAGTGGGCACAATTACTCCGAGGAGCCCCAGGACTGGAGTGCCAGTAAGTGTTTTGATCAGCAGGAACCTGTGACTGTGATTATGGGCTCCCTAGGCATGAGATAGATGAGGTGCTTACTAAGATACTGCTTCACTTTAGCAGAAAATTCTAGGTTTCATGGGCAGAAACCTAATGTAAGTCTATAGAACAGAATCATGGCCTTTCACCCAGTTACTAGATTTAAGCCAGTTCATAGATCCGGAGTGCCCAGAAGGGTGGGACCCAGTTCTCTTTTAGGAAGGACCATGCAATGCTAGGTTGCCAGATAAAATATAGGACACTTAGTTAAATTTGAATTTCAGATTAACAATGAATACATTTTTAGTATAATTATACCCTTGGCAATATTTTTGCTAAATCTAGAAACTCACAGGTTTATACTGTAAATCTTCCCCAAGCCTTCCCCAGAGGAACCTGCTGCCATATAACTAGGGTGACTCTGCACTGGGGAAAGAAATACTGAGACCTTCTGGGATTATCTGATATTGGCTTTAAATGGATGGTATTCTCTGGACCCCTGAAAATCCGGTCAACCCACCACTCAGAGTGAGAGATTATGGAGGTTCTATACCAGTTACTCAGTTATGCCAGGGCAGAGCTCAGCTAGCTCTTCTCCGGCTCAGTCACCTTTATACAATATAAGTCTCCTAGAACTATAGAATCCTGTGATTTTGGAATCATTAAGTTGCTGTGGCATCCTGCAACGTGCCTGTAGCCAGGGGAAATCTTAGTTCCCTGCTGTCTTAGATGAGAACATGTAAAGTTGGCTTCACTTGGACAATGTGGTTTTCAGAGGCTTGTTTACTCACTGAAGTCTGTTCGCATGATTTTTCGGGAAGCCCTGATGTGTAACAGATTAAAAGTAAAATTGCTCAGGGAAGCAGAGCTGGGCCACCTAGTGCTTAACACTTCTCCCTGTCCATCTCACTGTACTCTTCAGGGTTCTAAGGACTATTGAGCCACAGCAACCTTTGCACTTTATAGAATGGATACCCGACCACTGGAGTGGCTGATGGAAAGGGAGGGGGCCAGCACTGACTGGCCTTCTCTGCCCTCAGACTCGGTGTCTCCAGAGAAAGGCAAAGCCTGCAGAGGAAGAGGATACTGTCATTTTGACCCTGGAGGAGGAAAGTCCATCTACCAGCCCTGAAAACAGTGCAAGACTGCTTGCCTTCCTTCTTGCTTCCGACCACCTTCTCTCCCAGATCCATGTTTGCTTCTAATAGCTCATCCCCAGTAACATTCTTCTCATCTGGCCCAAACAGGAATTACTCGAGGCCTAGCTTACATTGTGTGTCACTCATGTAGGCTTCCAGCCAACGCCAAATCTTTCTCTGAAATGGTTAAAAAAATTTTCTTTAACAGAAAACAAAAGCACTAATAAAAAAGGAACATATTGATAAATGGACTATTTTAAATTAGGAAGCTGTTTTCATCAAAAGGCATCTTTAAGGGAGTGAAAAGGAAAATCACAGATTATGAGAAGATACTTCAATTAGCACACCCAACCAAAGATTCCTATTCAGAATATAAAAAATGCTTCTAATACATGAGAAAAAGATGCCAATCTAAAAAATCTTAAAAAATGGACAAAAGACAACATGGACTAGGACCCAATAAAGGAAGATATAGAATAAACATATGAATAGATGCTCAACTGCACTAGTCATGAGTAAAAGGTCAACTTAAACCACAATTATCTGGATTACACGCAACTATCCTCATAATCAGAATGGCTAATTTATAAAGAATGACAGTATGAAATGTTGCAGTACCAAATGTGGAACAACTCTACCTCTCATACACTGCTGGTGGAGTGAATGTAAATTGGTGCAACAGCTTTGGAAAATATTTGGCAGTATTTTGGAAAATTATTGGGTGGTTGAACATATGCTCAATTTGCACATATCTATGATCCATGTATGTAGTTCAATCTGTCAATTATCTATCGATCTATCCATGTATCTATTATCTACCTTTAAAACCTTGAGTTCATATCAATACCTCCAGTTTCAGGCCAACACAATAGGATTTTTTCTAGCCTTCCAACATTCCATTTTTCCTCTATGGAAACTTCTCCAACAGCAAGTGACTTGGCATCCATTATCTTCAACACTTTTACTTATTTACTAAATTCCTCTCCATGTCACCATTTTAGTAGCTATGTGGTTGACTCAGTCCCCGTCCTGTTGGTCCTGACTTGTAAGCCACCCTCATACCCAGTCCCGCCAAATATGCTGGTTGAGTCCATGATCTTGGCCCCAGCATTGGCCCCAAAGGGCACACTGGTCTGATCCCCATCCCAGCCCCAGTGCTGGTGAATGCATCCACCCAATGCCCAACTGAATTGCTGGCCCCAACCAGTGAATTTTCCCAGTGAGATCCAGAGATTGACCAAGAGGAAGGAGAACAAATGTTGACTGTATCAAACAATGAATCAGTAAGACAGAGCCTGAGACAAGGACCAGTGTGTAGATAGTTTCATTTGGTAATTGTCCCCAGGGATGAGGACTAAGAATGAGATGGAGAAGGTGGAGAGGCCAACGCAAGTAAGTATACATAGTCAAGGTCAGCATCACGGGCAACGGGAGGGATTCTCCTAGGACTACCTGAGAAGCCTACAGATGGCTCCCAGAGTCAGCCTTCACTTCTCTACCCTTCATTGGTGGAAGGTGGTCACCCAAAGAGTTCCCTCCCCAAAACATCTGAGTCTCATGATGTGCCTGCAGAGCCAACCCCTGACCCAAGATGGCACCCAAAGAGGAGCCTGTGGGCAGGAAGCAAGAAGCAAGGAGACACAAAGAGCAGATGTCAAGAGAGTGAAGTGAGTTGTAGCCTGTAGAAAACCATCTGCCTGAGCCAGGGCAAAACCAGAGGTGAGCCCAGGAGAGTGCCTGTCGGCTTCAAGTGACTTTCCCAGTTCCTGGCCCCCTTGACAAGGGGGTGAATCGGACTCACAGATATGAACCAGTCAATGTAAGGGTGTTGATTTTCAAAACACCAATATTCTAATTAAGGCACATAAAACAATAATGTAAATAAAATGACACAGTTAGGACATTGGTGTTTAATGTCATTAAACAGTGTTCATTGTGATTTGAAATATAATGGCATAATGCCAGAGTGCAGATAGCTGGGCAAAGCTCAGAGCAAACAAATGGGCCGTGGGCTGGTATCAGTTTAGAGTGAGTCTTCATGCCTTTGGCGTTTGGGATTTGTGGTCCAGCTGCTTCATGAAACCCTGGGTCCAGATCTCATGGCCAGCTGGGCCTTGAGGCTGTGGAAGAGAGTAGTTGGAACTGGATAGAGCCTTTTGTGGCTGGGAAGTGTTCCTCTTACCCAGCGGACACTTAGCTGCCTTATTGTTCTTGGGCTTGGGTCACTCTGCTGGCCTTTAGTGGAAAGCTTATCTCCAGGCAGTTGACATATCTGACTTACAGGTTTAAGGCAACTGGCTGGCTCGGTGGTTTGAGTCACAAGCACTTTACCTCCCCACCTTACTCTAGCCAACGGGCTTGACCAAGTTTCCAAGAGATGTGGTTCTGGAGCTGGAGGGGGCTTGTAAGGTCACCTGCCAGATCCCCTCACTTCCTGCCTGTGACGCAGCATTAGCTCCAACCTTGCGCGGCATCTTAACACCAGAGAGAGATGCGCCGGAAGTGACAGTGAGCGTCAGGATCAGTTCTGGGATCAGAACCCGTCTCCCGCCTTGCCATGCTTCCCAGCGAACTGGAATTGTGGCATCTCTCCCTGTGACCACAGTGACAGGCGCTGAGGAGCTGGATCAGCAGGGCAATGATCCTCTTTCCCTTAGAGTGAGGGGTGTGGCCTTTGTGCCTCAGAGTGGTGGCCCCATGTCTCAAAAAGCAGCCAGCTATGCTCACAAAATACAAGGGAATCCTGACTTTAAGAGTCAGTTAAGGAAAGGAGGTCCCGTGCCTTCAAATCGATGCTTGAGAGTTTTTAGGATTTAGGGGTTAGTTTTTAGGAGTTGGGGGCACAGTAATGGAGATTGACTCATTCTGTGCCTCAAGGACGTCTGCCCCATCTGTGGTTGCTTTGTGAGATCTTCCGAGAAGGATGTATGTCCCGGGTCAATTGTTCTCCCCTTTCTGTAACATTTGACTTACCGCTCTGTCTGGCCTATTCTTCCCAGCTTTACCCTCATGACTCATGACCCCCCTGTTCCAGAGCCCCTGCCTCTCCCCCGCACCATTTCAGTGGCCTGCTCTCTCTCGGCCCTCCCTCCCGCACTCCACCCTGTCCTCAGACACCAGGTTACTCCTCCTGATGCACACCTCTGCCCATGGCCCTTCTTTCTTGCCTAGCAAACCTCTTACCCACTGACTTCTGAATCTGAAATTCAAGAGCCCCTGAAATCTGGCTCCAGCCATTATTTCTAAACCCCAAACTCCTCCATCTTCGCATAGTCCGGCCAGATAGAGTTCCTTCCTCCAGCCTACAACCTTCCTCTCCCTCCTGCACCAGCTCTGAAGAACACTTTCTATTTGCCACTGCATTGCACAGACCAGTCCTATTAAAGACTCATCTTCAATGAAAAGCCTTAAGTGGGCTTCTAGGTGATAGACATCTAATTTCCCCTTAGATTTGGCTTCACTCCTCAGGTATTACAGGTTTGAGAATTAGTTAGATGGAGACAACCTGGGGTCATGGAGAAAAGTGTGAAGACTCCTGCAAGAGATCAAGAGAGAGCCTGGGCAAAGAGGTGTGGCGAGAAAAGAAATGGGCTTCAAGCTCCTATTGAATAAGAGCAGGTGGTATTAGGGGCTGGAGCCAACGGGCTGAACAGCCTGGTCTGTCCTGCTAGATTCTCCATGAACCACAGTTGTATCCAAAAGACTTCTTAGAGGCTGGCTTCCAAGCCCTGAATTGCCAGCCATTGCTGCCTTTCCTCCCCGTCCGGTTTAATGTTACCCCATGAAAAATAAGACCAAGTTGTTTAAAACTATGTATTTTTTTTCTTAGAAAATTCCATAGTCATCTAATAATAATAACTTCAACAACAACACTGCACAGTACACCTTTGACATACAGGAGCCCTGATTTCCTAAGAATACAGAAGCGTTTTCCTCTGATGACCCATGGAGGGTCTTACAACACTACAGACAAGTGTGGAGAAACAGTGACATCACGCCATGAACTTAATTGTCTTCACAGAAGAGA
The DNA here is from genome assembly GCF_030020395.1 of Manis pentadactyla. NCBI lineage: Eukaryota > Metazoa > Chordata > Mammalia > Pholidota > Manidae > Manis > Manis pentadactyla. Next base: position 148,829,833 of record NC_080022.1, read on the forward strand.
AAACATATCACCGGACTTTGTATTTCACATTCATTAGGATTTATAGCAGGTACAGTCAAAACATCAATAACTTAAATATAATAAAATATAATTTAAGGAATATTGTGCCTTTAATTATTAAACAAAACACCTCTTTTTGGATATTGTAATAAAATAATATCACTCTGCACCTAGGCAAGGCAGGGGAGAATAAATAGAATTTTCCTCAGGCTCTGACTGTCTCTCAGTCCAGGTATGAGGGTTCAAGGCTTCAGCATTTGGGACTTTCGGTCCAGATGCTTCATGGACTCCCGGACCCATTTCTGCTTGGGGTCAGCACAGACCTCCTTGTTCAGTTTAGTCTTGAAACTGTGAGGGGAGAAGGCACAGTTAGATGGAGTGCATTGAGGATTTTGCCCCTTGGCCCCTAAACCTGATCAGCCCTTGCTCCCTGGGTGACGGGCTTGGATTAGGACCAAAGTAAGTGGGAGTGGGGGATATGGGAGGTAGAGGCTACAGAAAGCAGCTCTGCTCTTGTTGACCCAGGGAAAGCCCCCCAGGCTCCTGGCTGGAGGAATTTGGGTGACCTGACCAAGCGCCCAGAAGGGGACCACAGGGGTCTCCTTCTGTGGGCTTTGTTTCTCTATGAGGTAAAGGGCTTTTTGCATTAGGTGGTATATTTTTCTGACTCATTTGGATGTGCATCCTGACGTCTTTCCCTTGTATAGAACCCCAAAGTCTGACAACTTTTGGCTGTGGGCACCAGGGGATGTTCTACTTACATCACAGCCTCCTGGGGACACTGGCTGCTGGTGATTCGGCTGTAACTCTCCAGCCTCTGCATGGGGACCTTCTTATTGACCACACCAAAGCAGCAGGTAATCGGGATGGACACAGAATCTGCAAAACATTTCACAAAAAATGAGTGATATATGATGTTTCGTAAGCATGCATTTCTAAGGGAAGGAGAAGGTGGGAGAAGACAAACACATGAGCTCTGTCTAGGACCCACCACTCCCACGTTCAGTGCCTTATTCTGATCCCACAGATAAAATGTTGCCCTTGAGCTGGTTTCCTCTATTGAACTATGGGGCCCCTAATTGTTGACAGGGGATGGAGAAATCTTGAGTAACAAGGCGAATCACTAGAAGGTCTCCTGATCCCAAACCTCTGATGCTGGACCTAAGTTCTAAGACTTTGTTTCCCAGCTTTTCATACCCATGGGTTTTAGAGCCAACCTGTGTCACATGCTGAGATGCCTCTGGGTCCTTCCCTCCTTACACAGCCACTGTTCTGGAAGCTACACTGGACTATAATCCAAAATATGAAACCTCAAGCAATTGTTTATTCCTCTCCACTACTGCCTGAAATGTCCTTCACATCCCTGATAAGAAATGGTGCTTCCTTCTGTGACACATTCCCATGCAATGTGAGTGCCATTGAGATGGTGGCTGCATTCAGTGTCTCTTCCCAAAGCTGGTGCCAGGACTGATCGCGGGGACTAGCCCCAGCAGCCTGGGTGTCTGGCTCTGGCTCTGGCCTGACTAGCTGTGACACGGTGGCTCTTCTTATTTCCCATCTTAGTCTCATTTTCTTCGGCTTTGCCATGTAGCCTATGCAGCAGGCACGGGGTGACTCCTGCTGGGAGCTAGTATCTGCCCAGATGTCAGTTCAGACGTTAAGCCTTAGGAAGAGAGGAGCCTTACCCAGCTGAGCTAGCACCTGGGCGCTGAAGGCGGCTGCTGTGAGCATCAGGCACAGCAGGACAGCAGAGCCCTTCATGCTGGAGGGTGAGCACGGGAGCTGCAGCTGAGAGTGGGAGGTTTCAGGGTTGGTCTCAGCCGCTCTGCTGCTCTGGTGGCTCTGGCCATTTTGCCCGCCTTTTATTGGGAGCAGAGAGCGTGGGCAGGGTCATGATCAAGGAAGGATGAAGTAAGACCCTGAGTATGCTGAGTAGGCACCAAGCTGGGGTGATTTCCCAACACCGAGAGAGGGAAGCTCTGCAGTTTCTATCATTTGCTTAGACTATGTGGAACAGCGGTGGAAGGGTATGTGACTGTGTCCAGCAAAGTATAGGAAGTAACTTCACTGGACTCTTAAGGACAGTGATTTCTTTGAAATGGAAAATGATCTGTCAGAAAGGAAGAATGGAAGCTAAGGTCACAGTGGAGTGATGAGAACCGAGGGCCTGACCCTCCCCAGGGCCCAGGAGGCCTAGGATGGCGCCCTTTGTCTTAGCACTCTCTATCAGACTCTAGTCCCTTCCATCCTACAGTCAGGCTCCTTTAGAAGCCCACACAGGTGGCTTGCGGGAACCTGGGCAGAATGGGAGAATGCAGGAATCTTCAAGTCTCAGTGCCCTGGAATCTTGTGGCATGCAGCCTAAGAATGACAGCATGGCTGATCGTGTGGGATGGTGGTTTCCAAATATTTATTCAGGCATTCAAGTTTCTCTCCAAGTGAAATCATATAAAGAAGCTAATATTTCATGCAGATCCAGGTAGAAATGGTTTATCTGAAAAATGCCTCCCAATTCCCTTCATTCACACACAGTGGAGCAGGGAATGGGGGCTCAAAGGGAAGAAGTTAGGTTTGCAAATCACTGACCTTTTCTACTTTCCTCCTCTACGTATCTACCATTACAGAATATAGAAGTTCTACTGCCCTAAAATCCCCTGTTTTCAACCTGTACATCCTTTCTCTTCTCCCTCCCGCCCCAAATCTCTGGTTATGACTGATCTTTTTACTGTCTCTGTAGGTTTTCTTTTTCTACAATATCATATAGTTTGGAATTATAGAGTACATAGCCTTTTCAGACTGACTTATTTCACTAAGAAATAATTCATTTAAGGTTGCATGGTGTCTTTTCATGGTTTGATAGCTCAGTTCTTTTTACCACTGAATAATATTCTATTCTGTGTATGTATCACAACTTGTTTATCCATTTGTCTATTGAGGGACACCTTGGTTGCTTCCAGTTTGAGGAAATTATGAATAAAGCTGCTATAAGCATTCATGTGCAGAATTTTGTGTGGACATAAAATTTCAACTTATTTGGGTAAATACCCAAGAGTGTGACTACTGGATCATATGGTAAGGACTATGTTTAGCTTTGTAAGTTGCCAAATGGGCCTCCATTTTGCATTCACCACTAGCAATAAATAAGAATTCCTGTTGCTCCACATCTTTGTCAGCATTTGCTATTATCATTTTTTTATATTAACCATTCCAATAGGTGGGTAGTGATATCTCATTGTTTTGATTTGCAATTTCCTAATGACATGATATTGAACATATTTTCATATGCTTACTTTCCATTTGCATATCTTCTGTGAGATGTCTTTGGTGAGATCTTTCACCTGTTTTTAAATAATGTTGTTTGTTTTCTTGTTCTAGAGTTTTAAGAGGTCTTTGTGTATTTTGGATACAAGTCCTTGAAAGGGTATGTGTTTTACAAAGATATTCTCCCAGCCGGTGTCCTGTCTTATTCCCCAGTGGTGTTTTTCACAGAGTAGACATTTGAAGAAGTCCAGCTAATCAATTATTTCTTTCATGAACTATACTTTTGGTGTTGTATCTATAAAGTCATCACAAACCCAAGGCCACTTAGGTTTTCTTCTGTTATATTCCAGAAGTTTTATAGTTTTGAATTTTACATTTAGGCCTTTGATCCATTTTGAGTTAATTTTTGTGACAGGTGTAAGTCTGTGTCTAAACCCATTTTTTTTTTTGCATGTGTTTGTCAAGTCGTTCCAGAACCATTTGTTGAAAAGATTATTCTTTCTCTATTGATTTTCTTTTGCTCCTGTCTAAAAAACAGCTGACTATATCCATGTGGGTCTTTTTTTTTTTTTTTTACCAATACCACATCATTTTGGTTAGTATAACTTTAAAGTAAATCTTGAAGCTGGATAATGTCAGTTCCCTTTGTTCTCCAGTAGTGTGATAGCTATTCTGGCTGTTTTGCCTTTCCACATAAGTCTTAGGATCAGTTTGTTAATATACACAAAATAACTGGGTGGGCTTTTAATTGGGATTCCATTGCATGTATAGATCAAGTTGGGAAGAACTGATGTGTTGACAATATTGACTCTTCCTATGCATTAACTGGAATATTTCCCCATTTATTTAGCTCTTTATTCTTTCATCAAATTTTTATAGCTTTCATCATATTGATATTGTACATATTTTCTTGGATTCACTCTTGAGTACTTTTTGGTGCTAATATAAATGGTATTGTGTTATCAATTTCAGGTTGCAATTATTCATTATTGGTATATTGGAAAGTAATTGCATTTTATATATTAACCTTGTATCCTGTAACCTTGAGGTCTGTTTTGTCTGATACCAGAATTGCAACACCTGCTTTCTTCTCTCTGTTGTTTGCTTGAAATATCTTTTTCCATCCCTTGACTTTAAGTCTGTGCGCGTCTTTGGGTTTGAGGTGAGTCTCTTGTAAGCAGCATATGGATGGATCTTGCTTTTTTATCCATTCTATTACTCTGTGTCTTTTGATTGGTGCATTCAGTCCATTTACATTTAGGGTGATTATTGAAAGGTATGAATTTATTGCCATTGCAGGCTTTAAGTTTGTGGTTACCAAAGGTTTAGGGTTAGCTTCTTTACTGTCTTACTGTCTAACTTAACTCGCTTGTTGAGCTATTATAAACACAATCTGATGATTCTTTATTTCTCTCCCTTCTTATTCCTCCTCCTCCCTTCTTCATATGTTGGGTGTTTTGTTGTGTGCTCTTTTTAGGAGTGCTCCCATCTAGAGCAGTCCCTGTAGGATGCCCTGTAGAGGTGGTTTGTGGGAGGCAAATTCCCTCAACTTTTGCTTGTCTGGGAATTGTTTAATCCCTCCTTCATATTTAAATGATATTCGTGCTGGATACAGTAGTCTTGGTTCGAGGCCCTTCTGTTTCATTGCATTAAGTATATCATGCCATTCTCTTCTGGCCTGTAGGGTTTCTGTTGAGAAGTCTGATGATAGCCTGATGGGTTTTCCTTTGTAGGTAACCTTTTTTTTCTCTCTGGCTGCTTGTAATACTTTGTCCTTGTCTTTGATCTTTGCCATTTTAATTATTATGTGTCTTGGTGTTGCCCTCCTTGGATCCCTTGTCATGGGAGTTCTGTGTACCTCTGTGGTCTGAGAGGCCATTTCTTCCCCTAGTTTGGGGAAATTTTCAGCAATTATTTCTTCAAAGACATTTTCTATCCCCTTTTCTCTCTCTACTTCTTCTGGAATGCCTATGATTCTTAAATTATTTCTTTTATATTGATCACTCAGCTCTCTTAAAATTCTTTCATTCCTGGAGATCCTTTTATCTCTCTCTGCATCAGCTTCTCTGCGTTCCTGTTCTCTGTTTTCTAGTCCATTAATGGTCTCTTGCATCTCGTCCATTCTGTTTTGAAGTCCTTCCAGAGCTTGTTTTATTTCTGAATTCTCCTTCCTTAGTTCTTGCATATTTCTCTGCAAGTCCATCAGCATGGTTATGACTTTTGTTTTGAATTCTTTTTCAGGTAGACTGGCTAAATCTATCTCCCCAGATTCCTTCTCAGGGGAAGATGTAGCAGATGCCGAAGCTGTCTGGGTTAGTCTTGTCTGAATCATATTTTTTTGCCTTTTCATGTTGACAGGTGCTATTGACTGTCAGCTGGGAGGGCCAAAATTTTCACTTACTACTGGCCTTTCTTTACTGGGGCAACTGCGACCCCTAGTGGCTTGTGTTGGGTAATTGCGTGTAGAGTGGGTCTTTGTGTCTTGCCTGGCCGGAAGGGAGAAATTTCCCTTTCTGTGGGCGGAATTTGTCTCAGGCTGCTTCTCTGCTTTCGCAGCGCCCGGTGGGGTGATGGATGGGGGGGCTGCTTGACTGTTTGCCTCCGTGAGGGGTCTCAGAGCTGTTGCCCAGGGGGTTAGTGCACCCGGTTTTCCCTGTAATTTCCAGCTGCTGTACTGTGACCTGGGTTGTTTCCGTCAAGCTGTTAAGTCCCTGTCCCTTTAAGACTTTCAAAAAAGCCCCCGCTTTTCTTTGTCACAGGGGCATCAGCTTCAGCACCCGCTCTGAGGTCTACCCCCTGTTCTCCCAGTATCCAGGGCCCCCTGGGCATATACTGTGTCTGCGCTCTGGCCCGGATGGCTGGGGCTGGGTGTTCGGCAGTCCTGGGCTCCGTCTCCCTCCCGCTCTGCCTATTGTTCTCCCGCCGGGAGCTGGGGGGAGGGGCGCTCGCGTCCCGCAGGGCCGGGGCTTGTATCTTACCCCTTTCACCAGTCGCTGGGTTCTCGCTGGTGTAGCTGCAGTCTGGCCACTGTCCTGCGTCTTCTGGTCTCTCTTTTAGGGCTAGTTGTGTTTGTTGTATTTTCAAAAGTATATATGTTTTTGGGAGGAGATTCCCACTGTCCTACTCACGCCGCCATGTTGGCTCCGCCTCTATCCTGTAACCTTGATATAATTACTTATTAGTTGCAGGAGTTGTTTTTTTTTTTTAATTTCTTCTTTTTCTACAAGGACAAGTATGTCTTCCACAAAGACAGTTTTATTTCTTTCTTCCAAATCTGTAAATATTTCATTCCTTTGTCCTGTCTTACTGCATTAGCTGGGATTTCCAGTATGATGTTGAACAGGAATGCTGAGAGGAGATGTCCACATCTTGTCCCCAATGTGATGTGTTATTTAGAATTGTTTAACCTCCAAATATTTTGGGATTACCCAGGTATCTTTCTGTTATTGATTTCTACTTTAATTTCACTTTGATCTGAAAGTAGACACTGCACAATTTCTATTCTTTTAAAGATTTTAAGCTGTTTTATTACTCAGCATGTGGTCTATGTTGGTAAATGTTCTATGTGATCTTGAGAAGAAATTGTATTTGTTTTGTTGGATGAAGTAGTCTATGGATGTCAGATCCAGATGATTGCTTGTACATATATTCTTTTGGCTTTTCCTGTTGGATCTGCCCACTACTGATAGAGGTGTGTGGAAGTCTTCAATGTGATAGTTGGATTTGGTATCTGACATTGATTTTGGTAAATTCTCAGCCATTATTGCTTAAGATATTTCTTCTGTTCCTTTCTCTTTTCCATAATCCTTTTGGTATTCCCATCCCATGTATGTTATGCCTTTTGCAATTGCCCCATGGTTCTTAAGTATTCTGCTCCATTTTTTTTACCATTCCATTTTCCCTTTGCATTTCAATTTGGAAAGTTTCTAATGACATATCTCCAAGTGCACTGATTCTTTCCTTAGCTGTGTCCACTCTCCTGGTAGGCCTGTTGTTTATTTTTGTTGCAATGTATTTGATTTCTAGCCTTTCATTTTGGTTCTCTATTAGTGTTTTCATCTGTATGCTCATATTTATCTGTTCTTGCACATTGTTCAATTTTTCCATTGAAGCCCTTAGAACAATAATCATGATTATTTTTAATCTGGGTATGATGATTAAAAAATCTCTGCCATTTGGTTCTGTTGCTTGCCTTTTGCTTTCAGACTGTTTTATCCTAATCTATGACTTATTTTATTAACAGTGTCTTTCACAGAACAGAACTTTTTAGTGTAATAAAATCTAATTTATCATTTTTTTCTTTCATAGATCTTTCTTTTGGTATTATATTCAAAATTTCATCATCAAATCCAAGGTTGTATATTGTCTTTTCAATGAACATTTCTAGATTTTCCACAAGTTATTTATTAGTCCCCAATAATCTTGAATGCTAAAGGCACCATAGGATTCTGTATGTAAATGCACCATAATTAATTTAAGCATTTTTCCACAGCTGGGAATTATACAATTTCCATTCACAATAATAAACAATACTTGTGAGATAGCTGATGTAACATTATCATTAATATCTACATTCAATTCCACAGCTAAGAGATTATCAGATAAAATGTGTGCATATCATAAAGATTCTAGAGTTTGATAGAATTGAAAATAGAATTGACACATTGGAAAATGGACATTTGGAAATTCTGCATCTTCACTAAAAATGTGAATTTATTATTCTTAGAAATATTTGAAAGTTGCTAAGGGATGGTGTTTATCTTGTTAAAAGGTAAAACTAGGGGTTAACATCCAAAATATATGAAGAACTCACACGCCTCAACACCCAAAAAACCAAGTAAGCTGATTAAAAAATGGGCAGAGGGATGAACAGACACTTCTCCAAAGAAGAAATTCAGATGGCCAACTAGCACATGAAAAGATGCTCCACATTGCAAATTATCACGGAAATGCAAATTAAAACCACAATGAGATATCCCCTCATACCAATTAGGATAGCCAACATTGAAAAGACAAGGAACAACAAATGCTCGCAAGGATGTGGAGAAAGGGAAACCCTTCTAAACTGCTGGTGGGAATCTAAATTAGTTCAACCATTGTGGAAAGCAATATGGAAGTTCCTCAAAAAACTAAAAATAGAAATACCGTTTGATACAGAAATTCCACTCCTAGGAATTTATCCAAAGAATACAAGATCCCAGATTCAAAAAGACATATGCACCCCTATGTTTATTGCAGAACTATTTGCAATAGCCAAGAAATGGAAGCAACCTAAGTGTCCATCAGTAGATGAATAAATAAAGAAGATGTGGTACATATACACAGTGGAATATTATTCAGCCATAAGAAGAAAACAAATCTTACCATTTGCAACAACATGGATGGAACTAGAGGGTATTATGCTCAGTGAAATAAGCCAGGTGGAGAAAGACAAGTACCAAATGATTTCCTTTATTTGTTGAGTATAACAATGAAGCAAAACTGAAGGAACAAAGCAGCAGCAAACTCACAGACTCCAAGAAGGGACCAGAGGTTACCAAAGGGGGTTGAGGGGGATAGTGGCTGGGGAGAGAGGGAGAAGGAGAGTGAGGGGTATTATAATTGGTGCACATGGTGTGTGCGGGGTCACAGAGAAAACAGTGTAGCACAGAGAAGACAAGTAGTGACTCTGTGGCATCTTACTATTCTGATGGACAGTGACTACAATGGGGTGGGGTGGGGATTTGATAATATGGGTGAACGTAGTAACCACAATGCTTTTCATGTGAAACCTTTATAAGAGTGTATATCAATGATATGTTAATAACAAAAAAAAAGCGAAACTATCAGTGGAATAGTGGTTTCCTTTGTGGTTTTGACATCATGAGGGAGCCTTTTGAGAAGGAGGAATGTTCTATATTTAAAGTGGAGCTTAAATTGTTGTCTATATGCAAAGTTCATGAAATTGTATACTTAAACTTTCTACACTCTATATAAATTATACTTCAATACAAAGTAAAATAAAAAGAAAAGCTTTATTTTGCTTACATTTCAATTTATTTGCTTTTTATGTGTATGTTGGTTTATTTTTTTCTTGTGATGAAGGCTTCGTGTTCTTATATCAGATGGACTTTTATTTTTCTTATTGATTCACAAGAGATTTTTGAACATTTACTTCATGCATTTCCATTTATTGCAAATATTGTGTGAACTTGTAACAGTAAAGAATTTGCAAAGCATGGGCTGCATCAGTGTCATCAGGATTTCTTCTGGCCAAAAGGGAAGTTGAACTCTTTGGGTGGCGGCTTTTTAATCACTTTGGGGACAGTCCCTCTTCCAGGTGTACCATGTAGCACTGCTCCCTGTGCGGGTGTGTTCACTAAGAGGCCAAGCTTGCATAAATTATGCATCAGAAATAAAGTCACTTTCTTACAGAATGCCCTCCAGAGCTCATTAATGTCTCCTCTGAGCTGCCTTCATGCGGAAAGTTCATCTCTAAACAGATGACAAATATGTGAATCATAGTTATTGGGAGTCAAAAAGTTTCTTCAAATGATTCCTTTTAGTGGGAAATGATATTTAGAAAACAAGATCTAGGCATTAGGTGTCCTTTGCCTCTACTCTGACTTGAAAAAAATAGGGTTTTTAATAGTAACTCTGCAAATTTTACAGTGTTGAGAAAATCTGACTCACACATAGTAGGCACTCAATAAACATTTACTGAATAAATAAATGGAATTAATAAATCAAGGTAGAATGACTGCAAAGTGTTCAAGACCAAAGACCAAACTTAGCTAAATTTGGCAACAGTCAGGAGTCTGAGGCCAGTACACATTACATGGGAAACAACAAAGATGAATTTTGGGGCAGAAAAGCAGTCATATTTCAGCCCCCGGGGAGAGAAGAAAAGGTACATCTGAGAAAGCAAGCTCTTGGAGAATAAGAGGGATGGTATTGATGCCGGGGTTCTTGTTTGTGGAGTCAAAGAATGAACTTAGCAAATAGTCAAGGTAGGAGAGCCAGGGAGAGGCTTTCATTGAGAGATACAGTGAGAGGTCAGAGCTCCTGGCTCACGCCAGTAGGGGACAAGAGAGCCCGTGGTGGTGCTCTAGGGGTTTTATAGGCAGTTAAAGATTTTGGGGAACTTGATAAAGGGCTTAGGGGTGTGGACTTGTTAAGTGGTCCCTGAATATTTCAAATTAACTAAACACAAGAAATTTACTTCTTTGATTTCTCTCTGAGATTCTGGTGTCTTGGTCTGGGAGCATATCAAACAAGACTGCCTGCCCAACCCCCAAGGTGGGCTGAGTTATTGTCTGTTTGCTAAAGAGTAAGTTAAGAATCTTACTTCTTAACTTCCTGGGTATTAAAATGCAATCTTATTTTTAAGATGGAATCCTTCCTGCCTTTTACTATGTTGTTTATGGCTGGGCTTGCTTGCCATTAATTGCCCATATTGCAAATGATCTTACCAGGTCTGAAGGAGGAAAAACAGCACATAGGCCTGGGCCTTTTAGCATGCTAAAGTGAATCTTACACATGATTACAAATGATTAGCGTAATAAAAAACATGGGCTACTTTCCTTTATCTGGAGAATATTAACTGATATTACTGAAGAATGACTCTAGAAGTTAATGTTCAACACAGAATTTTGGTAGGGGGCTTCCCTGCATGTTGTTACACTGCTCTGACTGTAATTATCTTGCTTTGTCTTTTCCGGAGGCCCTCCCCCTATGCTGACTGCACCCACGGTCCCTGTCTCACTGCTATGAACCAGAAGAGTGGAATGTTTGGGGGCCTTAGAGAGGATGTGGGGGTCAGATCCTGGAGCTGACACAACGAGGGGCACCAGGGCCCTAGTTCTACCAGGAGTGCAGAGATCCCAGTCGGTAAATCACTTTGATTATGCAATTCCCCTCTCTTGTTTTGTTTTTAAACTGAATTCAAGAAATCCCAACATAAAACGTTAAAATGAAACTTTAGGTCATGCAAAATCCTGTCTAGCTGCTTGGCCGTGCTGTTTAAGGAAGTGGCTATTCTGCCTCCCTTTCTTTTTCCTCTTGGTGTCTTCCAATCAGCAGCTTCCTAAAGCAGCTTTGAGAACACCCCCCACCCCCCCACCCTCCGCCCCCGACCCAGCTCAGTGGTTGTGAAGCGTAGCCTGAGGTCAGAAACAAGTGTCTGTGAATAGAGGGCAAGAGAGGGTACTTTGCTGTGGAGCTAGATCTGGGTTCTTACTTCTTACGTGGTTCTAGAGGAATGTGATTAGATGGGCCCACATTGTGGGTATCACAACTTCTGCTTTTGTGTTTCAGCTCTGTCCCAAATATCCTCAATGGTCACAAAACTGTAGGATGCACTGGAAGAGACGTTTGTATTTAATTTATTCAACCCTTTCCCTTTACAAACGAGAGAAAGAATTATAAAGGTGAAACCATTTGTCAAGGCAGTGCAGCTGCTCCATAACAAGCCAGGACTGGCGAGTGGCTGTGTCAGGACAAAAGCCATTATGAGATTCCAGGTTAGATGATAAGAAGCAGACAGAAGCTACAGTAAGGGGCCCAGAAGCCTCAGAGACTATCCAACACATCTTTTCCTCAGATCTCCCTGTAATATCATGATGGGCAGCTATTAGTAAGAGAGGCCTTAACCCACTCCAGCAGAATGACTCAGAATCCTTAGAGGTGATGCCTCAACTCACGCTCCAGGTCAAACGATGGCCAGTTTGGGAGCCACTGCCTTTGTTCAAATTCCTCATTTACAGATTTGTAAATTGAGGCCCAGGGTGGGAGAATGATGTGCCCAGAGTCCCTCTGACAACTTAGTAAAGAACTAAAACCAGAGCTCAGAGATGCAATCACCATGCCCATTTATGCACTAGGCCCCTTTGCTTGGTCCCTGGCGGGACAGGCCCTAGAAGCTCTAATGTTTTGTGCCTGAAAATTCATGTTACAGGGAGAAGCAATTGTGAGCCCAGTGGGAATGTAAATAATTTCACAAAGGATTACTGATACGTCTCCTATGGGTTGCACGAGCAGATTCTCTTTCGGCTTGGGGACATGTAGCTTATTCCACCAAGCCCTGGCATCATCTTGCCTCCCTCAATGCCTAATATTTGTGTGGCACAGAGCACTTTCTGAGACTCAGGAAATTATCTCCTAATGTCTGTTGTTCTTGTTCTTTATAACTTCATGGAAAAAACTGGAATGTTAGGATAAACTTCTCAGTGGTGTTGGGGGATACCAGGTAGGTGCAAGGAGGAGAGGTAGGCAGGGTTGCTGGACTTAATGGGGCAAGTCCACACTATTATGAGAACTAGGATTTGTGTTGATGGCAGCAGGCAGGCTGTTCAGTTGCTCCTGCCCCTTTGGGGTGCCATTGGGGTGTGGATGGAAGCCTCCTGTCCTGCTCTGAGGTCATGTGGGGTCATTTGTTATGATCCTGGGTTTTTGGCTGGCTTGGTAGTGTGGATTCTAGGCACTGCCTCACCCTGCTATGTCTCCACTGGTGGCTGTGGAACAGTGTGGAACAGCATGGAACAGCATGGCACAGCATAACATAGGTTGTCTCTTAGCCATCTTCCAGTAGTTTCCTCACTATAACTGAGTGAAGGGCTCTGGTTCTGCTCTAGTCTTTATTCACTTGGGCTGTTAGATTTCTTTCATCAGGAATATGCCTGGTCACCAAGGCAGGTCAAAGAGACATGGGGATTCTTATATTAACTCTCAAAGGCCTCTGCCTGGAGTGACATATGTCACTTCTGCTTATGTTTTATTGATCAAAGTGGGTCAGACATCTTGCCTGTCTTCAAGATGGCCTGGGAATATAATCCAGCCATTCTGAATAAGAACTGGAAATATCAGCTGGGATTTCTAGTCCCCACTGCATGCTCCATGTTATCCATATTGGTTTACTAACTGTTAAGCATTGTAAAGAAGCCACAGTTTTACGTGATATTCCTAGATTAAACAATTTCTAATATTTCATGTTCAAAATAGCCCACTCCTTTTTAGAAAAGACTTTTATGTTAACTCAAGGCAGAGTGGTGAGTCTGAATAGTTTCATCATATTTAGGGCACTCCCATAGCATTCTAAATTAAGCTGTGTTATTTTTGACTCCACAAACAAGAACCCCTGCTGCATAACTGACTTTACCTAAATGTCAAGGAACTATACTAATGACTACCATGTCACGTTATCCACATCAACTCAGTAAAAGGGGAAATTATTACAAAGCCCTTAATGGATGCAGATGTTCCTTAGGGCAATGCTTTTATTTCATTTATGAAGTCACAATTACACTTAGGAATGCTAAGAGCCTCTAGGTTATGCACTGCAAGAAGTCATTGTGCTATGAAATGCTCTTTATCACATGAAAAATAGTCAATGTTTACATCAGTGTTCTTTTAAGTTTTGACCAAGCAGTCTATCTGATGTAATACTATATATTATACTCCAGAACATCTTGACCAAAATGTTTTATTATCTTTATGTCAGACATAACAGCTGGTTTTTATTCTACATTTTTAAATATAAGGGTGTGTAACATTAAGTAGATGGTAGAAACTTTAGGCCAGAATAGTAAACATTCATGTATTCTAGCACAGGAACGACTGGAAAGCTGTGCATCTCTCCAGGCGCCGCCCGCTTGGGCGCCCAGCCCCGGGGCTCCCGGCCTGAGCACCTTGGGGAAGTGACCTCGTTCTCCGCCTGCAGCTGCCAGGCCAGCCTCATTCCGCACTGGGAATCTCCCGGTAAGAAACTGTGACTGCAGCGTACAGCTCCAGAATGGGCAGCTTTAGCTCTGTGGTGTTTAATTCTATTGCTTTTCTCATTGCAGTCTCCGAGGTTGCGCTAATCACACCCAATCAGAGGAGAGGGGCCTCGGGTGCTTACGGAGGGGAGGGGAGGGAGAAGGGAACGGGGAGGGAGGGGACAGGGGGAGGGGTGGGAGGGGAGGGAAGGGGGAGGGAAGGGGAAAGGAAGGGGGAAGGGAAGGGAGGGGAGGGAAGGACAATGGGCAGGGGGAGGGGTAAGAGAAGGGGGAGGTGGAAGGGAAAGGGGAGGGGAAACTGCAGCCGAGTTCAGGTGGGTTTCATTTGAGGAAGGCCTTCCTTTCTTTCACTTACTGGAAACGTTGTGAGGATTTGTGACACTTCTAAGAACCGCTTCTGAAATGTTTCCCTGGCATTTCCCCTAACTCAGAATAAGATGCCAGAAGAACTTCCAGTGATTTTTGAATGGTGGCACCCTTATTGTAGGAAACATAAAAATACGGGAAATACCTAAAGGAAAGGACTGAGTACATCTGCATTTAGGGTGACTGGTTCTTTCTGAGCAGGCCTGGAATTACTCGCTTTTGGCATTAGAAGTCCAGCGTCCCAGGAAATCCCTCAGTCCTGGGTAAACTGGGGTGGTTGGCCATCTTATCTGCATCTTAAATACTAAGATTGAATCTGGCTATTTTTACTTATTTTATCCCTTTCTTCTCTCTTCATTGCACTATGTGTATGTATACATGCATAAATTTATGTATATATGTGTTTTTTATATCACCCTTATGCATATATGTGGTGTATACATATACACACAGACATAAGGAACATTTGATGATATTTGTATCTTTTATCACTTCACATTGATCTTTCAAGTCTTGAATTGCTTGATATTTTTCAATTGCTTGAATTGTAAAGGCTTCATATATATACCACATATATACCATAATTAAAGCATTTCCCTATAGTTGGGTATATATATTATTTATGCTTTCACTTTTAAAATAATTTTAATTAACATTATGATGAAAAAGTCAGCTTAAAAATCTTGACCCATGTCTTTATTTCTGTAGCTATTAAGACATGATTCCATGTTAATAATTCACAATGTATGAAATGCTGAAGCTTTTAATAATGATCGCCATATTGCTTTCTAGAAAGTTTTACCTTGGACAACATGTATTATTTGTGGTAAGCACTTCCACCCCTTCCAACACGCCACCACCAAATTCTTCACTCCCTCATCCCTGGAACCTATGAATATATTACCTTACACAACGAAGGGATCTTTGCAGATGATTCAGGGACAGACCCTGAGGTGGGAGAGCACCCTGGATTATCCGGGTGGGCCCAATCTGATACACAAGTCTTTAAAAGTGGAGACCCTTTCCTGCTGCATCAGAGAGATGAGCCAGAAGAAGAGATTCAAACTGTGAGAGTAACTTGATCTGCTGCTGCTGACTTTGAAGATGGAGGAAGGAGACTTTTAGTCCAGGATTATGACTTCTAGAAGCTGGGAACAGCCCTCAGCTGACAGCCATCAAGAAAACAAGGATCTCAGTCCAATAACCCAAAGGAACTGAATTCTGCCAACACCCTGAATGATCAAGAAAACGGATCCTCCTCTAGTGCTTCTAGAAAGACCCAACTCTGCTAACACCTTGATTTTAGTCTGATGAGACCCATGACTCTAGCACTGTAAAATAATAAATGTATGCTCTTTAAGCCTCTAATTTTATGCTACTTTGTTTGGACAGTGATAGAAAACTAATACATTATTCTTGAAGAATGTATGGCACTTTGTTAATAAAAATATTATCTTGTAAATAGGAAAAACTAATTTATAGTGACAGAATTCAGCCTGGAACCCCCTGTTGAGGATATTAAATAGCAGGAGACAGGAGGGAGACTTCTGGGGTTCAGAAAAGTGCTACAAATGTTGATTAGATATGGGGAGTGCATACATATATAAAATTGACTTAATTGAACTTCATTATAGGAAAATATTACTTCAACTAACAAGTAAGTAAAAAGAAACCATTCCAGTATTTGCTGATTTAAATTTTTATTATTGGTAAGTATTTTTATGTGCATGTTGAATGGTTTATGTTTTTATCTTGTGAATTATCTGATAGTCTCCTTAGTTTAGGAGTTAACTGTATTTCTTATTTATTTACAAGAGACTTAAGATTTCTATCTCTTGTATATTCCATTTGTTGAAAACATGGAATCATGTCTTAACAATGCAGAAGTTATAGAACTTGACACATACTCCTGACCTCAGGATTTCCTCTTAGAAGAAAGAGGAACTAAGCCCTTCCAGGGCGGCAGGGTTTTCTGAACATTTGGGACTGTCTTCCACCAATTGCATCACACACACTGATACAGTCCAGCATGGCTCAGGAATTAAGTTTGTATGGACCCCTCGATCCACACTCATGGTCTGAATAAGCCCGACGTGTATTTATTCTCCAGTGATGTAATGCTAAAGGTACACTGGGAGCAAGAAATAGAAACAGTAGTGAAAGTCCATTATGAGGATGACAAGTGGGTTAGAAACGCAAGGGATTAATGTCAAGTAGGCATAATCCTGCCTTGACTGCTAGGTAGCTATGAGACCTAACTAGATTTTGTTAGGTCCATCTGCCTCATCTGTAAAATAGGGAGATGCACAAGGTATAGCAAATAGGTTTGAATGAAAGCATCAACACAGGAGGTTGGTTGGAAGTGTAGTGAGGCCTTACCTTGGGCTATGAGAAATTTTTATGTTCTCCATGGGCACAGGGTTAGGATGCCCTGTTTTGTGATATGCTGGCCATTTCTAGATCAGGAGATACTTGTGCCCCTCTATTTTATTCTCCTATGACTATCTTCTTGAAATGAGTCCAATCTGAGACCTGGACATTTAGGGCATCAGGGATCAGCTGGGAAAAGTTCTTTGCTGCTAAGCTCTAGTCCTGGCAGGACAGTGGTTAGGATAATGAATTCTGGGGCCAGACTGCCAGGATTTGGGTGCTTGATGCCTACTTCAGCTCTTTGTAGCTCAGTTTCATTATCAATGAAATGAGTGTGGATTAAATGAGTTGACACGGGAAAGGGGCACTGAACATTGTTGCTAGCACATGGTGTTGACTAAGTTAGCCATTATGGTTGGCCATAATGAGGGGGACGCCATGATGAGAGAGTGCCAGGGAGGGACCCGGGATGTGGACTGTTGGACCAAAGTGATTCTTAGCTGTTTTCACGTTTCCTGATGAAGACATGTAGTGAGATAGACCTTCATTCAGGAAGGCCTGTCTGTGGATAAGGAAATAAAGATTCTCCTAGGGAGACGGTAGAATGAGGTCCCTAGGTCCTCACATGAACCAGAAATGCGAAATGCTCTGGGCCTCAGAAGGAATGGAAGGCAGATCCCAGATGCCCAGAGGCTCCATGCCCACGTGCCATAGGGAGCTCAGACTGCAGTCAGAAGGTCCCTTTGATTTTGCAATTTCCCTCTTTTGGTTTTGGTTTTAATCTGGATCTGGGAAATATTAGCGTGATAAGCTAAACCGAAACTTGACACTGCCCACATTCTGTGGCGGTTCTGTCCAGCTGCCAGGCTGGGCTCCCCAGGGAGTCGTATATCTGGCTTCTCTTTCTCTCCCCTCCTTGGGGGCTTCGTACTTAGCAGTTAGCTAATGTGTATACAACAGTGTGCTTGTAATTTAGGAGCCAGTGGATGACAAGACTGGTCTGGATGATAAGTTAGCAGTGGACCGGACAAGTCAGTGTTGGGAAGGAAATGAGTCTCCTACGATGGGAGCTCCTCTCCGTTCTCTTAAGTGACCTCCAAGGAGGGTCAGGGTCAGACAGAAGATGTCCTGGGAAACACAAGTCCTGGCTGCATTTTGCAGCTTTGCCTCAGGTTTATTCAGAGATCACAAAATCATAGAAACAATGGAAAGAGACATACAAAGAGTCAAAGTGCTTTCCAGCAGGTCATATCACTGGTCCAGGACGAGCCAGGACTGGAGAGGACCAGCAGCCCACATGGGAGCTAAGCCAGCCATCACAAAGAGTGCCTTGTGCATTCACAACAGGGGGGCAGAACGCAATCTGAGAGCAC
This sequence comes from Manis pentadactyla, assembly GCF_030020395.1. Taxonomy (NCBI): domain Eukaryota; kingdom Metazoa; phylum Chordata; class Mammalia; order Pholidota; family Manidae; genus Manis; species Manis pentadactyla. The sequence continues at coordinate 148,847,957 of NC_080022.1, forward strand.
AGAGGGGCCTCCGAGGGCACCCAGTGCCTGGCCCCAGACTAGGCTGTGCCCCAAGCCCCCAGGGAAACTGGTTAAAGACCTGAAAGGGCACTTTTCAATAAGCCAATGTCCTGATCCAGAATCTTGCCCTAAGGCCTGGGAATCTTGGTGCTTTTGATTCAAGCCAATTCAGAAACCATCAATCTAGAGGGAAAACCTATTAATAGTTGGGTAAACTAAGTCCCAATAAAAGAAAATGCTTCCACAAGCTCACCTGACCATTTAGCACAGAAGCACAGCCTGAAGAGACAGTTGAGGCTGCAGTGCTCAGTTACATGTCATGGGTACATGGATGGTCCCTGGTGCCTGGTGGGAGCTCTGCTGTATCAGAGGCCTATGTCTCCAGTGCTTTGAATTTACAGGCTCACAAACAGGAGTTGGAGAACAGATGAGCTGAGGACTACTTTAAAATGAACATCTATGGCTTTACAAAGGGAGTGCAAGCAGATTCTATTTGAGGGGATGCACATGGAGCCTGCCCTCCTACTCCTTGCCTCTTACCCCTCCCCACCTTCTTCCCAAGACTTGCCTAGTGCCAGAGGGTCTTCTGGGTATCAGTACAGAATGGTGCCATCTTAGCCATTTGTGTTCCACCCCACTGGGTGCTCCTGCACTCGGAGGTTTAGGGGTCACTCTTGATTAGCATTTGGAGATGAAATCTTGGTGGCAGAAGAGACACATAGGACTCCTGGACTTGGCATGAGGATGAATTAAGTTGTCTGGTTGCTAATTGCTCCCAGACTTTGGGTGCCGTGTTTGGGGCTTTGATAAAAACTCTGCACCTAGGCAGGCAATGACTGAGCTAGGAGTGGGTTCATAGCAACCTAGACATCTGCCTGGCTCTGAGTACAGACCTGAAACACTATCCTTCCCAGCAATTTTCCCAGCTGGTGCACATAATGATGTTTGCCAAGAGACATGGCTCCTGGGGGAACTTGTGAGGCCATTTGCCAGATTCCCACTTCCTGCCTGTGACACAGTATTATCCCCATTTAATGAAGAGGGAAACTGAGACCCAGAAGGAGAACTTGACATGCCAAAGTGCACAAGAAGTCAGTGCTGCTTCTACAATCAGCACCAACGTCTTCTGCCTCCCAGGCCAGGGCTTTTGCAGTACCCCATGCTCCTGAGGGCACTGTTAGCTACAGCACCTTTCCTCCCCAAGACTGGCCAACATGAGTTCTGCTAATTGGCCTTTACCTTGGTGAGGAGGCTGGCTTTGTCCAAGTGGGTCCCTTTTGAAAGAAGAGCTGCAAAGCTCAGGTACTACAGTGAAATCTTAGGGGACCATCCAGGAAGAGGAAATCCTGTCTCCTTAATTGCATGTTCCTGAACCTCTGCAGTTGGGTTTAGTGGACAGTGATAGAGGGAAGAAAATTTGGGTCTCAGGGTGTGCATGCCCCTAAAATACCCTGTGATATTTGGGGAGCTGGTTCTAGGACCTGAGTCTCAGGCCCTCCCATTCTCCCTACCAGCTGCCTCCTCCCTTCCACCCTCCCCATTACTTCTTGCCAGAGTCATTGCAGGTGTTGGAACAGCCTGGTCTTGATCCTGTGTGATCAGCCAAGTCAAAAGGCCATTCATCAGAAACAAGGTCCCTCACTTCCCTTCCCTGCTGCTTAAACACCTTCAGTGTCTCCCTACCACCTTAAGAATTGAAACCAAACTTCCAGATCCTCTACACATGACCCCAAGCTAGCAATCTAAAATGTCTAAACTTTTCCTCTATTCCTGGACCAAATTCCAGGCAAATTCTACTTCTTGCCTACCCTCCTGTCCATCCTGAGCTAACTTTGTAGAACCTGCTTCTCTTATCTCATCCCATCCTTGAAGACAGATTCTGCCTAGGCCTCTTCCTCACTGAAGAGTGTTACTTGCCTGTGAAGTGTATTGTCACCTAGCCTTCCTCTGAGGTTTCAGTTCACAGATGATCAGCATTTCTCTGGGGCTGAGGCTAGATGATGGAATGACCGAGGTGAGGACAACATCCCAACGGCTGTTGCAGTAGATTGGGTGAGAGACTTTCATTTGGGTGGGCAGGGGAGAAAAGGAATGCGTGGAGCTGGTGCTGGACAGGCAACTAAAGTCCCTGGGTCCCAGCCAGCTGGTGTTGGGCGCTGGACCCCTGGTGTCGGAACAGCCTGGTCTTGATCCTGTGTGATCAGCCAGGTCAAAAGGCCATTCATCGGAAACAAGGTCCCTCACTTCCTAAAACCGTGGATGTTTCTGGGTTTGTCTCAGCCTCTCTGCTTCTCTGGCTGCTCTGATTGTATAGTGCCGTGATCTGTTATTTTATAGGAAATGGAGAGGTAGCAGGAGGAGAGAGAAGCCTTTCCCCTGGCGAGGTCACGGTCAAGGAGTAATGAAATGAGACGCAAAAATCTGCAGAGTGAGCACTGGGTCCTGGGGAGATTTCCAGGAAGGAAGAAAGGGAAGTAGTGGGTTCGGATGGGGCACATTTTCCACCTCTGGCTGAAACTAAAGGGGGAGAGATATGCCAGGGGTGCAGATATGCCCAGAGTAAGGACAGGAAATGTTCTGAGTTGGGTCTTCTTAGAGGCTTCACTTCCTTTTCCCTGAAAAGGCTTCTGAAGAAAAGGAAGAAAGGAAACTGGTCATAAGATTGATAGGCAGGTCCGAAGTTCCTCCTGTTCCCACCTTCTGGAAGCATCCCCATGAGAGTTTAACACTGGCAGGATCCCAACTAGAGGCTTGGAACACCTCTGCATTCCTAAACCAGCCAACTTTGGGGGAACCATGGTGGCGTTAACTTAGAACTTTGGCTGAAAGCAGGACTCCAGGAACCCTACAGTTATAAAGCTCTTGGACCTTAGCATCAGAGGATATCCAAAGTGGATGGCAGGCAGAGGTCTTGGAGTGCTGTGGCTTTCAAACCTCAGTTTAGGTGTCCAAATCTTTTCCCAAGTGAGATCACAGGGGGAATCCCAGTGATCAGCCAGGCACGAGGAGCCGTCTGTGAGATGCAGAAGCCGGAGGCTCCTGTCCTTGCATCCAGGGCACCAGGGAACAGCGCGGCGGGAGACGCACTCATCCAGTCAAACTCCCCTCCTGGTATACACACCAGACCCAGCCTGGTAGACAATGTTAGCCGGAAAGGCGTGAACGGGGCGCCCAGGTGGCTCCTACTTGCTGAGGATTGGCTCCCCCTAGTGGACAGTAGGTGCAGAAGCGGGGAATTGTGTCCTGCAGGGGCATCAGAGGAAAACTGCATCCAACAGGCTGGGAAGCCTTTTAGGAACATTTGCCCAGCTACCCCTGCACTCTGTGCTCATCCCTGCTTCTGACTAGGCTCCCTCTGCCCCAGCAGACAGTCCTCATGGAAAATGTATGAATGACACGTGGGTGTGGAGGACGGCACAGGGACCCTGCCCAGAGGGGACTGTCAGATCAATAGATTCAGGGTCTCCAACTGATGTGGCCCCTTCCTTCTTGGAGTTTGCTCGAGGTGAAGGCCCAGACACCCCTGTCCTGGGCCCAGGCTTGTTTGCATCTGCTAGATAAAAGGCCTGTGTTCCATGAACACATGGGAACCATGGAGTGTAGGGAAGGATGAATAAGCAGCTGGGCCTCAGTTTCCACTTCTGGAAATGGGGCTAAATACAAGTTGTGAGAGTGAAATGGATTGATGCGCTAAGAGTGTTTTGAAAAGTGACTGCTATCACCCAGTAAGTTCTCAGTAAGTGGAACAGTCATTGCTTTTAGGGACTTTGGAAGAAGTACGGCCAGAGGCCTCTGGGAAGGGACTGAAAGCGTAAGACAATGGAATTCTCATAATTTCTCTGCCAAACTGAGAATTTGGTTCCAAATTGAGACATGCTGCAGTGGGGATCATTTTCCAGGAATGCCCGTATTATGGAGAAAGAACCACAAGGAATGCCAGATAGCGGGAAGAGGTTTCAGATACAGCGCCAAGGATCAGATGTTTTGAGTGCTCTGGCCCCACAGGAATGTGGCTGATGTGTTCCCAAGATGACAGCTTCTGAGTGAGGCCAGCGTCACAGCCCGGCCATAGCCACTCTTCAGTGGTGCTGGGCAGCATACTGTTATTTTCATTATGTTGTTTCCTCCCCAGACTTAAGATTCATGCTACCTGGGGAACCTCAGTGTGCGATGTTCCCCCGGTCTTTCTGACCATCAGGGTTTGGCAGCTGTTGCGTCTGGCTAAGCTGTTTTCTGGCTCTTTTCTGTGTTCTCTCTTGGCAACCTCCCAGCCAACACTCCTGTAACACAGGTTCAATTCGCAGTCCCTGTTGTTCATGCATGGGAGGACTGTGGTCAGAAATAACACAGAGCAGGAGATGAGTCCCCTGTTGTGGAAATGGATCTCCTGGTTTCCTGCCTGGTGCCTAAAGAAGAATAGTGATCGGGCAGAAGTACAACCTGGGAATGTGGACGCCAGCTTTGTGTTATAGCTCAGACTCAAATTTCATCTGAAAATACACAACTAAGGGGAGCAATGAGTAGAACCTGAGAGCTAATTGTTTCCACCCTTTCCTTTCTCAGGTAGAAAAACTGAGACCCAAGGACAGAAGTGAAATCCTTCAGACCCTGCAGGGTGTCGGAGGCCTGTGTCCCAGGGTCCACGTCCCCTGACCTGTCCTATGAGCCTTCTATGATACTGTGCTCTCTCATGTCCAGGCCTCAGTTCTCTCTTCTGCAAAAGAGAACAGCTAGAATTTGCTATCTGTCTTTCTCAAAGTTGCTTGGACCTTCTTGGAAGAAACATCCTACAGACTTGTTTTCATGTAGAGCTCAGCATTGTGACTGACACGCAGTAAATACTCAAGAAATAATGATGGCTGCTTTTGTTGAATTTGTTCTACATGCCAGGGACTACAGAGTTTATGTGCGTTTATAATCCTATTCTAATCCTTCTGACCAACATCTGAGATAAGTGCTTTTATGATGCTGATTATAAAGATAAAAGAACTGAGGCTTGGAGAAGCTAAATTCCTTTCTCATATAGGACAAAGTTCAAGAAAGTGAGAGCTGTCTTTCTGTGTGGTCATACCTTTGAGCTATTTTGGATGCACACCTGCACACTTTTGTTGCAGTGAGATTTGCCCATTATTTCACATAATCCCCTAGTGATCTGAGATAGGCATCTTGGTCCTTACTTAACAGTGAAATTAAGTGATTGCCAGAGCATACAGAACGAGTCCAGGGAAAACCAGAGCTGAAGCAAGTCTAGCAGGTGGACTAATAGATTCCCCGAGCCCCACCCCTACTCTTATCACATTGAACTAGAATCTTCTGGGAAGATAACTTATAATCTGTTCCTTTAAACATGTTTCTGGTGATGTTCATGCACAGCCAAACATATATCTAGTTCAACAATCCATTTTGTGGTTCGGTAAACTAAAGCCCCATGAGAAAATGTGAATTTCCAACAGTTACCTTACAAACTAGCAGAACCAAGCCAGGGCTCAGAGATCATGCCTCAGGCCCAGGCCTGCATCCTTGTGGCAGATGCCAGGGAGCTCTACCTGGAGCCCCATCTGCCCATCAGCACCAAAGGTAGTCATTCCCCCGCTTCCACTGCATTGGTGGCCCATAGGTCTCCACTGGGTGCCTCTCTGGGAGTTGTCCTCAGCTGCAGGCAGCTGCCTTCCTCAACATCACACTGTCCTTTCTGGGGACAGCTCACGTTCAGTGATTGTTGATACAGGCATATAAAGGCCTATTCCCTTCTCCTAATTTGGGACAATTCTGAAGGGTACCGCAATGCCAGAGCACCTCTTAGGATTAGTCTAGAGGCATGCTGGGATGTCCCCTCCAAAGTAAGAGACTGATCATTGCATTTATTGCTTTCTATCATTAAAATAAGAGCCTGGTAGTCAGCTTCTCTACACTCAGGAAGATTGCTCTGATCACACCCCAAATACTGCCCATTGTGATGGGGCTGCTGAGCAGAAGTGGGTTCTGCAGCAGGTCCAAGTGTGTGCAAACAACCCTGAAGCTTGTGCCGTACAACCAGAAGACTTCATGGTGTTAGAGCTAACTAGGGTGGGGAAAGAACCCCCTGTGCCCATGGAGTGTATGGCTCAGTGGGAGAATCACAAAACAGAGCCCTGGGGTTCTGGACCAGGGCCTTGCCATCATCTCAAGACGAGAATTTACATCTTTTGGAAAAAACGTTCCCAGTGTATTACTGGGCCCTTGCAGAGACAAAGAGCCTAACCACAGGAATTCAAGCGACCTTGCAGCCAGGACTGCACACCCACCAAGTTGTAATGCCAGCAACCCATTGTGAGATTGAAACAGTGGCTCGGGCCTGGGCGCAAGCGGGGCCAGAGGCACCATAAGCCATATGAGCACGTGACTCAGACTCCCAATGTCGTCTACACGGCCCTGCTTCTCCCTCCATCCACACCCACGGCTGCCTGGGAAATCATTCCGGTCAGCTGATGGAGGAAGAAGACTGAACTTGGGTCACAGATGGTTCTTGTCAGCCTGTGGATATAAGCCAAGAATGGATGAGAGTCGTTCTACAGCCGGACTCCCGGGTGGCCTTGAAAGACACAGTAAGGAGGTGATGGCTTCAGCTGGCACAGCTTGGGGCAGTGACCCTGGTCATCCACTTGTACAGAAAGGGAGGTGACCTGAGGTTGGGGCATGTATGGACTCGCAAACCGTGGTGAATGGTCTGGATGGCTGGTCAGGAAGGAGAAAGGTAAAAATTGTGGGAACAGAAGGTTTGGGAGAAAGGCATGTGAATGGAGTCCCAGTGATCCACCTGGGGGATGTGTGTTTCCTGTCCCTGCAACTCCGAGCTCTGTGCGTTTAGAAGCATTCCCTGGAGAAGAATGCTTCCAGTAGGGTTTCCCGCGAGTCTCATTAAACCTCTGGCTGCCCTCTGTCTCTTTAGATTCACAGGCTGAGATTCACAGTTAGGAGAGGACAGAGTCACCATCCTGGCAGGGGCAATGAACCCTGGCCATCCGGAAGCAGTGGGGCTGCTTTTACTTAATAGGGCCAAGAAACTCAACTCCCAGCCCCTCTTCCTTCCCCAGAGCTGAGGGTGGAAGGATCGGGGGAGGGACTGAAAGTTCCAACCCTCTAATCACTGGGCTGGTGCCATTAGCAACCAGCCCCACCCTTCCGTGCTTTCCAAAAGTCATCTTACTAACATAACAAAAGACAACTTCACAGCTCTCAGCACCGGAAATTCCATGGGTTTTACGGGGTAGAAGGCCAGATATATATCTATTATAAATCACAAAATCACAGTGTCTTTTACAACCTCAAGACCAGCTACAGCAGTGGAGAGTGGGTTTGGTTTACCCTGTGAACCTTCCTCTTGCACATTTCCTGAGAAAAAGGTGCTCAATAGACTCCTGGAGGTTTCTAGAACCTATTACATAAGCAAGTAGACCCTAGCAGCCCAAGGAGTAGGTCGCAGTGGATTCCCTGGGGGGCTGCCCTGAACCTCCCTTCCCCAGCTGTGCGAGTGTGGGCAGCCCGCATCTCTCAGCTCGTTTTCCCTGAGTGACCTGCCTGCAGCTGGAGAGAGCGCCTTGCCCAGTGTCCTGCCCTTTCTGGGAGCAGCCTGCCTCCAGGACTGGTTGACATGGGCATACAAGCCTGGCGCTCTCCGGCATTTGGATTCTCCCAGCTCTGAAGCTCCCTGCAGGCCTGGCTGAGACCCACCTGGCGACTGTGCTATACAGTCCTCTCTGCTGGTCCTGCTTTCTGTTCTCTCCGTACTCTGCATGACAAGTCTCATCAGAGTCTCTTCCCAGAGAAACCATTTGATGACATCTCTGGTTCCTGGTGGGGGGTCTGTGTGCCATCAGAAGACATAAACATCTCCAATGCTATGTGCCCACAATTTCATACTCCAGGGGCAGGCGGTGCTGTGCCTGACTGGAGGTGAACTGGGTTCAGAATTCCTTGAAAGAGAATAGAGAAAGCTTGGTATAGGGACGTGAGCAGGTTCTGTTTAGTCTTTCACAAATGGAAGGCACCTCTCCCCTTTTACTCTCCTTTCCTGATCCTCCTTCAAGATTTGCCTGACACCGGAGGGTCTGCTGATCCCAGTGAGCTGTCCTGTGGCCTTCCTACTGCTGGTCTGCAGGTGTCTGCCTCCTGCAGACATGCAGATATTTGGAGGTGCCCCCTGAGCGGTGTTTAGGGCTGAAGTCTGCTAGGCTGCAGGAGAGGCAGGCAGGTTGTTGTACCTGGAGTGAGGTCCACAACTGCTTTGAATGGGAGCTATTCTGTAGCAGCCACTAGAAGTTCTCTGATGGCTCCTAGGGCTCAGGTCTCTACTTGAGGCCCTCATATGCCCCACACTCCACAAGACTGCAGAGGAAGGGTGGCTGCTTGTATTAGAGTAGGTAGACAGCCAGACGTGAGCAGGGAAGGGGGGCAGGGGTCTTTGGCCATTGTTTACAGTCAGCCCCTGTGTACATCCTACATATTCCATGTAAGCTGTTTTCATGGGATGTGGGGAGTGAGAATGTAGATAACAGACCAGCCAAAAATGGCTGGTTCCAACATGGAGAAGTTGACCCAAATTCACCCACAATACATTATATACTCATTAACATAATAAAAATCACACCTCACTGTGCCATGACAATTCTTAAGAGAACCAAATTTGGCCAAAAACTTCCCCACCTGACATGAGTGTGGAGTAAACCCAGACTCCAAGAAGACTTCACCTGTTCCCTTTGAAACCTACCCCGACTTAGTGAATATTTATCTCCCTTTACATAAACAGGCTCCTTATTATTTCCTCAAGGCAACCCCACTCTGAGTCTGCCTTTGCCTAACACTAGGGCATGTACTCTTGTTAGGAATGTTAGGTAGAAAGACAGACACGAGCAACTGGAAAAGGAGAAAATAAAGCTCAAAGAAGAAGCCACCCAAACCCTGCCCAGGGAGGGAGACGCATGTGGAGACAGCAAAGGCTTGGCAGGGAGAGAACTTCCTCCCCAGCTGGATCCCAGCGGGGGCGCAATGGAATGGGACTGAGAACTACTTAGATCACAACTCATCGTGGGGGGTAGGACGGGCTCACTGACAGGGATGGCCATACAGATGGACCTGTGCATCACATGACCCCACCTTGTCAGCCACAGAGGCACCTCCTAACTAGGATGCAATATATAGGCCTCCTGCCTAACAGGTAGTCTACCTTGACTCTGGCCTGCTCCTCCCTTGGAGTGGATTCAAAGAAAACTTCCACTCTAATTGGCTGCTGTGTCTCTGCCTTTCTTTAAACTCTTATTCTCCAAATGAGTTCTTAATGCTCAGCCGCTGTTTGTCTGCTCTTGATTTCTTCCTCACAATGAGACCAAAGACCAGTCTCCAGTAACACTTAGACCCAGAAAATTCCCTGTCTTCCGTTACTCTTCCCCTTACCCCTTAACTTTCCAAGCTCAAGCTTCCCAGAAAGGCTCAGGCTGTCAAACAGACAGGGCCTCCAGCTTCCCAGAGAAACCAGTCTGAGAAAGAGCAAGTGTATCAGTTACCTTGTTCCCTGTCTGGCTTGGGAGTCTGAGCAGAGAGCCCTTCTCCAAACTTCCCTGCCCGATGGGTGGAGATCATGATGTTCTCCAGGAGAATGTGCTCTCACAGGAGATATTATGGGGCCACCTGTTAGACCCCTTAGTTCCTGCCCTAAAACATCATTATCCTCATATTATGGATGGGGCCCAAGGTAACAGTGAGAGACCAATTCCGGGGCTAAAACAGAAGTCACCTGCCTCCCAGGTCAGTGATCTTCCTAGTGCCTCATGCTGCCATGTGCATTACCGTGTGCCACGGCCACCACTTACAGGGGCCCAAGGGCACTCTGGTGGGAATGGTGCCGTTGGGAGCTGTGCACTGTAGTGACCCTGCTGGGTGTAGCTTATACAACGGGCCATCCACCCTCCAGATCGGCAGCCTCAGATCACATGGAGTTCTATCAGCAGGGCATCTATGACCCTTTTTTTATCCTCAAGGACATAGTGGGTTCTGTGTCTAGGCACAGGGGTCACATGACTGGCAGACATGCCACTTGTGTTCATATGCTGCAGGGAAATCCTGATTTGAGTTGCTTATACAAGAAGCTGCATCTTGGAAGGTTAGGGGTGAGGGGAAGAGTTGGAAGGCAGGGAATTCTCTGGGTCTAAGCAGCCCCCCTTCAATTGCAACTTTGTAATTCGGGAAGTTTCCATGTCCCTAGTCTTGCCTCTCCATCCACACCATTCAGCATTTCACCCACCTAGTCCCATCCTTCTCACGATTGCCTCTGCCCTCCCCATCTACCAGTTCCTGGTTTGTGCCTCCTTACCTGTTGCCTGTACACTGTGAAAGGGTGCTGCCTTCTCCTCCCTTCCCCTCCCAGTCCGGCTCATAGCCATCAGTTTACTCCTCCTGAAGCACCTCTGGTCATGGTGCTCCCCCACTGAATCAAAACTTAGTGCTCGTAAGTACTAGGGGGAGCGGATGCTTCAGTTTGCCTGGGATAGGGTTAGTTAATACATTGTCCCAGCATAATAATGAATGATGCCTCCTTTTATTCTCAAGAGTATCCTAAGTTAGGTATTAAAAATGACATGTTTATCTTACTGCATGGAGCACAAACCCCCATCTCCATAGACTGGCCTCAACCTTCCTTCCCAAATTTGTCCCCCACTTCTCCCATACTCCCCTTCCAACGTTTCCCCAGTGGCTTCCACACAATTTGATAAACACATCATAATCATCTCTACTTCTAGGTGTTGGGGAGGAAGAGTTTTCCTTTACCCTTAAAGGTACTTTTAGCTGGTCTAAGAATCGTTTTAACATAAAACAGATTAACAAGAGAAAAAACCCCAAAGGTTTATTAGGTCCATACAGAGGCCCAATAATGAAATTGATACCTAAAGAAGTGACCAAGACAGGCAGTTTTTAGACATTTTAGACAAAGAGACAATAAATCTGAGGAACTGACAGGACAAAGAAAACAGGTGTGCGGGCTTCAATTAGTAAGGAATTCTAAACAGCATTTGGGCTGGGGTAGTAAATTAGTAAAAAGTAACAAGATTTGTTTATGCAGCCTTCTCTATGACTCTGAATTTCCTGACTCTGTTGGTAAGGGTGTCTCTCTATCTCCCCGTTCAGGGAGGGCATCTTTCACATGAGACATTTATTGTCTGGTTTCAGGGGGACACAGAAGAGGATCAGAGTATCCCTCCTGCATCAGCTACTTCTCCAGTTGCTTTAACTCAAAGTCATCCATGTGCCAAAGTGGCACATTTTGGGGCAGCCTAGCCTTGGTCCCTACATAGGCATTTGCTCAAACTATATCTGCCTCCTCTCTATCTGGCCTGAAATACCTCTAAAAGAACCCCTGTTTTTGTTCATCCATTTAAGACTTGGTTGAAGTTCCAGCATGAAGCCTTAAGGAGCGCCTATAAAGAGCACTTAAAGGGTGCCTATAAAGCCTTGCTCCAAATAAACCCCTTGTCCAGGGTCCTCCTGCCTTCTTCTGCCTTCCCAGTGACTGTCCTGTTTGTATATTCAGAGTGGGCGGATGGTCGGAGGAGTCAGGTCAGGCACACAGAGAATCCACAGGCTGCTGCCACAGGTCACAGGAGAGACTTTGGGCAAGCCTGAGCTTGGCCAGGGAAGGAATGGTGACGAGGGTCCTGCTGAAGAAGTGACAGAAGTATCTGGGGTCTGGGAAACCACCTTTGGGGACCAGAATCAGGGATGGAAAGGGTTTGCCTGGCCCTGTCATTTTCACCCCGAGTCTCACTGAAGACCAGCTGAACCAAAAGGTCCCTCCCCAGGGACACAGCTCCCACCCCCGTGACCATACTGCTCGTCCCCGACACGGTCTTCCCCTGCCAGCTCCATGTGCGATTGTCATTATGATTCGTCACAAAATATGCCACTGTTGCCTGTAAGTTAAAATACGTACTTTTTATGTATTCCTAAAATAACACCTACTTCCATTTAACATTATGAGTCACACCTTTGGTTCACAAGAACAGTCTTCCTAAATATACAAAGCATCTTCCTGCCGATGATCCTTGTCAGGACCCTAACAAGATTCTAGGAAGGCAGAGAGGAGAGGAGGAGCAGGACCCGGACTTTGCAGACCACTGACTTGGGGCGTACAGAGGGGACGGCACCTGCCCAAAGCTTTATATTTTAAAAATGACTGATACTCACGGCAGGTAAGTTTTAAAACATCAGTAACTTCAATACAGTAGGTTTTATTTTTTCATGACCAAGTACAAGCCATTTCTTCTGGAATGATAATTCGATTATCTCAGAATGCATCTTAGGAAGATTGGAGAAAGTGCTTCAAACTGTCAGGCTCTGGTTTGGTCTCAAAAAAGTGAATATTTATGGCTTTAGAGTTTGGGAATCTGGTCCAGGTACTTCATGGCATCCTGGACCCACTTCTCCTTGGGATCAGCACAGATCTCCTTGGCCTGTTTGGTCTTTAAGCTGTGGGACAGAGGGAAGCAATTAGAAGGATCCTTTTAAAAAATTGGGTCCATTTAACCCTAAACCTTCCAGGATCATCTGCCATGGGGCGATGGGCCCAGGGAAAGAAGGGGGAGGTGGAAAAGGGGTCTGAGGAAGGATGGGACCATGGAGTTAGCTGCTGCTCTTGATGGCCCAGTAAAGCAGTCTTTGCTCTTGACTCAAAGGAACTGGTATGACCTGAATTAGCCTCCAGGCCGGGTGCTGGGAGTGTAAATTTCGTGTTGTGACGATTCATGGATTGGATTATAGAGGCTAACCTCTCTGAGTTTACGATTGCAAGTAACTTTGACCCAGTTCTTGACCTCTGTCCCCTAGAAGTGAGGCTTTGGGCTGGGAGGGCGTGAGCTTTGTCTACATACATCACTGCTGTCTGGGGACACATGTTGCCAGGGATTCTTCTGTAGCTCTGCAGTCGCTGAATGGAGATCTTCCTAGTGGCCACTCTAAAGCAACAGATGGTCGGGAGAGAGGCTGAATTTGGGGGAGAGATCATTAGAAAGAATGAACCACTAATGATATGTAGATATCTTAAAGCATAACTTTGTAAGGAAGGAAGGAACTTTAGGCAAAGAAATGTAAGGGGTGGAGGTAGAATCTATCTGCCCTGAGGTCCTGTACCTCTGCCTTGGATTCGGCATGCCCAGCCATGCAATGGGGACCCACTGCTACTAGCAAGGCTTTGGAAAAAGTTTGGTTGATGCAGTAAGTTTTAGCCCTGTCATTAGGAGAAGATATGTGGTCTGTCACTATGTGATGGTCATAGTACTGTTCCCCAAATATTCTACATCGTCTGCTATCTAGATACATGGGTGACTTGCTTTTCCTGGCCACTTTTGGTTGGTTGGGACCATTAACTAGTTTTGACCAGTAAGTGAGAAGACAAAGGAACAAGGGTCATTTCTGACTAGTTTATAATTGCCAGCGGGAGACCCTTGAGAGCTTACTTGTTCTTTGTCACAATGTCACAAGGGCGTCTGCTCCATCAGTTTAGAATACTGAGTATACCAAGCTGAAGCTCTAGCCAATTCCTTACAGATTTTTAGTATGAGTGAGAAATTTAACCTTTGTTGTTTTAAGGCAGTAAGCACTGAGGACTGTTTATTACCACAGCGTGTATTATCTTACCTTGTTTACTGCTGACATACAGTAAATCTAAGTCATCAGAAGACGAAACAATGAGTTATGATACAAACACTTAGGTATTTTTCCCCAAAGAGTCAAAACATATTTGCCTGGGACTTCATTCCCTTCCTCTAACCACTGTTTCTGAAAGCTGTCTTGGTGACCAGTAAAAATTCTGGATCTACAAACAAAAGCCTTTTTTTTCCCCTCCACTATTGATTAAAAATACCCTCTGCACCCACAGTAAGAAAGGGTCTTTCTTTTATAAGACCCCTCCCAAACACCTTAAGGGCAGCCGGATCATGGATACACACTGCGTCTCTCCCCATATCCATATCTTAACCTACGCAGGGAAGAATGTAGGACTGGCCTCAAGGGCCTGGATTTCTCAGTGTGAGCTCAGGGCACTCCTTGTCTACTCATAGAACCTGTTTTCTCATCTTTAAAATGTAAGGTTTGCAGCAAGTCTCTGCAGATTCTTGCTGATCTGATAGTTGTGGAGGGGCCAAATTTCCCAGAAGGGAGGGAAGAGGGGCCTTACCTGGCTGAGTGAGAACATGGGTGCAGAAGGCAGCTGCTAGGAGCAACAGGCACAGAGGCACTATGAAGGTCTTCATGCCGGCAGAGGCTGAGCACGGGGGCTTCAGATGAGAGTTCTTGGTTTGGGGGTTGGTCTCAACCTCTCTGCAACTCTGACTGCTCTGCCTGCCCTTTAAATATTGCAAAGAGGGTGGGAGCTTCTAGGGAAGCCTTTGCCTGACCAGAATAGTGATTAAGTCATGATGCGGGTGGTGGGCGTGGGGTGGGGCAGGGGCATGAAGCACTGACCAAGTTCCAGATCCTGGCAGGTTAATAGGACATGAGGGGCAAATAGGCGGATGAGCCCTGGCATACTTTTCATCCATCCAGGGGCTCAAAGTAGGGAGTATGTGGTTGTGAAATGATTGAGCACAGATAGTAATCTGAGAGGGTTGTTCTTAAAAGCTCTGCTTTCTCTGGAATGGAACATCTGCAGTGGGGGAATGAAGCAAAGAAACCACGTCCAGGAAGAGATAAGTAGATCCAAGAACCTTCCCAGTCTCTGTGTTCACTTAATGGCCGTTAGGGTTTAGAGACCAGGAAGGGGTTCTAGAACTTCTACTAGGCTCCCACCCAGATGCAGACAGATCTCAGCAGCTCTGCACATTGCCAGATTTCTGGGAACCCAGGAATTGTGGCACACGAGACCCTTGCCCCTGATTCAATCTAGTGGTCATAGGATCTTAGCACCCTGGCATTTTAATGTCATAGGACATCAGAGCTGGACAGATCCAATGGATCTTGACTTCCTGAGCATTATTTCCCCAGCTTAATGGAGGAATAATTGACAAATAAAGGTTGTATATATTTAATGTGTTCAGAGTGACGGTTTGATATACACATACTTTGTGAAATGACTACCACATCCAGTTACTCACATGTCCATCACCTCACAGAGTTACCTTTCTTTCTGTTGATGGGGTGAGACGCTTGAGATCTGTTCTAGTGGCAAATTTCAAAGATGTGATACAGTATTATTAACTTCAGTCACCATGCTGTATATTGGATCCCCAAAACTTACTCATAACTGAAAGTTTGTACACTTTGACAAGCATCTCCCCAGAAATACAAATCAAAACCCCAATGAGACATCATCCCATACCTGTTAGGATGGCTGTTATCAAAAAAGACAGGGAAAAAAATAAGTATTGGCAAGGATGGGGAGATAAGGGAGTCCTCGTGTAAATTGGTGCAGCCACTATGGAAAGCAGTATGGAAGTTCCTGTACCTTTCTACATTATTTGCTTGGCTGCTAAAGCCTTCTATTCCAAATGGAATGAAATAGCAAAAGCCTGTAAGTCAAATAAACTATGGTGGAGTGGATCTGTTTAAAGTAGAACAGTGGCCCCCATGCCCTCACCTCCAAAGAGTCAAGGAACACATTTGGAAAACCCTCATTCCCTGAGCGCACGCTGCAGGCAAGGTGCCTGACGGCTAAAAATATCAAAGAGAAAAAGGAGGCAAGAATTCACACGTATCCTCTTTGTGCCCAATGCTAGACCCCCCCAAGTAGGAGACAGTGCGAGGGGAAGCAGTCTTTAATGGGACATTTAATGAGGTGCTTGATTAAAGTCTTTGATGGGGCTACTGTGGGGAATTACAGAATGGAATACTGGCCTCGAGGCACTGCAAGGCTGTTTCCTGGCTTTTCCCGCACAGTCATATATCAGATCGATTGATTGGTATAGGTTGCACAGAGAGGCGTGTTGAGGACTCTGAGGCCTTGCCTTGGATTAACAGAAGACAGTGTGTGGCTGCCTGGCAGTGTCTGTCATGGGCACGGGATTGAGATAATGCCCTCACCAGCCCACATGCTCTCTCAGCTCCCATCTAGAATAGCTGGTCTATAACTACCTAAAAAGAAACCAAGTAGAGACCCACTTTCCTGTTCTTTTCTGTTCTTCTGCAGGCAAGGTGGTCTAGTGTACACTCTGGAGTCAGGATGCTGAGTTTGGGTAATTGCTCTACCACTAACTAGCTTTGACACCATGGATAACTTACTAACCGCTGTATGCTAGGTTAAGATGGGGATAGTAATCATGCCTACCTTAGAGGATTGTTATATGAGTTAAATGAACTAATACATCCATAAAGGGTTCAGAAGAGTGGCCAATCACTGTAATAGCTCAGTAAGTGGAAGTTCATGTTTGTTATTATTAGGAAATAGGCAGATTTTATATACCAGGAGATGCTACAGAAGGACTCCAAGTCTGACCAGGGGGATTTTTCCATATCTTCTCCCCAGTTTTTCCATTGTTTCCCAAGAAAGACATTCAACCCTAGGAATGGTTTCCAGAAATGGGTAGCTGCACAGTGGGAGATGTGAGGTCTCAAAAGTATCAACACAAGAAGTTTGGAATGTTTTTGCCCCCACAGATGTTTGGCTGATGTGGTTGAGTAGATTATGTTCCATTAGTAGGACTAATTTTGTAACTCGGCTGGGTGTTACCCCCATCAGCCAGTGACTATCCATTTTTGTGTTTTTTTTCTCCAAGGCTTTTGATTTAATCTGGACCAGAGAAACCTCAGTGGGAACAAATAAACAAAATCTGAGTTCAGCAGGTGTTCTGTCCATCCAGTTGCCTAGGTGCCTGTCCCTAACGAGCAGGGGCAGCTCACTGGCTGTTTCGGGTCTCTTCCTTGGAGGTCTGTCACTCAGCAGGGAGCTGGGCTACACCCAGTACTTATCTCTGGTCTGGGGCCTGATAAATGTGGGGCCTCAGTCAGGAATGACTCTGAGTAGGAAATGAGTCTCCCCTTTGGGAAAGCAAAATCCTAGCCTCCCAAGCATTTCCCAAGGGATGAAGAATGCTCAGTGGAAGAGGATCTGAGTAATCAGGACTCCTGGTCTGGTTCTGCTTTTCAGCCCTGCTCCTCAAGATTTCCTCTAATAATGCAAAGTGACAGACAGAATTGAAAGAGACATTAACATTAACAACAGAAAAAGAGACATTTTATTCCTACTCTATTCCAATAATGGAATGGAGACCCGAGTCTTGGGGACCAGCCACAAAATCCCTAAGGCAACACGGTGTGTTTTGGGGTGAGCTGATGCTAGAACCTCTGCTGCCTCTTGACTTCCTACCTTGTGAAACCTTAGTCCTTGGATTCAGTTTTCCCTTGTGCAAAACAGGACCAGGAGGTTCTCTGCCCCCTCTCTTTCTCAAGGGTCACTGAGACCATTCTGCAGTTTCCTGTTACTTCGGGAGAAAAATTACCCCAAATTATATGTTAGTATAAAAATTCTAACAATGCGCCTAGCAAATAGCAAGTTCTCAGTAACAATGCTAACTTAACACAATTTATGCAAATCACAGCATTATTTCATTTCATATGAGTTGATTTATTTTATCCTCCCAACAAACCTATGAGGTAGGTATTCTAATTTTAAAGTCCATTTTAAAAACAAGAAAACAGACTTAGGGAAAGTAAGCCACTTCCTCTTCTATGAAATCACTTTTAAAAAATGACACCTGCTTCTCAGAGTTGCCTTGTGAAAAGCCGAGTTCTTTTATTTAAAAGTTTTTGAGAGTGCTCTTGGGGCAACCAACTTTATTCCTCTGTGCAAAGGTGCATCTTGAGGTACTACAGGATACTGACAGTATTTCCCCGAGCCACTTGGTCTTGCAAAAGCTAGTCTGTGCTTCAACATGACAACCACAAAAATCTTAGCGGCTCTCTGCAACACATGTTTACTTTATGTTTATGTCACAGTGGATGTTGGTCAGGCAGCTTGCAGGAGTATTCTCTCCTGAGGAGTGACTCAGAGATCCAGTCTGCTTCTAAATGACAGCCATGTAGCCTCCAAGTTCCCCTGAGGTAAGGGGAAAAGGGAAAGGTTGCACAGGATGTTTCAAAGAACCAGGCATGGAAGCAACTTACATGATATCTGTCTACATTCTTTGGGCCTGGACTCATCATATGACTCCAGGTTCAAAGGAGGCTGAGAAAATGAGGAGCAGCACATGAGTATTTGGCGAGGGCTGATAGTTCTTACCACAGTCTGTCCTTTGCTTATTTCTTCTCTAGTAGGTTAACACAATCAACCCATTCCCAAAACAAATAATCCAAAGTCCTGTGTAGTCATAGCATCAGCCTAAATGTTGGGGATCTCTGAGAGGCAAATGGTTTTCTCTGTGAAGTGAGGATGTGGATTTACTTTGTCCAGGGACCTGTGAACTAAAAGACAAGTTGTTTGCCCCTTATACAATATACCAAGTGTGAAGAGGACAGGGTACTTGCCATCAGCACCCTTATTCACGGAGGGGAAGGTGGTGGACACCAGCAGCCAGCACTCTGTAGCAGCGCACAGTTCTCAGGCAGATGTAAACATCCACCACCCCACCGCCCCCCTGTGATCAGGTTAGTGTACAGTCTGGGAAAGCTCTTTTGTCTTTTTGATCCTGGCTACTGATTGCCCTTGTGGGGTCTCTCCTTTTACATTATTCCCACTGACCACCTCTCCTAGGGGGCTCTAAAGCCTTTGAAGACTGCTTGCTGCGCTGTAGGGCTTGGAGTCTGTTCTCATTCAGAACTGTGAATAGCTTCTTTTTTTTTAAGTCCAGGCTCATTCATAGTCTTATTGGCAATACAATATAGTTCTCTTGATAACTGAACAGGCTTCTGATAACTTTCCTCCTAATTCCATATGACAGCAGTCAATTTATTTGGGGGCTTTTTCCTTCCTATCTCCCCTACTCTGACCCCCACCCACCCTGGACACCCACCATCTCTTTCTCTCTCTCCTGTTCTTAATGAGGCTTGAAATGGTGAAGGTACAACTCCAATCTGGTTTTTCCCTGAATCACTTCTTCCACCTAAGTTTTCTCTTGGATTTTTTATTACTGAAATCATTTTCCATTGTTTTCCTTAAAAGCCTTCTCTTAATGTTTGGGACTTACAAGATACGGCTTTTTCAACAATGTAGGGTCCTGAATTTGCAGACTTTGTTGCATTTCATTTCTACTTTGAAGCCAGTCAGTTCTTTCCTGAGCTCATCTTTCTTGCAGTATCTTAACAAATGTAGGCAAAAATAACCAACACGTCACTGATGCATATTTTTCAAACCCTCTGCGGAGCTACAATTTCAGCAGGCAGGACCTGACAGCTTGGACACTGAAACATGAATCTCCATCTCTTCAACCTGAGATATCAGCTTCCTCATGACATGCTGCTGGATGTCTTGTCTAATCAATGCTACACAGTTTAGGTTATTAATTTGCAACACATGATCGTGGTACCAATTCCTCTACTAATCAGGGTTAAACTAGCCTCCAAATTTCAGTGGCCTGACATAATGAAGGATTATTTCTCTCCAATGTCATAGGCCAGGGTAGGTGGCTGTCCTCCCAGTAGTGACCAGTGGCTTGGGGATATGGTCTGTCTTTACCTGAAGCTGAGCCTCACAGAGCACAGTGCCTCCAGGTCAGCACCACAGAGGAAGAGAAGCCTGGAAGAATGGGCTGCTTGTAGGGACTAGATCTGGAAGTGGCTTACATCATCTAAATCCTTACCCATTTGGTTAGAATTTAGTCACATGCCCTCTAAATAAATGCAATTGAGGCTAGAGAGTGTGGAAGAGAAGAAAACATAGATGTGTGGTGGGCATTTACACCTCTGGTATTTCAGGACTGGTGTACACCCCACAGCCAAGTCTAGGAGGTGGGGAAGTTCAAACAAAAGGGACTCTTCATGTCTAAGAGAGTGGCACAAGTCAAGCCCAGAGACAGCATTGGTCTGAAAGAGCAAGCACCAGGGGACCTCCTAGTGCCCCATCACTGGTACATAGCTATGACTGAGAACTGATTAACAGATGGAAGAGGGATCTTCCCAACCCAACACTCTATCAGAATCTTTGGTGATGGTGTCTGGAAATCCATGTTTTCTTCAGTGTCTAATTGGTGTTGATGACAATATGAGACCAGCTCCGTGGGTCTCATTAACACTGACCTACTGTGACTCTCCACTCAGGAAAAGCAACTCACCCAAATTTACCAGGCACATTAGTGGTAAAACCAGTTTAATCTTTGAGTCCCATTAAACTCTATGCCCAGTTATGTATCAGACTATTCCCGGTTGCAGTTTGGAATTTCTCTCTAACACTCTGTGCCTGAAGGGGACTAGAGATTCCAGACCTTCATGAGAACAAATGAGTTTAGAATTCTTTAAAAATGAAAAGACATTGCTTGACAAAGAGAGTGTGGGCAGATTCTGCTTGATCTTGGGCACCTGGAGCCCATCTCCCCTTGCCTGTCCTACTGCCTGACACTCTGGTAATACATGCCTGGAACAGAGGGTTTGCTGTGTCTTGTTCTATAGCATCTATTTCCCCTCCTATCCCTAGCCGTTCTCCACTGGAATCTGAGTTTGGGCTCATTATTGGTCTTTGGGAATGAGGACTGCTGGGCTGGAGGAGAGGCAGAAAGGGCTTTTGGAACTGGCCTGGACACCAGTGATGGCAGCAAATGGTCACCAATAAACTGTCTGCTTGCCACAAGATGTCTGATTCCTCCTGACACCCTGAGATTTTTTACTGGTCCTTTGATACAAATCCACTGCCTCCAAGAAGCTCAGCTTGCAGATACCAAGTTTTGTCAGTATCCTGCCTTGGGTACAGAATTTTTACCCTCCTTGCTGTTCCTCAACCTGTAGAGATAGAAATTTTCAAGACACCTGGTTTCTAGATGTGGACGGGAATGCATGAGGTCATTTGTCAATCCCCTCCTGATTTCTCAGTAGTGTTTGTGTTATTCTGCATTCAACAGTGGGGTGGAACGGGGAAATAGAAGGCTGGTGCAATAGATGGGAGGAGACTTTTGTGCAGGGCATGGGATGGTGAGAAAAGGAATGACTTTGGAAAGGCAGGAAGGATTTGAGTAAATGGCTGAAGCTGACTTCAACCTACCTGACTCTCCTTGACATGCAAGTGAGCCCAGCTTGGGGGCAATCCCAGGGTCCAAACTGTATTCATTCCTCCAGAACATGAACCCCACCTTCTGAAGCCAATCCTCTAACCCCTATTACTTTCATCAGCTTTATCTGACCCTTTAAAAAAAGCCATCAAAGTCAGGTTTTATGCACAAATATATTCTATGTGAAAATTAAAGAGTGGTACATATAAAACATTCCTTTCTATAATAACATTATGATTTCACGTGGAAATCACTTCCTAAAAATTAAAAATATCTGTATTTGCATTGATTTTTGCAAAAGGACCTTCACAGTCCTACACTGAGATAGAAGAGGAGGGTCCTGCAGTTTTGGGGGGACAGGATGTCACTTCATGATGTCCAAGGGTTTACATTTAAAATCTATCCAATTCCATGGCACATTAAATTAAAATTATAACAAGTAAAAAAAATCAAAACATTACTTAAGAAAAGCAGTGATTCATATTATTACACAAAGTTCATATTCCTTAGAATTACAATAAAATAATCTCAGAACACATCTTTGAAAGGGTAGAGAATACAAATTAGTTGTTTCCCAGGTATTGGCTTGACTTCAGTGCAGGAAAGAGTGTTCAAAACTTCTAAGTGTGTTTGTGTTTTCTGGTTTTCTTCTGTCCAGGTATTTCGTGATATTCTGCACCCACTTCTTCTTGGGGTCAATACAGATCTCCTTGCCCCCTCTGGTCTTGAAGCTGTGTGGGGAGAGGGCACAGTTAGATGGAGCACGTTGAAGATTCAGCCTAAGAGTAACCTAGTCTCTGGGAGGCCTGCCTGGCCCATGAGCCTGGGCCTCCCCAGGTACAGAGGAGGAAGAGGCATCAGGGGAAGTGGTGCTTTGCTGACCCAAGGTGAAGCCATCTCGGCTCCTGGATGGAGGAACTGAGATCCTTACCAGTGGCTGGACAGGGGGCTGGCAATGGGGAGTCTCTTTACTTTCTTGAGTTCAGTTTTCCCTTTGGAAAGTTTCTGGGATTAGATGAGTGATGGTCTAAGCATCTGAGGGTTTAACTCCAACCCAATCTTATAAGAGCCATATGCACTGCCCAGGGAAGGAACTCAGGACCCGGGGTTGAGTGAGGGTGGGCATGGTCTACTCACGCCACAGCTGCCCGGGGACAGTCGCTCTTAGTGATAATTCTGTAGCTCACCAGCCATCCAAGGGGCGGCCTGCTACTGGTGAACCTAGTGCAGCAGGTTGAGGTGTTACCTGCAGTGAAACAACAGCAACAAAGGCTATGTGGGGCTTCGCTAGGCTTTCTACTTATAAAGTAGGAAACAGTAAGAAGGAAGAGTTGAAGGGAAGGGAATTGAAGCCACCCACCCCGAGGGCAGTGACTGTCCTTTCTAGCATTCCTTAAACTCTCAGTCACATTTGCATGGACAGTACAGGGCACTGTCACTACTGAGAGGGGAAAAGGAGCTGATGACAGTTCTACTGCTGCTCTGAGGAGCTAATGGGATAATCCAGTTTCTCAGGGCAAGGTTCCCATAGGTGGGTTCCCCTTTGAGGCTCAGAATAATCTATGCCTGGAGGTGAGTTTCCCGGACACTCATTGCCTCTGCAGAGCCGTGTCTCTGGAAGCAGACTGAAGGAGCATAGTGTAGATTCTGGGTCTCCTCCACCATGTCTGGAAATATCCCCACACACCCACCACCAAGCATCCCCTCTCTTTGATCTCCCCAGTCCCCAAATCCTGCTGAAAGGAGCTGGGGCAGTGACTGCCTTGAGGATGTGTTTCCAGAGCTGAGTCCTGGAAGGAGCTGGATTTGGGGTGCACAGCTGGCATTCTCGTCCTGGCTCTGCCCAGGAGCAACTGTGTGAGCAGGCTCACTCCTTATCTGTCTCAGACTTTCTCAGTCTTGGAAGAGCAGCTGTCGTTAAGGTGGGAGTGTGAGTAGCCCTTCTCTGATGGCCCATGATAAACCAGAGATGGGGTGATGTGCT
Source organism: Manis pentadactyla (assembly GCF_030020395.1). Classification (NCBI taxonomy): domain Eukaryota; kingdom Metazoa; phylum Chordata; class Mammalia; order Pholidota; family Manidae; genus Manis; species Manis pentadactyla. The sequence continues at coordinate 148,871,090 of NC_080022.1, forward strand.
TCAGAGGGAGGGGGGGCTTACCCGGCTGAGCGAGCACCTGGGCGCTGAAGGCGGCTGCTGTGAGCATCAGGCACAGCAGGACGGCGGAGCCCTTCATGCTGGAGGGTGAGCGTGGGAGCTGCAGCTGAGAGCGGGAGGTTTCTGGGCTGTCTCAGCCTGTCTGCTGCTCTGGTGGCTCTGCGTCCCTTTTATAGGAAGCAGATGGGAATAGGGAGAAAGAGAGTAGGTGAGAGGGCCTTGTTCTGAATGAACCACATGATGGAGTAATAATCTGCTGAGCCATAACCTAGCTATGAGGAAATGTTAGGAAATGAGGGAGAGAGGCAGGAAGGCTGCTGGCCTGTTTTCCATCTAAGAGTGGTAGGTGAGGACGGCGCTGTGTGCAGGCGGACCGCAGTATGTGGTCTATGGCTGTTATGAAGGGTTCTGGTTTTTTTAAATGAAACACATTCCACAGAAAAAGGAAGGAAGTAGGGATACCAAGGCCAAGGGCATGCAAGGGGTTTCCGCGTTTTCCCTTTCATACTCTAGGGTCCTGAGAGAAGCACTTAAACTTTAGCGGGGCTCCAAAAGAGCCTCAAAACTCCTTCATTGTTTTAAATTCTGCTGGCTTTTCTAAAGTCCAAGGAAGAATAGAATAATAGAACATTAGCAGAGAACTAGAATTCATTGTTCTTAGAATTGTAATACCTAAAATCATTATGTCTCTTCTAACAATCTATAATCTGTATCTGGTAATCTGTATCTACCAACCCAGTAAAAGCCCATCTGAAAACAGTGACTTAAAATAAGAATAATCATTGATTTTACTCTTGAATATGGAGGTTGACTGGCCTAAACTAGGTAGTTCTTGTTCATCTTTGCAGATGAATGATGGCTGGGATGGGAGTCATTTCAATGCCTTCACTCAGGGTTGGGTACCTGGTCTGGGAGGATTTAAAAGGCTTGGAATTGGAGCAGATGGAAGCTTCTCTTTCTCACTCTCTCTCATCCCCTAGTGGTCTCTCCACATTGTTGGATATTTTACACACAATGGTTTAAGGTTCCCAGGGGCAAGGTCAGGAAACATAGGCTCCATCTCTTAATGCAAGGAGGGGAAAAGACTTTGCAGACTTGTTTTAAAAACACCATCTGCTTCATAGGCTATCGGAACTGCCAGGCACATAAATATCATGGAAAGCTGTGGTTTTCGAAATATCTGATTATCTAGAAAAATATTACTCCAAATAAAAGAAGGTAGGGAAGCCAAATTTACAAAAAAATCAAAGGACCTGCTGAGTATGAAGCAGATACAGGAGTCTCCACCTCCCACTCCCCCAACACATTATCTCAGGCATCCAAACAACAGATTTCCAAAACCACTAGTCTAGTTCCCATCTCAAACTACCTCCCTTTGTACACATGTTACAAGACCATCAACTAATTGCTGATGATATTAATAAAAGGGGGTTTGATGAGCAGCCATGTATGGCCTCCTCACAACATAACTGGATCATCCAGGATGGGTATGGGATGCAAGGGAGGAAAATTCTTCAGCTGGAGAGATAGGAGCATTATATAACCTTCAAAACTGACTTGGAGGCTTTTATTCTGGCTATAGCTTTACATCAAGTTTATTCTTACCTCTGGGACTTGGCTCATGCTACTGTCTCTATTAGCTCTTTTGCAAATTTTCATTACTCTCAGTTCCAGAAATTGGTGCAGATTCAGTCTACATCTTAACTTGCTTATCCATGGAGTCCCCTGAGTCCTCTCTGATGTTACCCATCACAATAGACTATCTTCTAATCTAGTGTGTATATTCTATCTAATTGGTGCTTCTAAGAAGTAGAACCTTCTCCCTTGGCTTTTTGTGGTTCAGGAGACAGCTGTCATGGATAACCCACTGGTGACCCAAGAAACTGGAGTAGGACATAAAGATCCTGCCCAGAGGATACCTTCCCTGTATGTGTCTGTTCAGCAAGTCAGGGAAGTACTAATGGGCTCTGTTTGGTGCAACCTGTACCCTGCATAACATCCCCAAAGTAGGTCCCTGGGATGTCCCTGTCTAAGATTCCAGAGAAAATGCCAACATGTCTTCATTATGGAAAAGCCTGTGCTTGTCACCCGTAGGAGCTGGGAGGGAAGAAATAAAAGAGGTTGTTGAATTTGTGACAGAATTTTTAAATTTTAAAGTGTGACAGAATTATGAAGACACTTAATAATGATTTAAAAGTCTTGTCAGCTGATTGTAGAAAATAGGGCAAAATAAGAAACACATAAGAAAAGGAAAAATTCTTCTGCATTGTTAACACCCAAAGGTGTAAGAGGTTAATCCCTTTACAGATTCTAAAAGAACGTTTTTAACCCTTTGTCGTTATAAAATATATCCTTCTTGCCTCTACTAACAATTTTTGCAAGGGTTTATTTTGGGGCTCTTGATTCTGTTCCATTGGTCTGTGTGCCTATTTTTATACCAGTACCCTACTGTTTTGCTTAGGATAGCTTTCTAATATAGTTTGAAGTCAAAAGGTGTGATGCCCCCAGCTTTGTTCTTCTTATGATTGCTTTTGCTCGTAAGGGTCTTTGTGGTTCCATACAAATTTTAGGATTGTTTTGATATTTCTGTGAAAAATGCCATTGTAATTTTGATAGGTATTGCATTGAATCTCCAAATGGCTTTAGGCAATATGGACATTATAACAATATTAATTCTTCCTTTCCATGAACATAGGATAATTTTCCAGTAGTTTGTGTTGTCTTCAGTTTCTTTCATCAGAGTCAGTTTTCTGTGTACACAGCTTCCATCACCTTGGTTAAATTTATTCCTAAATATTTTGTTGGTTTCATGTTATTGTGCATGGGATTGTTTTATTTCTTTTTGAGATATTTTGTTGTTAGTGTATAGAAACATAACCAATTTCTTTATGTTAATATTGTGTCTTGCAACTTTACTGAATTTGTTATTAGTTCTAACAGTTTTTAGTGGAATCTTAGGGTCTTTTTGGAGTCCTTTTCTGTATACAATAAGATCATATCATCTGCAAACAGAGACAGTTTAACTTCTTCCTTTCTGACTTAGATACTTCTTGTTTCCTTTTCTAGCCTGATTTCCCTGGCTAGGACTTTCAATACTGTGTTGAATAGGAGTGATGAGAGTGGCACTTTTATCTTGTTCCTGATTTTAGATGAAAAGCTTTCAACCATTGACTGTTGAGTATAATATTTATTAGCTATGGACTTGTCATGTATGGTCTTTATTATGTTGATGTACATTCCTTGTGTACCTAATTTGTTGATACTTTTTATCATGAAAGAATGTTATATTTTGTCAAATATTTTTTCTGCAGCTACTGAGAAGATAATACGATTTTAAAAATACATAATAGGTATAATAAAATTATACATATATATATAAGATATAAAATAGATATTTCATTCTATTAATGTGGTATATCATATTGACTGATTTGTATATGTTGAAACGTCCTTGCAGCAGCTATAAGATTATGCTATAAGATCCTCTTAGTGTGCTGCTGAATTCAGCTTGCTAATATTTTCTTGAGAAATTTTGCATCTATATTTATCAGGGATATTGACTTGTTGCTTTCTTTTCTTATAGTGTCCTTATTTAGCTTTGATAGCAGGGTAATGCTGGCCTTATAAAAATTAGTTTGGGAGTGTTCCCTTCCTTTTCAATTTTTTGGAAAAGTATGAGAAAGATTGGTATTAATTTTTTTATAAATGTTTTTCACTATGGAAACTATCTGGTCTTGGAATTTTCTTTGTCAGGATCTTTTTGATCATTAATTCGATCTCCTTATTCATTCTTTGTCTGTTCAGATTTTCTATTTCTTTATGACTCCATCTTAGTAGGTCTTATGTTTTTAGGAATTTATCCATTCCTTTGAGATATCCAATTTGTTGGCTTATGATTGATCACAGTAGCCTCTTCTGGTCTTTTGTATTTCTGTGATATTGGTCATAGAGTACCTTTTTTCATTTCTGGTTTTGTTTATTTGCATCTTCCTTATTTTTTTCTTAGTAGAGCTAAAGGTTTGTCAAATGTAGTTCATCTTTTCATAATACTGGCTCTTTGTTTAGTAGATCTTTTCCATTGTGTCTCTGGTCTCTAAGTTATTTTTGCTCTTATCTTTGTTATTTCCTTCCTTCTGTGGGCTGAGTTTGTTCTTTTTCTAGTTCCTTGAGGTGTAAGGTTAGGTTTTTTCACTTGATATCTTTCTTTTTTCCTAATGTTGGCATTTATTGCTATACAGTTCTCTCTTAGAACTGCGGTTTTTTTTGGTTGCATAACAAGTTTTAGTATGTTCTGTTTCCTTTTGTGTTGGTTTCAAGATATTTTTGATTTCCTCTTTGATTTCTTCTTTGACCCATTGGTTGCTCAAGAGTGTATTGCTGAATTTCCACATACTTTTTCAGTTTTCCTTCTGTTATTGATTCAGTTTCATACCACTGTGTTCAGAAAAGATACATGGCATGATTTCAATCTTAAATTTTCTAAGACTTGTTTTGTTATCTGTTATATGACCTACCCTGAAGAATGTTCCATGTACAATTAAGAAGGTGTGTTCTGCTGCTATTCGATGGAATATTCTGTATATTTCTGTTAGGTACATTTGTTCTAAAGTATTATTCAAGTCTAAGGTTCCCTTATTGATTTTCTGTTTGGATGATTTATCCATTGTTAAAAGTGGGGTATTGAAGTCACCTACTATTATTGTATTTTTGTCTGTTTCTCACTTTAGATCTGTTAGTATTTGCTTAAAATATTTACTCTCTCTGATGTTGAGTGCATATAGTTGTGATTGTTATATCCACCTCATGAATGAACATATCATTATATAATGACCTTTGTCTCTACATACAGCTTTTGGCTTAAAGTCTTGTCCAAGCCTGCTGTTCTTCATTTTTCACTTGCATGGAATATCTTTTTTTATCCCTTCACTTGGAGCCTGTGTGTGTCCTTAAAGCTAAAGTAAGTCTCTCACAGGAGACACATAGTTGAGTCTTATTTTTTTAATCCATCCAGCCACACTGAATTTTTTTGAGAATTTAATCCAGTCACATGTAGAGTAATTATTGATAGGTAAGTATTTACTAATGACATCTTATTAAGTACTTTCTGACTATTTCGTAGTTCCCTTATTCCTTTCTTCCTCTCTGCTGCCTTCCTTTGTGAACTGATGCTTTGTCATAGTGGTATGCTTTGGTTCTCTTCTCTTTACCTTTTTTATATCTACTGTAGGTTTTTTATTTGTTATTACCATGAGGCTTACACATCTTATAGATATAATAGTTTATTTTATGCTGATAACAATTTAACTTGGATTGCATTAAAAAACTAACTTTTTATCCCCCATTTATGTTTATTATGTTATATTTAACCTCTTTTTATTTTGGGTGACCATTAACAAATTATTAGGGCAATAGTTATTTTTAGTGCTTTTATCCTTTAACCTTTGTATTAGAGTTAACTGGCTAATACACTATCATTTTATGGTATTAAAGTATTCTGAATTGGACTGTATACTTATCTTTACTAGTGTATTATACATTTTCATATAATTAATTAGTGTCCTTTCATTTCAAGTTGAAAACTCGTTTCAGCATGTCTTGGAAGGCAGATCTAGTGGTGGTAAACTCCCTCAATTTTTGTTTGTCTGGGAAAGTCTTTATCATTTCTTCATTTTTGAAGGACAGCTTTACTAAGCAGGGTGTTCTTGGTGGGCATTTTTTTCTTCCATTTAGCACTTTGATTGTATCACCCTGCTCTCTCCTGACTGTAAGGTATCCTCTGATAACCTTATGGGGGATCCTTTATAAATTACACGCTTCTTTTCTATTGCTGCTTTTAAGATCTTACTTTTGCCTTTGAATTTTGACAGTTTTATTACAATATGTCTTAGAGAAGATCTCTTTAAGGTGAGTTTGTTTGCGGAACTATGAATTTCATGAATTTGAATATCCAAATCTCTCCCCAGACTTGGGAAGTTCTCACTTATTTCTTTAAACAAGCTTCTGCCCCCTTCTCTTTCTGGGACTCCAGTAATTCACAGATTCTTGGTTTTGATGGTGTCCCATAAATCACAGAGGCTTTCTTCACTCTTTCATCTTTTTTCTTTGCTCTCCTCTGACTACATAATTTCAAAGGTCCTGTTCTCTATTTCACAAATTTCTTCTCTTTGATCCGTCCTGCTGATGACCTATTTCATTTCATTCATTGTATCTTCAGCTCCAAAATTTCTTTTTGTTAAGTGATGTCTATCTCTTCATTAAACTTCTTATTTAATTCACCTACTATATTCCTGATTTTGTTGAACTGTCTTTCTCTGTTTTCTTGCAGCTCTCTGAGCTTCCTTAAAACAGTTATTTTAAATTCTTTCTCAAGGAAATCATAGATCAGGTCTTTGGGATCGGCTTACTGGAAGATTATTGCAATCCTTTGTTTGTGTCATGATTCTCTCATTTTTCATGTTCCTTGAAACCCTGTGTTGCTTTCTTTGAATTAGAAGTAGCTGTCACCTCCTCCATTCTTTATTAGCTGACTTCAGGAGAGAAATACCTTCCATCAGCCCTGCTAGGGATTTTGAGGTTTTCTCAGGCCCTCTGTGGCTATACCTTCTCCATGCTTCTTGCTCCCTCCTGTGACAGAATTCCTAAGCTTGTAGACCTTTCCACACTGCATCACACCGGGACAAATGCTGGTAGCCTCTCTGGCTTTCCCAAAGGTGGAGCTAAAGCTCAAGTTGGTGATCTCTCCCTGGTGCGCAGACTCAGGCCAGCTTCCGGCATATGTTCACTGGCTGGCTGCCAAAGCTGCTCTCACCATTTTTGGGACCACGAACCGGGAGCCAGCTACAGGTGGGGAGTGTTTGTGGGAGAAGCTCATGGAGCCCTGGGGGTGCCCATGGGACCTGGGGGTGAGATATCTTCGGTGGCTTACAGGTGGGTTTCTTGATGGAGTCTGCAGTACAGTTAGCAGTAGGGTCTGTGTCCTTTTAATGCCATCCAGAAAGTCCCATCTGCTGCCCCCACTGCCTCTTTTGGCCTCCATCATGCAGCTCATGACTCAGTGCTCTGGAGGAGTCAGGAGAGAAATGGGTCTCTTTGGCAGCACCCAAAATAGCTGGGGAGCTTGGGGAAGCCCACTCACATGCTCTCATTTTCCTCCACAGGAGAAATCATGGGCCGTGAAGGTCTCTTTGGCCCTGAGCTGTGCCACTCTGGGTGAGGGGTGATGCAGGTGATATCAAACTGTTCCTCTTACCCATTCCACTGCAACCAAATTTGAAGTTCTACTTCCAACAGTGTGCTGAAGCTTGTCCACTGGAGCCCTGGACTGCCACAAAGGCTGCCTCACCTGTGGGTGATTGTCTAAGACAGTGCTCTGCAGAGGCTCCCAGACCAGAGCCAGGAGCGGCTAGAGCCAGCTCCTGGGGCATCGCAGATTCCTCAGCCAGGATGAAGCTCTATATGCTCTTTACATGATGAGTGGTTGGGCGCCCGGTCCGCCTGGCATACGGTGCCGGATCCCACAGCTTCCCAAAAGGTACCTTTGTCCATAGAGCATAGACGGAAGCAGAATTGTTGTTGGTGAGGAGTCAGCATGGGTGAGGGACATCTTATTTGGCCATCTTGCTGACTTCACTCCTGTCTCCATTACTGTTTTCTTTTGTGATACATAGATAGTGTCTAGTGTACCATTTTATTTCTTTTATTGTATAAAATATAATAAGTTAAGTTATTTTGTTAGTGATTGCTCTGAGGACTACCATTATCATTGCAACTTATAACAACCTCGTTCAGTTGTATACCATCTTGATTTCAATGGCAGATGAAAACTTTGATCCTATACACCTCCCCTACCCCCCCTTTAAGATACTATGGGTGGAGGAGGGGGACCATGAGCTAAGGAAGGGAGGAAGCCTCATGAAGTCGGAAAGGCAAGAAAACTGATTCTTCCCAGAGCCTCCAGAAGGAATGTGGCCCTACTGACCCATTTTAAACTTCTGACCTCCAGAACTGTAAGATGATATATTTGTGTTGTTTTAAGCCATTACATTTATGGTAATTTGTGACAATAGCAGTAAGACTACTACAGATTTTGGCATCAGAAGTGGGGTGCTGCTGTAACAATCCTGAAAAATGTAGAAGTGTCTTTGGACTTAGATGATGAGCAGATGCTGGAAGGATATTGAGTGCGATGGAAAGAGCCTAGATTTCCTGAAACAGACTTTGGCAGCCACAGGGAATGGGTGCGCTGTCTTTGGCATTCCCCCCTAAATCAGAGCCTCAACCACTGCTTTGCACTCACAGTTTCATCACTCAAGGAGCAAGGAAACCAGGCTTAGCTGGAGAAAAAAATGGACTCAAGATTTCCTGAAAATGAATAGACGTGGTTTGAAAAGGGACTGTTAGCAGGTCATCTTTGGACTTGAGCATGTGAGTAGCCCCTCCCCTGGTCTCCCCTCCTTCCAGACCCTCCACCTCAAATCTGCCTGGCATTAGGTCTGATTCTCAGTATACTACATGGTAATGTCCCATTTGCTGGCACACTGCTCCCTTTCTGCCTCCTGCATCCACTGAAATCTGGGATTTATTTTTGATTGGCCATCAAAGCTGTGGCCTGGAGGAGTAGAGGAGAGGCAGGGAGGGATGTTGGACCCAGCATGAAGGTCAGTGAGTTCTATAAAAGACTGCTAATAAATTGTCTGCTGACTGATGTATCAGGGTACTTTAGGGAGCGTTACTTGGAGCTTTGATGGAATCCCTCATCCTGAATCAGGGACCCTAGACTGCTCAGGAATGTGGGAGCAGAATTCCCTCTCTTCCTCTCCAGCTTCAGCTGGTAGAAATGGAAGTCTTCTGAGAGGCACACTCCCAGATTCCAGAACTTAGGCCCTGCTGAGTTCCTATTTGTCATCATCCCCATGTTATTGATGGACACTCAGAAGACCCAGTCTGCCCTCAGCGACAGAATGAGTCAGTGCCAGTTCTGGGATTGGAACCTGTGTCCTTTCTCCCAGCCAGTGGTCTCCCCAGCTTCCAAAGACATTGCCTGGTCTAGCTTGATATAGCAGTCATCTTCCCATTGGATTGGCCTGGTGAACCTGCAAATTCAGCATGCAGAATTTATTCAATAAGACAAGAAATATGCTTTCCTTAATGGAGGAGTCTAGGTGGGTCAAATGCATCACAGGTAGCCAAATTCCATGCAAGGGAATACAGACCTTAGGTGGACATTCTGGAAAGAGGCCCATTCATCTAAATGGGATTGAGATGGAGGAATATAGATATAGAAAAGTGCATTCTGGTTTCAAGAAACTTGTCGCCTACTATGTGGGTTGTAGAAGTGGCTTCCATATCTTAAGCCACAGGTCCTTCTCCATCTACAACACTCAGCATTTCACTCTGCCGTGCTCATTCTTCTCTTAAGTTTCTCTATTCAGACACTCATAATCTCTTGCCTGGACCACGGCAGTAGCCATTCGCTTGTCTCTACTTCTCCCTACTGTCTCTACTTCTCCAGGTCTGCATAAAGCCAGTGAGTTAAATTTACTGAAACTCCCCTCTGAACCTCTGAATATGAACCTTTCTCATTGGCCCGAACATTTTCAACATCTCCTTTCAATTTATAAAGTTGAGTTTGAATGTACCACCCTGACACTCAAAGCCCTTTACACAACTTTCCTTTCTAAACTTCTCCATCACTTGATACAGACATGGACCCCAGCTCCCAAGTGATTGGTTTTTTTCCCTTTTCATTTTTTTCCATTTCTACCTCTAGGAATTTTCTCCTACTCTTCTTTCTCCTTTTCTTAATGCCTCTGCAATTTTTCTAGAAAAATCTCATACATCCATTAAGGTTAAGTGCAAGTCATATTCATGAAATCTTAATTTAACTATCTTATCAGTGGTCATTAAGATTCTCTCTGATTTCCCAATGGCTCAGGGTCTGTATTACTCAAAGTTAGAGGATTATTGGAAGGGGATAGACTGGGGGCCAGTGTCCCAGTTAGTGGGCAGTAACACTAGATTATGGGAGAGACTGAGGGCAGGGGCTGTGGGAAAAGAGATGGAGTGGGGCTGTTGCTGAGCAGATGAGAAGGATAGATGGTGTCAGGGACTGGTGTAGTAGTGGTAGGATGCCTGGCTGGGTCCTGCATTAAAGATTCTTCTGTAGGTGTTCAGATGAGCCCACCCAGTGGAAGAGACCAGGGTCAATCCACACTCTCATTCCTGCAGAACGCGAGCCCCTCTTTGAAACTGTGTTCCTCCCTCACCACCCAGATTATACTCAGCTTGTTAATTTCCTTCAAGAAAACACCAAAAGCCAGGTTTTGTAAAAAAATATATATAGTGTTCATTAGTTTCAAAAATACATTTCCACAATAGCATTTTTAACATACTCTGTAATTTAAAACACAAAGTCTTTGCATTTGTGATCCTTGCGAGGATCCTCACACCATCCCAGGAGTAGAATTGGGGTTCACAGAGGAAAAGCAATTTGTCTGAGTCACCAGAGCTAAAAAAAACACTAATATTCATGGAAGATAAACTTAAAACATCAATAACTTAAATAAGGTTAACATTACTTAAGGCATCATGTTTCATATCAGTAAACAAAGTTCATACTTTTTGAAATGATAATAAAATAATATCAGAGGGCATTCTGGGAAAGCTGGGAGGAAATAAATTAGGTTCAGATTCTTGGGTTGTGGAGTGCGTGTTCAAGGCTTTGGAGTTTGGGTTTTCTTGTCCAGGTGCTTCATGGAATCCTGGACCCACTTCTGCTTGGGGTCAGCACAGATCTCCTTGGTCAGTATGGTCCTGAAGCTGTGGGGGAAGAGGACACAGTTAGTTGGAGTTCCATTGAGGTTTCAGCCCAGGAGGGCAGCTGGCCCCTTTTGCCCCAAGACACTACGTAGGAACAGGAGGAGGTAAGCAGGTGGAAGGAGGGAACCCAGACAAGCTGCTCCTATAGTTGCCCCAGTGGAAGCCATCCTGACTTCAGGCTAAAGGAATCAGGACAGTCTGAATAAGCGCTCAAACAGAGAGTAATGTAGGAGTCACCCTTCCCCTTGCAGGCTAAGTTTTCCCACTGGGCACCTTTGGATATTGGGTTAGATGATGTACTGTCTCTGACTCTAAGTCTGTGAGGCTTGTCTTAGCTCTGGGCCAGGGGGCCTGGTGTGCTCAACTCACATCACAGCTTCTTTGGGGCACTTGCTGCTGGTGACTTTTCTGTAGCTCACCAGCCTCTGCATCGAGATCTTCTTATTGGTGACTGTATAGCAGCAGGTGATCGGGGAATTAATTGCATCTGGAAATAGAACCACAAAGAAAATGAATTTTATGATGGACTCAATTTTTCTGATCTTAATCAGAGAAGAAAAGAGTAGTAAGGAGAAGCAAAAAGAAGTCAGGAATTGAGGTAGAACTCATTAAATCCCCATACCTCTGAATATACCTCAGACTAGAATGCCATACTGACTCAGTTTCCTGTGCTATAAAATGAGTGTACATCACTGGCAATAAGAGAGGGAAGGTGGAGGTGTTAAAACTAGATAACTCCTGAGAGTGTTATTAGGAGGAGCTAATAATCCAAATGAACAGGGTCAGGGCAGATCAGCTCAGGGACCTCATCTGCAGGTCCCTCCTTCAGACTCTGAACCATCAGTGCCTGGAGGGGAGTTTCCTGGACACTCATTGCCTCTGCAGAGCCGTGCCTCTGGAAGCAGACTGAAGGAGCACAGTGTAGATTCTGGGTCTCCTCCACCATGTCTGGAAATATCCCCACACACCCACCACCAGGCATCCCCTCTCTTTGATCACCCCAGTCCCCAAATCCTGCTGAAAGGAGCTGGGGCAGTGACTGCCTTGAGGATGTGTTTCCAGAGCTGAGTCCTGGAAGGAGCTGGATTTGGGGTGCACAGCTGGCATTCTCGTCCTGGCTCTGTCCAGGAGCAGCTGTGTGAGCAGGCTCACTCCTTATCTGTCTCAGACTTTCTCAGTCTTGGAAGAGCAGCTGTCGTTAAGGTGGGAGTGTGAGTAGCCCTTCTCTGATGGCCCATGATAAACCAGAGATGGGGTGATGTGCTTTAGAGGGAGGGGGGGCTTACCTGGCTGAGCGAGCACCTGGGCGCTGAAGGCGGCTGCTGTGAGCATCAGGCACAGCAGGATGGCGGAGCCCTTCATGCTGGAGGGTGAGCGCGGGAGCTGCAGCTGAGAGTGGAAGGTTTCTGGGCTGTCTCAGCCTGTCTGCTGCTCTGGCTGGCTCTGCGTCCCTTTTATGGAAAGCCAAGAGGGTGGAGCGCTAGAAGAGAGCTTGGCCCAGGGCAGCTTCATCCTCAATGAATGACGAAATGGAATCCGAAATGTGCTGAGCAAGTGTAGCACCCTGGGAGGTTTCCAGGAAGTAAGAGAAGGAAGCAGTGGGTCAGGAGTGGGCACTGTTTCCATCTGCTGCTGAGACCAAGAGAAGTGAGAGGAGCAGGGTACAGTTACATCCAGAGTGACCACAGATATGAACGAAGGGGATTTTTCTTAAGGATTCCACTTTCTCTTAAGTGAAAAGTTCACAGAAAAGAAAGGAAGCAAGGCAACAGAGAAAGGGAATTGAAAGCATCTTTGGGCTCATCCTGGCCCACCTTCAGGCAGCACCCCAAAGGGCCTTTAAGTCAGGAGGGGGTCCTGAAGCCTTGGTGAGTTCCCCAGCAGTGTATTAAATCCATTTGCTCTTTAAATGTAGGGTAGTGGCACAACTGAAGCTTAGCGGAATTCTAGGATTTTGTAACCATTGAACTGAATTCTAAGACTCATTAGATTTGACTTGGAAGAAACCATATAGATCACATAGTTCTGCAAAACAAATTTCCATGTCATAATCATACAGTGCTTGCTCTCTGCCAGGAACATTCGGAGTCCCTTACAAACATTAAGTCTTTCGATTCTCCATCCCCATCTTGCAGGTGTTGTTTGTTAATTCCCATTTTATATATCAGAAAACCGAGGCACAGAGGGGTTAAGTCCAAGATCCTCAAGCAGAACCCAGTGTCTGTGCTGTCGCCACTACGACACACATCTGGATGAAATGTGCACACATCCTCTGACCGGCTGCTGGGTCATCTCTCGGGAGGCCCTCTGTCCTCAGTATCCCAAACTATCAGGCACCTAAAGGGGAGTCAAGAAACATTCATTGTGAATGAGTCAGTCTGAGATTTCGAGCCTGTGGTCAGCACAGCAAGCAATGATGGGTACGAGGTGTCCCACCTGCTAGGGCGGCTGTTAGCCCAGCTCCGTTCTGGTTTCCCAGAGAGCACGATTGAGCAAAGGAACAGTATTACAAGAATTAGTATGCCTGCCTGCAAGAGGAAGCTCTGCCTTGGGTTTCCTTATAAACCCCAAGAATCACAGTAAAAAAACCTAAGTGACCTTAGCATTCATTTCAGTGAACACCTTTCTTTTACAGATATGATAGGATTCCTTGAGTCACGTTAGCGTCTGACCCAAGCCTTGACTCCCCCATTCCACTGCCTCATGCTTCTGAGTTGGCTTTACTTTTGCTCAGTGAGCCTGGGAGGATGTATTCACTCTTCATTGTTAAAGAGGGTCACTGGGACAATGTCTATAAGATGCGTGGAGCTTCTTGGAAGAAACCCTTGCCAATCACTACATCTGTAATAAGGATGGGTTCTGTTAAACAAATGCCTGTATCTGGTCCATAATAAGTGGTGTTAACGGCAAAGAAAAGAGAGTTGCTTTCTAGCATTATCTCATCTATCCTCCAAAGAGCCCAGCTTTCCTTAGGTTGAAGCTGAAGTTAAGTAACTTGTCCAGAATCTCACAGGTAATAGCAGGTGGGCTGGGATTCCCGTCCAGGACACTCTGATTCCAGAATCCCTACTCACAGACAGAAGGCTTAGTGTCTCATGATGGATATTGGTTTCCTGGGAATCTGAGAGCAGAGAACACTTGGAGAGGCCATTCCATATACTCTTAGGTATCATTCCCCACAGGCAGAACAGAGAGAAACAATCAGTGTATGCACTGCTTCCCTTTTGTTTTTTTCAGAGCCTTATTTTTATTCTGCCTGAATCTTGCTACCTACCCCTGCCCCAGGCTGAGACCTCTCTTTGTTTGGCCTAAGCTCTACTAATGGCTCAACCAATTCTTCTAGAATGAATAAAATATTTTCAGGAGTGGAGACAGTGTAGCTCCACACATGTCTTCCCAGGTCATCTCACTTCAACTTCTAAGAAGTTTTTCTTCATTTTAATGGAAACCCCTCCCTAATCTGTTAGTGTCCTTTTCTACGGAAGACAATGCATCCATCAAAGGATTGCGTCCCGTTTCCCTGTGGAATCCAGTCATTCCTTGGGTTTTGTCTAGGTTAACAGGTTAAATATGTCAAAATCTTTAAACTACTCTCTACTGGTTCAGCCACATCACTATCAGTGCTAGTCTCCTAAAACCAAAGGACCTGTAGAGACGGTGTATTTCACCCCTCCTCTTTGTATATGAGGAAACCTTATTCCAGAGAGGGAAGCCAATGGGCCCATGGCCACACAGGAAAGCTTCCTGGCTTTTTTGAGTAGTTAGACTGAGTATTGGAACCTATGTCTCTACTTCAGGGAGTGATCATCATTTTTGGAAAATGACTTGGTCACTGCACGTGTCAGACAATAAACAGATTAGAGGCGAAAGGGTGTGAATCAGAAAAGAAAGTCTTCTGCAAGATGACAGCCATCTCCCTCCCACTGCTGCTCTCAAACAGAGATACTCCCCGCGGCTGCAAGGGCAGTCATGGAATAGGAGAAATGAGTGGAAATTCCCACTCTGACTCAGGTTTGGAAGTTCCCAGATCCCTTGGAAAATAATGCGCTTGGCTGGAGACTGCATTCCAGATGCTGGGCCTGGAGCCAGGGATGGCTCACGTGGGGCTGGGTCTCCTCAGCGTGAGGACTGTATTGGGCCTCTGCTCAGTAGCAAAAAAGGGACTGCCCAGGGAAGTTGTGGCGGCGGTGGGGGCAGGGAGGGGGCAAGGCCTTGCTGCTCCCTGGAATCCCTGGGGCCCCTGGGACCCCCACTCCATAAACTCATAGATGAGGAATGGAAAAGTTCCTCTTGGTGAATAATCCTTGCTTCCTTCCTTCCAGTGGGCGGACCCTTCCCCAATAGCATCCTCCGCATGAACCTTTGTCATCGCCCCAGACTCCCACTCAGTGTCAGGGGTGAAGGAAAGAGGAAGCAGTAGTGAGCTTTCTAGAAATACCAGAAGACAGCACCTCACCCCCTGCCTTGGCCCTCCTCTGAAGCTCACTGGCTTTCCCCTCCCATCCAGCACCAGGACCCCTGCCCATGCCTGCTGACCCTCCCCAGCTCACACCTCTGAGCTGGGCATGCAGTAGGCTTTGTACCTGTCAGGACCTTTCTAGACACTGGCCCCAGGCCCCTCCTCCGGCTTCTCCCATCTCCTCTCCTCCATGTTATGTCTCAGCTCCAGGTAGACCAGAGCCTGTTTTTCTAGGACCCCAACTCCGTGACCCCTTTGCTTTCAAGGACTAGCAGTCCGTTCTTTATTCTTGCTCAGAATATCAGATGTCAGTGAGACCTTAGAGATCATCTTCCTGTTTCACTGATGGGAAAACTGAGGGCAAGAAAGAGGCAAGGACAGGCCTGAGGTGACATGGACAATGAGGGGCTGTGTTTGTGGAGCTGGTCCACTTTCAGGCCCCCAGTGCAGCACCTGTCCGCATGTACTGCCCCTCCTCCTTATTACAACACTCATACAGTTAGCATCTACCAGCACTTGAGCCCTACAGTGAGGGGGCTGCCGTGGGTGAAGGGTCGCAGGTAAGCAAACAGCTGGGGCAATGGCAGTGCCGACGCTCCATAGCCCCCTTGCTGGACTGTAACTGCAGGGCAGCACCATGTGGGGAAGCCACTTCCCTCCCTGGCGGTTGCATTGCACAAGGCGGCCTGAGCAGTGTCCGGGGGACTGCAGAGAACAGTGGAGGGCCCTCTGTGAGGGTGCTGAACTGGGACATCTTGGGGAAACAGATCATGAGGAGCAGGGGGAGAAACATGGTTTTGACAGCCTTATACTGAATCCTTGTTTTGACCCCTGTGCTGGGATCACCTAGGGAAAACTCAAGTGGCACTTGGAGTCACTGCGGGAAGCAGAGGGATGCAGCACTGGAGGGCCCCCACAGAGGGGCTCAGGCAGGCTTCATTATGGTACATTATGATGGCCCAGGACCAGCAGGTTTTGAACCTTGGGTGCTTATTGGCTGGAAAAGGGGCACATTTTGGAGCAAACAGAGATGGCAAATTTAAAGTGCTCACACATTCCCTTGGGATCTTGTTCTGATCCTGGTTCTATAGGTCTTGGGGGTACCTGAGATCCTATATTTCTAACCAGCTCCCAGATGACACTCATGACATTCTGTGTTCCCATTAGGGTAATCTTACAAGGCTTCAGCAGGGGAAATGCTAGTGATGTGTGGAAACGGCAAGCAGTTCATAGGGTTCTTGTCTGTGGCTCTTGGCTAGGCTTCAAGAACTATCTGGAATTGCCTTCCACACTATGTGACGGTATATTTTTCTGGAGAGAGGGTCCATAGCTTCCATCAGATTAGCAAAGCCATCCATGACCTCCAAAGAACACCACTGAACCTATCAAGAATAGAGACTTCTGGTCTTCACCCCAAACCTGCTGAATCACAATCTGTAATTTTACTATGTAAAACTGTATTTTTTCTAAGCTCTCCCCCGACCCTCAGATGATCACCAGACTGTGTTTGGGCACCCCTGGGCTAAAGTACAGGGTACAGGAAGTAGAGACCATGCTGGCTGGGCCGGGTGGCACTAACAGAATACAAGGCACAGGCAGAGAAAAGGAAAGAAACAAGGGGAGAGAGAAAGAGTAAAAGAAGTGGGAGAAAGTAGAGGCAGCCTGGAATCATGGAAAAGCCCAGGCAATGTCAGAGGACTAGGGCCAGAGGCATCTCTGGGCCTCCTCTGTAACATGTGGTTAGTAAGAGCTGTTTCTAACATTGTCACGAGACTTGTTTGCAACAATAAGCCAAGGGTGCTTCGTAAGCAATGTGTAAGAGCAGTGTCACTAGAAAGGCCTGAGCCAGCTATAGTCTCTGAGAGTCTCAGGACTTACGCTGCTGATCTGGGCAGCAGATATGTATGCCCTGGATGCATGGCCCAAGCCTCCATTCATTTCTTACGATGAAAGCTTATTGGGCATCTCTAGTATAATGCAGCAAGGTTCTGATTTCCTAAGTTCTTTCTCATCCCTGTTCCTTGCAGGCCTGTGGAGGAAGAGGGGCTGACAAAACCTAAGCGTCAGAGAGGAACAGCCCCAGAATCAAGTGAGGGCCCCAGCTTCTCACACAGCAGCCAGGTCTCACTGACAGGCCCTTGTCTGCCACTAAACCTCCCCTTGCCTTGGGCTTCGCTCTCTGCCTCTAGAACTCTCCAGGCTCCATCCCCTCTTGAGGTCCTTGCCAGTCTGGATCCCAGCACCTGGTGCAGTCATTGTCTATCATAATAGTAGGTTCTCAATAAATATTGTCTGAAGCTATGAACCATTCAGAAATCTCAAATTCATTTCCCCCAGATGTCTGAAGTGTGAGATGACTTAATATCAGACAGGGAAATGAATAAAGAAGCAAGACTTTTGGTTTCATAAGTTCCCCACTTCTATTTGGGGAAAAGATAAGTGGCAGGGCTCGGGGGACAGTGAGGGGGCACCAGCAGAGTGATTTTCAGGGGCCTCATGGATCCTTCTTTGGGGATGAGCTGTTCCTCTTTTGGTTGCAAAATGTTGCATGCTGAGAAAAGGGAAACTTCAGCTGCCAAAAAAAGCTAGTTTCTGCAGGCATGCTGGTGGAGCCCTAGGTTGCAAAGCCACGGCTCCATTCAAAAGCTCTTCCTGCCTTTACTGTAAATTACAGTCTGAGAAAATCTGAATGAGAATGAGGATGATATTTGTGTAGGGGAGAGGATGAAGTTGGGGAAAATGGTTTTGTGAAGCACACCCATTTCTTCTGACTTGGATTCAAGGACTTAAAGCACTATCAAATCATTCAACTCTGCATCTCATCTAACACTCGTAAATACAGCCCTGAGAAGGAGGACAATGTTACAAGTGCATTTTTCTCTTTGGAGCTGCTTATAATGGGGTGGGAATGGCAGGCATGCAGCAGCTAGACATGAAGGCGGGCAGGCACTGTGCTGGGGGAGGTCACTCCTGCAGCCCTGGCATTCGCACCTGGTATTTGGCGCTCAACACTTAGGTGATGAATGAATGAATCAGGGGAAAAAAATCAGAGCTGGAAGGTGCCATTGAGATTGAGATCCAAGAGTAGAAAATCCCTGCCCTGCTTAATCCAAAATGGGAAAAAGAAAGTTGCCCGTGGTCTTAGCACACTCCTACACCAGCACAAAGGGGATGTGTTTATCTTGTGGGAAGTGCTTGGTGGTGGTACAGATCTTAACATTTTCCACGGAGGCTGCCAGCTGTTTTTTTCTCTAAGGGAAACACTTCTTCATTTAGAGAAATCTGACTGAGGCAGCGGATGTAGGCACTCATTGTATTGTGGAGAGGCATTCATTGTCTGGAAGGAAGGGAAGAAAGAACCTTAGGTGGCCACGTGCAAAGACAACCCCTTCATACCCCTTGCTATGCAGAACTGGGTACAGAGGAAGGAATGGGCACATTTGCTTAAGGACCAAGGATCTCCTGAGAGGAGAGGAATTGAAGCCCCTTCTTTTGAGTCTGAAATTATTAGACCCTTTCTGAGGTTCTGGCTGGATTGGTGGCCTGAGTTCCATACCAGGACTGAAAAGCAGGAGGTCAGGGCAGAGAGGGCAGAACTTCTGGGCCCTCCGTGTTGATGCAGTTGTCATGCTTTAAGGTCATTGGCAATGAAAGCAAGGGACAGGAAAACTTTTGGGTGGTGTGGGCCCAGTAAGGGTAATCTAAATTATCCTTAGAGGCAGAGACCAAAGCAATGGCAGCCAAGAGCCCAGGCCACCAATCCCCGGGGCAGATGGCCCAGCTCTCACTCTGCTTGAAACCAGCAGCAGGACTTAGTAGCTGGGCCACTAGGTCCCCCAGGTTGGGAGGGGGCACTTGAGCACTGGTTATTAGCTTTCCTCCTAATCTGAAGAATTTGGGACTCTAGTGATGAACTGAACATTATTAAAAAGGTAAGATCCACTTGTTCCCTGAGATGCCAAAAGGGATTATGTTGGTTGTACACACACATTCCTTTATGTGGACAGTTCATGGCTCCAGTTTAGCATGGGCCCACTTTCTGAAATTACAAGACTCTGCTCCCAATACAGTTAACAGAAGCTTTGCTCTCACGATTCTGATTTCATGATGATGATAGACATTAGTCTCAAGTATTTACTGAATGCCTTCTAGAACTCCTGTGCCATTAACTAGGGAAGATTTCAAAATTGTGGCCCCAATCTTGGGGCCGTGAGGCATGCGTGACTATAATTCCTTGTGCATGCTTTGTGATTCATGACCCATGTGAATCTAACAAGAACATTGCAATGTAGGCAAGACCAGCATGATTACCCCATTTTACAGATGGGGAAATGGAGGCTCGGAGGTTGACTCGCTCAAGAACATGGGGATAGAAGTGCTGGGGTTGATATCCAGGGGTTCTCACTTCAGGGCCCGTCTTCTTTATGCTCTACCAGTCCTTTCCTTCCCCTGGTTACTTTCCTTTCCCTTCTCCTAAAAATCACCTTTTAAGATCATTTTCATTCCACAGCATAAATGGAAGACTTGATAAGGAGGTGGAGGGTTAAAGGAAGAAAAAGGTCAGGAGATGTAAAGGAACTAATAGTGAACTTCTTTAACGTCCCTGGGTCCCTCTTCAGATGGATTCATTGCCACACCATCTCAGTCTCTGCTCCATGGCCACTGTCTGGACTCTGTCATCTCCCTGAGCTTCTCCATTTCATGGTCTTCAATTTAGTAATCCATTTCTCTGACCACAGACTTCCACTTCCTTCACCTCCAGCAAGTCTATGTACTGTGTCAGCTCCCCCAGGTCCCTCTGCCCCTACCTGGCTTCCTTTCCTTCTCAGCCCAGCCTGCTGTTGCTCACTCGCTCACCAGCATGCTCACTCTCCTATCTATGGTTCAGTCTCCACTCACCGGTGCCCAAATGCAGGTCATCTGATCATTCCCCTAATTCCTGGTACCACCCCAGGCTGTCAGGCTTGCTGGAAATCTTACTGTCTTCCAGCTCAATGACCACACAGTCCTTTCCCATCTCCCTAGTTATTTCTTTCTTGCACAGTTCATGGTGGCACACCATGCCCTCACCACTCCCTTCCTTCTCTTGCTCTGGCCTCAGGCTTCTGCTCTCTTAGGAGACAATATGACTCCGCAGGGAAAGCAGAGATATGAGATAAGAATTCCCTCAATGCTCACCACCACACCCACATCAAAACTTAATTCCATCTTCATGTTATTACATCTCTTCTGTTCTGCTGCAGAAGAAGACCTGGCCCCTCTTATTGAACGTCACTGATCAATCTGTATCCTTGATTTCCTGTCGGCTGTTCCATAACCTGGCATTCTCTATTAGCTCTACGCCTGTTCTTTCTCCCTCTTTCTACTCTTCCCTTCCCTTCCTCCAACCAACATGCTCAAGTCTTCTTCATTGTTAAAATAAATAAGTATTTCCCTTAACCCCATCTTCTCTGAAGCTATTCCTTTTTCTCTTTCCTTCTTTTCATGGGAAAAATTCGTGAATTATTGCTCTCTATTTTATGTTCTCTACATCCTCACCTACAATTAATTCCTTAATCTGTTGCCATTTACTTTCTACATCTAACGCTCAACTGAAATGCTTATGGTCTTATCCGCGACCTCCTCATAACTTAATTAAAAGAATTCTTCATAACTCTGATCCAATGTGTAACCTCTGCCAAAATAATACTTTCTTACACCCTCTTTCAGTAAGTCCTGCCCTCTTTTTGTGTCTTTTCTTTTCTTGTATTACTTGCTGCTGCTTCTTTTTCTTCTTCTTTTTTTTTTTTAACATTGTATTCACTGGTTTTGCTTCTGTGCATCCCTAAATAGTGACTTTCTCTAAGGATTCATACTTTCTCACTCTTCACAAGAGTTTGCAAACTGGTGGCCCAGAACCTGGTTCTGGCCTGCAGACTTGTTCTGTTTGTCTTACATAGTGATTACAAAGAAGAAAATTGATTGCTAACATTTGAAATTGGGAGATTTCTCATTTAAAAATCTGGATATTGCTGAGCCTGCATTCTCCTGGGGCAACAATCCCTGAAAGCAGAGGACCCCCTGCCCACCATGTCTCAGTTCTGTTGCTTGGCTCTGTGCGCTCACTTATCTACCTGGCCCGTGTGGGACTTCTTAC
The DNA here is from genome assembly GCF_030020395.1 of Manis pentadactyla. NCBI lineage: Eukaryota > Metazoa > Chordata > Mammalia > Pholidota > Manidae > Manis > Manis pentadactyla. Next base: position 148,892,521 of record NC_080022.1, read on the forward strand.
CCTGAGTCTAGACTTTTTCTCCTCTGGGCTCCCACATTTAAACTCACCACCCAGCAAATTCCTCCTCAGATATGCTCTAGACTTGGGCTTCTATCTGCCCACAGGGCATTTACACTTGGAAGCCACTCAGCTCGATAAGTTCATCCTTCCTTCTTTATCTCTCTCCTCGCCCTCCCTCTCTTTCTTTTTTCTTTTCTTCTTCCAGCCAAGATATAATAAGCCCCCATGGCAAATGCAAGATGTCTACCTAAGAAGGGGTGTGAAATCAGTTCAGCTGGAAGTTGTGGTATAGGACTGGTGCTGATGCTGCGTTTGCATAGAAGACACATTATTTTCTTAGTTTATTCATTTGGGGTGGCTTTAGTCAGGAGTCTATGGAGAGTTCTGGAGGAAAGGTTTTAAAGTTCTCCAAACCATCCTTTGATGCTATATTGTGTGTGCCTTCTCTGCTGGGTACCATGCTGAGTGTAAGGAAGGCAGACGAATCCTGATCCATAGTCCCTGGTCTCATCATGCCTCCCTTACCAAGAAGTCACATGTCCTCCCACCAGATAGCCAACTAGAAAGAGGTGATCTGTCCTTAGAATTTCCTCTTCACCTCCTGTCACATCCAGTTGTTCACTAGGATCTGTCAATGGCACTTCTGAAGCATCTCTTGCATTCATTCATTCCCTCCTCTTTGTCCCAACTGACCCTGCCTTAATTTGAAGGTCTATTAGAACAATTAATATGCTTTCCTGCCAAAAGAAGATTCATCATCCATTCCACCCTTTGTACTGATGGCAAATTTATCAATCCCAAACCCCAATCTGCTCAAAGTGTCTCAGCAGCTCTCTATACCTACCTGATAGAGCCCAGCTCCTTCCTATGGCCATCAGGAGGCCCAACCTGGCTCCAACATTCTTTTCAGGCTCTGTCACATGAGTCACTCTTTTCAAATATCCTAGACTGTAGTAATACCAATTGGTTTAGCTTTCCCAGAACACAGCCCTTTCATGGATTGTTTCTTATATGCATTATTTTTTCCTATGGAGAAGTAGCTGGGCCTTCTCTAAGACATCTCTCCAGACTCTTTAGACACACAATCTTTTGTGTGTCCTTATAAATTTTCACTTTCCTCTTTCAACACTAGATTACACCCTGTATTTTAAAGACTCTTTATGTGTATGTCTTTTGCACCCACTGCAAGTGATGATATGCAGGGTCTACGCATTCTTCATTGACTCTATCCAAGCATGAAGAGTCATTCATTCACCATTCATCTATGCATTCACTTAACGAGCAGTAACTAAGTGCCTAGTTTGTGTTAGACATGAGCTGTATACTAGGCACACATTTGCTGAATGAATGAGTTAAGTGTCTGGGAATGGTTAGACCTCAGCGAAATAAAAGGGTCAAAATCTTAAAACATCAGGTTTCTGTGTTTTGACTGGGTGAGTCACACTGGGCAAGCACCCAGGAGACCCTCTCCCCCCACTAACTCACTGTAACACCTTGGCTGAGTGGTTGGCTATCTTGGACCCTTTTCTACAGAAAGGAAGTGATAAACCTCTGAATCTGTTTATAATTCTGAGGTTGTTTAGACCCTCACTTCTTCACTTTCCATGGCAGCTGTCGAGGAAGGAAATAACTCAGTTCTGGAAATTCCCTATTGGATGGGAAATGGGGCTTCAGTGGAACACGGGCCCAGTCTTAGCATCATTTCACTTCATCCCCGCAACAACCCTGAGGGATGAGCAGGTCAGGGATGATATGCCTTCATATAGAAAGGTCAAATGACCTGCCCAAGGTGAAGTGCAAGAAGGTGGCAGAGCAAAGATTGGAAGCATACCTGCCCCTGCGACCAGGTCTATTTGGACTCTAATGCTGCTTTGCCAAGCATCTTGGCAAGAAAGTGGGTCTGGACACCCAGATTTGAAATCCCGTATGTTTGAAGTGGTGTTTGCTCTTGCATCTTGGCCAAAATTTCATCCTCCTCATTCCTGTTTCTCGGATGTGTTTGCAATTTAATTCTTCTTCAATTCCCTGTTCTGGACCAGACATCAAGACTTTCATCCTCTTTCTGGTCATCAACTTCTGCTACTCATTTTTCTTACAGCTGCCTTTTCTAGTTCTCCATTTTTATTTCTCTCTTTCCATTTTCATCTCCTTGGGACTTGTCATCACCCCAACTTGTGGTTTCAGTTATATCAGATATCCCGTTTTGAAGGATGACGGATTTTTTGCAGGGGTGATATTAGTTTCTAGGTCTTCTAGGAAACAGACAGTCAGAAAAACCTCTCTCTCCATGATTATTTGCCTCTTGCAAAACAAACAGGTCTTCTGCCTTGCTGGGGGCTGCTGGGTTCCTAGCCAGGCCCTTGGGGAAATCAAAAGGCAACACTGATGCTAGATCTTCACCCTTCACTTATGGCCTTTCCTCCAATCTGACCATTCGACTAATACCCTAGAAGTTTAAGAGACCACCCTTCCTCCAGTGAGTGCAGCCACAGGCTAGGGAGGTGGTTGACAAGGCCAGGGAGCATTGCATGTCAGAGTTGAGAATGGAAAGGCATTGAAGAGGTCATGGTGCCCAAGCCATGTTTTGCAGATTGGGAATCCTAAAGCATGGAGAAAGCAGTGACTTGCCTCAAGTCACACAGCAAATTAGTGACAAGGGCTCAGGCTGAAACTTAGGTCTCTGATTCCTTTGCTGGGAAGAGGTATTCCCTCTGCCACAAGGTTGGTAGAACATCAGGGACCCCTGGTAAGTGATTTGCATTATCTGCTAGCATAGAGTTGAGATACATCACTCACAGTCGCTCTTACTGCGTGCCTTTCAACTTGAAAAAGTTGCCCAGAGGTGGTCGTATCTTTGGGTCACGTGCTGTCCACAGAGCCATCTGCAACATGATGAGGGAAACTGAGGCATGCACATGTTACCCATCTAAGCTGTAGGGACACCTACCTGTGCCAACCAAGTAGAACTCTCTAAGGCTACTAGATAATTGTTCCCAAAGAAGAGCCACCCTCAGGTCTCCTTTCCCATTGTTATATTAGAAGTTCGTTGCATTTTACAGTTGATCAAGCTCATTTGCATATCACTCCTCATTTCCAGTCTCTGCAGTCTCCTGGAATAGGCACTTTATTTTCCCATTTTACAGTTGAGAGCCTAAGGGTCAGAGAAGTTGAACGCATTGGCTGGGGCCACGTAAACAGAAGACACAGGTACTGAAGCTCAAAAAAGGGGCTTGTTTGCTAGTCTACTCTCACAACAAATCCATGGTAACTAAATGTATCTGAAATAAGCATCTGCACAGCCTTGCCTCTTTAGACCATTACAGTGATCTTGTGACGTTGACCTCATTAAGGTTTAGTGATTAAGTGGCTGAACTGGACCAAAGATTCAGGGCAACTGCCCAGCCTTTCCTTGGCCCCCAGCCCCATGGGGAAATTCCCAGCTGCTCCCCACGGAGCCCTACAGGCAGACAGCCAAAGTCAGGACAGAGGCCAGGATGCTGGTCCTGCCCAGAGCTGTCTGTCCCCACTGACTCCAGCTGGGTCTCTCTGAGAGAAGGAGGGGGCTTCCCAGTCTGAATAGACTGAAGTTTCCTGTCACAGTCACCTCATCAGGGACTCCACTTTCCCTGGAGGGAAGCTAAAATAGGAGGTGATAACCAGTGCTGATTAGAAAGCAGTGACACTCTGAGAGAGACCAAATAAAATATGTTATTTATTCATTCTTTCATTCACTTGTTCATTCATTTATCCCCTGTCCCTTTAACAAAGTTTTGATTAAAGATCTATTCTGTGAACAGCATCATGCTGGCTCTTGTGTGATGGGATTGATAAAACATGGCACATTACTTCAAGGAGCTGAATTTTGGTTCAGCAGATTGAATAGAAAACTGTCAGTTTTCGTGGTTCTTCTGCTGACTTTAGCTGCCAAGCCCAGCCTCCTCCTTACCTTCCTACCTGGCACTACTCTTCTTTGGGTTCCTAAAACACCTTTCCTGGATACAGTGAATCTCCCAGCTGGGTTCTTAGCCTACAGTCTCATACTTCTAATCCATTCTTCCCCACAATGCCAAAAGACTGAAATGCCCATCCAACTGTGTCTTTTCCCTACTGAGAATCCTCCAATGACTCCTCTCTATCCTCAGGACAAACTCCAAGTCCCTCAGCATGCCCACCCTGAACGTGGTCATGGCTTGGCCCTTCCTCTCTCTCCACCTCAATTCTCCTTTCTCATTTCAGGTATATCAGCTCCAGAAATGCTCAATTGGTTTACAGGGACCTCCCCTGCCCTTCTCCTCCACCAAGAATACACTTTTGGGTCTTTGCATAAGTGATTTCCTTTTCTTACTAATCTTCTTTCTTACTAATCTTCTTTACCAAGGCAACTTCTACTCATCCTGCAAAACCCAGTTCAGGGGACTTTTCCCTCTGGAAGCCAAAGCTGGAAAAGATGCCTTTCCCGTATAGTTCTACAGCATCCATGCTCACCCGAAACAAGTGTTTATTTACTCTGTTTCAATTGCTGGTCTTGCTCATCTCCCCCATTTATCTGTGGGCTCCTGGATCCCTAATACATCAATGATGAATGGACTGAGAAGCTGCTTAATAATGTTCTACTGAATGAACACAGGGGAAATTCCAAAGAGAGAAACTATTTTACCTCTTTATTCCAAAGTAGCTTGCAAAATGCAACCAACTTGTTCCACCCTCGTGGGTGGCTGGAGCTCAGAAGGAAGGAATGTGTCTGTGTCTGTTTTTCTGGAGAACAAAGGAACTGCTTTCAAACCTACAGATGCTGCAGAATGCAGGAGCAGCTGTTAGTCATTGTAACTGGGAAAGGCCACTCACTTTCTGTGGCTTTTCCCTGTAACATAGGTCCTTGGACAGGTTTCAAGAGGAAAATAACAAGTTATTTGACCTTTTCCTCTTGTTAGCCAGCATTTCCTTCTCTCTACTCTATGGTCAGGGTCTCAGGTCAGAATCTCTTTGCTCTTCACTGTCAGGCGCAAAGTGACAAAGCTGGAGCTTGGAAATGTAGCCCTACACACAGGTGCATTGCTGGACCTGGAAACTAGGATTTAGGCAGCTGCCAACTTTTAAATCTCTTGGAATCCAGACAGAACCACTGAGCTCCTCAACCAGCCCCCTCATTGTTGTCCTGCCGTGGACTCATCCTCGCTGTGGAAAAGTGCTAGTAGAGAGAGTGGCAGCTGTTAGCAGAGACCTACCATTTTCAAGAACTTAAGAGTAGTTAGGACATTTCTGCTGGACATTTCACATGTTAATTTATGAAAATAATCAGCACTTACCATGACCCAGATATTGGGTCTACATTAACTCACTAAACAGGCATGGTTCCTGCCTCAGTGAAGCTCAGTTTTGTTCTTCCCATAGCCCTAAGAGCTAAGAGAGATCACCCTTTTGCAGATGGGAAAACTGAGGTCTGGAGAGTAAAAAGTAACACAACCAGCTGAAGTCAGAGCTGAAATTAGAATTTAGGGCTCCTGACTCCAGTCGGTATGGTCTTCCTATGACACAATGTTAATAGGTGACAGTGCATGACTTGCATCTAGCCTTCTGGGACAGACCTCTCTGGGTACATCATCCTGACTCAGACATGTCACATGTCAGCTAAAGCAGTCAGCCACTGCAATCCAGAGGCCCAGCAATGCGTCAGCCTGCCTCCAGCTAGTCCAGCGCTCACCTGAGTGATGACCCCAGACCTTGCCAGCCAACCTGCATTGGAGATTTTTCCTGCAAACCCACTTCCCCTCCCTACGACTTCATCTCTCAGAGAGCTAAGACTGGGTGCTGGCTGGGGCTCCCTGTTCAGAAAATTTTGGTCTTCACTGCTTTTCTTTTTCTTTTTTAAACCTACCTACTTGCTGAATGGGTAAATGAACAGAGGGAAAAAGGTAGAGTTCTTCCTAAGGGCTCATGATACCCTTGCAGCTGAGATTTGAATGCACCTTAAGAAACTCTAGGATCCAACATCTTGCCTACCAGTTGGTCCTAAGAGCCTAGAATTCTCACCGTTACCATGTGTCTTTCAGCTAACCCATGTTCCTGGTTCCCGCTCTACCTCTGTGATTTTCTACAAGTCTTTATAATACCATTCTTAGTAGTTTTCTTTAAAATTACTTATTTTTAATTTAAATTCATTTTGAAAGGAAATGTTTCATAACCACTATCAATTTGAAACCAATATCATTTTCTATACGTACGATCATAATATTGCTTTAAAATTTGAATATTGTGCAGTTGCCTGCCTGATGTTCTGAGCCTGAGCTTACTCTCTCATTGAAGAAAGAGAGAGAGAGGGAAGTGGAGGAGATTGGTAAGTACTGAGACTTTCTTCTTGATTGAATCAGAAAGATCAAAAGATACTTGAAAAGGGAATGCCTTTCTCTACTAGGGATTCATTGCTGTTTAATGCCCTGGTCTAGGATAACGATGGGCTGGGGTGCCATGTCTTACACATTAATTGGCATGGGATGCTTCAGAGTGACTCTCACCTATTAACACACCCTGGGGCTCAGGGGAGGTGATGCCCTGACAGTGAGGCCTGCTGAGGACCTACATTTCACTGAGGGCAGCTGGGGTGCAGCCAGATGATCTGGGACTTGCCAGGGCAAGTGGTCCAGGCAGAGTTTGGGGCAAAGCATGCTGAAGGCAGAGTGTTCTTGGACTGATGGGTGGTGGGGAAGCCCCAAGAAAGACTCGACTCACTTCCGTTCTGCCCAGCTGTCCCCTAGAAAAACTTGGGAAAGAGCAGCCTTGCTGGCGGCCCTCTGCATGGCTGGCAAGAGGTCCTCATGTGAATCTGGGAAAGCCCCAACCTGGAGGACTTCCTCTTACAAGAGCTAGGCAGCCCCTATGTGCTGCCATCTCACAAAAGAGAAGGGAAACTTCCCAGAAAACCACACAAGATGTGCTGACACGGGAGAGGATGTGAAGAAAGGCCAAGGCTGTGGTAGGTAGGGCAAGCATCAGTGTCCAGGGTGTGGAGGGGAGATGCCAGCACACACCAAGGGGACCCCCCTGATCAGTCACAGCGTGGGGGTGCGTGAATGCATCAGCTCCGACAAACCTCAGCGTTTAATCAGTGCTAGTTAACACATAAGAAAATGGAGGCCCAGGGCAGAGAGATTAAAGTTGGTGGCTTGAGACATGAGACAGAGGCTTCCTCCTAAAACCACATATAATACGAAAATATAATTAATACAACTAACCCTGAGAAAGCAACAGGAAAGAGGACTGCGCCAGACTGCATACACCTGGAGAAAAGAGCAGACCTCACAGAACAGGGTAACGTACCAGAGCTGTGGCCCAGGTGGGACTGAGCCCTTCCCCCACCCCAGCTCACCGGCCGGAGGAAGACAAACGGAGCAGGGAGGGAGTGGAAGCCTGGGACTGCTGAATACCTAGCTCCGGAGATCTGCTCTGGGAGCACAAACCTACATTTCATGGTGCTTGCATCATACTCTTGTGATTATGGGGTTGGAAAGCTGGGACAGGTGGAGTTCCTGGGGAGACTGGGATTCTGGCCACTTGTGGAAAGCAGGGATCCATATCCAGCTTCTCTGGGACAAAAGCTTATACCTGTGTGCCCGGCCCACTGGTTCAGGCAGTGGAGGCAGGCATAGCAGCCAGGAAGCAGGACTCATTCCTACCACCAGGCACCAATACCTCTCCCCTGCGACCCCCGACATTGCTTCAGGGGCTGAGCAGCTCCAGAGAGTAGAGCTTCTGGACACTAGAGGGCGCCATATACAAACATGAAATGCCAAAGGAACCTTGTCCAGAGTAAAATTATTAATACAACTGCAGAGAAAGATTTAAATGGCATGGACCTCATGACTCTTCCTGAAAGGGAGTTCAAAATAAAAATCATTAACATGCTAATGGAGGTACGGAAAAATATCCAAGAGCTCAGGAATTAATTCTGGTCAGAGATCCAATCTTTGAAGAATAAAATGGAGGTTATTAAAAGCAGGTTGGATATGGTGGAAGAGATGATAAATGAAATAGAAACCAGAGAAGAGGAATACAAAGAAGCTGAGGCACAGAGAGAAAAAAGGATCTCTAAGAATGAAAGAATATTGAGAGAACTGTGTGACCAATCCAAACAGAACAATATTCACGTTATAGGGATACCAGAAGAAGAGAGAGAAAGGGATAGAAAGTGTCTTTGAGGAGGTAGTTGCTAAAAACTTCCCCAGTCTGGGGAAGGAGATAGTCTCTCAGGCCATGGAGATCCACAGATCCCCCAACACAAGGGACCCAAGGAGGACAACACCAAGACATATAGTAATTAAAATGGCAGAGATCAAGGATAAAGACAGTCTATTAAAAGCAGTCAGAGAGAGAAATAAGATCACATACAAAGGAGAGCCCATCAGCCAAACATCAGACTTCTCAGCAGAAACCTTACAGGCCAGAAGGGAGTGGCACAATGTGTTTAATGCAATGAAGCAGAAGGACCTGGAACCAAGATTACTTTATCTGGCGAGATTATCATTTAAATTTGAAGGAGGGATTAAACAATTTCCAGATAAGCAAAAGCTGAGAGAATTTACCTCCCACAAACCATTTCTATAGTCTATTTTGGAGGGACTGCTATAGATGGAAGGGTTCCTGAGGTTTAATAGCCGTCACCAGAGGAAATAAAACCACAGTAAAGGAAGTAGAACAGCTAATTACTAAGCAAATGCAAAATTAAATTGACTATCCCCAAAGTCAATCAACAGATAGACAAATAGTACAGAATATGATACCTAATACATAAAGAATGGAGGAGGAAGAAAAAGGAAGAGAAAAAGAAAAGAACCCTTAGATTATGTTTGTAATAGCATATTGAGTTAAGTTAGACTCTTAGATAGTAAGGAAATTAACATTGAACCTTTGGTAACCATGAATCTAAAGTCTGTGATGACAATAAGTACATACCTATCAATAATCACCCTAAATGTAAATAGACTGAATGCACCAATCAAACAACATAAAGTCACTGAATGGATAAAAAAGTAAGACCCATCTATATGCTCCCTACAAGAGACTCACTTTAAACCCAAAGACATGCACAGACTAAAAGTGAAGGGATGGAAAAAGATACTGCATGTAACTAATAGAGAGAAAAAAGCAGGAGTTGCAGTACTTGTATCAGACAAAATAGACTTCAAAACAAAGAAAGTCACAAGAGACGAAGAAGGACATTACATAATGATAAAGGGATCAATCCAACAAGAAGATATAACCATTATAAGTACCTATGCTCCCAACACAAGAGCACCTACATATGTGAAACAAATACTAACTGAATTAAAAGGGGAAGTGGAATGCAATGCATTCATTCTAGGAGACTTCAACACTCCACTCACTCTGAAGGACAGATCAACCAGACAGAAAATAAGTAAGGACACAGAGACACTGAAGAACACATTAGATGAGATAGACCTAATAGGCATCTATTAGATGAACTCTACAACCAAAAGCAGCAGGATACACATTCTTCTCAAGTGCACATGGAACATTTTCAAGAATAGATCATATACTAAGCCACAAAAAGAGCCTCAGTAAATTCAAAAAGATTGAAATTGTACCAACAAGTTTCTCAGACCACAAAGGTATGAAACTAGAAATAAATTACTCAAAGAAATGAAAAATCCCACAAACACATGGAGGCTTTAGAACATGCTCCTAAATAACCAATGGATCAATGACCAAATAAAAACACAGATCAAGCAATATATGGAGATAAATGACAACAATAACTCAACACCACAAAATCTGTGGGATGCAGCCAAGGCCGTGCTAAGAGGAAAGTATATTGCAATACAGGCCTACCCCAGGAAAGAAGATCAATCCCATATAAGCAGTCTAAACTCACAATTAATGAAACTAGAAAAAGAATAACAAATGAGGCCCAAAGTCAGTAGAAGGAGGGACATAATAAAGATTAGAGCAGAAATAAATAAAACCGAGAAGAATAAAACAATAGAAACAATCAATGAGAGCAAGAGCTGGTTCTTCAAGAAAATAAACAAAATAGATAGACCCCTGGCCAGACTTATTGAGAAAAAAAGAGAGTCTGCACACATAAACAGAATCAGAAATGAGGAGGAAAAATCACTATGGACATCACAGAAATACAAAGAATTATTAGAGAATACTATGAAAAATCATACACTAACAAACTGGATAACCTAGAAGAAATGGACAACTTTCTAGAAAAATACAACCTTCCAAGCCTGACCCAGGAAGAAACACAAAATCTGAACAGACCAATTACCAGCAATGAAATTGAACTGGTAATCAAAAAACTACCTAAGAACAAAACCCATGAACCAGATGGTTTCACCACTGAATTTTATCAAACATTTAGTGAAGACCTAATACCCATCCTCCTTAAAGTTTTCCAAAGAGTAGAAGAAGAGATAATATTTCCAAACTCATTCTATGAAGCCAGTATCACTCTAATACCAAAACCAGGCAAACACACCACAAAAAAAGAAAATTAAAGACCAATATACCTGATGAACATAGATGCAAAAATACTCAACAAAATATTGGCAAACCAAATTCAAAAATACATCAAAAAGATCATCCATTATGATCAAGTAGGATTTATTCCAGGGATGCAAGAATGGTAGAACATTCAAAAATCCATCAACATCCTCCACCACATCAACAAAAAGGACAAAAACCACATGATCATCTCCATAGATGCTGAAAAAGCATTTGACAAAATTCAACATCCATTCATGATAAAAACTCTCAACAAAATGGGTATAGAGGGCAAGTACCTCAACAAAATAAAGGCGATATATGAGAAACCCACAGCCAACATCATACTTATCAGCAAGAAGCTGAAAGCTTTTCCTTTAAGATTGGGAACAAGACAAGGATGCCCACTTTCCCCACTTCTATTCAACATAGTACTGGAGGTCTTAGCCGCAGCAGTCAGACAACACAAAGAAATAAAAGGCATCCAGATTGGTAAGGAAGAAGTCAAACTGTCCCTATTTACAGATGACATGATATTGTACATAAAAAACCCTAAAGAATCCACTCCAAAACTACTAGATCTAGTATCTGAATTCAGCAAAGTTGCAGGATACAAATTAATACACAGAAATCTGTGGCATTCTTATACACTGACAATGAACTAACAGAGAGAGAAATCAGGAAAACAATTCCATTCACAATTGCATCAAAAAGAATAAAATACCTAGGAATAAACCTAACCAAGGTAGTGGAAGACCTATACCCTGAAAACTACAAGACACTCTTAAGAGAAATTAAAGAAGATACCAATAAATGGAAACACATCCTGTGCTTATGGATAGGAAGAATTAATATTGTCAAAGTGGCCATCCTGCCTAAAGCAATCTGTAGATTCAATGCAATTCCTATCAAAATACCAATAGCATTCTTCAATGAACTAGAGAAAATCATTCTAAAATTCATATGGAACCACAAAAGACCTCGAATAGTTAAGACAATTCTGAGAAGGAAGAATAAAGCTGGGGACATTATGCTCCTCAACTTCAAGCTCTACTACAAAGCCACAGTAATCAAGACAATTTGGTACTGGCACAAGAACAGACCCATAGACCAATGGAACAGACTAGAGAGCCCTAATGCAAACCCAACCATATATGGTCAATTGATATATGATAAAGGAGCAATGGATATACAATGGGGAAATGACAGCCTCTTCAACAGCTGGTGTTGGCAAAACTGGACAGCTACATGCAAGAGAATGAAACTGGATTATTGTTTAACCCCATACACAAAAGTAAACTTGAAATGGATCAAATACATGAATGTAAGTCATGAAACCATAAAACCCTTAGAAGACAACATAGGCAAACATCTCCTGAATATAAGCATGAGCAACTTCTTCCTGAACGCATCTCCTTGAGCAAGGGAAACAAAAGCAAAAATGAACTCATGGGACTACATCAAACCAAAAAGTTTCTCTACAGCAAAGGACGCCATCAACAGAACAAAAAGGCATCCTACAGTATGGGAGAATTTATTTGGAAATGACATATCTGACAAGGGGTTAACATCCAAAATATATAAAGAACTTACACGCCTCAACATCCAAGAAGCAAATAACCGGATTAACAAATGGGCAGAGGATATGAAGAGACAGTTTTCCAAAGAAGAAATTCGGATGGCCAACAGACACATGAAAAGATGCTCCACATCACTAATCATCAGGGAAATGCAAATTAAAACCACAATGAGATATCACTTCACACCAGTAAGGATGGCCAGCATCGAAAAGATTAAGAACAACAAATGCTGGCGAGGATGCGGAGAAAGGGGAACCCTCCTACACTGCTGGTGGGAATGTAAGCTAGTTCAACCATTGTGGAAAGCAGTATGGAGGTTCCTCAAAAAACTGCAAATAGAAATACCATTTGACCCCGGAATCCCACTCCTTAGAATTTACCCAAAGAATACAACTTCTCAGATTCAAAAAGACATATGCACCCCTATGTTTATTGCAGCACTTTTTACAGTAGCCAAGATATGGAAGCAACCCAAGTGTCCATCAGTAGATGAATGGATAAAGAAGATGTGGTACATATACACAATGAAATACTATTCAGCCATAAGAAAAAAACAAATTCTACCATTTGCAACAACATGGATGGAGCTGGAGGACATTATGCTCAGTGAAATAAGCCAGGTGGAGAAAGACAAATACCAAATGATTTCCCTCATTTGTGGAGTATAACAATGAAGCAAAACTGAAGGAACAAAATGGCAGACTCAGAGACTCCAAGAATGAACTGGTGGTTACCAAAGGGGAGGGGTGTGGGAGGGCAGGTGGGGAGGAAGGGAGAAGGGGATTGAGGGGTATTATGTTTAGTACACATGGCGTGGGGGATCACGGGGAGAACAGTGTATCACAGAGAAGGCACATAGTGGATCTGTGGCATCTTACTACACTGATGGACAGTGACTGCATTGGGGTATGGGTGGGGACTTGATAATATGGGTAAATGTAGTAATCACATTGTTTTTTCATGTGAAACCTTCATAAGAGTGTATATCAATCATACCTTAATAGAAAATAAAAATAATAAAAATAAAAATAAAAGGAAATGGAGGTCCAGAGAGGCTAAGTCCTGATGAAGATGGCCGCTGGAGAGAAGTAGGGCCAGGAAGTGAACCCCAATCTTCTGCCTCCAAGTTGAGGGGCCCACCCGGCTGGTTGCCCAGCCTGCCGGCCTTGGTGAGCAGTGGCAGTGCCCTCTTGGCGGCAAGGAAACAAAGGCAGTGGGTGTGATGGTCGTGCACAGTCGCTGTGGCTTCCCTCCTTCTCCAACAAGTGTCCAGGCCACAGGACACCGGCCATGGCTTCCTCCACTCCGCTGCATGGGGAAATGCCCAAGGGCCTGGGGTCTGGGGGCCTGGGCAGAGGCAGGCTGCGTGCGAACAGGGAGCGTGTGGCTGGTCGGCCTTTCCCGGGCCACCAGGCAGTCCACGGGGCTGCAAAGAGGCGGGGGCAGTGACCTGCCTTCAGCCTCGGAGTGCAGGCCTTTTGGGGACAGTCAACCTGGCTGGGACTTTCCCAGTTTCAGAGTCTGTTATAAATTCCAGGCTTTTTTTTGAAGGCTGAGAGCATGAAAGAAATTTGGCTCTTTGGAAATGGGGACTGAGGGGATGGCTGGTGGACCCAGCACAAAGGAAATCAGGGTTTGGCATGGATACCTGCCCAGCTTCTTTGGTAATTAGCGAGGAGGAGGCCTCAGGGCAGGAACCGGCCGGGAGGTTGTGGTAGTTGCTGCCCCTCTGTCACCAGCTCAGTGGGGGTGTCTGTGGTGAGGAGTGTGTGGATGTGTCTGGCCCTGGTGCTGCCTCACTTTGTCCCCTTGGTTTGGCCTCATCATGCCCTGCGGAGACCCAGCCATGGACGCTTGTAAGGAACGACCTGAGAAGACGCAGCCCTGTGGTACTGATCCCATGGCCTTCCCGGGGAACACCCCCCCCTTTTTCCATCCCTCCAGTGACAGTGTCCAGTGCACACGGTGCAGGAGCTGGAGTCCATGGGGCTTCGACCATGGAAACAGAGCATGGCCCTTTGCTAAAATAGGGCCGTAAGTTCATCAGCACCAGCAAATTTATCTGTAAGGGAGGAAGCAGAGTCCCAGGGTGGGGTGTGTGTGTGCGTGTGTATGTGTGTGTGTGCATGTGTGCATGTGTGTGTGTGAACCCAAGTCCTGCAGTTAGAAGGTTGCAGAAGTGGGCTCCACACCTGCGCCTCCTGGGCGTTACCCTGTGGGGTACCTTGGGTGACACATGGCTAAAATCCTGAGCAAGGGTTCCCTGAATCTGGCTGGGATGCAGAGGGAGGGATCAAGAAGCTGGACGCCTGGGAAGCAGGCGCAGAAAGAATCACAGGCCCTGGGGGCCAGTCCACGGCAGGACAGCCCATGTGTGGGGTGACAAAGGATCCGGGTTCAGAGGTGGGGCCGAAGCCCTGTGTGGGGAGCAGCACCACTCGCCTGGGGGCCTTTCCCTGTCAGGGCCGCCCACCCCACAGGTGAGGGAGAGTGAACTAGACCTCAGTCTCTGGTGCTTAGTAGGTGGCTAGGAGATGCAAAGATACATAAGGAAGGGAAGAGATAAGCAAAATTTATTTTACTTTATACTCCTTCCAATACCTGCAATAGTCCATTTTGCAGACCATGAATGTGAAGCTTATTCAAAAAGGGCATTTGCTGCTGCTATTGTCCAATTTTGCGCAGCTAGTGAGGGGCAAATCCAGGAGCATCTGTCTCGGGGCAGCTGTCACCTTCTGTGCGGGGTGGGAGGGGAGAATGAGGGAAAGGATGAGACAAATTCACTAAAACCTATCAGGTGGGGCAGGGTGTGAAAAATGGCACAAGGGAGCCACTGGGCTCTGTGTCCTGAGGGGGGAGCCTCGCGTCCACGTGCAGGGTGCATTTTAAGCAAATATGCCCACTGCAGGGGGAAGGAGGGTCATGACAGAGAAAACACAGTGAAGGCCTGCTTGGGTATCCCTCTCCTCCCCTGAGCCCTTCTTCAGACCATCAGCAGCCCGAGCAGGACCCAGGACACAGGCACAGCCGTTCTCCATGCTGTCAGAGCGCCTAGAGCAGACCGGGGCTTCTAAACATCAAACTGAATGGAGCCACAGATCAGAGCCACGCCTTCAAGAAGGAGAGTTGACCAAAAAAAAGCGGTTTTTAATTTGATTGTATTCAATTGGATGCAACTCAGTGTTCCTTCAGTGAGTCTCTACAAGATATCGAGCATTATGTTGGACTCTGGAAGAAGGTGAAATATTAGATAAAGATGAGGTGAGATGTAAAGGGTTTGGGATGAAAAGGAGAGAAACTGAGACTCAAGCTTACTGACCTATGTCCTATTAGGTGTGAGGTATTTTATATAGGATATTTCATTTAATCCTTGTAATACCCTTATCGAGTGTGTCCTGCTATTGTTCTCATTTTGTCAGAGGAGGAACCTACTGCTCAATGAGATTAAATGACTCACCCGAGGTGATCAGGTTAAAGTGACATATTTGAGGCATGATCCTGAGACTGCTTGGAAGCAAGGTCCGTAGCTCTCTCACCTTTACCACATTCCCTCCCAAGATGTTCTCCAGACTGGTCCTTTAACCAGAGCATTCTATGCAGCCCAATTGTCAACTCCATGTTAAATATAGGTCCCCCAAAGCCGTAGAAGCATCCATAATAATTCTTTCAATTCACTTGATATTGGAGACTGAGGCATGAACAGTGATTAAACTATGTCCTTGAAAACAGAGGCTTGAAAAATAAGCGCAGAGTGCCCTGTCTCAGGCTTTAGTTGGTATCACCCAGCCTCATAAATGCAGCTTCAATTTGAATCCTACATGTTATTTTTCCCTTCTTGATTTTGTAATGCAAGTCCTGAGGCCACAGCAGCCTTTAATCCAAAGCATACATCCATTTTACCCACTTTTCCACTTCTTCTGAGTTGCTGGGTGTGGCTTGGTTTACTTAGTTCCAGAAGCCTGAGACTGCTTAAAATAACCAGGTCAGAGGAGTAAATTTAATCTCAAACCAGATCTTTGGGTCTCTAGGACAGAACCTTTTTTTACATTGAAGAGTCATGCATTTAGCTAAAAGTTGGAGGGTTGGGCCTTCTCCATTCATGTAATTTAGTTACTATAAGTTTTCAGATCTGGGAGATAGTTGTTTACGATTGAGTTGGGTTTTATAAACTGCATGTGGAAAATCGAGCACTTGACATTCAATCTTTCACATACTCATGTATTTGGCAAGATTTTTCTGAGTGCCCATTATGTCTTTGGTATCATAACAATGATCAAGGGTGAGTCCTTGCCCTCTCGGTGCTCAGTGTCTGTGGACCCCCAATGACCTTTATAGTCCAGTATTATACATATTGAGAGTTAGTAGAGCACAAAGCGTCCAGATTTGTCAAAGGTGGAAATCGTCAGTTTTGAATTTTCAGAACCTGGGTATTGCCTTTGCCATGTCAGGGGGTTTTACTTTAGGACCTAGTTCTTTTTTTGAGCCAGGAAGACCTCAGGGAACCACTCTAGCCCCAGCTAGCCAGAAACAGGGAGTTAAAACAGGGCTGTGTGCATGTGAGTCAGGAGGGGATATCGTCCTTCTTGAGCTGAAATGGGGCTTTGGATGGGCTTCTGGATGGGCAGCAGGTCGATTTCTTTCCGTCTGAAGCCCCAGGTACTACAGACTTCTGCCTCCGTTTTAAGGATAACTTTGGGGCAGTCCAGCTCATGGTCTGTTCCAGCTGTTCGAAGCTGTGATCTCAGAACTGGACAAGGACCATCCCTTGTCTGCCCCATGAGTTCTCCCTGCCGGAGTCTGAGAGAGTCTCAGACAGTTCTAGAGAAAGGGTGACTCATTAAAGTGGCCATTTACCAGTAACTAAGAGAAATAGAGAATGATTAACAGAGGAAGGGCCCACGATAGGCGCCATACAGGCATAATGAGGGAGACAAATTTCTTCTCAGTAACTACTGTCCACCCCCAGGCCTCAACCCAACTAGTCACCACACCGGCCAAGAGTGAAGGGAAGGGACCCCCTCCCTTGTTGGGCTTTAAGTGTGAGCATTATGTACGTGTTGTTCACTCATGTTGGGGATGCAGGGAGCAACCACACCATTGTGCCACTAGAGTCCTGCATGAGGCAGAGAAGCAAGAGTCACGTGGAGGCCAGGTCCTTGGGTCGGCAGGTACCTACTCTCAGGAATTTGTTGGCAGCTGAGATCAACTTCCAGACCCACACAGACTTTCTCCGCTCACTAAAATGTGTATGCAACTATTTGCTTTCACTTACCTGCAGATCCTACACTGCTCTAGGGCTTGGTCTGTGACTCTGAAGTGACAGGCGAGATGCTAGATATGAAAATAAGGATGAATCACCTTCAGCTTTCCTGTTGTGATAGGTAAAATACCTGGTGTGCATCTGGGCTCTGTGACTTCTGTTTTTAATCCACTTACCAGAGTGCTCTGAGATTGAGCTCATGTTCCAGAACTTTACTCTCCATCTGCAAAAAAAGGACATGTCACCATGACTGCTTATAAAGGGTGTGCTGAGACTTCAGGTTTTCGTGCAACAAGAAGGAATGACATGAGGACAAAACATGATGGAAAAACATGTTTGCTATTTGTTGTCTTTTATACAACTCTGGGCCACACAAATGCACTTCCAACCTGTGTCCCAGGTCTGACCTATCTGATAACCTTCCAGTTTTTCAGAATTACCTGAAAACTTTCTAAAAGTGCAGTTTTCTGGGCTATTCCGATAAAACCCACTAGATATCTGTCTTAGTCAAGGAAGGCAAATTTTGCACCAAAGCGCTGCACAGATTCAATGGCTAAACAAGATAAAAGTTTTTCACACCATAATCCAGCATGGATCAGTGGGGACAAAATTCTCTATTTCATTCTGTCATTCTGGGGCCCAGATGCCCCCATTTAGTGGCTCTACCGGTCTCCATGGCCTCAGACTCCTTTACTGGGTCTTCTCTGTCCCATAAAGGACATGAAGTGGGTGTGTGGGGATGACCCACCTGCTTTGAACTGGAGCAGCAAACAGTGGCCCTGCCACTTCCACTGCCAACCTTTCAGCAAGAACTAGGCTCCTGGCCTCATGCAGGGGCATGGGGAATATACTTTAGCTTTGTGCCCAAAAGGGAAAGGGAACATGCTGAAAATTAGCCAGTCTCAGTCATGACCTGGTAGGAGGATACAAATATGTATTTATTACAGGCAACCTTGATAACTCTAACAAAGATGGCCTGAAACCCATTTTCTTGAGAAAAGCCAAACCACAGGCATCTGTGTGGGTAAGAGCAAGCGGGTGTTAATCCACTTTCAGATCACAGCGATTGGCTTGTAGTAGCAGAAATGTAAACACGCAAAGCAGACATCTACTAGTGGTCTGGCATTTCCCAGAGAGTGGCTCTCATCTGCAACCAACGCTTCCCAACTGCCGCTCAAGCCCACAATTCCACCCCACAGGGTCTGAGAGACCCTATACTTATCCCTGGGATTCAGCTTCTTCCTCTGAAAAGTGGGGATATGGACACATTACATCAAATAACTCAACTGAAGTGCCTCTTGGTCTATTACACAGCCGGCCACACAGTAAGTGTGCAATAAATCCTGAAAGTACTCATCAGAGGGTGGTCAAAAGGCACAAACTTTCAGTTATAAAATTGGTTAAGTCCTGGGATGCAGTGTACTGCATAGAAACTATTGTTAACAATACTGCACTGTGTATTTGAAAGTTGCTAAGAGAGTAGATCTTAAAAGTTCTTATCATAAGAAAAGAGAATTTGTAACTATATGATGTGGTGGGTGTTAACTTATACTTACTTTGGTAATCATTTCACAATATATACATTCATCAAATCATTATGTTGTACCCCTTAAACTCATATACAAGATTATATGTCAATGATACCTCAATAAAACTGGGGAAATGTTGGAGTGAAACTTAAGAATTTTTTAAAACTTGTATCTACCCTGTGAGTGGTGAGTGTCCCAATACTTAAAGACTTTGATGGTGAGATAGGTGAATATAATTTTGACATTATAGAATGAAATACGTCAACATTTGGAAGATTGACATTATTCTGTGAAGTAATACTTCCCAAATGACCATTCTTTAAAAAAAACTTCAATTTAGTGGATGCATTGATCACAGTTCAACATATCTGTGAAAGAAGGTTTAGTCTATTTGGAACTTCTGAGATTTTACTTATTTTACTGTAAATGTCTGAATGACAAAAGGCAAACAATCAAACAAAGTTATAGACTCAAATAAACAAATCCTGAAACGAGTGATTTGGACCAGAGAAGCCAGATCAGACACTCCTGGCTCATTTGTCATGTTACCAAATTGGTTCAGTGCAGAAATGAGCTTTTGGAAGCCCAGTTCCCCAGTGATTACATACTACTTTTCCAAAATATGCAAAAAAAAAAAAGTCATGGATGTAATTCTAGCCGTCTGTCCACAGGGAGGAAGTAAGATTTTTAAAAATTAACTTTTAACATTAATATTCATATTTCCTATAAAGGACTATGTTATTTGGGTAGATATCTAAAGGGTGTTTGAATTTCTTAACAATTTTTGGAAAAAATTTTTTTCTTCATTTCTTGGATTTCTTTTATTAAAAAAATATTTTTTTTCTAGATTTCAATACTCTGGAATCATGCAGATCTGGGTTTAAATCCTCACCCACAGCTCACCAACTGTGGGACAGAAAAGAAAATGTATTTCACGTTTATTGACCTTAATTTTCTCAGTTTTACAGTGGAAATCAATAACAGTTTCTACATGAGGTTATTTGGAGGAATAAATGTGATAAATTCTTATAAAGCACATAGCATGGTGCTTGACCCCTAGTAAGTAATGAATATTTACTGTTGGTTTATTATCCCATCATACCTTTACTGACAGGTAGCCGGATAATCATTCATCCTGATTGGTACTGAAGGAAAATTCCTCAGATTATGAATGTAATGTTAGAAGCAAAATAGCATAAAAAAGGTAAAGGATTTAAGAAAAAGAAATATTTACTGCATAAGCTCTGTTTTAAGTAGGAAAATCTATTTCTGTGAAGGAGACTAAGCAATCTGAAAACGTAAGACAGCAAATATTCAGTGTACACTATAATTAGAACCTATTCTTTATTCTACATGCAAAATACTATTACTTTGCGGTGTCAATTGTTACTTTGGGTTATGTAATCTACAGAAAAAATTATTTGTATTTCAAATGTATTTTCCAACATATATAATTGTTTCTCCCCCCAGGTCTATTTAGGTATAACTGACAAATAAAATTATAATAATTTTTTAAAAGTATTTAACACAGGACTAGGCTTCTAAGGTGCCAGGAGAATGATGGGATCCACACTCCAGAAGCAGAGTAGACCCTTGCAACTCAAGAGTGTGGTGTGCAGACCAGTAAACTTTCATCACCTGGAGTTATTAGAAATGCAGAGTCGTAGGCCACACAGCAGATCTACTGACTCAGAAACCATCATTTAACAAAACCTGCATATGAAGATTTGAGATTCCCAGGGACAGAGGTCCTCTCCAACCTCATTTGTCTGAGTCCCTGCACCTGAGGGAGTCACAGTGAGGGTGGAGTGTGAGGGGCAGAGCCGGCACAGACAGACCTAGCCGGCTTTTCTGCTGTCCTTCGCCTCCTAATTTAGAACACCTTTTGGAACTATACCTCTCCTATGTTCCTCATCTAGGTGTGTGGTCCATACCTTGCTGGGACCTCTCTTCTATTGTTTCCTAGAAAAAAGATATGTATTTTGTTAATGAGCTTAAGGAATGATCCAGGGCAGACATGAGATCCTAGAAGTTGGATGTGGACGTTTTAATGCGTAATTGGTGATGCCAGTGATGCTGGAGTTCTTGTTTGGCGAGTTGAAGAATGAACTTCGCAAACACTCAAGGTAAGAGAGCAAGGCAGGGGCTTTTATTTAGAGATAAAGACAGAGGACAGAGCTCCTGGCTCACACCAGGAGGGGAGAAGAGAATCCTAGGCTGGTGCTTTGTTCAGGGGTTTTATAGGCGGTCGAGAGACAAAGGGCTAGGGATGCACACCTGCTAAGTGGTCCCAAAATGTTTATCTTTGAAGAGACATTAAGTTTCTTATTAGGTTATTTACAAGAAATTTACTACTCTGATTTCCTCCCAGGATAGCAGCTTCCTGTTCTGGGAGCATATCAATCAAGACCGCCTCCTTTGCTCCCAAAGTGGGCTGAGTTATTGTCTGTTTGTTAGAGAGTATGTTAAGAAATTTACTTTTTAACTAATTGGGTTTTAAAATGCAATCTTATCTTCAAGATGGAATCCTACCTGTTTTTACTATGTTGTTTTGGGTTTGCTCCTTAAGTTGCCCAGGTTGCAAATCACTTGATTAGGGCTGGAGGAAGAAAAGCAGCACCTGGGTAAAGTAAAAAAAAATAAACTGGGCCCCCCTGCAGGCCAAAGCAAATCCCACAATGGATTGTCTTGCTTTGTTTTTTTCCGGAGGCCCTCACACTACTCTAAGTCCATGGTCCCTGTCTCACCAGGGCTCTAGGAAAGATTGTGGCTCCAAATAGCTATTCTGGGGGGTGCAGGTTGTTGTGGTGATGAAAGACTAAAAACAGATTGGACAAGACTTTGAAATAATGAGGAAAACCCCCACTGCATATGTTTTTTTTCCAACATTTTGAAGATGATGCAATTTAATAATTGATAGCATCTTAAAATTACATTCAGCCAAACACCAACCACGCTTCTTTTTTGTTTTGTTTTGTTTATTAAGGCATCATTGATATACAATCTTATGAAGGTTTCTCATGAGCAACATTGTGGTTAGTACATTCCCCCCTATTATCAAGTCCCCACCACATATCCCATTACAGTCACTGTCCGTCAGCATAGTAAGATGCTGTAGAGTGACTACTTGTCTTCTATGTGCTATACTGCCTTCCCTGTGCTTCCCCTATATTACCTGTGCTAATCATAATACTCCTTAAACCCCTTCTCCCTCCATTCCCTCCCACCCTCCTCAACCCATTTTCCCTTTGGTAACCACTAGTCCATTCTTGGGTTCTGTGAGTCTGCTGCTATTTTGTTCCCTCCATTTTTGCTTTGTTGTTATACTCCACAAATGAGTGAAATCATTTGGTACTTTTCTTTCTCCACCTGGCTTATTTCACTGAGCATAATACCCTCTAGCTCCATCTATGTTGTGGCAAATGGTAGGACTTGCTTTCTTCTTAGGGCTGAATAATATTCTCTTGTGTATATATACCACTTCTTCTTTATCTATTAATTTACTGATGGACACTTAGGTTGCTTCCAGTCTTGGCTATTATAAATAGTGCTGTGATAAACATAGGGGTACATATGTATTTTTGAATCTGTGCTCTTGTTTCCTTTGGGAAAATTCATAGGAGTAGATGAAGGGCCCCCACCCATAAGATGGCAAAATTCTTGCTTCTCTTCTGGGTCCTTGGTTCCCGCCAGCGCCACCTGAACCCCAATCACCCCTCGCCCGCCTAATCCCAGCACCTAGCCAATAGCCACCAGCCCCGTAGAAGTGACACCACAATCACCCCATGCCCCTTCCTATATAACCCAGCACCTTTCCCTAATCAAGCGGAATTCTCTGGTGAATTGCTGCTGTGTGTTGCTCCTTTCCTTTTAGTAGAATTCCTGGCTCAACTGGTATTTCTATTTTTAGTTTTTGAGGAACCTCCGTACTGCTTTCCACAATGGGTGAACTAATTTACATTTCCACCAACAGTGTAGGAAGGTTCCCCTTTCCCCGCATCCTCACCAGCATTTGTTGTTGCTTGTCTTTTGGGTGTTGGCCATCCTAACTGGTGAGTTGATATCTCACTGTGGTTTTAATTTGCATTTCCCTGATGATTAGCAATGTGGAGCATCTTTTCATGTGCCTGTTGGCCATCTGAAATTCTTCTTTGGAGAAGAGTCTGTTCATATCCTCTGCCATTTTAAAATCAGGTTATTTGCTTTTTGTGTGTTGAGTTGTGTGAGCTCTTTATATATTTTGGAATGTTCACCCCTTGTCAGATATGTCATTTATGAATATATTCTCCCATAGTGTAGAATACCTTTTTGTTGTACTGATGGTGTTCTTTTCTGTACAGGAGCTTTCTAGTTTGATGCAGTCCCAGTTGCTAATTTTTGCTCTTGTTTCCCTTGCCTGAAGAGATATGTTCATGAAAATGTTGCTCATATTTCTATTCAAAAGATTTTTGCCTATGTTTTCTTCTAGGAGTGTTGTGGTTTCATGACTTACATTCAGGTCTTTGATCCATTTCAAATTTACTTTTGTGTATGGAGTTAGACAGTAATCCAGTTTCGTTCCCTTACATATAGCTGTCCAGTTTTGCCAGCACCAGTTGTTAAAGAGGCTGTAATTTCTCCATTGTAGATCCATGGTTCTTTTATCATATATTAATTGGCCATATTTGTGTGGGTTTACATCTGGACTCTTTATTCTTTTTTTTTTGTAGATAATTATTTTTTATTGAAGGGTAGTTGACACACAATATTACATTAGTTTCAGGTGTACAACATAGTGATTCAACATTTATATACATGATAATTCTAGGTACCAGCTATCACCATACCAAGTTGTTACAATATTTTGACTATATTCCTTATGTTATACATTACATCCCGGTTACTTATTTATTTTACAATTGGAAATGTGTACTTTTTTTTTTTTGTGAGGGCATCTCTCATATTTATTGATCAAATGGTTGTTAACAACAATAAAATTCTGTATAGGGTAGTCAATGCTCAATGCACAATCATCAATCCACCCCAAGCCTAATTTTCATCAGTCTCCAATCTTCTGAAGCATAACGATCAAGTTCTTACATGGAGAACAAATTCTTACATAGTGAATAAGTTACATGGTGAACAGTACAAGGGCAGACATCACAGAAGCTTTCAGTTTCGCTCATGCATTATGAACTATAAACAGTCAGTTCAAATATGAATACTCATTTGGTTTTTATACTTGATTTATATGTGGATACCACATTTCTCTCTTTATTATTATTATTTTTAATAAAATGCTGAAGTGGTAGGTAGATACAAGATAAAGGTAGAAAACATAGTTTAGTGTTGTAAGAGAGCAAATGTAGATGATCAAGTGTGTGCCTGTAGACTATGTGTTAATCCAAGCTAGACAAGGGCAATAAAACATCCACAGATGCAGAAGATTTCTCTCAGAACAGGGGGGGTGAGGTTCTAAGCCTCACCTCTGTTGATCCCCAATTTCTCACCTGATGGCCCCCCTGAGACTGTGCCTGTCTTAGGTTGTTCCTCCCTTGAGGAATCTTACCCGTCTCTGGCTAACCAGTCATCTTCCGGAGCCATACAGGGAAATGTAAAGTTGGTAAGTGAGAGAGAAGCCTTGTTGTTTGAAAAGGTTAGCTTTTTTTTTTTTTTTTATTGAAGGGTAGTTGACACACAGTATTACATTACATTAGTTTCAGGTGTACAACACAGTGATTCAACATTTATATACATGATAATTCTAGGTACCAGCTATCGCCATACCAAGTTGCTACAATATTTTGACTATATTCCTTATGCTATACATTACATCCCGGTTACTTATTTATTTTACAATTGGAAGTGTGTTTATATATATATATATATATATATATATATATATATATATATATATATATATATTTGTGAGGGCATCTCTCATATTTATTGATCAAATAGTTGTTAACAACAATAAATTTCTGTATAGGGGGGTCAATACTCAATGCACAATCATTAATCCACCCCAAGCCTAATTTTCGTCAGTCTCCAATCTTCTGAAGCATAACGAACAAATTCTTACATGGAGTACAAATTCTTACATAGTGAATAAGTTACATGGTGAACAGTGCAAGGGCAGTCATCACAGAAGCTTTCGGTTTTGTTCATGCATTATGAACTATAAACAGTTCAAATATGAATATTCATTTGATTTTTAAACTTGATTTATATGTGGATACCACATTTATCTATTATTATTATTTTTAATAAAATGCTGAAGTGGTAGGTAGATACGAGATAAAGGTAGAAAACAGAGTTTAGTGTTGTAAGAGAGCAAATGTAGATGATCAGGTGTGTGCCTGTAGACTATGTGTTAATCCGAGCTAGACGAGGGCAATAAACATCCATGTATGCAGAAGATTTCTCTCAGAACGGGGGGGGGGAGGTTCTAAGCCTCATCTCTGCTGCTCCCCATTTTCTCACCACATGGCCCCCTGTGACTGTGTCTGTCTTAGGTTGTTCCTCCCTTGAGGAATCTTACCCGTCTCTGGCTAACCAGTCATCTTCCGGGGCCATACAGGGAAATGTAAAGTTGGTAAGTGAGAGAGAAGCCTTATTGTTTGAAAAGGTTAGCTTTTTACTTCTTTGCATATTTATGCCCTGTGGCTTCTATGCCCAGCATTTGTCTTGAGGTGTCTTTACCACTTGGAAGAATTATGATACTCGGTAAATTTGATATGAGGCACGAATTCTATTGAAGGGTTGTAATTAGGAAGGAAGAAGAAAAGCTATAGAAGTAGCAGGCGGAAGAAAACATGGGAAGATTGATGATTTCTTTGACATATCTTCTTGTAGAGTAACTTCAGCATGTATAGGTTTTAAGCTACTACTTAAATTGCGCACACACATTAACATAGTAGGAGTACAGTTACATAACCAAAGCATACCTGTAATTACCAGCCATCTCCAGTGAAACCAAGAAAACCAGTTAGGCACCTTAGGCATTTGTGAAAACTTATCTATTTCAGGTGGATATTGTCCAACTGAACTTGAACAGTCTGAGAGAAATCAGACAAATGAAAACAACCCATTCCTGGGGACTGTTCACATCCCATATGTTCTTTTAACAGTAAATAGTCTGTAGTTGTAAGATTTTGGAGCGCTACAATTTGCACTTCTCCTAATTCTTGGTTGAGTTCCAACAGTATAGATCCAGTCCAATTTGTTGTTTTACTGTATGCACAGGCCAGCTTAGATATCTCCTTCCTCATTCCCATGGCAAGTCCAGGAACTGGTGGGATGAGTGCATCTACAGCTGTAGCAGTGCATGGATCTTTGTTGGGGTTTTTTGATGATCATCTTCTGGCATGAGTCTTGCAGAGAGTGCTGATGTTGGAAGTTCTTTTTCATATCGTATCTTAGTTCATTTTCGGGGTAGCCCAATTAGGCTTTGATCCTCTGTATAAACACAAACAGACCCTTTGCCTACACTTTTATATGCCCTTTACACCCTTGTGTAGAACTCATTGGAGGTCACCACACAGGAACTGCCTTTTTTTTTTGTATCATTAATCTATGCTTACATGATGAATATTATGTTTACTAGGCTCTCCCCTATACCAGGTCCCCCCTTTAAACCCCTTTACAGTCACTGTCCATCAGCATAGCAAAATGTTGTAGAATCACTACTTGCCTTCTCTGTGTTGTACAGCCCTCCCCTTTCTCCCACCCCCCCATGTATGCTAATCTTAATACCCCCCTTCTTCTTCCCCCCCCCTTATCCCTCCCTACCCACCAATCCTCCCCAGTCCCTTTCCCTTTGGTACCTTTTAGTCCATTCTTGGGTTCTGTGATTCTGCTGCTGTTTTGTTCCTTCAGTTTTTCCTTTGTACTTATATTCCACAGATGAATGAAATCATTTGGTATTTCTCTTTCTCTGCTTGGCTTGTTTCACTGAGCATAATACCCTCCAGTTCCATCCATGTTGCTGCAAATGGTAGGATTTGCCCTTTTCTTATGGCTGAGTAGTATTCCATTGTGTATATGTACCACCTCTTCTTTATCCATTCATCTATCGATGGACATTTAGGTTGCTTCCAATTCTTGGCTATTGTAAATAGTGCTATGATAAACATAGGGGTGCATTGGTCTTTCTCAAACTTGATTGCTGCATTCTTAGGGTAATTCCTAGGAGTGCAATTCCTGGGTCAAATGGTAAGTCTGTTTTGAGCATTTTGATGTACCTCCATACTGCTTTCCACAATGGTTGAACTAGTTTACATTCCCACCAGCAGTGTAGGAGGGTTTCCCTTTATCCACAGCCTCGCCAACATTTGTTGTTGTTTGTCTTTTGGATGGCAGCCATCCTTACTGGTGTGAGGTGATACCTCATTGTAGTTTTAATTTGCATTTCTCTGATAATTAGCGATGTGGAGCATCTTTTCATGTTTCTGTTGGCCATCTGTATTTCTTTTTTGGAGAACTGTCTGTTCAGTTCCTCTGCCCATTTTTTAATTGGGTTATTTGTTTTTTGTTTGTTGAGGCATGTGAGCTCTTTATATATTCTGGACGTCAAGCCTTTATTGGATCTGTCATTTTCAAATATATTCACCCATACTGTAGGGTTCCTTTTTGTTCTATTGATGGTGTCTTTTGCTGTACAGAAGCTTTTCAGCTTAATATAGTCCCACTTGTTCATTTTTTCTGTTGTTTTCCTTGCCCGGGGAGATATGTTCAAGAAGAGGTCACTCATGTTTATGTCTAAGAGGTTTTTGCCTATGTTTTCTTCCAAGAGTTTAATGGTTTCATGACTTACATTCAGGTCTTTGATCCATTTGGAGTTTACTTTTGTATATGGGGTAAGACAATGGTCCAGTTTCATTCTCCTACATGTAGCTGTCCAGTTTTGCCAGCACCATCTGTTGAAGAGACTGTCATTTCGCCATTGTATGTCCATGGCTCCTTTATCAAATATTAATTGACCATATATATCTGGGTTAATGTCTGGATTCTCTAGTCTGTTCCATTGGTCTGTGGCTCTGTTCTTGTGCCAGTACCAAATTGTCTTGATTGCTATGGCTTTAGAGTAGAGCTTGAAGCTGGGGAGTGAGATCCCCCCTACTTTATTCTTCTTTCTCAGGATTGTTTGGCTATTCGGGGTCTTTGGAGTTTCCATATGAATTTTTGAATTATTTGTTCCAGTTCATTGAAGAATGTTGCTGGTAGTTTCATAGGGATTGCATCAAATCTATATATTGCTTTGGGCAGGATGGCCATTTTGACAATATTAATTCTTCCCAGCCACGAGCATGGGATGAGTTTCCATCTGTTAGTGTCCCCTTTAATTTCTCTTAAGAGTGACTTGTAGTTTTCAGAGTATAAGTCCTTCACTTCTTTGGTTAGGTTTATTCCTAGGTATTTTATTTTTTTTGATGCAATTGTGAATGGAGTTGTTTTCCTGATTTCTCTTTCTGTTGGTTCATTGTTAGTGTATAGGAAAGCCACAGATTTCTGTGTGTTGATTTTGTATCCTGCAACTTTGCTATATTCCGATATCAGTTCTAGTAGTTTTGGGTGGAGTCTTTAGGGTTTTTTATGTACAGTATCATGTCATCTGCAAATAGTGACAGTTTAACTTCTTCTTTACCAATCTGGATTCCTTGTATTTCTTTGTTTTGTCTGATTGCCGTGGCTAGGACCTCCAGTACTATGTTAAATAACAGTGGGGAGAGTGGGCATCCCTGTCTAGTTCCCAGTCTCAGAGGAAATGCTATCAGCTTCTCGCTGTTCAATATAATGTTGGCTGTGGGTTTATCATAGATGGCCTTTATTATGTTGAGGTATTTGCCCTCTATTCCCATTTTGCTGAGAGTTTTTATCATGAATGGATGTTGAACTTTATCAAATGCTTTTTCAGCATCTATGTAGATGATCATGTGGTTTTTGTCTTTCTTTTTGTTGATGTGGTGGATGATGTTGATGGACTTTCGAATGTTGTACCATCCTTGCATCCCTGGGATGAATCCCACTTGGTCATGGTGTATGATCCTTTTGATGTATTTTTGAATTCGGTTTGCTAATATTTAGTTGAGTATTTTTGCATCTACGTTCATCAGGGATATTGGTCTGTAGTTTTCTTTTTTGGTGGGGTCTTTGCGTGGTTTTGGTATTAGGGTGATGTTAGCTTCATAGAATGAGCTTGGGAGTATCCCCTCCTCTTCTATTTTTTGGGAAACTAAAGGACAATGGGTATTATGTCTTCCCTGTATGTCTGATAAATTTCCGAGGTGAATCCATCTGGCCTGGGAATTTTGTTCTTTGGTAGTTTTCTGATTACCGCTTCAATTTCGTTGCTGGTAATTGGTCTGTTTCGATTTTCTGTTTCTTTCTTGGTCTGTCTTGGAAGGTTGTATTTTTCTAGGAAATTGTCCATTTCTCCTAGGTTTCCCAGCTTGTTAGCATATAGGTTTTCATAGTATTCTCTAATAATTCTTTGTATTTCTGTGGGGTCCGTCGTGATTTTTCCTTTCTCGTTTCTGATACTATTGATTTGTGTTGACTCTCTTTTCCTCTTAATAAGTCTGGCTAGAGGCTTATCTATTTTGTTTATTTTCTCGAAGAACCAGCTGTTGGTTTCATTGATATTTGCTATTGTTTTATTCTTCTCAATTTTATTTATTTCTTCTCTGATCTTTATTATATCCCTCCTTCTGCTGACCTTAGGCCTCATTTGTTCTTCTTTTTCCAATTTCGATAATTGTGACATTTGACCATTCATTTGGGATTCCTTTTTTAAATATGCCTGGATTGCTATATACTTTCCTCTTAAGGCTGCTTTTGCTGTGTCCCACAGTAGTTGGAGCTTTGTGTTGTTGTTGTCGTTTCGTTGCATATATTGCTGGATCTCCATTTTGATTTGGTCATTGATCCATTGATTATTTAGGAGCGTGTTGTTAAGCCTCCATGTGTTTGTGAGCCTTTTTGCTTTCTTTGTACAGTTTATTTCTAGTTTTACACCTTTGTGGTCTGAAAAGTTGGTTGGTTGGATTTCAATCTTTTGGAATTTACTGAGGCTCTTTTTGTGGCCTAGTATGTGGTCTATTCTGGAGAATGTTCCATGTGCACTTGAGAAGAATGTGTATCCTGTTGCTTTTGGATGTAGAGTTCTGTAGATGTCTATTAGGTCCATCTGTTCTAGTGTGTTGTTCGGTGCTTCCGTGTCCTTACTTATTTTCTGCCTGGTGGATCTATCCTTTGGGGTGAGTGGTGTGTTGAAGTCTCCTAGAATGAATGCATTGCAGTCTATTTCCCCCTTTAGTTCTGTTAGTATTTGTTTCACATATGTTGGTGCTCCTGTGTTGGGTGCATATGTATTTAGAATGTTTATATCCTCTTGTTGGACTGAGCCTTTTATCATTATGTAGTGTCCTTCTTTATCTCTTGTTACTTTCTTTGTTTTGAAGTCTATTTTGTCTGGTATTAGTACTGCAACCCCTGATTTCTTCTCGCTGTTGTTTACCTGAAATATGTTTTTCCATCTCTTGACTTTTAGTCTGTACATGTCTTTGGGTTTGAGGTGAGTTTCTTATAAGCAGCATATAGATGGGTCTTGCTTTTTTATCCATTCTATTACTCTGTGTCTTTTG
The DNA here is from genome assembly GCF_030020395.1 of Manis pentadactyla. Classification (NCBI taxonomy): domain Eukaryota; kingdom Metazoa; phylum Chordata; class Mammalia; order Pholidota; family Manidae; genus Manis; species Manis pentadactyla. The sequence goes on from NC_080022.1 coordinate 148,923,017, forward strand.
ATTGGTGCATTCAACCCATTAACATTTAGGGTGACTATTGAAAGATATGTACTTATTGCCATTGCAGGCTTTAAATTCGTGGTTACCAAAGGTTGAAGGTTAGCCTCTTTAGTGTCTTACTGCCTAACTTAGCTTGGTTATTGAGCTGTTATATACACTCTCTGGAGATTCTTTTCTTCTCTCCCTTCTTATTCCTCCTCCTTCATTCTTCATATGTTGGGTGTTTTGTTCTGTGCTCTTTCTAGGAGTGCTCCCATCTAGAGCAGTCCCTGTAAGATGTCCTGTATGTGTGGTTTGTGGTAAGCAAATTCCCTCAGCTTTTGTTTGTCTGGGAATTGTTTAATCCCACCATCATATTTAAATGATAGTCATGCTGGATACAGTATTCTTGTTTCAAGGCCCTTCTGTTTCATTGCATTAAATATATCATGCCATTCTCTTCTGACCTGTAGGGTTTCTGTTGAGAAGTCTGATGTTAGCCTGATGGGTTTTCCTTTATAGGTGACCTTTTTCTCTCTAGCTGCCTTTAAAACTCTTTCCTTGTCCTTGATCTTTGCCTTTTTAATTATTATGTGTCTTGGTGTTGTCCTCCTTGTATCCTTTCTGTTGGGGGTTCTGTGTATTTCCGTGGTCTGTTCAATTATTTTGTCCCCCAGTTTGGGGAAGTTTTCAGCAATTATTTCTTCCAAGATATTTTCCATCCCTTTTCCTCTCTCTTCTTCTTCTGGTACCCCTATAATAAGGATATTGTTCCTTTTGGATTGGTCACACAGTTCTCTTAATATTGTTTCATTCCTGGAGATCCTTTTATCTCTCTCTATGTCAGCTTCTATGCGTTCCTGTTCTCTGGTTTCAATTCCATCAATGGCCTCTTGCATCCTATCCGTTCTGCTTATAAACCCTTCCAGAGTTTGTTTCATTTCTGCGATCTCCTTTCTGGCATCTGTGATCTCCCTCCAGACTTCATCCCATATCTCTTGCGTATTTCTATGCATCTCTGTCAGCATTTTTATGATTTTTATTTTGAATTCTTTGTCAGGAAGACTGGTTAGGTCTGTCTCCCCTGGTGTTATCTCTGTGATCTTTGTCTGCCTGTAGTTTTGCCTTTTCACGGTGATAGGAATAGTTTGCAGAGCTGGAACAAGTGACGGCTGGAAGAACTTCCCTTCTTGTTGGTTTGTGGCCTTTCTCTCCTGGGAGAACAGTGACCTCTAGTGGCTTGTGCTGGGCAGCTGCGTGCAGACAGGCCTTCTGCTTCCTGCCGGGCTGCTGTGGAGTTTATCTCTGCTGTTCCTCTGGGCGTGGCCTGGCTCGGGCAGCTGCTCCAAAGTGGTGGAGTCGCGTTGGAGGGGGAGTGGCCGGGAGGCTATTTATCTCAGTAAGGGGCCTCCGTGCTCCCTGCAGCCCAGGGGATTAGGGTGCCCAGAGATCCCCGGATTCCCTACCTCTGGATTAAGTGTCCCACCCTGCCCCTTTAAGACTTCCAAAAAGCACCCTCCAAAACAAAACAACGACCACAAAAAAAAAAGAAAAAAGTTTTAATTAAAAAAAAAAAAAAAATGGCCGCTCATTTGTCTTTATTCTCCAGCGTCAGACTCAGGCATCTGCTCACCAGTCTTGCTGCCCTGTTTCCCTAGTGTTAGGGTCCCTATCCCTTTAAGACTTCCAAAAAGCGCTCACCAAAACAAAACAGAAAAAAAAAATGGTCGCTCGCTTTTCTTATGTCCTCCAGCGCCAGGCCTCCGGTGGCCGCTCACCATTCTTGCTGCCGTATTTCCCTAGTATCCAGGGCCCCGTGCACTCACTGTGTCTGCGCTCTGGTCCGGTTGGCTGGGGCTGGGTGTTCAGCAGTCCTGGGCTCCGTCTCCCTCCCGCTCTGCCTATTCTTCTCCCGCTGGGAGCTGGGGGGAGGGGCGCTCGGTCCCGCCAGGCCGGGGCTTGTATCTTACCCCCTTTACGAGGCACTGGGTTCTCACAGGTGTGGATATGGTCTGGATGTTGTCCTGTGTCCTCTGGTCTTTATTCTAGGAGGAGTTGTCTTTGTTATATTTTCGTAGATATATGTGGTTTTGGGAGATTTCCGCTTCTCTACTCACGCCGCCATCTTGGCTCCACCCCCTGGAATCTTTATTCTATTCCATTGATCTGTCTGTTCTTGTGCCAGTACCTAATTGTCTTGATTACTGTGGCTTTGTAGTAGAGCTTGAAGTTGGGGAGCATAATCCCCCACTTTATTCTTCCTTCTAAGGATTCTTTTGGCTATTTTGGGTCTTTTGTTGTTCCATATGAATTTTGGAACTATTTGTTCTAGTTCATTGAAGAATGCTGTCAGTATTTTGATAGGGATTGCATTGAATCTGTAGATTGCTTTAGACATAATGGCCATTTTGGCGATATTAATTCTTCCTAGCCATGAGCATGGGATATATTTCCATTTATTATTCTTTTAGATGCAATTGTGAGTGGAATTGTTTCCCTGATTTCTCTTTCTTTTAGTTCATTGTTAGTGTATAGGAATGCAGCAGATTTCTGTGTATTAATTTTGTATTTTCCAGCTTTGCTGAATTCAGATATTAGTTCTAGTGGTTTTGGAGGGGATTTTTCAGGTTTTTTAAATGTGCAATATCATGTCATCTGCAAACAGTGACAGTTTAACTTCTTCCTTGCTGATCTGGATGCCTTTTATTTCTTTGTATTCCCTGATTGCTGTGGCTAGGACCTCCAGTATTATGTTGGATAAAAGTGGAGAGAGTGAGCATCCTTCTCATGGTCCGGACTTAAAGTAAAACCTTTCAGATTTGCACTGTTAAGTATGATGTTGGCTGTGGATTTGTCATATATGGCCTTTATTATGTTGAGGTACTTGCCCTCTATACCCAGTTTTTTCAGGGTTTTTATCATGGATGGATGTTGAATTTTGTCAAATGCTTTTTCAGCATCTATGGAGATGATTGTGTGATTTTTGTCCTTCTTTTTGTTGATTTGGTGGATGATGTTGATGGATTTTCGAATACTGTACCATCCTTGAATCCCTGGAATAAATCCCACTTGATCATGATGCATGATCTTTTGATGTATTTCTGAATTTGGTTTGCTAATATTTTTTTGAGTATTTTTGCATCTATGTTCATCATGTATATTGGTCTGTAATTTTCTTTTTTTTGTGATGTCTTTGCTTGGTTTTGTTATTAGTGTGATGCTGGCTTCATAGAATGAGTTTGGAAATATTCCCTTGTCTTCTACTTTTTGGAAAACTTTAAGGATGATGGGTATTGTGTCTTCTCTAAATGTCTGATAAAATTCAGCTGTGAAGCCGTCTGATCTGGGAGTTTTGTTCTTGGGTAGTTTTTTCATTACCAATTCAATTTCATTGCTGGTAATTGGTCTCTTCAGATTTTCTGTTTCTTCCTGGGTCAGCCTTGGAAGATTTTATTTTTCTAGAAAGCTGTCTATTTCTTCTAGATTATGCAATTTGTTAGCATACAATTTTTTTTAGTATTCTCTAATAATTCTTTGTATTTCAGTGGTGTCTGTAGTGATTTTTCTTTTCTCATTTCTGATTCTGTTTTTGTGTGCAGACTCTCTTTTTTTCTTGATAAATTTGGCTAGGGTTTATCTATTTTGCTTATTTTCTCAAATCAGCTCCTGCTTTCATTGATTCTTTCTATGGTTTTATTTCTCTTGGTTTTATTTATTTCTGCTCTAATCTTTATTATGTCCCTCTTTCTACTGACTTTGGGCCTCATTTGTTCTTTTTCTAGTTTTGTTAAATGTGACTTTAGACTGTTCATATGGGATTGTTCTTCTTTCCTGAGGTAGGCCTGTATCTCAATATACTTCCTCATAGAACGGCCTTCTCTGGGTCCCACAGATTTTACGGTGTTGAATTATTATTGTCATTTGTCTCCATATATTGCTTGGTCTCTGTTTTCATTTAGTCAATGATCCATAGATTATTTAGGAGCATGTTTTGAAGACTCCATGTGTTCATGGGCTTTTTCATTTTCTCTGCACAATTTATTTCTAGTTTCATATCTTTGTGAGCTGAGAAGTTGGTTGGTACAATTTTAATCTTTTTTAATTTGCTGAGGCTCTTTTTGTGGCCTAGCATATGATCTATTCTTGAAAATGTTTTATGTCCACTTGAGAGAATGTATATCTTGTTGCTTTTGGGTGGAGTGTTATGAAGATGTCTGTTAGGTCCATCTGTTCTAATGTGTTTTTCGGTGCCTCTGTCTCCTTACTTATTTTCTGTCCAGTTGATCTGTCCTTTGGAGTGAGTGGAGTGTTGAAGTCTCCTAGAATAAATGTATTGCATTCTATTTCCCCCTTTAATTCTGTTAGTATTTGGTGTACATATTTGGGTGCTTCTATTTTGGGTTCATAGATATTTATAATGGTTATATCCTCTTGCTGGACTGATCCCTTTATCATTATGTAATGTCCTTCTTTGTCTCTTGTTACTTTCTTTGTTTTGAAGTCTATTTTATCTGATACAAGTATTGCAACTCCTGCTTTTTTCTCTCTATTTTTTGCATGAAATATCTTTTTCCATCCCTTCACTTTTAGTCTGTGTATGTCTTTGGGTTTAAAGTGAGTCTCTTGTAGGCAGCATATAGATGGGTCTTGCTTTTTTATCCATTCTGTTACTCTATGTCTTTTGATTGGTGCATTCAGTCCATTTACATTTACGGTGATTATCAATAGATATGTACTTATTGCTATTGCAGGCTTTGGATTTGTGGTTATCAAAGGTTCAAGGGCAGCTTCTTTATTATCTAACAGTCTAACTTTACTTGCTTATTATGCAATTATAAACACAATCTAAAGGTTGTTTTTTTTTCCCCCTCCCTTCTTTTTCTTCCTCCTCCACTCTTTACATGTTAGGTGTCATATTCTGTACTCTTTGTGTATTCCTTGACTGACTTTGTGGGTAGCTGATATAATTTTGCATTTGGTTAGTAATTACTTGGTCTACTTGCTTTACTATGGTTTTATTTTCTCTGTTGACAGCTATTTAGCCTTAGGAGTACATCTATCTAGAGCAGTCCCTTTAAAATACACTGTAGATGTGGTTTGTGGGAAGTAAATTCCCTCAACTTTTGCTTTTCTGGAAATTGTTTAATCCCTCCTTCAAATTTAAATGATAATCTTGCTGGATAGAGTGTTCTTTGTTCGAGGCCCTTCTGTTTCATTGAACTGAATATATCATGCCACTCCCTTCTGGCCTGTAATATTTCTGCTGAGAAGTCTAATGATATCCTGATGGGTTTTCCTTTGTAGGTGATCTTTTATCTCTCTCTGGCTGCTTTTAATACTCTGTCATTGTGCTTGATCTTTTCCATTTTAATTATTATATGTCTTGGTGTTGTCTTCCTTGGGTCCCTTGTGTTGGAAGATCTGTGGATCTCCATGGCCTGACAGACTATTTCCTTCTCCACATTGGGGAAGTTTTCAGCAATCATTTCTTCAAAGACACTTTCTATCCCTTTTTCTCTCTTCTTTTTCATCTGGTACCCCTATTATGTGAATATTTTTCTGCTTGGACTAGTCACTCAGTTCTCTTAATATTCTTCCATTCCCAGAAATCCTTTTTCCTCTTTTCCTCTCTATACCTCAGCTTCTTTGTATTCCTGTTCTCTAATTTCTATTCCATTTATCATCTCCTCTACCTCATCTAATCTGCTTTTAAACCCCTCCGTGGTATGTTTCATTTCAGCCACTATATTTTTCAAAATGTCTACCTCTCTTTTGAATTCATCCCTTAGATCTTGACTACTTTCCTGTAACTCCATTAGAATGCTTATGACTTTTATTTCAAATTCTTTCACAGGAAAATTGGTTATTTCAGTTTCACTGACCCCTCTTCTGGTGTTTTAGGGATTTTGGATTGAATAGGTTCTTCTGCCTTTCCATAATCCTATTGGATAATGAGAAATATTAGGTTTGTGTAGGTGGCACCCTCTAGTGCCCAGAAGCTCTGCTCTTCGGAGCTGACCAGCACCTGGAGTGATGGCAGTGGTTGCAGACAAGCAGTGCTGGTGCCTGCATTAAGGAGAGAGCTCATTCCTGCTTCCCAGCTGCAGTGCCTGCCTCCACCATCAGGGCCAGTGAGCCATGCACAGGGAGCAGCCTCTGCATCGATCCCCTAAGATGCTGGGTGGGGCTGCCCTCCTGCTGGCCTTGAGTGATGGCGGGGGTTGCACATGAGCCACACAGGTATCCCTGCAGGACAGAGCTCTTTCCTGCTTCCTGTCCACAGTGACTGCCTCCACTGCCAGGGCCAGTTAGCTCTGTGCAAGGGAGTAGCCTCTGCATTAAGACCCTAAGCTGTCATAGGCAGGGCTGCCCTCCTGCTGGCCTGGAGTGATGAAGGATGCAGCAGGTTTGTGGTTTGTGTGCAGGTGCCATCTGGGAGGAAGGTGCTGCAGGTTGCTTATCACAGTGGGGGGCCTCGGGGCTGTGTTGCCAGCCAGGGGGATGGAGCATCTGACTCTCCTGGAAGTTCCCAACCTGCTGGGCTGAGTGTGCTGGGATGATTTTGTCCACCTGTTCCTTCTCCTGAGCAGCAAGCTCTGTATAATCCTTGCCCCTTTAGCAGCTCTCTCACTGTTGGGAAGTATTTCAGAGCACCCGCCTTTCTTTTGTCCCATAGCAGCCAGTTGTAGGAACCTGTTCTCCGCAAGTGGCTAAAATCTCAGTCTCTCCCCATCTTCTGCCTGACTTTGCCTTCCAACCCCTCTAATCTCCAGAGCATCATTCAATGTGGGTTTGTGCTCCTGGAGTAGATCTCCAGGGGTGGGTATTTAGCAGTACTGGGCTTCTTCTCCCTCCCCACTCTGTTTCTCTTCCTCCCACCCATGAGCTGGGGCTGGGGGAGGGCTTGGGTCCCACCAGGTCACGGCTTTCTTACTTTACCCTTTTCCATGAGACGTTCTCTTTTCCCAGATGTAGGCTGGCCAGTGCAATCTTATTTCTGGTCACTCTCTTGGGATTAGTTGTATTTGCTGTATTTTTGTATTATATATGGTTTTGGGAGGAGATTTCTGCCTCACCTCTCACACCACCATCTTTTACCCCCAACCTGTGAAGTCATAGCCCTCTCCCATGTGGCTGGAAGGCAGCTTTAAGTCAGCAATTGCAGTAACAATAAATTTATGATGCCTGGCTATCTCTCAAGTTAGCTATCAAAATCCTGATAACTAAAATAAAAACAAATGAACAAAACAGCAACCTTTTATTTGCACAGAGCTTTTCAATTTATGTTACACATTTTAGGCATTTGTTTATTAAGCAAATATTCATTCAGCATATACTGTATATCAAAAACTGGGCCAGGTACTGAATTTAAATGGTGAGCAAAACAGATGTGTATACAACTTTATGGAATTAAGTGAGTTTACACTGCAGTGGGCTTAGCTAAGTTTTATTGCACATTTACTATGTACCAGTCACTGTGCTAGGCACAGTAGCCCCCAAGGAATCCTTATAACAATTCTCTGAGATTGGCACCTTTATAATCTCTACAGACAAGGTTGATGGGACTGTCGATGTCTAAACGTTCAGGTGACTTTCCCAAAGAGATTGTGATAGTTGTTGGGCCAAGAAAGAGCCCAAGTTCTTGACCATGAGATATGCATCCATCATTTGCTTGATCTGCACATATTCTGACAGTATCAGTTTTGTTGAGCCTTGAAGGCTGAGTAGGGTTTGGAGAAGGAGAAGAACCTTCCAGGAAGTGGAGCTTGAGTAAGTTAAAGAAGGTGATGAAAAGACAGCATCAGGGGGATTAGTCATTTCTGGAATTAGTTGCTGAAGTCTGCAAGGGAAGTCTGCCTTTGGGAAATGACAGACATTGCCCATGGCTGTGAGGCATAGCATCTGCAGGCACTAGGGAGCGGAAGGGGGGATTGGACCAGATTGGGAAGGGACCTGCATGCTACTTCAAGGAGTTAGTCCTTTATCCTTCAGGCAACAGGGGCCATCAACACATAGGGGAATGATGAGGCCAGAGTTCTGTTTATGTCAAGATCACTCCCACGGGAAGATAGATAAATTTGGCACAGTTTGGCAGGGATGGTGAGCAGTGTGAAAAGATGAAAAGTTGGTTAGAAATCTGGTGTTGTGCCGTTTCCCAGCCTTCCCACCCTGTTGGAAAGTGAGCTAACTACTGCTTCTTAAACTTTAATGTATACGTAAATACCTGGAAAACTTGTTAACGTACAGATTCTGACAGAATAGGTCTGGGATGGGGTATGAGATCCTGTTTGTCTAACAAGACCTCTGGTGACGCAGATGCTGCTTCTCTGAGGACCACACCATATGCAGCAAGATGCACACACTGCGTGCAGCAACATGCATAGGTACACAGAGCCCCAACCACATGTCAGCAGCTGTGCTGAGCCCTATGCAGTCAGTTGTCTTGGTAACCAAGAGGCAGTTAAAATGGTTATCCCTATTTTACTGATAAGGGAACTGGATTTAAAAAAGTTATAACTTGTTTAAAGTCACACAGACATTTTAACCAGTCTCTCTGAATCTTTTCTGCCATACAGAATGAACAAAATGCAGTCAGAGACCCTATGAACTTCTCACTAAATTTAGATTCTTTCTGCAGAACCTCTGTCACCACACATTAACCAAGAGAAAGATTCAGTCATTACTCATATCCAGAAAGGAAGGAAGAAGAAGTTTTCTCTTTTTATCTTGTGACCAAGAGGGGTGCCTTTAAGGAATAAGTGTGCGTGACAGCACATGGAGATCGGGAAGTCTGTAAGACCCGTGAAGTAAGTGTCTTTTGATGCAGCATCTTGGTGCAGCAGGGATAGGGGATTGGGAAGAAGCAGTTAGGATGGGCCATGGTAGGAGAGGAGTCATTAGTTTCTCCATGCAGACTCTCATGGCTGGGGACAAGGCCTGGCAGGCAGCCCAAGAAGGTCTCATTCCTACTTTGGAGGATTGCACAATGCAGGGAGTGAGTGCTCCAGTTGTGTTAAATAATCTGCTATTGCAACATCCATGACTGGGGTTTCCCGTTTCCTCTGGCCAGATCCAGAAAATTAATATTGGGTCACAGGGAAAGGCAATGTCTAGGGTCCAGGATAAAGAATCCTATGGGAACAGCAAGAAGCAGAGGCTGAGGAGGGCTCCAGCTATGTCCCTCTTCTCTCCAAGAGAGGTTCGCTGTCATTATTTGTGCTGGCCTGGCCAGGAAGAAAGCCAAAGGAGACTTGACCCAAAGGGCAATGCTTGAGAATTGACCATCAAGGTCCAGGGTGGCAGCGCAGGCTGCTGCATGTGAACCACTGGCCTCAGAATCACCTACTGCTTCATAGAGATGTCCAAGTCTCACCTGGACCCAGTGGATCAGAATTTGGGGGGTAAGGGTGGATCTTCATTTTTAACAACTTTCCCAGGTGATTTATATGTACTCTGAGGCTTGAAAACTATTCATAGACTCTATTAGCAAAATGGAAACATGGACAATATAGGCTCTGGAGTCAGATAAACCCAAATTTGTGCCTCATCCCTTTAGCTATTAGCAGACTGATTTTGTGCAAACCACACAACCTCATCAACTCCCATGTATAAATGGCTTTATGATATTTTCTTCAGAGGATCAGTATGAGGGTCACAAAAAACATTGGGCCTGCAAGTGCATGTTCCATGTCAGGTGTCCAATAAATACTTGTGGACTTAAATTCAGCATCACCTAAGCCCCAGTCTTGTTTCTTGTCTAAATAGCCTCAGGAACTCATCTACCTAGGACATTCACAGTTAATGGGTGAAAGGGCATAGGGAGATGGTAAGACTCGGATGGTACAGTAAGATTCATTCTCGTTAAATTTACTGATTAATAGGTTTTGAGATGGATGTGAAAGTCAGAGCCTCAGGAGCCTGGGACATAGCCTGACTCTACCAAGATTCATTTTAAAAGAGATGGGAAAGATATTGGTTACTGTGCTCCACAAATTTAGGTACAAACATGAGCCCTCAGTTAGTTCCACAGTGTGGCATAACAAACAGAAAAAAAGGTGACCTGGGATGAATTAATAGAAGTATAAGCTTTGGAATGAAGGAAGGAGAGATGCTCTTTTCTCTCTCTGATGGTCAGAACTGCCTGAAGACCTCCCATGTTGTGGGGTCAGGAGGAGAGTGGGTCTTATTTAGAAGAGAGGAAAGAGGGTGGTGAAAGAAGTGGAGACCATATCTTTGAGGAGTTGTTTAGGGCTTAGAGTGGTTTAGCAAATGAAAAGAGGCATGCAATCTTTGTATGGAATGATCTCAAAGTACAAATTGGAGAAGTGGGATAAAGGAAGAGAATAAGTAAAATTGATGGAAACTGCTGAGGCACGGACGTCAGCTCCTTTACGGAAAAACTTCAATACTAGCTGCTATCATGGAGCACCTCTATCAAGCCCCCTGAACTGCTTTAGGTCATCAGTCCTCCAAAACCCTTATCAAGAAGCCATGCTTCTCTCCATTTTTCAAATGGAGAAATAGGTTCAGAGAGAGGAAGTGACTTGTCAAAGTCACATAGATCAAAAGGAGTCAAGAGCTAAACCTCTGGACTCTGAAGACCGCTCCACTGCACAGGGCTGCCTATCTGACAAGCAGAGGAAGAAGGCATCTATAAGGAGGAGTGAGCTGTCTTGGAAGAAACTGAGACCACATCATAGAAGATGATCACTGTCTAGGATTCCACGGAAGAGATTCAATAAAAGGAATGTAGGTGATCCTAGGAGTTAATACCTTTGACTCTGGAACCATATGCCACCTTATAAACACACTTACTGAGGATTAAGTGTTAGGGTTGGGTCTAGGTTTAGGTTTAAGGCTACCATAGATATGAATGAAGGTGAGGATGAGGGTGATGGGTTACCGTTAGTGGCCAGAGCTAGGGGTAGGGTTAGGTGTAGCGTTTGCTTTAAGATGAAGTTATGGTGTGGATTAGAGTTTGGGTTTAGGCTGATGGCTATGGTTCTGTGTGAGTGAGGATGAGAGTTTGGGGTGAGGCTTAGAGTTAGGGTTGGGTTAGGTTTAATATTAAGTTTAGTGTGAGGATATTTTTACAGTGAGAGTTAGGTTTGGGATTCAGTGTTAGGGTTGGGTTTAGGTTTAGGTTTAGGGTTACCATTAGGTGTGGGTGAAGGTAGGGTGAGGGTGACAGGTTAGCATGAGTGGGCAGGCTTAGCATTATGGTTAGGTTTAGGTTTCATTGTAAGATGAGGATAGGATTACCATTAGCCTTTGGTTTTGGGCTTACTGTTATGTTTACCATTAAGTTGAGATTTAGGCTTATGATTACATGTGTGTGAATGTGAGGGTAAGGATGTGGTGTTAGGATGTGTGGCCAGAGGCAGGGTTAGTGTTAGTTTCAAGGATCAATGGAGTGTGAGGATCATGTTATGGTTAGAGTTAGGATTCTGTCTTAATGTTAGTTAGCATTAGGTCATATTTAGGTTAGGTTTATGGTGAGGTTTGGGTGAAGATAAGGGTGAGGGTGAGGAAGTGAGGTACAGGAAAGTTTATGGTTATGGTTATATGTTGGTTTGGTTTAAGATGAAGTTATGGTGTGGATTAGAGTTAGGGTTTTGGGTTTAAGCTGATGGTTATCATCATAGTAAGGTCTATTGTTGCAGTTCTGTGTGAGTGCTGGTGAGGGTGATGGTTACAGTTCTGGAAACGAGTTAATAAGGTGGCATATGTTTCCAGAGTCAAAGGTCACTTAACATCTTTGGCCACAGTTTGCATATCATTGAGTGGGATTATCAATACCTCATAAAGTTATGTAGAATCTAGAAGGTTATGCATATGCATATAGACAGGAAAGAACTGAAAAATCCCTAAGCTCTCCCCTCTAGCTAACTTTGAGGCACTGAGCAAACAAGATGTGAAGGCTAAGATGGAATTATGAACACCCTAGCTGATGTTGAAAGTATGCCCCAACATACACACCCAGGGCCCTTAGGCAAATGCTGGGAGACTTACTAGTTTCAAGCATGTAAGGAAATCTCTGTCCAGTCACTATGTACCAGCTAAGCTAAGCAAAAAGAGACTTCAGTGGTCACACATAACAAAAGTGCAGACTTTATAGAATTAATTCACAAAGGTCACTAAACAAACAAACAAAAAACAACAAGCCTTGGGGAAAAGGGAGAACCTGATTTTCAGAGCTGCAACATTATATCATTTAAAATGTCTAGTTTCCAACAAAAAATTATGAGGCACAAAAAGAAACAAGAATGTAGGGCAAATACACAGGGTAAAAAAAAGTCAATATAAACTCTCCTTGAGGAAGCCTAGATTTTAGACTTACCAGACAAAGAATTTAAATTAGGTATTTTTAATATGTTAAAAAATGAAATGAAATTATATCTAAAGTACTAAAGGAAAGTATGAGAATAAGCATCTCACTAAATAGAGAGTATTAATAAAAGATATGGAAAGTATTAAAAACAACCAAATAGAAAGCCTGATGTTGAAAAGTACAACTAAAATAAAAATTTGCTAAAGGAGTTTAAAGACAGATTTGAGTAAGTGGGGGAAAGAATCAGGAAACATGAAGAGGGGTGTATTGAAGATAATCAGGAAATACGAAGATAGGTCTATTATCCAGTCTAAGGAACAGAAAGAAAAAAATGAAAAATATGAACAGAATTTTGAGGCTTGCAGAACACCAAAAATGTTACCAACGTATGCATAATGGAGGTTGCACAGAGAGAGGAGAGAGAGAAAGAGGAAGGAGGAACGTTTAAATAAATAATGGCCTAAAATCCTCAAGTATGATAAAAGCATTAATCTATACATCCAAAAAGCTCAACAAGCTCCAAGGAGAACAAACTTAAAGAGGTCCCCCTCAAGACATACCATAATCAAACTGCCAAATGCCAAAGACAAGGAGATAATTTGAATGCAGCAAGGGAGAAGTAACTCATCACAGACACATACACACACTACATATAAAAGATCCTCAATAAGATTAACAGCTGATTTAGCATGAAAAATTACATCAGCCAGAAGGCAGAGGCATGATTTATTCAAACTGCTGAAAGCAAAAACTGTCAACCAAGAATTCTATATTGGACAAAACTACCCTTCAAATGTGAAGGACAAATAAAGACATTCTTAGATAAATAAAAACTGAGAGATTTTGTTACTAGCAAACCTGTCCTACAAGAAGTACTAAAGAGAGTCCTTCAGACTGAAACAAAAGACCCTAGGCAGAAACCAGAAATCATTTGAAGAAATAAAGAGCATCAATAAAACTAGCTATATAGGTCAATATAAAAGACAATATGATTGTATTTTCAGTTGCATTTTTGTGTTTTGTTTGTATTTTTTGTTTCTATTTTTCTCCTATATGATTTGGGACGACTGTATTAAAGCAATAACAATAAATATGTGTTGATAGACATAACAGAGTATGAAGTATAAAGTACTTAGTAATAAGGTGATTTATGTGACAATACTAGTGAAAAAGTGGGTTAAGGAATGAAGTTAATATTAAAACAACATTTTTGTGTATTATTGAAATTAGGTTGATATTGATATAAAATAGATTGTTATAAATTAAGATGTTAAATTATAACTCCCAAAGCATATGCTAAGAAAATACATTTTAAAAAGAATAGTGAAGAAAAGAAGAGATGTTGAATGATGCATTAGAAAATATCTATTTAACCGAGAAGAAGGTATAGAGGAATAGGACAAAAAAGACATACAGAAAACAACTGACAAAACAGTAGATTTAAATCTTATTTTATTAGTAATTACATAAAATGAAAATGGATTAAATGTAATGGATTAACACTCTAATTAAAAGGCTGAGTTTGGCAGGATGGATTAGAAATGTATGATCTTCAAAGAAGATATAAAAAGAAGATACATAAATGGCCAATAAGCACAGGAAGTCTCAACCTCAGTAGTCATTGGGGAAATGCAAATCAAACCACAATGATACACTACTTCACGTGCACAGGATGGCTATAACAGAAAGAAGGGTGATTGCAAGTGTTGGTGAGGATATGAAGTAATCAGAACCTTCAAACATTGCTGATGAGGATAATGCAACTGCTCTAGGAAACAGTCTGGCAGTTTCTCAGAAAGTCAGACATACAGTTACCATACTACCCTGCTATTCTACCCTAGGTAGCTCCCCAAGAGAACTGAAAACATATATTCATACAAAAACTGTAAATCTGGGAAGAGGAAATCCCAGGGCAAAATACCTAAAAACCAAAATCAGTCAAAGGGAGAAATAAAGTTTAAAACCCATTTATTGCTTACAAACTGCAGTCCAGGGTCATCTCTCTCCTCTGCTCCTGATGAAGCAAGCAAGCAAGCAAGCCAGACCCACTCTTTAAACTCTCAGGTTCAGACACACCCTCAGTGCCCAGGTAATTACCCATTGACATGGAGATGACCTTCTCACCACCTCTGATGATATGCAAATGTGCTAAAGCCAGGCAAGATATTCTGGAAATATTACAATTTTATGCACAGGCCACCCCTCCAGAAATCTCAATTTACAATCTACTCATTCCCCTTCTTCCTTAATGGTCCCTGGGCGAGAAAACTGGAGCATTGTGACCAGACTAATGACATAACAATAGCAACAGCAATAAAATTATGACAGTCCTCAAGCTAGAGGATTCAGCTAGGTTCAAAGTCTTATACAGATTAAGTCCATAGCTCATCCATTCCATAGGCAGGCAGTAGCTGAGAGTTCAGAACAATCATCATGCGGCAGCTGCAGCCAGGGGCACATTCAGGCCACAAGGACTGCAGGAGAAAACAAGGGTGATAAGATACATGTTTTAATGACACCAGCATAGGCAAATCTTGTCCATCAGGTAGGATGCATGCAAGAGAGTGGTCGTGTGATAAAACAGTGGCAGGAACAGGATCTCGTCCTGGTCTAGCATACAGACTTTCACCCCCCTCCCTGTGGGAGTTACAGATGGGTCAATATCTAGGGCTATGGGAGGTACATGCACTGATCATAAAGATAAAACAAACTTCCCTGCAAGATGCTCTTACCTCCTGGACACAGTTTTGGGTACACTACCATGACCTTTGGGGGCCATTCAGCTGTTACTCTAGGAATACAGATGAGACCAGCTTCTAGACCTTTCCCCCAAGGAGCCAGAAGGGCCAGCCATCGCTGGTCCATGTGTCAAAATGTCCAGGGCCATGTCCATTCAACAGTGTCTCCAGGGCTTAATGCAGTAGGGGCTGGCAGCAGGATGTTGTTCTTCTGGCCATATCCTGGTCTCAATAGCTCTTCTTTGTTTGGATGTACAATTGTATAGGAGAGACAGTAAAGTGTGTGAGCACATCCACAGGGCTCAAAGCTCATTTATGTGGCTTCTCATTCAAACGCTGCACCACTGTCCAAAGGCGAACTGACCAACCACATAGAATATTGGTGTCTGACTTCAGGCCAGATTTCAACACACCGTTGTACCTCTCTATCATGCCTGCCCTAGTAGGATTATATTGTACATAAAATTTCCACTTTATTCCTAATTGCTGCATCCATTCTTGTAATGCATGTCCAGTACAGTGGGTGCCTTGATCTCTTTCAATCACCTGCGGCTGGCCATAGACTGCAAAGAGACACTCCAGGCCCCTCTTGGTGGTTTGCTGATCTGCACAACATGCAGGAAAAGCAACCAATAGTCCAGTAGCTGTATCCACACAAGTCATGGCATACCAATATCTTCTGATATAGGCAGAGGCCCAATATAGTCTATTTGCCACCTGACAAGGGGTATTGGCCCCCTTACTATTATACCATGTTGCTGTGGGACTTGGTGTAAGTCCCTCTTAGAGCACACAAGGCACTCCTTCTGGGCTTTACCGATTTCTTCAAAGGTCAGTGGAAAGCCCTGCTGACGGCTACAGCCCACATTGTTTTTTGCCCCACATGCAACAAACGCTGGTGCAGCCATTGGGCCACATGAGAGGCAGGCTTTCCTTCTAGCCAGCGCACCTGGGCCAGTGTATCTGCTTCATCATTCCCTGAGGATGCCAAAGGCAAATGGCCAGTCACGTGATATACAGTAACAGCCTTAGTCTGACCAGAGGCCATAGGTCTTGCCACAACTCTTTCCCCCAAGGGAGTCGGTGACCAACCATTCAGTTGGCATGATACCATGTTGGTAGCCACAGGGTCAAGCCCCAATAGATAGCCCAGCTGTCAGTGCAGACAACTATGAGGGAGGGCTCCTGAGTGATCATGAGCCATACTGCCTGCAACTCAGCCCATTGGCTGCTCTTTCCCTCTCCATCCTCCAGCCATATCGTCTCAGTCTTAGGATGGAAAGCCACAGTCCTCCACTTTGGAGGCTGCCCATGACTGGAGCCATCTGTGTACAGAGCATCTTCAGGTATAGGGGCTTTTCCCTCCTGATAAGGAGTCTCGGCTACCAAGGGCTGAAAATCAAGTTCTTCCTGCTTTCCACTGGTATAGGTCACTGGCCCCAATAAACACTGGAGTTCTCCACTTAAGGGGCTAGTAGAGAGGGCACTGCACTGGCCCATTTGGCCAGGGTAAGTGTCTGTGTCACACCACTCTGTGGCCTTTGGGTCCAGTTTCACACCCACCCTGTGATGGGATAGGTGGTTATTAACTTGGTCAGAGCTGTTCCAGCAATGGGCTCCATAGCCAGCAAGGCATGGTACACAGCAGCCAGTTGCTTCTCTATCACGGTGTACCGGACCTCTGCTCCTTTCCATAGTTGTGACCAGAATCCAACAGGTTGGTGTGTCCATTCAAGCCGTTGCCAAAGGCCCCATCCATAACCATCTTCAGTTACATGAGCATCCAGCTCACAGGGCCTTGATGAGTCCATTACATTCAAGGCCTGTACGGCCTTGACTGCCCGCTTGGCAGTAGTAAAAGCAACTGTACATGTCTCATCCCAGTCCCACCTGATGCCCTTTCATACCAACCAATATAATGGCTTCAGAATTTGTGCCAAGTGTGGGATAAACACTCTCCAGTAGCCCCAAAGACCCAAAAACTCTTGTAATACTGTCACAGTGGTAGGGGTGGGGAAAGCCTGGACCTTGTCTATAACTGCGCAGGAACAACTTTAGTTTTACCCGACCAGACAACCCCCAAGAATTTCACAGACAAACCAGGTCCCTGAACCTTGGTACTGTTCACAGCCCATCCTTTCTCCTGTAGATGTTGCACCAGTCTAGGAACTGCCCCTTCTAAATCTGTAAGAGAATCAGATGTGAGCATAACATCATTACGTAGTGATACAACTGCACTGCTCGCGGTTTCCTCCATGTGGCCAAGTCCTGGGCTACAAGTCCATGACAGATGGTGGGACTGTGGAGATATCCCTGTGGAAGGACAGTGAATGTCCACTGCGAGCCCTCCCATGTGAAGGCAGACTGTTCCTGGCTTTCCTGTGCTATATCAATAGAGAAGAAAGCATTAGCAAGGTCTACTACATAATGATACATTCCCAGTGCATGGCTGAGGGTGTCCAGAATGTCTGCAATAGAGGGGACAGCAGCATGCAATGGGGGTGTGACTTTATTCAATTCCCTGTAGTCTACAGTCACATGCCAGGAGCCATCTGGCTTTCTCACTGGCCACACTGGGGGAGTTAAAAGGACTATGAGTTGGCTTTATGATACCCACCATCTCCAACTCCTTTAGAGTTTCTCCAATTTCCTTGTGCCCCTCAGGCAATTTATACTGTTTAATATTTGTCACCGCCGAGGTACAGGCAGAGCTACAGATGGGTGCTTAGCACATCCCCTCAGAACTGCCTTTACCATATGTACCTTCAGTCTGAACTCACCTGCAGTGGTCTGTAACCACAGCCCTGCAGGATATCGACCCCCAAAATAAATTCAGGGATGGGAGAAATGTACACGGCATACTCCTTTGGGGGTAAACGCCTATCACCAATGAGATTCTCTTGTATGACGTTTTCCACTATCTTGATGAAAAGAGACCCTACAATGCCAGCCGCTGCATGGCCCCCTAAGGTCTCCAAGCAGTCTTCCAACTCATGGAGGGCTAATTCTGCAGCTTCTCGTGTGTTTCCACCCTTCCCCAGTTCTGGAGAGGGCCCCACCCATCTAGGAGGTACTTTACCCTAGACCAATTCCCCACTAAGGGTTCCCAACTTGGAAGCCCCACAGCTGGGGGGATAATAACAGGTGAAGTGGCATCCACGGGGCCTGCCTCTCCACCATCCACAGGAGCAGCCCTCCCAAAGGTCGCACCCATTATGACAGATTTCAGGTTCAGAGGCACCCTGCCGACTGCTGCCAGATGTAAGTCCAGGGAGAGGAAATCCTGGGGCAAAATATACCTCTAAAAACTAAAATCAAAGGGAGAAATAAAGTTTACAACCCGTTTATTGCTTACAAACTGCAGTCCAGGGCCATCTCTCTCCTCACGCCAGCTCCTCCCTTTAAACTCTCAGGTTCAGACACGCCCTCTGTTGCCCAGGTAATTACCCATTGACATGGAGATGAACTTCTCTCCACCTCTGAGGATATGCAGATGCACTAAAGCCAGGAGAGGTACTCTGGAAATGCCACAGTTTTACCCACAACTTATACGCCAATATTCCTAGCCACACAATTCATAATAGCCAAAAAATAGAAACAACTTAAATACTCACCAACTGATAAAGGGCTAAACAAAATGTAGTAGACCCATACAATTGAATAGTATTCAGCCATTAAAAGGAATAAAGGACGAGTCTTGAAAGCATTATGCTAGGAGAAAGATGCCTATTGCAAATGCCATGCATTGAGTGTTAATCTTCTGGAAGAGGAAATCAGTAGAAACAGAAAGTAGGTTAGTGGCTGCCAGGGCATGGGGACAGGGAGTGACTGCTAATGTGTACGGGTAATTTGGGGGAGTGATGAAAATATTTTGGAATTAAATAGTAATGATTGTTGCACACTTAGTAAATACAGTAAATACATCTCAATTCTTTAAAAAGAGCCAGGAGATACTGTATTTAGATCCCTGGATATTACTTGGTACATAAGTGGTACTCAGTGAATATTTATTTTCTTTCCCCCTGTGTTCCTCCCTTTCTCTCTTTTTTTCCTTCTTTCCTTTTTCACTGTGTTCCTTAAGAGGGCAGTCTGGACTGCATGCCTCTGAGAGTCTCTGCCAGGTGGCGTCAGCTGAATGGACCAGAAAGTCAAGTCTGTGATTGCAGCTTCCTGGAATCCTGATGTTTCTGTGGCCTCAGACTCTCTTTCGTGATTTACAGGCAAATCTCAGATCATCAGAGCAGAAATCACTCCAAGAGTCTGCGGATAGTCTCCACCCCTTGAGGAGCGTGTCTGTGAGAACAGCACCCGGGGAAGGTGTGACGTGCCCAGGACTCTGGAAGCCGAATTCCAGAAGCCTGGCCTGAGCTTCTGCATTCAACTTCCTTTACTGTCTTTCCTCTCCTGCCCCCACTGCCAGGGCCACTCATGGCTCCGTGCAGAGGTGATATAAGTGGTATGACCAAGCGCCAAACAATGCTGAAGAGCTGGTGAAGTCTGTGTCTTTGAAAATGTGTGTGTAGTTGCTCAAAAGTAAAAAAAAAATGCTATGGGAAATAAACTATGACCATCCTCCAGCCCACTGGATGAGGAAGTAAGCCTGCTATTCCATTTGGGAAAACACTTTCTGGGCACCTGCTGCTCAGCGGTCTCGGCTCTCTAGGCCTCATCAGGAAGGGAAAGGTTGGAAATAAAGAGCTCATTTCTTGATATAAGAAATTGGAAAGGGAACGTCCTTGCTCAGAGATGACTTTCACTGCAGAGGCTTTGCAGTTTCCATTAGTGATGGAAGGACCAGGGGAGGCAGCCAGGGGAAGGGTAAGCACAGAGATAGAGGGAAGGGCTCAGTTCCGATGAGGGACCTTGAATGCAGGGGCAGGTGGGGCCCAAGGTGAGAGCTGACCCAAGGATGGAACCTGATATTTAATGGGCAGTTTTCTCCTCTCCTGTGTAATGATTCCTGAAACCTCACAGAGCAAGTATCATACATAACCCGGCTCTGAGCTGCTGTGCAGTGGGAATGCCAGGAAGGAGGTGGAATGGATACTGAATTCATATTTGGGGTGCAGGAGAAGTGGTTGGAAGTGATGGAGGGAAAGCTCAGAGTAGTATTTCAGGCTGCAAAGTGAAAAAAATCACATGGAGAATCTAACACCTTGGAAATCCTATCCTGGGAAGTGGTCACACTTCTGTCATCTGTTTGGAATGGGGTCCTCAGTTATGACAGATAGTCAAGAAAGGTAACCCCAGGAGGCTGGCAAAGGATGCATGCTGGATTCTTCCACAATTCCAGAGGCTACGTGGGGAGAATCAGGGAAGGAAGGACGTGTGGTAGAGGAGCTGGGGTGTGCGAGTGTAGTGAGCTCATCCAAGGGCACGTCACTGCCATGGAGTAGAGCTTCAGTAAGTTCCGGATGAATGTGAACTAAGGGGTAAGACTGCAGAAAAGGAGATGATAGGACAGGGAGGCAGGGCCCAGAGCCAGGGAAGGGCTGACTGAGGGTGGGGGACAAGGGTGCTCAGTATCAGGAGGCGCTAACCATTGGCCTTGGGAGGTGCTAAGAGCAGAGCTGGTGGAGGTGGTCCCAAGTCAGAGAGGCCTGGTCTGTGCACCACAAAGTGTATGATGCTCAGGGCCAGACATGGGGGGAGGGCTTAATATCAAAGATGGGCTTGTGTTCAGGATTGGGAAGGGAAAGGCCAGAGATGGGGACAACTCTATGTTCAGAGAGGGAACCTCAGTGCTGGAGAGAGGAGCTAAATGCCAAGGGTGACTAAATCCCCAGACAGGCGGCTGGGAGGTCAGATGTCCAGGGGAACTCTGTGACCAGGAGAGAGAGGCCAGGGGCAGGGGTGGCTGGGGAAGGACCCTCTGTGGGGGCCTCAGAACTGTCAAGACCTATCCATATGCTCCCACCTGCCCTCCCTCTGCCCACCCTTGGCTTTACCCTCCCCATCTGTCCCTGCAGCCTCTCCTCATTCATCAGGCTGCTTCTCAGGCTGGGGCCTGGCATGTGGTGGGGGTGGGCCACGTGCAGGAACACACAGGAGGAGACGTGAAGCCCTTGTGAATGCAGGGGCACTGGGGCAGCTTGCAGGCTGCAGTCTCGGAGCATTGGCCCTACCTCTCAGCACCCCAGGGCTCAGGCTGGAGCAGAGGGCAATGCCAGGGCATTGTCCCACTGTGCTCTAATCCAGCATCTCCTTCCCCACTTCAGCTGCCCAGCAACACCCCAGCCACTGGAGATGCTTGTCAAAGAAGGCTTAGAGGGTGAGAAGGTGGGTTATCCTCTCCCAGTGCTGATTTCCAGGAGCTGGAGTCCCCCTGCAAGGCGCAGACTTGCCCCTCTTGGCCACCATCCAGCCGCCAGCTCCAGCTGGGTTCCTGCAACACTCACAGTAGAAATGGAAAGGGCTCTGGGCAAACTCACCTGGCCTTTTACAGATGGAGAAATAGAGGCCTCCAGGTAAGAAATGTGCCCAAGGTCACTTAGGAAGTTGGTGGCAGGGCCAGCACTAGAACCCAAGCATCCTGATTCCAGTCCACCGTCTTTTCCACACGTATCATGCCCCCCAAACAGTGCATGGCTTTCAGATCATGCAAGTGGATCAACAGGCTCTGCCATTCATTAACTAGGTGACTGTGGATAGTCAATTGACTTTCCTAACCTCAGTTTCCCCATCTATGATATGGGTGTAATGCAATCAGAGTGTCACCCCCTTATTAGACTCAACTGGCAGTCACATTCTCCAGCTCTTGTCCTCTGCATGTATTATAAAGGCGCTTAGCCTTCTGAAATAATCTCCAAGTCAGGTGTCACTCCCCACTTGAAGCTCAGGAAACCTATTCTTCCTTGTCACTCAGGAGCTGGTGGCATCCAGGTGCCAGGTCCATGAGTGAATGTGTGGAGCGGAGTCCTTCCTCTGCATTCTTTTTCGGCCTGAGTGAGAAGTGAACTTCCAAGTGTAAAGCCCTTGAGGTTTGTTTGATGCACAGCACAACCTGGCTTCTTCTGATAGGGCCTCAAATTAAACGCTGCCTCCCCTAATCGAGGCGTCCTTACCCCGTCACCCCCCCTGACTGCTTCCTCTTCCCTTCTAGTGTGATCTCAGGAGATGGCTCAGGTCCATAGCTGGCAGGCTTCTTGTAAGCATTCTCCCTGAATTCCTCACGGATGCCCAAACCTGTCCGAGCCTCTTGGACACAGCTGATACTGCCATCACCATGTTGTCCCCACTCTCCATCACCGCTGTCCCCATTTCAAAGGTCACTTCTCTCAACGGCAGATTTCACCCTGGAGGTCAACCTTCTGGAACTCTGATGACTAAAGTGTACAGAACCACGTATGTGGCAGTTTCTCTAAATTCTTATAAGCTACAAATGCTGCTTCGCCGCTGGCCTTACCTCCCCTCCAGTCTCTTCCCAGGGCACCTGATACCTCCCATTCCTCTCCCCCGTGCACGCTTCTACCTCTCCCTGCAGTGGTTCTAACATGCATAACGGCACTGGCAAACTTCCTGAGGCACTCGCTGGGCGCCAGCTCCTAGGCCTGTTGCTTCTTTAGGTGGGTCTCCCCTCGCTTCTGGGGAAATCGCTACGCGGTTCAGCCTATCAGACGAGAAAACTCGATCCCCATCTCCAGCCACATCCAAAGAGCTGGCAGGACAATTTTCCATGTCCTTTCAGGAGCACTTCCTCCCTGCCCTCCTCCTAGGCCTTCAGGTATACCTGGGCCTCAGGTGTGGCAGGAGAGGGTTCGTCTCCTCCCTTTCAGGAAACAGGTGATGGAGATGCTTAGCAGTGGCAAGGCTGGTGCGTTTCTCTGATGGTTCCTGTCTCCTGGGGGCCTCCCTGGCTTCCACTCACCTCAAAGAGGCCCCACCACGTACTTGCTATGATGGGCTCGGCATTCACCGGCCAGTAGAGCCCTTCAGCTTCCACCCTCCCACAGTCCTGGGTATGTATCACCAAACTGTTTGTTTATAGACAGAGGACATCTTGAGCACTGGGGCATCTTCCTGGGAAAAAGTCCTTAATACTTTCATCAACCCGAGCCCCTCAGCCTTGCTGATATATTCCAGAAAAGGTGAACTGTCTCTTAGACTAGCCAGCCTGGACTGTGCTATATCGCAGTATAAAGGCCCCATAGCACCATGGTTAAGAAACTGAGCTTTGGTGTTAGCCTGTGTGGGTTCAGACCCTATCCCTGTAGGGTTTAGACCAGGTAACCGTGGGAAGATCCTTAACCTCAGTGTCTCATTTTAGTCACCTATGAAATGCATAATTATGCACGTTTTCTAGGGCCCTTGGAAGGATGAGGTGTCATAATATAAGTGAAGTACTTCATGCCTGCCACACAGGAGATACTTTAAATGACCTAGATTTCTTCCCTTCTTTGTCTCCTCCAGGCTCCTCACCCCCATTCCTGTTCCTGTCGGCAAATGCTGGTCCACATTAAGCTTCCCAGGAACTGATTTTATCTTGCCACTCCCTTCCCACACACCTATAGTGACTTTGGGCCATCCTAAGATATCAGTTTATAAAAATACAGGTAAAGGCCCTCTTCTGAGCCCACAGGACCCTCTGTCCTTAGCCCACCATTCCAGCCTTATTTGCAGCCATTCCTCCAGGACTGTCCTTGTGGTCTAGCTGACCTGTCTCTTCTCTTCAGAGCTCCCCACTCAGGCCAAGACTGTACACTACTCCCTGCCTCCATCTCTCCAAGCCTCACTCACTCTCAAAGTGGAAGACTGCCCCCTCCTCCAGGAAGTCCTCCCTGACTAGGCAAAAATTCTGTGCTATCCATGTGCTGATTAGTCATCTCTCTGTGGTTTTGTTTTGCCTGTATTTGCATATGATCTCCCCCACAACACAGGGCAAGCACTGTGTTTCCATAGTTTATATCTGGCATTCAGTAGGTACTCTGTAAAGGCTGGCTGGCTAGACAGCTGGATAGTCTTTGGGCTTAGAAGATGCCCACGGTCTGGAATCACCAGACAGAGAAACTAGTGAAGCCCTAAATGTTCCTTCGCCCCCTAGGAAAAGTGGTGGAGGGAGAAGCTCTTCTTCCCCACCCTGAGTGTTGGGAAGGAGCTGGGAGAAATGGACTGATACTCCCTCCTCAGCCAGCAGCCGCCTCCACTTCCCCACAGTGCTTGTTAAAATAGCCATTTAGTCAATAGTCTGGTAGTTAAGGGTCTGAGGTCCAGACCCAAACCCAGGTTTCCAGTGCCAGCTCCAGCTTTTACTAACAGTGTGACCTTTGTAAATTCACTAATCTCTCAGTGCTGTAGTTTTACCCCCTAGCTTTAAAATGGGAATAAATACAGCCCCTGCCTCATCTAGCTGTGATCAAATGAATCACTGCGTATAGAGCAGCTAGAACGCTGCTTCAAAGAGCACTCAGGCAGTGTCAGCTACCCTTGTTACAAGCTGCATTGGTCCTTTGGGCCCATAGGTTCGGACAGCGTTATCTGGAAAGAAAGTCATGCTCAAAACCCATTTCTATCACTTCTAGCTCAGGGCCTAGGAACATATTTTCCCCTTCTGGGCATCTGTTTGCTTATCTATACAATAAAGAAAATCATTCCGCATTACAGAGTTGAGGTAGATGTGAGTTATTGCTTATTACAGGAAGAGAACAGTGTCTGTATATGTGGGGGTCATGCATATGTTCCCATCTTCCTCCACGCAGGTCTCCCTTTCCTCATGTCAGTATCTGGGTAGGGATGGTGGCGGCTGGAGGAGAGAAATAACAGAGGAGACACTCAGGACTCAAAATATCCTGGAAATCCAACTTGGTTCATTAGAGGTTGGTGTAGACCTGCTGCCACCTGCTGGATTTATCAAGAATGACACCTCTCAGAGCTCTCTGATGCCACCTTATGGTGGAAGAGGTTTGTGACAGACAACAGATCTTGCCAGCTCCTGCTGGGGCGTGCAACCTGGCATAGGTAAGTGGTGTTTACACTTTAATGGACGTAAGAAATATCTAGGAAGCTTTATTATTTTTTAAAGCAAATTTATTGGTGCACAATTTGCTTATGTACAATAAAATTTTTGCATTGTAAATGTGCATCCATAATGAATTTTGACAAATGTACATACCCTTAGATTTACCCACCCCAATCAAAATATAGAACATTAGCATTACCCCAAAGAGTTTCCTCTTGGTCCATTATACTACTAAAAAACTATTTAACCAAATAAAATTAAAGATCTAATTGGCTTTATGAAGCATTTCATGAATTGGGCAGCATCTAGTAAGCTGAGAGATGCTTTGAGGAGTTGTATAAAATGGAAAACTTTTGAAAGAAGGAGGGTAGGGTAGGAAGTTACCAGCAAAAGAAAAGAAGGGATTATTGCATCTTCTTTTTAGAGGCAAGAGAGAGCCAGATTTTTTTATCATGCAGATTACCTCACCAGTGCTGATCAGGAAATTGCATTATGACTGTTAAAAGTCTACATTCCTAAAATAGACTGAAACTGTTTAAGTCTTGGCTTGCTGTCCTGGGGAGCAAATGACTCCATTTTGGACTTTTTGTTTCTTTTTTTAACAGTAGTCAACCCTCGTCACCTGCCCCAGCAATCCCTGATCAGATTTCTGTTGCCTTAGTTCAGTTTTGTCTCTTCTATAATTTTATGTGAATGGAGTTGTACAATAGGTATTCTTTTGTGTCCGGCTTCTCTGGTACAACAGTGGTTTTGAGATTTCTCCATGCTTTTGTTTGTATAAGTAATTTGTTTCTTTTTATTGTTAAATGGTATTCAAATGTATAAATATACCACAATCTGTTTATCTACTCTCTTGCTGTTTCCAGTTTTATACTATGGTTCATCAGACTGCAGGGACACTTGTGTACAAGTGTGGGTAAAATTGTAATATTTCCAGAATATCTCTCCTGCCTTTAGTGTATCTGTGTATCAACAGGAGTTCCTCAAGGATGGAGAAAGGTAGTTCATTTCCATATCAATGGGTAATTACCTGGGCAATCAAGGGCTTACCTGAACCTGAGAGGTTAGCAGGAGGGCTGATTTTGGTTTTAGACCTATTTTGCTCTGGGATTTCCTCTCCCTGGAGTTACACCCTGTCAGAGAGTTAAAGGAACACTGTGGCCAGACTGAAATGGGCACGAGTCAATTTATCCAAGGATATGGAGTTTTTAGTTCTCCTCAGACCCTCGGCTGACAGCCAGATGTCTGCAGCTGTCTGTCACCTCCTGACCTGCTCCCCCTCCAGCTTTCCCTTTTCCTAGCATGAAAGAGGCATGAAATTAACCCTGAGTGAAGATGGTACTTTGACGTCTTCTTGTCTTCTTGGTCTGTTGGCTTTCTGAATAAAGTTGCATTCCTTGTCCCAATACCTCGTCTCTCAACTTACTGACAGGTGGTACAGCCAGTGGCATGAACTTGGACTCAGTAACACTCTCTGCCTAGCCTGGTTGTAGTGAAGAATAGACAAGTAGTATCTGCAAAGTTGCCTAGTAGGGCACCTAGTGGGAGGCCACAGTAACCTCCCACTGGAATTCCAGTGGCTGGAATTTCATTCCCTGGAATTCCATTGCCATGATTGATCTCATTTCTCCCTGTTGACAGATGAGAAATAGCTCTGCAAATTGGGTGATTTGCCTGAGACAACATGACAGATCAGTTAGTATGACTCTCTCTGCAGCCAGTTACAGGCATGGGAGACAGAGGGGTTCCCTGTTTGGGGTCCCCTTAGGAGAAAGGCTTCTGACATGAAGCGGCAGGTTGTGCAGTGAGCTGCGTTCTGCATCCTGCTGTGTGACCTTGAGCATGTTTCTAATCTCAGAGCTGCAGTCTCCCTATTTGGAAAAAGATCCACAGTGACAGCCATTATTTGTTGGGCGCCTAGTGTGTGCTGCAGACCACACTGCCTAGTTACAATCCTGATTTATTTAGTCCCCTCAAAACCCCTGAGAGATAAATATATAAGCCAGAGATGAGAACACCGAGGTCAAATAGATTAAACAATTCACCTAAGGTCAGGAAAGATCCAGATCCGGAACTGAACCCCAGAATCATTTGACTCTCCTTTCCTTATTAAAATTGAGCAAATGGTACACTTTACATACGAGCAGTTTATTGTAAGTCAGTTATACCTCAATAAAACATTTTTTAAAGCAACATCCAGAATTAGATATTAAAGTTGAAGAGAGGAACCACAGAAAGTAATTATATTCACAGGAATTATATATATATGTGCTGAAATTCATCCGGCCATACACTTAAGATTTGAGAATTTTATTGTTTATCAAATATGCCTAGATGAAGTAGTGCTGCATTTTTTTTTTTTAAAGTAATTAGACCTAAAGTCATAATTCTCAAATATCACCTGGATCTCTTACTGGCAGAAAAATAGCACTAGACTGTAACCAAAATAAATCATTCTCTCAACTCCTGTTCACCCTGAGAAAAAGGCTTTTTTTTTTCTTATTATAAAAGCAATACATGTCCATTGTAGGAAAATTAGAAAATACAGATAAGCAAACATACAAAAACAGTAGACAACCTTGGTATCTACATTCAGATATAATATGATTTATTTTTCAATGCCTATCTGTTTATATAGATGTATATATATATAATGCTGTAACACGGGGGTAGTTTCAAAAAATGGGATCTTATCTTACCAATTCCTTTAGGATCTACTCTAAATACATAGACATATACCATGAAAGGCTTGCTATACTGTTACAGAAACCCGGAAACCCTGGACTGGATTGCTGATGGAAGAACCAAGTGGCACTCGGAGGTCTTGGAGGGTGGAGGTTTATTTCACACATGTGGGCTCAGAGAGAGTGATCTCCAAAGGTCTGAGCCCTGTGTACAGCAGGGCCATGCCCTTTATACTTTTACTACAAAGCTAAGGGGGGAGTCAGCATCCAGGAACTGTTGCAGTAGGAGCTATTAGGTGTTGTATTCAGGATGCTAGTTATATTTTAATCCATTTCTGTAAAGGTTACCTGGATACTGTATTATAAACTAATGGGCTTCCATAACTGTGATTAACAAGCTTTTCCATACCACTGAGTCCCAGTGGGGGAGGGGGGAATGCACTGTTACATTGTTTGAATCCCAAGCACCCAAGCACCTTATGAATCCTCTATATTTCTGATGCCTCAATAGAATCCCTGTTTCCTTGGCTTTCTTGGCTTCCTACCACACCTGCCAAGAGGGGGAGGGATTTGAGAACTTTCTGAGTATTTTCTCATCACTACCAGTAAATGGTCATCTAAAATAAGTTTTAAAATTAAGTCCCATGGTGCCTAGGGGTTCTTTGGAAGTGTCTCAGATGTGTGTGTGTGTGGGGGGGGTCTGGGGGGTGGTAAGGAGAACAAGCAGGTATAGGTCTGAATTTTACTCAACAGAGCTGCTTTTTCATTATTTGTTCGAGTATTCATTTCCCATGTAAGATTGCTTTTGAGAAGGAATTCCATTGCCAGAAAC
The DNA here is from genome assembly GCF_030020395.1 of Manis pentadactyla. Taxonomy (NCBI): domain Eukaryota; kingdom Metazoa; phylum Chordata; class Mammalia; order Pholidota; family Manidae; genus Manis; species Manis pentadactyla. The sequence goes on from NC_080022.1 coordinate 148,951,536, forward strand.
AATTTTAAAAGATGAATTCATGATCTGTAACATCTTATGTATTTCTGCGTAATTTCTTTTCAAAATGAAAATAGCTTTACTGGTTTATAATGATAAAGGTAAACACCTACACATTTTCCAAGGGTCAAACATTCAAAAATATAGACATAAAAAATTGAAAGTCATCCATTCATTTCAAGAACCTTTACAGACATTTTGGAGTGTATGTGCGTATCAAAATATACTGTACATACGTCATGTCCTGTCCTTTTCCCTTAACACAGCCTATTTTCCCATGTCACTTGTTGGCTTTTACAAGCATGGTTCTTGACTGCTTACAATTTATGTTCTGTTATTAGGTTTATTAATAGAAAAAGAAAGGCTTACAAGTTAAAGCTTAAGGAGAATTGGGTTTTCATTTTTAAAATGTGGAATTTTAACACATTGAATGTCCATATAAATGGTGCAAATACAAACTCCCCCAGGCTCCGGAAGTCCCAGGTTGGCAGATCATCATGACTAAAAGAGCCTCCCACCTTTTCTACTGAAATGCAGTGAATGGCAAAGGATATTATGCTCAAGAATCCCCAAAGGTCTGGGGGGAGGAAATAGTTCTGGTGGCCTCATCCAGACCCAAAAGGGTTTTGACTTCTTCTGTTGTTTTTCTTTAAATTTAATTAGCTGCATATCCCATGATTGGCTAACTAGTCTCTTCTTACACATTTAGTTTGTTTCAACTCTGTGTAATTGTAGCAGCACTGAAATGAATTTTCCTTTCCATACGTCTCTGACTGCATCTCTGATGACTTCCTTAGGAATAAATCCTAGAAGTGGAATTTTCTGGTCACTCAGTGTAGGTATTTTATGACTTTTTATGCATATTGCCAACTTATCTTTCATAAAGAAAGTACTAATTTAGAATCCAATCACTTTGTAGAATACATACTTCTATAGTGTGGGGAAGGGAATTTTTCCTCTACGCTTTAAGGTTCTTCTTGCTGGTGTAAAAATCAGATTGATGTTAGGCAGCATAGAGAATATAGTCAATAATGTTGTAGTATCTTTCTATGTTAACAGATAGTAGCTACACTAGTTGGGGTGAGCATTTAATAATGTATGTAACTGTAAAATCACTCTGTTGTATACTTGAAACCAATATAATATTGTATATCAACTACACTTCAATAAAAAATTGACACAAAACAGATTAACAGGAGAAAATCAAATTTAGTTTCATACATATGGGAACCCCACATACATGAGAGGTTCAAAGGCAGAAAAGTAAAGTGCGTTATCTATGCCATCCTGAGCTAAAGAATCAGGTAAGGGCCTGGGGCTCAGAGGGGAGGTGGGCAATGCACTGAGCAGTAGGATGTTTGCCCCACCATACAGGTACATCACTCAGATAAAATGTGTTTCTAGTATTAACTCCTATTTTGTGAAAGACTCCAATTTAGATTCTTCTAGAGAGTTGAGGGATAGGCACAGGTCTCTCTTAAGCCTATAGGGTCTCGACTGCCTTTAACTCAAAATAGTCCACATGCCAGTGAGGTACATCTTGGGGAAGCCTGTTCTGACCCACTTCAATACATTGTATATACTTCTATTTGAGTGAAGTTATTTTGTTATTATTATTTAGAAAGAGCTCTTTATATCTAAAGATGTCAATCCTTTGCCATTGTAAGTGATCTTTCTTTCAAATTATATTTTCTAATTTTATAAATTACATTGTATGTATAATGCTTTGCCTGTAGTTTTTTCATCTCTTTTTACACTGAGAAAAGTTTCCCTCATCCCTTATTACCAAGGTCACCACCTAGCCTCACCTTGCATTTTCCTCTTACTGCTTTATGATTTCATGTTTATATAAATATTTTTATGTAAGCAAACAAAAGTTTAAAGACACACAATATATGTATACTTTGAATTCATCTGTACTTGATTTTAGTAATGGTTTAAGGAAGGTATTAATTTTTTTCCCATCTAACTAGTTAAAATTATTTCTAATAATTCTCCTTTTCCTTGCTAATCCAAAATACCATCTAGATCATATAATTAATTCTTTTATATGCCAAAGTATATTTCTTGGAACATGTTTAACATGTTCCATTGATCTCTGTTCCTAGACTTGGGCCAATACCATACTTTTTGCATTCTTGTAACTTTACAATGTGTTTCAGTATCTGTTTTCTTCTATTTTCCTTTAGTCACTCTTATGAGGAGTTCTAACATGTTTTTAATTTTTTTATTGAAGTACAACATACATATGAAGAGTGCTTATGTCATAGTGAATGGCCCAGTAAATTTTCACAAAACTGACCAACTACATCTACCCAGTTAGCGGGTAGGTCAAGAAACAGAATATTACCATCACCCAGAAGCACCACAGACCATCAGGCTCTCTTCCAGCTACTGTGCACTCTCAGAGTGACCATGTTGACTTTGATCGATACTGGTTTGCTTGTTGTTGAACTTTATATGGGAAGAATCATATTGCCTGTCCTTTTGCATCTGTCATCTTCCACTCCAATCTGTGTTGGTGAGATTCACCCATCCATGTTGTTGAATACAGTTTTAAATTGTTCATCCCTATTGTTGTATAATATTTCTTTGTGTGAATACATGTTAATATATATAAATAAATACAGCATGATGTTTTTATTTATTCTACTGCTGATAGATGTTTGAGTCATTTCCAAGTTTGGATCTATTACAAATAACGCTGGTATAAATATGTTAGAACTGTATGTGAACACATGTGCACAGTTCATTGGTGTGTGGACATAATATATGCAGTTCTGTTCTGCGTATTCCTGGGAGTGGAATTACCAGTTCATAGACTAAGAGTATGTTCGGTTTTTGTAGATACTGACAGGTAGTCTTCCAGAGCAGTTGTAGTAACTTACAATCCTATCAGCAGTGTATCAGAGTTCCAGGTACCCACATTCTTCCCAGCACTTAGTATTTCCTATCTTATTTCTTTAGCCATTCTGGTGTGAGTGGCATCAAGGTATGATCTCCATTTCCATGATAACTTATGAGGCTGAACACATTTTTGGAAGCTTTATTGGTCATTTGTCTAGCCATTCTAGTTAACTGGGTCTTCCAGTCTTTTGCCTTCTTTTTAATGGGTTGCTTTTTTTTAAAAAAAAAAAACTGCTTTGTAAGAGTTCTGCATATACTTGGGATTTATGTTCATTGTTACGCACGTATATTGCAAGTATCATCTTTGACCCCTTTAGGTGGCCTTTCCACTCTTGTAACTGTGCCCTTTGATGAATCCCTAAAATATTAATGTAATCTAATGCTTCCTTTTTTCTTTTACAGTTAGCACTTTTTGTAACATGTTTAAGAAATCTTTGCCTCACTAACATGCTTTCTTATATAGAATCTTAATGATTTTAACCTTCATATTTAGATATGCAATTTGTCTGAAATTGATTTTTTGTGTGTAATGTGAGGTAGAAGGGACAAAATACACTTTTTCATATGGATATTGACCCAGAACCATATGAAAATAACTGTCTTCTCTCCACTCATGGAGATGCACACTACACACAAGACTAAAACATAGCAATGAGAATCATTTCATACTCTAGTCAACAATATGGACGAATCTCACAAACATGGAGTTGAGTGGAAGAAGACAGGCACAAAAGCACAGGCAATATGATTCTTTGCAACCATCTATGTGTAGGACTGTTTGTGATCCCTCTGGTTTGTTCCACTCATCAGATCATCTATTCTTGTGCAAATACAACATCTTAATTATTAAAACTTCAAAATATGTCTTACTATCTTACTTAATCAACCTTTTAGTTTTGTTTTCTAAGATGGGCTTAGAGAAGGCACTAGGTCCTTTACATTTTCTTACGTATTTTAGTATCGGATTATCAATTACCACACAAATACCTGCTGGGACTTAATTTAATATAGCTCTTGTTTGCTTTCCATCTTCCAAGTGTACTTCATTCTGTCAAGATTTTTAAAATTCCCTTTGGAGTTTTGACTGGGATTTTATTAATCTCATAATTTAATTTGTGATATATTGAATTCTTTTTGGTTATTTCATGGATATGAATATAGATTTCCACACCAGGCTAACAACAGCTATTGAAGTTTCTGTTATATAATTCTTTATTTTCTGCATAATTTTATGGCAGCCAATCATCAAATAGCATTTAATATGTGTTTCTTGAATAGACCTCATAAACTCTTTTTATAAATTCTTATAAAATGACATCGAATGGTTTTCCCAAATATTCTGGGGTGGATGCTCCTTGGTTTCTGACTTAAATCATTTGAATAAACCATTCAAGTATTTATTAGGTCACCTGACAAAGCCACCTGTCTAGTCTTAAATAGGTATTGACACACACAATATGTTGTGCTGTCTGTTCAGTTTTCAGGCATCTTCTTTTTCCCTAGGGAGTTTGCAGTCCAGTAAAGACAGTGAACAACAAAACCAACACTCTAAAATGTCCTCTCTTCAGTGCTAGAGCTTTAGAGCACAGGAGTGATTAATTCTAGCCGAGAAACCACAGCGAAGCTGGTAAATCCTAGTGAAGCTGACAGCTGAGTGGGTCTTGAAGCATGAAGAGGAGTTCTGTAGACTTAGTAGAGTCCAGGAGTCTGGGAGAGGATAGGGAGCATTCTGGGTGAGAGGGGGAAAAAAAAGACATGAAAGCATGGAAATTCATTCCTTATCTAAGAGACATGAGTGGTCCAGTATGGCTAAGGCATAGGTGAAGCTGGACCTATACAGTAACATCAGACTAAGAATGGCTTCTTAATATATGCCAGGGATATTTTTTACTTTATTACTTAAGATGGTGGGTATAAGAGTGTGTCATGATCAGATCTGTGTTTGAAAAATGTTGCTCTAAGAGCACTGAGGAGGGTGGACTACAGCATGCAGAGGTCATTGGGAGGGCACTACAAACACTCTGGGCAAAGACAATGGAAATGCCATAGTGATTGTAGGTTACTGCAGAGATGAAACCAGTGGCTTGGTGGCTGACTGGGTGCGTGTAAGCAGGGGAAGGGCATCCAAGGTGTCTGGGTGCAGGTTATGGGATGTCACTGTGCTGAGCTCCAGATTGTTCACTTGGATCATTGGGTTGAATAGAGCAGCTATTCTGAAAGTATGCCAAGAGGTGCCTCTGATGGGCAGCTGTGTGAAAAGGGACAGCAAAATGCCTGTGGGCCTGTTTTATTCTTTTCCTTAGAATAAGCACCTTTGCCACGTGATTTCATTTTACAGGATTTGTAGCTTCTTTTGTCGCCTGTGCATCGGTATATTTACTGCTGCTCTCCTGGGAAGAGTGAAGACAGGTTATTTCAGAACCACAAACCCAAACCAAAACCATTCCCTCCCTATTCCTGCTTTGCAAGTAGATTAGTTTGTCAGCTCAGATTGGCAAGGAATCTTCAATCATGGAACACAAACTGCTCATTTGGTAGATGAGAAGCCCAAGTCCCAGCGAGGAAGGGTGCTGGGCAGTAATCAACGGGTCTACCCGGAAGTGGTAGGAGGCAGTAGATCAGCATGATTAAAAGAAAGGAATCAGACGCATCTGGGCTCTGCCTTGTACCAGCTTCTGGGGAAGGTTAGGTAGCTTTCTTCAAGCCCCGGTTCACTCCAGGGCAAAACGGAGATGTTGTGATAATTCACTGGAGACTTTGCTCATTCCCAGTGATGTCCCACCTACTGCTCAATGCCTGTCAGTGATGAAGAAGATGAATATGGTGGTGGTGATGACGACGTAACTGAAGGAGCATGGCTTTTGGCATCTGAACACTTGAGTTAAAATGTCTATTATAGTTGTTGGACCGTATTAAAATGTTCTAACCTCTATACCAATCAATCTAATTATATGTAAAACAGAGAAAATAATTTCCATTTTGCACTATCTTGAGAATGAAATAAAATACGTATATTTAAATTACCTAGCAAAAACAAGAAATGTTTGTTTGCTATCCCTGAACCCAGCTTCTTTCTTCACCCCCTTCTCCTTCTCTTTCCCTCTCCTCTTCCTCTTCCTCCTTCTCTAATACTGATCTGATTTTTTATTTGATGCTGTATCATCACTGTGGATCCGTTGTCTGTGAAGGTGGAAATATGTATTGCCGTCGTGGCTCGTAAGGCTCTCTGCCCTCTCATTTCCACAGATGGGGATTGATTCCCCACAGAGTCTGTCTGTCCTGTAGCTTGTGGAAGACTCCAGATAATGTCACTCCTCTCAGAGCTTCCCTGGATGTTAATTTCAGAACAAAGACACTTACTCTTAGGAAATTGTCCTCCCACCAGAGATGGGGTGTATGTAGGGTCTCCCACCAGGTTCTCTCATCTCCATCAGATAGTATTCAGTAAATATAATGAATACTTTGTTGTTCTGAGGCTTTTGGCAGTTTTCTGGCTTCAGTAATTAAAACATTTTATCTTTTCGGCTGTTTTTGGTGAAGCTCCAGGAATGGAACAAAAATCTTCTAAATCTCCTCTGTTGAACCAGGTTCGTTCCCCTCATGTCAGGAGGAAGAAAAAGTAATGAGCTACATATTCGGGCATCTTTTGTAAAAGCATCAGTCGCCCAGCTCTACAGCGGACAAACCAGCTTGACAGCTCGTGGTGGCTGAACACGACTGAGAATCAGGCCAGGGACTGTCACCCGAGGAGGATGAAAAGGTCAGGAACCAATAATGCAATGTCCCTGTGACTGATTGAAGTGCACCATGGAGCTGACAAGTACCAGCCCAGGGGGTCCACCATTTCTGGAACTACAGCACCCCATCTGTTTGCTTTTATGCCTTGGTATCCCCAAACTCAATTCCTCCGAATGCTGGAGAGCACGTATTGACTGCCTTGGTGAAAATGAATATGTTCGAGAATTCAAAAGGAAAAGAGTTGAAGATATCCAAGTGGGTTACAAAATCAGAGGTGGGAAAGCACACGCGAGAGACAGCTAGGGTCACAGGACTCATTTCAGGTTCCGCAGATGATGCATGCAAACAGCACCGGGGTCAGCAGAGGGAGGAAGGAGAATGGGTGCAGGAGGGATACAAACATGCTTGTACATTTTTTCTTATAGTGAAACAAAACAAAACAAGGAAGGAGCAAAAGAATAAAGGAAAGAGGAAAGAAGAGACATCAAAGCTCATATCTTCATTTTGTTTCCAAATGGATTCCATTAGACTCAATATGTCATCCTAAGTGCACTGGAATATAGCTGTGGATTTAGATAACTCTCTCCTCCCCTTCTGACATTTATTATGACTGCAAAAGTTCTGTGTGTGGTGGATAAATAATGCATTCTCTCAGCCAAGAAAAAAGAGCCAAGGAAACAGTGCAGAATAAACAATATGAAATAAATAAACAATATAAATAAACAAGAAATCCTTTCTGTACTGTATTTTCTTTCTTTGATTTTTTTTTTTTTTTACTCCTGACTTACTCCTCCCTCCATCCCCTCACCCTTTCCTCTCTTCCCATCAATTAGGACCCAAAACCTGGAAGCAGAGTGGTAGAGACCATAGGTTTGGGGGTCATACTTCCATTTAAAAAATATATATAGTGCTCTGATATATCAATTGTGTGATGCTGGGCAAATCTCCTCTTCTCTGTCCACCTTGGCCTTCTCTGTAAAATGAGGAAACCTGTCTCGGTATGCTCTGTCTCAGAGGGTTTGGGAAGATAATAAATGAAGGTATATGCAAATGAACCTTCCAACTGCACCCTGGGACCGACAGAAGAGAGGTCTGTCCTCTGGGCCTCAGACATCAGGGGAAAGTTACCGGTAGAAGGGCCTTCTCACCAAGCCTAGAATTATCTTGAAAGGGGTGGTTGAGGGCCCGGACATCCAGTCTTGGCTTTGGACCATCCAGGCTAACTTCTGGGGCATCAAAGTGAACAAAAGTCTTTGCAATACCTTTGGAGTGGAAAGCTTGGGTTTCTCATCAGGTATAGAAGCTGGAACCCTCTGTTTCTTACACTTATAACAGAAACAGATGAAGAGACAGAACTAACTCTAAGCTCAAGCTAATTTCAAAGTTGGGTTTTACCCGGGATAATCTGTAGTCTGCAAGTGATTGTTTGTTTCTTACTCCTGCTTCTGTACTGCTTAGGTGTGGGGACAATGGCTCTTTTCCAGTGGGTGGTTTGACCAAGACCCTACAGTTTAAATGTATGATAAGGGAGTCTGGGGGTGACACACAGGGCAGGAGGAGGCACATCTAGTCTTAAGGAAAACTTGGAAGGCAGCATCCTTGCAGTGTCCTTCCAAGACTTAGGCCCTGCTTCTCTGGGGGCATTTCTGAAGCTTTTTGGGTACATTTTTTTTTTAGCTCCCTGTGCCTTTTCACTGTGTCCTTAAAGATGCCAAATCTCGGAGATGGAAACAATCTCCACAGAAGAAGAACAGAGGTCCAAGAAAAGGAGTGAGTTGCTCCAGGACTGGGGCCTGCTCTTCTGCCCCATCCCATGACCTGCTCCCCTTCCTCTCCGTCTTTGCTCCCATTTCAGTGTTGTCATTTTCAATGCTTCTGCTCTCTTTGTGATTCCCCATCTTCCCCCTAGACTTCCCTGTGCCACCTGTAACTAGTCCTCAGAGCCTCGATTCCCTCTAACGGTGACAGGTCTAGGTAGAAAGGCAATGAGCCTGCCTGGTACATAAGACTGTTCTTCATGGATGAGATTATTCCAATTTACCTGGGTGCTGGTCCCCCTACAGCTGCTCTTTAGATCTGTGGAAAGATGAGTGGGTATCAAGCTGGAAAATGGGAACTGACAAGCTCTGTGTATGGGACCTGGGACAGGGCTGGGGTGGAAATGTGGTCACCAGCCTGCTGGTTTGATGATATTGAGATCCTTGGGGCTGTTCCTATGACCCAGAGAAACCCTTGGCTCCTGACGCAATGGGTAATTGGAGAAATTGCTCAGGGGTTGCTTGAGAAAGTTCTAGAATCGGCTTCTACCATTCTCACTTCCTATTGGATGGATCCTTGCCATTTCCATGGCAACTGGGAAGCTTCTTGGGTTTCACTGAACCATTGCCTGGGAAGATACAGGAGGATGACTGGGTGGGGTGGGAAGATATGAGGCTGACATGTGTATATCTTCCTACTGTATCCTTACCTCAGGCTCTGACAGCTATCCCCAAAAGCAGGTGCAGGAATATAAGAATCTTTATCATTTTGTGACCTCAAAGCACCAGGTGCCAATCCTGAGAGTCACAAACATGCCTCAGGTGACCAGACATTTGCCTTGGGTGCATCCTGTGGCTCACCTTCCTTGACTACCTGAAAGGCTGCCCCCTCTCTGCCCAAAATTTTTTTTTCCTTTTTCTTCCTTTCGCTTCTGCCCCAAGTCTCTGGCAGAGACCAATCTTAGTGCCAGAGTGAGCGAAAAGGCAAACTTTTCTCTTGCTGGGGGCTGGATGGTGTGGGGGGAGGGAGAAATGGAGCACATAGATTAAGAGCAGTGTCTGTTTTCCAACCAGTGAACCTGAGCTTCAGTTTCATCATCAGTAAAATGGAGATGATAATAGTTCCTCCTTCTTAAGGCTGCCATGAGGACTAAATGAGTTCCTATATGCGTGGCACTTGGAGCAGTGCCTGATGTAGATGGTCCTGTATAAGTGGGGTGACCTTAGAGTCACATGCGTCTAGGACCAGCTTATGTTACGTTATATCCCAACATCATATAAACAGTGCCCCTTGCCATTTCAAAATATCCGGGGTTCGATACTGAATATGGTTACCCCATGTATCGTCTTCACTGGTTCACCTTGGGCAGTGATCCGGCATTCTGAGGATATTACAGGCTAAGGAGTGAGACAGGCAAGAGGGGCTCTAGAGCATCTCCAATGAACCTGTTCAAGGTACCCTACCCTCATCTGCGGAGATGATGAAAACCCTGAAACACTGAAGTTTTGCTCCTCCCCACCTTCCCCCACCTCCCTGGTGAAAAACGCCAAGAACCCATAGGGGTGTGGCCCCACTGGGGTCCCACCAGGGGTGCACACTGAGTAAGCAAGTTTTGAGAGCCCAGCTCTGGGAACTGCTTTCTGCTCTGCCTTAAGCCGGATCACTGGGGTCAGGGTGGCAGGATCGTCAAGGCAGCTGGCAGAAACATGTGTGCCCAGATAACAGCAAAGTATCTACAGACGACTGACCTTCTTCCCTGGTGGAAGGGCTGGGTCAGTCTTGGCAGAGCATTTCCACAGGGACCGTGCACCTTTATGTGGCCCGAGTGGCAGGCTGAGAGCTCTCACTGGAGTCTGGGCCCTGGGCTCCTCTTCCTCACCAAGTCCCTGAGGTCCTTGCGTACCTGAGACCAGTGTCTGTCTGTCATCTATCTATCCCATCATCCTTAGAAATACTGTTTGTCATTCTGATACCTTGGACCCTGCAGTCAAACTCCAGCTTCCCCATTCACCAGCGACATCACTTTGGGCAAGTCCCTTGTCTTCTCTGGGCCTTGGCTTCCACCTCTGTAAAGTGAGAGTGATGCTGGACCCTCCCTGTAGGGCTGTGACGATTAAAGGGCAGTCACATAGTGCTCACATGGAGCGCTATAGTAACTACTGCTGTCCTTAGCATGTTATTGCCTTACCAAAGGGGCTTCTGATCTCTTTATCCCCTCCCTTTGGTTGTCTTAATATTATTTTTAATTAAATGAAATCTAGTCACACGGTGTCAGAAAGAATATCCTGGCCTGTTAAGGCACCACCACCATTTGTATTCCCTACTTTACTACCTACATGGGCAGCCCAGGGAAACAGACTTGGTATAGAAGGCGGGGCAGGGAAAGCCTTATTCCTGTCTGGCTCTTGGAGGAAGTGTTAAGAATTGAACAGATTTTGGAATTACAGATCGTGGATTGAATTCTGGATCTTCTGATTTTAACCATGTGCCTTTGGGTAAAATATCTAACTACTTTGAGCCTCAGTTTACAGAAGTATAAAACAGAGAAAAATGGCATGGTTGGTGTGAGGGTTAGTGGTACACAAGCTCCTGGTACACTCACTGGCCAGCAGGAGGGGTTCTGAACATGCGGATTCCTTGTCCCTTCCTGTTACTAGGCTGTAATATCCTTGCTGGGAGGGAGGCTGTGTTTGTTCAGCAACAGATCTCCCGGGTCTCAGCCGGCACCTGTAACTAAGCAAGCATCAGTAAATGATTGTTAAGGGAATGCAGAATGAATAGTTTTGTCTCTCATTACCTACCTCCTTATACACAAACAGATTAACTTCCTGCTTCCTGAATCATGGCAAATCACTGCTGGAGATGAAGGCTTTGAGGACTTAATGATTTCTGAAAACTATATTCAAGGTTAAATTATGAGTAAAGCCAGGACTCCAAACTGCTAGAAGCAATTTCCTCATGTTTCAACAGTTGCTCAGCCTCATCTGCCTTATTTATTCAAAGCCTACTCACCCTTCCCCCTCCTGTTCTCCCGCATTTGGAGTGTGTACATCATGGCAGCACTTTGCTGGATTTCCCCGAAAGGAAGCAGCAGCATAGAATACAGTTCAAGGCCGAAGTGTCTCAGGCCTTGAGTTTCAAAGTGAATTAACGGGAAGGTATGTAGGGGGCAGGGTGGGGGGCAGGGGAAGCAGAGTGTGTCCTTGGCATCAATCCCTTTATTCCTACAGTGCACGTTTATTCATGGGAAGTGAGGGGTGGGAGGGGGAGACTGATTTAGAAACTGGCCCTTGGTCCAGGTCTACCCACAGCCTAGCTATAGCTCAGGAGCCTTCTTCCCCTTGCAGGGAGGCTAGGAAGGGCTGTCTCCTGGTGGGGTGGCAGTGGTGGGGGTGACAGTGGTAGAGGTGACAGTGGATGTGGCTTAAATGGTGTAGGGGTGCTCGGGGAGGCTGCTCCCTGTATGTGCCTCTGTGGCCATCTTTTTCTTATGTTTCCTGGGCACCTAGGATTTCTCTGTCTTCCATAAGCCATTCCTGATGAGGTGGGATTTGGTCCATTAATAGAGACATAATTATTCCTTGAGTGATCTGGGAGGGTTACCTGACATCTGCCTGGATTGGAAGCTCCTCAAGGCAGTGCTTTATTTTGGTTTGTATTTCCGAGAACCAAGGCTGGGCCCCTGGTCACATACAACTGCCACTGTTCAGGGGAAACACTTGGAGCAGACCTTCTCCGTGGGAGGCACCCATGTTCCTGTGGGAAGGTGGCAACAGGACCTGTGTGTGCTGTTGGAGGACGCACTGAGACTCAGCAGAACCTTCTCTCTCCTTGGGCAGGGACCTGAAATGGTGTGGCCTGGTCTGCAAAGGGATCCCGTAGGCCCACAGGGTGGAGTGGGGCCAAGATGGTGACCCTGATCCTAAAGGCATGTGATGAGGGACATCAGCAGGATGCAGTGATGGCCCTCACCAAGCTCACAGGCTGGAGAGGAAGGGCCATGTGGACTGGTCGTGAAGACCTGGTTGAAGCCCAGTGTGTGAAAGAGTCTGGAAGCTTCTTAGCTCCTGACTCCCCTGACACGGTGTACAGACCTAGGGACAGTGGCTAAGCATGTGTGCTTGTGAACTGCTAGAACTGTAACCTTGGACTAAGCACAGCTTCCCTACTGCAGCCTGCACAGTGATCCAGGTCAGCACTGAGCCGCAGGATGTGCAGGAGACCGTTCTTCAGCACTGCCCTCTTGTGGTGAGGAGGAACAATTGCACTTGCAGTCTGAGGACTGCACTGATACTCAACCCACTGACAAGGACCTGCAATTTTTGGGTAAGCAGTGGGAATGTGGCAGGGAAGATAAAGTAACATCAAGAGGGAGGAAGATTCTGGACTTCATCCTGATTAGGATAGATGGCTCAAGTGACTCATTTCACAAGAACAAAAAAAACATGTGACTGTAAGTGTACCCCAAAATGGCAAAATAGGTCATACCAGTTACAAAACTTACATAGTGCACAGCACTTTGCATTTAGTTGGATTTCAGGACATGTTTGTTGAATGAAGAGTGAATGAGTGGACAAGGAAATGGAATGAACACTCATTGAAACTCACACTGTAAGAGAAACCAGATACTTCTCCAAGTTATTCCTCACAATCTGGTAAATATTGTCTCTTCATTTCATAGATGAGCCATTCAAGGGCCCACATACAGTAACAAATGATGGAAGCAGTATTTGAACCCAGAGCTGACTCCCAAAGCCATGCTGTCCTTGGCCAGAGGGGATGCTGCATGGGGACCTGGGGCAGCCTCAGGCACTGAGTGGTAAACGGGATTGTTGGGATGTGAGTAGAATTAACGCAGGCTTGTGATTGGTGAAACCAACTTCACAGAAACACAGTCAAGAAAAACCTGTACAAAGTGAGAAATTCTGGTTTTCCCCTGACAGTTATGATCTGGCATGAGGATCATGGTGCAGAAAACTCCAGCAGAACTACGGCAATAGGACCCGTGAAGGGTGAGAAGCGAGAAGGTAATAAAGGAAAGAAAGCAAGTCAAAAGATGTATGGACTGAGAGCCAGGAAAAACAAATCAGGCAGGTGGGTGGCTGGGGAAAGCAGATAGGAAAAGAAAAACCTTTCGCAAAAGCAGGATACATTTATATTATTCAGCATAATCATTAGGTGCATCTGGGTGATTCTGTAAGGAGATCTGCCAAAATCGCATGAGGTTAATTATTTTGACCCGCATTTCCTGCTTTCACACTTGACTGAAGGCATCCTGGACTGGAAAAAACACCACTGCCCTCAATAATGTGTCAACAGCAACTAATGACCTCTCCAGAGTGTAACTCAGGTTGCTAGAGTACAACTGTAACTCTAGAAGCAAATTGGCTTTGCAGTAATGGCTTCCACCTAATTGCCAGTGTCTTCAGGTCCACATTGGCCGGAAACACAAGGAATGCAGTTGTTAATGCTTGTTTTTTTCTTTTCTTTTCTTTTCTTTTCTTTTTAAAGGGCTTGTGGTCTGTCTTGCAATATCAAAGAATATATGACTGTAGGAAGCTCATTTGTGCAGAAACACTTCTTACACTGGGCCTGAGGGAGGCAGCCATGATTGCCTTGTGTACATTGTATCTAAGAGCCTGGCACATGGGAGTAAATCAGGGAATATTTGAATAAAAGGGCATATAGGTACTGAAGACTTGTTTCTTTGTTCTTGTTGTTTTTCTAAATTGTTTGAGCCTTACTGATGTATCGAGCTCTTTGCTAGCCTTTGAGGATATAATGCCCAACAGGCCATGTTCTCAATCCTCAAAATGCTTATAGTTAGTGGGACAATTCTCCTGTTTGGGAGGGAGGTGGGCAATAATATAACAAGGCATTCAGACATTATAGGCCATTTTTTGTTACTTCTTAAAGAAATTCTTCACCTCCAGTTGGATATCTCTGTTTACACAGAAGACTACAAGACCCAGGGACATTTTCGGAAAAATTAAGAAGCAAAATGGAGTTTTTAAAGGTTCAATTCATTAATGCAACAAGTACTGATTGATTCTCTACCATGTGTTAGGAGCTGGTTTTGGTGCTAGGAAACTGGTGGAATAAGGCGGCCCCAAGTCCTTGTCTTCCAGGAGCTCATATTCTAGGTAGGGAGGCAGACAACACAAGAGAGAAATGATATCAGAAATATCAGGGACGTTACATTGTGACAGGGGCAGGACATTGAAAGGATGTTAGATTTTACTCAGACATGGGGTATGTGATCATTTTTCTCCATGCCTCTCTCATTTCCTGTTCAGACAAACAGACCCCTCAACCCTTCTCCATTTCTCCACGCACATTTAACACCCGTTAGGAGATATCTGACATATGCACACCCACCCACTAATCCCAATGCACGAAAACCATAAACAACTGAGTTAACTTCCATGCTGTTCTGATGCCTTACCTGTCAGATGAGCTCACAATACTCTAGGGCTGTTATATGTCAAGAGAAAATGGATGTGAAAACAGCTGAAAGCTGGTGAGATTGATCACTGTTTCTTCTGGAAGAAAAATAAAGATTCTTTTATGAGGCTCTTTTGGGGCTTAAGGAGACATAGGTTTAAAGTGCAGATTTTTGTGCTGTGGTGTTCCCACAGAGGGGAGATCAAAATCACTGCACTTGTGGGGTAGGGAGGACCTTCCGGCAGATGCAAATGACCCTATCAGTGTCCCCACCCATCTCAGCAGGAAGGCCTTGAACCCCCTGTGAGAGTCCCATCTGGTCCACGGGACCTCCCTGGATGCTCGCTTATGAATATTGACATTGCCTGCTTATCTGCCCTCCTGTTTGAACCCTGGTTCACGGCTGCACATTTCCCATTTGGCATGGGGATAGGGGCGGTGGCATGGGGACCAAAGAAAGATCACAAGTCCACAGGGTGTGGCTCCCTGTCACCTGGGTCTCCTTTTGACAACAGTATTAATAATAATGATGCTGCTAATAAAGACAGCTATAGTTGCTGAGCTTTTCTGATACTTACATTAGCACTTTATATGCTGTGACTCATCAGATCCTGCCATCACCCTTAAGAATTGGGAACCTTCACTATCCCCATTTTATAGATGAGCAAACTAAGGTTAAATAGCATGCTTCAGAGAAACAGCGCAAGTGTGTGCTGGGATCAGGACTTAAACTCACAGCCATCTGACACCAGCACTCCATCCTTCACCCCAGAAGCCCACGGCCTCATGAGGGACACGGTCAGCAGCATGATCCAGGGACCTGGACTCTTATCGGAAGCACATTTCCACACCTGTAGTGGGGCCGTGGGCAATTTACTTAACCTCATTAAGCCTTAGTCTCTTGTCTGTAGAATGGGCAGGATAACCTCACAGGACAAAGTGAGAAGCCAGCTCCCAATGACTGTTGATTCCTTTTCCTCCATGAAAACCCAATCTGTACATTAGAAGGACTTCTTGGACATTTCAATGCCATGTACCATTATAGGCCACAGTTCAGAGCCCTCTATGCAGTATGCACAGACCCTGATCCTGCCCACTGCCTGGGTACAATTGTTCGTTCGCAAACTGCCCCCACCCCCACCTCTAACATGGAGGGCAGATGTATATGCGTCCAAAGAGGCTGACCACTCCAGATCAGTAGGTGGTAGTTTTAATAAGCAAGGGCACTTAACTTCGGTGACAGCGAGAGACAAGCCAACCCCTGTACCTGCCTGTCAGCATCTTACAGGTTTATAAAGAGGCCTCACCTTGACTCCATTATGTATACTGTCCCATGGTCTCAACCAACACCTTTCTCTCAGGTTGTGACCTGGAGACTGGCTCTCACTGGGGGACTGGTGAGCAGAACGTACACTCCAAAGATGAGGGAGGACAGAGGAGCCTGCAACTGCCCAGGTCCAGCTCGCGGGTCAGCAAGAGATCACATCCTCTCCACGACCTCCTCTAAAAGGAGTGAAATGATGCCTCTCCCTTACTGTTATCTTCCCATACTGCTTTTTCAGAGCACCCAGACTAAAATTAGCAGGGAATAAATCCTTGCTAAATTAAATGCATATTCAGACACAGAGAAAGGTGACACATATACATATGTGCATGTGTCCATTTGTATTAACAGAGAGAGGGAACAGACATTTACCTCACTCTTACTCCTTCCCCAGTAAGCTCTTGAAACCCAGCCTCCAGTGGCTCTTCTGCAGCCCCCTGGATGACACACACAGGGACACTCAGGGTCTCAGGCCAGGTCCTCATTCTTCCCCCAGGGTCTGTCTCCCACCACCCTTCCTTGCCGTTCACTCTCTCCAGCCCTCATGCGTTGCCTTTTCCCCAGAGCCAAATCTTCTTGTCAAAGCCAGTTGGCGTGGCATCTCCGCGCCACCTCACTGCGTCACAGCTCCACAAAGGGTCTGTGGAGAAGCTTGGTGAGCATGATGGCAGAGTGGAGGGAACACGAGGTCAGGGATCAGGGTCTGAGTCCCAGATCCCCCTCCTTCTGGTCAGAGTCCTTCACTCTCTGAGTCCGTTTCCTCTTTCCTATCATGGGAACGGTGACATCTCTTCCACTCCCCGAAATCAAAGAGGCTGAGCGTGATATTGACAGAAGGCGTTATCAGTGCCTGACCCGTGAGATGGAAGGCTCCATGAGAGCAGGGGCTCTGCCCGCTGTGTCCTCTTTATTCCCTGTAGTCAGAGCTGGGCACATGGAAACGTGAGATGAACTTGTAGTAGGTCGTGAGCATAGATGTGAGACAAAGATGAGCATGAACATGATTATCAATATAAATGCATTGCTCCCTTCCCCTCATCCTGTTTCCCTCTCTTTTATTCCCATTTCATTACTTTTATTTCATGTTGTTTTATGAAAAAGGTGGGGATTAAATGAACTGAATGAAAGTGAATACTGGAGATACGGAAGTCATCAAATGCAAACAGGTCCACGGTCGTACATGCTGATTTACCATGCACACTGAAGCACTTTTAAAGGAGCAGGTGGAGGACTAGCAAGCGGTACTGATGTCAGAAGGTAGGTGAGGAAAGGAGGTTGTGCAAAATGATCAAGGTAGGAGAAAACACCCCTGTCCCCCGTGACTTGCTCTGGAAGACCAGGAGCAGCTGTGCCCACCAGGGGGCGAGGAAGTTCCACTCAGAACAAGGCAGGACCGGAATCTCGGGCACTGTTGTGTTTCTTTCTCGGAAGTTCCACAGCTTGCCAGCTCACCTACGGCTAAGGTGGTGCTAATAAAGATTTTGTTGAAAGTCTCTCTGTGGCTTCTTGACTCCAGAGGGTCTGTTCCTTGTACTTCTGTGTGTGGCCGTCGATTCTGGGCAGGGAGAGAAGAGGGAAAACAAATGACGATGCTTTTTTTTCCCTACTTCCTTCCCAGGGGAAATAGGAGCCGAGGTAGACTCAGAAAGGGGGATGCATAAAGACAAAACCATGACATAGAGAATATTTAAAGATGGATAACATAAGCAGAGGATGGACAGGAGGGGGGCTGGGATGGACAGTCACACCCTCAGGAGAAGGGCATGAGGTGAAATCAAAGCAGGAATCGGGGCCTAAGGGCCTAGGTACTCTCTTTTACCCATGGGCTGGATTTGAGATCTTCGTTTATGTGAGAGGACATGTGTGTCTTTAAACACTCGAAGTCAGGGCGGCAAGCAGGGAACAAGGCTAATCAGGGAGGAGAGCAGTGCTCAGTCCATACCCAGCGTCAGTTTCCACAGGCTCCCAGAGACGATCAGGCTGAGAACTTAGTCAACAGCCCCTCTGGTCGGGATCCTGTCTGACAGCCTTGGCTGAGAGGTGCTGGCACGCAGCCCCCTGCCAAATGGCCTGGCTCAGGCTCCGCTGGTCTCTCCTGGGTGCTGGGGAAACAGTGGGCAGGGCTGGGGGGCAGGAGGCGCCCCTCTCCTTCCTCAGGAACCAGGCTCAGGGCAGGCCCTGGGCTCCCCGGGGTTGGAAGAGGACCCCCATCCTTGCTTCTCAGAGAAGCAGCCTCAGCGTCTGAGATAGGGGAACTTATCAGTGTTCACTTAGTCACAAACTCTTATATTCCTGAGCACCTCCCCTGTCCTTCGTGTGGAGGAACAGCCTCCAGCAAGCCAGGAAGGATCGCCGCCCCTGGGGGCTGAGAGGGTCTACGTTCCATAGGAGTAACGGAGAAGTCACAGGGAGAGGAGAGGGACTTCAAAAAATGATTCGTGCTGAGAAGAAAACATGATGGGATAATGAGTGGAGTGGAAGGTAGAGACAGGGAGGTGAGTGAAGGGGGAAGAGCCACCCCAGGGGAA
Source organism: Manis pentadactyla (assembly GCF_030020395.1). Lineage (NCBI taxonomy): Eukaryota > Metazoa > Chordata > Mammalia > Pholidota > Manidae > Manis > Manis pentadactyla. The sequence goes on from NC_080022.1 coordinate 148,970,232, forward strand.
ATCTTCCCAGGTAGAGCAAAATGCCAACACAAAACCCCACAGCCCAGCTCTGCATGGCGGATAGACAAGAACTCCTGGTGTGTGGCCGTGGGTCCCATCCTGCCCTCCGTAACCCCATGAAAGAAGGACCCTTCCAGGCCCACCCCTAGGGGTTCTGATTCCGTGGGTCCTAGCTGGTGGGAGGGGGAATGGAGCAGAAATCTGCATTTTTAACAAATGTTGGGTGATTCAGACACACCTGGCCCTGTCATCACATTGCTCCAGCAGGCGGTGACATGGGGCTAATGACGAGAATCCCAGATTCTAACTCATTTTTATCCCATTAGCTAGGCATTTATGATTTGGTCAAGCCTCATGTCAACTTGCAGGGGCAGAGAAAGCTGGTACAGCAGGAGGCTTCCGCAATGATTTAGCACAAGTGAAGAAACAGTGCAGAGATGTTACATGGTTTTCTGAAGGCCACACAGCAAGTTAAATCCATTCCAGGGCTTTAGATCAACTGGCTGCTGAGTCCCAAAAGTCCACTCAGTGTGGACTGGCTTCTTTTGTTTTCTCCTGGAATAGAACAACTAAAAATAAAATCTCAATAAGCTATGCATTAAATGCTCAGCTTTGCTAAATGCTCCTCCCTGGTATCCCCTTCATGACTAATTATTGGCTAAGTGAACACCAAAGGAGCTACATGGAAATGCTTGGTGTATGAGGTGTTTATTTATAAATCAACCAACAGCAGGGAAATGCTTTGGTTTATAATAGTTGATCTTTAGCCTTTCTTCAAGGCAGTGGTGAGCCAGGAGAAGTTGTATATCACGGCCCCTCCAAGTCTGAAATAATAATGCCATCTGTATATTAGGAAAGAATGTCTTTTTCTTTTAATTAAGAGGTAAGGGTGACAGCAGCGTGTATCTAGCACATGTTAAGTAGCAAATTAGCATTCAAGCTGATGTAGAGCCCAGCTCTGTGACCCTTCTTCCCATTACTGTTTGCAAGAGGCAGGAGGCTGTGTGTGCTTTGTGCCCTCACCTTCCCTGGGTTCTGGGCAGGCCCCAACTTCTACAGGGTGGGATGAGGATCCTCCTCCCTGCATCTCAGTAAAGCAGCCTCAGTGTCAGAGAAAGTGAATTCATCCATGCATTCATTTAGTCATTCCTAAGTGAATAAATTTACCGCAGCAAAAATCTGGTTAGATGGTCTAATAGGGAGATAACTGTCTGATTTGCAAATGAATTTATCTAGAAATCTCTTTAATGTTTCGCCATATACTTAATAGTTGGCCTTCACCAAAAAGAGCACAATTACACAAAATTAAGGCAGAGCCTGCAAGTCTGGGCCAGGCAGACCCAATCTAAGCCCAGTCCCCACTTCCCCCCTTTGCACATCACCAGTGCTGAGTGAAGAGGTATTGTAAATCTGACTGAAGAAAGGAATGTTTAACCAGTTGAATACCGCAAAAGCATTTTTAAGGATGCTGGAATATCTGATGTTTGTATATAAACCATTCTGCTAATCGCAAATGAGTTTCATCTGTTAAAGAGGGTCCTTAAGAAGAGCTAGGTAGAAACATTTTATTAGTCATCAGGTTGAATTGCTGTGTATTCCAGGAAACTGTGCTGCCATGTTTCTCAAAGAATATTCTATAACTGAGACGCTTCCTGTTCCAAACCAGTGCCATGATGGTCTGCACTATTGAGATCCTGTGGAAGCATTTTTTGGGGGTTGTGGAACATATCTTTCAGATTCAGACATACCTGGGTTTGATTATCAGCTCTGTTGCGTTTTAGCTGTGGGACCTTGAGCAAGGTAGCTGTATTCTCTATACTCAGCTTTCTCATCTGTAAAATGGGCTTGGCAGCACCCTCCTCTCAGTGTGACTGATAATATCCATAAACTATCAAGCACAGAGCCAAGAGCTCAGTAATGAAATCCTCCTTTATGGCCATCCCCCTCTCATCCTTCCACCCTACCGCAAAGTGCCTAGGCCACTTGAGAAAACTTTAGTCGAGGTCAGAAGACCTGAAGGCCACGAAGAGGAAGCAGAACAAGTGAGGAGTGTGTGTGACCCTGGCCAGCAATGATCTCTGTCACCGTGGCCTCCTGGTAGTGATGGTGATACTGTGAGAGATGTGGTGTTCTGGGCAAATGACAACTTCCAGGGTTCTAAGTGGTTCCCCAGTCACCTGGAAGGGACCACCAACATCACAACATCAATCATCCCCTGAATAACCATCAAGAGAAAGTGTCAATGGCTAAGTGTCTAAATTGTATCAGAGACTTTGTAATCTCATCTCATTCCATTTGCACAGGAGCTCTGTGAGGAAGCCACTGTAATCCCCACCATTTTGGAGGTGGGGAAACTGACATTCAAGACGTTTGAGTGACTTTCCAAAATCACAGAGCAATAATGGGCAGGGGAGAGTAGAGATTCAAATTCAGGGTGACCCCAGGTGACTCTGCCACCTTGTGCTGCCATGCTACATTTGTAGTGCTCAAAACAAACCCATGGAGAAGTGTAACAAGTCAGCACATGTAAGTGGTGGGGAGTGATTAGACCCTGAGCTCCATTTCTGCACACGTGAGAAAGAATGTCTGGGATGTAAATTGAGAAAAAATTTCATTCTGTGAGCGAAGAGGCTTCATGAGCAGAAGCAGGTCTGAACTGGTGCAGGAAGAGGATGGGAAGAGCACAGGGTAGAGGAACTTGGTTTCTGAGCAGGCATGGCCACTGCAAGGGACTCGTGAGCAGTGCTGCTTCTCCCCCTCTCCTTGCTGCAGAGAAGGGACGTGTGTGCATATCCAGAGATGTGTGAAGCTCTGCCTGTTGGAGGAGGCCATCGAGAGTATGGAACTACAGGTTGACCCACAAGCTGAACCTGGGCAATCAGAGGCCCCTTACTCCCTCCCCTGTCTTCAGAATGTACTTTCTGCCCACCATTCCCACAGTGGGAGCTATTCCAAGGACATGGCCTTGAGAGACTAAGGTGTTGTTGAGACAATCTGCATGGTGTATGTGACTGAGCCCAGCTACCCAGCTAAGACCTCTATAGAAACCTTTAAGATTCTGGTCAGTGGGTATAGAGTTCCGCTTGTCTGTGGCCACCCAAGACAAGCCTCAGAGGTACACACCCTTGCTTACTAAACTGGCAGCCTACTCATCTGGAGTGGCCGGCCTCTTTCTTTGTTCTCTCCTTCCCTCTATACTGGGGGCCAGTTGGGAACCAGCATTTGGTGAGCCAGCCAGGAGACAGGAGAAATGAGTCTTGGGAAAGAGGCAACCCCAGAGGAAATCCCGAGTTGGCCATTGACCTCTATGTAGGGAGAAATGACCCATATGTTAGATGCTTGTGAACTGCCCCATGAATATGGGAATACCCGGAAAATGCCAGCTGCTTTAATGCTCTTGTTTGAGGAACTGCGCAAGGCGCACTGCGGTGAAGAGAATTGGAGGGCTGTGCAGTGGGTTGGCCTCTCCTGCGGGCAGTTTGGCTGACCATCGATGCCCAAGTAGAGGCTGACCCTCCAGTTGGAAAGTTGGTAGAAGAGCTGAAGTGAGAGAAGGGGTTGTCCACTACTCTGCTAGCTTCGGGACTGGCAGACAAGGTGGGAGAGTAGGAGAAGTGGGAGAACTTAGTGCGCTGGGTTGCAAAGCTAGGAGGGCACAATATGGATTAGGGTCTGAGTGTTTGTGACAAAGCCTGATCGGTAGAAATAGCTTAGAAAGCTAAGAGGTAGAATCCCTGGTAAAGTGAGGAGAAAAAGTGGATATTTCGGTATATTGACAATGAAGTGGATGAAGTATCCCGTGCCTTCGACCCCTAATGCAAGAAAAGTTTAAAATTGTAATTATCCTAGACTTCTCGTAATAGAGAAATATACCCCAGAACTCCTAGGAGAAAACTTGCATGCTTTCTCTGTGCCTTGAAGTTGTAAATTTTATCATGTCTTTGAAATGTAAACACAGCCCATGACTGCCTGAGACTGAAGGAAAAAAAAGAGGGCAAAGAGGCTTTTAAAAATATAGATGCTAGAGCAGATTCCATGCCCCAAATCTAGTCCACGGGCGCCATAAGATTATTTGTTAAGGGCAAATACAAATGTTAAATGTCTTCTCCACAAATATTAGTAAAAAGCTTTTGCAATTTGAGAGGGTGACCTTAGCTTGTTCTGTCTGCCAGATACAATTTGGATTCAACTGTTATTTATAAACTAGTGGGTTTTATATTGCTGTAACTGATTTATGGCTAAGGTTTTGGAATGGAAGCTATGGAGTCTCCTATATGTATATATATGTCTGTTTATATGTTTGTGGTTATATGTGTCTATATGTTTATGGATATATGTTACACATGTGTGATGTTTCTCTATCTTTGAGGGTACTGACAAATTAATTCGTAAAAGAACGCTAATTAATTGGCTTTAAGTATAATGAGCTTAATGCCAATAAGTGCACTTATGTAAAACTAAAACTTAATTTTCTTTTATCTGCTAGAAGGATGAAGTTTTCTTAGACTACTGTGAAGATAATTTGGATAAGATTGTGAAAGGTTTTTCTTTACTTTTTAAGTAATCTTAAAAAACAGATTCTGTGTTTTATCAGAATAATTTCCTGTGCTTCATGTTGTCCTTATCATGTCTTTGATTACTTAAGAAAACTGAGGTCTCTACTAAGAGAGTTAAGTTTTTTACAACTGTGTAACTTTCTGTATTTGCCCTTGAGGTCTTAAATTGTCACTTTGATTAAATAGGTAACTAAGTATTGTTTCACAGTGACCTAGTTTCCTATTTAATCAAGTGTTTAGAACCTTTTTATATCTTTGACAAACTTCCCCAAAATCAAATTCTAAAGGAATTTTTGTTGACCATGAACTAACTTTGGGAATTTTTCAGAGGGTCCCTGGAATATCTCCAAAGATGTGTTCTCTCTCCTTATAAAAGAGGGACATTAAACTATTTAGGCTTATTTGATATGTTAGATTACATGGGAAGCATTGTCAAATAAAAGTATTGCTAAACTTTCTTTAGGATTAATCTGTATGAAATTGCCCCAGATCTGGTATATCCTGGTGTAATATTCACAACTTTAATAGGTATGTCACAGAAATAACCAAATTTCCGTGCCAACTGCACTATAATGACTTTCCTCAAATGTTTAACCATGGCCATTTTTAAGCCTTTTGTTATTTACAGGCAGTTACTGTTTTCTCTGAGGCTTTTGCAAAAGTGATGCTGAGAAAGTGCTTTATTTTCAAGGAGATTCATGGAAAGACTGACAGTTATTGGTTTCTGATAACTAAAATCAATTTCCCTTCACAATGAGAGGAGCAACAATGGACCCACTAAATGCTTTCCCAGACTGCCTGCACAGGGCCACGAAATGTCGTGGGATGGTAGCCAGAGATTTGCCCCTATTCTTCTTCCCCACATCACTAGAGTGCACCCATTACACTGATGATGTAATTTAACATGTAAGACTTGCCTGAGCTGCAGGACGCTCTGCAGACTGCTGGAACATCTGTAAGGGAGAGCATGGGTAGTGACCCTACAGAAAATCTGAGGCCCAGGCAGCACTGTAAAAGTTTTTGGAGTCATTTAGTCAGGTAAGACATGCATTGTCCCAGAAGCTGTGATTGATAAGGTGCAAGCCTACCTAACCCCTAAGAAAGTGAAAGAGGAAGGAGACTTTGGAGGCATTTGGGAATTTGGGGAGACTTTTATTCTCTACCTGATACAATGCCCCCCATCCCTTAGGCCGCTAGTAAAGAAAGGGCATTTATAGGATGGGATCAGAACTTCCCTTCCTATCAAGGGGTGGGCTGAGAATATGCTCCCATGGAACCCCCCTCTGCTGCAGCTCAGACCCCCACGGTGACTGTATGGCATGCCTATTCACAACAGAGAAGCACCTGAACCCAGCCCACTGTCTCCAGAAATGCAGGCGGAGGCCCTGGACAGTATATACATCCTCAAAATGCCCCATTCCTACCTGGGGCAGCCCCTGTGGCCCGTAGGGAGGGAGTGGAGGAAATTCCAGCTGATGCCTGGTACACAGATGTCTGGAAACAGGAACAAACCGCAGCAGCCCGCAGGCTGAACTCAGAGTGGTTTGGCTGGTTGGTGATCACTCATGAGCCCTGGCCATTAACCCTTTGTACCAACAGTTGGGCTATTCCAAAGGGACTAACATGGTTTGGACAGTGGAATGATCATAAATAACACCTTTTGAGGTCAGGCTATGTGGAAAAACATGAGCCTGAGGCAGTCCTTGCTGACTCCCACGTCCCAGCTCATAATGCTCTGATGCCCCCTGGCAGTCAGGAAGCTGATGCCTTAGCCTGGGTTTGAGCCTTAGCAACTGACCATTCAGTAGATACAGCAGATGGAGTGCATAAGATGCATGGCCACTGTAATGCCCAGGTAGGATGGCATATTGCCAAGGATGCCGATTGCCTTTGAAATACAGTGACTTGGGTAATGCAGGAACAGCATGTCCTGTGTGTTCCAAACAATGCCCAAAGCAACTGCCAAAGGAGTCTGGCATTCCAACCAGTGAGAGATTGGCAAGTTGATTATATTGTCCCTTTCTCTGTGAGTGAGGATGTGTGTGGACACCATGTCTGGACTAACCTAAGCTTTCCCCTGTAGTCATTCAAACCAGGCTGCCACCATTAGGAGATTGGAGAAGCTGAGGATCGTGGATGGATACTGCCATCAAATAGACAGTGACTGGGAGGTACATTTCAAAGTTCATAATGTGCAGGACTAGGTAAAAAAAACATCACATTGAATGGAAGTTCCATCTCCCCTAAAACCTGCAAGCAGCTGGGTTAATGGAAAGGAAAAATGGAATTTTAAAGAAGCAGATTAAATTACTAACAAGTAAAACCACCTTGCCCAGGTGGACTGAAGTACTGTTCCAGGCTTTAGTACATTTGAATGATCAACTAGTAAGACCTGCTGCCACATATGCCAGACTGGGGACCCCTACCAAGTCACCCAATGCCATAAAAAGATATGGAAGTTGCTGAAACAGTCATTGCCCTGATTTGAACTGTGGATCAACATGCTATACTGCTGAGAACAAGCCCCATCATGTCTGGGAGAGACATTATCTACTGGAATTTGTGATGAGACATCCCACTGGGATCAGCGAGTTCCTTCACACCCCTGGGATCCTACCCCACTGGGATCCCGCTGTCCAGCTGCAAACTGAACCTATTAAAATGCACTATACCTGGACTGGAGCACCCACCATTAAAAAAGGGAGGAGGGCCTCCTGGGCTGGCTTATCCCACCCCCAGTCCATCTCCTCATGCCTGGCAATGCTGCCAACATGTATGATATGCACAGACAGGTTAAGTCCCTAAAGCTGCCAACCTCCCTCGAGGCCAGATGGGCACGTTCTGTTTTCCACTGGTAAGATCATTTGCCTGCCGTCTTTTGTTTTCTCCACTGACCTGGATGGTGTTCCAGTGCACAGAGAAGCCTTTAGTAAATTCACCCAGCAAGTCTTGAGTGATAGCTGACAAAGCCTGTCTTTAGGGGACCTTGAAATGCCTCGAATGAGAAAAGCTGTCCTCCAAAACAGGTTGGCCTTGGACATTATTACTACCTCCCAAGGAGGCACCTGGGCCATTATCCAAGCAGAATGTTATGTTCACACCTGTTGAGTCCATTAATGTATCATCTTTACTGAATTACATGAACACACAGTGAATACCCAGAGTGATCCGACCCCCAGCCTAGGGGACTTCATAAGTCAGTGGTTCAGACCATGGGGCTCTCAGTGGAAAAATTTGTTTTGGGAATCATTACTTTAATCTGTGTTTTCTCTTGAATTCTGTTGCTGTGGTATCTATCTCCTATGCAGCCAGAGAGCCACCAGAAATGAGCTACCTTCCTGCTAGTGAAACCCCTTGCTGACCTCAGGGCACATTGTGGAAGGAAAGTGGGGTAAGGGATGTGATATTGTAAGAGCAGGTCATGAGAATGGTGTGGAGTGTTGAAGGAGGTCAGCAAGAAGGCATGATCGAAAGTTGACTGGTGAGCTGGACCCCAGCAATTGGAGGCTCCTCACCCCCTCCTCTGCCTTTGAAATATGCATTCTGCTTGCCTTTCCCAGGCTAAAAGCTGCACTAAGTACACAGCCTTGAGAGAATAAGGTGTTGTTGAGACCATCTGGACAGTATATGTAACTGCACCCAATGAAGGCCTCTATATAAACTTTTAAGATTCTGGCATCCAAGTGTCGAGATCTATGAGTCTTGCGGTCGCCTAAGACAAGCCTTGCCAGTAAATTCCCTTGCTTATTAAAACCTGCCACCTACCAATCTGGAGTGGGCTGGCTCTTTCTCTGGTCTCTCCCTGCTCTCTGTATATTGGGGCTAATTTGTGAACCAACCCTGCCTCTACCCACATTGAACCCTGAGTTATCAAGGGTAGGAAATGTGTTTTATTCTCTTTGTTTCCCCAGAACCAGTACAGTATCTAGTACAGAGTTAAAGTTCAACATGCTTCTTAAACAGGCTGATGAACCAAAGATATGAGAGATTCATCAGGGAAGTCTTCCTGTACAAGGAGGCCTTGAGCTGTGAAAACATGGACAACAGGGTTGTGGCTTGGTGGGGAGGAGTTGGTCTGTTTTATTATATGGAAGGAGGGACTAGTACGTGTGTGGTACATGGTGAGTCTGTGAGTGTGTGTGTGATGTGGAAGTAGGTTAGAAATACTTGTCCCCTCCCCAAATTTAGGAAGCAGTGTTTTGGATCTGCTTTTTGAACCAATGTTTTAGACGCAAATGTGCCTGAATTCAAGGCCCAGCTCTGGCCCTTATTAGCTGACTAACTTGGCTGTGGTGCTTAATTTTTGTAAGTTTCCTTATCCATATAATGGGGTAATATATCAACCATACCTGTCAAGATGGTTAAGTGATATGATAAGACACCCTCACACAGGTCCTGACAGATAATAGATTCTTAATTAATTTTTGCATCTGTTTGGAAAGCCCTGTGCCCCACCTAGGCAGCCCTACAGTCAGGGGTCTGGGACCTCCGTGATGGCACATGCATGAGGTTGAACAGCCTCTGTAACGGGTAATGCGTACTTATTTGTGCTCTTTGAGCTCCAGATCAATAAAACACCGATTTAATACCACATGTTGCCTCAGAATGCATCTGGACACTCTTCTCAGCTTAGATCTGGTTTAGCAATAGGGCAGATGGGATAGAGGAATATTTCAGAGTAGATACAAACCAAGAGGGACATTCCCTAAGTTGCCTTCTCAACCTTTTTCCAAGAAGGGTTATTTAAGCTTGATGTGCCCTAGGGACACCAGGTTGGCTCAACAAGGTGCCTCCATGTGGCTCTACCCCAGCTTGGCAGGACGCACTGGGTTGGCCACTGGAACTTTCTGTTCATTCCTCCTGATGGGGATCTAGCATCATCCACTCTATAGGTTCCAGCCGTTTGATCCCTGGCACCTGTTGGCAGGGGCTGATTTCCAGCGGATTTTCAGGAAAAAGGAGGTAGGAAGCGGAAGCCCAATCCTTTGCTCCCACCTATAAGCTCCAGCTGTGCTTCCATCTGGCGGATCCTGGGGCAGAATATACACACACACACCACCCGAAGGGAATGCATGCAGCCCTACCTGGAACCCCAGCTGTCTTTCTTTTTCAGATACAGAATCTCGGGCCAGTTCTGGGGTGGGGAGGGGACTACTTGTTGCCCTTTCTCTGGCTCTCCAAGGGGGGACTGGCTCTTCTGGCTCAGGAGGGGTTCCCCGCCCCCCCGGAACGGCCCCCTCCGCCGGCAGCAGAGGCACTGTGGTCTTAGGTGGCTCCTTTCCTTGCCCATTGTCAGCGTCTCCCCTCTGAAGACCTCAGGCTGAGTCTGCCCGGGGAGCAGACATTGGTGCAAAGGAATGTTGCCTCCACCCCCACACCAGCTGACGGGAGTTTATCAAGAGCCTTGCTGCCATCGATGGGGGCGGGGTGCCGCGTCCTCCCTCCCAGGGCTGGCTCTCCACCGTCGGCGAGACGCCCCGGGAGCTCCCTCCGAAGAAGGCCCCAAAGAAACTTTGGCCGGGTCGCAGTTCCTCCCCTGCCGCCCCCGCAGCCCGGCGGGGACGGGAGGCGGGCAGGCTGGTCGGCGTCCTCCGCTCGCTCGACTTCCGGGAGGCGGGGGCGAGGCGGGTCCCGGGCCGAGCCCCCGGCGGCCGCCCCCCTCCCGCCCCCGCGTCGCCGCGCCCGCGCGCTGCCTCCTCTCCCTGGCGCTGGCCGCGGCCCGCCGGCGTTTGGAATTCTGCCCAAACCGGGGGGCTGGAGGAGGAGGAGAGGAGGGCCGGCGGCCGGCGGCGAGAAACGGAATCCGGAGTCCAGAACCGCACGGAGAGAGGAACGGAGCGGCGGCGGCGGCTCGGGAGGCTCCGCCGCGCCCGCCCGCCCGCAGTGCATCAGCGAGGCCGCCCGGACATGCTCAGGATGGTTAACACCGGGCAGTATGCACTGGTTAACGGGCTCCCAGCCGCCGAGAGACTTGTTTTAAGCATTTTCTCCCTCGCTCTCGCTTTTAATCTTGTCTCTAGTGGCGTGTGTAGGGGGGAGGACTTTATTTCCATTGGCTAAGCTCTCCCTTCCCACCCACATCTCTTCCACATCACCTTGGTGTCTCCCTAAATAAAACCAGCCCTCCTTATCGCCTGGAAAAAATCAGGAGGTAGAGTTTTGAATGGGTTTATATAAACACTCACCCCTGACAGCGTGCGGCTGGGCTCTCAGGATAAACTCACGGCGCCAGGCCTGATGCTCGCCTTGCTTACTCTGCCTTGAACGTCAAGGATTGAGCAGAACCCGAGGACTGGGAACTCTTCCCTGAAATTTGGTCAACCTGAAGCCAGTTGCGGAACTGCACAGGGTCCCCATGGACCTCAAGGAGAGCCCCAGCGAGGGCAGCCTGCAGCCCTCTAGCATCCAGATCTTTGCCAACACCTCCACGCTCCATGGCATCCGTCACATCTTTGTGTATGGGCCGGTGACCATCCGGCGCGTGCTGTGGGCCGTGGCCTTCGTGGGCTCGCTGGGCCTGCTGCTGGTGGAGAGTTCTGAGAGGGTGTCCTACTACTTCTCCTACCAGCATGTCACCAAGGTGGATGAAGTGGTGGCCCAAAGCCTGGTCTTCCCGGCTGTGACCCTCTGCAACCTCAATGGCTTTCGGTTCTCCAGGCTTACCACTAACGACCTGTACCATGCCGGGGAGTTGCTGGCCCTGCTGGATGTCAACCTACAGATTCCAGACCCGCACCTGGCTGACCCCACAGTGCTGGAGGCCCTGCGGCAGAAGGCCAACTTCAAACACTACAAACCCAAGCAGTTCAGCATGTTGGAGTTCCTGCATCGCGTGGGCCATGACCTGAAGGATATGATGCTCTACTGCAAGTTCAAAGGACAGGAGTGTGGGTACCAGGACTTCACCACGGTGAGTACTTGGCTTTCTGCTCACTTTTGTGCTTGGTCCTCTTGAGAAGGGCCACTCTGGTGGTCTCCTGCTTGGTTCGAGGTCTCCCTGTGCTTGGAGCAGGAGAGAGAGCAGTGCCTCTGTTGAAGGCCAAGGGGGTAGCTGGCCAGAGTTGTTGGAACTGATTGGAGAAGTCTGTCTGCTAGGATGGAGCACTGTTGTCTGGTCAGTTGTGGATGGTGAGTGGGGGCTTGTCTTGGGGAATCACTTCCCCAGACATGCTGATTTGCCCTCCTGCTGATCAGAGGGAGGAAGCCTGAGCTGTCCGTTGCCCAGTGCACTTGGTGTCTGAGCTGTGTGATTGGAACAGCTTGTCATTGACGAGGTGGCTTTTCTCTCTCTTTCTCTCCCCCTGCTCGGAAGTGGCATCAGGCACTGCATCCTGTAGGCTGGGCTGGAGTTTAAGCTGACCGAGAAGGGGGTGTGGGGCCCCAGGCAGCCTGGATGGTTCCAGTGGCTGTGAGAGCTTGCTGGAGCAGGCGATGCTGCAAAGGTGTAGAAGTCTCTTTGCTTCCTGTTCTTGTGTGGATTCTGAGCTCCCTGTAGGGAGAGGAGAGGCTGGGGCCCTGGGTCTCCATCTGGTCCTCTGGCAGGTTGGAAGCAAAGAGATGTCCAGGGTGCTTAGGCCAAAGAGGAGGGTCTAGGTGGAGGCCTGGCTATAGGTTGGTCAGTGAGATCCCTGTGAGGGTGAAGCGGTCCAGGCTGCCTCGTCTGGGAGCTTCAGCTTGAAACTCTAAGGCTTGATTTGCTGTATGTACGTCGCTTGACAACGTGGTTGCAAGAGTGTGTGTGGGGAGGGGGTAAGCAGCTGTGAGACTGGAAAGCCTGGAGGAGGAGTGTGGAGCTGAGTGAAGAGGAAAAGCCGAGGGGGATGTGGCTCACGCTCAGGATGGGGCTCCCTGGAGGTGCAGAGAGAGGATGGGGGGAGGGCTCTGGCGTCTAGGGTTTTCTCTTCACTCAGTTCGTGGGCTGCTGGGCATACTTGGCATAACAGGTCATACTGCAGCTACAGACACTTCCTGGCAAGTCTGGGGCATCAGGAGCTGTGGGACCCTTCAAAAGCCTAGCGTGGCTGCTTCTCCTATAGCTGCCTTGAGGAGAATTGAGAGCTTTTGAGTCTCAGAGCCTTGAGCCAAATTGCAATTGTAAGTTTGGGATGAGAGTTGTGAAGGAACTGGACTCTGACATCACACTTGTCTGGGGCACTCTGCCTAATTAAGAGATGCCCTACCTTTACCGTGGTGCATTGTTCCCACCCGCTCTTAGACCCACTGCCTATCAGCCTCCTGCTCTGAGTTTCTTTTAATGCTACAACCAATCTGCCTGAAGCCTCTGTGCTGGCTGTTGGCTGTCTCTGATTCTGGAAAAGCCCAGAGTGCTGGGGTGGGGGTGGGGGCATTGCCTCTCACATCCTATGGGGCTCTGTTTCCTGGGGGAGCTGTTTTGTCGTATGTTTTAAACATTGTGAGGCAGAGCACAGCATAATCAAAGGTCCGTGTGTGTATGCTAAAGAGGAGGAAGCAAGTCTGAGCCGGGGGAAGGGACCAGCAATACCGGAAGCCCTTCTAAATGGAGCGAACAGGATCTTAAAGCATGTCATGCACAAATGATGTTTGAGGTGCCTTGGGGAGAGAGGAGGAAAATATCTCATTCTTGGAGGCTGAAACCATCCCTGTATTCCACCCTGTGCTTTCTAGTGCCGTGGCAATGCTTAGCTTCACTACTGCATCTTGCAGCTCGGAAATGCACTCAGATGTTCCTCGTCTGTCTGAACACACATGGAACACACAGACAACAGAGAGACAGAAACTGCAGTGGGTAGCAGACTCTGGCCCAAGTTCTCAAGCATCCTCATGACTGCATGCCCAAATAGTGCCTTTCTCTCAATTCATGACCAAGTTCCATTTAGAAGTAAAGGTTCTTTGACCCTGGGATGCTGTTTTGTACTTAGCCCATCATTGGAGTTGCTGGGATACCAAAGGGCCTGAGCCTTTGATCTCTCCAGGACGTCTCACAAACATGAAAGTTGCCTGTGAATATGGTTTATTACTTAGTAAGTGGCATGCCATTACCCGCCATTCTCACAAAGTCTTAAGACTGATCTGGTTGAGTGTCCCTCCTTAGACTGACCCTCAGTGTAGGACCTCCCCAGCATTGAAAGTGGATGAGCTTCAGGGCTGGATCTTCAAGCTGTTCAGGGAGTGTCAAAAAAGGGCTCCCAGTTCCTGCAGGAGGCTGACGTTTTCACCCCTCAGTCACAGTGAGCAGCCATGCTGCGCCTCTGCAAGGGGGAACATGATGCCAAGTTTGTTCTGAGACCTTGCACTCCCCACTGCCCTTGTCCCCTTCTCCCTTTGGCTTGGGGTACAGGTGTGCTTATTCTCAGGCTCCCACACCAGAAGAGAGCAGACGGCCTCACAGGTATTACTGGAGAAGTCAGCTCACTGGCCTTCTGTCTCCTGCTTTCTCTCTGTTGCACATCCCTCTCCATTGGGCTTATTTACTAGGCTCTGCCTGGGTTTGTCCTATGCCGAGTGGCTTCTTTGTGCTGCGACTGACTTATTCCAGAAGTATGGGGGAGGGACTGTCCCAGGTGGATTGCTTTTTCTGTTTCTCTGCAGAGCATACCTAGTGCCATCTCCAGGGCTAATGCTTTCAAATAAGCTTCCTTATTCCAAGTTCTTAGCTGATGTGCAATGAAGTGCATAATACCCTTTAATCAGTGAATGAGCCATGATTCTAGCAGAGTGAAAGGCTGTTTATGGAGGTTAGAAATCCCAGGAAGCCAGGTGGAATTCCGGGTGCTATGTAAACAGGTGTGCTCCATGCTCAGGTAGGTACACTCTCTGCCTTCACCTGGGACACTCTGACTTCACTTAGCACATACTTTTCCTTCCTGGGGAAGCAGAAGAGGGCTTTGGTTCCATAGTGACTGCTCAGTGGACACTGTCCCACTGACCTGGAGAGGAAGGAAAGGAAGGGTGGGAGGGCCACATGGAGGAATGTTTCCAGCCACAGTGTTAGGGGATCTGGGGTTAAGATTAGGACTAGGACGACGTAGATTTGAGTCCCAGCACCATCATTTTCTAGCTCATTCCCTGGGTCATAATTTGTACCCTTCTAGGCCTTGACTTACTCATATAACATGTGATCATAATACATAATGACTTTCTAACTCATGGGGTTGTTGGGAGGATGCAACCTGTGAGACAATGTATGTAGAGGTCCTTTTGTGCATTCTGACAGCTGTGCAGATGTAAGGCGGGGTTGTTCTCAACATTAGTAGGAGGGTTATTATTGTCCAGCCTACCTGCCATGTTTGAGCCCACTATAGGAGTCAGCGATGAGTAATGCTGCGAGGATAAACCAGGAAGGGAGGGGGCTGCTGCTTGCTTGTCAGGGCAGTAGGTTAAAGCCCAGCCTCATGGAGATGGGGTTTATTAGAGTGAAGGTTGCAGCTGGGTTCACTAGCCAACTGTTGCTGACAGGTGGCAGCCCAGCGTTTGTGACTAGCATGGCCGTTTCTTGCTGTTTCTCTTCTCATCAAATGGGTTTATCTACCTCCAAGTTCAGGAATGCAAACGACCCTTCAGTTGGCACTCTTAACCTTATTTCCTTAGTTGTGGATGTTTGTGATTTGAATTTGAGATTTCTTAGGAAAGGTGATTTCTTTCTTTTCTCACTGAAGGAAAGATCTCTCCATGATGAGATCTTGTTAGAGGCTCTTCTCTAGATCTTACTCATCTATATCCCATAGTGTTGCAGAGATGGGGAGGGCAGGTTTAGAAGCTCACACATTTAGAATTCTTGCCCAAGGCTAGTGGGTCCAATCTCTCATTACTTACTGCATGAGAAGCAGGCGTGTGGAGAATGTGGGCACTGGGGAGAGATCTGAGCTGGTATTCCAACTGTACCCCGATTCACTGTGTAATCTCAGGCAGGTCTCTTAACCACACTTACCCATCTCTAAGATGGGATCAGTAGTACCCACTGCTCAGAGCTGTACTGAGCCAGTGAAGTCCTGCATATGCCAAGGGGGCTAGTGCGTGGCAGATGCCAAGTATGGGGCAGACCTCTTGCTTTGCTTAGGGTACCACAGGAGGGTTGGCAGAGCCTGAGCCAGGCACTGGCTCTCTTGACTCCAGGCCACGGCTGTTTCCACTGTTTCATACCGTGTCTCACCAACAGCTTTAGAGGACAGTATCTGTGGCATTCTTACCTTCATAATATGTTCAACGTTCACTTTTCTCAGTACTTTTGTTCATACCAGTTCTGCTGCCTAAACAGCCTCTCCTTGCCCCCATCTTGGCTTCTGCATTCCAGGTCATGCTTCTGACCTCCTCTCAGGAAGCCCAGCTGCCTCAGCTCCAGTAGGGCACCCAGCTTTATCACAGTGTGCCATGTCAGTGCATGCATATCCCTTCCTTATCAGGAGCACCTGCTATGCAGCAGTGATGAAGTCTCCCCAGGTCCTTGCCGTCAGAGAGATCGCAGCCCATTTCCCATCCCCTCAGACAGGGGGCTACTTGAAAGCAGGAATCTTGTCTCATTAGATACATTCTCTATATACATCATGCCAGGACAGGGCCTGCCCATGGTAAATGCCCAGGAGAAATTTTGAGATAAAATAATTACTTGTTCTTTCCTGAGCTGACCTAGAAGCCTTTGCTCACGGGCCTTTCTTACCTGCTTCCTACCTTTTGTACCTCTCTCTCCTTGGCTGCTTATTTAAATCATCCTCATCCTTTTTAATCCAGATTTAATATCTCTGTAGCCTTCTCTGGGAAACCGTTGCCAATCCATCTTCCCATGACCATAATCTAAATTAATCTCTTTGTCCTCTGTTTTCTAATCAGCATTTGGCTTACTCCTCAGATAGAACAGCCATTATTCTTTCCCTTGCATTAGAATCATGAAGTGTTTAGGCTAAAAGGGACCTTAGAGATGATTTATTTTAATACCTCAATTCTTTAACCACTGATAATATTTATACATTACTTCTTTCTATCTATCTGCTCTGTAAGACTTGATGTCTTTACTAACTTTATATTTTCAGGACTTAGAACCACTTAGCACATGGTAAGCTCTCAAAATATATCTTCAGAGTGTTAAGTGGGCTTAAAGTTTTTTGAACGTGTGGTGGCTCTACAGCTGACATAAAGTGAACTACCCGCTTTTTCAGCTTCCCTTTTCAGTATAGGTTCCCAGAATTTCGCCTGCATTGGAATGAATTGTCTCATTATTGTTATTATTTTAATAATATACTTTCTGATTATAGAAACAATCCATGCTCATTGGAGAAAACTTGATAAGTGTGAGAAAGAATAGAGAAGGAAGGAAAAATTGCCCATAATTAGCATCCCAGATATAATTACACGTTTTATTTTGGCATTTTGGGAGTAGCTCCATTCAGTGACATAATGTGTGTGTCTGCACACCTGGGATCACACACTCTCTGTCCATCAGGTGCCTCCTCTGGTGTGCAGTACACACCCAGTCAGTGTCAGCTCTCTGTCTTTTTCTTGGATCCCCTGAGTAGTGTCCAGAGTGTTAGTGCTTCCTTCAAACATCTATTTAAAATAAAATAAAGATATGTCTCAAAGGGTGTTATCAATACTCCTTCAGCAGGCTATGTCTTATCTGCTGGAAGCACCCAGGGATGATCTGTGAGAAGGAGTGGTAACTGCCCCACTTAACTCAGCCTCCCTGGATTTTTAGGTTCGCCAGTGAACACCAGTCACTCTCCTTTGATGGCGCTTTATTGTCAGTCCCAGCTGTGCTTTTATGTGAAGCCATCTTGGCCACTGTTTGTTCTGTGTTTGCTAGGATGAACCAGAAACGTATTCTTTGACACCAAAGCAGATGGCCTGAGCCTGGTCCAGGATGAAGCCCAAGTCCTCATGACCCTGAGAAACCGTGGACCACGAGGACCATAAGGGTCTCCTCACATGACCGTCCCTGTGCACCTAAGCACACGGGTATAGACCCTGACTCTCCCTCCCCTGTGAAGTCTCTAGGCTGTATATAAAAATGGTCAAAGTAGCACCTAATGCAAATTAGATGATTGGTCATATTCCTTAAGATGCCCAAGCACCTTAAAAACTTCCAAAGTTTTGTGAGCATTTGCCATGTCCCAGGAGACGTGACCTCTGCCAAGCTGGGTGAGTATTCTCCATGGTGCCAGCCTCTGTTTGGGATCATCTAGTTTGCAGAACTTTGGTTATAGCTCCCTGGAAGTAAAGCTTTCAGGGGTGTATTGAATTCTCTCTGATGAGATAAAAGGATAGGACAATGAGTAGGGACTGACTATTGTAATGGCCCACAACATCTGCTTACAGGGCAAAGCTGGAGCTACTGCACAGACCACTGAGCTAATGCCTCATTGCTTGTGGGGTCAGTCTGTATGTCTGCACCTCTGTTCCTGGGGGTTCTCAGACCTCCAGAATTGCTGATGAAAGACAGCCACCCAAGACCTTATTGAATTGGGAATTGGTCTCTTTACCCCTCTCTATAGTGGTTCCCTTTTCCTTTCTGTACAAAGTCCTTCCCTGAATGAAGGGATGAGTTCAGGAAAATTCTATTAAAGTGAATCCTAGTTTGGTGCTCATCTCTTTAGTAAGAGCAGAAATGGTATACCATTAAAACAAAACACAACAAAACCAGTGACCGAATTGGTAGCTTTCAGCCCCAAGTTTGCTGTCAGAGGTCTTGCTCCACAGAGCAGTTCATATTTCAAAGAACCAAGTATCCTATTCTCTCCACTGGAGCACAAATACACCACCTGGGTCTGCAGATATGTGAAAGTGTGCTGTGCGCTCTCTCTCCTTTGTTCATGTGATGGAGCTGGGTTGAAATACCAAACTTGACCAGCAGGGCCATTTGACCCATGATCTATTATTATGACCTGAAACTAACAGCCTGCATCACCCCTGCAAGTTTAAAAATCCAGAGATCACATTTCCCCCACACAATAGACTTCAAACTGTTCTCTGGACTTACTGGTTAATGGATAATGGATGCCTCCAGACATACATGTTCTTTATTTAATAAATCTGAAGCCAGTGATGGAAACCTGTTTGTCAAGTTGGGCTTTATTTGGGAACAACAGTCTGAAAAGTGTCATCTTTTGGATGCTAAAGCATCTTTCCGTTTCCCAGCATTTTTTTTCTCATGACTCAGATATATCCTCTATTGATTACCCCAGTGGCCATGATTTTATACTCTGAAGAAATAAAGGATGAAACACAGAGGGAGCCTATTTACTTGGATTTATTGGCTTCTGTTGATTGAGTTGCACAACCTTGAGCAAGGTAATTAGCCTCTATGGACCTCAGTTTCTTTGTCTGTAAAATGAGGGGGTTGAACTAAGTGATTCCCAAGGACTTGTCAACTTGAAAACTCTAGGGCAGTAGAACATAACCAAATTAATTTTTCAGACCCCAGATTAGTGTTCACTGAAACTACAACTTTAACTTATATTTGGTGGGAGGGAGAGTTGGTGTTATTTTGTAACCAGATATATTTATCCATTCATTTGTTTGTTTTATGTGGATAGATCTGTACTGCAGAAACCAAAACACCTTGGCACCCTGTGTGGCTGTAGTGGGGTAAGGGAGACACAGAACCCTACTTTCAAAACCCAGTCCGTGAGGCATTGTATGTCTGGCTGCAGCTCATAGGTCTAACTGCAAGTTTTCATTGCAGTAGTTGTGAACTTGTGAGGGGGAGGCAGGCGTGAGTTAGCAAGGGTGTTGGTGGAAGACCTATTGGTGTGCTGACCAGAGTCCTTTTACTGCTTTGGGGGTACAGCTCCTGATGGCTCACATCTGTACCGAGAGCAGGAATGCCTTAGTTGACTGGCACTGCCTCTCCTGGAGATGTCTGGGAAATTAAGCTCCTCTCCGCCTGGGGGCAGCCAGTGGCCAGCGACTAACTGACACAGGAGTACAAAATGCCAGTCATCTTGCCTTAAGATGGAACAAATTGTGGTGTAGTTTGTACACCAGAGCTTCCCATGGGATCAGGTTGAGCTAGACTACTCTTAAAACCACATTTTTGCTTACCTTTTCTCCCTGCCCAACCCTGCATGCCTCGACTCCCTTCCAGGCTGTTTCTGAGGTCATTCCCTCAATAAATCACCTGTATGAGAAATCCCGTCTCAGGCTGGGCTGGGGAGCCCAATCTGTGTAGTGATTAGTGCTAGGTTCTCCATCTGTTTGGTAACATGGAGAATTGCCTAGGCATATGGACCCATGTCTGGCTTAGAAAGAAGGAAATCCTTGTTTCAAAAGTCTTTTAAACCTTGAACTTTCTAGATCTGTGTCTTCAACTGGGGCCTGCAACTGTGTCCAAGGGAGATTTTTTAATGATTCAAACGAGCATCTCTCTGGTTGGGATTCACTACTACAGGCACAGCTGGTTTCTTCCTCTTTAGAGCTTTTTGCCCAAGGAAAGCCCTTCCCAAAATTGCCCATATCCTAAGAGCTAAGCTCTCCCTGTTCTCCCCACTGCTACATACCCCAAGCTGCTCACATGTCAGCTCCTACCTTTACCAAAACCTATGTCTCCATCCTTTCCCAGTTCTGCTCTCTCTGAAAACTCCTCTTTACCACCCCCCACCAGCCTTCTCTGTTATTTCTTTATGGATGTGCGTCAGCCTGGCTTCAAGCCATGAAGAGGTGGTGACTGCCCTTGGTGTTGGCAGTGGCTTGGGCCCATCTGCAAAGCAGGAGGCAGTGAGAGATGTATGGCTGACCAGGGGTGAGGCTCCGCATATGTCACAGAAACCATGAGTGATGAGGAACGTGGGGAAGAACTGAGACTGGTTCGTCTGAACAGGGAAGTGGGTGACTCCAGGCAAGGTGACTGCCTTCTTCAAACACTTAGAATGCAATGGTAGAGAAGAGGAATGAGGCTTTTTCTGTGTGAGGTCAGAGAGCAGAGCTAGCCCCAATGGGCAGGCAGAAGTTCATAGATGTGGATGCCAGCTGATTGGAAGGAGCTGTCCTGGGGTTTAGAGTACCTGTCCTGTCATCAGCTCAAGCTGAGGCCACAAAATTACTTATTGGCAATGCTGCAGAGATAGATCAGTGCCAGGTAAAGAGTTGGGTTTAATGACCTCTACAGTTACTTCCAACTCTGAGTATCTTTGATTCATTTCCTTCCTGAACAGATATTTAAGGGCAGAGGTGGGGGCCATGAGCAGATGGCATTGGAAAGGACTGATAATAGATGTAAGCCAGCAGATCCAGCCTGCAGAAACACCCCATTTCCCAAAACTGTGTAGCCTTGGGCTAGGTGTTTCAGAAGCTGGGAATAAAAATGATGCTGTGGGAGAATCTTGGACAAAAGAGCAGATATTCAGATCATCCAGAGAGAGTGCGGGAAGTGTGTGGGGGGTGGTAGCCAAGGCTTGAGTGGCTCTTCAGTGACCTGGCCCCCAAAATGAGTACCCGTGACACCTTGCAAAGCAGCTCCCAGAGGAATTTGTCATAAATTCTAGGCACTAGGTCTAATCCTAGAGAGCAGATCTTGGGTGTGGTTGGGCCTGGCCTGATTCCATATGGGGGCTGCAGAGACTGAGAAGTACTTGGATTAGAGTACATCTGAGGAGGGTGGGCTGGAGAGACACAGCTACCGGGCTGGGAAGGAGGCTAATCTGGCCAGGAGAATGCCCTCCCCAGAGCACAGCAAGGGTTGGACAGGTGGAGGGGCTCTGGCACTTGAGGTAATTACATAATGAAGATTTTAGCCTTGTGGTGCAATCATTGAATTCAGTGCCAGACAGGTGTAGGCTCTAGGATTGCACACCTGTGATTTTTTGATTAATAGGAAATACATATTTGGTCTTCACCCCTGGTTCAAGAGCATTAAAAACCCTTGGAATTTCCTGAGGGATAGGGATTTTGTTATTCCTAATAAGCCCCTTTCAACTGTACCTGAGTTTATGCTAATAAAGTGGCCTTGGTGGCCCCTAGGTAGTGTCAGGATGGGGACTTGCTGCCAGAGGAACCAGCCTTGTGATTAGAGGCTGGAGATTGAGGCAATCACTAATGGCCAATGATTTAGTCATCTGTGCCCATGTAATCTGGAGATTCTGGGTTGGTGAACATGGGGAGGTGCTGGGTGATGGGGTGCACCTGGAGAAGGCATGCAATCTGTGCCCCTTCCCCCGTCCCTTGCCTTATGCATCTTGTCCATTTGGCTGTTTCTGAGCCGTATCCTTTTTAATAAGCCAGCAACAGTAAATACATTTTTGCTGAGTTCTGTGAGCCGTTCTAGCAAATTATTGAACCTGAGGAGAGGTGGTGGGAATCCCTGATTTATAACTAGTTGGTCAGAAGTACAGGTGCTTGATGCTTGATGTTGGGGGCAGTCTTAGAACTGAGCCTTTAACCTGTGGGGTCTGTGCTAACTCCAGGTAGCTTGGTTTGAGGGGAAAACTTACATATATGGTGTCAGAAGTGAAGTGTTCTAGTTTAGTCTTCTATAAACCATATCTTAGTAATGACCTTGTACAAATTACTTGCCCTCTCCAGGCCTCAGTTTCCTCATCTGTTAAATAATAATATTGGCACTTACTTTGTAGGACAGCTTTTGGCTCTTGAATGAAAATGAGGAGTTTTTAACATTGTTTCAGATGTAGGGCACCAACTATTTTGTTGCTGTTGTTATTTTTATTATTATTAAGTTGAGATGATGATAAAACATAGTGACGGGATCTGAGAGCAAAACAATTTTTTTGAAAATCCGTATTGACATCAGCAAATCTCCAGAGTGTAAGATTGGGGAAGGAGGCTGCAATCAAGCCAGGCATCCCTTCCTGCTATTACTGTTGGGCATAATCTACTGTAGAGACACAGACTGCATCAAAAAATAGAATTCCCTCCATTTGGTCAGCCCCGTGTTGTTTATAAAACCTGTCAATAGCTGCTATCATTTTCTGAGCACATCGTATATCCCAGGCACTGTTCTAAGTTGAACACTTTACTCATTCAGTCTTAATGACAGCCCTGCAAAATATGTAATATTTGTAGCTCGGTATTTTTTTTTTTTTTGTAGATAATTATTTTTTATTGAAGGGTAGTTGACACACAGTATTACATTACATTAGTTTCAGGTGTACAACACAGTGATTCAACATTTATATACATGATAATTCTAGGTACCAGCTATCACCATACCAAGTTGTTACCATATTTTGACTATATTCCTTATGCTATACATTACATCCCGGTTACTTACTTATTTTACAATTGGAAGTGTGTACTTTTTTTTTGTTTTGTTTTGTTTTTTTTGTTTTTTTTTTGTTGTGAGGGCATCTCTCATATTTATTGATCAAATGGTTGTTAACAACCATAAAATTCTGTATAGGGGAGTCAATGCTCAATGCACAATCATTAATCCACCCCAAGCCTAATTTTCGTCAGTCTCCGATCTTCTGAAGCATAACGAACAAGTTCTTACATGGAGAACAAATTCTTACATAGTGAATAAGTTACATGGTGAGCAGTACAAGGGCAGTCATCACAGAAACTTTTGGTTTTGCTCATGCATTATGAACTATAAACAGTCAGTTCAAATCTGAATACTCATTTGATTTTTAATACTTGATTTATATGTGGATACCACATTTCTCTCTTTATTATTATTATTTTTAATAAAATGCTGAAGTGGTAGGTAGATACAAGATAAAGGTAGAAAACATAGTTTAGTGTTGTAAGAGAGCAAATGTAGATGATCAGGTGTGTGCCTGTAGACTATGTGTTAATCCAAGCTAGACAAGGGCAATAAAACATCCATGGATGCAGAAGATTTCTCTCAGAACAGGGGGGGTGAGGTTCTAAGCCTCACCTCTGTTGATCCCCAATTTCTCACCTTATGGCCTCCCTGCGACTGTGCCTGTCTTAGGTTGTTCCTCCCTTGAGGAATCTTACCCGTCTCTGGCTAACCAGTCATCTTCCGGGGCCATACAGGGAAATGTAAAGTTGGTAAGTGAGAGAGAAGCCTTATTGTTAATTATGATACTCGGTAAATTTGATATGAGGCACGAATTCTATTTAAGGGTTGTAATTAGGAAGGAAGAATAAAAGCTATAGAAGTAGCAGGCAGAAGAAAACATGGGAAGATTGATTATTTCTTTGACATATCTTCTTGTAGAGTAACTTCAGCATGTATAGGTTTTAAACTACTAATTAAATTACGCACACACATTAACATAATAGGAGTATAGTTACATAACCAAAGCATACCTGTAATTACCAGCCATCTCCAGTGAAACCAAGAAAACCAGTCAGGCACCTTAGGCATTTGTGAAAACTTATCTATTTCAGGTGGATATTGTCCAACTGAACTTGAACAGTCTGAGAGAAATCAGACAAATGAAAACAACCCATTCCTGGGGACTGTTCACATCCCATATGTTCTTTTAACAGTAAATAGTCTGTAGTTGTAAGATTTTGGAGTGCTACAATTTGCACTTCTCCTAATTCTTGATTGAGTTCCAACAGTATAGATCCAGTCAAATTTGTTGTTTTACTGTATGCACAGGCCAGCTTAGATATCTCCTTCATTCCCATGGCAAGTCCAGGAGCTGGTGGGATGAGTGCATCTACAGCTGTAGCAGTGCGTGGATCTTTGTTGGGGTTTTTTGATGATCATCTTCTGGCATGAGTCTTGCAGAGAGTGCTGATGTTGGAAGTTCTTTTTCATATCGTATCTTAGTTCATTTTCGGGGTAGCCAAATTAGGCTTTGATCCTCTGTATAAACACAAACAGACCCTTTGCCTACACTTTTATATGCCCTTTATACCCTTGTGTAGGACTCATTGGAGGTCTCCACACAGGAACTGCCTTTTTTTTTTTTTTTTTTTTGGTGTCATTAATCTACACTTACATGACGAATATTATGTTTACTAGGCTCTCTCCTATACCAGGTCCCCCCTATAAACCCCTTTACAGTGTAGCTCTGTTTTTCATATGGGAAAAATTGAGTCTCAGAAAGATTAAATGACAAAGGTAAAGTCACTTAGGTAGGAATTGGTGGGATAGAGATTTGAACTAGGTACTCTGGTTCTAGACCCTTGATGCTTTCTTTATAAGATACTATTTGGTTCTGGAAACAACTCTGGAACTGGGAAGGTAACAATGTATCTGTTTCACAGTTGAACATAGGTAAGGGTCAGAGAAGTCTAGTGACTGGCCAGGGTCACTCAGTCAGGAAGTGGCACCCGCTGGGGATTAAAAGTTCATGCCTTTTGATTCCCTTTGTAGGTTCTCTGTAAAGACATCAAGCATATTTGTACAGAGCTGAGCTGAGTGAAGTCGTGCCATTCATCAGCAAGTCTTCAATTCAAAAGGGTCAGAGGTCAGACTCACATTCTAACTTACCTAACAAATCTTAACTTATCTGCATCCTCCCCGGGGGACCAGGAGCCTGGCAACTGCCAGAGCTGAACCAGAGCAGGACGGTGGGGTGGAGGGGAAGACTCAGCTTGAAGCTGTAGTGTTCAGCTGCCCATGTGGCCCTCTGAACCCTTTCCTGTGTCCCTTGCCTTTGTGCACGTGAACTGACAGAGGAGAAAAGGCAGCCCAGTGCTCTGTTCTGAGGGAGGGATGAGGGGTTTTATGTTGCAAGAGAATATTCTAGCTTTCTAGAACAAGACCTTCCCGCTACAATTCTGGCCTTAAAGGAGAAGGAGTAGCACTAACTCAGTCAAAAGCCTGGTTTTGAGAGATGGCACACCCTAGGCGTTTTCCTCTGATGAATATTGCAGGTGGTTTCTGGGCTGATGTCATGCATCTTGGGTATAGCTGGTCTCACTGGGAGCACAGCTGGGACACTGCATCAACCTCGTGAATTGAATTTTCCCTTTAAGGGGTAGGTAGGCTCTGGCTTCTGCTGCCATGATTTCTGCCTATGGAAAGCACCACCTGACTGGGAGTCAGACATCTGCCTGTGGTCCTCCTGTCCTCCCAGCTCTTGGGACTGTGCCCCATCCTTTGTTCTTTCCTGCCCAGTCTCGGCTCAGGAATGCCCAGGCGGACCACAGCACCTGCTTTGGAAGAGTGGAAGAGCTGGAGAAGTCTCTTCTTGCCAGGGTACCACTTGCTGTCTCTCCAAGTTGCCAAATGGGGAGCTCAGGAATCTGACATTTGGAAATGAGCATCGGTTTTCAGCTGTGCATGTGTTCTTCCCTCTGGCTTGTTCCACTTCCATGTCCCCATTTTCAATCTGACTCTGGTTGGCAAAAACGATAACTTTGGGATAAGAAGATAATATGTTCAAGGAACCAGGGTTGAGAGCTTGGCATTGAGAGCTTCAACTTCTTTCTCTGAGTCAGTGACTTGACCATGACCTGCCAGCCTAGGTGTGCTCTGCCTGACACGTTTGCAGGTGGCAGCTGTATAGCACAGTGGTTAGGGTCTGGGCTCTTGAATGAGACTACTTTGATTCAAATTCGACAATCGTACGCTAGTTGGATGACCTTGGGCAAGTTATTTAATTTGATTTTGTCAGAATTAAATAATGTATAAAGCATGTAGCACAGTAGGCCTCAACCTACCTGAGTTTCTTCCCACCCTTCTCCCCTTGCCAGCTCCAGCCACACGCTAACTTTTTGACTTCTCATCCAGTACTGTCTTTTTCTGCTGCATCCTTTCTGAACTGGGGGCTTTCCATTGGGGTCCCCTGGGCTGGTTCTCTTGTGTTTTCTCTCCCACACCGGGTATGATGATTGAGGGACCTCTCTCCAGAGAACATGCTATGTCATGTCCACCAGGCAGATGGAGGGAATTTCAGGTTCCTGCTTTCTCCCTGGTGGCCCGGATAGATGTCCATCCCTCTCTGATGGAGGGCAGGAAGACAGCCGATGAGAGAGAAGCATCTCCATGAGCTGGAAGTAACTGTCTTCTAAAGTTTAGGCCAAGGCTGCTTCTGCTGTCCTGGAATGATTTCTTAGCAGAACACCTTCCATCCCCTGGGCCTGTAAGCTATTTCAGGGACATTTTAAGTGGCTATTAACAAACGTTGAATTATGGCTGTGAACCTCTGGGAGCTCAAGTGACATTCACATGAATCACAAGTGAGCTCTGTGCAGTCAAGGCTGCCACAGTGGGCTGGGATTAAACAAACAGGGGCCACCGTTCTCCCCGAAGCAATGAGGCAAGAACACTGCTCCTTGGAGCCTGTCATCTCAGGCAGTGTGCCCCTTGGATGCCAGACACTGTCCAGGACACATAGCTCATTGCTGCAGGGCAGACAGATGCTCTCTGGTTTGCAGAAAGGCATATTTCAGCTTAATGTCTGGAGGAATTTACCAACAGTCAGTATGCCCATGGATATATACCAGCCAATCTCAGAGGTAATGCGTTGCCCAGGACATTGATTCAACAGACATCTATTGAACGCTTTCTATGTTCTGGGCTTAGCTCTAGAGAAAACGGAAGTGAATAAGGCCCAGGCCAGGAACTCAAGGAGCTCACAGTTTAATGAAGAGGCTGAGCAGGAAACAAATAGGTTACTTTACACTAAACAACCAAAGTTTATATAAGGTCCAGAGGTAGCACAGGGTAGGCTCCAAAAATCTTCCAAAAGGAGATGAGACTCTAGTTTTTTTCTTACTGTTTGTTTTGAAACAATTTCAAACATATGACTGTTGCAAGACTGCCAAGAATGCCTGCGTAGCCTTCCTCCAGCTGCCGCACCGATGTCCCCTCAGGCCAGAGGACCCCATCCAGGATCACTCAGTCATTAAATCTCCCAAGTCTCCTTCACTCTGCAGCTTCTTAGTTTCTCCACGACTTTCATGACCTTGACATTTTTTTAAAAGCCAGCTATTTTGCAGAATGCTTTTCAGTTTGGCTTTGATGTTTCCTCTTGATTGGACCCAGATAATGAATTTTTGGCTGAATTTCACAGAACTGATGCAGAATTCTTTTCATTGCAGTCTATCTGGAGGCATGCGGTGACTACTCATCCCAATACTTAACCGTGTTAACTTTTATCACTTGATTAACATGGTGTCTTCCAGGGAGGTACTTAGACTGTGTAACACTCTATTTCTCATCCCTCTTTCGCCCTCTGGTTTTATCATCCATTGATTTTCCTTGCTGAATTATTACAGTGATGTTTGCCAAATGGTGATTTTCTAATTCTGTCATTTCATCTATGTTTTTTAGTTGGCTTTCTAGAATACAGAAGAACTTTCTCTTCTCCCTTTTTATTCATTTATTTATATCAGTGTAGAATGAGATTTCGATTTCATTCAATGGGTTATAATCTGTTAATATCACTATTTATTTCAAAACTCAAAATTCCCCATATTTGGGAACCCTTTTAAGCTGACTTCATTGTCCTTTTGACGTTTCCCTGCAACTTTTGAGTACTTGTAAAATTTCTGGCTCAGCTTGTTTGCCTGTCCCAGGTCCACCTTTCTCTTGTCCTTCTTTAATCCTGCAACTAGTTATTTTTCCAAGAGGCCTGGTTCCTTTTAGTGGGAAATGTTATTTTGAACTAAAATCTGGGTTCCAGGTGTTCTCATTGCTACTGGGGTGCCACTGCTCCCAGATCTCCCAGTGTACAGAGCTTGGGTATTTAAAGAGCTGGAATGAACATTTACATGGACACTGAAAACCGTGCATTCATGACAACATTTTCAATTCCAGTCCAAGACCCCAGGGTTCACCTTAGGTCCTTCCTCTTTCTGTATCGGTCGGTCCCTCCTTTCTCCAGCAGCAGGGAACTTGCCTCCCATTGTCCTGTTGCCTTGTTTGCTCCATTCCCCGGAATGGAGACCATCTCCCCGCCCCCACCGACTCCTGCTCTGCTTGGATGCCTCTTCACAAGGGCCCAGGCCTGTCCGGCTCTCTTCCTGCCCCACCCCAGGGCCTTCCTGGTGTGGGCTCTGCTTGCCACCACACTGCCTCTTATTCTTACTCAGATTTTCTCAATTGTCCCCCAAACATTTTTTCAATTTTTTAACTCCAGAAATGCAGGATTCATTGAAGATACAATCCAGATTCATGTGCTAAAGTAGTTATTCTGTCTCTTTCATCAAAAAGTTCTCTCCAAAGACACACACACACACACACACACACACACACACACACACACAGATTTTAAACATAACTTTATTGAGATACAATTCTTACATTGTACAATTCACCCATATAACGTGTAAGATTCAGTGGATTTAATGCATTCACAGTATTGTGAATTCTAGAATGTGTTTATTAACTCCAAAAGTAACTTGGTTAGCAGTCACCACCCACTTCCCCTCCCCCATTTCCTTCAAACCCAAATACCCTAGTCCAAGGTAACCACTAATCTACTTTCTGTCTCTGTAGATTTGCCTATTCTGGACATTTTGTACAAACATAATCATATTTTTTTTGTGATAGACTTCTTTTGTTTAACATAATGTTTTCAAGGTTCATCCATGTTGTAGTGTGTATCAGTATTTCATTTCTCTTTATTATCAAATGATATTCCATTATATGGACGTACCACATTTTATTTATCTATTCATCAGTTGATGGACATTTGAGTTGTTTCCATTTTTTTGCGATTATGAATAATGTTGCTCTTCACACTTCTTTTAGTATCGACTTTTGGAAGAAAACAGACTGATTGACCTATACGATTACCCACACTGTGAATCTGATTATTATTTCCTTGTGGTTTCACTTAACCTGCTCCTCACTCCCCTATATTTCTTATAAACTGGGAGTGAGGCTGAAGGACTTGATGAGATTCAGGTTAATGTTTTTGGCCAGAGGACTGCACAAATGAAGGACTGCACAGATGAAGCTGTGTGCCTCCCATTGCATCATAGCAGGAAGAGAATATTCTGTGATTGTCCCACTCTTAGAGATGCTAGCTTTGATCTGTTGGTTAAGGTAGCACCTGCTGGATCTTGCATCATAGATGGCCCATCACCAAGTCCTCTCCCATCATCTGTGGGATGATAGCTGCTATGATACCTGCAAATATTCTATTTACCGTAATATTTGAACCTGAATTGGCAGTTCCATGAAAGATTAAAAAATAGTGATTTCCCAATTCCTTCATTCTCTCTACATTTGTTAGTTGATGTTCTTTTGTAAAGAAGAGTTTTTCCACATCAACAAGGTATCAACTACAGTTCCTTCTATGAAGGCAGGATAAATGCTTATTATTGTCCTTTAATTACCAGTTTTCAGAGCATAGAGTTGGTGTAATAAGTGCCATGCTGGGCTCTGAGGGATGATGAGTTCTCAGATGGACAAGGGATAAAGAATTCACTAGAGAAGGATTGTGGGTGGGAGAGAAGAGGGAAAGTTAGTAGGATTTCATTCAGCTGTAGTCATGGCAACCACAGACTCCTTCCAAATCCTGTGGTATCTCAAGTTGGGGTTGTTCATCTTTTAGACATGGTTCTCACTGGTCCTGAACCTGGGCATGCCTGGGGCAGAGGTGGCAGGCGCTAGGGTCACTGGCACAGTGCTGCAACAACACTGACCACATGGCAAAAGGCAGGTCATGTGGCATTAGCGGTAGAGATCCTAGCCTGTCCCTTGGTATCTCCTCACTTGCTGGAGGCTTGCCGATGCCCAGTATCTGTGCTGCCTGCACCTTTCTCCACGGAATTCACACAGCAGCCTCTCTTCAGTGGAAGCAGAGGTGCAGCAGGAAGGGAAAGTCTCACAGGTGGATTCCATTTAATTGAGCTACCTGGATAAATGATGAGAGATAAACGTTCACTGAGCATTTACGAGGTGCCAGGCAGCATTGAAAGCATCTCCCAGTGGTGCACTGAGGGTGGTCCTTTCACTCCTGGCTTCTTGGGTATGAAGACGGAGGCACAAGAGAGCAAGGAAGTTGCCAAGGTCTTGAAGTCCATGATTCTGTTCACTTGCCTGCCTGTCTAGGAGTGACAGAGAGCTTCTGCTAGGAGGGGGCAGAGGGCCATGGGCCAGCCGGGGCAGCTTCATATCCTCCTGCCTCCAGCCTGGGTAACTGGATGATTCAATAGCTCTCTGGCTTTGAGCTTGGAGGGAGGAATTTCCAGGTTCAAAGTGGGTGGAGCAAGGTGCTTACAAAGGGGAGAGGTACCCAGGGAACATAAGCATGACTGTCTCCAGGAACTTTGGCATTGTGACTCTGTCCCTTACTCTGCATCACTCACCACATATTCCACAAGCAAACACAACCTGCTCCCACCTTGCCTGCACAAGGCTGCTAATTATCTGGCATGCTAATGAGCCCAGAGGATTAACACAGAACATGGGTAATGATAATTTCACTTGATGGATTTAAAGCTATCTTCTTGGAAAAGTATAATTCAGTCTGCTGGCATAGCATCTCACAACTAAACAGCAAGGAATGACTAAGAACCAAGCACATATCTACATATGCATCCATCCATTCATTCATTCACTCATTTTGCATTCCCTAATGGCTTACTTTGTGCCAGAATCGTAAGGCAAGCCCCCTGCCATGGGGGAAAAAATCTCACATTTTAGAAGGATGCAGGTACATGAACACATACTTTTCATTAGAACTGTGATGAGAGAATTGTCCATACTATGCATGGTGTGGGGGTTGTGCAGAGGAGGGTGGGAGCCATTTCAAATGGGAGGATTTGAATGGCTTCAGGAAGAAGGTGGCATTTTAGCAAGGCCCTCAAGAGGAGCAGAATTTTAACAAGGGAAAGGGACAGGTAAGGACATTACCAGGCCAGGAGCTGTGCGTATGAGAGTACAGGACAGGTGGGCCTGGGGTGTGTGAAGGGTGCACTTGGATGGTGTCAAGAGCAGGCAGTAATGCTGCAAGGGTAGGCAGAAACCCCAAGCTGTCTGAGTAGGAATGGGGAGCTCTTGAGGGTTCTGAGTGACAGGATCACAGTTTACTTTTGTTAAGAATCCTTCTTGGCAGCATCCTGGTTGAGGATGGTTTCTACAAGAAAGATGTTGCAAATGTATGGTTTCTGTTGGATTGTTCTGTTATTATTTTCAAAATAAGAGTCTTGCTTTTATTGGACTTCTTACCTTTTAATCAGATCCTTGTGGAGCTCAAATCCTTGGTGTGAATCACTGACAGAGTGTAAACAGTACTCTGGCTGTAAAAAATGTAATCATCACATGCTAAGATGCTAAGAGAGCTAATCAAGGCATAAAGGGAAGGTTTAGGTCCGTGATCCTCAACCTTGGCTTCACATTCAAATAGCTGGTGGGCTTTAACAACTACTGATATCTGGGTGCCACCCCAAAGATGTCTCAGTTGAAGTCTGGCATCAGGGTTTTTCAGAGCTTATCAGATAATTCTGACGCTTAGCCAAGATTGAATACTACTAGTCAGAGAACCACCATCCCGGAGATTTGGAAGCAAAACGCAGCTCTAGGTTTGCTGACTTGTCCTTCACAGCAAGGCCTGCACTAGCCCTTAGCCACTCTCTGTCTGCAGCTCGTCTTCTGTGCCTGTCACGTTCCTGCTCTCAGCACTCCAGTTGCCAAGGGGCAGGCCTGATTGCAGCTGGTTGGCTATAGATGACAGATGGCTGTTCTCGGCTTAGGCTGGCCAGGCCATAGCAGGCTAGAACTTGGAGAAGTTGGGAGGTTCTGCTCCTGGAATTATTAATCAAGGGCTTTCCAGCTTTTCCAGCAGGGAGAGCCTGTATTTCAGGTATTCTGTCTGGCTTCAGAGCAATGACTAGCTTATCTGTGCCTCAAAGTTTGCTCTCTGGTTGCCAATTTCTCAGTATGATGCCCGTGGTTGGCAGGAGCTGCCTGGTAGATTAGGATCCCAAAGTTCAGGGTGCTGTTCTTTTTGCCAGAGTGAGGGGTACAGACTGCAAGGGCCCTGGAAGGTACTGCCTAGGTGTAGGTTAAGGGGTCCAGGGGTTCTGCGTAAGGACTAGAGCTCAGCACTTAGCTGCCCTCTCTTAGGAATAGCTGGCTGCCTTTCTGTCCTTCAAAATAGTCAAAAACAAGGCTTCTTTACTGAGGTCAGACCTGATTAATCTTGGGACCATCATAAACAGAGATTTAGATTTTGGGGTATATAGTGCCAAGCGGCACTGAAAAAATGGTCAGGGCACTTGCTGACCTGGAGCCTCATCACAAGACGGGTGCAGTGTCCCACTTCGGAGCTTGCATGGTGCTCATGACCTGGCTGTGCCGGTGTTCCTAGCCTCCTTGCTGCCGTGGCTGCGCTCTCACTCTGACCTGCCTCTCTCTCCTTCCCTTACTGGGCACGTACTATGTGTCAGGCTCTTGACCTCCATTCTCTCTCCCTGTGGCGCAGGCCATCTAACCTGCCCCTAGAAAGCTGATCAAGATGACTGTCCGGTCCTGGTGAGAGGACAGTGTGCCCCTTTCTGCAGTTCAGGGAGTTCCCCCAGGTGCCGTGCCTGGGGGCCGGGGGGAACGGCTATGGAGGGAACCGACCACTTATGAAATCCCAGGTGCAGATAAATCATCATTTACAACTCCCAAACCTTTAATGGCAACCACACCATCCAAAGACTCAGGAATTTCCTATATGGGAATTCCAGCCTTTGGGGGCTTCCTGGTAGGGCCGGGATCCTCCCAACTCCGTCTGCTGGAAGAAATGCCAGTTTGCCCATCCTGCAGTTTCCATGGCCTGGGCTGGGACTAGTCTCCCCATCACAGACGTGAAGGAGGAGCCTTGGCTTTGGAATCAGACAATCAGTACCTGGAGGCTGATCAGTACTCATCCGCTGTGTGAACTGGGTGTCTCCAAGGGTCAGTTTCTCCTCTCAGATTTCTTAGCCTTGATCAAGTTAATATTTTGGGCCAGGTACTTCTTCACGAGGGGGCTGTCCTCCACGCTAGCGGATGTTTAGCAGTACATCTGGTCAGTAGTAGCTCCCCTCCCCCTACATTTTGTTTACCAAAAAATGTCTCCCGACATTGCTTAGTATCTCCTGGGGGGCAAAATTGTCCCTGGTCGAGAAGCACTGGTGTAGCACCCTGAGTCAGAGGCTTGTCTGCAGGTGTAAAGCAGTGCGGTTTGCTGGAGACGGCACTTGGCACAGAGCAGGTTGCCTTAGAAGGCACAGCAAGGCCCAGGGAGGCTGTGGGTTCCCTTGGCTGCCTCCAAGAACAGCTTCTGCTGGTGGCAGGCCCTGTGAGGCTTCCCAAGCCAGGTGACACCAGGCTCATTGGCACCTCTGGTCCCCTGGCCTGTGGCCATCACGTGGGTGTTGGCTTCCTGGGCTTCTGCCCTGCAGCTCAGCGCCAGGGCTGCTCCACAGGGCGTGGATTGATGTTCTGTAGCCAGTCCAATAGGGCCAGGCCACCCTGGACTACTTCCAGGGCCCTGGGGATTCCCAGGAGTGCGGCTCCTCCCAACACCTCCTTTAGAGGGGAATAACTGCCGTTTACTATTACCATGGCGCTACCCACCCCTACCCAGGGAAATGCTCCTTCCCAGGCGCCACACAAAGAAGAACAGAAAACCAGCAAGAAAAGAGGCCTGAATCATATCCTCTCATTGCATCTAAATTGAGCAAATACATCTGTCTCTCTCATATATATATCACATATGTCCTATGATGTATATCTCCTTTATACACATATATGATACATATTTATGGACATGTAATTAAATCAGATCATAATTGTCCAGCACAGGATCTGGCATATAATAAATAGTAAATAATTGGTATTTCTCTTCTCCCTTTACACAGACGATCTCAGTCCATTCTCATAACGAAGGAGGGAGTCAGGTACTAAGTTGGGGTGACCACAATCAGGCCTCAGACCACAATTCAGGCTCAGGCCTGGGCCTCTCTTTGGAGAAGACTGTGTTCTAAGGAGGGTTTGGGACCCCTGCACCCTGACCTAAAGAGGCCAGCCAGGCATGGGCTTCCAGGGTGGGTGGTTGAAGCCTGACCTGCTCTTCCTGAGACCTCAGTTTAAAGAACATGCATGTGTACACTGGCCGTCTGACTCAGTAACCCACAGTAGAGGGGAGGGCAGATGGTGTCCCTGCTTTGCAGGTGAGATTCAAGCTCAAGGAAGTTAAGGGACTTTTCCAAAGTCACCCTCTAGCAAGTGGCAGAGTCAGCATCCCCGCTGAGGTTGTCCTGCCTCGTCATCCCTCACGTTTATCATGATGCCTGTCCCCCCTAGAAGGCATTAGTATCCTCATTCCTTAAGAACTCTGGCATCAAGTTTCTGGGGTGCAGGACAGGGCTCCTCAAATTCCAGGAGAGCACCAACATTGTGACAGAAGTTCCCAGAGCACGCTAAATTCCTCCAGAAAGGAGTGGAGGGATTAGACCCAAGGTGACCCACCAAAGGGCCAATCCTCAGACTTTCAGACACTGTGTTCCAGATCCTTAGACCTTCCAAGGGCCCTTTCTTCACCTGGTCTCTTGTAAGCAGTGGTTCTCAGCAATGGCCCCTGCCCAGCAGACCCCGAGTGGTATTAAAGGAAAGGCCTGCAGAGCCCAGATTGAAATATTTCTCCCTTACATTTTTTGATAAAATATGAAATATCTCTTGGGAATCTGGGGACAGGAATCAGGCTCAGGAAGATGCCACAGGCAGGCAGTTCCTACTGACCCCTGCACATGCTGTCAGGGGACCCCAGGCTGGTGTCCCCCAAGGGACAGTGGTGACCAGGCCGGGCTGAGTCAGGGCTGGCTGTGTTCAGGTCCTGATGGGTGACAGCTCAGCACTGGAGCTGAGCATAGAGGCCTTAATGTGGCTATTTATAGGTGCTGATGCTCCAAGGGGAGGGAGCCCCACAGGGCAGGGATGACTCTCCTGGGGCGGGGGCCGTGGAGCTGGGGGGCTGGTAATTTATTTTAGGGAATATAACTCAGAGTGGATGTTTCTAATCAGTCCCTCCCGGCTTCTCTTCCTCCCATCCCCTTTATTCACCGTGGTCATGTGGCCCTGTCCACAGCTCAGCTCTCAGTATATGTGACTGCTTTGCTCTAATCAGTCAGTGGGGGCCATATTCTTCCTGAGCTGCATGTCCAGGCTCAGTTTCCAATTCTTCATGATGCGTACATACCCTACGCTCTGGTCAGACCTGCAGTTCACTCTTTCCTGAATGCTTTCTTCCCCACTGACTCCTCAGCTCTGCTCTTACTGTTCATTCCTAGATTTATCCCTCTTCTCCCTCCTGGAGTACACTTGTTGAAAGTCAATTCAATGCAGCTTCTTCCATGAAGCTTTCCTGATCTCTCCCTGCTCCCATAATCACCCCACTGGGTCTGAGTTTTCCCTCCATTGAGCCCTTGGCATGTTTTCCTTTCCCAGGCCATGCATCAGGAGGCCTATGATATACTGATTTATAAACTTGCCTTCCCCTGGCACCCATCTCTTCAGTTCAAAAGACATTTGTTGAGCATTGAACATCTACTATCTTCAGGTTGTTGCTAAGGGTCTTACTTGTTATACAAATATCAGTAATGCAGGGCCCATCCCTCAGGGAACTCGCAGCCCAGATGGGAAAGCAAGCCTCCTAACAAGTTCACTAGGGGGTGATGAGCACCATGGAGGGGAATTCCAAAGTTTAGAGGGGGAAATGTTTTATTCTGTTTGTGGAGGGATTTGGGCACCTAAGCATCCCAGAAGCCAAAAGCGTCTTTGGGGCAGAGGCTGTGTCCTTCTTGTCTATTGCCTCCGTGCCCCAGACAGCATGTGGGACACGGCAGCTGCGTTGGGAAGAGGCAGATGTGGGTTTTCCTTTCTGTGTGTTCCTTTAAGCCCTTGCCGTACTCCTATTACAATTATCCAGTATCCACTGTTTGCATGTCTGTCTTTGCCAGTGAGCCCCTGGCAGGAAGTGGTTGAATCTAATCCATCACTGTGTTATTTTCAGAGCTTACACAGAGTTTAACAGAGCTTTTCTGGGTGAAGTAATAGGTGACTAATGACTATCCCCTAACTGATGCTACCTTGGACAGTATGTGAGAAGTATCGTTAGATCATTCTGTCTTTCCTCATGTCTCTAATTTTGTCCTTTCACAATGTGCAATTGAATTGATACACTAACCCTACAGACAGCCTGAAGGGTACAGAGCCACCCTTAAAATGACAAGATGCAGGTTCCCATGGTGGCTTTATTGTTACCCAGCTGAGCCCACCTGGCTGTTGGGTGACAGTGCTTCCTGCTTCACTGGGCTGGCTGCCTGTTAATTGCCAACCTCCCTGCTTATCAGACCCCCTTGTGTAGCAGGAAATAGTGTGTCTGGGAGTGTGACAGCTAGCATTAGCCTTTGTTCTGTACTTGGTTCACTCATAGTCTATCTTCTAGATTTCAAGGAAGCATTGATCTGGGGTATGTGGGGGATGTCCAACAAGATGGATGTTGCTTTGGTCAGGACTAGTATGCCCTGTTTTGAATATTCAATTTGGGTATTCAGTAAAAGGGTTCTATGGAAAAGGAAGCTTGAGAAAAATCTGGATGAATCAAATCTGCCTTGATTTCTTTATTGCAGGGTTTATCAGCACCTTTACTGCAGCCAACAAACACTGTGAATTTCCAGGAGGTTGTATACTAAGCAGTGATATTCCTTCTTAGCCCAGAACCTTTTAACACTCCTGAGCAAACTTTTGGGAATTTATCAGTCTCAGTATAGCGTGGCCTGTTAGGGCTGTGGAATGAATGGGTTCTGATCCTATGATCGAGGTGTGTATTAAATGCAGTCATGGCATATCAGCATTTCCAAAGCTGATTCTGCCCAACTACAGTTCCTCAGAGTTTTTGGAATGTACAGAAAAGAGAAATCAGGAAGAGGATTCCCTGCTTCAAATCATGGAGAGACCAAAATCTTGGAATAACCTCTGTTAAGAGCAGATCTCCAGGCTAGTTACCCTGGTTTCAAGTACATTTTGTAGTTAAGGAAGTTGAAAAGAGATGCGAAGTACAGGGCAGGGGGCTTAAGCCAGAAGAGGGCATAGGATTATAGGCCCAAGAATGACAGAGCTGGCATCCTGGCGAGCTCACTGTGCAGGTGAGGAAGCAGGCCCAGAGAGGGCGGGGACTTGCCCAGAGTAAAAGACAAGACACAAGCCAGAGTGAGGGGCCAGCCAGCATTGGTCAGGGTACCAGAGGAGCACAGAGCTTTGCCCCGGAGTCAGGCAGAGCTGAGCTTCGGTGCCTGCTCACCATAAATAGTGTGGGATAACAATATCTGCCGGTTTCCCCCTCTGTAAAAGGGGTGGTCCTGGTCCCCACCTCCTAGGGCTCCTGGGAGGATTGGACAGGAAAAAGGTTATCACGTGTTCAGCATGGTGCTTGATGTGGAACCTGTGTTCAATAAGTGTAAACTAACTCTATTTGTAAATATTTCATTGTCATAGTTCACAGGCCCTTAAACTGGGGGAGGGGCTGGGCACCACTCTGCAGACTGATTTTTAGATTAGTCTCCTCTGGTTTGTTCATGTTCACTTTGTTCAGGAGCCCAGGAGTTCTCAACTTAGGGAAACACCTGTGAATATTAAAAAAGAACTAGCCAACCCCTATCACAGCTCAGTCCAATCAGGATCTCAGGGCATCTGGCATTGTTTTCCCTGCAGCCAGAACTGAGTCAGACCTAGACCCTTCTCCCCACTGATGTAACTTGCTGCCAACCCAACTCTGCAGGTTTCTGCAGAACAGGGAAGAAACCAACCCTGATGTCTTGCATTCGCAGGGCCCCAGGAAAGGCTTTGTGCAGAGCGTGCTGGAGGCCATCCTCTACCTTGTTTATTTAGCACGTGGTCCTAGTGCTGGAATTACCCCAGACATGTGAGGTCAGCAGGCAGCACTCTGAACCCTCCCCATTTTACAGATGATATCACTGAGGCTCTGGGAAGTGAGTGGGCTGAGGTCATGCAGGGCCATAAACAGCCCCCTCTTCTTCCACGGGTTGAGTAAGTGTGACTCGCAGGGAAAAGCAGTCACATGCAGCAGGTAGCACCCTCAGTTGCAGTGAGGCTCTGGGAGGCTGCTTGTCCCCTTAGCTTCCTCTCAGTCACAGCTTCCCCGGCCAGTGCCAGGCCCTGCCAGGCTCCCTACCCCAGGGGTCACTGGGAGCTGGGAGCTCCTCTGTCCTCCCTTTCTCAAACGTTACTGCCATGTACAAGGTGTGGTGGTATGTTAAACAGAGAGTGATGCTGACAGTCTCTGTCACAGGATGTGTTCATGGCAGTGGGTGTGACCTCCTTGCCCCGTGCATCCCCTCATTTGATTCCTACAATGACCCTGAGGGAAGAATACCTTTATACAGATGAAGATATTGGAGGTTCAGAGAGGTTGGGTAACTTCCCCATGGTCATACAGCTAGAATAAGACAGAGCTGGGATGTGCATTGGCAGGGGCCCTGGCACCTTTGCCCGAGGCCTGGAATTCAAAGCACAAGGAAGAAGCCAGGCCAGCTCCAGGCCACACTTTGAGCACACAGGTCCCCGAGCCTGCTCTTTGTATACCTCACGCCCTTCGTCATTTGTCATGCTCTGCATTCTTGAGTCTAGCTGTCTTCCCTGTGGAGGACTCAGGTGGCCCCTGGCTCCTCCTTAGGGGCCTTAGCATCGCCTAGGTGGAGGAGGAGAAGGGGGCATGGAGGTACCTGACTGACCCCACAGAAGGGGAAGGAATATGTCCAGGCCTAGAAGAAGGGTCCCTACATCCCTCTTAATTCTAGCTACTGTTTACAGGGCAAGATGGATTGCTGCGTGACTGGTCTGGGAATGAGGTGGGGTTACCTGCCTGGAATGAGGAAGATGCTGCATCCCCAGTCAGATGGAAACAGTGGCTGGGGCACGGCGGTTCTGTTGGCTGGGAACAAGTTAGAGACCATCCTCAGAGGAGGGCAGCCCCAAACGTCATCTCGGTTTTCGCTTTACACAGAATGAGCCAAAGGAGAGAGAAGCAGTTATGAGAGTGAGAGACAGAACCAGCGGGACAGGGAAGGGGGTCGTAGGGTCAGAGAGACCTGATCCTGGGATGGCCAGTCCTCGCCTCTACCCAGACACCTCCTGATCTATTTCTAGTCCTAATTCTCTGACACCAAGTGAGGGGTTTTTCCTCACACCACCTGCTTCTTTGACTCTCAGGATACCAACTGAGTGTCCTTCAATTCAATTCAATTCTGACCTTAACTACCAGAGTTAGTACAGACCCCGCAGGGTAAGGGCTCAGACCCCATGAGACTGTCCCCCACTTTAGGCGCCGATGGCAAGTCCCTACCTCCCAGACTTCTGACCCACTGGCTCTGAGTCAGCATTCCCACTCTGCTTTGTTTGGGTTTGACAATTTGCTAGGACAGCTCACAGAACTCAGGAAAGCACTTTACTCACTATTAGCAATTATTATAAAGGATACAGTTCAGGAGCAGCTGAATAGAAGAGACGCAGAGGGCAGGGTGCCAGGGCAGGGCCATGGAGCGGCCATGCTGTCTCTGGGCGCACCCCCCCTCCCACATCTCCGTGTGTTTGTCATCCTGGAAGGCTGCCACATCTTGGGTTCTCATTCACCCCCCACATGCCTGCCAAGCTGCAGGGTCCCCAGTCTCAGCTACAGCCCCTTGTTTTGGGCTACCCTCCCCACATTCACCTGTGAGAATGGGCTGGCAACTCTAAGAGATGATCCCTACATCTCACTGGCCTCAACCCCAATAAACTTCATTTCTTGCTCACACCAGGTCCAGTCAGCACTCTGGAGGGCAGCCCTCCTCACGATGGCCCTCGGCCAAGAGTCCTGTTTGGGGGCTCTGCTCCCCCCAGGGCCTCCAGCCTTCCCTGCATCTTGCCACGAGATGGTAGAGGAGACACACCAGCTCTTGGACTTGGCAGCCTGGCGCTGACCCACTTCTCTTGCATTCACACTCTGCTGAGCAGAAAACTCCAGCCCAGGGCCCACTCCCCTGCCATGCGGACTGTGACACAGGGCCCAGCTGTGTGCCTGAGAGGAGGACGTGTCCATGGTCTGCTACACGGTCTCCTCCCTGCTCTCTGCAGCAAGGGGTTCGTGAGTCTGAGCTCTCTCCCGGCTCCCCAGTCGCAGAAGCACACCTCTCCGCACCTGTCCACAGGCTGCAGCATAGTGGGGACATCTAGGCCTGAGAATACAATTCCAGCCTGCCACGTGTGGGGCTGCGAACCAGTTCTGCAACCTTGTTATGTTATCATCTCCTGCTTGGTAAAATAACTGTCGTTATGATCACTGTTACTCATTTATTAGATCACATTGATCAGGAGCTGAGGTGTCCTTGCCCAGAGCCGGCAGCAGGGACAACCCCACCAGGGCCACCTGGCATTCCAATTAGAGTGCTGCTTTTGGATAGTCCCCTCTAAGACGGTTCTCTGGTCTTCTGGAGGGGCCATTTCTGCTTTGGAAAGCTCTCCCTGGCAGCCCTGAGGAGTGTGAATTGGAAGGCTTGAGAGACCACTCATAACGCTCCTGCAGTGAGCTGAATTACTAATGTTGGTGACCAGCGTCCTTTAATAAGGTCCTTTTTTGATTAACCTAGCTAGAGTGGGTTCTATTGAGCTGATATTGTCCCAGGACGGCATTGAAACCTTCAGTTGTCTCTTGATCAAGCACAAGGTTGTGGTGTCTCATCATCCCCACCCCACTGTACATCAAAATAAAAGTGATACAAACCATGCACACACACACACACACACACACACACACACACACACACACACACACACACACACACACACACACACAGCACCTGCTGTGTATCAGGGCCTGTGCAGGGCACCTGGGGTATACTTATGACAGGCCTGGCCATGCTGCAGACTCTGGCCTGTGGGGAGGCAGGTGGTGGGGCCCGGATCCAGAGGGCTCCATGAGGAGGTGGCTGTAAGGAAGGGACAGTGTTTTCCAGAACACAGGAGGAAAGGTGTCACAAGCAGAGGAGATGGCACATGTTGAAGCCCCCTGTGAGTAGACAGGACATGTTCCTGAAAGAATGGGGTAATTGGAGTGTACACCATGACATGGGGAGCCCTGGGCGCTGAGGCCAGGCAGGCAAACCCAGGCCAATTTAAGGGGGTCTTTGGCCACAGAGTTAAGAGGTTTGGACTTTATCAAGAAGGTGTGGAGAATCCATTGAAGGAATATGAACAGAGAAGTGGTATCACTGTATTTGTGTTTTAGAAGGCTCTTCCTGGCAGCCCTGAGGAGTATGAACTGGAAAGGTCAAGAGACCTCTTCTAAGACTCTTAAAGTAATCTGAATTTTTAAAATGCTATTGTACATATCAGTCATGCCTAGGTGCATGAAACAGCTTTTAAACTACACTCAGAAAGTATATTAGATATTATAGTAATATAAGTGATCACAACTCATTGAGTTTTTACAAAGAACCAGGCACTGTGCTAAGCATTTTCCATGTATTATTTCTCTTACTTAACCTTCTGTGTTTCAACTTTCTTATCTGTAAAGTGGTGAGACAAATAATACCCACTTCACTGGGTTGTGAAGATAAAATGACTCAATGCATATCAAGAGCTTCCAATGATTCCTGGCCGAGGTCAAGCCTTTCATAAAGACTTATGATCATAACAACACTATAAGGTTAATCAGGCATTGTTGCATTTCATAGATAGGGAAGCTGAGGCTTGCAGGACCACTCAGGATGTACATGGCAGCTCCTGGATTCAGACCTAAACTGACTGTCAACTCCAGGCTGTTCACTGATGTACTACCTGCGTGGTGGCTATCCCTGCCACGATGACTCAGAGATCTCAGCAAGAGGCAGGTGCCTGATCAAGGTGACTTCCAGGAGCAGTGGGGGTACCTGCAGGGAGCTGGCTGGCATTCCCAGGAGTCGGCCCCCTCCCACTCCCTGAGAGTCTGTGAAGCGAAGGCAGGAGACGAGGGGGCAGCAGGGTGTGGCTTTGCCAGCAGAGCCAAAGACCCTTCCTCCTGCATGGCCTGCATGGGTTCCCACTGGGTTTCTGCAGGACGGCGCCAGCTCTGCTTAGTCTCAGCAGCCCCATTTAGTTTGCAGGGCCACTGAGCCTGCCCAGAAGCCGTCCAGGCAGGGGTATGTCCTCTCTGCAGTTTCAGGGCCAGCAGGGGGTTTCTGGATGGGCAGGCTGGTCTGCTCAGTTTCCCTTCTCCCTCAGAGATGAGAGGGCCGCATAGCAGGGGATTCTAGATTCTTCTCAGAGGCTGGTTGAGACTCAACTTCTGCCAGCTTGGAGCAGTGGGAACCCCGGAAACTCACAGAACTGTTGACTGGGGGCAGTGAAGCCAGGCTTCATGAATTTTTGATGGACTCCCTTGCTGAAGATATCCATGTGCCCTTGAAGGTGGATAATTGAAATTCAGATTTGGGTGTTCTATTACTTGTGATCTTCTTTATGAGGCTGCTTTGCTTTTCCCAGTGACTTGGTTGCAGCTTTAGTGACTTCATTATGGAGAAATATATTGATTTGTCAGGGTGGTGTCAGGGGCGCTGCTCTGATGAAAATTGATTTATCTCTCTCCGAGCAGCTTGTGTTTTTAATTCGTCTTTGCTTCCAACAAGGCGTGGGGTGGTGGTGTGTATGAGGGGGTGCCTTCCCTGTCAGGGCTCTGTGCACCACCGCACACACTATAAATAAAGCTCGGGGTGCAGCCTGGCTTTGGTTTTATGTTCTGTGTTGAGGAGATAAAATAGCTCCTCATTTGCCTCTGCTAGTATTTATAATATTTGTGTTCATTCTTGCCTTCCCCTGACACAGATGCACATAGTTGGGTGTGACAGATGAGGACCATAACTCCCTGAACAATGGGAGAGTGATGCTCTCTCTCTAGACAAGAAGAAAGTCGATACTGAAGTGGCAAGTGGAACTAGGGAGGCCTGCATTTGCATTCCAATGGACTGCAGGGGAATACTTGTAATTGTGCGATTTCCCCAGTGTTCATTGGCTCATCCCTTCATCATTTGGGTCTGCTCAGAATCCAGTGTGGTAGAGTCTGGATGCCTGAACTAGACCTGAACTAGACCCTCTCCAAAGCCACTTTCCAACTTTGTGTGCTGGACAGTTATTTCATCTCTCAAGGAGACTCAACCTCCTTGGTATGGGAAGATAATGACGCTAAATGGTAGGATTGGTGGCAGGAGAAATGAAACAATGCTTGCAAGTTCTTAGCACATGGCCTGATCAAAATGATAAAAAAAAAATAGTTAAGATTCAGTAAGTACAATAAAAAAATAGAATGAAATAATTGTTAGTTGGGCACCTTCTCTGTGACCATGTTGGCTTTGGTAATACAAGCAACAGGGACAGTTCCTGCATCAAAGGAACTCAGGTAGAAGTATGCTGGGTTGAGGTGGCCCCTCTGAGTGCAGAGAGAGGCGTCATATATATACCCGGGGGCGGAAACTTCAAGAAGACTTCTGAAGGAGGTGATGTCTCAGCTAATTTTGAAGAAAGAGTAAAAGCTAGTTGGGAAAAGAAGAGGAACCAGGTTGAAGACAGGGGCAATAGTATGTGAAGAACCTCGAATGGACAAAACTCTTTGATGTTGGACTGTTCCTGTGGCTTTGCTGCATGTGTGTGTGGGGGCAGGAGGTGAATCCAGGGAGAAGGGTTGCAGCCTCGTTGTCAAAGGTCTTGAACTAAACAGAGGAACTATTACACTCTTGTCAATGTCTTGAAGGCTCAGAGGGACCATGACAGGGTTCTAACGAGGGGAAAGCACAATCAGATTGATAATTTGGAAAGAGCCTCCCAGCCACCATGTGGCTGACTGGAGAGACACTTCCCTGAAGGAACCCGACACAAGGACACTTACTTGCAACTCTTTGTAATAATCCAGGTGTAGAGAGAGGCAAGAACAAACTAAGGGCGTGATAGAATAAGTCAGAGAAAGCAGACGGGAGAGACAAGAGGCTGAAGAGAGAGGAGGCCAGGTCACTCTCCGCTGGCTGGAGGCAGTGGGTTGCTCTCCACTGAAGGACGC
Source organism: Manis pentadactyla (assembly GCF_030020395.1). Classification (NCBI taxonomy): domain Eukaryota; kingdom Metazoa; phylum Chordata; class Mammalia; order Pholidota; family Manidae; genus Manis; species Manis pentadactyla. Next base: position 149,014,648 of record NC_080022.1, read on the forward strand.
TGGGTGTGTTAGTTTTCTATGGCTGCCATAGCAAAGTTGCATAAACATGGTGGCTTAAAACAGCAGAAATTTTTTGTTTGAGTTCTAGAAGTTAGAAGCACAAAAATCAAAGTGTCAGAGGTTCCGGCTTTCTCTGAAATCTGTGAGGAAGAACTTTTCTTTGCCTTGTCTAGCTTTTGGCGTTTGCCGAAGTCCTTGGTATTCCTTGGTTTCTAGGTATATCACTCCCACCTCTGGCCTCATTATCACATGGCTTTCTTCTTCCCATGTATTTCTCCTCCTCTTTTAAGCATACTGATTCATATTGGATCAGGGGCCCACCCTACTCCAGTTTGAACTTATCTTAACTAATTACATCTGCAATGACCCTATCTCCAAACAAGGTCACATGCAGAGGTCCTGGAGTTTAGAACTTCAACATGTCTTTTTGGGGGACACAATTCAACCCGTAACAGTCCATCCTCTGGGCCCCCTAAATTCATGTCCTTTCCACATGGATAATACATCCACCCTATCCCAAAATCCTCAAAGTCTTAACCATTCCAGCATCAATTCTAAGTCCTGGATTTAGAGTCTACGTGCCTTTCACACACACGCACCAAAGACTGTCAGATTCCCACTGAGCTGGAAAATAAGTTGGAGGAGCAGGTGGCTGGTGGGAAAGGGAGGAAGACTGGGGAGTTCAGTTTTGGATGAGTTAATAGTTCACATGGGGACCCGGATGGAAGTTGGAAGCTGCATATTCTTGTAACTTTGTTATCCATTTCTCCCATAATTATAAACAGAGAGGACCTCAAAGAACCTTGTGACAATAGCTGTAATGGCTTTGAGGGCCGAAATGTACAGGAAATCATGTGAGGCAACAGTGAGGCTGCCTCCTGTTCTGAGGTGAGTCTGGAGAGGAGAGAAGGGATAACGGGTGGTAGCAGGAAGGCTCTGAGCATTGGTTTCCTTATTCATTGGATATTATCTCCCAGCATTCACCCTGTATCAGGCACCATGCGGACCTCAGAAATAAGCCAGCGACAAACCCCATCCTCAGAGAGCTTATGATCATGACCGGATTTGTGGCTGGATAGGAGCTTATTGTCCACAAACAGTTTACTGCAAGGTAGAAATGGTTGACCACCGGGAGAAGTGAACTGAAAAATTGCTGTGGGAATTCACAGAGAGTAGAAGCAAATCCCTTCCGAGTGTGTGTGTGCATGTATGTAGGGGGAGGGGAGTTCACAAAGGAATTGATTTTAGAGCTGGGCTTTGAAGAATGGGTCTCATGTAGGCATATGGAGATGGGGTCAGGGAGCCTGGTTTTGCAAGCACACAGAAGAGAAGATAAGAGAAATTAAGCATTATCCGGGGACTGTAACACATTCAAGTACTTACAGAAGTTGATCTACATATATTTTGATATAAAAAATCAGGCTAACAAAGCAGTGTTTTTATTCATGTTATCTGACTTGATACTTGCAATAACTCTGTGTAGAAGAGGTCTTGTTCCCATTTTCAGATGAGAAAATAGAGGCTCTGGAGAGTTTGGTACAGTGTCAAGCTCACAGAGTTAGTAAAAGGTAGAGCTGGGACTCAAATTAATGTCTTTTGACCCCAAAGCCCCTGGTTATTCTACTGTGTCTCATTTATTAGTCTTCTCCTCTTCTTCAACACTCAGATTAAAACTTGCTTCCTTAGTAAAACTAGCCTAGAAGGAATTCTATAAAGAGAAGTGGGTGGGCCAAGACTAGGGAAGCTGATGGAGGCAGCTCATAGCATGAGCCTTTTTCTGATTCCAAGTTAAGCATCTTTCTTACCATAGGTCCTCTGGCTCCCAGGATTGAAGATTATGGAATGGGCAAGAGAATATTTGTACCTGATACAGTCCCAGAAGGGATCACATGGCTGTCCTCATAGTGGACAGAGCTAGGCAGGATCGATGTCTGTCTGTACTCAAGGTCCCTTTAGGCTGCTCTAGAATTTTGGGCGTGGACAGCACAGCCTTCGAGCATGCCTTCCCTGGAATGAAGCAAACAGTGCCAACCTCTCATAAGAGACTGTAGAACAGACTGGAATTCAGAGAAGGCCATGCTCACCTGCATTCAGGTTGAGTGGGCTCAGCTGGCTGGAGCACAGTGCCCCCGAGGCCTCAGCCTCCAGGTCAGGCAGCCTTGCTCTATGTCCTGACCCTGATCAGCACTCTCTGCAGGTCAGAGGGTCAGGTCAGAGACCTGTGAGCAATCATCACAAATCCATCCCACATCTGGGATATGACCAGATATACATCCTGCTGACAGTGGCCAGTACCCTGGTCTGTATGTCTACAGGGCAGGCTTTATGACTGCATTTCATCAGCCTTAATGGGATCTTCTGGAATAAGCCTAGGCTTAGGGAATTTTAGGACATTGGTCCTTGTCAGCTGAAGAGTTCTCCACACCAAAAAAATAATAATAATAATTTTTTTTTAAAAAAAGGAAAAAGTATAACAACGATAACAGTGCTCCTTTGTGATGTCTTACTGTGTGCCTGGCACTATTCTGAGCCTCTTAACATATGTTAGCCCACTTAATCCCCTGGTAACCTATGAGATGGAAATTATTCATATTGCCATTTTGTAGATAATTGAGGTTTCAGACAAATTGAGTAAATGGCCTAAGATTACATAGCCTGTTAGTGGTGGGGAAAAGGTTTGAACCCAGGAATGCCTGTTCCCAGAGTACATGCTTCTCACCCTTCTTCTGTGTTTCCCACTATGCCTGCCCAAATGACCCAGGATAGCCTCAGCCTATAGCCAAAGAAAGGGCCCAGAAGCCTCCTGGGAATTCTTCTGGCTAAGAAGTGGCATTAGAGGGTGTCATTCAAGGGCACTGCAGAGCTGATTCCCATTCCGAGGCCCAGGCAGAGTCATGTCCTTGAGCTGATGGAAGATGCGCCCCTTGCTGTTATATATCTAACCTCCCGGGAACCTGCTTCTCTGCCTGTGTTCTCAGTCTTGGTTAATGACGATGTTATCCAGTCAGTCTCCAAAACCAGAAACCTCAGAGACATCCTCTACTCCTCCCTCCTCTTTAGGGCCTTTCCCCGACACAATCCACCACCAGTCCTGCACATTCTGTCTAACACATATCTTGAATCCAGTGTTTCTTCTCTCCACCCCCACAGCCATGGTCTGAGATGGGACTTGAGCGTCGAGATGATTACAGTCACTTCTCTTTAGCTAAAACACCTTAATTGAACCTCTTCCCACATTGGACCCCAATTCACCTCTTCTGCCACTCTGTGCCACCAGCCTCAAACTTCAGGTCCCCCCATTTCCCGACGTGATTTGCCCATCCGTGACTCTCAGCTTCAAATGTCCTTCTTCCACTTTGGCCCTGGAAACACTCCTATTCATCAGCCAAGGCCCCGGTCACGTGCACTTCCTCAGTGAGTTTTCTGAGTCCCTCCACCCCTGCGGGCTGCCCCCTGCTGCATCCTCTGCGCTCTGGCTTCATTTACTTATACAGCTGGCTAACACAAACTGGACTATTTATAAATTATCTGGTATCTCTCTCTTCCACCAGAGATGGGACCTTATTCCTCTCATCTCTACTTATATCTCTCCTCCACCTCAGGTGTAGTACATAAGCTATAACATATGTTAAGTAAAGGGTTGTTGCATAAATGGATGAGAAATTCTGACAGATTGATGGTTCACAGTGCATACAGTTGGCGTGCACATGTGCACGCACACACACACACTTGTAAAAGCATTGAAATCTCTTGAAACTGGCTTAGTAAATGAGGAGTCCTGATTACTGCCCAGAGGTTCGGATCTCTAACTGAATCATGCCATGGAAAATGCTGCCCTGTAGATAAGGCATGCTAACAATAGTCAGGAGCTTGTGGATGGCATCTTTTACATCCCACCCCAAAGAGAAGCAGGTGGTATAGAGAGGAAGAGGGGGGAGCAGCTACTTCAGAGCCTTCATGAAAGCTTCTTTGTAAGAAATAAAATAAAATGCCACCACCAGCTTCGTGACCGCCCCCTGACTAGAGCGTAAGATTTCTTTAACACCTTAGCAGACAAACACCCCCACAAGAGGAATCACGCTGCCTTACTGGCCCGCACTGAGGTGTAAATCGCTGATGTAAGGCCTTTGCTCAAGGCAGACTTCTCTAACAAGGGTGGAGAACCCTCACAGTGGGGAGTGCAAAAGCAGTTCTGAGCCCCTGTCCATCCCTACCACCATGCTACACCATGCTAGGTGCTGCCTGTTATCTTAATCATCTTAGCCACCTGGGAGGGAGACGACATTGTTCCCACTACACAGATAATAAAACCATCTCAGAGAAGGAAAGGCCCTTGTCTGACACTGCACAGCCTGGGAGAACAAGGATTCAAACCCAGGTCAATATGACTCCAAAGCTGGTCCATTTTCCACTTTATCTGCTGAATCAAGGAGGAGGAAGGGGCTAAGAGGCCTCAAAGTCAAACAGCTTTTTCTGTGACAGATAATAAGAGTTATCTGTACTTTCAACACTCGCTTGCACCAAGTATTTCCAGTGCTGACTTGGTGCTGCTCTGCTTCTGCCTCACACGATTTCCTTTTCTCCTTGGGTCGGTGTCTCTGGTTCTGGGCTGCAGACCCCATAAGGAGTGGATCCCATCAGCCTTCTCCCCACCGTCTCCTGCAGAATCCTTCCATGTGTACGGAACCTATTTTCACGCATATACCTACATGTGCTGTTTGAGCTCTGTTGGTAAAAACACAGACAAATGATTAAGGGAGAGTGTTGGTTCAAGTTGTATCAGAAATACAGTGTTTTCAACTTGCTAAATTCTACATGCCACATTTTGCAAGGAAATACCATCGGGCAGGTAGGGCAGGCCTAGGAACAAAGCCTTATGAAGGATATTTGAAGGAATTGGAAATGTTTAGCATGGAGAGACTTGCAAATATTGGAGTAGCTCCACGCAAGACAAGCATAGAAGTTGGGAGAAGAAGAATTCCAACAAATGGATTAATCAATAAAGGGCAAAGAATTTGAGACATCACTTAATGGCCTTCATATAGTCAACATGTATTGAGACCCTATTGGTTTCTGTACTCGGCACTAGAACCTAATGAAGTGACTTCTTTGGGTGTCAAAAGGCTTCCAGTCACAGGAAGAGCACAAGCCGGAGTTGAACGGCCAGCCGTCATGGGCAGTGTTAAAGGGTTTCTAGTACTAGATGGATTACTGGAAAGATGAGTTCTAGTGTCCTGTGATTCAATTTTCCAAAGCTCCCTAAAGAGGGGTATGATCATCTCATTTGTGCCATCCAGAATACTTAAGGCACGCTCTAATAGGTTGGCTGATGCAATGCATGATTGCTCTATTCATTGGCAACAGTCAGGGTGTGTAATGGGATGGCTATGCTAGTGGGTTTTTTTTTTAATGCCCCAGGAGAACTAAAGGAGAAATGGGCTGACATAGAGCTGAAATGTATTTGGCTGGAAGTAATGTGCTGACCCACAAGGGGACTGGTCACTGAAATGAGCATCTGAGGGGAAGTCACCTCTCTGTCCCAAGTGATTCCTGGAAATCTCTTAGGTGTCCAGTGTGACTACATGATAATTATAGGATGCACACTGTGCTTACAGACATAGCCCTGGGCTTTAAAGTCATAGTTGGACAGAATTATTCAAACTGACCTGATACCTGCTGGACTTGGCTACTTTAACTGGTTGCCCTTCTTTCTAACCTTTAGTCTTCTTCCTCTTGCCTGCAGCTCACAGCCCCTCCCAGCAGTTTTCCTGCAAGCTCTGGGGAATGGAGTTGTCTGTGTCTGTGCCTCCACCCTTTGGTTTACAGGCTGAACCCGTCACCTTCTTCCCCCACTACTAAACCCCAACCCTCAGTGTCCTCAGCACAGAAGCATCGTTCAGGGGAAAAGAACGACACCTACATGCCAGACACTGTGCTAGTTGTAGTATACACCTGACTCATTTTTAGACCCTCAGAAATCTTTGCTGCAGGTGAGCATCTAAGAACTTAGAAAGTTGCCCCAAACACAGAGCAAGCAAGTGGCAGAATCATGTTCAATGCAGGTGTGTGTGTGTGTGTGTGTGTGTGTGTGTGTGTTTTCCAGACTCCAAATCCTATGCTCTTCCTATCCCATGAGAAGAAAGGACAGCCTGTGGCCCATGTAGCACCCCATCCTCACCCTTGTAGCTCCCAGCCCCTCCCCAGGACTTCTCTGCCTGGGTGTTGGGCAGGGCAGGACCTCTCCCTTCCCTATAGGTGAGTATCTGCGTGCCTACGTCTGCTGTGAGCCAAGAGCTGTTCTAAGGAACTGCTTTAAGTGCAACCATTTAAAGTGCTGTTTCCAGTCCTGGCATTAGGTTTGAGGTTTGCTTCATTCAACTTGGTGCAGGCAAGAAGGAGCCGACAGCTTGGACAATGGTGCTGCCAATTTCTTCTTGATCTGCAAGCATCTGCCCGAGGGAACAGCATGTTCTGAGGAGCCTCACTGACAGGCATTGTAGCTGAATGAGATATTCCACCTTCTGACTGTCTTCCCCGTCTCCTCAGAGGTCAGGGTTTCAGTGCAAGTTTGGAGCCTCAACTTCTCTTTAAAACGATGAGTAACAGTATCTTGCTGGCAGGTAGTGAGTACCAAATCAACAAGCTCATTTTATTCTTATGTGATCAATACTTACTAAATCTTTGGTAATATTATTCTTTCTCTATTCCACCACTTTCCACACTTCCCCCTCATTGGGCCATGTTGGAGGCAGGGAGTGCCTCTCTTTGGGGGAGCAGATTGCTCACTCAAGCCAAGGGGTCCCCAGCCACTGCATACTTAGGGCCTGTTGCTCAGAGCCCAGGTGGAGGGTCGGAAGCAAGATGCTGTGGATCAGGGTACCACTTATCAATAGAACCCCATCAGTGCTTGCTTAGCTCCTGGTGAAATTCATTTCATTTTTGATGCCCTCCCCTTTCTCCCATTCTCCCATCCACCTGACCCTCCATTTGATTCGGGAAATAGGGACTTGACAGAGAGCAGCCTCACGCTGAGAGCGCACAGCTGCCCAACCATGACTGTGTGGAAACAAGGTCCATCTTGTTGAGTGTCCCCTGTACTCTTAGTAATATTGAAGCTCGGGGAATCTTACCATGTCTCATAGAGGGAGGACATTCATTCTAAGGTGCTTCAGGGAGCATCACTGCCCAGCCTGTAACAAGGTCTTATCTTGTAAATGCCCAGAGGACCAGGAAGGGGTTAGTTTCACATGCTGGCTTCACTGCACAGCCCAGGGATTAATGTGTAATGCACTCAGTGTTGGTGAAGCATCAGATCTACAGCTGGTTTGAACTGCTAATGACACTAGCAAGGAGTGAATCTCCCTATTTCCCCACCTTCCTTGGCTGCCCTGTGAGCACACATATATGTGTGCCCTGAAATGTGGCTTCTTGATCATTTCTGTCTTGCATCAGAAAAGTTTGGAGGTGCTGGAACCTTGAGAAGGACCAGCATTTTAATTTACTATTATTTTCTTGTTAATGAATGTATCATAGATGATATTTTTGTTCATGATTTTGTCACAGTGGGTTCAGTGTTTGTATGCATTTTAATTTTTAAAATTTGCACTATGCCTTTGTGAAGTCAAAATTATTGTCACCATTTTACACATGACAAAGACTGAGGCTCAGAGATTATACCTAAGTTGCTTAGTTTCACAAATTTAGGATATGGAAGAGCTACTATTCAAATTCTGGTGCTTTCCATTCTGAATATATTATTCTTTCCACCCAAACTGGTACCTCTTTTCAAATACAACTTCATAACAATAATGGATATTTTGAGAAATTACATTTTGTTACTAATATCTTTTTTAAAAGTCTCTTATTTTCCAAGTTCCCAGGAACATTTGTTCCATATGGATATGCATTTTAATATAGTTATAATCATTACATAAGAATACTTTTGTAACTATTCTCTTGTCTTAATGTTATATGCTTTTCCTGATATTGTTAAATAATTTTTAAAATGATCATTTATAAGAAGTCAAGAGAATTCATTGAGTTAATTTCTCACCATTTACTAAAACATTCTCCTATTATAAGCCACTTTACTTTTCTCACTTGTAGCTAATATGAATAATGCTGCAGTGAAGATGTTCATGCATAGAACTCCTCCAGAAGTAGTATTTCATAGAGGAAGAAATGGGATTGGACTCAGGCAGACTGAGTTTGAATATAGGTTCTTCCTTATCATAATGCTGCAGCATAGATAAGCCATTAGCCATTGTTCTAATGTCCTCACCTATAAAATGGGAATAAGAATGCGTGTCAAGAGGTTGATATGCAGTATCACCAGCACAATGACTATAAACATGCCTAGCCCGTAACAGACATATAATCAGTTTTAGCTCCACTCTCCTCTTGGGAAAACCTCATCGCTAAGATGTCAGACTACATATGATTTGTGAATTTTGGTACCTACTACAGAATTTCTTTTCAACAGATTTGAACAACTTATGCCTTCACCAGCAGTGTATGAAAGTACTATATCACCACAAGTTCATAAGCAATTGGCCTGATTATTTTTGGTGTCCATCGTTTTGAAAGAGTAAGACAGTAGGGATAAAAATCAGCTTTATGTGCTGTGTGTGTGAAGATGCTGGTCTATATAGTCACAAAAAGGAGTCACAAAGCTTTTGAAGGGCAGAGACTGATTAGTGGCCAGTAAGGCTTATATGTACATCTATATGACTAATCAAATCCCCTTGAACCAAGTGACTGAGGGCATATCAAGAATGTATTCTTGACAGGAAACTATCTGACCTGAGTGTGGGTGCCTGGTAGACATTGCAAAACCTTCTTAACTGATGATTTTTTTTTTTAAGGTAAGTTTTGTCATCAGATAAGGAGGTTTAACAAGATCCTCTCCCAAATTGGATTTGACATGTGCCTGGCATTCAGGCAGCTGAGCCTTCCCTCCCCAGACAGTTCTCTGCAGCTACAGCCCTGGGCAGCAGGGCTTGGCCGGCCTGCTGCTGACACAGCTGCTAATCCCAGGCTAATGAGCGATCCCGAGGCAGAGGTAGTCGTGAGGCTGGGTAAGTGGGCAGGGGGATGGTGGGCAACTAGAGCCGCTGAAGCCACAGGCTAGGGGGAGCTGTTGTTTCCTAGGGCAACCTGAGAATGCAGCTTTCCCAGAGGTGCTCCTGGGGGTTAACTGGGCCAATACTTGGGGTCCTGTTCTAACCTGGGCAGTGTCCCAGAAAGGATGCCAGAGAGAGAGAAAGAGGAGGTTGCTGAGGTTGATTTGGTTCCCACGTTCATTTATTCAGTCTGTAAGCCCACGTAGAAAGATAGGCAGGATTGGGGAACTGTCCTGTTGGAACATCTCTTCAAGGCTGTTCTTGATTTTCCTTCATTTGAATTGGATTTTACTCAGGAAAAAAAAAAAGACTGGGGGCAAAGGAAAATTGGGGGTGATTTGCTTCGGATGTTGTGTTTATTCAGTGATGGCTTTGAAACTCTCAAGCCAAAAACGTAAATTAAAAAAATACTATCCCACCCATGTCTCTCTCTCTCTCTCTCTTACACACACACACACACACGCACACACGCAGATTGACACATCTACTTAGTCATAAATCTATATAGTATCAGTATAGATAGATAGAAAATGTTTTTCAGTATTAGAATATCTGGATTCATGTCTAATCCATGAGAGCTCCTGATGTAAGACACATCACTTTATCTAAACTTACATTTCTCAACTTTAAAAATGATAGTAAAGTATGTGAATGGTTAAGTCCCCAAGGAAGAAAGCTTAGGGGTCAATGCTCACATGAAAAAATGTGGATTTAAAGAACAGTGAGATTCCATTTAAAACCTGTCAAATGGCACATGTGTTTATGTGTGTGGAAAGGACATTAACATGAACTCCCATGCATTGTTCATGAAAGTGTAAATTGGCAAAACTACCTATTTTGTAGTCATATAAGTGAATAGTTATATGGTAAAGATATATTTTCACATCCTAAGAACCAAAGGTTTTATTCTTTGCTCTGTCCTGGCACATACATATACATAGCAGACACATACAGGAATTCATATTTTGGCTGGCATTGTTTGTACTTATGAAAAATTGTAAACAGCCTAGTGACAATCAACAGAAGAGTGCAAAAATAATTTTGGTATATTCCTACAATGATATTGTGGATAAAATGAAAGTTCCTGTGGCCAGGGTTCTCACCTGGCCCTGGTTGGCCAGCTCACTATACATGTGTGGGCAATGTATTGCTATTGACTCTATATAAAGAGCTCCACCCAGTGCTCTTGGCAACACAGTGGCACGGCTGCTGCACAGCTGCAGGAGAGCAGAGACTGGAGTGGTGACAGTGCCAAGGACAGAGATGGCTGTGGGGGCAGAAAGGCCCAGAGGCAGAGACTGGCTTGCTGCATGCAGACATGCTCCGAGTGGACAGGATTCTAGTGATTGACCTGCCACCGTGGGAATAAAGTTGGGTATAAACCCTTTTGCCTCAAGAACATTCCCTTGTTATTTTTCAGTCTCATTGAATCCATAGTGAACTTATCCAGGGCTGAAACCCATTGGCATAACAATTGGTGTAGTTGGCAGGATTCATTGGTGACCAAGAAAAGAACAGGCTGCCTTCACAGAAGGAGTGTTTTAGCAGGCTGCACCTATAGACTGGGAGACATTTGAGTGTCCCCTGTGGGCATGTGGTACTGTGAAGACCTGGAGGACTGGGGTCCACCCCAAGAGAAAGCTGACTGAAATGGCATCACTATGAAGTGCTGTAGCCCAAGGAAGCAGCATGAGAAGGAGCAGCAGCCCAAGAAGGAGCGGCACAAGAAGAAGCAGTGTGGGAGTGCAGGCTGCCAGGTGCCGAGGGGCAAGAGAAGGATATAGTGGAGCCGTCAGCCCCAGAAATGGAGGAGCGGAGGTTTGATGAACAGGTGGGCATGGAGGCCCTGCTGGTGCAGGAGGCATCGGCCCGTCCTTGGTTGAGACTCTACCTGGTTGAAAGCTGGTGGAAAGCCAGAGGGACTCGGTGACTGCGGGTTCTTTCAGGAGAGGTGCAGCCCCCTCCTCAGGCTGTGGAGCAGTCCATGCTGTACTTCTATCCTCAGGCTCAAGCACAAAAGGAAATATGGTCTGCTTCTTGAGGGAAGAATTTAAAGGGCCCTGTGAAGGTCACAAGGAACCAGATATGGGTTGGTTTGAAAAGGCAGGAGCAGACAGAAAGAAATTGGATGACTGGAGCTGTGGCAACAACTGAGACCAGGGCAGTGGTTCTGGCTGCTGAGGATGAAGCAGAAGGCAGAGATAAAGCCTGTGTGTCTGCAAGACTTTTTGCTGGAGAGGCTGGAGAAAGTGGGTATTGTAAGGCCCACCCATGGTCCTTTTGATTAAATTGTGTTACAGTGCTCTAGCTTTTTCACATAGGGAACATTGCACAGGATTGAAGGCACATAGATTGACAGGAGAAAATCCTGGAGGGATGGAATGTGGGTAAAATGAAAGTTCCTGTGGCCAGGGTTCTCACCCAGCCCTGGTTGGCTAGCTCACTATACACGTGTGGGCAATGCATTGCTATTGACTCTATATAAAGAGCTCTGCCCAGTGTTCTGGGTGACATGGTGGCACAGCTGCTGCACAGCTGCAGGAGAGCAGAGTCTGGATTGGTGGCAGTGCCTGAGACAGAGATGGCTGCAGGGGCAGAAAGGCCCAGAGCAGACACCGGCTTGCTGCATGCAGACCCACTCTGAGTGGATGGGATCTTAGTGATTGACCTGCCACCATGGGAATAAAGTTGGGTATAAACCCTTTTGCCCCAAGAACATTCCATTGTTATTTTTCAGTCTCATTGAATCCATAGTGAACTTATCCAGGGCTGAAACCCATTGGCAAGACAGATATATGACACAACAGAGAAACGGAATGAACTGGAGCCAGATTTAAGGAGCTCCCATTGATCAAATTTGAGACCATTTGAGCACCAAAGCAATTAAAGATAGTAATGAGTGACAAAAACAATGCAAAAATAGGAATTCCTGAGTCCACATTCACAATAGGTGGATGATATCTAGATAGAAAGACAAATAGATCCAAATACAGATTAGACACATATTTACATATATACATGCCTGCATGGGAAGGGTGGCCTCTTCCTATATCAGAATGCTGAGGGCTGATGGTCAAGACAGAGGGAGCTGGGGTTTGGAAATCATCATTTTTCAACCATTGTGAGATGGCTCTGGGGAGGGCCATCAGGGGTTACTAGAGCTGGGAAGAAATTTTGACAAAAACAAAACATTTAAATGCTTTTATAGTGTCTCCCATACACTGATTACCAGTTGAAAGAGAAAAATGAGTAAGTATATACTGAAAAAATTGGCAACACCTTGATTGAATGATCAAAATTAACATCACCAATAAAGAACAGATGGATGCTGTGTGTCTGTAGACTGTGATATCCTCAGAGACTATATGACCTTGATCTAATCATGAGGAAATATCACCCAACCCAAAATGGATGACTTTCTATTGAAGTATAGAAAGGCTGTATCCATCAAAAATGTCATTGTCATAAAAGACAAGAAAAGCCATGGAAACATTCCAAATTATCTAAGGCTAAAGGAATTTGACCACTAGACAGGATTCTGTGCTGGAGGAGAGAAAGATGCCATAAAGGAAATTTTTAGGTAAACTGACACAATTGGAATGCAGATGATACATTAGTTAAAAACATAGCATGAATGTAAATTATGGGTTTGAAAATTGCAGTAGTTTTGTAATTGCAATAGTTAAGTATCCCTACTCTTGGAAACACACATTTAAGTATTTAGGGGTCAAGGTCTATGCTGTATGTAAATTACTCTCAAATGTTTCAGAAAATAATTATACACACACACACAGATTGAGAGAGAGAGAGAGCAAATGGAGGGAAATATTAGGCAAGGTGAATCTACATAAGCACATTTAGTGCTCTTTGCACTATTTTATTTTTATAACTCTGTCGTTGTTTATTTCCATAATTATTCATTAATACCTAAGTACCTATGTGAGAGATGGAGCTAAACCAATGTTTAGAGGAGTAAATGGTAGCTTTGAATGTTTACATAGGAAGAAAAGTATACAATTAATTATCTAAGTTTCCACTCTAGGAGGACAGAAAGAAAAACAAGCATGTTAAATCTAAATAGGTAGATGGAAAGATAAGAACAGAAATCAAAAATAAAAAAATAAGGACAAAAATTGACAATTTTTTTAAAAGATTAATAATTTTGATAAGCTTTTAATAAAACTAAGAAAACATAGAAACCCACAAATTCATATCATAATAAGAATTAAGGAGTGACTATTACTACAAATCCTACAGATTTTAAAAGGATAAAAAGGAAATATTATGAAAAACATTATGCCGACAAATTCTACAATTCAGATGGAATTAAGAAATTCCTTGAAAAACTTAACTGACCAATAAACCAAAACTGACACAGTGATAATTCTGAATAGTTGTATACCAATGAAAGAAATAGAATTTTCATATCAAAACAATCCAGCAAACTCTAGGCCCCAGTAGTTTCACAGGTGAATGCTATCAAACATTTAAGGAGGAAACAGGACCATCTTACACAGGTTCTTTCAGAAAACAGAGGAAGAAGAAGTGTGCCATAACCCATTTTATGAGTCAAACTTTGATACCAAACCATGACAAAGACATTACAAGAAAAAAAATATTCCTCACTATTAGAAATGGAAAAATCTTTAACAAAATAGTGAGCAATCTTAATATACAAAAAGCATACTCTATCATACTCAATTAAAATATATCCCAGAAATATGCTTAACAGTCCAATCAATGTAATCTGCCAAATTTAGAAAAATCATATGATCATCTTAATAAATGGAAAAAAAGCATTTGACAATATTCAATATTCATTAATTGCTGACAAAGATTCTCAGCAAACTAGAATAGATCTCTTCTAGCAAACCAGAATACTCAATTCAATAAAAGGCATCTACAATGTACCCACAGTTAATACTTAATGGTAAAACACTGAGTGCTTTCCCCTTAATCTCAGAAAAAAAGGCAGAAAGTTGAATAATCTATTTAATTTTGTATGAAGGTTCTAGCCTATTCAATGATGCATGGCAAATAAAAAGTGTGAAGATTCAAAAGGGATACTTTAATTCTATTTATTTATATTTATAAACAATTGCATTAATTAATAATTTAAATAATTCCAACTCATGGACAGCCTAACATTTTATAAGAAAATCCAAAGGCATCAACAAAGAAAACTTTTAGAACTATTTGAATGGATTTATCAGTATTTCAGGGCACATGATGCATGAGCAAAAATCAATTATATTTCCACATATTGGCAAGAAAAGAAAGGGAAGACAAAAGTAAAATTTTATTCATAATGTCATGAAAGTTATACTTAGCAATAAATTGAACAAAAGATATACCAATCCTCTACCGGAAACTATAAGACTGCTAAGAAAAAATTAAAGAAGACCTAAGTAAATGGGAGCACATATTTGTGAGGGTGAAAATCCAGTATTGTTAAGATGTCAAAATTTCCCACAGCCATCCATAGTTGAATGTAATTCAAATCATAATTCCAAGAGGCTTTTTAAAAATAGAAATAGATAAGCTAATTCTAAAATTTATATGGAAATGCAAATGTTCTTAAATAGCTAAAACACTCTTGAAAAGGAAGAACAAAGGTGAAAGACTCATACCACTTGCCTTCAAGACTTAATTAAACCTATAGTAATTAACACAGATTGATATTGGTTAGTGTAAGGATAGACTCATAGATCAATGCAGCAGACCAGAGAGTACATAGATGTGTTTATGGTGAATTAATTTTTGACAAAGACAACAAAGTAATTCAAATGGGAAAGGAAAGTCCTTTCAATAAAGTATGCTGAAATAACAGGATATGTGTACGGTAGAGAAAATGAGCTCAATCTCCTATCTTACACCACACAGAATTTAATACTTGATGAATCTTAGACCTAACTGTAGAAATTAAAAAATTATAAAGCTTTTAGAACATTTACAAGGTAGACAAAGATTTCTAAGACAAAATTCAGAAAATGTTGCCAATAAAAGAAAAAATTACAAATTAGACTTTATAAAAATTAAAATACAGAATGCTCAACAAAATATTTCATTACAAAAAGTGAATTAGACAGACTTGCAGAAAATGTTTCCAAAACCTATTTCCGACAAAGAGCTTCTATTCAGAATATATAAAGAACTCTTTCAACTCAATAATGAAATGATAAGTCACTAAAAAGAAGCAGAAGTCTAGAATGAGGAAATATGCTTCACAGCAGGGGTTGGTGAGGCTGCAGAAAAACTGGAATGCTCATACATCGCTGGAGAGAAAGGAAAACGGCACGGCCCCCTTGAAAACCACTTTGGTAATTTTTCATAAAGTTAAAATACACTTACTCTCTGACCCAGTAATTCTACTCCTTTATCCCAGAGAAATGCAAGCAGATAGCCACAACAGTACTGTATAAAAAATGTTCATAGCAATTTTATTCACAATAGCCAAGAACTAGAAACAGCCTAAATATTCATGAACAGGAGAAAATGAATCAACAAACTCTTCTATATTCATACAGTGGAATACAACTGAGCAGGAGAATGAAGCCATCTATTGAAACATGGAAGAACCTCAGAGATGTAATTCCTCTCCTAAAAGGGACACAAATGACTGTATACTCTGTGAGTCAATTTCTATGAAGTTATGGAAAAGGCAAATGTAAGATGAAAGATTAAAACAATAATTTCCTAGAATGCACGGATGGTGGAAAGAAAGAAGGACATTTTCTGAAGAGATGAGAATGTCCTATATTTTGATGAAAATAGCAATATAAGATGTATCTATTTTTTAAAAGTATACAGTTAAGACTTATGTATTCAAATCTTTGTAAAATATAATCATTGAGTGAGGCGAGGTAAGGTGTTGGGATCACTGCAGGTGAATCAAGAATGGTTGAATATTGATAATTGGAGCCGGGTGATAGGTACAGGGAAGTGCCTTACACTGTTCTGTTTTCTGTGTATACATTTGAGCTTTTTCATGATAAAATGCCTTCCTTAAAAAAGCAAGCTGCAGGAGAGGTACAATGTGGTATTGTTTATGTCAGTTTGAAAACCTGTACACAGAAATATACATTATGTATAGGCATATATTTTGTAGTACATATTTTTTTTAAAAGCATGGAAATCTAACCCCAGATTTGAGATAAGTGGTTACTATTGGAGAGCATAAAAAGAAGGATTCAAAGGCTTTTATAATATTCTACTCATTCTTTAAATGATTCTCTGTAATTGTTGGACTGAAATATTTCATTGAAAGTGTGGGAGCCATCAAGGAGCCTAGGCATGGGGCTGATATCAGAGGGGTATGGAGTGCTTGATGGTGTGAAAGATATTTTAGTAATCCCTGCCCTGCCCACCTTTCGGGTGAGCACTCAGTGAAATGTTAAATGGAGACAGGGCTGTGTAAATGGGAAAGCATTATCTAATGTAGAGGCTTTGGAGGCAAGCTATAGGGGCTTCCAGAGCGCTGAGCCCTAAGCACTGTTTTAGCACTGCTTTACTAGCTAGCTTGTGAGCTCTTTGAAGGATGGGTGATGTCTGGGAATAATGCCTGTCATATTTGGGCTGCTCAGCAGCTATTTGTGGGATGAATGAATGGATGGTGGCACCATCCCCCCACCTATAAAGGGCTGTGGGGGACATCTAGATGTTAGGATTGTTTTAATAAGTGATAACAAGGGCTTCTGGGAGTTATGTTTCAAGCACTTATAAGGGCTTTGTCAGAATGAACTCATTTACTCCTAACAGCACTTCTATGAGGCTGATCCTATTATTATTGTACATTGGTAGCTGATGGCACTGAGGGATGACAAAGCTAGATTTCTTATCCGAGATCATGCAACTAGGACTAGAAGACAAAGCATTTGACCCTATAGCCCTTATATTAGACCATGAGACTTTATGGCTTCTTGTGATCAATTGAGTTTAGAAGTAGAGCCCTGACAATGGGGCATGTCTGGCTCTGGGTGATACTGAGATACCTGTGGACACAAAAGAGCCCAGCAGAGTTATCTTTCAGGGAAGAGGTGCTTTCAACCTAGAGGGAGAAGTGGGTAGAGGAGACACCCAGGAGGACAGGTGGTCTCGGTTTCGGGGAGCCCTCAGCCCTCTTATGGATGTGTATCCCTTTGCATGGCACACATGTCTTCTGAGTCCTGTGTCCCCATCCTGGCTGAGGTGTCTCTTCGACACTCTCAGCCATCCTGGAGGGCTGGAACTCCTCTGGACTGAGGCTGACAAAGTCTGGGGCTGACTGTTCTGCATGAATAGAGCCTGGCCTGGCCTGCTCCGGTTGCCAAGCAGAATAAATACAATGTGTTTTAATAATAAATGAGTGATTAATAGCAACTGCTTTGGAGAATTATGATGTGACGAGCGTTACCGTACCATGGAGCCGAGTATAAATGATGCTGGAATGCATAATCGGGATGTTAGCATCTGTTACAAACTGCATTATAAACCAGCCTCCATAATGCCGCTTATCCACACCTCCCTGACATGTTATTATAACACCTCTCTTGAGAATGGATTGGGGGAAATGTAATACCTATTAATCACCAATTGATTAAAAAAAGAAGAAGAAGAAGAAGAATGCTAAATTAAGGCAATGTTCTGCATGCCTTCTCCCTCTCTCTTCTGCTGTTGCTTTGAATTCTGCCCTTAGATGGCCTGCAGGGACTGTTTCCTGTTCGAGGGTGAGAGATTGCAATGTGGCCAGAGGAGCCCTGCAAGGTGGGGAGCAAATGTCTGGGAACTTGAATCCGTTAGCGGTGTCCCCACTGCTTTCCTAATGCAATCCAGGCCCCTTGAAGGCATGTGTGTGCGAGCTGGGCCCCGGCCTCCCTGCCAGCCGCACCGACTGTGCATCCTGTCTCCCGGTCTGCATGCCAGGGCACAGGGAGCTGTGGCAGTCTCCAGGAGATTGCAAGGTCTCTTCTGGATGTTGCTGCTGCTCCTTCCAGAGCATTGTCCTCCTGCTCTGCCTGGCTTGTCTCCTGCTCACCCTGTAAATCTCAGCTTCAAGTCTCTTCCTCCACAGGCTCACCTGTTCTCTGTCACCCTAGTTTTGCCATTGGTGCATGTATCACGCAGTAGATATGTTTGTGACCCTCTCAGTCAACCAGAGAGCCCTTGGAAAGGTTGTCTTATCCCCCTCTGTATTCCCAAAAGACAGCCTAGAGTGGTGCATGGGGGAGGTGTTTCACAAATGAAGGAATGAGCCCCCCAAGGAGAGAGGCTGAACTTCCTGGAGCATTCAGAGGGGTTCATATACAGTCTCATCCTAATGGGGCTAATTACATCTCTGCACACTGGGCACCTGCTGTGTTCCCTTCTAGCTGTTGTGACTAGAGCAGGGGTCAAAGCAGCCTGGATCCTTCTTTTGTGGAGCTGGCAGCTTGGCTGAGGAACTCTTGCAGGAAGAAGTGTCACCAGCCTATGACCCATTTGTCTCCCAGTGCCCTCCACTTGGCGCATTTTCCCTCATCCTTCAGGGTTAGTCCCAGTGCCTCCATCTTTAGGAAACCTTCCATAGCCACTCTGAGCAAAGTTATGGTATTTCTTTGATTTGAAGATGCATGCTTTCCCACACTTTACTATTGTCGTTTCTCACTGGGAATTTACAATACTGACGTCTGAACCATGACGTACTCATTTAACGTGGTCAGGTTTCCGTTTTCTGCCAGGTGTGTGCCTCCCGTCAAGGTGTCTCTTGGTAGAGAAACAAGAAGTACTTGGGGGCTGTTCCTTGTTCACGCTGTGGCTGCACCACTCACCTCATTGTGTCTGGTCACATATCCTTCTCCCTCACTGGACTGTGAATTCCTCAAGGGCAACCACATCTAATTAAACCACAGTTTTTCTTCAGCTCCGAGCCTGTGCTTGACACCTGGGAGCGCTCGTTTCTCTTGGGCACTATGAATAGCGCATGACATCATGGAGGATGTCTCTCTCTTTCCCACTGTCACATATCAGATCTGGTAACTTCTATTCCTATTTATGCTTTCAAGTTCACCTCCAGAGCCACCTCTGTATTAGACAGCGGGGCACAGGCCCACCGCACACTAGCGGGGTGACCTGCACATGTTCATCCTGGGGCCTCAGATCCCTGACCGGTTCAGTGGAACTAACAGGGGCCACCTCACTTGGTTTGGGGGAGATAAAGTGAGATGTGTGCTGTATCAGTTTCCATAAACCAGGCGGCTTAAAACAACAAAACTGAACAGATATTCTCTCCCAGTTCTGGGGGCTAGAAGTCTGAAATCGAGGCATTGTCAGGGCCACACTCCCTCCATAACCTCTAGGGGAGGATTCTCTTAGGTCATCCAGCTTCTGCTGGCCCCGGATGTTTCTTGGCTTGGCACCAAAGAACTCTAGTCTCTGCCTTATCTTCACATGAATGTCTTTTCTCTCATAGGAACACCAGTCATACTGGATTAGGGGCCCACCCAACTCCAGTTTGACTTCATTTTTAGCTCAACGAGCTATACCTGCAATGATCTTATTTCCAAATAAGGTCATTCTGAGTTATTGGAGGTTAGGACTTCAACATATCTGCTTGGGAAACAAGGCAA
Organism: Manis pentadactyla; assembly: GCF_030020395.1. Taxonomy (NCBI): domain Eukaryota; kingdom Metazoa; phylum Chordata; class Mammalia; order Pholidota; family Manidae; genus Manis; species Manis pentadactyla. The sequence continues at coordinate 149,034,353 of NC_080022.1, forward strand.
TCTGTAGCACACACAGAATGTTCTAGTACATGACCATTTCCTTCCACCGCCCTCAGTCCCCAGCCGTGCCCACTCAGCCTGCTCTTCCTGAATCCCACCTCTTGCCCATGCCTCTCTGGTGTGCATTTTATAGGAAAGTGTGCCCTCCTTTCCTAACCAGGTTAGCAGCTTTTTGAAGGGAAGGAAGTCAAAGATGTCTGTATGGCATCTAAAAGGCTGCTTGGCAGATTCCAAGGCCTCAGTATGTGTTCATGGATTGTTTAGTAACAAAGGAGCAGAAAATACGGATCACGTTTTCTCCCACATTGTTTTTCCCTCTAACATTCTTCCTCTGGGTGCTTAGAGGGCTATTATCATTCTCATTTGAACTAGCCTCATCCTGCTTGAGCCACCAAGAGAAAAGGCATTTAGAGAGTTTGCGTGAGGTCTGTGGTCATCCCTTCCCACTTGACACCCACCACCCTAATCAAGGCTGCCGTGATCTCTCATCTGGGCAGCTGCACTGATCTTGCTGGCTTTTAAATCCAGTCTTTGCACGGCACTCAGAGGCATCTTTCCAAAACACACATATGATAGCGCCATTTTCATGAACACTTAGTCAACTGTGCTTCTGATATGTTTTTTAGGGGCTGGACACTGCATGCAGCTGGTACTATGCCTCCACGCAAAAACTGCTGGCTAAATGTTTGTGGAAAGTTGAGCGGATGTGGTTGAAAGAGGTTCAGGTGCAGAGTAAAAAACCTAGGGTTTAAACCCTGGATCTTCCACATACTAGATTTTTGACCTTGAGAAAGGCACCTGATATTTCTGAGCTTTAGTTTGCTCATTTGTAAAATGAGGATAGTAAATGCAAATTGCTCTTGGGGTTGACAGAAACAATTCAGGCCAAGAAACCTTGTACCATTCCCGACACCTAGTAGATGTTTATGAAATGTCAGTTCCCATCCTCACCACCCAGCTGATGCCTTCCCTCTCGTGAACCTCACTATCTCTAACTGTCCCTCTTCACATTATCTATATTTCTTTCCTAACTCTGTGTCTTGTTTTTCCCCTTTCCCAATTCTTTCTTTGATGGGGTCCCCACCATTCTCATTTTTTCATGATTAAAATAAAGCATCATGTAAAACTAATTATTATTCCAGAGGTGAAGGACGCAGCGTTGCTAGTCTCTGCTCTCCACTGAGTGCAGGTCACTTATGATGAAACCTGCCAGCTTGGCTATTTAGAAGAAAAAAGATTTATTTATCAACAAGAGGGAATACAACCCTTCTATAGTGCAGCCACCAGCCTGTCTTTGATGGCGCTGCCAGGTTCAACCCCCAGATACCTGCAAAAAGGCCAAGAAGAGAGTCGACTCATGCTGAGGAGGCTGACAGCATGGAGTCCCCTGGTCCAAGCTGATCTTGTCCACTAGCCCCCTGGTGCTCCAGAGTTCTATCCGATGACCACATTCTACTATTCATTCTCTGATGGCCTCCTCGAGGCACCCAGGGTTTGTTCACTACCATAGGAAAAGACCCTGAAGCAGGGGCTAGAGAGCAGCAGGCCTGGAAGAACCAAGAGATCATTCTGTGTCATGATCCCATCTTATTTATGGGGAAACTGAGGACCCCGGGGTGAGACATGAGTTATGAGTTGTCTCAGGCCACATAACCTTAAGCACACTCAGGCCCCTGAAAGATTGGGAATGCTTTCCTCCAGGAAAGTTCTTCATAGTTCTCATTGTACATTGTTGCTGAATCCATCAGAACCATTAGTACATTGAACTGTGAACCTCTGTGTATTTCAACCTGAGCATCTCCAAAGCAGGGGCTCTGTGGTTTCTCATGCTGTGCATTTGTGGGCCCTAGAACAGTATTTTGCAGGCTGCAGGAATTTAATATTTATTAAATTAATTTATTAATGCATGAAATGAATGACACCACAATTTCCTCTGATGTGCTTTATCATAAAATGGGCTCAGTGGAGGAATTCCAGCCAGATGGGCATGGGCTCATGGACTTTGGAGATAATTTGCAGAGTTGAACTAAAGCATGTCAGCTGTAGCAATTGCTTCATGATTCCCAGTAACTTGAGCTGCTGAGCCCAACCTGGCCACCCGGGGTTTGAGTTGCAGCATCCTCACTAATTATCACTGTGTGTCTCGGTTTCTCCATTTGCCATCCTCATCAGCCCAACGGGGACATTGTGAGGATCACATTGGATCATGCGCCCAGTGAAGAGGCAGCCTGGTGCAGTGGTTCGGCGTGCCCATATGGGCTGTGGCCTGTCTAGCCGTGAAGTGTGGGAGCTGACCCTCTGCTTCAGTCAGGGAATGCCGTACGGGACATACAGTCACTGCCTGGAGCTGGCACATAGTAAATGTTAGCTAAGGTCTGTCGCCAGATGAGGTTAAACAGGTTGCAGGTTAGTAAGTGGCAGATGTGAGATCGATGGCAAGTCCCCTTGCTCCGTACTGTGTGGTTTTTATCCCATTGCCGCCCACTGTTGGATTAGAGCGTCCTTGGCTCCCCACAGCTGCATCTGTCTCACCTATCCTGCAGCAGCCACCAAGCCTTTTCTTTCCTTCTCCTTCTTTTTTTCAAGAGCCCTTTGTTCTTTGTTCTTTTTCCTGTCAATATCCACTCTGAGGAACAGCACTCCTAGCAGATGCTTCAGCTGTAGCATGTGTTTGACATCAAAAAGTGACCTTACTAGGGAAAGGGGGGCTACATTCACTGCCTTTTACAGGCTGAGGGCTCCAGGGATCCACCATTGTGAGATACCTCAGGCTGACTGATGGCAGGAGGTTCCCCTTGCTTGCCCCGAATGACTGGGGGGCCCTGGAGCTCCTCCTTTGTGGGAGACACTGGACGTCCTTGCCTTGTTGAGAAGACTTCATTAGATGGTGAGGGGCAGCTCAGACTGCAGAAAGACCAGCAACAGCATGGGATTCACTGGGATTGCCAGGGACCCAGAGGTGTGGAGGTTTGGAGATGTTCAGGTAAAGATAAATGCAAGTTAAGTGTATTGATAATCCTGCTTTTGTGGTACATCTTTTCCATAAAGCATAAGTTCATACATTCATCTAGTCAACACATATTTAAATGGTGTTGTACAATATTCTAGGTCCTGTGCCCGGGATGGGGTATAGCACTGAATGAGTCAGACCCCACCTCTGCCTGTTTGAGCTTATAGCTAGTCAGGCAGGAGCCAGGGATGAGCTTGCACATCAAGGGTAAGTCTCACGGGACTTTGTGGGGCTTGTGGCAGGTCACTTACCCAGCTCTTCCTGTCTGAAGGTGGAGGGCAGAGATGAGTGCCTGAGGGCAAAGTCAAGGTGGCAAGTTCCAAACCAGTTCATGGAAAAAGGGACTGCATGAGCCAGACAGCATGAGCATCATCTGAGCAGAGTGGCTTAGGTGCGAGGCATGAGGGAAGGCATGTGCTAGAAAACCAAGTGAAGGAGTGGTGGGTAGGATGAATGGCAGTATCTCATTAGTGTGTGGAGGCAGTGGGGAATGTTCATAACAGCAGTTTGTAAGAAAAAAACTATGGAAAAAAGCCTCTGTTATCTGTTAACAGGAATGAGTATATAAATTGTGATGTTTTCAAATAATAGAAGTTTCAGCAACTAGTAGACCAGAGCTACATGCATGAACATGGATGAATTATACAAACATAATGTTGAATGAAAACCAGTAAGCTGCAGAAAAATAAACTTATTTTATGATACCATTTATATGAAGTTTAAAAACATGCAAATGGATTCTATATATTCTATATATTATTCAGGCATAAATAAATATATAGTAGAAGTGTACATTTTACATTGCAGTTTACATTCCGTATTATGATGACTTCTGGGGGAGGTGAGGGTTGAGAGGTAGGTGTCATGACCAGCGTGTTGCAGGGAGGGCGTCAGCCAAATCGGTAATGCCTTATTTCCTAACCGGGGTGGTAGATGCATGGCTGCATGTTGTATTATTATTTATGCCTTTTTAAAAGTATGTCTCCAATACTGCACACTAAAATTTATTTTAAAAGGTATAATTTAAAAATCACTAACAATATGATTAGGAAAGGCAGGGGAGTCCTACTTTCTACCCTTACTTCCTCTAGTCAGTTAAACATCAAACTTGGGCATCTTTCCAAAGCCTTGCTCAGAGGTACAAAACAAGATAGTTCTTAGAGATGACTGCTGGCCCTGCTGACTCCCTCTCTGCCCTCCTCAGCCTCCCCTGCTGCAGTGCACTGACTCTGGAAGTGAAGGATGGGTGGGACGAAGCACTCCTGGTGCTCTGGAGCTCCTTCAGAGTACTGAAGCCCACTGACTTTCCCTGTAGGGAAAACTGTCCTGTGGCCAGAGGAGCTGGGGCCCCATCACTACCCCATGGGGCTGCCCTCCCTGGGGCCCTGCCAGTGCATCTGGCCAGCATCATCCTGCCTCCCACTTGTCCACTGATGACTTTGCCCAAGACCTTCTCTATAGTGTTCCTTCTTGACCTTACACTGGCCCTGAGGCCAATAGGTATAACATCTTTGCTCACTGAATAGGGTGTGACCTCCCTTTGGGTGTCCTGGTGCCCAGGATCCACTCTGTCCCTGGGATATCCTGCCCGCAGCTCCTTTCAGACTGGCCCCTTTCTGCTTCTTTCTCCTCTCACCAACCACCAGGTGCTGCTGAGCTGCTCCCAGCCTCCTTGGGAGAGTGTATGTGGGGAGCAGGACATCCCACAGGGTCTATAGGAGGTTGCCAGGGTTTGGGGCTTGTATTAGCCCCCCTTAAGTACTGATTTCCCCTTAGCTGGAGTCACCCTAGAAGGAAACAAAGTGCAGACTCCTCTAAGGCACAAGCTGGACTGAGCTGGGGCAGGAAGTTTTGCTGATACAGAGAAGGCTGGATGCTTGGCTGCAGTTCTACCTTCCTGAGTATCTCCTTGCTTCCATACTACCTGGGCACAGTTGTCAGTCAGAGCTCCTGGTCTGACGCTGACTTACGAATGACCTTGGACAACCTGTTCCCTTGGGAATAGAATGGGCACCGTGCTTCTCAGCTTGTCCCCAGGGAGCATTTGGAAATGTGTGGGATCATGTTTGCCTGTCCCTGGGATTTTTCCCAGGGGAAAAGGGCAGGAATGCTACATCTCCTTGCCATGTAAGAGAACCCCACACAAGGAACAACTATTCCCCAGAAAATGCCAGTCGTTCCCCAAGGCAGAAACACTATTAGACCCTGTGGCGACCTTCCAGGTGTGATCTTGTCTTCAGGCATAGCCCTGTGATGCTGGCCATCCGATGGCAACATGATGTACATGCCAGTGATATGTTACAGTGCTGGGTGGAGGCCTGAGTTGTGCCTGACTTGTGAGGTTAGTGAGTTTGGGACATTGTCCTGGGGGAATTGGGACAGGCGTGGTTGGGCTGACCTGGGGGCTGCTTGTGGTGTTAAGGGCTAAATGACCTGGTATAGCAGCTGTGACTTCTGGCTCTCTAAAACAGGAGCATTAGAGAGTGATCTGAACAGATCACCCTGGAGCTGTGAGGGAAGGGCAGATGGAGACCCCAGGGAAGCTGAGAAAGGGGAGAGCAGGTCTGAAGGGCTGCAAGATCAGAGAGAGGGCTGAGTCACTGAAACAAGTCAGTGAAAAGAGCAATTTGCTGTGATCTGTTCTGCAGCAATGGGGGTTGGGGGCCTGGGGCTAAGCAGGGAGTCAAGGAAGGCATATTTTAAGGTGCACAATCAATACTGCATCTGTCCCTTTTAAATTCAGTTCCTTCTAATAAATCAAATGGAGCTGGGGTGTCAGTCTGAAAAGAGCCTTTGGCTCATCAATTTCTATAGCAAAGGCAGGTGGTTTAAGGGAATAAGATAATTACTAAGCCCTGAGAGGCCCAGGGCACCTTTTAATATGTGTACACACCTGGCTGTCACCTTGGTCATTACAAAGCCCTGGGAATTGAGTGGGAGAGCTACTAATAAGGCATTGCATTATTGCTCACTATTTTGTGTGTTCATACATGTCATAGTCTACCTTCCATGAAGACAGGCCAGGTATCTGTCCTTGTTGCCACTATATTCCCACACCTAGGACAATGCCTTACAGAGAGCTGACACTCCATAATTATTGGTTGAATAAATGAATGCGTGTTTGCATACTCTGAGTTTGGACTGTGGGGAGGAAAAGAAGTATATCCCTTCACACTTTTGCTTTCAAAGCATTCTTCCATTGTAGGAGAAAAGCATGAAGTAGAGACAGGAGCCCAGGTTTGGGGCTGAGTGGTCCTGTGTTGTAAGGCCAGCTAAACCATGTCACCATCTCTGTGGCTGGGCCAATTACTTAACTTTTCTAAGCCTCATCTGAAAAGTGGTAGCAGTAACGATCGTGGGGAAGGGTTCAGCGGGCTTGCGCCTGAAGTGCTTAGCACCGGGCCTGGCATACCACGCGTGCTCAGTACATGAAACCTGTGAAGGACATGGTGAGTATGGTACCTGTGTATTCCTGCACGGGGCAGGTGGCGGTGCCCGATCAGGGACATCCCAGCGTCTGTTCAGGGGCTGGTCTGTGACAGCATTTTCATGTGTCCAAGGCAAAAGGAGCAAAAGATGGACAATGTGGCAAGCAGTTCCCGAGACAGACTTTTATTCCACTTAAGGACAGTCTTTTCTGTGAGGTTTTTTTCCTTATTGCTTTTTTTGGTGTAAAACATGATTGTTTTGTGATACGATGATGAGATTGAAAGAAGACTTTAAAAATGTATCCTTGCCTGGCAAAATAAAGGTTTGTGGCCTGGTGCTGGGCCTCCATTAGGAAAAAAAAATCCGCATGTGAAATCCCAGTGCCTAGAGACCCCCAACCTTGCTGATTCTGATTGTCATCTTCATCTCAGGAGGTGGTGTGGAGGGAGAGTGTCATGGGGAGCAGAGAGGACAGAGGCCTCTGTTGGCCTGCGTCTCGAGAAGGCCCCCTAAGGCAGCAGGAAGGACTTGAACGTGGTCTTTAAATGTGGTAGGATTTGGTTGGCAGGTGAGTGTGTGGATGTTCTAGGTAAAGAGCACAGCTGGAGCAAAGACACAGGGGCAGGTATGAACCAGATGTACTGAGGGGTTGAAATGGAGAGTCTGGGTCATGGAGAAGCAGATGAAGGCCATCTATAGCCCAGAGAATCATGGCCCAGGTGAGGAACCTTTAACTACAGGGATGAGAAATGTTGTGCTTCAAACAGCTCCCACATCCGTCTTCGGGTCTCTAGTGGCCATTCTTACCCCTCAGTTAGGGCAGCCCCTAAGCAAAACTACACATACAGTAGCAGACTCAGGGGAGGTTGAAGCAATGAGAACACAGAAGGAAATAAGGTCTGCTACTTACAAGAAGATTTTAAAGGGCCCCATGAAGGTTATGAGGACCCAGATGTGAGTTAATTTATTATGGGCAGGAGCAGACAGAAGGAAATAAGATGGAAAGTCAAATAGGATCTTACTGGAGCTATGGCAGCAACTGAAACCAAAACAGCAGTTCCAGCCATTAAGACCAAAGAGGCAGAGGTCAGAGACAGAACCACATGTCTGGCCTGTGTGTTTATAAGACTCCCTGCTGGAGAATGAGCCAACCTCACTCAAGCCCACACAGGAAGGTGATTGGGGAACACAGTTTGACTGAGGGGAAGGTCGAGGTACCTGCCCTGAGGGACCTGGGAGGGACCAGAGGCCACATGTTGTTGAAATAGCTATCCATTGGTCCCCAGTGAACATATAATGTGTCCTGACTCTGGTGGACACAGGGATTGAAGGTTCACTGATTTATGGTAATCCTGAGCAGTTCTCTGGGACCCCCACTATCATAGATGGATATGTGGGTAAGGCTATAAGAATTAAACAAGCCCAAATCCCTTTGGGAATAGGGTGTCTACCCCCAAAAGAGTATACTGTGTATATATTTCCCATCCCTGAGTATATTTTGGGGATTGATATCCTGCAGGGTCTATGGTTGCAGACCACTGCAGGTGAGTTCAGACTGAGAGTATGTGTGGTGAAGACAGTTCTGAGGGGACATGCTAGGCACCCGCCCATTGCTTTGCCTGTGCCTTGGTGGGTGACTAATACCAAGCAGTACAAACTGCCTGGAGGGCATAAAGAAATTGGAGAAACCCTCCAGGAACTGGAAAAGGTGGGTATTATAAAGTCCACCCATAGTCCTTTCAGTTCCCCAATGTGGCCAGTAAAAAAGCCGGATGGCTCCTGGTATATGACCGTGGATTACAGAGAATTGAATAAAGTTATACCCCTATGCATGCTGCTGTCCCCTCTATTGCAGACCTGATGGATACCCTCAGCCATGAACTAGGAATGTACCATTATGTGGTAGATCTTGCTAATGCCTTCTTTTCCATTGACATTGAACAGTAAAGTCAGAAGCAGTTTGCCTTCACATGGGAAGGATGGCAATGGACTTTCACCATCCTTCCACAGGGATTCCTCCACAGCCCCACCATCTGTCATGGACTTGTAGCCCAGAACTTGGCTACATGGGAGAAACTGCCAATGGTGTGGCTGTATCACTATGTTGATGATGTCACGCACACGTCCAATTCTCTTTCACATCTAGAAGGTGCAGCACCTAGACTGCTGCAACATTTACAGGAGAAAGGATGGGCTGTGACCAGTACCAAGGTTCAGGGACCTGGTTTGTCTGTCAAATTCTTTGGGGGTTGTCTGGTCGGGTAAGACCAAAGTTATACCAGAAGCAGTCATAGATAAAGTCCAGGCCTTTCCTACCCCTACAACTGTAGCATTGTTACAGGAGTTTTTGGGTCTTTTAGGCTACTGGAGAGTGTTTATCCTGCACTTGGCACAAATTCTGAAGCCCTTATACCAGTTGATATGAAAGGGCTGGGATGATGTGCATCTGCCTTTACTACAGCAAAACGGGCAGTCATGGCCGTGCAGGCATTGAGTGTGGTAGACCTATCAAGGCCCTGTGACCTGGATGTTCATGTGACTGAAAATGGTTATGGCTGGGGTCCCGTTGAATTCTGGTCAAAACTCTGTAAAGGGGCAGAGGTACGATACACTTTGATAGAAAAACAACTGGCTGCCATGTATCACGCCTTGTTGGCTACAGAACCCTTCACTGGAATGGCCCCAATAGAGGTAATAACCACCTATCCCATCTTGGGGTGGGTACAAGACTGGACCCAAAAGCCAAGGAGTGGTGTGGCACAAACTCCCACACTGGCCAAGTGGGGTGCTTACCTACAGTAGCATAGTGCCCTCTCTAGTAGCCCCTTGAGTGAAGAACTCCAAGGCTTATTGGAGCCAGTAACATATACTAGTGATAAGCGGGAAGAACTTGCTTTTGAACCATTAGCAGCAGAGAGTCCCTATCGGGATGAAAGAGCCCCTATACCTGAAGATGCATGGTACACAGATGGCTCCAGCCGTGGACAGCCCCCAAAATGGAGGGCCATAGCTTTCCATCCTAAGACTGAGACAATCTGTATGGAAGATGGTGAGGGGAAGAGCAGCCAATGGGCAGAGTTGCGGGCTGTGTGGCCTGTGATCAGCCAGGAGCCCTACCCTATAGTTGTCTGCACTGACAGCTGAGCTGTCTATTGGGGCTTGACCCTATGGCTACCAACCTGGTAACATGCCAACTGGCTGGTTGGTCACCGACCCCTCTGGGGACAAGAATTGTGGCAAGACTTATGGACCTGTGGTCAGACTAAAACAATTACAGTATACCATGTTATAGGTCATTTGCCACTGGCATCCCCAGGAAATGATGAGGCAGATAAATTGGCCCAGATATGTTGGTTTGAAGGAAAGCCTGCCTCTGATATAGCCCTATAGTTACATCAGCATTTGTTGCATGTGGAGCAAAAGACAATGTGGGCTGTAGCCCATCAGTGGGGCATCCCTTTGACCTTTGAAGAAGTTAGTAGAGCCCAGCAGGTGTGTGTCATATGCTCTAAAAAGGACTTGCACCAAGTTCCACAGCAACATGGGACAATAGCTAAGGGGCCTATACCCCTCATCAGGTGGCAGATAGACTGTATTGGGCCTCTACCTGTGTCAGAAGGATATCGGTATGCCATGACTTGTGTGGACACAGCTACTGGACTTCTGGTTGCTTTTCCTACCTGTTGTACAGATAAGCAGGCGACCAAAAGAGGCCTGGAGCATCTTTTTGCTGCCTGTGGCTGACCACAGTAACTGAGAGTGATCAGGGCACCCATTTTACTGGACATGCACTACAATAATGGGTGCAACAGCTGGGAATCAAATGGAAGTTTCATGTGCCATACAATCCTACTACAGCAGACATGATAGAGAGGCACAATGGCTTGTTAAAATCTGGACTAAAGTCAGGTACCACTAGTCTGTGGGGATGGTCACTGTGCTTGTGGATAGTGCTACAGTGTTTGAACGAGAAACCCTGAAAGGGAGCTCTGAGCCCCTTAGACATGTTAACACAGGTGGCTGCCTCCCCTATACAACTGCAAGTACAAACCAAGGAATAATTGTTGAAGCCAAGTTTGGCCACCAGAATAATATCTTGCTGGTGGCACCGACTATACTAAACCTTGGAGACTCCATTGAGCAGACGGGGCCTTGGACCTTTCTATACATGGACCAAAGATGGCTGGCTCTCCTGGCACCTTGGGGACAAGGCCTGGAAGCTGGCCTCCTGTGTATTCCTGGAATAACAGCAGAGTGGCCCCCAAAGGTCACAGTATATGTCCTGAATGGCCAGAAGGTAGGAGCATCTTGCTGGGAGTTTTGTTTTATCATTACGGCCAGTGCATTCACCTCCAGTAACACTATATATAGACCCTTCAGTAACCCCCATGGGGAAAGGAGTAAAAGTATGGTATACTAGACCTGGAAGGGACCCCCTTCCTGCTACAGTCCTATCACAGGACCACTCTCTTGCATGCATCCTACCTGATGGGCAAGATTTGCCTATGTTGATGTCATTAAAACATGTGTCTTATTGCCCCTAAGGTCCTTGTGGATTGGGAACTTCCTCTGGCTTGAGGATTATTATAATTTTTGTTAGCTGTATCAAAATCTTATTGTATCTTAATTTTTTTATGATCTCTAAGTTGTTTTCCTCTGTTGCTTTTGTGGAATCTGGTTACAGTGCTCCAGCTTTCCCACACAGGGACCATTGCGGAAGACTGAGAGCATGTAGATTGTAAGGAGATAATCCTGGAGGGGTGGAGTGTGGGGAAGTTGGGGTTCTTATGGCCAGGATCCTCACTGAACTTAAACCATTTGATGATGTAACTGGCCTATTGCTAGGCTACTGCTTCCACACCCATAGGCAACAAGCTCTTATTGCACTATATAGAGAGCTTGGCCCAGTGCTCTGGGCAGAAGTGGAGATGTTAGTGCTCCACCTCCCGCCAGCAGTACAAACCAGGTAATAAACCCTTTCACTCAAAGAAACGTTCTACTGTCATTTCTTTGGTCACACTGAATCCATAGCGAACTTGTCTGGGGCTGAAACCCATTGGCAAGACAATAGAAGAGTACGGAGGCTTGTAGAGAGAAAACAAGGGGTCATATAACTAGTGAGTAGTAGAACTAAACATGTAGCAAGAGTGTTCACATCCAGAAGTCTTGAGATCTAGGAATCAAATTGAGGGGGAAGGCGATACAGCCAGTCCTGATGACTGAAATGCTTGAACTTGAGGGCTGAGAGTGAGAATTCAAGCAGGAGTTCAAGAATGCATCCCCCCCTTTGGGAAGGACTTGGATGTTGTCGGCTCTAGGTACCACCCTCAGCACTGTCCAGTGGCCCTTGGTTTATGCCTCTTCTATCATTTATAGAGAATGTATATACACAGTGTCCAGCAAGTGAGTAAATACTTGATAGATACCCAGTAGATCCCATCTTCCTTCTGTGATAGCTGGGGGTTGACTCTCAAATTTTATTGTGTGTCAATATCACCAACTCCCTGGTTCTGATTTAGTAGGTCTGAGGTGCCTCAAAGAAAACTGGATTTTTAGCAAGCATTTGAGGGGTCTCAGTGCAGTTGGTCCTTGGACCACTCTTAGAGAAGCTGGGCCCTAGAAGGAACCCATCTCCTCCTGGATTTTATGCTGGTGATTCAGGTAGTTACCACCAGAGGGTGCTAGTCAAAGCCTCTCCTAGGTGCAGGAAATTAACACAATATTTTTGGACCCTTTTTTAGGAGATGGGCACAGCTGCACTTTGGGGTTGGAGGGCCAATCAGTGAGCAGGTACTCAAAAGGATGTGGTTCTTCCAAGCTGATTCTGAATAAAGACGGGTAACAGTGTCAGCCAGACCCTCCCCATCAGAGCCATCACCAAAATAAAGCAGTGGTGTGGCTGATGAGCCCTGGCCTAGTCACCAAGGGCCTGCCTACTTTGTTACTGATGCATCTAATAGTATTGGGCAGGACTCTCCTCATCCTACAACTCAGTCCCTATATCTAACAAATGAAGGGGTTGAGGTAAAAGAACCCTAAAATGTCCTGATTCCCTGCTGCTTTGCTGACCCTCCCTGTCTCCTACATGAGGCCTCGAACCTCCCCATCCTGCGTTAGAGGGACTGCCTCTTCTTCCCTCTACATGGAGCTCTCAGGCTAATGTTCATTTGTGGGCCTAACCTGGGACCTCACTTTCACAGAGAAGGAGACTCAGAGGCTTTGGCCAAGGCCATCTTGTTGGAAAGTGAAAGAAGCTGACTGTTTGTGGTCTCTGGGACCAGCTTGCAAGCATTGAGTTTGTTCCCCTTTCTCATGCACTGGGACTGTTGGTGAGGATGTTTTTGGAGTATTTTACATTTAGTGCCAGAAAAGCTGGGCTGCTGTTGCATATGGCTGAGGAGTTGTGGTGCACATAGCCACCACAGTGCATAGCTCTGCAGGCTTAGTTGACATAGCAGTCTGTGTGAATGGTGCCCCCTGGTGTTGTTGGGTAAACTCCAGGGATCTGACGATAGTGCCTCTGGGTAGGGAGGGACAAGCCTTCCCTGACTTTCCCTCCATGCAGAGAGTTGGAGGTTTCCTTAGAGATTCTGACAGCAGGGAAGATGCGTTCAGTGTATGGGGTCAGAGATAGGGTCTTTCAGGAAACCTGGCCTCCCCCATCCTTCTTCCTAATCGATGACACCCTTTTTGCCACTCCAGCCTGGATGTGACCTGACAAACTGAAGAGCAGGGGTGGAAAAATCCCTCCGGTCAGTTCATGCCCAGCCTGCCTTGTATAACTCTGAGTGTCTCCTTCGGTTCTGTGCCCAGCTGGCCTCAGTCACCTCAGCCCAGCCCTCATCCTGTGATATTTGGACCACCCATTTGGGTGTCAGCTCTCTGTTAGGTGTTGGGTCACAAAAATCAACAAAACATGGCCCTGCCTGGAAGGACTTGCAGATAGCTGGGGAGACCTACAGGAAGCTCAGTGACTCTGACTGGCCATGCGATTACTTGCTGCAGACATGGAAGGTCCAGGGGGGACCGGAGAGGCACATCGTGTCCCTGGGGAGACCAGTAGGCCTTTCCTGAGAAGAAGTGGCTCTGGAATTGAGGTTAAGAGATGGGGAGGAGTTGGCAGGGGGATAGGAAGGATGGAGAGGGAATGAAGGGGCTTTCCAGGTGGTGGGAGGAACAGGGCCAAAGAACTGGAGGGGAGAGAGCTCACTGTTTGCAGAACCACACACTGCTTAGTCCACGGAGATGAGGACTGCACGGGCTGGTCCTGGGGTGGAGAGGAAGGGGAAGTGGCCAGAGAGCCGAAGTGTGACAGGGCCTGTATTCCATGCAGAGTATTAAGAATTTCTGTCCTGAAAACTGTGGCAACCTGCTAAAGAATTTTGAGCAGGAAAGTGACATGAACAGAATTGTATTTTAGAAATATCACTCTGGTGGAAGTGTGGTGATCCCACTGCAGGGATGTGACAGCAGGGACTGAACGAGCCCTTAGGAAGGTGGCGGGAAGAGTCTGGGGGAGGGCTGCTGAGAGCCCCAGGGTGGAGGGAGCCTCGCCGGCTGGCTGGCCCATCACACTTTCCTTGTCCTGGGCAGAGAATTGCCTCCCGCCCTCCCTGTGTCTGGGCAGGCAGCCAAAGAAGCTGCAGTTCTTGGGCTGCAAGTGAGCCTCTTCAGGAGCCCAGGCTGAGACCCTGTGGAACTTCGTGGCCCACCAGGGTCTCCGGGCTGGGAATAGACCGCTCCTTTCAAGCCTGGACTGAAGTGGAGGGGGGCCCTTTTGCCCACAGGGGGAGGAGCCCAGAGGCTTCCCTGGGAGGTCTTTCTCCCAGCACTGAGTCCTTCTGCGAACTGGTGAGAGGCACCGCCAGAGCTGGGGGCTGCTCCCATTCCCCTGCTTCCCGAGCCCCTTCCCCACGTTTCTATGGCAATCCCTTCGCTTTGCTTTCCTCATTCCTGATTCTCAGATTGTCTCTCAGCACCTCCAGGGGTGCTAGGGAAGGAGCTAATTACCTTTCCATAAATACCAGCCAGGATGAGCTCCCTTGGCCTCAGACCTGGCTTCTCTCTCTCAGTGCCCCTGTGGCGGGCTGGGCAGGCATGGGTGGGTGGGGCACACAGCAGTCCACCGGCTGATTCTCCACCCCTCTCAGGGCTTGGCTGCACTCACCTTCCTGCAATGAGCTGAATGTGGTGAGTGGGGAGAAGTAAACAGCAGCATCTTGGATGGCCACTGAATGCCAGGCACAGTGCTAGGCTCCAGGAATTTGGGGATAAATGGGAGGCTGGGTTTGCTTTCAAGGAACTCCCTGTCTAGGGAGGAAGACACATCTGTAAGAGATAGTTATAATGGGACCTGCCCATCAGGAGGAACCAGTGTCTCCCTGTAGTCAAAATGGAGGGCTTCCCAGAGGAGGTGGCCCATGTAACTGAACCCTGACAGCTAGTGAGCCTAGAGGGCCAGGAGGGCATTCTGGACAACAGGTGTTGGGCAGCAGAATCAGAGATGTGAGTGTGTCACCAGGGGGTACAGCTGGCCCCCTCTCTGTGACTCTGGCCCTGGAATTCCTGGAGGAAAGAGAGGTTTAGGTCTCAAAGTACAGCTGGGACCTGGCTCTGAGAGTCCTTGAACACAGTGTCCTGGGGTCACGGGAGCCACAGAAGGCTCTTCAGGAGCCCCACAGCCTGATCAGATGCCTGCTTAGGGAAGATCACTCCAGAGAGAGGCTGGAAGCCTGCTCTCTCATCACTCAGCTTCATTATCTCCAAAAGGCATGCTTCAGGGGCTGGGGCTCAAAAGGAGGTGATGGCTGTGGGCAAGGAATTTCAATGAGGATGCAATTAACATCCCACAAACAGAGCAGACACGCAAACACCTCACTGGAAGAGTGGGATTGTGTGCAAGGGGGAGGGCGCAAAAAATCCTTTCCCTAATAGCTCCCCGACTTTCATTAGTTCTGACAGTGAAGACTGCGTTGCTGTGCGTTCCATGGCAACCGTTTCCAGGAAGAGCAGCACCAGGAGGAGCTCAGGTTCTGAGGACTTTCAATCAGTCCAAAAGCTCAGCCAGACAAAACATCTCGGTTGCTGACTTCACAGCCAACACGGGTGCCTGCGGGGAAGGGTATGACGTGGGCAAACATTCCCCTTGGTTCTGGTGGTGACTTGAGCTCAGGGAGTGTGAGCAAAAGCCGCCTCCCTCCTGGGCCTGGATCACAGGACAGGTGCCCAGGACCAGAGGTCATGAACTGTGTATCTGGGGCCTGTGGCTCTGGGAGAGGAATGAGGTGGGGAATGCAAAGCCCTGTACAGCAGGCTTCCTGGCTTCCCTGCCCCCTGAGAAAACCGCAGCCGTTTCCCTAGTGTGTACGCCTGGGACAATGCTAGTAGAGGGAAGAGCCAGGCCTGGATTCACGTCTCGGGGGCTCAGCACCTTACATATCCCAGTGTGGTCAGGAGGAGAGATGAGACAGCCCAGGCCCTCCAGGACCGACTCACAGCAGGGGCTGGCCTTGTGCCCCTTGTCCTCTTCCTCCTGATGGTGCACTGAGGTGCCTTGGAGAGGCCAGCAGCTCACCCTGGGGCCACGCCACAGTGCAGGCTGCTCCCTCCTCCCCTACCTTCCTTTTCCAGCATTCCTCCTGTTCCCTCTCCCTCGCTGACTACAGAGCCCAAGGGTGGTGAAAGGGCAGGGAAAAAGCAAGTGGCCTTGCTCCGTCTCAGGGAGGCAGAAGGATGAGCTGTTTTTGGGGCCCCTGGGCCCTGGCCCCACTCCAGACCAAGTGCATGGGGAGAGTGGGGGCACGAGCACAGGGCAGGGGGACAGCTTACAAACACTGAGTGCCCGCAAAGCTCCCATCTCTACTACCACAGACACCTGTCGGGGCCTGCGGTGTCCTGAACCTTGCTGCAGGCACTCGGGGCATGTCAGTGAAGAAAACAAAGGTCTCTCTTCTCAAGGAGACTCCGTGCTCCCCAGAGAGATGGACCACAGGCAGTGCTCACAATGAAGGGTAGTTGTAAAGCTGGAGCTGCAAGGGCTTGGGAAAAGGAAACCCCATGGGACCGGGAGAGGGGTTTGGGAGCATCAGTGTGTGAGACCGGTTGTGCTTTTAGGCAGGAGGCATGTTAGACCTCACTGAGAAGATGGCATTTGAGTAAAGACTTGAAGGAGGTCAGGATGTCTGGAGGAACAGTATACTGGCAGAGGGAACAGCCAGCGTAAAAGCTCTGAGGAGGGTGTGTGACTCTCATGTTCAAGGACTAGCAGGGCCAGTGTGACTGCAAGGGGTAAGGGGGACAGCTGCAGGAGGTGTCACATGGCAATGGGCACTGGACTGGGTGGGCCGTTGTGACTTCTTTATATGGTGCTGTGATTACTGCTTGGGGGTGGGGAGGCACCTAATGATGGACAGCTCTGTACTCCCGCCCCTCCATCTTCCAGTCACCCAGAACAAGTGTACTTTTAAACTATGCCATGTATTGGAGTTCCACATAAGATACTGCTTAAATAAAGGCTTTCGCAACTTCAAACAAATGTTTGAAATACACTGATTGAGTCTTGTACCAATGGGGAGACGGAGTTTCGGAGGGGGCATGTAGCCTACCCAAGGCCGCACAGCCAATGCAGTGGAAGAAATGGGGCTCAGATGTAGGATATCTGGAGAGGGCGCTTTCTGTTAACTGTGTGAGAGCCCTGGGAGGTCTTGGGAGTTGGCTGGGGCCTGGGACACACACAGTGCACACGGGGCCACCACAGCTGGATCCCCACAGACTCCTCCTCTCCAGCACACCCGAGCCTACACAAATTTACCAAGGCTGTTGGATTCTCCTCTTGCACATGCACAGGGTCCTTCCCTTGAGTGTGTACCTTCTTCAAAAAGCGACTCCTGCTTATTTGAAGCAGCAATGCATCCTTTGTGAAATTTTAGAATAGCTCTGAAACAAGTCACACTGTCTTCCTAAGCCAGTGTTTCCGGCTCTGTAAGTGCTCGGGGAGTTGCCTACTCAGAGGGTTTAGGCTAGGATGGAGTTTTATAGTATATGTAATACCTTAGGATATTGTCTGGTGCAGGAGAGGTGGTCAATGAATGTTTATTAAGTAAATAAATCATGATGGCCTTTGGAGAAGCACTCTCCTGAGGACCTGCAAGCCCCGAGTCTGTAAAAAGAAGACACTAGGACATAGTGGTCAATAGTATGGGCTTTGGAATGAAGACCCAGATCCAAATCAAATTTAATAGTATACCAGAGCCTCAGCGTCTGCATCTTTTAAATGGCAGTTGTAACTACCCAGAAGGATTACATTGCATATACTGCTCAGTAGCACATGCCTGGCCCCTTGGGATGGACCCCTGCTGTGGGTCAAGGGATCCTAGGCAGCAACTCTCAAGCTTGAGTGTACATCACCATCATCTGGAGGGCGTGTTAAAGCACAGAGTGCTGGGCACACCTCCACAGAGTTTCTGATTCACTAGGTCTGGGATGGAGCCTGAGACTCTGCATTTCTAGCAAGTTCCCAGGTGATGTGACACTACTCACTGTGAGATCACTCAAGACAGGCCGTGTCTTAGACCAAGAAGAGAGCTGTGGGAAGAGACAGACCTGAAGGCCGGTGGGGGGGGGCTTGCTGTGCAGACAGGCCTGACGGAGAGGTTCATACCCAGAAGGCGGTGTGTTCTCCAGGCCAGGGAGTCAGCTGACCTCACACCCCTCCCCTCCCCTCCCTCAGGCTCCAGCCCCTGTGCTGAGATTCATGGTCCAGTGAAGAAGCAGCCAAAAAATAGCTCCTTCTCCTTCTTCTGTTCCACTCCTGTTTCTTCCAGCTGGGTAACTCTGGCTTCTGGATATACTGAAGTGGAGTGAGTTATAAAATGCTAAAGGAAGTAAGAAGAAAACAGAAAACCAAATAGAGATGAAGCCAAAAGCAGTGTTTGTAGATTTGGAACCCTTCCCATAATTGCTCAGAGGAAGCTGTCATCCTGGGAGAATTATGGGTCCCCAATACTTTCAGATGTTTCCAAGAAAATTAATGGATTTTCTATTTGCTATGCAGTAAAATCCTAGACTTCAGCCTGGCATTCAGACCCTCTGTGACAGGGACACCAACCTACACTAGCCAACCTTTAAATACCTACCTTTCTCCCCTCTGTACATACTTTCTTCATTTTGCCCTTGCTGTTCCTTCCAGCTGAATTGTCCCCCCTCTGAGAAGGCCCTGACAAGATCTCTATTTTTTGGTGTTGGTGTTCTAAATCAGGGGTTGACGAACTATGGCCTGTAGGCCAAATGACTTTATTTTGCAAATAAAGTTTTATTGGAATTTAGACACACCCATTCATTTCCCTGTTATCTATAGCTGCTTTTGTGCTGTAATGGCAGAGCTAAATAGTTGGTGCAACAGAGACCATCCCATCTGAAGAGTATGACATATTTGCTGTGGCTCTGTATGGAAGTTTCCTGACCCCTGTTCTGGATGCAGTGCCATGTTCTCAGTGAGACCTTACTGGGTCCCACCAAGTTACATTCGTCCTTTCCCCCATACCCTCCAGCTCTTCGCCCTATGATTGTAGTACTTATCGTATGGTTTTCCATATCTATTTTTTCTTCTTGGATCCGTATATCTACACTGCTGTCTCCTTGAGATCACAAAGTTTAGCGCTGGGGCCCATAGAGATTTTCCTAAGACATTCCTTGAAGTCTTTCATAGAGCCCAAAAAGTGGGAAGCAACTTAAATGTCCAAGAGGAGAAAAAAAGTCAAATGAACTACGGTGTAGCTATATGGTATTTTGCTAAGTAACAAAGTCAGTTTCTCAAGGATATGTAATGGCTGGAGAGAAACTGTCCATCACCTAAAATTTCTTAGAAAGGATTCTAACAGTATATACAATACCATCCTACTTTGTAAGTAAGTAAATAAAATAAATATGTAGGTGACTTAATTAAGAAGGCTAGAAAGGAATATACAAAAATTTTATTCCTCTCTGAGTAGAGGGTTATGGGTGACTTTCATTTTGTTATTTTATTAGTTTATATATTTTTCCTATTAAGACTATATTGCTTTTAGAACCGAGGGAAAAATAGAAGTTATTAAAACACTAGCAGCTGGCTCTATACTGGCTTCACCACCTCCTAACTCTATGGCCTTAAAAATTCACCTAGCTCCAGTTTCCTTATCTCTAGAATATGGGGAAGTACAGCCTTCTTTGCTGGGTTGCTTAATTGGGTTTTTCAAACAACCTAGTGATTTCCAAAATGCCCTTATCCCCAGCAGGCTGCTGCAGCTGCTGGGCCTTGGGGGTGAGATGGAAGGAGTCTAGAAGCTCCTAAGAGACTGAATTAGTGCCTTGGGGTTGAAGCAGAGCTGTGATGGGGCAGAATGGTGCTGAACCTGACTTCAAGTTCAAGAGTAGCACCTGCTTCAGAGCCCAGCACCAGGATGGCTGCTGAGAAAGGGGCCTTTCCTGAGCCCCCAGCTTTATTTTGGCCCAAGGCACAGTGGCTCTCTGCATCTCATTCTATCCTGAACCAGCTGTTCCAGCCCCAGTGGCCTGGTGCCAGCCCTTCCATATCTCCCATGCTGCCATTTTATTTTCCCTTCCAAGCCATCCTTTCACACTTCCAGTGAGGTGTATTCTTTATTTTTTCTTCGCCAGAATCTTTCTCTTCCTTCCTCTCCCTGACTTGCTGAAAAATGTCTTTACTTGAGACTGTAAGTAATGATTCACTCCACTTTTCTCCCTTCTCTTCCTCCTTCTCCTCTTTCATGAACATCCATATTGTTATTTTTTCCTGATTATCAAGGTAGGTGAAATTATCACTTTAGGGAAGGTGAGAGGACATGAAGGACATTGCTTAAGAGGCTGGTAAATTGGTCTCAGGAGGTGGCAGTGCAGATGGAGAGAAGTGAGTGGATTGGGATAGAAAGGGAGAATCCACAGAGGTTACATATGGGGAAGATGACTCCCAGCAAGGGGCTGTGACATTCCCCAAGGTCATGCGTTGACAGGGTGTTGGATCGGGGAATCTAGGTCTATGTTCTTGCACTTCCTAGGTATATCCCAATACCTGAATATACTGTACTCCTTCCCACCCCACTTTCCTATTCTGTGTTTTCTCCAGGGATATGGAGATATTGGCCTAATCCCAAATCATCACCCAAGATGGCACATCGAACAATTTGTACACATATGAGAAGTCAGGTGGGTACCTACTGACTTCTGGACTTCTGAGAAATATTTCACACCTGCCTTGGGTTTTACAGTTTGAGTTTTGAGGGATCTGTTGAGGACTGAGCCACAGAGTTTGATGGCTATGTTTGGTCTGGAAGCAGTAAGGATAAAAGTCACCAATTAAGTCCGTCTCTTATCAGGTCCATGGGAATGGAACATCAGACTGTTCAAAAGAGCAGGAGTGTATCGTGGATCATGCAGTGAACTAGCATTTGTTGAGCACAAACCATTTCGTTTCTGATCTGCTTGTGAGTCCATGATGACAAGGGGTGTGGCTCTCCTATTGGCCTTGCTTTCTGTCTGGTGTGGTAGCCGTGGGGGGAGCGGCCAGCAGTTCCTGCTAGGAGCAGGTTTCCTAGCCCTGAGATCCTGTGCTGTGCTGCACTCGGGAGGCCCATGGTGTTCTCCTCCTGCCCTTGCTTTCTTGGTAGAGACTCGGAATCCCTCCCCAGTGTGGCTACAGAGTGATGATTTCCAGGCTCTGACTTTTGACTTACCCTCTCTCCCTGGACCATGTGGGTTAATGTCCTCTGAGCTTCTAGAAGGCACCATGAGAATATGCTACCTGTGGCTCAAGAGGGAGAGAGAGTCACATATCTGAATGAATGAAGGTTTGAAAGGTCTCAGACAGAACCCATCTTGAATCTTTCCTAAAACCTGATAATATCCTTTCTGCATAAACTCCCAGCTTCTGCTCCCTTGGGTACCCAATAGGCCTGAGCAAAGGCTTCTGGTGTCTGTAAGATCACCTCCCAGGGGGTCATCACTTTTCCCCTGTGGTCAGTTCAGAGGCCACATTCATATGTCTACCAGTTTAGCTTGGATGCAGACTGTGAACAGTCACTGATGAATTTATGTCAACCAAAGGTGAAAACTGCTTTTCAAACTTTCCTGGTCTCAAGTTTATCTATCATTCAAAAATTGTGTCCAAGGAACACAGGTGTCACATACCATGTATCTTTTTCTATAGTTTGGCCAGTACATCCTGCTCAGTCTACACCTGCTGTGGGTCAAGCATGTCCTTAACTGGCACCAGTCCTGTTAATTAAATTTCACTATTGTCATCGAAAAAAATTGGAGGTTGATTCCCAAAGAGAGTTAATAATTTTACCTGAGGTCAAAGGATGACTTAGTCATGTTGGGCTTCGGTTCTAAACCATTCTGACTTCAGAGCCTCTGCCTTTTTTACTTTTAAAGCCTCCCTCTATCCTCATTTTATTCTGCAAAATGGTTGCCTGGGGGTGTGAGCCCATATGTATATGGAAAGATGGCCTTTTCCCTTGAAAAGGGCCCATAGTCAAGAAACAATGAACATTCTTATGCAGAAACACCATGAGGATAATGCCAGAGCCTGGATGGAGGTCTCATTACAGAGTCAGAACTTCAAGAGTTTTCAAACCATTTGGTTCTAGCCCTTCATCTTATAAGAAAAAGCTAAGGCCCAGAGAGGTTTAGTGGCTCACTTAAGGTCACAGAGCTATTTAGTGGGAGAACTGGGATTGGAATACATCTTTCTTGACATCTAGCACCAACTTCTCATGCTGCAGAATAGGCTGTTAGAAGCTACTGTAAGTTCTCAAGCCAGGGAGTGATGAGCATCTTTCTTCCTCCTGCCAAGGTGACCAACTTGTCCTGGGATTTTTCCTGGTTTTAGCACTGAAGGTCTTCCCTGCATCCCTGGAGACCCTTCACTGAGACAGTTGGTCCCTCATCCCCTCTCTCCCTCTTTCTTCCCTGTTCTTTTTCTCCTCATTCTTCCTTCCAACACTGATTTGACACCAGCCCGCTAAGATTTTAGATCCACAGAGAGGACTGATTGGAGAACCTCAGGAAGGAGGGAGGGGTCCATCCTCAGAGGTGACAGTGCCACTGCCCAGATGGGCCGGGGTTTACCTGTAACCTGTCTCTTGTTCTTCCTTTACTCCTGTGTCTACTTCTTGACCTTAGTTTTGAAATATAGATTTATTGGATTTTAAAAGCAAGCAATCTGTATAGATTTTTAAAGAAATTAAATAATAAAGAAGTGTGTAATATGGGAAGTGGAGCATCTTCTACCACCTGGAGTAACAATTGAATCTTTACCCTGAAAGATAATTTTATCTACCTACCTATCTATCTGTATATCTAGGTATTCCTATATTATAGTGTATATTAAATATGATGTGACCATATTCATTATATTAGTTTGAATTCTGGATTTTCATTTAACAACATATCATGAACAGCATTCTCTATTAGTCATTAAGGGATTGTCTCATCTTTTGATGGCAGCATATTATTCCACTGCACACATAATATTGTGTGCAGCCTATTTATTATTAAATCAATCCAATTTTTAAGGACAACCAGGTTATGTTATTGCCATTTAAAAAAAAATAAAAAGCATTTGGTATATTTATCCAACAATCTACTTTTGATAATTTTTTAGAAGCAAATTATTGGGTCAAAATGAATCCAAACTTAAAATTGTCATATACTGTGTCCTCCAAAAGGCCTTCCCGATTTACACCACCACCGTCAGTCTCTGAGATTGCTGCTTTTCTGTACCCCCACTGGGCTTGGGTATTACTGTTCTAAATCATTGGCCAATTGATGAGTGAAAAACAGAACATTGTGGTTTAAAAAATTTTCTTCCCTTTACATTTCAGTGAAGATGAAAATCTTTTCACATGGCCATTGACTATTTGTATTCCTTTTCTCAATTTCTTATCCCTTAAAGTCCATGCTTGTATATGCCCAGGCCTCTGTATATCCTGTTATCACTACAAAGAAGTTCAGAGAGCCAGTGATATCTGCTTTAGTATTTAATATACCCAAGAATCTACCCACTACTATGTCCTTGGTGTGGGGTTGTGGGATCTTAGTTAGATAAAAAGAAATATAATGCTAAATTCCTATTCTTAAAGATACTGAGATCTGTAATGAATGGCAGACCTGTGCACACTTAACCCCAGGGAATAGAGAGCATGGCCACTGCAGTGGCCCGAGGACAGCAGTGTTCAGTCTTCAGGTTCTAAATTGGAATGCTGGTGCTGTCACTCTAGTTCTCTTGGAACTGAGGTTAAACAAATAGGCTTGTCCCAGAGCTGGGATATAATAATAAATAATTCTACCTGTAACCAAGGAGCTGGAAGACATCCTAAGCCATTTTCTGGGTGGTCTTATTGACCTTTAGTTTCAAGTTCCCCAGAGACTATACCAAGCTAGTGACTTTTATCTCTACCTCCACCCCAAGACAACCCCTCTGGTCATTCCACAGACTGCTAGAACTCCAAAGAACACCATAACAACACTGGACATGACGATCAGTGAGCTCCCAGCCAGCCCCCTAATTCCATGACCCAACTCTTCATCTGAATACATGTCATGGATGACACCTGAACAATCATGGGCGGTGGGGAACTCAGCACCTGTCCTTGAGGCACTTGCAGGCTGAGGAGCTTTCGTGAAAATGTCTTGGCAGCCTACATGGGGAGATTTCAACTGCTGAGCAAGGTTGGCTCCTCTCAGCCATGGCCCCTTTACATTAACCTGCATCAGTGGTTTCCAGCCCTGACTACACATTAGAATCACCTGGGGAACTTTAAAAAAATATGGACACTGAGTCCCCACTCCAAGAGGTTCTGACTCTGTCAGTCTGGCACGAGGCCCAGGCAGCAGTGTTTTGTAAGAACTCCCTGGGTGATTCTAATGTGCAGCTGGGGCTGAGAATCACTGGCCTGTACAGATCACTGGGGGGATTTTCATAGAGATGAATGACTTAATTACCTCGTGGCTCAGGATTCTTGCCTGTGGGCCTCACAATGTTGTCTCCATAGTTTGCCATCTCCTTTATTCTTTGGGGGTTGGGATCATGACTTCACACTTGGTTGGGATCATGACTTCACACTTGAGATTTTCATGTCCCTCAGCCAGGCATACTCTAGTGGTGGAAGTGTGAACTGTAGACCGTGATTCCTTGGGCTCAAAAACCAGTTCTGAAATCTAGCACCCACAGGACCATGGGGAAAATACTTAACCTCCATTTCTCTATTTCCTCACCTAGAGTTGCAGAAAATACCAATACTTTCTCAAGAAAATTGTGGGCTAAATATGTTTCTTGCATGCAAAGTACATAGAAGAGTGGCTGGCAGTGGTAAGCACTCAGAAAACATTTTTATGCTTACCACTTAGAAGGAACTTTTGGAGTCAAACTAAGTGGTTCTCTTTAGGATTCTCAATGTTGATTGCTCTTTCTTGCCTTCCATCTCCACTTTTCTACTCTTCTCGTTGCCCCTGCTTACCTTACAATTGCTTAATTCCTTCGTTGTCAGACAGCACTGATCAGGGCTGTAGGCAAATCCCTTCCTTATTCCAACAGCCTGGTTGAGAAGGGTTGCTCCGGACATCAAGGAGCCGGTAAGAACATCTTCCGGAGGGCTTTTTTGCTTTGGAAGGCAGCTTGGTCCAGGGAAATATACAGACTTTGGAAACAGATGGAAAGTGGTCTGAATCTTGGTTCTGCCATTTACTTGTGGTGTGAACTTGGGCAAGGCACACTTTCCTCTGCTATGGAACACGGCTATAATACCGACCCTAGCGGGTTATTGGGAGAGAAGCCAAAGGTGTGCTTGGGGTGGTACTGTGGTGCTTGGCCCATGGTAAGTGCTCAGTGAGCATGAGGCCACCACATGGCAAATCCAACCCTCCTGTCTCGTCTACACTTTCCCACAGACAAGGCAGGAGCAGCCCTGTCCCTAACTATGTGGGAGGAACAGTTAACACATTACCCCGGGACCCACAGAGTCAGTTGGTGGGAGAGGAGAAAAGGAGAAGGAGGCCCCGGGGGCAGCATCCCAGGCCTGCTGCCCACCCTGGAATGGAGCAGCCAGTGCCACAGCAGTGAAGTCTGACCTGAGGAGTTATTTTAATAATGCGCCTCCTCCAGGAAGCTCTGACATCCCATTCACAGTGGGTGTTCCTAGGAATGAGGGCCACAGAGATGAGAGGACAAATCAGAAGATCTGGATCCCCTCCAAACTCAAAGATGGTTATAATCCACAGCTGGTAAACCTGACCAGGCAGTTGTGACAGCCCAGTGAGGTGACACATGTAAGAACACACTGTAAACGCCGAGAGGTTATACTGTTCAGTAGGATTAGACCCCCGAAAAGACTCGTTGGTGAACTCCCCATGGGCAGCCTCAGAAGCTCATAGTGTAGGTAGAAGATGACATGTACAGAACTGACTCAAACCTATGGTAAAATGTAAAACGGGATGTAAAGTAAATAATAGGGTTTAGAGTTTAGAAAGATATTATTTTCAGGTAACAGGATCTTGAAGTTTTCCTACATGAGAAGACAGTTGAATTAGGATTTTGATGATTCAATGAATGAGTTAATAAATGCATAGGTGGTTTTATTAATAGCAAGAAAAAGTAGAATTTGACCATGCATTCATGGGTAGAAGGGTGTGTGTGTGTGTGTGTGTGTGTGTGTGTGTGTGTGTGTGTGTGTGTGTAAATATCTATAGGGCTACGTACGGACTTTTGTAGAGAGGTTTGTGATGGCTACTGGAGGAGATGGTAGCAGGTGTGAAGCTACCTGGGAGTGTGGAAAAGGGGAAAGAATATTGGCTTTGAAATTAAGTGGACTTTGGTTCTACCCCAGGCATTTTCAAAATATCCTTCCCAGTACATTGTGAGGCTCCTATTTCCAGCCACACATACTTTCTCACATTCACACTCTAACCATGTAATTGCTACATCTTGTCAATTCTTCAAATATCTCCTGAATTTCTACCTTCCTTTCCCATTCCTATTGCCAAGCACTACCACTAATCCTAAGCTGCAGCCAGAATCCATCAACCCCTTGGTCTAGAGCCTTGCCCTCTTCCTTCTTGCTTCCTCACTCCCACCTGCCTCCTGCCTGCATTTTGTTGTATCCCCACCCCTCTGGCAGTCATAGCATTGCCCCAGCAATCTTCCTAAAATACATATCTGATCATGTCCCTCTCCTGCTAATACTCAATACTGGCTTGCAGTGCAGCCGAAGAGCAAGCCAGTCATCACTGAGACCCTGCCTGTCTCTCCTGGGTCTGTCCTGTTTCCTCAGTCATGCTCTCATCATGCTTCAGCAGTAGTCAACTTTGCTCCATTGCATGTGCAGCTTTGTTCCATGCTGGCTTCTCTGCTTGGAAGGCCCTTTCCCATCATTTCTTCCAGAGAAAGTTTTAATTTAACATCATTTCAAGACTCAGGTTAGACTCTCATCTTCTGAAGAGTCTTTTCCTTTTGCCTTGGGATATTAAAAAAAGTAATCTATCTACCTGTCTTGGGATATTTTTACATGTTAAGTAAGTTTTTGTAAAGGCAATGCCCATACTTACCTGTCTCTTTACTCAGGTCCAAGTACCTGGTAGGAATTAGGTGCTCAACAAATACTTGATGATTCAATGAATGAATTAATAAATGCATAGGTGGTTTTATTAATAGCAAGAACACTCACTCATGCCTTCCATTGGGAAGGAAAAAAGGAGCCAGCTATTACGCATTGATTATCTGTCTAATCTACTCTCTGACTTTTTTCCTCATGGTATTTAAATGCCTCCTCACTGTAGTCAAAAGTTTGAAATCCTTTGGAGTGAGTTTTCACAAGAATGGATTGTTGAACTTCCAGACATGAGGGGATTTCAGCTGAAGTTGAGAAACTCAGTATATTCTGGGAGTTTTGTAATTTGAGGATCAGGCCAAAGGTCAAAGGCATTCACTGAAGACTGGAAGAACACTGAATCAGTAGGTACTTTGATAAGGGAAATAAAGAAGTAAAAAGCTCCAGGACTGGGTGTTCAAAAACAAAATTTGAGTAAATTTGAAGGTCAAATGGCTTTATGCACTGCATCATGAATCAGGCAGCCTCCCCTCCCATGTAGCAAGCAGAAGGGATCTCCATGGAGCTGTACAAAAGGGATAACTTGAAAGGCAAAAGGGGTGGAAAAGGAATGTTCTAGCAAAGAGTGGATTGTTTCAGGCAAGGCCACCTTCTTTTAGGGGAAGGTGGGGATTTATCAGGCAGATTACCTTACTAGTGCTGACCAGGTAATTACAGGTAGGCTGACTAAAGTCACTTCCTGGGAAAGACTGTAACTGCAGCTTGATAACGTGTAAGTCTTGATTTGCTGACATGGGGCTTAGCGCAAGTGACTCCATGTTGGGGCTGTTACTCTTTTTCTTAAAACAGGGTCAATCTATATCTTTGCATAGATTGGGCTGTGGTCTGTATTATTAGTGCTTGGTTATTCTAGAACAGAGTCTTCACATTTAAATTGTTACAGTCATGGATTTCTACTTGATCAGGCATAGACAATATCTGAGTTGGGTTCCATCATGCTGTGATTCCATTCCCACCATGGAAGACATTGCTTATCAACCACATCACTCCTTCCTGCCTGCCAACCCTGAAAATGGTCTCAGAATCTTCCTTTGCACAGTGTTCCACTGATTTACCAGAGTAATAAATTACCATGAAATAAAAGCCATTTTCCATCCCTCTACTAGATCTTGAGGTATTTTTGGGAACAGACTGGATCTGGGCAAGGTGGAACCTGCATGCAAGGGTAACAGCGAGTCTGCCTTTTCCCTGAGGTCTAGCCTCTAAGTGCCTGCTTCATGTCTGCTCTTGGCGGTCTTATGCATTACAGAATGAAACCCTCTAAATTATTTTGGAAGCCCTCTAAATTATTTTTCTTTCTCCACCTTCTCAACTGCAGCAAAATAACCCAATATGCAATCATTTTAATCAAGCCAGAGATCTATTAGTCATTTTTAATGCTTCCATTTCTCATGCCCCCACACTTTACCAGCAATAATTGATTTTATTCATCAATAGATATTTTAAATCTGCCTCCCTCCAGTCTTCTTATAATCCCCTCCCCATGTAAACCATCATAATCTCTCCCCTTAACTATTATAATTGCCTCTGAAGTGTTTTTCTTGCCAGCATACCTGCATCTTCCACTCTTTTCCCAATATTTAAAAAAAAGAATAAATTAATTCCACCCCTAGGTATTTATCCAAGAGTAAGAAAAACATATGTCCACAGAAGAACTGTATAATGTTCACAGCAGGTTTACTCACAATGGCCAAAAATTGGAAACAACCCAAATATCTATCAACAAGTTAATTGACAAACATATTGTGTATTTATACAATAGCATACTAATCAGCTAAAAAAAAAAAATTAAAAGGCCAACTACTGATACACTTAAATGGATGAATCTCAAAAACACTATGTTGAATGGAAGAAGCCAGACCCAGAAAACAATACTATATGAGTCCGTGAATGTAAGTTTTTAAGAACAAGCAAAACTAATCTAAGGTAAATAGTTAAGAATAATCATTGCCTCCAGAGGTGGGGAGTTAGTGGGACTTGACTGGGAAGGAGCATGAAGGAACTTTCTAGAAAGATGAAAATGTCCTCTGATAAGAATGTGGGTTTCATTTGTCAAAATACTACAGCTAAGATTCATTGTAAGTTAATTTTACTTTGGGAATATACAACTGTAAAAATAATAATAAATGAGTGGGAGGGTGGAGAATAGGTGGAAGTATAGATGATGCAAGAAGGCAAAGTGTTGATAACTATTGGCTCTGGGTATTGGGGTCCATGGGAGATCATTTTACTATTTTGATTATTTTGTATATATTTGAAGTTTTCCTTAATAAAATATTATTTCAAAGTATAAATAAAATCACATCTCTTTGTAGTTTAAAACCCATCAATAGCTTCCTATTGCACATAGAAAGAAGCTTAAGCTGTATGCTATGATTTATATAGTCCTGTCCCATCTAGCTGCTGGCCACTTCATATCATCTCTACTGTGCTCCTGTCCCACTGGACTATCACAGAGATTCCTGAGAGTGCTGAGATTTCTCCAAATGCAGGAATTTTTGGTAAATCATTTCTGCCCATGGGCTTGTCTCCCTCCAATTTTCACATGACTGTTCCTTCTCATCCTTCAGGTCTTTGAGAGGTAGTCCCAGCTGACACATTTGGGTTCTTGTTTATCTGTCTCTTCACTAGAAGACAGACTCTATGAAGACAGGCATAACACTTTCCTTAGTTGTCATTTTATATTGAATTCCCAGAACAGTGCCTTATTTTCTGTTCTGTGAGTCTTTATGTATCAGTGAATGTTTTACCCTTCAGTTACCTTATCTCCTGGAGCCCTGAGGTGAAGTATGTTCTTTTATGTTGCTCTGATCAGCACCTTGGACAGCAGCAAGCCCACCCAACCTCCTCCCTGGCTGTGGGACTGAGGATGTGGAGATGGAGCAAATGTCAGGTGGGGCATGATAGCTATTTTGGCACATTTTGGAGTCTCTCTGGCAAAAGTGTATGTGTGAAATGAAATTCTGGGAGACTTCTGAGGAAGGTGAGTATGTGAATGAGATGCTGCTAATATGGCTTTAGCAGCCCATCCTTATACTGGACATAATCTGGGAAGGGAGGGTGTTCTTATTTTCCACTATTGCTTGGGAAATGCACTGTCCTGTGAGCCAGGAAGGATGAATCTTGTCCCAGCTCTGCACTAAACAGTCTCCATGGCTCTGGGAAAATAACAGCCTCTTTGAGCTCTGGTTTACTCATACTTAAAAATAGTACTTCATAGATATCAATGTTTTCCAAGCAAACTCATACTGTAGCTTATAGATGCCTTGAGTAGAAAAATGAGGAACAAAGAGGGAAAAGGATGAAGTGCAAAATATTTGTTGGTGGAGCAAGAGGAGAGAGAAGCACTGGAAATCACTCAGCTAATCAATCCATTATCCTCTGTTAGCAAATTGGACTGGAGAGCACCTAAGATTCTTTAAGGAGCTAGAATTCTGTAGAAGGATCATCTGATTTACTATTATTTTATCTCCTTTGCACGTCCGCAGCACATACAACTCCCACTGTGCAAGAGATCTGCTCTTGTCTGAGTCCTTTCCTCTTGTGGTCCATTGTCTCCTAGGTCAGGGGATATAAAGATAAACTCTATAAGGGATGGAGTTCCTGAGGGTACTTGACACCTTGTTAGACCTGACAGAGGAGAGTCTTTGGGCAGAACTTTTGGAGAGAGAAGAGCACATCAACAACACCCACTCAATCTGCCACACTTGTCTTTGACTCATTAAGTCCCTAGACCTCCTAAGTAGACCTCTTCTAATGCCAGTCTGTGTGACTGTCTAATGCTTTTGAACCAGACAGTCTAGGTTTGAATAATCCCAGTTTTCCTACTTCTATGCTGTTTGATTTTGAACTCATTACTTCTCTGTGTGTCTCAATTTCTTTCTTGTATTAAATACTTCTAAATTAAATACTACATGTTGCACAGGTCATTGGGCAGATTATGTAGCAAAATGCATGTAAATGTTTAATGCACAGTCTAACATATAGTATGTACTCGATAAATGTCACCTATTATTAATATCACTAATACTGTGGGATGTTGCCCAAATGGAGGTAATTGACACTTGGGCTCTGCTTATAAGCTGGGAAATCATTTAGACCTCTTCAAAATGCTGTTTTTATCATCCAGAGTAACACAAACAGAAATAAACAACCACTACCCGGCTTTGGACATTTAGAGGCCATAATGACACGATGCACCAGCTAAGACCTAGGACGGTATTTCCATTGTCTTCAGCACAGGGAGCTCTTAGAGGGCCTGATTTTATGAGTGTATAAAATGCCTTGTGGACACATTAAACTTAATATATGATCATAATAACAATGGAGCCACCGGCCTGATAGAGGCAGCAACCCAGGGAGAACAAAACTGGAAGCATCAAGCCTGGGAAGGAATGTGAATTTGCAGGGGCTTGTGTGGTGGTTGGGACATGCCAGGAAGGGGACAAAGGGCAGGGGGTGTTGGGAACAGCAGGCACTGCAGGGTGGGGTTAGTCATTCCCAGCCTGGGTCTGGTGCATGAGAACTAAGTGTAAAATTGGAACAGACCTGGGAGAAGAAGGTGCAGGGGAGGAGAGGGGAGAAGAGGTGAGGGACAAAAAAGTGAGATGATAGGCAGGGTTATACCTAGGGGTGGGGAAGACAGAGCAGTTGTGTTGGGTACAGTCACAGACAGCAGCAATGGGGATGATGGGGAGGGGAAAGTCCAGTGGGCACTACCTAGAATCCAAAGTTGGACCAAAGCAGCCATTGCCATTCTCCATGTGGACTCAGACTTGACATGGACAGTCTTGTCAGAGGTGGGGTTTCTGGAGGATTCCAGTGGCAATGTATCCCAATGTATCCCAGTGTATCCCAATGTATAGGAGTATAGTCTATTGGTGGAAATCTCAGCATTTTTATCTCTAAGATTATAAAACTGAAAATAAGGGATGGTGGGAGATGCCACATGGAGTAGGGTTTCAAATGTTTCAAGGCCCAGAGGCAATAAAATCTGGAAGGATCAGAGGGAGTTTGTCAGCCAAAGGGCTGGATCAGACATTTTTCACCTTGTAACAAGGCTTGGCTTTTGCACAGAATCATTTGCTGCCAGGACTGAATGAATGAACAAACAAAGGTAAGACTTATGAATCAAAAATGAGAACCCAGGCATGGCCTATTAGCCCATCTCTATTCTCTTAATGCTGAGCAAAATATAATCACATGTATTTTTTTTGCAAGAGCCAAAAGTTTTTTATATCCCATTTCAAATTTAATGTAGACTTCCAGCTGCAGAGGGAATAAGCAACACACACACACAATTACATGTGCACACATTCTGTTCAGAAAATAGTAAATATTTAAAAACTCATTTTAAGGATTTCAAGATTTCTATAGATTAAAACTTTCTATAGATTTTTTTCTCTTTTCCTTTTAGCTTGGAGGGAAGACAGATGTCTTAACCTCAGGGATGTCCCTTCCAATTTTCCGATTTATTCATTTAACAAGTATTCACTGAGGTACTCATCAAATGCCAGATATCATGAGGTTTGGGAAATCCAAAAATGAAGGAGGCATGAATCTTCCCATCCAGAAGCCACCCAGATTTTTAGGGAGAGTATATTTGCACAATCTGAGAATAGCTGATATCCCTTCCTCATATAGATCTCTACAGTTAATAAGGTGCTTTCGCATACCTTGTCTCTTCTGATCCCCAGATCACTAATCCCATTTTACAGGTGAGGAAATTGAGTCGGGCAGAGGGGGTGGTTGTGACTAACCACGGATGCACAGTTAATAAGTGGCAGAGCTAAGCCCATGCAAGTGCTCTGATAACAGATCCTGTTCATGTCCCACCGCCCCATGACTGCTCCAGGCTGCCAAACTCTGGCACTGGTGTAACGTTTGGATTCACTAGAGGGAGATGAGCTTAGGGGAGTGGAGATAAGTCACGTGTCGCCAGTTTGATGCCATGTAGCTCCTCTGAGAAAGGGATTAGTCATGATGTTGCTAGTATAAAGCAAATTTCTCTCTCTTCTTTGCTGTTCTCAGAAATTTGGCTTTCTGCACCCAATAGTTGCAGGAAAGCAATTGCACAATAATGAATCCCAGTTTGGGAGTGTGTCTTTCTCAGAATGATACTAGAGAGAGCAGGTTTGATTCATGGAACTAAACAACCATCTGCCAGCCCCAGGCACAGCCCATCTCATCTCCACCAGGCGTCTGGGCATCTACAGGCTGTCCTTCCCTGGGAATGAGGAGGAGCTGGCTGATTGAGTACCCCATGTTTTCCTCATGTGTGTGTGATTGTGAACACAATTTACTCATGCTCCCATTGTCCGTAAGCTCCTTGAGGTCAACACTTGCCTCTCTTCTCTCTTTTGACCAAACACCTAGTATTTACTTAGGAAAGGTCTTTTGTGTTTCATGAAACAGGAGCTAAAAATAGAGATTGGCTTTAGGAGGATTAAATCTGTAAATGGGCAGTAAATCCCCAACTCAAGACAAGTCCCTGGGCCCCTGACCTCTGCACTCTATGGTTCTGATATTCAGATGAAGCAAACAGTTACTTCAGAATCCTGTACAGCCAAGCAGCCTCATGAGTGATGGTGTCAGCCCTCCCACCCAGAGAAGCAGGCCTTTTCGCCACCTCGTATCTACGTGTAACAGACCTGGCATTTCCACCACAGCAGCCCCACCTGTGCACACATTTGAAGTTGTGAAAAATAGCTCAGTTTTCTGCCCTTTCCCGATTTGGTGACAAATAATCTGTACTGCAATTTACACCTTTGTTGGCAATCATAAACTCTTGTCTCATGAATTTGAGAAAAATTCTTTTTTTTTTTTTTCTGGGTCCATTCTTTGCCTTCCAGGGCTCAGGCACATAGAAAGGTTAAAGTGCTCAGTTTTGGGGTGGGGGTCCAGAGAACAGTCTTTATTAGGGAAAACCATTTCTGTATCTTTATTTCTTTGAGATGCTTGTACCTTATTCTAGTCTGTTCCAGACATTTTCCATATACTGAGCACTGTTAGGTATTGGAGACTCCAGTCATTGGGGCCTTGATTCTGTGCCCATAGTCCAGAAGGAGACAGGCAAGATAAACCAGATTTCAGTGGGTGAAAACACAGTGCTCTTTAATGTCCAAAGTGAACACAGAAGAAGTAATGACCTCCATGGAGCTGACTTTCTGGAGGTTATCAGCATGGCATTCCTGAGGAGGCAAATTCTCTACTGGGTTTTAAAGGGTGAGTAGATTTGATCAGATGAATAAAGGCAGAGAGAAGGACTCCTGGTTGCAAGGAACTGTATGGCTTATGGCATTTGGATATGCAATATTATAGTGGGGTAGATGAAGAAGGGACAGTGCAGAATTGCACGCTGTCAAGTCTGACTGGGAGGTGGAAAGACAGCCTTACCAAGGTGCTTGAGAGCCCTGCCAGAGGGCACGAGCTTGATGGGGCAGGAGTGGGAGCCCAGGAGAGGTGGGCAGCAGAGAGTGCATGTGAGGACCGTGTGGAGGGTGGCCCGCAGAGGGTGAATGGTCGTCCGGGAGAGGCCTTCAGCGGTGTACCTGTCCCTGGGGCCAAAGCCTTGGGCCAGTTGGACCTTAGGTCCATCCAAGGAGAGCTCTACTACCCTCCTGAATTGTCAGCCTGCCACACCTATTGCCTATGAAAATATTTACCCTGGCATTTTTCTAAATAGCTTTCTTCTCTCAGAATATCACAGAACATGATGTACCCATCAGGAGGGATAATTATGGCCACACAATCTCTTCTCTAGAATTATTAGAATTGTCTTGAATTTTAATGTAAAAATAGAGCTGCTACATGTATTGGAAGTGGGCTCAATAAATGTATCTAAAAAATGGAATGATGTCTACTGCACTGCTGCTTGGAGTCCCCACTTCAAGACAGCGCCAACGTGCTATCTCTGAACTGCATAGCGTCCTGATGGAAGAGGGCTTTCCCATACAGCGTCCCCACCGAGGCCCAGCCTATGGAATAATTCTCACGAGCTGGGAGGAAAAGAAGCAATGGTCCAGATTTATGGATGGAGAAATTAAGAAAGAGCAGTTAAGCAAATGTCTAAAGTTTCTTAGCTATCAGGTGCCTGAGCTAGGATTCAGAAGCAGGTCTTCTGATTTCAAATCCCTGTACTAAAAAGTAGGACTTTATAGGTAGAAAGGGAGTTATGGATAGTAAGGGAATATGCAGGCTCAGCAGCAGTGATGGAAATAAATCAGAGGAAGAAAAGGATATTTATTGAGCATCTAGGATTCATTCCATTGCACACTGCTGTCTCTTCTTGGGAGCAATTGAATCCAGTTTCCTCATTTTAAAACTGAGGAATCTTAATCCCAAAGAAGAGATATAATGTACCTGAAGCCTTCCAGGTTGCTAAGTTTTTAGTTTATTTCTGTGAACTGAACCTTAGAAGAATTTAGAAAAAGAATACAACAAGCTCACGAGACAGGATGTCAAGAGACCTCAAAATGCTGACATTGGGGAACTGCTAAGGGAATAAGGAAGATTTATGGGGGGTGAGAGAAAGCTCAGGGTAGATATGCAGTTGGCCATGCTGCCTGGGGCCCTGCGGAGGACCCATAAGGCCTACTGTGGGCATTCCTGATGGATGGGCTTTGTTCCCACAAGAAGAAGCTTTCTAGGAGTGAGAGCCATCTAAAACTGGAACTATTGTGCTGGTACATAGTGAGTCTCTATCTTTGGAAATGTTCAAGACCTTAATGGGAATACTGTGCAAGATTTAAGCATTATTTGAGGTTGAATAATGGTTCTTTCCAACCTGGAGGAGCCCATGTTCTCATCCATCATTTATTTGATTGACAAGAACATAAACTCACTCCAAATGGGGAGCATGTTTGTTTCTTTCACAACTTTATCTTCAGTTCCTAGAATACTACTTGACACATAAGAGCTCCAGACTCATAGTGGAGGCAGAGGTGCAAGAGATGAGCGGAAGCAGGCCAGGCCTCTTGAGACAACAGGCTCAGAACAGGCACACAGCCACTTCCGCTGCAGCCTGCTGGCCACAGAAAGTCAGCAGGCTAGTCTAGACTCAGAGAGGGTGGGAAAACACACTCATCTCCTGGTGGAGGGGTTTACAAAGTCATATGGCAAAGGGCATGGATACAGGTAAGGGTCGGAAATTTCAGGGAAACATGTTGTAATCTATCTACACAAGTCTTCCTTTAAGGGAGGCTGGGAATGTCTCAGGTGCTCACTCATGTCACTAGCTTATTCATGGCCCTACAAAAGAAAGTCATTTTTTTGAGAGCCAGGTCTGAAGGCTGTTAACAGGGGCATGAGAGAAAAGGGACATTAGTGAAAATATTCAAGACTCAGGTTGGGGGCAGAAGTGCAGGTGATAGAAAATACTCAGTTCTGATTTCCCACTGGTTGATTCTTCATCCCAAGTTGGGCAATACTGCTCTTGGGTCCCTGGTAAGACCCTCATCAGGACCATTTATTCTATTTCCTCCCTTGTCCTTATCCATAGCAAATCTTCCCTTCACTCAAGATACTGTGGCAGGACCTGGGGTGTGCAAGGTATAGATTATGTCAAGAATATTGCAAAGATCAAAGGCAGGGCCATCAATGGAATTTTAGAGGGGGATGGAATGTCGGATGGGAATGGGGATTTGGGGTTAACCTGTGGAAAGGGTTTGAAGGATGTTGTAAAGTGAGAGTTTATGGTGAAGGCCATAGTGAGCATCTATTTAGGTCCATAAGGGTGGAGACTGTTTCTGTTTTGCTAGTTGATATAAACTCTGGTCCTATACAGAGTAGGCGATCATTAAATATGTTGAATAAATGGATGCATGTGTTGAATACATAGATGTACATGTGCATGAATGAATGGTCCTGGTAATGGTCAGGACTGGGAGCTCTACTCAGTTTAGGGGATAGTTAAGAGCATGGGCTTTGGGGCCTTGCAGACGTCAGCTTAAGTACTACCTTTACCACTTGTTAAGCTTAAGATGTTATTTAATATCTCTGACCTTCAGTTTTCTAATCTGTAAAAATGGGACAATGCGTATGAGCAGAAAGGTTCATTGTGAGGGCTCACTGAGAGCATAGGTGAGCTGTGCAGGCCCATGGTCAGCATGGGGAGCTCTAAAAAACTGGTAGTTACTGTGATCAATACAGAAGGAAGGGGAGGGATTTGAAGAATGTATATGGCTCAGCTGGGAGCACATCTAACATCCCACAGAGCTCTGTAAGGGACACTAACCCCTCAGGCCTGGGAGAGCAGATTAAGTCTGTACTATTCTCCTTGGATGATCAAAACCATAAAAATGTTATTAACAACACAACAGCTTTTGCTTTTCCAAGCTCCAGATGCTCTGCTTCCCATTCAGTACTACACAAGGCCGTTTGTTTCCATGGTTTTCCATCTCTGGTCCTTTGAGTGAGAGTTGGGTGGGGACGAGTAGGGAAAATGGAAAATAATTAGGTATTTGTGGGTGAAATTTTACTCCCTGCACATTTGGAACCAAGTCTGTGCTAGAGGGACATCGGCATGGGTGCAGCCAACTGGCTTTGGCTCATTCCTGGGACAATGTCCTGTGACAATGAAACGTCTTTGTGACAGTAGATTTTCCATGATTTATTTTTCTCACATACGACTCGCTATACAACCCAGAGCTCCTAACTCTAATCCAAGCCTCTATCCACTGTCACCAAACTTTGTAAGGCTGTGTTCCAGTAACAGTGACCACTGTCATTATGGTGCCTGCTTTAGTTATGCGTCACTGTGTGACAGATTGCCCCCAAACGTGGTGGCTTACAATAGCAACCATTTCTTTATTCAGGAATTGCTGCACCTGGCGGACTCAGCTGGGCAGTTGTTCTGTTCATCTTACTTGTGTGGCTGCAGACTTGGAGGCCCACTCGGGCCTGGACACCCATGGGTGGATCCCTCTGCCTGTTGTTGCTTCAGCTG
Organism: Manis pentadactyla; assembly: GCF_030020395.1. Lineage (NCBI taxonomy): Eukaryota > Metazoa > Chordata > Mammalia > Pholidota > Manidae > Manis > Manis pentadactyla. The sequence continues at coordinate 149,072,394 of NC_080022.1, forward strand.
AGCTGGCTGGAACAGCTGGGGGAGTGGGGAGGCAAGGGGGGCTAACGAGGCAGTTCTCACTGCCCATTTGGCCTCTAAAGCAGAGTGGTCAGCCTTTTGACATGGTGGCTCAGGGCTCCAAGAGGATACAGTGGGAGCTCTCTGGTCCCCAAGAACCTAGACCCCGAGTTGGCACAGTGTCATTCCCTCTGCGTTCTACCGGTCAAAGCAGTTCACAAGGCAGCCTAGAAGATTCAAGGGAAGGAGACATGGTTCCACGTCTTGAAGGGAGGAGTGTCATGTGTACATAGGGATATGAGGAATTGTCAGGGATCTTTTGGGCATAGGGACTACCCCAAACCTTCCCTTCCTGCCCTTCTCACCTGCAGGGCCAATTCTGCTTTCAGCTGGATGCAAACTAGTCCTTGCTGGTGTGGCACTTTATGGCCCTTCAGGCCTCACTTCTTCTGAGCATCATACAGTCTGTGTTGCTTCCTGTTTGGTAGCAGCTCAGGCGGAAGTCCATGCAGGGGAAGGACCTGTCCAAAGTCCCTAGGTGGACAAGCGTGATGGGACTGGGACCTACACTTCCTGATCTATGTTTGGCGAACTTGAAATTTTTTCTAGAAATCATCTCCTGGGGAAAGACTGAACATCAGTGAACTCAAGGCAGAGGTCCAGGAGTCTCTGGAAGCACAAGACTTGGCGGCTTCAGGCCTCAAATACTGGAGGTTTTCTTTTAAGAGTGTTAGGGCATCTAGAGCCCGCTGCTGTGGGACTTGTCTGGCTCACTGGCCTAGCTGAGAGTGGCCTGGATGACAGTGGACTTCTCTTTATTCTGGGAGGTTGAACCAGGTTATGAAGTCTGGTGGGCAATGAGGGGAGGTGCCTGCTTGGAGGCTGGGGAGTGGGGTGGGGGGCGCTACCTGCTGTGAGGGTGGCTGGGGCAGGCCTGCACAGGTTTGCAGGGTCTGGAAGCAAATCATGGATGATGCCCCCCACCGCAGTCTCGTTCATTGCCTTCTCTCCAGGCAGTCACACCCAGGACCCCCTCCCCTTGTCTGCCGCTCCACCCGGGCCTCTGGACTCTCTGAGGGCTGGGGCAGCAACTGTGCTCATCTTTGGACCCTTAGTGTGCACCTCAGAGCAGATGCTGAATAAATGAATGAGAACAACTCCAAGTAATGGTCTCCCAGAGGCATTTGTACTGTCAAAAGGACAAAAAATGAGCAGCAGCCCAAGAGGGAAAACAAATTTCAGTCAGCAGGACGTTGTGGCTGAGAAGGACTCGCTGGCTTGGAAGTCTCCATAAACGTTCCAGACACGTCCCCACAGCACGCCCTCCACTGGAGACGAGTGGGTCCGCTGAAGGGCTTGTCCTCCGGGGACTTCGCAAGTGGAGGTGGGATGTAGGAGCAAACAGACAAACATGGATCTCCCTTCCTGAACCCCTCCTCTGAAGGGCTGCCTCCCAGTGCAGGGAGGTACAGGGCAGCTGCAGGAATCTGGAGCAAAACTCACACCTCATCCACCTTGTGAAGAACACTTGGCCCCTTTCACAGTGGGCTTCTTCCCCCACCCTCCTCGCTGCTTCTGAACCACGGCCACATCCTATCTGCAGCCCTGGAGATTAAGGACGGAAATTTGACTTTTTAATTTTATTATTCTTGTTCTTCCTTCCTGCTTCATTAGAACCATGTTATTGGCCTAAAATACGGTATGTAAATGATGCTCTAGGCCCATCTGGAAGCCTGGAATCTCTGGGGATATAATTATGCTAAGCGACACTCACCAGGGACAGCACGATTTAGCTTCTCTACCTGGGCATCCTCTGGCAGCAAATCCCTCAGTTCTTCTGAAGGGACTGGATGTTGTCCCTTTAGGCCTTCTCTTTCGTGGTGTGTGTGTGTGTGTGTGAGTGTGTGAGAGATTCAAGGGTATGTCCCACTTTCATTTTGTATGAACTGTTGTGATAATTTATTGCGTCTTTGTGCGTCCTCAGTGGGGAGGGCATGCGTGCCTTTCATATAGTAGAAGGGCACTGATAACCCAAGAGAAAATGCAACTGCAGGAGATGGCAAGACTGCACTGTGTGCCTCTCCATTTGGTTCGTGGGGCTTGACCGCATTTTGCTTTCATAGCTTGACTGGGGGAAGGAGCTGCACCTGGAGGGAGGGCATTGGGCTTTTGTTTTCAGCCCAGTGCAAGGACTCAGGGCTCAAAGGCATCAGGCAAGGATTCAAACTGCTCCCAGACTTTGGCCCATTCAGCAAGAAGCCTTAGTTTCCCCCTCCTTGTAAGGAAACTAGTCATCCTCACTCTGCTTAGCTACAGAATGCGAATGAGAAATCATTGCTTTAGGGAAAGCGAAAGTGTTTTGCATTCATTCAAGGGAGCATTTGCCGGAGGCCCGCACTGCATGGACAGACAGGGATCTTATCCTGGCATGCACCCTTGCAGACTATACATAATGAAGCACTACACAAATGCAAAGTTGTAAAATGTGTATATTTGCATTCGTTTTGCATATGCAGGATTGCGAAAGTTGCTGCCAAGCCCAAAGTGCCCAGCTATACACTTCTGGCTGCCCAGCCTCAAACCCCCCTTTACTTGCTTCTAATCTCACTACTACTCTGTCCTCTGCCTCCATCCCAGCTGACCTAGCTCCTTTCATCTTCTGCTCTCTCCTTAGAGCATTCTTTCAGCCCTATGCAACCTTGCCCTTTATCATATACCATTACAATAGCCTTGCAAAAATAAACTTGCTTATTAAAGCATAGCATACATATAGAGAAACAGGGGAAGTCTATAGCTTAATGCATTATCACAAGAGGATGAACTGCAAACGAATGTCCCAACACTTATTTATTCTACTGTTGATGGACATTTATACTGTTTCAATTGGAGGCTTAATTTTAAATTAAGCTGCTGTAAACATTCTTGTGCATGTCTTAAAAAAACAGATTTGCTGAGTTTCAATTAGTATAAATCACCAATAAACGGCACCTATTTCAAGTGTACATTTTGACAAGTTTTGATGCATAAATTATGTATATAGGATGAAACCATCAAAGCGATCAGGAGATTCAGAGTCCTCCAAAGTCTCCTTGTGCCCTTTGGTCATCCCTCTCCATCACCATACAACTGTTGATCTAAAAAATGGACTTTGCATTTTCTAGAATGATATATAGGTGAAGTACATGGAGTAAGTCCTATTTTCTTTTTGACTAGATTCTTGTACTCACCATAATTATTTTGAGATTTATCTGTTGATGTGTGTGTTACATTTGTTCTTCCTTGTTGCTAAGTAGTATTCCATTGTCTGGGTATACCACAGTTTGCTTAGTCTTCTTCACATGTTGATAGATGTGTTGTTTCTAGTTTGGGGCTGTTGTAAATAAAGCTGCTATGCATATTCATATACAAGTCTCTTGGGGACATATATTTCCATTTTTTTTAAAGATAATATCATAATATTGGTTTAATTTCCACTTTTATTCCTTCATAGGGTTTATTTATTTATTTATTATTTTTTTATATACTTCCATTTTTATTAGGTAAGTACATAAAAGTGACATGTATTAGGTCTCACTGTTAGGTCATAAACTAAGGGTATATGTAAATTTTCAGAAACTTCTCAATTGGTTCCAAAATGGTTACACTATTTTCCATTCCCCCTACCATAAGAGAGTTCTAGTTGCTCTTCATCCTCCTCAATACTTGTTATGGTTAGTCTTCTTGATTTAAGACATTCTTGTAACTGCAGTGGACTCTTGCTGGCACTTTCCGTGACACTACTGTAATGACTAATGTTGAGCAAATTTTCATGTCTGATAATGAGCACTTGGGCATATTTCTATCAAGCCTATGCTGTGTCATAAGGGACATGATCATATTTGTGTTGAAGAGGGAGTGCTTCAAAAGATGGACTAGAGGGAAGCATACCGAAGGCAGGTCCATGCAGGAGACTGCAGTGTGTATTATTTTCTTCTGCTCATTCTCTTTTATCTCCTTGTATCCTGCATCCCAACTAAATCTTAAGTTCCTAAGGAGCATTACAACTCTTTGTTTGCTCCCCAGGACCTCACACCAAGTGATACCACTGCTCGGATGTGGAAGGACTCACCGCCTTTGAGGGTCACCTGTGTGCAGTGTGTGGCTATGTTATATCATTGCTTTCTTTGGTATCTTATGAGGAAAGGTGACATCCCTGTGTCACAGCTGAGGAACTGAGGCTTGGGGAAGTGAGCATTTCCCCAGAGTCTAGAGCCTGGGCTCAGGGGCGCTGGAGCTCATCCCAAGTCTCTGTGTTGCCAGAGCTCTCATTCTGTCTGTCCCACACCTTGTCTCCCTTGCCCATCCTGCACCTTGGTGCTCAGGGAAGACCCAGAGGAATGCCTGAGTAGAAGTGCACCAGAGGACTCTGCTGAGAGGCTTTCCTCACGTGGCAGGATTACTGGCTATGCACTCAGAGGGCCCCCTGGGCTCTCTGTCCAGTTTCCCCTGCTCTGACGCAGGATGGTTGGCACAGAATTTTGGATAGTACATTGGTATAGCACTTGAGCCCTAAAGGGTACTTCATAAGCTCCTTGCCCCCTTGAGCACATTCAGCTCTTGTGCTGTGACAGTGCGTTTATGACTCTGCGGAACACTGTACACTTCCTTACCAATTTTTGCAATCTCCCCCCATCACACCCCACTGGCAGAGCCTAGCTTTGAGCTGCACATATGTAAATGCACTTGTATCTTTTTACAGGATGATTACAATACTTTTAAATTTAATTTTTATTGTAGCTCCTATTGTTTCTCAGGAAGAGCTCCTAATTTAGTTGTTTATGTGTGAATTATTGTACTGAAATTTTTTTATTGAAGTATAGTTGATATACAATATCATATTGGTTGCAGATATATAGCATAGTGATTTAACAGTTATCTACCTTATTAAATGCTCACCCCAGCTAGTGTAGTTGCTATCTGTCAACATACAAAGATGTTACAGAACTATTGGCTATATTCTCTGTGCTGTACTTTCATCCCCATGACTGGTTTATATTATAATTGAGATTTTGTGCCTCTTTATCCCCTTCACGTTTCTCCCCCATGGTAACCACCAGTCAGTTCTCAGTGTCTATGAATCCACTGCTGTTTTATTTGTGTTGTGCTCTTTTTAGATTCCACATGTAAGTAAAATCATATGATATTTGTCTTTCTTTCTCCACCTGGTTTATTTCACTTAGCATAATACCCTCTAGGTCCATCCATGTTGTCACAAATGGCAGGATTCATTTCTTTTTCGTGACTGAATCATATTCCATTGTGTATGTATACCCTGTCTCCTTTACTCTTTCATCTACTGATGACACTTTGCACACCCGTTTGCATTTGACCTTATTGTGGGTCTCTGCTTTGCCACTTCCTCAGCAGCTCCAGCATTTGAATCTCATCCCTATCATGTGGTTGTGTGCTCCTGTACAAATTACTTCATCTCTCTGATAATCTCTTCTGTCATCTGTAAAATGATGAAAATCCTAGTAGCTCTCTTCTCAGATAATTGTGGTAATTGCATAATGAGTGGCTAATGATGTTAACTGTTGTTACATTTTTGTTTTCATTACTGTTGCTATATTAGGTGGTTCTCCCTCAAACCTACTTGCCTACTTCAGTTATGACAGGAACTAGGTAATACTGGAAGGATGAGAGGTGTGGCTGGGGGAGGCAGGGGGTGAGGAAATTGGGCATTACTCCTGAAGCCGTTCCAGGTGCACGCTTCTCCCTGCAGCACCATGTGATAGAGACCAGTCAGGCTGGGAGGCCCAGTGACTGTGACTCTGCCACCTTGGGGAAGTCTCCTTACTCTAAGTCTCTGTTTCCATCTTTGTAATGGGTAGGTGGATTACTTGATTATGTGAAAACACAAATTCAAGGTATCAACATAATACATGGCTCACAGGAAGCCCCTGATAAATGTTCATTGGCCACCTCTCCTTGCTGGTCCCCTTTGATAAAATCAAATTTGCCTGGATAGTGTTAACATATAGTAGGCATTCAAAAAGTCAAATGGATGGATGATGGATGTTTGGACAAAAATGGCTGGAAGTGGTGCTGGAAGGGTATAGATTGTAAGGAGCAAGGGAGAAGTATATGAAATCTCCAATTAAAATGTGAACTCTTTCCTGGCTTTACATGAAACGTGCTCATTAGAAACCCTCACAAATTTCACGCCATTGGGGATGTGTTTGAAAAATACCATTGTCTCCTTTTCTAGACCCCTTTGCAGAAAGAAACTGGTGGCAGGGCAGAGTCATGAAGGGAAGAACTGAGTGTGTGGAACTTGGGCTGGGGGCCAAACTGCTCTGGGCTAGGTGTCCTGGTGCAGTGGAGTAAGAGCATGAACTTGGGAAAATCATTCAGTTTCTCTGGGCCTCAGTGATGGCATCTTGAAAATGGGATGGTCAAATCTGCCTGTCAGGGTCTATTTTGTGAGGTATCTTAGTGTGTTCAGGATGCCACAACAAAATACCATAGACTGGATGGCTTAAACAACACGTACTTATTTCTCACAGTTCTAGAGGCTGAAAGTACAAGATCAAGGCCAATTTGGTTTTAAAATCTTAGTGTCATGGGACATTCCTCAGGATGTCCATTCATTCATTTAACAAAGATTTATTGGATTTCTACTTTGTGTCAGACAGCATTCTAAACACTGAAATGGCAGCAATAGAGAAAACAGACAAAAATCCTTATCTTCCTAGAGCTGACATTCTTGAATGCAAACAATAAAAAATGGGACAAGTAGAATATAATTTATAAGATGGGGAAAAGTGACATTGAGGAAAATAAAGCAAGGATAGGAGGTTTGAGAACAGCAGGGAATTAGTTGGGCATGCTCATCTGAACGAGGACCTCATCTGAACAAATACTTTAAGAATTGAGGAGAGAAGAGAGTGGGCCATGTGGCTACCTGGGGAAAGTATTCCAGGCAGAGGGAAGAGCCTATGCAAAGCCCCTGAGGAGGCAAGAAAGTGTGGGGGGTGTTTGAGGACCAGCAATGGGAACTGAGCAGTCAGAGCCGAGTGAGTGATGGGAGGAGTCAGGAGAGGAAGCCGGAAGGATTCAGTCCAAGGAGAGGACCCGCTCTCTGTGTCTGATGAGGACAGGGCAGCATTGCAAGAGTGGAAGATTTTATTTATTCACTAAAGGTCTATGCTCCTCTCCAGGAACACCGTGGGAGCCAGTTCTCATCTGCTTCAAAACTCCTTCCAACGTATTTGTGACTCCAGACATCTCCTATGAAGCTTTGGTTAATGGCTGCTGGTGGAAAAAATGTTCCTAGCAGAGCATGTAAATGAGATAGCATCCATGCATTATTAAAAGAGCAAACCCATAGCTGGAAGTGAATGTGTGTGAAGCAAGGTGAGCTCAATGTAACTCCTTCTCACATCAATAGGACTAGAAGTTCCTTGAGGACAGGACTTGTGTTTGAGACACTTCTGTGTCAGCCACAGCTGATAACATAGTTCCTAGAACAATATAGGTTCTGAAAATATGTTTTCTGAAAAAATATAATCTGTCTGAGGCATATATTAGGAATGCAAAGGAAGGAGAGAGGATTCTCTTGATTGGCAGCACAAAGGAGAGTCACCAGTCCTAATGTGCAGGGCCCGGGTCCAACAGCGGCCCCCACGGAGGCAGAGTGGTCTGTGCGTGTGTGCTTACAGGAGCTCCCTCTGCTGCAAATATCCCCACTTCTGCTGCCAGAGGGTAATGGATTCTACCACCGGGACTTTCTTCCTTCGAATTTTTTTTTTTTCATTTTGAAAGATAGCATCCCCAGGCACACAAATTCGGCATCCATGACTTTACATCATTATTTTCAGATTGTGTAAACTTACTTATTTCAAAACCTCATTATTCTCATCTGTAAAGTGGAATAGGATAGTAATACTTACTCCTCCCTGGACTGTTTGTAAGATTGGATGGCCTCCTGGATGTAAAATAATGAGCATATGGAATGGTAGTTATTATTCTCCCTGCTTTGAAGGTGAAGCTATGACATGAGGAGACAGTGCCAGGTGCCCAAATCTGTATCTGCTTTCAGGAATCCAGTCAGTACGTGTCTGCTGTGGGCCTCCTGTGGGTCCGGCCCCATTGTGGTCCTGGGGCTACAGCAGTGTGCAAAGAGGTAAGACTCCTGCCTTGCAACGGGAGAGAGAGATGACAATCAACTCTAAAGACACATCATGAGGCAATCTCAGATATGAAAGTGACAGAGCTAGAGGCTCAAATTCAGGACTCCCCTATCCCCTTAAGTGGACATCAGGCATGGCCACAATCCTGAAGGAGCTTCCAATATGCAATAGAAGTAATATCTGAACTGAAATAATATACAGCTAGTCTTTAGGGCCCTTGGAGAATTACAGATAAAGCACTGGGGTTGATCCAGGGATGAAAAGATAGTCTGACTATAGGAATCGGGGAAGGTTTCCTTAAAGGGGCAGGAGGAGGGCTTGTCCCCATCTGACCAGTGATGGCATAAAACCTGTGGCCGTGTAACCCAGCAAGAAGGTCTGGGAAAATGGCATTGCATGTAAATGATGGGGAAAGTGGAAAGTGCTTCAGAGCATCCCTTCAGCTGGGCACTTGGGAGTATTGACATGTTTGAGGCCAGGGGTGAGCTCTGCTGTGGAGAGCCACCCCTACCCAGTGGGAGAGTGGGGGGCTGGGTAAGGCGGAATATAATGCTGCCACATTTTCCGTTGTTAGATTACATTATCACCTCTCTTATTTTTGCTTTATCATTTTCAGCACCAGGTATTGTTAATATTTTCAGGATTCTTATTAGTATTTCATTGGAGCACTTTCGTTTTCCTCTTAAACATGTATTTAGAGTGGATTGCCACATTTCTGGGTAATTTTATTAAATCCAGAGGCCAATTTTCTTTTTACAACAGTCCAGCGCTTTGATTTTATGAGGAAAATCAATAGGGAGAAAAGTGTTGCTGAAATAGAAATTTGCTTTATAGCAAAATACCCAGGAACTCATCTATTCAATTTTAAATGGAGAATAGCTCCAGCTGTAAAAATAATCACCCCTTGTATATATATGTATATATACGTCTATCTGTTTAAATTAAGAGTAAACAGCACCAAGCCCTTTTTTTCCCACTACATTTCTGAGACCGCGTCCAGCGCAGTCTGTGTAACGCTGGCCGATGCTGACCGTCCCACTGAGCCTTTTCTGTCTGGGTTTGAATCCCAACTCAGCCACTAACTCAGCGTGCGACCTTGAACAGATCACTGTTCCTCTCCAGGCTTCAGTTTCCTCGTCTGTGAAATGAGGTAGATTGGCCCAAATGGTTCCTGAGATCTTGTCCACCTCTGGCATTTGTGGAGTTGATGGATACTGAGAAAAACTTGGTTGGGGCCGCAAGTGCCATGGAGAGAGTCTAAAAGGGCATTTCTTATTTAGTTCAAAGTAGCACATTGAGAAATAGTGAAATTAATTAAAATGACCCCTCTTATTGAGTTAGCAATGAGTAGAAAGAGAATGAAATGATTGTTTTTGGAAACCTTTTCAACTTAAGATGAAAACAGACAGACTCAAGATACCAGTGAGCCTCCCGGCTTCAGTGCAGCTGCGCAGGAATGAAGCACCTCAGTATTACTGTGTTGTCTTTCCCCATCATTTCCAAGACAGAGTACAGATCATCTATGTGGGCCAAACCTGTCTGTTGCTCCCCAAACCGCCAGACACGTACAGAAGCTAAATTAACTTCATGCATGGCTAGCAGTTGCACCTTCTAGCTGCTGCAGTGCTCCTCGTTCTCATTAAGACTTCAGGGCAGACATGCTTCTGTTGGGAATACACACCTTGACTTGGAGTCCAGGGGTGAAGGTGGCTGACAGACAGCTAGCTGCCTTCCATGATCTCTGCAGAAAATACCTGCAAACAGTTACTGCAAGACTCCAAATTCAATAAAAACACAACAGCTGCAGTCAATTGCCATTTGCTAAGGCCTGTCTGTGTGCTAAGCCCTCATAAATGAACCTTTGTGTAGGCTGTATCTAACCATCTGTGAGAGCTGTGAATTCCATGAGATCAAACCTATCATGCCCATTTCACAGTTGAAACTGAGGCTGAGATGTGAAGCCTCTTAGACAAGGCTGTTTAGCTGCTATGACAGACACAATCCTGGTCAGGACAATGTCAGCATTTCCTGTTCATACAGCCCTGTACACTCTCTGAAGCCCTTTGAGGTATGCCATCTCATGTTGTCCTCACACCATTCTGCTGACATACAGAAAGGCAACATTTTTGTCCCCATTTTATTGGTAAAGAAACTGAGTCCCCAAGAGTCTTAAATGCCCAAGGCCACCAGCTAAATGATTAGCAAGTTGTATCTAAAACTCTGGGGTGACTCCTTGCCTTCTGCCACACTGACTTTGTACTATCTCACAGTTAATGGTAGGAAATAAAGAGCATTTAATGAGAAAAGTATTTTCCCGTAACATAAATTTTTAGAGCTAGATAGAACCTCAGAGATAATCTAATGTGGATCATCTGGGGGTGCAAGAAGGGCCTCAGTGAATGCAGGGTCTCTCTGAACATCTACACAAGTTTGGGTGTGATTGTAAGTGTCTCGCTTGGTAACAAGAATGAACGCTGGGTGCTGTGACCCATGATGGGAGGGTGTGTGACTCTCTAGCGCTTGGGGATATCTGGGCATCCAGCCCAGTCCTGGCACACAGAGGGGCTCAGTACTGGTGGTGGACTCAATCAGGTTCTTCAAACGTTCTGTGATGCCACAAAGCACTGTGAGGACAAGCTCAGCACTGCATCTCAGAAATCAGCTATCCAGCTCTTACTTCCAGATACAGCCCCAGAGGCCCAGGAGCAGGGCACAAGACGTTGGTGCACATGGGGGCAGAGTAAGTGTCAAGGAGCTGGCTCTCAGGCTCTGCTGGGGGGCCTCCCCTGAGCAGCACTGCTCTCTGCACAGGACTCCCAGGGCCTGCTGCAGTGAGAACAAAGTGCTGTCCATCGAGGCCCAGAGACCCCACATCGGCCAGCGTGGAATGGCTTCAGCAAGTCATTCTCCTCTGCGCAAAGGGAAGGTGCTGAAGTATTTGAGAAAAGAGGTTCTCTGAAGTAGGTTAAACACTCCCCCACCCCCTAGCCTCATTTACACTGTTCATTTGCTCAGCAGACTGTGGCTTCCCAGATAGTACTCAGGTAAATCCCAGCCCTATCTAGGTGTGAATCATTCTAAACTAGAAAATACCCGGGTCTGAAATCAAGCAGGTGCTGTGTGAAGAAAGCACTGCCTGGGCCCAGTTGGGCCTCAGGCCTGCTCTGCACGCATCCCCAGCCCTGGCCAGGTTTTGAGATGTCTCTGAAGGTCACTGCATGTCCAGCCTGGTAGGAAACAGGCTATGGAAGCTCAGAGCAGAATTTCTGGGAAATGAAGAATTTCTCTGCCTACTCTAGCCATTTCTCTTCTGTCAGAGCCCTAATGAGCTTTCAGTGCCAGGAGGGAAAGTAAATGGAAAGAAAACTTCCCAAGTTGCTGAGACTATCGATGGTAACCCTGCCGCAGAAACCCCTCACTCTGGGACCACCATCCTGCCCCTGGTCTGCCTGAAAGGAAGAACAGGAGGGGAGACACAGGTCCTTTTAACTATAAAGATGGAATTCTGTACAATCCTTTATTTTTTCTATTTTCCTCAAGGTATTTTTTTTTTTGGTATCATTAATCTACAATTACATGAGCAACATTATGGTTACTAGACTCCCCCCTTCATCAAGTCCCCCCCACATGCCCCATTACAGTCACTGTCCATCAGCGTAGTAAGATGCTATACAATCACTACTTGCCTTCTCTGTGTCTGTACAATCCATTTTTGCAAGGACTCAGGATCCAGAATTAACCCTTTCTACCTCATTAGTTGCTAAGTAATGCTGAGATTGACAGTGAGCACTGGGAACAGGAGGGGTTGGAGGCTGTTTTTAAGATTCCCCTTAAATCTTTGGCAGTTTTCTTCTCAGAAGAGTCAGAGAAAACAGCTGGCAGGTGCTGGACAGCCCAGTCTTGCTGGATTTCCAGCTTTATACATACTAAGTTTGGGGTCTCTTGAGGCCCTCTCTAAAGCTCTTGGAGGGGCTAGCTGACTTACAGGTTAAGAGTAAAGCAGGCCTGAGTTCAAATCCTGCCTCCAGTAGCCTATTAGTTTCCCTCTGCCTTAGTTTCCCTCTCTGTACATTGAGGATAGTAGTGCCTGTATCATAGGCTTTACTGAGGGTTCAATGAAATATCTCTATGTTATAAGATAAATTATATTAAGCCAATGTATTTGCAGTCTTCCATTCTCCCTGGTCTCATCTGCCCATATTTACCTACTAAATAAACTATCTTTGGAATCTACCAGTGACTATCATGATCTGGAGCAGTTCAGAATCAGGATCTGTGGGGTGTATGTGTATGTGTGTGTGTGCATGTGTGTGTGTGCGTATGTGTGTGTGTGTGTGTGTGTAACAGAGAGAGAGTAACTGCTGCAGAGAGCATGGGAATTTACACCCCCAAAGAAGCCAAAAGGTAAGACAAAAATAGAAGCAGAAGGAACAGTGAGAAGGATGGATGAGGAGCGCTCAGTTGGGCTGTTGTTGACTAGAGGTGTGGAGAGAGGTCAGGCCCCACTGGGTCCTCCTCTAAGCATCTCACAGGCTGAGGCCAGTGTGTGGCAGGGCAGCATTACCTGGGGTAGAATTCATGTCCAAGCCCCTTCAGCTTGTTGGTCAAAGTCAGCCACCTAGGCTGCAGGGCTGTGATCCTGTTCCCTGCTGCCTGGGTGGGCTGCTCTTCACTCCTAGAGATGATAATCACCCCTGCTCATGTTTTCCATGTCATCCCCCCCCAACACTGGCAGCCTGAGTCCCTGTCATCCTTTGAATCTGTCTCCTCCATCTGTCACCTCTCTCTGACAGCCTCATGTCTGACTCCAGCTGGACGAAGTTCTCTGCTTCTAAGTGCACATGGCATTAGAGTGGGCCCACCTGCATAGTCCAGGCTGCTCTCCCCACTTTGAGGTCTGTAACCCTCATTGCATCAGCAAGATCCCTTTTGTCATAGAACACAGTCACAGGTTCTAGGGTTTGTAGGGCATGGGTGTCTTTGGGGGGAGTCTTCTGTAGTGATGATGGTGGGGGGGGTGGCCTCTCACTTTTGACAACAATGTCCCTACCCCACTGCCAGATCCGGTTCTTGCTGGCTCAGGGGCTGGGTGTGACTGAGCCTGTGTGTGGCTAGAGGACAGCACTAGAGGACACGGCTGGCTAGTGGGGACCGGGCTGCCAGTTGTGAGGAAGGGAAATGTGCAGGGAGGGATGAGGCAGGTGGCCACACTTGTGACCGGCACCAACCCAGCTTGACCTTCCTAGGTAGTTTGCTGCACATCTGTCTCCCTCTCCTCCAAGCTATCCTGTAAGCTGCTGAGGACAGAGGTTGCTCTCACTCTCTTTCCCCACAGCTTTGCACTCAGAGCTTGCTGTTAGCAGAGAGAAGAGGAAGGGGAGATTATAGTTGTTGAGTGCTACTAGGTACCTGGCATTTTTATATTTATTGGCTAACTGAGGTGTGCATCATGAAACCTGCTTTACATTTGAGGAAACAGGCACAGGTAGGGTGCATCACTTGCCAAGTGCACATGACTAGCAAGCTTCAAAGCTAAGTTATAAGCCAGCTGGTACTTTGTTCCTCAGCAGTGTGCAGATGCCTGGGAGAGCCTGGCGTCCAGCTGACTGATGGGGAATGGAGGAAGTGTACCCAGAGCGCTTCCCCACCTCCCACTCCTCAGAGTGCTGATGTTGGGCTCCAAGGCTGAGTGAGAGGCGGGTGTTTGACTACAGGATAGCTGTCTTCCTCCATAACCAAGTTTGTCAGCACATTTATTTGTGTCAGCCTGTTTGAGGTAGGTTTTCTCCAGATTTAGTACATGAAACAAGCATTGTGTTTGGCTGGAGGTCCTGGGAAAGAGATGTAAAGGAAGCTTAATCAGTCGGCACTAACCCCACAAGGTTCCCTGTGTGAGAGTTCCTGCCTCTGGCAGCTGCCACTCCAGGGCCAGCCACCCCTCAGCACTGGGCAGGGAGGGGCAGGGGCATGCTGAGCAGCTGATGACTGTCCCAGGCAGTCTCTGGCATCCCTCCCCTATTCACAGGTCTCAGCCTAGTTCCCATGTGCAGCATACTCCCCACTTCCCCCTACCATTACCTTCTGAGTACAGATCCCCAATGGCTCACAGCTCAAAGGTACGTTAAACTATTTCCTAGTGAGTGGTTTAAAATTTGTTTAAAATCAAGCTAGTATTGTGATTTTTTTTAAAGACTAGAGCTCTGTGGTAATAGTTGAACAAACGCAGTTGAATTGTATACCTTTAATGTGTAAACTATATGGTATGTAAATTGTATCTCAATAAAGTTGTTAAAAAAATAGAGATGCCAACACAGGGGAGGTGGAAATTGGAGCTATTCAGACTGGATCAGAGCAGGCCCGGCTTACCGGCCCCCAGCCCCTGGAGTATCTGGGGTCTGATTGCCCCTCATTTTATTACTAAGGAAACTGAGACCACAAGGAGGAAGGTGGGATTATACAGTCAGATAAAGACTGAGCCTGGGCCAGAGGCTTGTCTCCTGACTCCTGGTTGGTTGTTCTTTCTCCCAAGTCCGGTGACTTTCTGATAAGGAGGGAGAGACAGATGGCCAGTTGAACTGGGGAAACCTGGAAAGGAGAGGAGGCAAAAAAGACAATGTTAAAAAGTCGTGGCTGTGGGGATTTCTCTGGGGACGCTCCGTAGGCTGACTCTGCAGGGTGGGTGGGGAGTGGGCAGGCGGTGGCGAGTTCTGTGAAAGCTGCCTCCCCATGACCTCCCGCACTGCTGCAGAGCCCAGCTCAGCCACACCTGAACTGGCCTCCAGGGCAGGCGGACCTGCACTTGATACCTGAAGATCTAGGACGTCAAAGCGGGAGAAAAAAGAGGCTGCCAAGGGAACTGAAGGCATTCATTTGTTCATTCATTCATTCAGCATATATTTATTAAGCTAGGACTACTTTGTCCTATGACTAGGGACCACTGGATGCTGGAAAACAGGGCAAAATGCATGAATAAAAACAGGGACTTTAGTCATGCCATTGCAGTCATGCTGATGACATTGACACAGTAGATTTAATATGGCCACACACTCTTTGCAAATTCTCCCATTAAGAGGTAAGATCTTTCTCCCCATCTCTTAGGTCTGGGTTTACTTTGTGACTTCTTTTTACCAAAGCACATGGCAAGAGTGACATGTTCTGGAGTCTAGGCCTCAAGGGCTCTTGCAGCTTCTGTTTCACCCTCCTGGAACCTGGAGTCCTTCCCATGAAGAAGTTAGGGATGAAAGACCATGAGGAGCAGGAGGTCTGACCGTCTCTGCAGCCCCAGCTGAGCCCAGGCCCCAGGCAGCCCCCAGTGAAGTGCAGCTGCTTGAGCAAGCCTGAGTTAGGGCTGCCCAGCCAGCCCGTGGAATCGTGACAAATATAAACCATTGTTGTCTCAAGCCACTGTGTTTTGAGGTGGTTTATAACACAGTAATAGATAACTGGAACAGTAAGGTACATTTCAGGGTTTCCTCTTCTGATAAACTTAAATGTTAAACTCCCTGATATGTATCTTAAGCTCTGTAAATTTAGAAAAACAGTTGTTATGTACCTGTGTTAAATACTCCATTTAATTGAAAGTAATATATAGACATGGTACAAATATTCAAACACTCAGGAAGATAGAAAACAAAAGTCAAAGTTGTCTTCCACATCTGGATCCCCAATCCATTTCCTAATAGGTAAACGCTGTTAGCAGTTTCTTCTGGATCCTTGCAGTAAAGATAGATTGTATCTACCATCACTTGCGTATCTATAGCTAGGTCAATATCTGTGACTATCTCCTTTTTTATTTGCAGCAGTTGTACATATGCACCATTTTATAGTTCGGTATATTCTTTTTTTCTACTAATGATTCATGTCAAACACCTTTCTGTTACCTAAGATCTGTTTCATGGTGTCTCCCTATACAGATGGGTTTGTGAAGGGCAGTTGCATTGTTTCTAGTTTTGAATACACATGTAAGTGCATCTTGAAATACTTTTGCTTATGTATGTGCTGAATCAAAGGGCATGCTGATTTTACATTTTGACAGGTACATTTATTTTGAGCTCCAATATGAGAAGAATTTTATGACCATTTATGACAATACCTGCCTCTGTACGTTTGCAAGTGTATTATCCTACCTGAACCCCACAACAGCATGTGAGTCATTCATATTTCTGTTTTACAGAATTAGAAACTGAATCTTCCAGAGGTTGAGCACATGCCCAAGCTTACACAACTAGTAACGTGTTTCTTTTTTAACTTTTTTTTTTAAACTTAAAAGCATTATGCTTCACAGGGACCTAAGAGGTTGGCAAAACAAAAACCAAAGATACAAGAATATCTCACTGCAAAAGAAGTACAGAGTTGTAATAGTCTCATCCATTTAATTCTCTGTGGTCAAGAAGGGATAGGTGATCTCTCCAAAACTGCTGAAATTACAAAGATGTAGGCTCATTGTAGGCAGGTGGTGGGTGGCAGGCTCTGAGAGTGGGGAGTGGATGCTTCATGGAAGAGCCCTGCCTCCAGGCCCTGTAAAGCTGAGCTGAGCCATGCAGGGCTGGCTAGAGGGCCCCACTGTAGGGCCACACGATGTTCCTGGCCTGGATTCCTGGCTGGCACCCAGCTCTGGGAGATGCCCTCTCTGAGAGAGAAGGCTGTGAGCTCAGACGTTGGCAGGACAGACCAAGAGCTCCACAGGGGACTCGACTGTGATAAATATTTAAACCGGAGTCTCTGCCCTGACACTTTAGGACTTAGAGCCCTTCTACCACCCCAATTCCAGCCCAGATTTGAAGAGCAGAGGTATTATTCCCTGGAGAATTCAGATGGAGGGCCATGGGGATAAGGGAACCACCCACTCTGAGTACCTGCTTTGTGCCAAGCATTCTACATGTACTGTCCTTTAAAGCCTCCCAGCACACATGAGAAACTATGATCACGTTTCAGAGAAGAGGAAGCTGAGGCTCGTCCTGGCCTCCTAGCCCCAGGACTGCTCTTCTTGTCTCAGCACAGCTATGAATTCATTCATAACCCTACTGTTGGACTTCTGTGTGCCAGGCACTGTGCAAGGCACTAAGGATGCAGTGATGATTAAAACACATACAGCCTCCCCCTCAGGTTGCTTACTGACAGTGAACTATAAGCACGAGGTGGTGCCTTATAAAGGGGGCTGTTAAGAATTGTGCGGTTCTACATGTGGCCTGGAGCGGCCCCAGGAAGAGCCGCTGGGGCCTGGCGTGGGGTCCTTGAGGGCAACCTTGAAGGGTGGACCTGGGAGGCTCTGCAATCTGTGTTCTGGATGGAGCCCTCCAGCCACTCTCTCCTAGCCGTGCCCCCTGTGCTCTTCCCAGCCCCCAGGACTGCTCACCCACCCCCGCTCCCTGTTGACATGGAGATCCCTCTGATGAGCTTTCTCTCTGGTTGACCCCAGGATTCCACTGCCAGTTGGCCCAGTCTGTCCCTCCTCCTGTTGCCTAGTGCTCCCGAGGACATCTGACTCTCTGACTCCAATTTTCTCCCTTTCCATCAGGACCCTGCCCCGGGGGGTTTGAGCCAGGACACTTGATCAGCTGTTTCAGGGAGGCTGTTCTCTTCCCCCTGAAGCAGGAGGGCTGCCGGCCACCGGATCTGCCCAGCCAGGTGGGGAAAAAGGCAGGGGGAGGATTGTCCTGGGAAAGTGGTGCTTTCAGTTGTCATGGCAACTGTTACCAGGTGTCCCCAGTAAACCGCACTAGAGCCTGACCTTCCCAGGAAAAAGGCAGCTCTGAGGAGGACCTGAACTTTTTCCCTGGGCTGAGTTAGCCAGTTTTCATTCATTCATCCATCCATTCATTCAGTAAGCATTTGTGCATTGCCTTCTACGTATGAGAACTTTTGTGAGTCTCTGGGAATTCACACAAAAAATATCATTCTCTATCCACAAGGACCTTAATATAGTGGGAGAGAAAAAACCCCGCAAATAGCTGGTAATATTGGACTGCATAAGAGCTGTATTGAAAATGTACCAGGGCATGTGTGTGAACAGGGGGCACCTAACCCTGCCTGGAGGTAAGAGGGCTCCTCAGGGAACGCTCCCTAAAGGGGGTGGCAGTGTCCCAGCAATCAGGGAAGGCTGCTCCACCTCAGGAAGAACTCAGGCCAGTTGCTGGAGATGTGCAGCAGCATGAACATTTGGGGTAAAAGTAGTCAGGACCAGCCCTGGTATTGGGTATGTATGAGGGAGGGAGAAGGGAGAAGGCTGAGGATGCAGTGATGATGATTCAGTTCAGTGAATGGATCACACAGTGTGTAGGACGTGGGGGCCACGGGGACCGAACCCTCCAGAGGAGGAGCTGCTATGGGAATCCTGGTGAGGAAGTGGTGTGTTACAGTTGTAGGCTTTGCACACAGCTCTGGGGTCGGCCACAGTGGGTGGGCAGCACTGGGGGCTCATTGCTAAAGGGTTCAGGTTTTTGTGATCACTTGAATGCAATGGGTTAAAGGAAATCTGGGCAGACTTCCAGACTCCTGGCTTGGGGCCAGGCCCAGATACAAACACCAGATGGGGAGAGAAGGGGCAGAGAGGTGGTGGGGACAGAACCAGGGTAGCAAGTTCAGTCCACAGTCCAGCAGGTGCCTGCAGGGTGCAGGCTGGTAGATGTCTGCAATGGCAGATGTGAGGCCTAGGTGAACGTGAGGGCTGAGGCCAGGACCTCGGGCCACAGAGCCTATAAAGTATAAATGATGAAGGCTCAGAAGGAGCAGACAGAGAAAGGGATGGGCTGGAGCCAGTGGTGAGAGGTTCAGGGGACCCAGGGGCGAGAGAGCCACGGGTCAGATGCTTCAGAGAAGGCTGGTACATGAGGATGAAAAGGACTGCATTTGATTTGGCAATTAGAGAGCCCCTGGGCAACTCTGCAGAGAGGTGTCCAAGGAGTCGGGGAGGCAGAGGCCAGAGGCAGAGGGCTGAGAAGCACTGGGAGGCCGTTAACCTCTCACTCGAGGAACTTTGCAGCTAGGCAAGGAGAGGTGCTAGGGAGGAGGCAGGATATGAGGATTTCTGACATGGGGGAGCTCAATGCATTTGTAGGGGATAGAGAAGAAGCCATGGGAAAGGGAGGTTGGAAACAGGGCTGTGGATGGCAGTGGAGACGTGGCAGTGTCACCAGTGACCCAGATATATTGCTTGCTGTGGAGAGTGTGTTCTCGCCTGGTAGAGATGGTTGTTCTTACCTTTGGGAGTGATCCGGGCTATAGAGTACAGAGCCTGGGAGCCAGGAAGGGTGGGGAGCAGGGCATGAGGAGGCGATGGGTATGAAAATGGAAGGGGCTATGGTGTGTGTGTCTGTGAATGTTTGTATGTGTCTGTGGAGGGGTGTGTGTATGCATTTGTTTGTATATGTCTGTGGATGTGTGTTGTGTGTCTGTGTGCATATGTCTGTGTACATATTGGTGCATGTGTCTGTGTGTGTGTATTTGTATGGGTGTGTCTGTGTTTGTGTATCTTTGTGTATCTCTGTGTGTCTGTGAGTGTGAGTGTATCTGTGGGTATATGCTTCTGTGTGTATATTAATTTGTGTGTACTTGTGAGTATGTTTCCTTATGGGTATGTCAGTACGTCTTTGTGTGTGTGCGCGCATGTGCGTGCTGGAATAAGGTTGTACAGCATGTGTTTAAAAGACTCTGAGACATCATCTAGGCCGAGGTTATTCCAGCAGTTCAGGAGAAGGGACCAATTTCAGAGACATGGAGGAACTTACTAAAGGCCACAGTGAACAAAAGACAGAATCAGCTGGACCCTGGGCCCCAGAGGAATTTTGCACATCCGAGCTCTCAGGCTGGGGGCCCTTGGCTGAGATTTCTTTAGAAGGCGAGGCCACCAGAGGCCTTGTGGCTTGCTGGTGCCATAAAGTCTGTCGTTTTCTCCCCCATTACTTGGGTTATGTAAAAAATTGTCCCCCAGCCTGAACCTGGAGGCCCAGCCCCAAATGGACCAGAGTTACCTGGGGATTGTTCTCATGTGGCCTGGGCCTGGGGAATGCCCATTCTGAGAGATATACCCAGGTGAGCAGAGTACCCAGAGCCCCACTCCCCCAGCAGGTGAGGGCTGACGCACCCCCGCCCACCAGGCCAGGGAAGGAATCGGTTGCTTGGACGCTCCCCTGAAACATCAAAAGCCCATGTGAAATGAGCCTTCTCTTCATGTAGCAAGTCAGCTGCTGCTGTTACAGCCAGCATCTCATTTCTGCCTGCATGTTTCATTTTGCCATCCAATTTGGTGACAAACCAAGGTGATTTATAGGGAGCAAGCCTGCATTTAGTGCGGCATTCTCAAGTGTTAGCCGCCTCACACACCTTGCCCATCATGGCCCTGCCCTCACATGGTAAATGTCCATGGACTCAGAAATATGGCTGGGTGGTCTGAAAGCCCTAGCCTACTTCATCCCCCAAACTCAGGTCATTTCCATTGACATGGGTGAGAGCTGATCTAAAATCCTCAAGACTCTTTTGAAACATTTAGCAGGAATGCCCCCCGCTTCAGTGTAAGCCAGCACACGCTTAGGATAAATGGTACCAACTTCCCTCAGAGCAGCATTTAGCAAGAGGAATATTATGTGAGCCTCATCTGTAGTTTTACATTTTCAAATAGCTACATTGAAAAAAGGGAAAGGAAGAGGCAGAACTAGTTTTAACAACGTATTTGGTAAAAACATCCAAAGTATTATTTCAGCATGTAATAAATATAAAAGGTATTAATGAGATAGTTCACCTTTTTGTACTAAATCTTGGAGATCCAATGTGTATTTTACATGTATAGGCCTTCTCAATTCCTTATAGCATCTCCCTGGTGCTCCCAGCCACATGGCACAAGGTTGTTCCTCTGGATAGTTCTGATCTGGAGGCTCTAGGCCTCAGTTTCCTCATCTGTGAAATAAGGATGATATTCCCTTTTTTGACTTCTCAGGGGCTTTATCAGACTCTCTCATAGTCATGTCCCCTGAGCACTCTCCATTTTCAGAGCTCTTATTCTCAAAAATGAAACCAGGTTACAAATTGGTAAACTGTGTTAAATCTTTGCATTTTGGAAGTTAATGTTTCAAACATCCTAAGTAGTGACATCTGTTTGTGTATCCTCATTTGGAAGTCGAAAGTCTATAGTTATAAATCTGAATGTGAGAGCCCAGCTAAATGTCCCTCCTGCCACCCCTCTTCACTGCCCACTATGATAGGCTCTTCATATTTGAAACACACATACAGCTGTTCTTTGCAAATTCTGAAGTATAGTACCCATGCCTAGGAGGGGTGGGAGAGCTGGGGTCTTCACATTTGGTAAGAAAGCACCAAGGGTGCTACAGGCTTAATTCTGGTTGGTTCTGAGGCTGGGTCTGCTCAGTGCCCCCCAGAGCACCCTGGGGTTTCTGGAACTCTGGAAGTGTGGAGGAGTGGGAAGAGGGGCCTCCAATACGGGGACTCTCCAGGCCCATTTGTCAATGCTTTAGAGGAATTAGCAAAGCAGCCTGGGGCTAAGCCCAGGACACACACACACACACACACACACACACACACACACACACACACACACACAAAGACACGCCCTCAGACATGGGTTCAGATTGTCGGTCTTTTTCTCCTGTCTGCTTAACCACAGCATGGTTTACAGACAGTTGCTGCATGCCAGTCACTTGTGAGGGGAGATGACCCTCTTGCCCTAGAATAACTCTGATATTCAGAAGGACAAAGAAGACAAATGAGTCCCTTCCCTGGAGATCGTCTTGTCCCAGCTTCAATCTTTATTCCTAACAATATACAACTCAGTGCCATAGAAAGAATGTGAGATTTGGAATAAAGAGACTCCAGTTGAGGCTTGGCTTCCTACTGAATTTCTATTCTATGGTCCTCGGTTTCTCTGTTCTGTGGAGCTCCATGAGAACCGGAGTCCTGCTTAGCGTAGCGTTCAACACATCGTAGTGACATAAATGTTTGGGGAAAGAGTAAATGTGTGCATCTGTAAAATGGGATGAATAAGACCTGCCTCAGTTGATTGTTCATACACACACACACACTCCAGCTCCATCCATGCTAAAAGAGGAATTAATGGATGGGCTATTTAGAAACTTAATTCACAGTAACGGTGATTGAAGACTGAGCCAAGATTATGGAGCATGGCAAATGTTGAAGTGGGGTAAGAATTTATGTCTCAGGCTATGTAGTCTCAACTTCTCTTGCCTTTGAGTTTCCCACCTGCTTGGGGGTGGGGAGGTTGGGGGAAGCGGAGTCTTCCTACGTGAGACACCCCAAACATCCTTCCTCTGGGCATTTATCTAGGAATTACCATCGGGCAATTTTAAAGTGTGTCTGCTCCCAGAATCAGCAAACTTCTTGGGGGTGCTTTCGGCAGCCCCCTGAAGGGGGGGGGGAGAAAGAGCAGCTGTGAGACGGGCCCTCATTCATGCATGGTCTAGAAAGGAGGTCAGGATGCTGGTTCAAAGCAGTGCTGGGAATGTGGCGTGGCACTCTATGCTGGAAAGCGCAATGTCAGGAGTCAGAAGACCTGGGCTCTCATTGCAGCTCGGCCATACTTTCTAATAGATGGTGGCCAAGTCACTTCCCTTCTCTGGGTCTGAGCTTTCTTCTCTGGAGAGGCTGAAGTTGGATGGAAGTTGATATCTGTGGACCCTTTGAGCACCACCTTGAGTTTAAGTGTTAGTAGCTCATCCCAGCACTTTCCAGCCTAGAACACAGCTATCTGCTTATTCGGCCACAGTGAGCAGTGCCTCATGCTAGGCGAGTAGTCCAGGGGAATGAATTTCTGTCCACCTTTCAAGCATGTTCATCTCCCCAGGGCAAGTAGTTTAGCAACAGTGAAGATGCTGAAGCAGGAGTTTGGACCAAGGTGTGTACAAAGGCTCCCCGATAGGGCTTCCCTGCAAGCTTGGAGTTGCCCCTTTGACCAGCTGGGACAGGGTAATGAGTTCCACACTTAGGTTCAGAGACTGGAGCTCTAAAACCAATTTTGGCACTAGCTATTCTGACTTGCCCTTTCTGGGCTTCAGTTTCCCTTCCATGAGACAATGCAGTTTGCTTTGATTATTCTGGCGGGCCTTTAGCACGGTGGTCTTCCATGTCATTCTCTACAGTAAGACAAGTCACACTGGGGTGGCGGTATCTGGCTGGAGTCACTTCCACAGACAATTGTCTACCTCTAAAAACATCAGCACTGAATGATCATGCTTTTTTAGTTGCCAGCTAAAAATAGATTAGACCTTGAGCAAATCTCAAGTTATTCATACCTTCATCTGCAAAAAAAACAAAAACAACTAAAGAAAACCAATTAAACAAAAACCCACTTACTGAGTTCCTGTTATATGCCAAGTACTGTAAGCTTGCCCTCTGTCTTCACAGGGCTGTCTCTTATCTTTCTTGTTTTGGCTTGGGGGTCAGCATCTGAAGAAGGGCTCCCATCTATGAAAAACTTGAAAAGTAGGTGATATTTGTGCCATTTTCAGGTGAAGATCTGGAAGGTCAGAATCATAATTTAAAACTCAAACTCAGTGTTGTCTCCTCCTAGCATAAAACATGTTCATGCCTTCCCACTGCACCTCAGATGAATCCACACCCTGGGCCCCTCTGTTCCCCTCTCCCTTGCACTCAGTCCTGCATTTCTACTGCTCTCTCTTCCACAGCCACTCTGGCTTCTGTCAGGGCCTCCCACACGCCAAGCTCTTTCCATCCTAGAAGCCCTGTACCTGCTGAGTCCTCCTCCTAGCTCCCCCCAGCTCTTCAGCTAGATGGCTCCTTCCAGTCCTGAAGATTTCAGCTTAAATGCCATCTCCTTAGAGAGGCCTCTTAGGAGAATCCTAAGTAATCCCCTTCTACCAATTAGTCTTTATTACAGCACCATTTGCATTCTTCATAACATGTTTCACCATTTACATTTCTTATTTAGTTGCTGGCTCAATAATTTAAAAATAAATCTGTCTTGCCCACTTGACTATAAGCTCCAGGAGGGCAGAGCCATGACTGTTTATTCACCTGGATGTACCTGGTGGCTAACACAGTGCATGCGCACATGGGAATAGGAATGCCTGGGGAGCCCCAGTGATGTGGAGATGAATAAGTAGAAGGGCCTTGCTTTCAGGATCCCATGGTCTAATGATGAAGTCACAAATGGACACATGAAGAGGCGATCACAGTTGAGGTCCATCTTTTCTCTAGTAGATGCAGTATTTGATGCTTCAGCCTCAGAAGACATGGTTGCTAACTCTGCAGGCATGGGCCACTGTGTGTGGTCAGGGAAGACTTCCCAGGGGAGGTGATGTTTTTGTAACATCTTGAAGACTAAGTGGGAATTTACCAGGTCAAAGCTTTCCAGGCAGGGAGATCAGTATGAACGATGGGCCCAGAGGTATTGTGAGCAAGCGAGAATGAGGCACTTGGAGAAAAGGCAGTGTCTTTATGTGATGTGTACACAGGAGCTCTTGGGGAGAACTTCCAGAGATGAGGTCGTAGAAGTGGCCGGCTGCTGTGAGCTCAGGAGGCCCAGCATCATCCTGAAGGTAATGGGGAGAGTAAAGGGTGTTAAGTATAGGAATGATCAGATTTAAATTTAACTTTCAAAAGCTTTTTAAAACATTATGATAATAATAATACATATACATGTAGAAAAAATTGAAGATAATAGAAACATCAGGAAGCAGGCAAGCTGTGGCCAGTATGCAGGGGTATTAGATAGGTGGTGCTGTCCACAAGAGGCCGGGGCTGGAGGCAGAGGAGCCCTTCCTGAGATAGAGGGAGGAAGAGGATGAACCTAGGCAGAGCGGAAGGAGGCTGAAAGGCAGCAACCAGCAGGACGTTAAGGGGCAGATGTGGGGACAGTGGGGTGTGAATCTGAGGTGGAGGAAGGTTCTCCTTTTTCTGGCTTGGCTATGTAAATGGATGATGGAACCTTCCTCAAGAATGAATCTCCTAGGCAAGGTTGGGCAATGTCTCATGTGGGTGGTGAAGGGGGACTGTGGTCACCACCCTCCCCTAAAAGGGAGCGAGCATCCTGTTTATCCACATCATGCACAGACGTGGAAGCCTGATGCCTCCTCTAGACCTCTCCCATTGTCCCTTAGTGCATCCCAGGGATAATTCATGGTAGGAGGGTGGAATGAGCGACCCTGGGAATTCTGCCTTCTGACTCCCTTCCTACCCCTCATGCCAGGATGCTTAGAGTTAACTATAAAGTTCTTCATGCATGCAGAAATATGCTGAGGGTCACCCAGGCCCACTCTAGACCTGGCTCTCATTTAGTCCTCATCACAGATGTATGTGACTGTTACTCTTTGTGTTCCCACTTCACAGGGGGGACACTGAGCCTGGGAGAGATTAAGCATCTCATGTAAGGCTACAGAAGAGACCGTGGCCTGGATTCAAAGCCAGGTCTCTCTGATTCTGTAGCTCATGTCCAGTTCTTCCCAGCACACCAGTCCTCTTCAGAGGAAACTAAAGCCCTGAGAGATGGAGAAGGGCTTGTCTGAAACAATTCAGTAGCAGAACAAACCCTGTTCCTAACTCCACTGCATGCCACTGCTTCCTGGGCTGTTTCTAGTCAATGTCTATTATGTGCTTGATTCATCACTGAGCAAGGTGGTAGGAAAGCATGAGAGCTGCAGAACCATAGAGGCCTGTTTTCTGTCCCTGGAGAGTTTCGATTCTCCTTGGGAAGGTGGCTCCAAAGATGGTGACAAAATGGCTAGCATTGACTGGCAACCTTCCTGCCATTCCCTTTTCCCATCTCCCACACTGTAGTCATCTTCTTACCAGATGTGGTTGGGGGCTGAGAATGAGAGACTGTCTTACCCAAAGGGTTCTTCCCCAACTATTAACCTGAGCAGGAAGGACCAGGGGAAGGAGGTCTTTCAGGAGGGCAACCGTTCAGACCCTCACACCATAGCTGCTAGGATGTCTCTGTCTGCTGTGGGGTTTGGCAGGAGGTGGGCAACTGCATCGTGGCCGCAGTGAGATGCTGTTGCTATGGACATGTGCAGGAAGAGGGAAGCCGGAGAGGCTGTACATCAGGGCAAGTGCCTGTGATTCAGGAACAGAACACACAAGCTTTGGTGCCAGCAGCTGCCTAATGGGAGGACTCAGGGGAGGTCTAACTCTTGCTCACTGTGGTCAGAAGGCAGTGTAAGGGAAGAACAGCAGTTTTGGACCTTGGCAAACATATCAACTGACATTGTAAATACCAATTTACAGCACTGGTAGCGGCTCGCTGTGAGACCTTGTGCATTAACTTAGCCTCTAAAAGTTTCCTCACCTGTAAATGCTGAGGAAAGTATTGATATGAGGAGTATATAAAGGAACATGGAAGGCACCAAGTCTTGCTTGAGTTTTCACTTCATCATGATGGCGATGGGACGAGTGGTGGTGGTGATGGTGGGGGGTGAAGACTCATCACAGTCTGCAGCTTCCCTGGGTGTCTTTGGAAAACGAAATCTCCCTAACGCTCACTAATGCTTTAGGCAGCAACAGTCAAGAAATGGGTGGGAGAGAAGAGGGATGACTCATACATATTTAGCCCCTTCTCTGTGCTAGCTGCTACAATAGGCTCATTTGCATACGTTTGTCTTTATTTAATCCTCATAAGAACTCTTTGAAGTATGTCTTGCATTTGCCATCTTCTGAGTGTGAAAACTGAGGTCAAAGAGGCTAAGTCATTGCTCAAAGTCTTAGAGTGGTTAAGTTGCAGAGCTTGGATTTTGATCCCAAGGCTCCAGGGCTTATTTTTTTATGGGCTGGGTTTCTTGTGAACTAATTGGGTGGAGGGGGATTCCAAAGACTCTCAGTGTCTTTTATAGCTGAACAGTCCTAGATAGAATCCGGGCCACCACCGTCCCAGCAAGGGAGCCTGGGCGCAAGTCCCAACGAGTGCCCGGCACTGTGCTGACTCCTGCAGGCACCATTCAGTCCTCCGTTTGCTCTGCTCACAGATTCACCAGTATGCATTGAGCCAGACACTACTTTTGGCCCTAAGGCTAGAAAGAAGAAAGACTAGCAAGATGAATGATAGATAACAGCAATATGTTTGTTTGATATGCACTTTGATAGTCCTGAATCATGGGTTGTATGTAGATTTATCTGTCAGTGTCCAGTAAAGAGAAAGAAACTGTACTTTTTTTTTTAACAAAGAGAATTAAATTAAAGGACTTATTACCTGGGATTAATGAATTGTTAACCAGGTAACTTAAAGGACAAAGAGAGAATAGTAACTTATCACAGATGCAGTAATGGCAGGAAGCCACCACCCCTAGGATGGTGTGGGGGGTGGTGGTGGGGAATGGAAGACAGAATATTTCAAACTTAGGAGCTTGGAGAGGGGACCCTGCAGAGCTGAAACTCAGCCCTCAGAGGAGGGGACCCTTCCCCACTGGTGCTCGTGTCTCTGTGCCTGGAGGAGGGACACATAGTGTAGGGTGGGACTTTGAAGGAGGGATTGCCAACCAGGTGGTGCTGGTGTTTCTGAGGGTATTCAATGAATGTGTTCCAAAATTCCTGGGAAAAGCTGAAACCTGGATACAACTGGTATTATTGGACTAGACTCCTACTGCCAGGGTGGCGGAAGAAGGGGGCGTGGAGGCTGACAGGGAAGAGGATGCAGACAGGTTGCCTCCAGGAAGCCACCTGGAAGATGCGCTTCCTCTTCCTCCTCCCACCTTGCAGCCTCTCTCCACTTCCCTCGGTTGGCAAAACCAAACAGAGATGCAGCCGGCCAAGCAGAAGGCAGGTTTTCAGTGTCCTATCATAAAGCAGTGTAGCAGGGTGGGTTTGAAGTGGAGAAGCAATTGTAGACAAAGAACAGAGACCCAGATCTTGAGCAGGCTTCCTGGAAAGCATGGCATCATTTTCAGAAAAGAGTCTGAATTAGGATTGAGGCAGAGGGAGTGGCAGGAGCCAGGGCATGAGCTGAGGAGTGGGCAGAGGTGGACAAGGGATAGGCGGGGGAGAGTCTCACTGTGCCATGCTCTAGGGTCTCAGGGCTCGAAGGCTACAACATCAGGATTGGTCTTTGAAGAAACGAGAGAAACATGGCCTAATTCCTACACTTGCCAGGTTTTATTCTTCCATTTGTCCTGTGAATAAGCCAATTATTGTCTCCATTTTACAAACGAGGAAATTAAGACGCAGAGAGATAAAATTTCTCTGCCATGCTGCACGACCCCAGTGGGAGCTATTGGTATTGTCGTCTCGGGGAAGGACACAGCCTGGCGTCGGGAGGAGTGTAGCCAGCAAGGCCAGAGGAGGCAATCCTGCGCGGAGGCCACACAGCTGGTAGGCGGGGTAGTCCTGAGATGAGTGTGGAGTCCTCTCACACATCCAGGATCCTTTTTATGCCTCCAAAGCAAAAAAAAAGATTTGATAGATGAACAGTTGAAATCACACATACAGATCAACTCCTCCAGGGAGTGATATTTGAAATCTTATTTCAACAAGCCCCATTTCTTTTGCATTGCCTCAATCTTTTGGGATGTTTGGATCAAGTGGGCCAATGTTGGCATCGATAAAACTTCCCAGTGCTTGTAGAATCACTAACTTCCCAATGCCAAAATCCATGGGTCTCTGGAGCCAGGAGAATGCCTGGCCCCTTTTAGTAGGTTCAGGGTCAAGAAGACCACTAGATGCCCTTGGATCTTGAGGGCCGGCTACTGATTTCCCAGCTTGTTTGGGAGTTTGCAAAATTCAGTCCTTGGGGCTTGTTATAGCTAATTTTGCATGTTGCTGTCACTTGTTATTAGGTGAGAAAAAATACAGGCCTGCTAGCAAATTTCATTTAAGGAAAAAGAAAAAAAACACATCAGCCCTGGCAACACTTAGGGAAAGGAGCAATTACCGAGTAGAGATTGCTGAGTGTAACTCACAACTTAGGGCTCTAAGGGGCCGTGGGGTATATTGGCTGGGAGATCCCTTTGGCTCCAAAGCACCTTGTGACTTCCAGTGGTTTCCTTTGACCACATCTAGGTGACAGCACACAGTGTTTACACATCATTCCAGGTGGGTGACATCTGAAAGAACATTAACCAAATCCCATGGCTAACCCACTGGTAATTTACTACATTGCTCTTCTTATATTATGGGGAACATATCCACAGGCCCTTGCTGGCAGTTGACACATACTGAGCAATTTACAAATAGGTACAGCAGCTTTATGTCTGCTGGGGTGCAGAGCCCTGAGGCTGGAGCAACAGACAGCTCTCTAATAGGCTCATGCTGGCCCCTTCATTTGATAAGGCACTTGCAAAGCAGGAGTGAGCTAAGTGATGGCAGCCTAATGTGATAAATGCCCTAAGTTTAGGGCATGTTCTGGGCTCCAGAGCTACAGAGACATATAAGGCACATTCACTGCTCTCTGGGGTCCCCTAATCTGGTTGGGGAGACAGGTCGTGTGGAGAAAAAGATCAATTACTGTGGAAGGCAGATAAATGCCGAGTGCAAGACAGAGATACTAACTCCCTCTGGAAGTGAAAAGGTCCATCTAGTCAGACTCCATAATTTTCAGAGGAGGAGGAGGAGGATCAGAGAGGGGTGTGACTTGACCAAAATGAATGGCTAGTGAAGGGCGGAACAGACTACACAGTAATTGCATGGGTCACCTCTTTTCCGCTTCTAGGACATGATCCCAAGCACATACAGATGTGTCACTTCAATTCATCTAAGTGTTGTCAAGCTCATTTCATACAGGCAGAATGTGTGGCTCAGAGAAGCTAGGTGACTTGTCAGATTTTCACAGCTATTAAACAGACCTATAGCTTGAACTTTAGAGTGTTTGACTCCAAAGTCCAGGCTTTTGCCTCCATGTCTTGCTGATGGTTCTGGAGATCAAGGAGAGCCTCAGAGAAGATGGGGTACTTCTACTGGCACTTTAGCAAGCAAAAACAACACACAGGTGGCCGTGGAGGAAGGGAATGGCGGTGGCGCTCCAGCGTGGAGAAGTGGGGGTAATGGGCAGGCACCAGTGACCTGTAGGGACCTGTCTTTAGGCTGGGGCTCTTGGGCTTTTTCAGACAGAGTTGAGATGCTTTTTCTTAAATGGCCACCTAACTAAATCATCACGCTAGACAAGAGCCAAAAAATCAAAACCATACTCAATGGAAAGGAGAGCCTCCTTATAACTCAGCCCCTCATTAGAGGGAGGGCTTCTAACTTATCTGTGCAACATCATGCCTCTATCTGACTCTCAATATCCCTGCATTAAAATGGTGGACACTGGTGGACATTTGTGCTTGAAGGTGGTGGTTGTGCTGGACTAAGACTGGTCTAGGAATTTTCTCTCTGTCAGTGGTTATCAAACTTTATGATATTTTGGAATCATATGGGGATACTTAGAAAATACCAAGATACCCAGGAATTCAGGGCTGGGATGTGGCCTAGGCACCACATGATTTAACTTTGCAGCCAGGGTTTAAATCCATGGCTCCAGTTTATACCACTTGTGCCAGTTTCTTGGGCAGGTTTCTATCTCACTTACACACAGAGCTACACTCTCCTGAAACCTGCGAATCCCCGGGTTTACTGACTCTGGTCATTCATTTGTTTATTCATCAGAATTCAACTTTGTGGTTATTACATCCTAAAAATTAAGCACTTTGGGGATATTGTCAGTGATGTGCTGGTAAAATCTTAACAACCAGCTTTCTGGGAGGTAACAAAGCCCTGATATGTAGTGTTTTTTTATTTCCCTGTACTAAATACTTTCACCATGACCAATTCCATGAAGTCGCTGAATTTGGAAGAAATGCATTGAATTGGCTTGTGTTAGCTAGCTCCAGCACATGCCTGGGTAGAGCAAGAACTGTAATTCACCCCACATCCTTCAGGTAGGCAGAGCCTCTTTGGGAGAAGACATATGTGTACGAGGTTAATAGAATCCAAATGAGGTGTGCTGGAGGGAGAGAAGTAAATTCAGTCTGGCAGGATCAGGGAAGCTGAGTTTCAGGGAGTGAATAGTTGACCAGAGACAGACCTTAGAAACCAGTTTACCTCAGTTGTCTCCTGCTTTTGTTTGTCTCTAAATCCCCATGGTGTAATTGACAGTGAGAGCATCTGACCAGGCTGAGCAAACTACAGTCTCACAGTGAGAAGACTATTCTGCCCAAGAGGAGAGAAGTCACAATTTACTTAGTCTGTGGGGTATTATATCAGTGATAGACGTAAGTCCATTGGGTTTTCTAAAGTGTTGTGGGCCTCTAGTCAGAACCACTCAGCTGGCCCAATCCTATCACAGAAGGTAATGCCTCCCAGAGCTGTTCTCACCACCCCACCACAAGGCCAATCTTAGAGATCAAACACCTCCTGGACAACATTTTATTAATATACTAATACCAAGAACATGAGTTCATTTGCTTTGAACAAAAGGTTCTGTGCAGAAAGGAAATCCAATCTCATGTCTAAATTGCTCCTAATAAGCCCACAATTGGCAGCCTCAGTGATGATCCTCTCAGGCTATAATTGTGTGAAAAATGGATGCATTCCCATAACTAAGAGGGAAGATCAAGTCTGCCCCCACCCCCCGGGTAGCTGTTAATAATCTCATTAAGTTATTAATGAAATTAGCAGAGCTTCCTGCCTTTGTCTGCAGGTAGTATCAGGTGAGGCTATTTCATGGAACACTGGGGAAGCCAGCAGTCTGTGACCTTTGAGAGCTCCTGCCTGCTGGATTACCTTCCTCTGGAGGCCAGAGCCCCCGGGCTGGCTCTGCACACCGGACTTGTGGGATGTTGCAAGGAACACAGCAGACCCTTCCTCCATGAAGAGAGGCGGTGGTCCACTTCGGGTTGCTGTAGGAATGAGTGTGTGTGTACATGTGTGTGGATGATGGCAGCAGGCCTACAGGATCTGGAGTTGAGGGTTCATTTGAGAGGCAGGTGGTGTCTTAAAAAGAGTACTTGGTGGGGAATCCCAAACTCTGGGACTCTGTCCTGGTCATCCCAGCTTGCCCTCTCTGATGTCTTTTCTTTGTCAGGAAAGCAGAAGAGGGGCTTGAATTAGCTGATCCTATGAAATCTGTTCTGGTGCTATCATTCTGGCCTTTGAAGTGGCTGCTTGAGATTCACTTCATCAGGAAACAATGTTTTTCCTCTCCTGTGTCAACACACCAAGAAGCTTCATGCCCTGAACTCCTAACCCGGAGATGCATGTCTCCGTGATGGTGGCTGGCCCTGGGTAACTGTATCACAGATCACCCATGTGGTTGAGAAGCTGTTTGAGTTGGACTCTAGATGCTGCTGCCCTTCCAGAACTGTATTTTTATCTCACTGCTCTCTTTACCATAATGACCTGGAAATTTGGGCTTAGTTCCTTGTCTTTGAACTGTCGTCTTTGAACTGAAAATGAAGTGAAGTAAATACTATCATCCATAGTTAATTTATTTGAAAAATGACTATGCATGCTTAATACCTTGGGAGAGATCTCAGTGTTCCAGCTATTTCTCTAAAAATCCTCTAGGCAAAATAAATCACTCCCTCTTCTGAGTACCCGGAGCACTTGATTCAGGCCTCACGTATAACTCCTGTCACATGGCACTTTGCTTGGTGTTCTGTGTGTCCATCTCCTCCAAGAAGTTGTGAGTTCTTTGAGGGCAGGAACCGAGTCTTATT
This sequence comes from Manis pentadactyla, assembly GCF_030020395.1. Lineage (NCBI taxonomy): Eukaryota > Metazoa > Chordata > Mammalia > Pholidota > Manidae > Manis > Manis pentadactyla. The sequence continues at coordinate 149,105,167 of NC_080022.1, forward strand.
CATCACAGGGTTCCCATTTCCACGGTGCCTGGCTCATAAGTGTTTGCACAACTAAATTGAGTTGTGCTCCTTTTGGGAAAACAGAAGTAGCCACCTAACTTAAAATTTATCTTCAGTGTCTGTTGGTCTTTGACAGGACTTTTTCCTCCAAAAGGTAATTGATCTCAACTGTGTTTGTGCTTCAGCCTCCTCCTCGGGTTCAGTGCTTTTCAACCTACAATACCATCTCAGAGGCCAGCCCTAAAACTCAATCCCAGGGCCTGGTAGATGTTAAAAAAACAACCAACCAACCAGCATTTGCTGAGCATCTATCAGTTCACCAGTTGCCAGACAATTTCATATGCCTCCATCCTGTATTCATTTTCTCTTTTTCTAGGTGAGGCTCAGAAAGTTCCTGGAACTTAGCTAGTCATACAGCAAGTAAGTGGCAGGGCTGGGATTTGAACTCAGGTCTGTCTGGCTCTTTTGATAGCATGCTGTTGCTCTTCTGGATGTCTAGATGTAACTTCAGGCTCAACATACTCCAAATCAAACTTTCCAGCTTCAGTCTCAAACCAGTACCTCTTCTCTCATCCCTGTCATTCAGATTCTAGGTCAAAACCTCAGACAGTTTTGGCTCCAGGCTCTTTCATCTTTCAAGTCAGTTGCTCACTAGTCCTTGCCCATCTCTCTGGAAGCGCCCCTTTGTTCTGTGCTGGCCACCATGCTGGGTTTGATCATCAAGCCCAATGTCCCCGCACTGGTCTTCAGCACTTTATCCTGCTCTCCATGGTAAGACAAGTTTCTCTAAAATGTTATTTTGAGTATGTCACTTTCTTGATCAAAGTCTTTGCAGTGATTCCTTTTATAGAATTAAGCCCGAATTCCTAGAATGAGAAAAAACAGCACCAATTGAATCTCTAGTAATAGGCTAGGGAATTTCATTGTGCTATTCTTATTTGATCCTCAAAACAGACATCTGAAATAGGTCCTTTCATTTCAGTGCTGAGTGAACTGAGTTGCCTGTTCTAGGTCGCAAGACTGTAGGAAGTAGTGGGTGTGGCATCAGAACCCAGGTCTGTCTGCCACAAAGGGCATGTTTTTTCCACGTCTCATACTCCTCCTTAGCCTGACCCTGAGGCAGCTCTTCCCAGGCTGGCCCTGCTCCTCACCTGCACTGTTTCCCTCTCCTCCACCCAGATGGCATAATCCCTGTTCTAGAAGTACTGCTCACCCTTGTGTGCCAGTCTTTTGTAACATCACGCCTCCCCACCTGGAGGCCTATTTTCTCTCCTGGGCTTTTGACCAGCACATCCTTTGATGTGTAACTGATATTTCTGTAACTCTCTGAGGCTGTCCTATTCCTCCCTAAGCTCAGAGAAGCCTCTCTCTGCTCTTGAGCATCTTACCATTACCAATCATTTTACTCTTATCTGGTGTTGCTGTTTAATTGTCATGTCTTCCTAGCCAGAGAAAGGGCTTCACATTCAGGCAGACATGGATTATGGTTCCCCAGGAGCAGTCTCTGAGGTGAGAATTCCTGTCTGAGTGACTTATTAAGAAGGGATCCCAGGGGAAACCACTAAGGAAATGGGGGAGGCAAGACAGACAAGGGGGAGATGCAAGGTGAGGGCACAATTTGGGGCCACATCCTGGCCAGCCTGATTCTGCAGGGAAGCTCTAGAGTACAGGTCCCACCTGGAGTGTGTCACTGCCGTGCACAGTGGTGGCTTCATGCTCCCAGCCACCATTGCCTGTGGGTTGTCAGGGCATTTAACTCCCAGGCCCTTATAGCTCTCTAAGAGCAATGGCAAAATGGCATAGTAGCCCCAGGACAGGATGCTGAGGGGAACACTAGGAGCAGCTCACTGGAAGCAAGAAGAAACCACAATAGGTGGAAGAAAAAGTCATATGGAAATGATATGGAGGAACATGAGCAATTTGGGTGGAGTATCACATGTCTGCTGAGGGTGAGGCCTGTTCTGTGCCTGTCTTAATCCTTCAGAGCCTCAGTTTCTCCAGCTGGAAGCTGGGATTAATACCTACTTCATGGTACGATAAAGTAACTGACACATAGTAGTCACTCAATAAATGCCAATTGCTTTCCTTGGAAAGAACCTTCTACCTTATGTTATGTATGCTTTCTATACTATACCAAAATATATTATAGTCTTAAATGTGCCACCTTTATGCTCAGCACCTTCCTTTACACACGCTCACCCTCTCAGTCCCCTTCTTGCCTATGTACAATTACTGTCCTTTACATTTCATTTCAAATGCCACTTCCTCCAGGGAGTTGTCTTTGATCCCCTGGCTAGGTCATATTCCTTCCTGCTTCCCTTACCAGTGGTATGCTGGCATAGAACCTTAAATGTTTCCTTGTTTTTTTAATTGCTCATCACTATTTATTATCATAAATGTATTTGTGTCATTATTTATTAAAATAATGGATGGTGATGGGTGTTAACACACATCTTACTGTGCTTATCGTTTTGTATACATACATCAAATCATGTCATATACCTTAAACCAATACAATGTTATATGTCAATGATATCTCAATAAAACTGGAGAAAATTAATTAATTAAAAAATATGTCTCTTCTCCATTAGAATATTGTATGTTGATTATTCTTTAATCAAAAAAAGAAATTATCTTTTTGATCATTTTATTTCTGGAACCCAGAGTCAATAACGAAGAGAGAAATGAATGAAAGTATGTGTGAACACAAATGCTAAACCCATTGAAGGTAGGGCAGAATCTCCTGGGTTGTACCTTGGCACTTTTATGTAGCAGGTGCTCAGTAAATGCTTTGTGGATGGTTGGTAAATGAATTAAGGTCACCGCAATGGGATTCTCAGGCCTGCATCCTAGTCCAGGTTTATTACTGATGACTGTGTGTGCTCCTAAGGCAAGTCGGCACATCCTCTGGGTCTCAGTCCCTCAAGTGTCAAATGATGTTTCTAAGGGCCTTCATAGTGCCAGACCCTGGCTCCCAGCATGGGGCGTCTGGGAAGATCGTGTGGGAGCTTGGGGATGCAGAGATAGAAGGCTGTAAGGTGCATGCCCATCCATAGGAGGGTCCTCCTGCTGGAAGAAAAAAGGTACATCAGAGAGCTGGGAGGCAGACGCAAAGGCTGGGGGCACAGTTGGGGTGGAGCACTGGAAGGATCTGGGGTTGTGGGAAGGATGGGCTGGAGTGGCCCTCAGGCCCCAAAGCATGGGGAGGTGCTCCCGGGAGCAATGGGCTGGCTCAGGACTGTGTCTTGCCTGACTCTTCTTTTCCCCTGACTGGCACAGTGGCTCTGCTGCTCTAAAGCTGTGTGACCTTGGTCAAGACAATACATCATACAGCTTCTCAAATATCTTAGTTTCCTTGCTTGTCGACCGACGTCCATAGTCCATAGGCTTGTCACAGTGAACAGACTGAACAGGTGAAAGGCTCTGAGAACAGTGGTTGGCATGTAGTAAAACCTCAGGGACATTAGCTATACTAGAAGGCACCTGGACAGACACGCAGCTCCAAAGTCTGTGACTCTGCAGCTGGGCATTTGCCAGGCACTGCTCTGTGTGGTTTGCTGCCTAGGTGTTGTGGAGAGTGGTTGTGCTTTAAAGCATTGCAGACCTCTATCTGAATCCCAGCTCCACAGGGACCTACTTTCTCTGAGACTCAGGTTCTCATTTGTATAATAGGGGATTAGGACCCACCTTGAGGACAACTTTAAGGGTTGACTATGTTCAGGAGGCACCTATTGCTTAAAAGGCATGGTGTGAAACCTGGTGCCTCTTCTCCTCCAGCGGCTCTGGTGGGCCCTTTGGAGCACAGTGGGCAGTGAGCCTCCCTCCCACAACATTCTTCCTGCAGATTTAAAGATAAATTTATCCTGTGGGTAGTAAACTTATGGAATTCATCACCCTGGGACCTGGCAGAGGATGAATATAAATAGGCCTGGGCAGACTTAGGAAAATGGATGCAGGCTAGATCCTTGGTGAGTTATTACAACAGCATTTCCTAGAAAATGTGCATTTAAGAATAGTGGTCATGCTGAGATGCTCTGTAGGAAAAGAAATAAGAAAGAAATAGCTTCTGTGGTTAGATACTTTTGGGGAATTATGCTTACTGTATTCCACTCCTAGCATTCACATTTGTTCGACTGCTGATTCAGCAAATACTTAGGGTACCTACCGTATGCCAGTGGGGTTCTAGGTGCTGGTACCTTTCATTTTTGGCAATGAAAAACCAAAGACTCTTGCCCTTGTGGGGTTTATAATCTAGTAGGGAAGACAAACAATAAGCAATAAATATAATAAATTATTAAGTTTTATGGTGTATTAGAAGGTGAAAAGTGCATTGAAGAAAACTAAAAAAGGTCAAACAGGCTAAGGGGGATTGCAAATGTCGGGGACAGGAGGTTGTGATACTCCATCAAGGGGTTAGGGAAGCCCGAAGGTGGCATTTGAGCTAAGAAGGAGACAAGGGAGTTAGTCGATTAGCTGTCAAAGGGAATTCCTGAAGCAAAGGCCTGGGGGATGGATTCTGTCTGTCTAGTGTTCCCAGAAAAGGCCCATATGCTCACAGATGGGGAAGGAGGGGAGAGGGAAGGAGTGAAGTTCTCAGGGCTTTGTCTGCCACTGTAAGTGCTTTTACATCAGCTTGAGACAGAGGAGTGACATGATCTGACTTATACAGCGTAAAGGCACTGAAAAGTTCTGCAGGAAAGGGACCCCTTTGACTTAACCCAGCTTCTCTCCAAAGTATATGACCATGGAACCTCTTTTGTTCCCTGTAAAGCTTTTTAACATCTTTATACTATTAGACCCCACTCCCTTCCCCTGGAGTTTCAGCTACTTGTTAACCTTAATGTGTTTGCCAAAACATTGCACCTCTGGAATCTGTTAGTTTTTCTTAAAGGCCTGGTAATGACTTGCTGAACCGGGACTTGGAAGTCTTTCTATTAGACGTGTGGCCTGTGGATCAGCAGCATCAACTTCTCCTTGGAGCTTGTTATATACGCAGAATGTCTGGTTCCACCTGGATCCTGCATTGACCCTGTAAAGTTCCTTTGCACACTGAAGTTCCAAAGTGCCATTCTATGGGACACATGTGGAGAAGTGCTGGGTTAGATGGAGTAGTTGGGGATGGAGGGACAGAGTAAGAGGTTTGAAGTAGTTTATATAGATTGTTTCCCAAGTATCCATCTGCAGTCTGGACAGTGCAGGTATTCCTGGAGCTGCCTGAGCTGGAATGTCCTCCTCACATCCCTACATGCCTTTAATAACTCATCACAGCTCGAGACCTTTATTAAAATCCTCCTGACACCTGTTCAGAAGAAGCCTCAGCCTTCCCTTAGAGTAATGAGCACTGAACATTATCACCCACATTATATTCACACTGCTTATTGCTGGTCTCCATACGATTTCTTCCTTCTGCCTCTTAGAATTTGTCTCCTTTCACTGTCCTGAGCTCCTGGTTCCTGTAGGAAGCCACGCAGATGTTGGGGAAGAGACAGTGTTATGGAGTGGGTCAGGGTTAGTGGGGTGATCAGTGCCTTTCCCTATTTCCTCCTCTCTTATAAAGCTCAGAAACAGCCCTCTCTGTTCTTGTGCCTTCTCCTTCCTGTCGCTGTTTTCAGCAGCTGGCTGTGGTTGCAGGAACATGGCCTGGGGATCAAGTGGACTGCCATTTGCATCTCCATTTCATCATTTCCTAGGTGTGTTATGTTAGGTGAGTTGTTCACAACCCTTAGAGCCTCTTATCCCCAGCTGTGAAAAGGATGTCCACACATACCTGCCTTGGAGCGTGGTTGTGAAGACCCTGTGGGGACATCCTAGGAAAATCCCTCTTGGGCCTCTTATGTACCAGGGACCTTTGGATTCTAGACACGAGACTCAAATCAGTAGGTCCCTCAGTTGCTTGGATGATGTAAGCCTGTCCGATGGCTGGGGATGGTGTCTTGCCAATGGGTTTCAACCCCCAGCAAGTTTGCTATGGATTCAGTGTGACCAAAGAAATGACAGTAGAATGTTTCTTTGGGGTGAAAAGGTTTATTACCTGGCTTGTTCTCCAGGCAGTAGGTCAAGCACTAGCATCTCTGCCTCCGCCCAGAGCACTGAGCTCTCTATATAGTGCAGTAATAGCTTATTGCCTACGGGTGTGGAAATGGTAGCCTAACAACAGGCCAGTTATGTCATCAGGTGGTTTAAGTTCAGTGACGATCCTGGCCATAGGAACCCCAACTTACCCACAGATGGAATAGAGTGAATTGCTGGGCTCAGAAGGGGTGCCTGATGAGAACCACAGTGATTCCTGGTCATCTCATAGACACGAGATGCACGGGGCCTCCCGCCTCCATCAGTTTGACAGAGCAGCAGCAGGCTTTGCTGCCCACGCTGTGCCTGCTGGGATTAGTGGGAGACAGGTAGACCCTATCCGAGAAGCAAGAGGGAGCCATTATCTGCCGGTGTGCATGACCATCAGTGTCTGCTCCCTGTCACTGGGGAGGGCTGGCTGTTTCTCTATTGCAGCCAAGGGGTGGGGGCTACAATGAAGGAAGCCTGTGCATTTGTTCTCAGCATATGTGCCTCATCATTAGAAACGAGAGTAGAAAAGACAGGCATGTAAAGAAGTCTGAAAACCCAGTGACAATAATCAGTAATAGTATGTGAACACCCAGCCCCATGCCTGCTGCTACACATGGTAGGGTTTCTCAACTACAGCACTATTGACGTTTGGGGCTGGATAATTCCTGGTTGTGGGGGCTGTCCCGTGTCGTGGCTACCCACCACGTGCCAGTAGCACCAACCCCAAATATCTCCAGATCTTGCCAAATGTCCTCTAGGGTAAGGTGGCCCTCAGCTAGAACTCCTGACAACAGAAGGTACTCAGGAAATGGTCCCTGTCTTCTCAATCAGGAAACCGTGCAAAGTGCCACAAGATTGGCTCATTAATTCCCACCAGCCTCTTCCTCTTGCTGCCTCGTGGGAAACTGGCAGCAGGTGATGGTCACAGGAACTCTGGGTGAACCTCACCAGGCTCAGTGGCAGCCTCAGTGGCAGGATCCAGACACTGCCCTGCTCTCCTCCTTTTCTGGCCCCGTATCTGGTCTCTAAAGCCAAAACACAGTCAGAGCTGGTGCCAGCCTGGCTCTCTAGGGCTCTCACTGATTGAAAACTTTCCTGGGCATTTTCAGCTATTGGAAACATTCCATTTCACATAGATTTATTATTATATTTTTAAAGATACCGAGATTTAAGACTCATCCAGGAGACTCTGCTTGCCAAGACATAATTAGGAGAAAATGACAGAGGTAGTAAATATATAATTAACTCTTTTCTTAATGCCTTTTGCTGGCATTCTTAATCTATCCACACAGCCTGAGAAACTAGTTCTCTGGAATCTCCAGGCAACTAGAAACCAATTACCATCATGTTTGCATATTATGTTTTTGAATAACATGTATACATATTTATGTGTAGGATGTTAAGTGGGGACCCACAAAGATCAACCTGGGTGTACACATAGTCTCAGCTCCTAATTGATTTTTGATTGATTGGTTGATTTACCCATTGGTTCATTGAGTCAGCAGATTTAGTGTGCATCCACTGTGTGTCAAACACCGTGCTATTTCCATCCTGCTACAAGATGTCCCTAACTATATGACATCGAGTTCCTGTATATGTGTACATGTAATGCAAATGTGTGTGATGTCAGAAAGTTCTGTACATCTCTGTACACACTCACATATGTAACACAGTTCAAAGAGGTCAAATAACTTGCCAAAAGTCACTTAGCTATTAAGTAAGGAAACTGGCATTTGATCTCTGGTCTGTCTGATTTTCACTACCCTGTACAATTTTCCTTCAAGGAGTACTTCCCAAAGGAGATGATATTTGAGCTGAATCTTGAAAGATAAATAGGAATTTACCAGATACACATGACAGGAAATAGCTCATGCAAAGATTGGTGGAGTGATGATCCAGGAATTCCAAAATTAAGTACAGAGAGATCATTAGGTACTTGGAAGGAGCTGGAAGAGACAGACTGGGCAGGGCCCAACTCAAGACGTGTCTTATGTGCCAGGGGCCTCACAGCAAGTCTGGCTCAGGTCTAATGGGGATATGAACCCCTTTCCCCAGCTCCCGCCGGGTCCAGCAGCACAAGTTACAAGGTGACCCCCAGGCCCATTAAGAAACCAGGCAGCACTTGATTTCACCCAGTAACTGTCTCCAGCCTTCTCTTGCCCAGGAAGCAGAGACCAACTAATTGCAGGGTGATCGCCATGTTCTTGCAGAGCATTTAATGTAGCATGTAATTGCAGGGTAAATAAATACAGAGCTATTTCCAGCTCTCAGCCCAGTGCTGCAAGCATGGTGGTAATTATGGCTGGGGATTGGCTTGGTGCAATTTCTAAGCAATGGCTCCAGGCCTGAACCGGGTCAGTCCTCAAGCAGGCCCTGTCTGCTTCCAGAACCAGGATGCTGATCTGAACTTGCCCTTAACTCAGGTGCCTAGGGCCTTGATCAGCTGCATCTCTCTGAACTAAGTTCTTCATCTATAACATGTAGATAAAAATTATATATATGTCATAAAGTTGTGAGGATTAAATGAGATAATACATGTAAAATGTTGAGTATGCTGCCTGGCCCAGAGTAAGTGCTAAATGTTAGCTAATTCTCCCTCCTCCCCTCCCTCCCTCCTCTTTTATTCTTTCTGTCCTTCCCTTTCTTCCCAAGGCAGTTGTGTAAGAGAGAAAAGAACATACATTTTACAGCACAGCAGACCAGGGTTTGAGTCCTGGTTGCCCTGATTACTTGCTGTTTTGGGCCTTCAAAGAGCTATTTAACTTCTCTGGGCCTCAGTTTTCTCATCTGTTGGGTGAGGACAGTAACACCTACTTGCAAATTATTGTGAAGACCAAGTGAGATCACAGCCCTAAACTTTCTTTGTAAACTGCAGACAGGCAAGTGTGAGCTTCCTGCTCGGAGTTTAACCCTGTGTCACAGGTTGGGTCCCTGTGAAGGACACTCTGAAAGGAGATTATCTTGCAGTAGGTGTAATAGGGAGCTTCTTAGGGTAACACTGTGGAAGGCATGGGGAGAAAGCAGAACTGGCAGAGGGGGAAGTTGAGCTGCACTGTAGTCTCAGTGGACACCTCAGCCCACCCTATGGGAAGGGGTGAATATGGAATGAGCCTTCCAAGTTGTCCCAATTTGGGACAAGGGGTTCAGGCCTTAACACCTCCCCATTGATCAAAATTGGATGTGGACCACCCTGCAAAGGGGGCATGATCTTGGGCAAAGCACCTCTCTGCAGCTGAGGCAAACCCTATAGCACTCTGGCAGCTGAGGGCTTCCTGTAGGCAGTGCCCCCAGCAGCTGAGACAGTGAGTCCTTCCTGTAGAGGGACCTGGGAAGCACACCTCTGCATCTACCACAGCCTGCCCCTCACCTGCCCCAGTTCTCAGAAGCATGCCTCCCCTTCCTAAGATCCCTCCTCCCTGCCCACTGCTATCCCCATCTCCAAATTTTAAAGCCCATTGTTCTATCCTTTCTAGCTCCCCTTTTCTTCTGACCCACTGAGTCATTCTGGGTGTTCTAATCTCACCTGGGAAATGTCTCTATTTTGTAAAAGCTGACCTTGGCCAAGGGGCTGGAATGGAGGTGAAGACCATCCTCAGCCAACTCCCCTCCTCCCCACTCCTGCTTGCTTGAGCTCTGAATGTCCTTTGGCTCTTGTGTCCTGAAAATATGTGGCTGTTGGTGGAGGTGTGTCTTTCCATCCCCCTCCCCTCTGCCTCTGTGCTTGTGAATCTAACCTCTAATGCTTATCCCAGTGTCCTAGTGTTCCAGGTCTCTATTTTATTATTATTATTATTTTCATATTATCTGACTTGGCTTCAAGCCCACACCCCTGGCTGCTGCTGTCTGAGAAATCTGCAAGACTCACCCTGGTTGGGGCTCAGCTCAGAATCCCAGGAGTACTAAGTGGCTCAGGTGTTGCTGCGTTGGCCAGACACATGAGGGGGCCTGATGGGCACAGCATGAGCTAGTTACTTTGGGCCATGGGAAGCTCTTCTGCATGGAGGCCATTTGAATGAGACAGAGTCCTGAGACAGAGGGTGAGTTAGCAAAGGAAGGAGGACTCTAAATGTTCAGATTGAACATGCGGTTTGGGTCTTGAAAGTCAAGCGTTGGCCCTGGAGAAATGGCCTTGGCACCCCTTAGCGTGTACTTTCACATTGACCAGTGTTGATGGCCCTGGTGCTGTAGAAGGGCTATTAGGAGGAAAAATGGGGGCATACTTCTAGGAGGGCTGGGTTTTTCCATGTTTCTTAACACGTGGGGCCATTCGCATCCCCTCTCATCCTAAGAGGACTGGGTAGGACCCACCTGAGGAGGTCGTGGCGGGGAGGGCTGGTGCTGGCTCCAGTTGGCACAGTGTCTTTGGGGTGTGATGACTCTCCTTGGCTCCCCAAGGGACTCTGTGCAAGGAGGGGACACCAGGGCAGAGCACGCCCCTCCTGGGCTGGGTAGAGGTAAGGAAGGGCGCTCTGGAGGCCTCCTGTCCACTGACCCAGGGAAGCTGTGAGCTCCTGTGAGCAGTGCCTCCACGACCTACTGCCAGGCACAGAGCAGTGGCTGCACCTGCTCTCCTCATGTGGGAGAGAAGGAATGGGAGAGGCTGACTGGCAGCACACACCATCGCTCTCGTGTTCCTGGGAAAGCGCCAGGCCAGGGTCTGCTCTGACGGTGGTGTGACAGCCTGGGCCCCAAGCCTTAGAGCAGTTCTTGCGTTCATGCCGCATGCCTTTCTTCTATTTCAGTTTTATGTATGAGCCATGTTCAGAAGTCCTGCTAGTGGGGGCTCATGGGTACCACACTCAAGTTCTATCTCCCCCTAAACATACACCAGAACTCACCCTTGCCTCTCTTCCTATGTACCATCCCTGCTCCCTGTTGCACCCACACCCCCTGTCTCCCCAGGGCAGTTTATGGCATCTGAAAGGAACCAGCCCAGCACCAATGCCAGTCACCTCAGGCTGTCTCCCTCCCTCCCTCCCTCACTGCGACCACGGGTGTTTGACCCAGGCACTGTCAGAGAAGTCGGACCATGAAAGCAGGCCCGCCCCACTGTCCTACCTGACCGCTCGCCATCCCTGTAGCTTGCTGTGCACGTGGGCTCTCCAGCAGGCACAGGGCCAAGCACTTCATAAGGAAGGAACCTATCTGACCATCACAGCAAACCTGGGAGTCAGAGGCTATCACTGTCATCCTTTTAAAGCTGAGGAAACTGAAGTCTAGAGACAGGGTGGTACATCCCAGTCACATCCAGTAAGAGGCAGCCCGACTTGGTTGTGCTGTGCAGAGCTCTGTGTGCTGGGTGGCCCACGTGTGGCCCCAAATCTGCAGTGGCCTGTCTCTGCCTTATGCCTGCATGTGTTGGCTGGCTGTGCATGTGCTGCTTTGTCCCTCTGTCTCCAAGCCCCTCCATGTCCATGCATCTGCCTCCCCCGCCCCTACTGACCCACCCTGCCTTTGCTTTGCCAATCCATTCTACCTCTGGACCTTAACATCACTCTCACCTCTTTTGAAATCTCATTATTGCTCTTGAGGATTGCAGTTTCAAAAATAACCCTCTTTTTTTCTGGAATTTTCATGGTTAAAAGAGCTGGGGTGAAGAGAGAACCTCCCAGGTCATTTTAGATTCCAGAAAATTCTCCTGGAATCCTTCCCCTCTCTATCCAATAAGCCAGCCAAGTGCCTGACCTCAATAGAGAACATGTTCCTGAGAAACTTGGGAGCAGTGGGGCAGAACCTAAGTAATTGAGGCTTCTGGCAGCTGAACCCAAGCAGAGTGGGGGCGAGGGGTGGTGGTGGCGGAGCTCAGGCAGCAGAAAAGCCACCCAGACCTGGCTAACACTGGCACATTCAACCACCCACCTGGGGAAAGGCCTGGGCCCAGGGTGGTCTCGGCCATGAACCCACTCCTGTGCCTACCTGCCTCTGCCCCAGGTCACTCATCTCAGGGGACGGTGCCAGGACACAGGTTGCCAAGACGCCACACCCCTCAGACTCATAGATATGCTACGGCCATAGCTCAGGATTTCCATGCCACACTGTGGAGCAAAGGGCCGGGGAGGCCAGCTGAAGCCACAGGCAAGGCCGGCAGCTGCTGACACTGTGCTTTCAGGGCCCGGAGGCCTGCTGGCCCCAAGTGGCTCTCCCTTCTGTTCTAGAGGTTCAGGAGTGCTGTAGCAGGGCAGGGCTTCCCCTTCCCCGGGAAGGATCGGTGTCACCAGGCTACTGTAAACCTGTGTGCACTCGGGTATGACCTACAGACACCAGACGCTTCCCAGTTCTGGTGGGGCCAGGGGGGTGAAGGGGAGTAAACGGGTATAGGGTCTAAAGTCTTAGGCAAGCACGTCCTCAGGAGAGGACTCTGAAGGACAGGATCCTATAAACAAATGCATGGATACTCTGAGATAGAGAAACCATATCCTCCGGCCCAGCACAATGCCTGGCTCATAGTAGGTGCTCAATCAGTACTTCTTAGAAGACTAAACAAGAGTGCAAAATGTAACCCTGAGTTTGTGCCCAGCTTCTTTGGGTTTCTTTATTCCGGTAAACTTGAATCATTTCCCTCTCTGAGGTTTAATTTTAACTTGGGTGGAGTGGGAACCCCTCCGGCTCCCCAGCCCCCATCACTGGACCATTGCAACCACATGGGCAGGGGTGCTAGGAAAGTGGCAAATATTGTGCAGACACAGTACGTGCCATTATTCACACTTTCCCTCCAGCCACCCATGGGGTCAGCCCCCTGGCCCCATCATCAATATCTAATGCTTTCCAGCAATTACTCTGGGTTAATTGGCTCAGGCAGAGCAGTCCATAGGAAATGCCCCTGGCGGAACTGACAAGACCTCTTCTCGGTATGGGGACTATCTCTCTGGATTAAGTGTGGCTAATGCCGCCATTTGCGAGGTGGCAGATAAAGACAGCGGGCCAGAATGCAGCTGCACATCGTTTGTATCAGAAATACCAGGGGCCAGCTGCCGGGCTGTAATGAAATTCTAGCAAGCCTTGTTGACATTCCAGAGGCATCGCCACAACGAGGTTAAATTATAAGTTGATGATGACAAGCAGACACATAGGAAAATGTCAAAATTAGCATGACCAAGCACAGGTGCCCTCCTCCCCACACCCTCCCCTTAGCACAGATGCCTCTCTCTCTGCCCAGTGCTGCCCCAGGACCACCTACTCGCATGATACAGTTTTTAAGGGTATCATAGCAAGAGCAAATTTGTCCTGGGAACTTCCAGTGTCTGCCCCACTCTTCTCCTGGGGCAGCCTGTTGGAGGGAGACCCAGGTAGCCTCCTGATGAGGCAGCCACCTTGGATAAGCCACTGACCCTCTAGGAACTTCCCTTGCTCATTTGTTCACCGAGGATAATGACACCTTCCTCCCGGAAGCGCCGAGGGTTGGACGGCTCACGTGTGGACACCAGGATTCCGCAGTGCCACTGTCCTCCCACTCCTCCCTCATCCTCGGGCCCTCCCTGGGCTTCTCCTTCGGGGGAGAGCTATGGGAGGATGCTGCCAATGTGGAGAAAGCAGCCTGGGCTTCTACAGGAGCCCATGTGACGTGAAAACCAAGGTTTGAAACATGTGGCCCAGGCCTAGGGAGACAGCTGGGGGGACTGGGACACAGGTGTGATTCTGGATGGGTAGCTGGTGTTGTGCTGTGAGGTTGTGGAAATAAAAGGCAGGCATTCCATATGCATTTCACCATCTGAGGCCGAAGTAGACCAGGTAACGTTCATACCATTTACAGAGCACCTTTACCCCGCTGATGTTAAACTCACTCAACAGTTGTTTACCAAAGGATGGATATCCTATTTTACAGGTGACCCAAGAGGTCCATCCAGTTTGGGGTGCAGAGAAGTTAAAGAAGGGGAGGAGTAAGGATTGGCAGAGGTTCAAGGAGAGGTGGCCATTGGATAGGTAGAGATTTGGGGGTATAGAGGAGAATTTGGAGAAACACCCAGGGAGAGGATGGAATCCCTGAGGGTGAAATGTAGAGTGAGAAGCCGAGAGGGCTGAGAATGGGGCAGTGAGGGAAGACAGAGAGGCAGAGGAGGGGGCTGAGAAGGAGGAGGCAGAGATGTAGAGACAGGCCTTGAGAGGGCGGTGATGTGGGAACAAGCCAAAGAGATGGAGCACATGGGAGAGGAAGTTAGTGGTGGGACCAGAGCAGAGAGGTGCCGTCAAGGCCCATCTGTGTGAAAGGGATTTTCGGTCAGCTTGCCTGGAACTCACTTTACTATTTATGATTGTGATTCCACAGGAGCATGAGTTATTAAATCCAAAAAAATTGGTGTGTCCAATTGATTTTCAGGTTCTAGCCCACCGGGACCTGTCTGCATTTTCTCCTTTTCTCATCTCTTCTTTGGCTCTGACTTTCTTAACAAACAGATTAGGACTTTGAGGTTCCTTAAATGAAAGTGGTTCAGATTCCAGAGGTTGGTGCAGGAAGGACATGAGGTTGAGAGGAGAGATGATGTGGGGAGAGGGAGGTATTTGGCCCTGGAAGAGGTCTGGCCTGGGATCTCCCCTCAGAAGCCCCCCACCCCCATATATAAGCTGTAATTCTGCTTTTGTTCAGACCTCATGCTCCCCATTAGCAAAGGGCTTCCCAGTCAGGGAGGGGAGAGGATCCAGAGAGTGGGGACAGTATTGGTAAGAATTAGAACCAAGCCAACTGTGGCTAGCCTCCAGGCATCAATCATACATTCATTCATCATTCAGCTTATGATTTAATGGGTACCCAGCATGTGCCAGGCACTGTTCTAAGGAGGTAGAATACAGCAATGAACAGAGCAGACCCAAATGCCTGCCCTTATGGGGCTTATGTTCTAGAGAGAAGAGGTGGCCAATGTGCACAATACATAAGTAAATTAGACAGTACAATTTTTTAAAAGGTGACAAAGTGCAGTGGAGAAAGACAAAGCCAGATAGGATGGGCAAAGCTGGGAGGGCTGTGCTTAGAAATAGGGAGACTAGGAAGAGCTTCACTGAGAAGACAGGACTTGAGCAGACTTGTAGGACTTGGGGACACAGATGAATGGATGGATGCAAGCCAACCCACAACATCAGCACTGAGGCAAAAAAAGGTGGCCTTAGCAGGGAGAGGAGTCAGCACCGTCTGAGGATCTAGGAAAGGGGCATTCCTGGGCATTCGCTGGAGGGCAGGGCTCTATGGATGGAGGGGCTCCTGTCCTTCTGTGCCAGGGGCACTCAGTTCAGGTCAGCTTCTAGGAAAACAGAAGCCGAGTCTCTTGACCACTGTCAGGAAGCACACAGTGAATTGATGGACACTCCCACCAAGATGGCATGCCAGCAGAGATGTGCCCCCAAGGGGAAAGTCCTGGCCTGTGGATGGTGGGAGGGCAGGCAAAGACAGCTAAAGTTGATAACTCTCTCTCTCTCTCTCGCTCGCTCGCTCTCTCTCACACACACACACTCACACACACACAGTGGCTACTAGAGAAAAGCATGTGAGACAAGAGAGCTCAGAGATCATTAAATCTGCCCCTTCACTTTACAGCTAGAGACCCTGAGACTCAGGAATGGGGCAGGAATTACTCAAGGTCACTCACTGAGGAAAGGAGATGGGACTGCAGGTCTCTGGACCTCCAACACTGAGTGCTCCCCTTTTCCTGGTGCTTCCCAGGGAGCACAGGATGTCTGAGGAGGAAGCATCTCATGGAATCTGCCCATTTTTCAGATGGGGAAACTGAAGCCAGGAAGAAGATTGAGAGGTTGAGAAGTAGATTTCAGTAAAAGGCGGTATCTGTCTATGTAGGAGATTTGGGGAAAATCAAGACTTTCCTCCCCGGGACCAGGTGCGGGATGATGCACGGAGGGTATTTCTTGTCGTAAGCAAATATTTAGAGATCTCTAGAGCAAGAAGAATGGGCCTGGTAAGGTATCGCTGAGGCCCAGTGCAGGTGCAGGGGTCCTGTTTGGGTGGCATGTGCTCTGTGAGAAAGGCCCCAAGGATCACAGCAGACGCTTACCCATAGGAGGGCCTGTTTGCAATCTAGGCCAAATCCTATTTGCTTTAATAAGCTTGTGTGTAAACTCTGGGCTGTGGCTCACACCCTATGGTGGCCTGGTCGGATGAATGAGCAGGACCAAACCACAGCTCTGTGCCTATATGTTCAGGAGGTCGCATGACTCAAAGTCAAACACACCCCGGAGTGGAGGGAGAGCCGCCGAGCTCCATCTGATGTGAACACAGTAATTGGAAATGAGAGCACTCCTGCCTGCCCCATGGTCAGGTTTGAGTTTGCACCCCTGCTCTGCTGGGCAGCTCAGTGAAGCACCCAGTTGCCCTGGTTTGGCCTGCTCCGACCTGCGTGTTGTGGCTAGGCCATTCTGCCAGGCCTCTGTCCACTCTCACCTGTCTCCCAGCAGGACAGCTTGCCCCTGCCACACTGAAGCAGAAACCTGGGTCCACAGCACTGTATTGGTGGCCTGACTGGCTGGTGCTTGCCCCCTGCTCTGGATGAAGCATTTAGTATCTGCTTCTGATCCCTTCAAATTAATGACTGCTGGCCCTCCTTTGGTAACTGCTGGGACTTGGGCTCCAGCACAGTGCTGAGTTTTGTATTCTGCCTTAGTTTCTGTCCAACTTCCAGCCCAGAATTGCCTGCCACTGGCCAAGCCAGAGAGCGGATGGCAGGCATCCTTCCCTGGGAATCCTCTCAAGATCCCCTCTCTCTGTGGGTGAGCTGTGTCCAGGGCTGGCCCCACCCATAACTGATGCTGGCCACTTGATCTGGTTAGTTCTGTTGGGTCATCCCTCATCATGCTCAACTCCCAATTTGTGCAGAAGGGTATTGTGACTCAGAGAGGAAGACACTTCTCAAGGTTGATCTGCATTCTCCTTTTCTTTAGCTCTAGGTGCCAAGACCCTTTTACTGTCCGTGGCAGGGCCCGAGTCCCTGTAGGCTGTTAACACCTTCTCTCTTATCCAAACTGACCTGCATTATTCCCCTCTTGAGGATCACCTGTGAGGCAGAAGCTTAGTCCTCTAAACCAATCCTTGGTAATTGCGGTGGACCCATCACAGACGTCTAATCGAACTTCTCGTTACCTTTGCTGAGGGACTGGAAGGTGTCAATTCCAGACAATAAAGGAGATTTTCTCAGAGGGGAAGCTCTGGTGCTCCTCAGGGCATGCTGTCTGTCTGGGGACCACAGGGGCTGGACTTGGCATTGTTCTGAGCTTGGAGATCTCTAGCGCTCTGGGCAGTATCTATCTTGGTTTGCTTGTTTTGTTTTTAAAGAATGAGAAGCTAGTTTAGACTTTGGAGCCCATAAAGGTACTAGATATGAGTATTTTTTCCTCTTCGCTACTGGATTTCTGTTATGTATTATGTAAACGAACACATCATCAAATGCGTATTGATCACCAACTGTATATGTCAGGTTGCTCGTTGGGACCTGTGGGGGATTCAGACATGAATAAGGCACGATTCTCTGCCCAAGATATTCCATGGTTGATAAATAAGGGGTATGATGGGGATACTGTAAGCTTCACATCTGTAAGTCCATAATTTCAGGTTTCTAGTTTCCAGCATTATTCAAGCTTTTTGAGGCTTGGTTTCCTCATTGCAATCTCCCCGTGTTGTTATGTAGATCACATGAAGTGCTATGAACTCAGCGTGCCATGAGCCTGCTGGGTATTATTATCTCTGTTGTTTTTCTCAGTTTAAGGGAAGAATTATTACAAATGTCAACAGGATTGCAACTCCTGTTTACATGCAGACAGACCAAGAGTTCCAGTCCCTCCCTTGTCTTCCAGTTAAACCATGGGTGCCAAGTTTTTGAGATCCATACCAAGGTCTGGGTCTGAAGGCCCACGTTTGATTCCCAAAGCTGTGTAGTGCTATCCAAGCCCCCCTTGATCTCTTTGGATTATGATTTGTTCATAAATATTGATGAGATAGATAGTTTCTTAGATAGAAAACTTCCCAATTCTCTATTTGTGTGCCCCTTACATCTCTACAGTCTTGTCCCAACACAATCTTTCTAGAGAGCTAATTCCTGCCAATGTAGTCCTTTGCTTCCTCCTCATATCTCCTATCTACCAGGAAAATTTTAATTATACGTGTGAATGGCTGGGGCAGGATGGGGATGTACAAAACTGCCACTTTCCAGAGCTGGTGTGTGTGTGTGTGCATGTGCATTTGTGTTCATGTGTATGTGTTTGAACTTGCCAGAGCTCTTCCCCAGGTGCCAAACATCCCTGCCCAGGCCCCCTGAAGATTGCAGCAGGGGCCAGGCTCGGGGACAGAAGTATCTCTGCTCCTGATTGTTGTTGTTTTTTTTTTTTTTTTTTTTTTAGATAATTATTTTTTATTGAAGGGTAGTTGACACACAGTATTACATTACATTAGTTTCAGGTGTACAACACAGTGATTCAACATTTATATACATGATAATTCTAAGTACCAGCTATCACCATACCAAGTTGTTACAATATTTTGACTATATTCCTTATGCTATACATTATATCCCGGTTGCTTATTTATTTTACAATTGGAAGTGTGTACTTTTTCTTGGTTGTTGTTGTTAGGGCATCTCTCATATTTATTGATCAAATGGTTGTTAACAACAATAAAATTCTGTATAGGGGAGTCAATGCTCAATGCACAATCATTAATCCACCCCAAGCCTAATTTTCGTCAGTCTCCAATCTTCTGAAGCATAACGAACAAGTTCTTACATGGAGAACAAATTCTTACATAGTGAATAGAACAATAAGTTCTGATTGTTGTTTTATCTGGGTTGGAACATGTAGGCTGCTGCAGTGACACCCCAGAAAACAAAGGCAGGAGGAGTGGGGGTGCTGGTAGCACAGCTGGCTTGGAGCCCCACTGCCCATCTTTGGATTCTGTGCTCAGCCGGCTTCGGGGTTTAGCTGTGAATCATTTCTGCTAGAGGACTGGACGCCACTGTCTGCCCTTTGAGTGGCATGTACATTGCACAGGCGTCCTGGAGGGAAGCATAAAGGGAAGGGAGTGGAGGGGGCAGACCAGAGGAGAAACAAAACTCTGCCTGCCCAAGCTTGGCTTCCCAGACTTGGTGGACAATAGGTGAACCAGAGGGAGGCTGCCTTTGTCTTTTGGAGGACTAGGGGCCAACGACTGCTGTCAGCATGAGTGACTCAGGATACCTGGGCTGCTTCTGAGCATCGCTTTGGAGGAAGGGGCCTCAGATGCTTCCCTTTAACTAGGATGCCACCTGGTGTAATGGAAAGAACAAACAATTTGGAGGCAGTTGGCCTGGAGGCCTTTCCTGGCTGGCTTTGCACTCGCTCCCTGTATGACTTCAGGAGAAATGCACAGCCTCCCTGAGCACCTGTAACTCCACCAGTCCTCCTGGTTGGATTGCCTTAAGTCTCTCTGGGTCTGTCTTTGGGATCAGCCTCTGGGACTGATGGCTTTGTGGGCTGCTCAGCCAGACTTCCTGCTCTGCGTGGTCCCTGCAGCCCACTGTGGAGCTACCACTGCTGCTTAACTTTCCCTACCTGTAGCTCAGGGCTCAGCTCAGCCCAGGGGCAGCATGGTGCCCGGCTGGGGTATGGCTCCACCTGTCTCTGGGATGTGTTCCAAGCACAGCATCTGTCTAAGCAGAGACTAAGCAGAGCTGGGGCCTGGTCAGGATGAAACCAGCACTCAGACAGTGTGAGCGGGGTATTGCTGGGGTCTAGGGCATGGGGCCAGGCATCCATCCACCCCAGTAATTCTCAAGTAGGGGCATCTTTGCCGCCCAGGGGACATTTAGCAATGCCTGGAGACGAGTTTTAGTGGCCATAGCAAGAGGTGCTATTGTTGTCTAGGGGGAGAGGCCAAGGACGCTGCTAAACATGCTGTTATCTACAGAAGAGCCTCCGACAACCATGAGTGAACCAGCCCGGGTGTCAGCAGCGCAGGGGGCGAGAAACGCTGATCTTGCCTCAGAACTTCTGAGGAAGTGGACAAGTGGACCCTGCTGGCCCTGGCCACTTGTGTGGTGCAGGGAGCTTGGGCCTCTGATCACCAGTGATCTTTCTGTTCCCACCTCCCTCCCTTCCTCAGCCCAGCGTAGGAGGCTGCCTGTCAGGGGAGCAGCCTCAGCCATGTCCCCTGGACACTCAGTGCCATTCTAGCTGCCGATGGCATCCTACAGTGACCACCAGCAGTGCCCCAACTCTGTGGAGGGCTTTCTTTCTGCCCATGAGCAGGACAGGGCAGAAGTGCCCCAGAGCTCTCATCCCACCGAGCAGCCCTCACCATTCATAGTGAGCTTGGGGATAATCACCCTAGCACGGTCCACAGTTTCCCCATGGCGCAGAGCCTCAGTTGTCCACAGGGGTCTTGGGCTCATTAATGCACCCTTCCTTCTACTGCGTCCTTCCCTTTCCATTCTCACTTTCCTCTTCTTCTGGCAGTTTCTGGGGCCACCTTGCAAACAGACGCCTTCACACCTGAGTCACTTTGCTTCTGGGGCAGCCCTACCCCAGACAGCAGCGATCCTCACGTGCCTGCAGAACAAGTGCTGCGGTTTGGTGATGCATCTACTCATCCACTTCCTTACATCATGTACCCATTCATCCATTGACTGTGTGCTGTGAACTGAGGGTTTCATATCCATTTATGAAATGAGGTTCCAAGATACACATGTTTGAAGTCCTTCAAGAAAGTAAAAGACCCCAGTTAGAATATAAAGCCCAGACTCTACAACGAATTTTGTGCCTGTAACACCTGCCAGTTGTTCCTCAACTGACTGTGCTCAGAATTATCTCCAGCACTTCAAGTAACCCCATTCCGGAATGAATTGTCCACTCTAGGAATGGGGCCCTGGCATCTGTATTTTTAAAATCCCTTTAAAGCACCTGTGCACCCAGATGGGTGAGTCTGCACACTGCCACCCCCACCCCCCACCGCCCACTTGACATATAGGCATTGACTCCAGGATGAACAGAGTGACAGGCAGAAGCCCTTTCAATAATTGGGGCTGGAACTCAAGGTTGACAGACATCATCGCCCATCTGCCTCCTCTGTCCCTGAGGGTAGTGGCTGCCCTGTGGGACAGGCCAGCTCCCCACTGTTGATTTCACTTCCTTACAGAGTCATCTTGCCAAATTTCACCTAGACAGGCTGTCCTGTGGTTGTCACTGCTTGTTTCATGATTGGGGCATCCTGTTCTGCCATATGGTGAGTTCTTGTAGGGCACTGTGCTAACGGGCCTGCACACTGGCAGATGGGTGCTTCCTGGCACAGAAGCCCAATGGCACTGAAGCCCCCAACTCCGCTCTCACCCGTTCCTGCTCCCTGGAAGTGCTAGAGATTGAGGGATTTCAGGCTAAATATAGAGGCAGGCCATTATGAATCGGTCTCTCCTCCCCCTTCCCAATCTCTCTGGGCTTTTCGTGCAATGGTTTAATTGCTCTGGCAATATGTTCTGGTTCTCCCTTGCAATGCATGGAAAAGCAGCAGCACAGCCTATGGTGAGAGACTGTTTTTGGAGATGGAACAGCTTTTAAGAGCAAGAAGGAGGCTTCTTCAGGTCTTAGAACACAGTGCAGCCAGTCTTTATTTTTAGAGGTCTCCATGGAGTGTCTGCCCCCTTTGCAGTGCTCACCAGCCAGATGCTAGGACTGACTCTGGAATGGTGGGGCCACTGTTTTTATTCTGAGCAGTGAAGCAGGAAGGGCACTGGGCTTGAGGTCAGGCAGACCTTGAGCTAAATTCTGCCTCTGCCACTCCTAAGCTTTGTGACTGTGAAAGAGTGATTTAACTTTCAGGAAATAAAGGACAGGAAATGCCACTCACTTTTGCAAGATGTGTATGAGGAAGAAGGGAGGCACTTAGATGGGTAGCACATAATAAAGCACATAGTATGAGTCTGCCACACAGTTGCTCATCAGTATAATATGGCTATTGGCAAAGAGTTCCTGGGCTATTGGCTGTGTGGCCTTGGTTTTCACATCTGTAAAATGGAGATATTAATAGTACCTACTTCTAGGACTGGCTGCATAATTTGCAGGGCCCAGGGAAAAATGAAAATATGAGGCCCTCTGTTCAAAAAATTAAGAATTTCAATACAGTGACCACAGCATTGAAGCAGGCATGGGACCCTTCTGAACCCGGCACCCTGTGTGACTACATTGGTTGTATGCTGTTGACTGCATAGGGTTTTGGTGAAGAATTAATAAGACAATGAATGTAAAGTGGTTATGGTTTGGAAGTGCTTATTACTACTACTAATTAAGCATGAGATATACTGTGGGAGCAGACATTACCCATTTTGCTGTGACACACATTACAGGTAGAAAGAACTAGACTGAAATCAGACTTTATGGGCTTGGAAAAGCAGGCTACAGAATTGAGACTTTACAAGGTAAGAGTGGAGAGTTCCTGAAGACAGTTGGGCCATCTTCAAGGTGACAGCTGATTTCTAATCATAGCATCATGCAGGGAATGGACGGAGGGTGAAGAAGGGGACTACCTGAATATGGGTGTCTAAGGAGAGAAAAGAATTTGAGACACTCAAGACATCACTGCTGGGTGATCAGAGAGGGATGTTATTCACAAAAACAGAGAGCCAGGAAAAGGAGATTAGGGGGTGGGGTAACTTAATTTTGGCCACAGAGATCAGAGATGTCAGTGGGGCCACTGTGGTGTGATGTAAAACAGATCTTCGGAAACTGGGGAACCAGGCTCAGATTATGGCTCAGATGAAGACTTGGTGGGGGGCAGGCGCTCTCCTGGAGAACCACGTGGAAATGGCTGATGTACCAGAATAGATGGAATGATCAGTGCAGAGCACGTGTCCAGACTGTAGGAAGTAGGGATAAAATAGAACCGGAAATCAACTTGGTACAAAATTAGCAAGTGAAACTGGAAGTTTTGAACTGATCTAAGGGAAGACGGAAGAGTTGAGAAAATGCCATTTCTGCAGGGGAAGATCCTGAGCGTCTATGATCCTTAGCTTCTTCATCTGTAAAATGGGTTCAATATCATTCATTGAGGAAAAGGTAAAATGAGAAAATGCATGTAAATTGCTGCTCATAATATTAGTATGTGTTAATGACCAACCCAATTTAGTCCCCTTCCCACTTTAACTTCTGATTCTTGGATCTTTTTAGTGAGTTACATTCTATTGTATTACTGGTTTTTATGGTGGTTCAGATATGTTTGTTTTCAGAGTGGTTTTAGTGTTATGCAGGCTACTTTACATACATTGCTGCCTTTAATCCTTCCAGGATTCTGCATGGAATGTTGTTATTCCCACTTGATAGCTGGGATACTCATAGAGGTTAGGTCATTTACCCAAGGTCACACAGCTCCCAAGTGGTGTGGTAGGATTCCAATCCAGGGCTGCCTCATTCCAAAGCCCACGCGATCCTCATTGCTTAGTGAAAGCGGGACAGACAGGACCAGTAACCTGCACGAACTCCCCCTCCACAGCTCGCCTCCTCTCCAGCTCACCTGCTAACAATAGCATCCGCACAGGTGCACAGATGGAGACCAGAGAACACCTTGTTCTATACAGTTGTTTACGTGGATAATTTGCTGTCCCCATGTCACTGAGGCGCCTCAACCAACGGGCTGCCCGCAGGTACTGGGGCTCTTCTCTCTACAAAGCCAGCGTGCTGAGGGACTGGCAGTTTGACATCTCACCAGCACTGAGGGAGGAGGGGGCAGCAGGCCAGTGGCCTGAACCAGGAGCAAGGAAGCTGAGCTCTGTTCCTCTGAAATTCTGCCTTCCCCTGGGCTAGTCAGTTCCCTGTTAAGAGAGAAAGGTGGCCCAGGTGCTGTCACGTGTCCCACAGGTCTCCTTTCACTGCCTCAGCAGGAGGAAATGCTGCAAGGAGCAGACAAGTGGGGTGGCTAAGAGTGTGGCTGCTGGAGCCAGCCTGCCTGGGAATTAATCCAAGCGCTGTCCTTTCCAAGCTGTGTGCCCTAGGATGTGTTACTTAGTCTCTCTGTGCCTGGGTGTTCTCCTCTTTAAAAGGGGACTAAGAATAGCACCTATCTCAGAGGTAAGGGAACTAGCACTGGTAAATGTTGATCATCATTATTATTGCTGTATTGGAGGCCTGACCATCCTGAAAAGATGCTGCTTCTTCCATGAAGCCTGTCCTCATCTGTACCTTTTGGATTGCACCCATCTCCTCCACTCAGTGATGGTTCTTGGCCTTGCATCACAATTATTTGAGTGGCTGGCTTACCTCCCTGATAGGCTGGAAGCTCTGTGAGGCGGGGACAGTGTGGTGCCTCATTTACCTCTGTGTTTCCTACTGTGAGAAAACTCCACAGTGGAGTGTAAAGACGAGAGCTTGAGTCAAAAGTACAGTATGAATCCCAGGTCAGCCATTTCTAGCTGTGTGATCTGAGGCACATTGCTTAACCTCTCTGAATGTCGGTTCCCTCATCTACAAAGTGGTTTATTAGCACTTGCCCCATGAGCTAGCACGTGGGCACATGGCGTGTTTGACATAGTGCTTGACACCTTCCTTTCCTCTTTCTCATTCCTCTCTTTCCCATAGCACGTTGATCCCTGAGTGCATGGGAAGTGGAGTATGGGAAGTGGGATTCAGAGGCTCCGGGAAACCCTTGTTCCCTCAGTATCCACCCAGCCACCAGTGTGGGGGTGAGATCTATTAGCATTTAGTCCCTTTAGCCAAGGAATCAAAACTTCTGTCTTGGAAATCATAAGCATGTGGTCAGTGTGGTCACAGAAGATCAAGCTGGGAGGGAAAGTGAGGCCAAGAGAAAGACAGCATCTTCCCCCATGGCCCCAGCAGCAGGATGAGAGGCCCATGTTCTGACTCAGCTTCAGTCCTCTTCCCGCCTTCCCAGGCAGCTGCCTTGGATGCAAGGATATCTCACTGTAAGCCACTATCAACAAGTTTCCCTTTCAAAGGAAAGAAGATTCTGGAAACAATCTGAGGAGTGTGTGTGGCTGTGGGTGTGAGAGATAGAGATGCACACAGGTGAGAGGGAGGTGGTTGGTAAACACAGTCGGGGAGCCGGGCTCCTAAGGAGGTGAAGAGGAGGGAAAAGCAATCGGTACCTCCTCCACCTCCTGGTTTGCAGGGTGCTCCCACTTGTGCAGAAGAGAGGGTCTCCTTGGCCTCCTTGGGGTGTGAAAGGGAGACTGAAGCCCTAGTTCTCACCTCCTCTGACCCTGGTACTGCCTGAGAGACTGGGAGTCCTCTGTGGTTGGGGACTATGTAAGACTTTTGAATGTCCCTGCCAAGCCAATTCGGAGTCTAGTGTCTGATTGCTCCACCACTCACCACCTGTGTAAACTTGGCCTCTCGGATCCTCCAGTTGCTCATGGTGCAAGAAGGGAGAGGCAGTGCCTGCTCTGCCAATCTCACCAGGTTACCATGGGTACCAGGGAGTAGACTTACAGAGCCAGAAGGTCAGAATGGAATGGGTTGTAGAAACATCTACTCCAATGTGACTGACTGGCTTTATCTGACATATTCATTTCAGCCAATTGATGGTGGCTGCCAGGGGCAGTGTTCCAAAGCCTCAACTGGGCACAGCACGAAGAGTGTGTCATCAATTAGTAACGGCTGCCATGGCACGACTGTGGGAAGCTGGGGCCTGTATGCTGTCTGATTTTCTCTTCTGAGTTTATCTCACTGCTTCATTTTGCATGGAAGGACACTGAAGCTCAAGGAAAACAAGTGATTTAGTCAAAGTCACCCAGTTATTGAGTGACAGAAAGGATCTCAGTCCCAGATTTTCTGATGCTAAATTCAGTGAACTTTCCATTAAGAAGGCTGTCAATTATGAAGCACTTCACAAATGGAATAATGTCTTACTGTCTTTCTCTGTTGGCTTGTGTTGGCTTAGAAGTTGGTCACCTACAGTCCTCCTGATTGGCTCCATGAACCAGAGACACACATTTGTGAAATCTTCAGAATTCCTGGCACCAAGATATGTCGAGTTTAATGTTCTTATTTCGACACTGACAAATGATAATGATGATGATGGTGATATATATTACATATAATATTGGATATTACATAAATATGTCATACATACTTATTATTACATATATATGTAATATATATTTTATATATACTATGCATATGTATTACTTATGTTATATAATATAACAATAACATAATTTAGTGTCTATGATTAAGTACAGTGGCAGGACTAGCCTGCCTCCTGCTCAATTCCACTCAGTGCATATTTAAGTTACTTCCCCTCTCTGGGCTTCAGTTTTCTCATCTGAATATGGAAAGTACGAGAACATATGCTTCCTCTCTCTGCTGACATTTTCCTCTCTGTGCTTCACACTGTTAGCACTTACTCTGTGCCCAGAAATGGGGAAATGTCACAGGACAGATAGAAAAACGTGAATACCCAGCTCTTCCCCACTAAGGCACTCAACCAGACAATGCAACCCAAATGCACCCTGGAAACAACACTGCAGTGTAGAGAGATGGGCCAGAAGGGACATGGGGAGACAGTGAGGCGTGGAAGGGGGCCAGGGGAAACGAGGTGGAGAGCAGGGGTTTGTCCAGGCTTGAAGCCTCCCTCTGGCACTACCTAGCTGTACAATCTCGGCCAGTAGTCACTGGCCCCTCTCTGGGCCTTACCTTCTTCCCTGTAAAACCGAGCTCTTAGCACAGATGTTGCAGGGCACCTGGAGGGTGGAGAGGCACAGTCTCAGTGAGCATGCAGTAACTGGCACCCCAGGCCCAGGTGTGGCAATAAGGGAGGTGGAAAGGCCGATATTTGGGAGGGCAGGGGAGGAGGGGAGATTTGGAGTTGAGAAGTCTTCCTGTATGAGGTGGCTTAAGGTCAACTTCAAGGAATACATTAGTTTGGGTTGGGAGACATGAAATGACGTGAGTCATTTTTTACCCAAAATTGTTCCCTCCTCTTTGGCCCCATCCATGCCTCTTTGGAAAGAAACATGAATATTAAGCACATTTTTCATAACTTTAAAGAAAACCAGACAGTGCTGGCAGTGCCCTGGTGAATCTCTTACATATTTAAAGAGCATCCTGTTGATTTGAGGGAGTGGTAGCTGTGCCTTGGGTCTCCTCTCTCAGTAGTGCCCAGTACAAGCTGACACGAGCACTTTATCCTAACCCCAAATGATATCCGAGGAGATGCCCCACATCCTGCACAAAATGCTGTGCAGCCTAAAAGGCGTCAGGAAAGCCACTGAGTCCTGCTCTGGGATGAAGAACAGACTGAACCAGCTCTCTTCTCTCCCTGGAGCATCCTCCCTCCCCATTCATCCTTCCATTTGGTCGTTCATTCCTTAGTATTTGAGCATTGTCTGTGTACCAGGCACTATACTCCTTCAGGAAGCTACTCAGATATTGCCTCCCCCTGGCAGCCTTCCCTGATGTCTACCCCCACTAATGCTGGGCTCAAAGTTTCCAAAGCTCCGAATGTTTATTACATATCTAGCCCTGTTCTATTTCTGTGCCTGCTTCCTCATTTGACTGTGGGCGCTTGATCTCTTTCTCTAATAAAAAACAGTAGACACTCAGGAGGTGTTTGGGAGGCCCAGAGAATTGGACTCTGTGTCCTGAGTTGGCTTCTCCCTGGCTGACTGAGTCCTTCCCAGATGTGGAGGTTGGGAGGCTGACGTGGGCAGAGGCTTTGCTCTGAGGTTCCATAATGCCTCCTTGCATGAAGGGACAGCAGGAGGCTACCAGTTCCCTTTGTCTGAGGTTTTTCCTCCCTCCCGAATACATCCCTAGCTATCCAACAAGACCAAGAGGGTGGGCTTTTTGAAATTCCACCCTATCTGATCAGTCATCACCTGAGCAGGCAATTATGCAAACTACCCGGTGACCCTCTCAGAACAACAAACCTACTCCAGAGGAGAAATGCAAAGAGTAAACACCCACTTGACTGCCTTTGTGAGGAAGAGGAGGATGCATGCGCTTTATTTGCGAAGCACCCATTACTATGCAGCTCAGCTTCAACCAGGTGGTGTCAGAGGGCGGAATTTCCCATCATGCTCTCCCTGTTCCTGGGGGCACAAGCTGGGATGTTCTCTCTGCTCTGTCCTGCTCACTGCTGCCGACTGATTGCTGCTTCCACCCACTAGGGGAACTGCCCTCTGCCCTGCCATCTCTGCTGGGTCCTGCAAAATGCTGGGCTTTGTCCACCTCTCCACATAGCAGCATAACAGTGTCCCCTCTCAGCAATGACCTCACCCTGTGCCAAGGGCTGCCTGTTCTCCTAGCCCACATGATTCATGGGCTGGGTGTCTTTGTAAAGGTTCTTTTACCAGCAGTTGTCAAAGCCTATCGGATTCTTCTGGCCGCCCATCCCCACTTCCTCATGGTCCTACCTGTGCCTCCTGTCCCCTGTGCTTTCCTCTTCCTGGGGCCATGACGTTGGCCTGGGGTTTGCTCACTTCACACCTAAGCAGTGACCCAGCCCTAGTTTTGAGATCCTCTCCTTCCAGCTGTTGTGCTGTCTGCACTGTCTGCCTCATGCAGGCATCAGCATGTACACATACTGGGCATCCACTCCAGACCTGGCGGGAGAGTGACGGTGGAGCAGCGTGGATCTGACTCTCGGAGCTTTCGTGCCAGGGTGGGGCAGGCTTTGAATACGTGATTTCACGTGTGCTGAGATCAGAAAAGTGGACTGCTGTGGGAGCCCCAACAGCAGGGAGCCAGCATCCTCTGGGGCCAAGGAATGGCTCCCTGAAGGTGTGCATTTCAGCTGATGAGGAGGAAGTAGGCAGGTGAGGCATATTCCAGGAACAAGGCAACATGAATAGAAGTCTAAGGCAGGAGAAAATGACATATTCCAGAAACCTAAAATGCAGTGTGACCAGAATACAGAGATTAGGAGGGAAAGTGGTATGTGAGGGGGACAGAGGTGAGAAGGGTCTGAACACTGAAGGCTCTGAAACTACAATTAAGGACTTGGAGTTTTATGCTGAGAACAAGAAGAAGCTTTTGAAGGGCTTTGGCAAAGGTACTGTGCCTCCATGGGGCTAAAGATCTTCCAACATTGCCAGCCTACTCTAGCACCCCCTATGGGCAGAACCTCACCGGGACCAGCTGGCAAAAGCAGGAAGAGGATTTGCAGCCTCAGCCAGACAAGGTGGCACAGAGAAGGGCGAGTTTGAGAATAAGAGACAATAACTTAATAACTGGTGCGTGTGGGGACCATGACTCTGCACAGGGCCTAGAACAGAGCTGGCTAGACAGTGGTATTGGGAGGACACTGGATTTGCAGTCAATTGGATCCAGACTTACTACTTAATTTCAGTGTGACTTATTGGTCAAGTCACCAATTTCACTGTGCCTCCATTTCCTCATCTATAAAATGGGTAAATAACCCCTGGCCTCCCTATTGTGATGGGAGGAAGAAAATCAGTGTAATAAAGTGTGTGGAAGGACTTTGCATCTGGAACTGACTTTCAAATATAAGGATAGTGAGGTAGTGCTCAATAAATACTTGCCCGCAGAAGAAAGTTTCAGTCTATTTAGGGCTTTGAACATCTTCCTAAAGCTCATATCCTCTTGGAGCCTTCAGGGTTCTTCTCATAAGCAAGACAGGCACAAACTAGGCTTCATGTCAGGGAAACTTGCCTGACAATGAGACCATTGTACAAAAGAAAGCAAACCGGTTTTTCTCAGAGATAAGGTTCTGTTGCATAAGCCATCTCCAATAGATTCAAAGCATTCCCCGCTTCACGGCAGGCAGAGCTGGGGGTGGGAAGTCGGAGGGAATCAGGCTGCCCTTGTCCTTGGGGATGAGCAGCCAGAGCTGGTGAAGCTCTTCCCCACATCTAATTTGGAGGCACATTTTACAGTTCCACTGGCACTGTGTGGGCGTTAGAGATGTTGCCTTCTTCTCATCTTAATGATGTTTTGCTTTAACAGAGACGTTTCTGCTCCTTGGAGCTCTGCTCACTGCTTCGAGGTAAGCCTCCTGGGAGGCCTCTGGGTGAGACTGAGAGCCTGCTCCCAGCTTTAGGCATAGAGGCTGCCATTCAGCAGTGGGCAAAAACGGGGAGGCCCCAAATGTGCAGCTTGACTGGCCCTGCACATGCTGGGTGCCAGACTGGGGCAGAGTCCCACGTGCCTGTAGAGGTGAGGCATGGCACTGCGGGCAGAAGCCTTCTCTCCTTCCCCAGCTCAGGGCTGGGGGACAGTCCTGTACCACCTTTCATGGACCACTGCTGCATCCCACCTCCACCGGCTCATGGTGGGTGGCCAATGGGGACAGATGGACTGGGGTTCAAACCTGACCTAGCTCTTTCCTGGTCATGTGACTTGGGGCAATTCATTTAAACCTCTGTATATCAGTTTCCCCAAAAGAGGTAATGTATGTAGACAGGCTTAGCTTAGTGCCTTTCAGTGTTGTCCTCCTGCCTATTGCGCTCCCTTCTAATTCGCCCTCATGATCCTGCCTAAATACTTGCAAAGCACTCTACTCCAAAACCCATTCCCACTCCATGTAAGCTAAAGAATGTTCCATGGTCCCCCATTGCCCAACAAACAAAATGTAAATGCCCCAGCTTGGCATTTGGGGCTCACCAGAATCTAGGCTTTCCAATTTTGCTCCTTCTTCCTGACCTACTTGTTTACCTCAGTCAACTTGGGCTACGTTGCCATCCCCAGGAAAGGGTCACACATTCCCTCACCTGGGCCACCATCCAGTGTTTCTTCTGCCCAGAAGGCTGGTCCCTCTCCCTTCTGCATTGCCACTCGAAGGCTCAGCACATCACCACCTCCTTTTTGAATTTGCCTGGGTCTCACCAGCCTGATTCTATTTCTTCCTTCTCGGAGTTCCTTGGGATTTTAAATTTTTTAACAGGGTTTAACGTATTGCAGAATTTATAATTCTTTTATTACAGAGGGAGGAGGGTATAAACAGCCAGAAGAGTGATTTGAGTCCTGAGCCTGCCACCAGCAAACTGTGGCTTTGAACAACTTCGATTATACTCTTTTAGTACTTTATGTATTTAGTACTGTTGAAAGGGTTCCAGATATGGAGTTATAATCATGGTCTGATAATGGTAGTCATAATTATTATTATTACACTGTATTAGGTACATATTCAGCACTCTGTAGACATTCCATCGGATTGATTGAAGTGAAGGACCAGACATAGGGTCTGAAGGTAATGACACTGGAACTGAAAGGTATAAATTGGTATTTTTAAGAACTGGATTTATTGTTTTAGTTATAAAGCAACATGTGTTCATTATAGAACATGTGCAACATATGTGTATATATGTGGGTATGAAAAGGTAGAAGAAGGTCACCCATAATGTCACAACTCAGTGTTATTAATGACCCTTAACATATTGTATTTCCTTCTAATTTTGGATGCATTTTATATACATGATCTCATACAAATATAGAGGTCTATTCTTAATATGTGTATATGTCAGATAGTTTAGAAACCTACTGTTTGCATTATGATTATATAAATAATACATAATAGTCATTTTAAATACAGACAATATTAAAGCATTTAATTAAATGCCTAAGCCTTTTTGATTATTTCAGATGTCAATGTTAG
The DNA here is from genome assembly GCF_030020395.1 of Manis pentadactyla. Lineage (NCBI taxonomy): Eukaryota > Metazoa > Chordata > Mammalia > Pholidota > Manidae > Manis > Manis pentadactyla. The sequence continues at coordinate 149,136,746 of NC_080022.1, forward strand.
GTTAAAAGCATATTCCTGTGTCATGAAAGTTTTCTGATATCAATTTTTTTGTGTGTGTGTGTGAGGGCATCTCTCATATTTATTGATCAAATGGTTGTTAACAACAATAAAATTCTGTATAGGGGAGTCAATGCTCAATGCACAATCATTAATCCACCCCAAGCCTAATTTTCGTCAGTCTCCAGTCTTCTGAGGCATAACAAACAAGTTCTTACATGGAGAACAAATTCTTACATAGTGAATAAGTTACATGGTGAGCAGTACAAGGGCAGTCATCACAGAAACTTTTGGTTTTGTTCATGCATTATGAACTATAAACAGTCAGTTCAGATATGAATACTCATTTGATTTTTATACTTGATTTATATGTGGATACCAAATTTCTCTCTTTATTATTATTATTTTTAATAAAATGCTGAAGTGGTAGGTAGATACAAGATAAAGGTAGAAAACATAGTTTAGTGTTGTAAGAGAGCAAATGTAGATGATCAGGTGTGTGCCTGTAGACTATGTGTTAATCCAAGCTAGACAAGGGCAATAAAACATCCACGGATGCAGAAGATTTCTCTCAGAACAGGGGGGGTGAGGTTCTAAGCCTCACCTCTGTTGATCCCCAATTTCTCACCTGATGGCCCCCCTGCGACTGTGCCTGTCTTAGGTTGTTCCTCCCTTGAGGAATCTTACCCGTCTCTGGCTAACCAGTCATCTTCCGGAGCCATACAGGGAAATGTAAAGTTGGTAAGTGAGAGAGAAGCCTTATTGTTTGAAAAGGTTAGCTTTTTACTTTGCATATTTATGCCCTGTGGCTTCTATGCTCAGCATTTGTCTTGAGGTGTCTTTACCACTTAGAAGAATTATGATACTTGGCAAATTTGATATGAGGCACGAATTCTATTTAAGGGTTGTAATTAGGAAGGAAGAAGAAAAGCTATAGAAGTAGCAGGCAGAAGAAAACATGGGAAGATTGATTATTTCTTTGACATATCTTCTTGTAGAGTAACTTCAGCATGTATAGGTTTTAAACTACTAATTAAATTGCGCACACACATTAACATAATAGGAGTATAGTTACATAACCAAAGCATACCTGTAATTACCAGCCATCTCCAGTGAAACCAAGAAAACCAGTCAGGCACCTTAGGCATTTGTGAAAACTTATCTATTTCAGGTGGATATTGTCCAACTGAACTTGAACAGTCTGAGAGAAATCAGACAAATGAAAACAACCCATTCCTGGGGACTGTTCACACCCCATATGTTCTTTTAACAGTAAATAGTCTGTAGTTGTAAGATTTTGGAGCACTACAATTTGCACTTCTCCTAATTCTTGTTTGAGTTCCAACAGTATAGATCCAGTCAATTTTGTTGTTTTACTGTATGCACAGGCCAGCTTAGATATCTCCTTCTTCATTCCCATGGCAAGTCCAGGAACTGGTGGGATGAGTGCATCTACACCTGTAGCAGTGCGTGGATCTTTGTTGGGGTTTTTTGATGATCATCTTCTGGCATGAGTCTTCCAGAGAGTGCTGATGTTGGAAGTTCTTTTTCATATCGTATCTTAGTTCATTTTCAAGGTAGCCAAATTAGGCTTTGATCCTCTGTATAAACACAAACAGTCCTTTGCCTACACTTTTATATGCCCTTTATACCCTGTGTAGAACTCATTGGAGGTTACCACAGAGGAACTGCCTTTTTTTTTTCTTGGTATCATTAATCTACACTTACATGACGAATATTATGTTTACTAGGCTCTCCCCTATACCAGGTCCCCCCTATAAACCCCTTTACAGTCACTGTCCATCAGCATAGCAAAATGTTGTAGAATCACTACTTGCCTTTTCTGTATTGTACAGCCCTCCCCTTTCTCCCACCCGCCCCGTGCATGCTAATCTTAATATCCCCCTTCTTCTTCGCCCCCCACTTATCCTTCCCTACCCACCCATCCTCCCCAGTCCCTTTCCCTTTGGTACCTGTTTGTCCATTCTTGAGTTCTGTGATTCTGCTGCTGTTTTATTCTGTCAGTTTTTCCTTTGTTCTTATATTCCACAGATGAGTGACATCATTTGGTATTTCTCTTTCTCCGCTTGGCTTGTTTCACTGAGCATAATACTCTCCAGCTCCATCCATGTTGCTGCAAATGGTAGGATTTGCCCTTTTCTTATGGCTGAGTAGTATTCCATTGTGTATATGTACCACATCTTCTTTATCCATTCATCTATCAATGGACATTTAGGTTGCTTCCAATTCTTGGCTATTGTAAATAGTGCTGCGATAAACATAGGGGTGCATTGGTCTTTCTCAAACTTGATTGCTGCATTCTTAGGGTAAATTCCTAGGAGTGCAATTCCTGGGTCAAATGGTAAGTCTGTTTTGAGCATTTTGATGTACCTCCATACTGCTTTCCACAATGGTTGAACTAATTTACATTCCCACCAGCAGTGTAGGAGGGTTCCCCTTTCTCCACAGCCTCGCCAACATTTGTTGTTGTTTGTCTTTTGGATGGCAGCCATCCTTACTGGTGTGAGGTGATACCTCATTGTAGTTTTAATTTGCATTTCTCTGATAATTAGCGATGTGGAGCATCTTTTCATGTGTCTGTTGGCCATCTGTATTTCTTTTTTGGAGAACTGTCTGTTCAGTTCCTCTGCCCATTTTTTAATTGGGTTATTTGTTTTTTGTTTGTTGAGGCGTGTGAGCTCTTTATATATTCTGGACGTCAAGCCTTTATCGGATGTGTCATTTTCAGATATATTCTCCCATACTGTAGGGTTCCTTTTTGTTCTATTGATGGTGTCTTTTGCTGTACAGAAGCTTTTCAGCTTAATATAGTCCCACTTGTTCATTTTTGCTGTTGTTTTCCTTGCCCGGGGAGATATGTTCAAGAAGAGGTCACTCATGTTTATGTCTAAGAGGTTTTTGCCTATGTTTTCTTGCAAGAGTTTAATGGTTTCATGACTTACATTCAGGTCTTTGATCCATTTTGAGTTTACTTTTGTATATGGGGTTAGACAATGGTCCAGTTTCATTCTCCTACATGTAGCTGTCCAGTTTTGCCAGCACCATCTGTTGAAGAGACTGTCATTTCGCCATTGTATGTCCATGGCTCCTTTATCAAATATTAATTGACCATATATGTCTGGGTTAATGTCTGGATTCTCTAGTCTGTTCCATTGGTCTGTGGCTCTGTTCTTGTGCCAGTACCAAATTGTGTTGATTACTATGGCTTTATAGTAGAGCTTGAAGTTGGGGAGTGAGATCCCCCCTACTTTATTCTTCTTTCTCAGGATTGCTTTGGCTATTCGGGGTCTTTGGAGTTTCCATATGAATTTTTTAATTATTTGTTCCAGTTCATTGAAGAATGTTGTTGGTAGTTTCATAGGGATTGCATCAAATCTGTATATTGGTTTGGGCAGTATGGCCATTTTGACGATATTGATTCTTCCTAGCCACGAGCATGGGATGAGTTTCCATCTGTTAGTGTCCCCTTTAATTTCTCTTAAGAGTGACTTGTAGTTTTCAGAGTATAAGTCTTTCACTTCTTTGGTTAGGTTTATTCCTAGGTATTTTATTTTTTTTGATGCAATTGTGAATGGAGTTGTTTTCCTGATTTCTCTTTCTGTTGGTTCATTGTTAGTGTATAGGAAAGCCACAGATTTCTGTGTGTTGATTTTGTATCCTGCAACTTTGCTATATTCCGATATCAGTTCTAGTAGTTTTGGGGTGGAGTCTTTAGGGTTTTTTATGTACAGTATCATGTCATCTGCAAATAGTGACAGTTTAACTTCTTCTTTACCAATCTGGATTCCTTGTATTTCTTTGTTTTGTCTGATTGCCGTGGCTAGCACCTCCAGTACTATGTTAAATAACAGTGGGGAGAGTGGGCATCCCTGTCTAGTTCCCAGTCTCAGAGGAAATGCTATCAGCTTCTCGCTGTTCAATATAATGTTGGCTGTGGGTTTATCATAGATGGCCTTTATTATGTTGAGGTATTTGCCCTCTATTCCCATTTTGCTGAGAGTTTTTATCATGAATGGATGTTGAACTTTATCAAATGCTTTTTCAGCATCTATGGAGATGATCATGTGGTTTTTGTCTTTCTTTTTGTTGATGTGGTGGATGATGTTGATGGACTTTCGAATGTTGTACCATCCTTGCATCCCTGGGATGAATCCCACTTGGTCATGGTGTATGATCCTTTTGATGTTTTTTTGAATTCGGTTTGCTAATATTTTGTTGAGTATTTTTGCATCTACGTTCATCAGGGATATTGGTCTGTAGTTTTCTTTTTTGGTGGGGTCTTTGCCTGGTTTTGGTATTAGGGTGATGTTAGCTTCATAGAATGAGTTTGGGAGTATCCCCTCCTCCTCTATTTTTTGGAAAACTTTAAGGAGAATGGGTATTATGTCTTCCCTGTGTGTCTGATAAAATTCCGAGGTAAATCCATCTGGCCTGGGGGTTTTGTTCTTGGGTAGTTTTTTGATTACCACTTCAATTTCGTTGCTGGTAATTGGTCTGTTTAGATTTTCTGTTTCTTTCTGGGTCAGTCTTGGAAGGTTGTATTTTTCTAGGAAATTGTCCATTTCTCCTAGGTTTCCCAGCTTGTTAGCATATAGGTTTTCATAGTATTCTCTAATAATTCTTTGTATTTCTGTGGGGTCCATCATGATTTTTCCTTTCTCGTTTCTGATACTGTTGATTTGTGTTGACTCTCTTTTCTTCTTAATAAGTCTGGGTAGAGGCTTATCTATTTTGTTTATTTTCTCGAAGAACCAGCTCTTGGTTTCATTGATTTTTGCTATTGTTTTATTCTTCTCAATTTTATTTATTTCTTCTCTGATCTTTATTATGTCCCTCCTTCTGCTGACCTTAGGCCTCATTTGTTCTTCTTTTTCCAATTTTGATAATTGTGACATCAGACCATTCATTTGGGGTTGTTCTTCCTTTTTTAAATATGCTTGGATTGCTATATACTTTCCTCTTAAGACTGCTTTTGCTGTGTCCCACAGAAGTTGGGGCTTAGTGTTGTTGTTGTCATTTGTTTCCATATACTGCTGGATCTCCATTTTGATTTGGTCATTGATCCATTGATTATTTAGGAGCATGTTGTTAAGCCTCCATGTGTTTGTGAGCCTTTTTGCTTTCTTTGTACAGTTTATTTCTAGTTTTATGCCTTTGTGGTTTGAAAAGTTGGTTGGTAGGATTTCAATGTTTTGGAATTTACTGAGGCTCTTTTTGTGGCCTAGTATGTGGTCTATTCTGGAGAATGTTCCATGTGCACTTGAGAAGAATGTGTATCCTGTTGCTTTTGGATATAGAGTTCTGTAGATGTCTAGTAGGTACATCTGCTCTACTGTGTTGTTCAGTGCTTCCATGTCCTTACTTATTTTCTGCCTGGTGGATCTATCCTTTGGTGTGAGTGGTGTGTTGAAGTCTCCTAGAATGAATGCATTGCAGTCTATTTCCCCCTTTAGTTCTGTTAGTATTTGTTTCACATATGCTGGTGCTCCTGTGTTGGGTGCATATATATTTAGAATTTAGAATGGTTATATCCTCTTGTTGGACTGAGCCCTTTATCATTATGTAGTGTCCTTCTTTATCTCTTGTTACTTTCTTTGTTTTGAAGTCTATTTTGTCTGATATTAGTACTGCAACCCCTGCTTTCTTCTCGCTGTTGTTTGCCTGAAATATGTTTTTCCATCCCTTGACTTTTAGTCTGTACATGTCTTTGGGTTTGAGGTGAGTTTCTTGTAAGCAGCATATAGATGGGTCTTGCTTTTTTATCCATTCTGTTACCCTGTGTCTTTTGATTGGTGCATTCAGTCCATTAACATTTAGGGTGACTATTGAAAGATATGTACTTATTGCCATTGCAGGCTTTAAATTCGTGGTTACCAAAGGTTCAAGTTTAGCATCTTTAGTATCTTACTGCCTAACTTAGCTCGCTTATTGAGCTGTTATATACACTGTCTGGAGATTCTTTTTTTCTCTCCCTTCTTTATCCTCCTCCTCCATTCTTCCTATGTTGGGTGTTTTGTTCTGTGCTCTTTCTAGGAGTACTCTCATCTAGAGCAGTCCCTGTAAGATGCACTGTAGATGTGGTTTGTGGGAAGCAAATTCCCTCAGCTTTTGTCTGTCTGGGAATTGTTTAATCCCACCATCATATTTAAATGATAGTCGTGCTGGATACAGTATCCTTGGTTCAAGGCCCTTCTGTTTCATTGCATTAAATATATCATGCCATTCTCTTCTGGCCTGTAGGGTTTCTGTTGAGAAGTCTGACGTTAGCCTGATGGGATTTCCTTTATAGGTGACCTTTTTCTCTCTAGCTGCCTTTAAAACCCTTTCCTTGTCCCTGATCTTTGCCATTTTAATTATTATGTGTCTTGGTGTTGTCCTCCTTGGATCCTTTCTTTTGGGGGTTCTGTGTATTTCCGTGGTCTGTTTGATTATTTCCTCCCCCAGTTTGGGGAAGTTTTCAGCAATTATTTCTTCTAAGATACTTTCCATCTCTTTTCCTCTCTCTTCTTCTTCTGGGACCCCTATAATACGGATATTGTTCCTTTTAGATTGGTCACACAGTTCTCTTAATATTGTTTCATTCCTGGAGATCCTTTTATCTCTATGTCAGCTTCTATGCGTTCCTGTTCTCTGGTTTCAATTCCATCAATGGCCTCTTGCATCCTATCCATTCTTCTTATAAACCCTTCCAGAGTTTGTTTCATTTCTGTAATCTCCTTTCTGGCATCTGTGATCTCCCTCTGGACTTCATCCCATATCTCTTGCATATTTCTCTGCATCTCTTGTCAGCATGTTTATGATTCTTATTTTGAATTCTTTGTCAGGAAGACTGGTTAGGTCTGTCTCCTTCTCTGGCGTTGTCTCTGTGATCTTTGTCTGCCTGTAGCTTTGCCTTTTCATGGTGATAGGAATAGTTTGCAGAGCTGGAATGAGTGACGGCTGGAAGAACTTCCCTTCTTGTTGGTTTGTGGCCCTCGTCTCCTGGGAGAACAGCGGCCTCTAGTGGCTTGTGCTGGGCAGCTGCGCGCAGACAGGGCTTCTGCTTCCTGCCCGGCTGCTATGGAGTTTATCTCCGCTGTTGCTGTGGGGGTGGCCTGGCTCGGCCAGCTGCTCCAAAGTCATGGAGTCACGTTGGAGGGGGAGCGGCCGGGAGGCTATTTATCTCCGTAAGGGGCCTCCATGCTCCCTGCAGCCCAGGGATTAGGGTGCCCAGAGATCCCTGGATTCCCTACCTCTGGATTAAGTGTCCCGCCCTGCCCCTTTAAGACTTCCAAGAAGCACCCGCCAAAACAAAATGACCACAAAAAAAAAAAAAAAAAATTTTTTTAAAGTAAAAAAATAAAAAATGGCCGCTCGTTTTTCTTTATTCTCCAGCACCAGCCTTAGGCATCTGCTCACCGGTCTTGCTGCCCTGTTTCCCTAGTATTGGGGTCCCTATCCCTTTAAGACTTCCAAAAAGCACTCGCCAAAACAAAACAGTAAAAAAAAAAAAAAAAAATTGGCCGCTCACTTTTCTTTTGTTCTCCAGCGCCAGCCTCCGATACCCGCTCGCCGGTCTTGCTGCCCTGTTTCCCTAGTATTGGGGTTCCTATCCCTTTAAGACTTCCAAAAAGTGCTCACCAAAACAAAACAGCAAAAAAAAAAAAAAATGGCCTTTCCCTTTTCTTATGTCCTCCGGCGCCAGGCCTCCGGTACCCTCTCACCATTCTTGCTGCCCTGTTTCCCTAGTATCCCGGGCCCCGCGCACGCACTGTGTCTGCAGTCTGGTCTGGATGGCGGGGGCTGGGTGTTAAGCAGTCCTGGGCTCCGTCTCCCTCCCGCTCTGCCTGCTCTCCTCCCGCCGGGAGCTGGGGGGAGGGGCGCTTGGGCCCTGCCGCACCGGGGCTTGTATCTTACCCCCTTCGCGAGGCGCTGGGTTCTCACAGGTGCAGATGTGGTCTGGATATTGTCCTGTGTCCTCTGGTCTTTATTCTAGGAAGGGTTGTCTTTGTTATATTTTCATAGATATATGTGGTTTTGGGAGGAGATTTCCGCTGCTCTACTCACGCCGCCATCTTGGCTCCACCTCTCCTGACATCATTTTTTAATAGCTACATAGTATGCTGTCCTACAGATATACCATAATTTGTTTAATCTTATCTTATTCCTATATAAGTTAGTGTTTTTACATTTTTTCCATTATGAATGCATTTTTGTCCGAATCTCAGATTATTTCCTTAGGAAAAGGATTCTAATTTTCTCAGTGATAACAGACCCAAATTATAATAGTTTATAAGGGAGTAAGGATATATTCTCATGTGGCCAAAAGTCTGCGTGTGTGGCTGTTTCTGGACATTTGAGTAATCATCTGCCTAATCCAGGACCTTCCATAATTTTGTGCCTCTCTTTTGAACAAGCACCATAATAAGTGGCTTATGTATATGATCTCCTTTCACATTTGCAGCAACCCTAGGAGGTGGATCCCATTATTATTTTCACTCTGAGGATTAGGAAACTGAGCCTTGGTGAGGTACTTCGCCTAAGATTGCATAGCATGTGAGAGGTGGAACTGCTGTGGTTCCGGCCATCACATCATCACACCATCACCCCGGCCAGGGAACACCATGGCTCTTCTTGTGTCTCTTCACCTTTTTGGCTGGGTGTATTTCAAGTCTACAGGAAACATGAAAGAACAGTGCAGTGAAGGTCTGCATTCCTTTCAGCTAAATTCATGAACTGTTAAACACTTGCCAGGTTTGTTTCCCTGCTCTCCCACTCTCTCTTCCATTTGAAAGCAATTTGGAGACATGATTGCTGCATCTCTCTTTTAAACATTTTGAACTGAAATATGAAACGTGAAAAATGTGCACTTGTGTGTGTGTGTTTGGTTTGATGAGATGCCACAGACAACACACCTGTGCAACCAGTGCCCCCTCCCGTGAAACACAGTGAGGGTGACAGTGAACAAAGTAAAAGTTTCTGGTGAGAAAGGTGGATGGGCACTCACATGATCTGCTGCAGCATTCTGTGGCCTTGCTTTCTCCCATAGGCTGCAGAAAGACACTTGCTTCTTCTGCAAAGTGCAAAGGAGCTAGGGCCATGGTGACACTCAGCACAGAAGGAATAGCTTCCAGTGCAGCACAGGCTCTGTGGGTTGGAATCTCAGCCCTGCCTCTAACTTGCTGCATGATCTTAAGTGAATTGCTTATCCTCACTGAAGCTATTTCCTCATCTGTACCATGGGAATAATAATAGAGCCCACCTCCTGGATTGGTGTGAAGATGAAAAATCATACATATATATATATATATATAAGTCACCTCTCATGGTGCCTAATTCATGGCATGCATACAAGAAACAGGACCCACCTCATTATTATTATTGTGCTAATAATGTTGCCTGATAGGTGTCATTGCTATTCCCATTTTACAGCTGAGAAAACAGACACCCTTTGGAGTAAAGGAACCTATGACATTTGGCTAATAAGAGACACCAGGACTCACAATCAGGTTTTCTGACTCTAATGCTGTTGCCTCCGAGTGAATCGATCAGGTCCGACAAATGAGAGACTAAATCATACCTCAGGAGATCAGTTTGTGAACTGACAGTTTTATAATGAGATGTAATTGCCAAGCAGCTGGCAAGATGGTGCCAGCAAGTCAGCACTTCTTCCCAACAGGAAAGCCCAACAGGCAGCAGGGCTGGTGCTGAAGACCGAGCTTCCTTTGGGGCCACCCTGTACCCCAGCCCTTGCAGACACCCCAGAAAGAACTGGCCCAGTGAAGAAGGAGCGGGACTCCTAACTATCATGTGACCATTGTCCATCCCATCCTCTCTCTGACCTTAAACCTCACAAGGGGAAAGCAGTGGGGATGGGACGTTATGGTCGAAGTGATGTCTGAGGATCCTGTGGGCCTTGGCTGGCTGGGGCTCCAGGTCCTTGTTCATCACTGCCCTGGCACCCCACCCCACCTTCCCTTCAGTTTTCAGGACGGGAATTTGCTGTTTGATCTTCTATAACTTACTTCACTATTATTTTATTACTTCTCAAGTGACAGACAACAGAATACACTTTGTCTCGATATTGGCAGGGAGAACGTGGTCTGCATTTATGATGGAGTCTGATTTCATTTGGGTTTCACTTCTTTCCGCAAATGGGGGAGGAGGGTTGGTCCCGCTGTAGGTCAGATTCAGCTGGAGGAAGGGGCTGAGTTTCCCAGCAGCTGCCTCCAGCTCAGCATTGGTGACGGTAATCAACTCCAGAGGTACTTGGAGAGAGAGGGGAATTGCAGTTCTCTGGTGGGCTCACAGCAAAGCCTTTAATTAGGGAGGGTGGTCCTGAGGGGCCTCCTAACATACTGTCTGGGTAGCTGCTTCTGACTGGGTTTCAGCCTCTTGTAGGCCTTGACCCTGGTGGCCTTGGGTCTGAGACTGCAGCTGGTTGCAGGAGGTAGAGTCAGACCTGGCTTAAGTCTTGATTTGAGCAGCAGGGCCTTTGCACTAGCTTCAGGGGATGGTGCAGAGCAAGTTGGTTTCTCATACAGCCATGGAAGCAAGTGAGATGGGTCTTCATTTTAAGTGAGTCAAAGGAGGCAGTGCAGGATGCCCCTTTCAAGTGTGTTTTTCTTCAGGGTTATGAAAGCTGCACTTCCAGTCTGCCTTACATGGCTGTCCTGTGTGCTCATGGGAGCTGACCACTCCAGCATGCCGGTGTTCCTTGATTCTGAGGCACTTTCATAGCCTTTCCAAGACTCCATTTCTCCGTGGGAAAGTGGCCAGTAATTTCCATCATGGAGGATGAGACAATAGTAACTAATTCTCACTGAGCCTTTACTATGTGCCAGGCACTATGCTAAGTTCTTCATGTGGGTATCTCTCCCAGCTCACACAATAACTAGATAGCGTTGGTACTACATACAACCCCTTTTATAGATGAGGAAGCTGAGGCCCCTTTCTGCTAGGGACTTTGCATGTCCAGTGAAGCCAGAGAGCAGACCTGAGGAGTCCAAAGGAAAAGATCATACATGTTTTATAATAACTGACCTAATATGTACTTTTAAATAACCTTATTGATCCTCTTGTTTCCTTGGAATAGGATAAGGCATAGGGATCTGAGGCAGTATAGGAAGGGTGCACGACATCTTTGGTATTTTTGAAAATGAAATTTAGGAATGTATGAAAGCACAGGCATTCATCACACAAGCATTGTCTTCTGCATCCAGCACGGTGCCAGGCTCTGCAGATATGGGATGGACGAGCCAGAGTCTGGCCCCGGACAAGCTCTGGGCATGCTGCATTGTGACATCTGTGCTGCCCGGGGTCTGCAGAGAAGTGACCAGCCTGTCCCGCCAAAGAGGGCAGCAGGGAAATTTTCGCCATGTGAATATTTGCATTCTACCAGCATGGCCACTCGGCCCCATGAGGGATTCCTATGATGCTGAAGAAAACTCACCCACCAGGCAGGGGTAATCAAACCATGGCTTGTGGGCCAAATTTGGCCCACTATCTGTTTTTGCACAGTCCACTAGCTAAGAATGGGTTTTACATTTCTAAACAGTTGAAAAAAAAAACAAACGAAGACTATTTTGTGGCACATGAAAATTATATGAAATTCAAATTTAAGTGTCCTTTAACAAAGACATATTGGCACATGGCTCATTTGTTTACTCAGTTGTTACATCTGTGGCTGCTTTCATGCTACAGTGGCAGAGTGAGTAATTATGGAAGAGATTGCTGGCCCACCAACCTTAAATATCTACTGTCAGGCCCTTTATAGAAGAATGCCGACCTCTGCTATAAGGCGTCGTCTTCATAATAATCCTTTACCTTAATGCATAAGGTATAAATATAAACAAAGATATTTGTTTATACAATTTACACTCTCTGTCCTTCCTTACTTTGTCTAATCCTCCCCATACTGTGTGACTCAGACATAATGATCTCTCTTTCCAGATGCCCAAACTGAGGATCTGGGAGGTAAGTCACTTGCCCTGCAAGTACACAGATAGGAAGCTGGACTCTTGGGGCAGGCCCTGGACTCTAGGTTTTCTAAAGGCAGGGCCCACCCCCACTGCCGTGTCTTTGCAGCACAGACTGTGTTTGAGGCCACAGCACCATGCTGTCAGAGGCCAGCTGGCATTTGAGGTGTGAGCCTGTGATCCTTGTAGGGGTGGGCCTCACAGGAAACCAGAGCCTTCCATCTGGAGGATTAGGTGACCTTTAAGGTCCCTTTCATCTCTCTGAGCCATGGCTTTGTGATTGCTGGCCAGTGCCATGGAGGGCTGGGCCACATGCCGTGTCCAAAGGCTTCAGCCACAGATGAGGCTCTGTGTGGGGCCTCACTCCCCGCCCTCCAGCCTGACTCTCTGGAGCTCTGTAGTTCTGAGCAGCGACTCTTGGAGTGTTGGATCTATTTCTCCAGATGGCTGGTCTTGGTAGACTGAAGTAAAATGACCTGGACACAGCAGAGGTCGAGATCAGCTTAAAGGTCATCAGCCACTTCTGTTCCTCTTCCCAGGGTCCCAGAGTCCAGACCTCAGTGCCCGCCCATCCCAGTGTGATGGAAAAGAATGGGTTTGGGAGTCAGATGGACTCAGATTCAAATCCTGATCTGGTTGCAGGCTGCAAAACCGGGACAAGGGACCTCAACTCTTTGAGCCAACATGTCCTGTTGTGCAAAATGGAAACTGTAACGGTACTTATCACTTAGGGTCAAGAGGGTGAAATTCAATACATCATCTAAAGTACCTAGCACATGGCAAGTTCAGGGAAATGTTAGTTAATTCATATTTAAAGCAATAGAAATCTGAAAATAGTTGAGTGGGAGAAAACACTTAGCATGTGACTTAAAACAACCCTATCCAAACAAAGAAAAATGTCAGCCCCTGGATGGTCCCTTTTGACTAGAAAATAAAGTCTTAACATGGCAGCTTACTTTTGTGTTTGAGGTGCCCCCAAATATTTTCAAAATTTGTCTTTTTGAAGGATCGGTGGAAAGCCCATCACTGTCCATCCTCAGTGGATCCTGAGCTATTAGATTACTAGTTACAGCCACTCCCCAGATCCAGCATCCACTTCATTCTGTGTGACTTGCACATGAATATCTCCCTGTGTCAGTTACCCTTCTGCCTCTCTGTGTCTTGGACTCCTGTTCATCCTTCAAGATTCAGCTCAATATAACCACTTCTCAGAAACCTTCCCTTACATCCTCATCAGTTCCTCTTCCCGGCCCCATGCAGCGCTTCGTATATAAGGTGTGTTAGAGCATGTAGTCCATTGTAGTTCAGGTCACTGTCGATGTTGAAACTTTTAAGGCCTAGCAGAGGGTCTCTCAGAGAGGGAATCAGAATACAAGACAAAGGGAACAGTGCCCTTTTCCTAGATAATCTGTGCCTTCACAGACAGGCAATGCTCTCACTCCAGAGTGGAGGGAGACACAGAGGCGAAGTGGCAATCTAGTTCTCCCCATGAGATGATGCTCATAGTTTCCATTTGATGATACTTTCCATCTTGATTAAAAACAAGTGGTATTACACTGCTAAAGGGCAGATAAAACTGTGAACTGCTTTGTAATCTACATATCCTATTTTGCATCCTCTCATATTTCATGTCCCATCAGATTTCTGGAACTTCTGGTTCTCCTCGTCCATTCAGTGGAAGTCAGAACTTCATACTGTAATCTCTGGGGAGCAGGTACAGGGGCAGGCAGGTCCCTGGGCATTTGCCCCATCTCCTCCCCTTCCCTCCAAACTGCTGCTTATGCCTTGCATCCTTCTGTGCTCTTTCCAAACTTAGTGCATGTGTTCATGTCTGGCTTCCTGGCTCTGACTCTGCTCACCTGTCCTGAGGAGGCCCATCTCTGCCAGTTGTTTCAGTGTGCCTGGCACAATGGGCTCATGGGGAAGTCCCAGTTGAGACCCCCTGGAAAAGAGAGCCTTCTCCATCTCTCCTCAGCTAGGTCTCCTCTGGGGCCGGGATGACCCTACTAGACTGTGAGTTTCTAGAGGGCAGTGCATGTGTATGTCTTGCTCATGTTTGCATGAACTCATAACACTGAGCACTGTTCCTGGCACATAGTCGGTGTTCACTGACTGTTGAATGAATGAATGGACAAATGAATATGCCTTAATGACCATGCTTATAATAAGACCATGTTTGTTCAGAAGAGGTCTGATGCAAGGTCAGGCTAATTAGTTTCCACTTCTTTTTGGCATTCAAAGAAATATTGGCACTTCTGCCATGGCAGGGAGTACCTTGAGCTTCTGACAGCCTGTGACTTTTCTCTAGCCTTGGGCTTCCCTGTCCTATCATCTCACACCCATGGTCAGGCGGTAAAAGGATTCTTGAAAGAAAGATGGATGATAGCATCACCAGCCCTCTGTCTACCTCTAAAAAAGAGATTCTATGTAAGCAGGTGTGTGTGCACAAGCTTGGGCTGGAGCAGCCACCCTGGCTGTGACATGCAGAGACCAAGGTGGGCCCCTTCCTCCCACTCACCACTTAAAAGGCGTGCAGCACCTTAATCACAGTTAATGATTCACATGCCAAGTGCCATGTCATATGCCAAAGTCTGATGATCTCTGGCTTTCATCTTCGCTGCTGAGGGATGCCTCCCAAGAACCGCAAGAGGGATTTCCCTGTCAGAATCTAATTACATATCTTTATGCTTCAATCTCATTGTCTTGTCCACTTTGAGACCTGCAGCGTGTGGGGTGTGAATTCTACCTCTCGGGCTTGCTGTAGTGTTCCCCTGCACTGCTCACTGCGCAGGCCAGAGGCTGCCTCTGAGAGCAAGCAGATCGCGGGAAGGCAGATTGATTAGTTTTTCACAGGGAGCTGAGTCAGATCAGGGAGCTTCTTGTTGCTAAACCTTTGGGGAGACAATCAGACCTGGAGAAACTTCATGGGATTCATTGAGGCTACTGTGGCTTCCCCTGCCACGCTGGCCATGTATGGCCTAATACGGAGGCTCAAGTCTGGGATAGCATTTGCTCTCTCCATTTCAAACTGCTCTCTTAGCATCTGTTTGCCACACTGGGCCCTGCTGGTTTGGGCCTTCTCGGTCGGCAACTTTGCTGTCCATTCTCTCATTTTCATTTTCTCTTGGCCTTTATGTTTCTTCTCTGACACCATTTTCCTGACTCTGAACTTGTCTTCTGCCAAAATAATTATGCCTCTATGGGTCCTCTGGCTGCACTGAGTCAGCAGCCATCCTGGTTGCCTACCCAGCCCTGCCTGGTGCCTGCAAGCCCACCAGTCTGGAGACCACGGAGAACAATGTAAACCTGTGCACCTGTGCTGAGCTTTGAGGATGTGAATATGTTTACAATTTCCAGTCATTCTGTGAAACAGACATCATGATGCTCCTTTCTCAGATGGGAAAACGGAGGCTCTGGGAGAGTAAGTGACTTGAAAGTAAGAGCTCACAGTGGGTAAGTGGCCTATGTGAGGTTCAAGCCAAGCTCCCACCACCAGAGGCTGGCTTCTGTCTTTCTTAGAGTTGCCCTGTCTCAGGCAGCTGTGACTGCCCACAACATGCCTCAAAGAGTAGGGATCTGCTTGGCCTGTTAGAGTTGGCACAGAGCTTCAAACGGGCCCTCAGCCACCCTTGCCAGTACAAAAGTCTTGTTCTGTTGGGACCAAATGTGAGCTTTAGGGGAGACTCAGGGAGGAGCAGGGGAAGCAGAAGGCACGGCTGCCCAGCCAGTCCATTTGATGGGTGGCAGAAATCATCACCTGATATATGCTGATCACTCTGCTCTGGAGGGCTGGATGATGGCTGAGAGAGACAAGGGTAACCATGACTGTAGCCTCGGGGCCACAGAGCACCTCCTAACATGCAAAGGATTTTCACCACTGCCTGTTCATCTCACCTATATGCCATCTCTCCCCAGGGCAATCCGGGGAAGCAGGCTGGGTGGAAATGTTCCCAAGTGGCACAAAGTAAGTACAGCTGAGAGGGGAGGGGGGGGCCTTGGTCAGCATCTGCTAGAATCTGTTCTCTTGGTGCCCCTTCCCTGCCCCTGTAAACCCTCCTCTCCTACCCAGCCCTACCCTCTGCCACCACCGTCCTCCTTTACCCACTTCTCCATACTCCCCTGCTTCTCTCTCTCTGAGCATCAGTGCCCCAGCTGCAAAATGGATACTTCAATGCATTTCTAATCATCAGGCTTCTCGAGTCTAATGAGCTGTGGATGTGAAAATTCTTGCTAAGCTGGTGTAATTATTGTCCTGCTCTGATGACTGCTGTCACTGGCACTGCGCTGAACTCAGGGCTGAGTAGTCTAATAGGCGTTCCTCTCCCCATAGAGCTCTGACTCCCAAGGCCACACCCCTGAGGGAAGGACAAACCAGATCTCGTCCCCATGGGCCATGTAAGGAGAACAAACTGAGTGGCAGGGATCGATAAACTGCCACTGAAAATTGAGAACCAGCAGCAGGTTCTTACCTAGGCTATCAGACTGAATCTATACCATGTGGGGGATCTACAAACCCCAAGACAAGAATTTCATTTAGAGTAACTCTGGACTGTCAGAAGCAAACACAGATCTTACTTAGAACCCACCTTCGTTCTAGGATGCATACAGTTCCCACAAGTAAGATTCTAAGAAAACAGGCATCTTATGGTTAAAATACTTAAATTACCAGGAAACAAGACACCCAGAGAGTGAACCAGAGGATACAACTGCCAGGACTTAACTTCCTGAACCTCAGTTTCCTTGCCAGTAAAATGGGGTCATGACACCCACCTCTCCAAGGCAGGCTGTGGACGGAGTGAGGAAGTATGTGCAGCATTTTCTAGCACAGGGCCTGGGGTGCACCATGGATGCTCAGGGAGAGGGGATGGCTGTGCTATTTCCTCCACATATTTTTCTAATATTGTCATTTGGTGAATGCTGGCTTTGCCCCCATACTTTCATTCACAAACAGACAAAAGAAAAGCAGAATAACTAGGAAGATCACAGGAACTAGCGACAGGGGGTTTAGAGTTGAATCCAAGTCCATTAACCCCTGGGGTCTGTAACCTTGTCTGTAAATCGGGGCAGTGGCATGTTCACCTCTTTTACTGTGTAAGGCTGTTTAAGGATGGAATGGCTTGAGGGCTCTGGAAACATTCTGCAAACTATAAATTGCTACACAAGCGTAGCCTGTGCATGGTCTCCATTAATGTCTTCCGCCTTCTCTCCCGTTGTGTTTCTGCCCTGAAATGTTGGGTGTGGAGTGTTCCAAGATGCAGTGGGGAAATGAGAGCAGGTATGGAGGTGGTGATTTCTGTCCTCATGCTGTGCTGTCTGCACTGCAGTGCCAGCCTTCCTCGCTGAGACATATTCCCCCCTTGTGACATGGTAGGAGCAAACCAACTACTTTTAATTTTACTACTTTGGGTGATAAAAGAGAAAAATAGGGGCCTGGAGTTCAGTGCTGGCTTTGGAACTCCCTTCTGTCATTTGCTCACATGTGACTTTATGCTGTCCCCAATCCTGAGCCTTAGTTTTCCCATGTGTAAAATGGGGGTGATAATACGTACCTCACAGTTGTGTGAGAATGAAATGGGATTTTGTTTGGAAGACAAAAACGTTGGAACCTATAGTCTCTAAACTCCCTTGCAAAGTTAACATGCAAAGACTTTGGGAGAGAAAAGTGCTTTGGGAATGGCTATGCCTGGGTCTGGAATGGGAGAGCCAGGGTCTGGCAGCCGCAGGAGTGGGGACCTCTGAGGTGCTTGGAGGTTGTCCCTGTGACAAGGGGCATGGTTTTTAAAACTAGGGTGGCAGCTGGCATCCATTGCTCTGCTAATGAAGCAAAGAATAGTCCCTGCCTCCAGAGCTGTCCAATTTGAATTACATCTTAGCAACACACACCATCTTCCCCTTGCAAAATGTGAAGTCTGGAATAAAAAAAGCTTGACCCCTGACTTCAGGGCCCCAGTCTGTCTCTGCTACTTGTTTCCATAGTGATTGTCACTGAGAGATGACCTGCCACTCATCATCTGTGACTTGTGTCCTCCATCCAATTCCTGCCTCCTGTACAGACTGTCATCACCCAATCAGGAGAAGGACAGGCCCTGTACCACAGGAAGGAGCTGGGAGGCAGAGGAGCTGGGTTCATGCCCTGGCTCTTCCACTGGATGCTGGGTGACCTTATATGAGACCCTGGACTTCTCTGAGCCTTAGCTTCCTCATCTGTGAAATGAACACACTGTACTTCAGTGGCTACCACAGGTTCTGAGACACTGTAGGATTGAAGGCAGGTTCCTGCTTGGGTGGGGACGAGCTGAGTCCCTCCTTCACAGTGACAGGGACATAGCAGCAATGCTGTTACAGGGGCAGGATGACACCTAGCAAGCCTGGCCTGCAGCCCTCGGTTCCTGACCCTCCCCTGGGGCCTCCCGGGGTGGCGCTCTCTCCATCCTCCATGCAGTTCCTTCCTTGCTCAGGCTGCTCCTCCCACCCTTGGTGCACCTCTGGCTTTCTCCCCACCCAGCTTTGAAAACTTGCTCCTGCTTCCTTCGTGCCTCCTTCTTCAACCCCTCTTCTCCTGCCTCCCCAGTCCAAGTGAGCCCCTCCTGTGTTTGTCCCTGAGCCCACGTACATGACAGCCCTGGCAGTGTTTCTGGGAATGTTGTGCCTATTTATTTCCCCAGCCCCCATCCCTGTTCCCAACCTGGCTTGCCCTGTGGTCATAGGGAGACAAAACAGCCTTTAGGTGGCTCGGGGTGGAACCTAAAGCAAGCCCTGTCTCGATGCAAAGCGCTTTCTATCTCCAGGAGGATGTCTAATGAGGCTGCAGCCTGAGTAGAACCTCTCTTCTGCCCCGGGCATAAGTGCAGAGGCTGCTCCCCTCCAGGGCTGCCTCCTGCCTCCCTTTCATTCCTTCCACTCCTCCTCCCCACTCTGAGCCAGCATGGCGCTGCCATGTGCATTGGCATCTCTATGGCCACAGCTGCAGCTCCAGTTTCTTGGCTCTCAGTGGAGAGCTTGTTGCGCCAGAGACCCCCAACTCCACCCCAGTCTGCCACCCTGGGTGTAGCCACATCTCTAAGTCCAGGGCTGAGAGCACAGGAGGTCTCCGCTGACCTTTCTCCTGTGGTCCCATTTGGGAAGAGCGGCCAGGCTCTGGGTGTTGCTGTGAATAGAGTGGATTCCCTTTAATGCCTGATGGTGAAGCCTCTCTTCAATGCCTGTCTCCTTTGTACCACTGCTCTGGGTTTTTCCCATGGTTTTTTCCCCAAGAAAGTTTTGCTGGGGAATGAGCAGAAGGCCCTTGTCTCAGCACTGGCCGCAGCTGGTCTTCCAGCTCAGCCCTGAGCCTCTCACTGGGGCTCCCTGCAGGGGCTGGGGCTCCTCTGGCCCACAGGTGGGGTGGGGGGATGGCCCACCACGGTGAGATCACCTGGATTCCTGCAGTGAGCCTCCTATAGGGGTTCTTCCCTCCCGCCCTTCTCTCTCCACACCTATACTCAGAGATATTTTCAGACTGTTCATCTGACACTGCCTCCCTGGCCGGAGAACTTCACTGGCTCTTCATTGCACTTAGAATGGAATCTGAATACCTCCAGCTGGCCCTCCATGCCCTGCCCTGTGACACCTTGCCCTCCCCCTTGTCTCTCCATCCTGGCTGCACGTGCTGCCCTCCTGCTTTCTCTGGACTCTAGCTGCACCACGTTCTTTCTGATTTTCTGGGTCCTCACACCTGCCCTGCTAGGCACTCCTGTCTGACCCCATCATCATTTAGATCTCAGGTCAAACACCAAGCTTTTCTTAACACCCCAGCCTCAATCAGGTCCCCAGCTGTGTTTCTTAAAATACTCTGGACCTTGACTCCCCGTCCTGGCCCAGTTTGCAGGGTTTGCTCTTTAGTGATGATTTGACAGATAACTGGATCTCCCACTAGACTCCAAGCTCTGTGAAGATAGGAACTGTGTACTGTCGACTATTTTATCCCCAGCACTGCGCTGATCACAGTGTGTCGTTGTGTTCAATTTAAAGTTCGTTGGCAGGAAGGAGGAGAGGGATGGAGGGGGCTGTGTATTGTTCATCTCTGCTCCTGGCATTGTGCTGCAAAAGGTGCATATAGGGAGGGGAGGGGCCGGCCACTGATTCAGGGAGATACTGGACACTGAACTTATCTCCATAAGGATATTGTGAGAGACCCAGCCCCAGTGGATCCACACTCGGCCTCTGGGCCTTGATGTGGGGTCTCTAGTCTTGGAACTTAGCCTGCTCAGTGACAAGGAACATTAGACAATAGAGATGCTTCAGGGTGGCTTCTTGGGAAACTGCTATTATAGCCACAGGATGGCCAACCAGTTTCAACAGGGAAGCTGGATGCCCACAGGGATCACAGAGCAAAGCAGCCTGGCTCCCTCACAGACACACTGGAGAGCCACTCCCTGAACAGGATGCCCTGGGGGCTGGGCTGGCGACCTCGGGGGCTTTGGAGTCCAGCCTGTTGTCCAGGTCATGTTATTTGCTGGATGCGTGACCTTGGACAAGCCAAGGATGGTGCCTGTGTCCCAGGTGAGGTGAAGCTGGATGCGTGAACTTGGACAAGCCAAGGATGGTGCCTGTGTCCCAGGTGAGGTGAGGAGTGCCATGAAAGCACACTGGTGCCAGGGGCACACTTTCCTCCCCCGTTTCACCCCTGACGTCACTTACGCCAAGGCGTCAGGATTCACCTTCACTATGTGATTGATACCTTGTCTTCTTTTGGACAGATGAGAACTCTGATCATCCCAGTAGTGACTGGCATGTCCAGCTGCTCCTAGATGCCCACATGCAGCCCATCTTGGGAGGGGCACAGCTGTGCAGAGAACAGAGCCTGTCTGTTTCCTAAGTCAGGGTCAGAGGCAGGCATGGCTGAGCATACCTGCCGCCCACTCACCATCCCTGTGGCCTTCCTCCCAGCCCTGGAGTTCCCGGCAGTCTCTTCAGCTCTGTGGAATTGACCCACCTGTGGGAATCTGGCAATCAGAGCCATTTCATCTCCAGGATCCAAAAGGATCCATATGCTGGCATGTGTGTTCTCTTGATTTACTCATGCTCTGCTTGCTTTTTATGAACAGGGGCCAGAGGATAGGAGGAGTCAGATCTGGGCCCATCCTTTCTCAGCGGATATGCTCTGTGACCTTAAATAGCCTCTTCATTGTCTCTGACTTCTGTTGACTTATCTAAGAAACAAGAGATTGAAAAAAGGCCAACTCCCTGGGCTGACAGCCGATATACACTGCTTCTAGTCCTGATTCAGCTACCAGCGCACTGTGTAGCCTTGGGAAGATAACTTGACCTCTCTGATTCCTTCTTTTACTGCACAGGACCCCTGGCAGGGTTAATGTGATAATCATGGTATGACCCTGTTAATTGTGAGGTATTCAGCAAAACAGGAGAGGGTGTGTCCTTGCAATGTTCAAGGAACCGTCTAGTGACAGTGGCTACAGAGAACAGCAAAAAACATATGTCGCATGCTGTCCTGAGACAGCGGGAAGGGCTGGCCCCAGGGAGCGCCCACAAAGGTCATGGTGAGTACAGCTCTGCTCTGGGTGGCCACTGACACCCACAGCAGTGGGGAGGGAGTATAGGTCACAGTCGGAGCATAGGAGTCAAAGCATCAGCATGTCTGGGTTCGAATCCTGCATCCACCTTTTGCTAACCTTGCGGCCATTGGCAAGGGACTCTGCACCTCTAAGTCTTCCATTTCTTCAGTGGCAAAGTAGGGTTAATCACGGAGAAGTGTGAGGATAGCCCGAGATGATGTGAGGGAAGTCCACTATCAAGGACATGAGAGTGCTCTGTAAATCTCAGTTGGTATTATTGGGAATATAGGGGGCAAGACACCCTTTCCAGAAGAGGGTGGTGGAAGGAGTTGGCAGGGTTCAGGGCCCTCACCAGCCAAGTGGACTGTGTCCAGGCTTCTGAAGGGGTGGCAGCAGCTGTGGGAGCACTGGGGAGGGGAGGGGGCTGAGCCAGAGGGCTGACAAGGGGCGGGATCCCAGCTGAAGGAGGTAGAGACTGTCCTGCCCGGCGAGGCCCCGTGTGTCTGGGTGTCAGCACCTGCTTCCTGGCCTCCAGCCTCAGCCGCACCGAGAAGGGCCTGTTTTCTCCCTTTTTAGGACAGCCTTCCAAACTCTGACACCTTGGCGGTTGCAGAAGAAGGAAAACATTTTTAGGATTCAGCGCAGGAAGCCCCATGCAGATATTTAAAGTTCAGGTAACTCAGGAGACCCATCTACCCTGGGGGCCTATTCAAAACTGGGCCAGAAAAGGAAAAAATAAAATGCGAAGGCTCTCCCTGATGCTTCCCCAGAGATGTGGGCCAAGCCTGGGGCCTGGTTCCCCAGGGAACTTTTTCCCTTGATCCTTGACTCTTAGATGCCCCAAATCACCAGTAAGGTGAGGGAGCCCCGAGAGGAATGGACTTGCCGGCCCTAAAAGTCAGCATCTGCTCCGTATCAGGAAGCCTGCTTCCAGTAACCTGTACAAGAATCCTAAAGGCAGTTAAAAAAAATAGCCCTTGATGAATTAACTATCCACTCGTTTGGAAGCATCCTGGACGTCTAGCTGTGGGGAAGGGGTTGGCTAGGCACATCACAGCATTACATTTAAAATGTTGTTTATGCCAAAATGGGAATTTGTGTTATAACAGCAAATAGATTAAAGCAGGAAACACTATTGTATTTAGAAGATAACCTCACCAACTTGAAAATACTCTGCATAGAAAGAGAGAGGCAAGGAGATGCTTGGAATGTGTTTGCACTAGGGAATCACAGGTGATTTATTTCCCTTCTTTTTTCCCACTTGCTCCAAATTCTCTGTAGCGAGTCCATGTTGCATTCTGCTTAAAACAAAACCAAAAGCAAAACAGGTTCTGGTGGAAAAAAGGTGGTTGCCAGCAGCAGAGCTGGACCAGGTGTCGGGTTGCTACCTGGTGAGGTGGGTCAAGAATCCAGCTGCCCGGAGTCACAGAGGCAGACAGGAGGCCTCTGGCTCTTCCCACTCAGGCCTGGTGGAGGGAGTGGGCTGGGAGTTAACTGAGCACCTATGGTGTGCCGGCTCTGAGGCTAGGCACTGCACATGCCCTGCACACAGTAACCTTAACAGGCAGCTCTTTTAAGCCCCACGTACAGATGAGGAAATGAAGCCTCAGAGGGTTGTGTTAGTGTTTGTCTCCTCACAGCTTTGTAGAATGATGGTGATCCATATAAAAACCATCTCAGAGTTCACTGCCTCCCTCCTACAGCAGAGTTTATTCGGGGGCGGTAGCCTTCTTTGTTTTTATTGAAGCCAGGAGTGCTGGGCTACTGGCGGTAACATCAGTAGGTGACTTTTATTGAACACTTACCATGTGCTATTTTACTGCTGTAAGTGTTCTACAGGTATTATCTCCTGCAACACCACCATGACCCTATGGGTTAGGGACTGTCATCTCCCCTGTTTTACAGATGAAGAGCCTGAGGTTCAGGGAGGTGAGTAACCTGCCCAGGATTACACAGCCTGGGGTTGGCAGAGCCTGATCTCACTTAGCTGGTCTACTGTGCCAGATATAGATGTAGCTAAGGACTCTGAGTTTATACTGAAAGGTCACCGGAAGTGTGAGAGGTAAGGGGTGCTAAGGGGCTGGTTCTTTGGCACTTGTGAGTTAATTGATTCCATACCCTTGCTGGTCCAGAGAAACAGTGGTTCAGGGATCAGAGGGGCGTGACTTCAAATCCTGCCTCTGCCGTTTATGAGATGCAAGACCTTGGGAAAAGTATTTATACTCTCTCAGCCTCAGTTTCCTGATTTGCAAAGTAGGAATAAGATTTTATAGGATGCCAAGACATTAAGTGAGATCTTGCTTCCAGAGTGCTTAGCACAGACTTGGCAAAGGAAGTGGCTATGTTGGCACCATGGTGCTAGTTGTTTTCATTACTGTTCATTACAATTACTGGCTGTATTCATTATTAATGCAGTTACTAGCTTCTACACCACATGCTGGGGATTGAAGATGGATTATACAATGTTACCCTTACACTCTGAGAACCCCAACCCAGACTACTATAATTGAGTAGAACCACCATAACAAAATAATGTTTTTTTCATGGTAAAAACAACTGACTGCCTGATGGAAATTAGACAGAGGAGGTGACATCTGAGTGGGTTTTAAAGCATGGCTAGGAGTTTGTAGAGCTGAGAGGAAAGGGAAACAGTTGGCATATGTGAAGGAGCACAGAGGGGGAGTCAAGGAGCTTGAGGGTTTGGGGAAGGGAAGCAGGCCTATGTGGCGGGAGCTCAAGTCTGGAAGCCAGGGTTCACACAGACCCGCCTGGGATGGCTGACCAGGACAGACTATGGTGTGCCTTACACAGTGGGCTGCTCGGAGTCTTGTATTTCGGCAATAGGGACCCATTTTCACTTGTGAATTGGCGCCTGCTGGGCTCTCCTATCCCTGTTGAGTGTGTGGTGGCAGGATCTGCCTAAGAAAATGAGAGGAAGGGAAAGGCTTGAGAAGGAATAAAGAAGCAGAAGTGACTCTCTGTGTGTGTGTGTGTGTGTGTGTGTGTGTGTGTGTGTGTGTGTGTGTGATGCTGTAGGCTAAGGTGGAAAGAAAATGTGAGATTATGACTTTGAACATGCTTGCTGAAGAAGACTGGTGAGTGGGCTCTAGTCTAAGCATCTGTGGGACTTACAGACCAAACTTCCCAGTAGGCAACTGGAAATTGGCAGTGTTAGCACCTCTTCCTCCAGGACAGCCTCCCTGCATCCGGCTGGGTGGGTTGGGTCCTCTGGGCTTGTGGCCAACGCCCTTGGCACTTGCCTCCATCATGGCCCTGACCCTGCTGGGGTTTGGTGCCCTGTGGACTTGCAGCCTTTCCACTAGACCGTGAGCTCCTTGAATCCAGGGGCTGCGTCTTCTCCATTACTCTATCCCCAGGGGGTAGCATAGTGCCTGGCTCACATGGTACTTGAACAGATGTTGCTAAAGTAATGAGAAAAAGCCCATTGGAGTCTGGAAGTTAGAAGTTGGCAAGCTGAGGTTATACTAGGTGAGAAAGGAGGAGACCCTAGCCTCCAAGAGCCAGCGCCTAGGAGTGAGTCACTGTGGGGCAATAATGCTTGTTTGTGGGGTCTGTGGCCTTGCGGTCAGGTCACAGGCAGCCCTCCCTGGAGTGTGCTTCCTGGGAAGTTTGGCTTCTCAGCCACCAGGACCTGTCGTCCTGGAAGCGCTGACCTGGGGAATGGGAATTGGTGTTGTTCAGTACAAACGCAGAGGGCCAAAGCCAGAGCAAGGGTCTGAAAAACATCAACTACAAGGAAGTAGTTGTTGATCTGAAAGCATCAAGTGTTCCCTGTTGATTAACACAAACACAGAAGCCACCAGCTCAGCTACGCGGGGAGTCATGAACTGCTGATATCTGGATGTGCCCAGGCAGTGTGCGGGTCCTGCTGAGGAATGGGGTGGAGGATCCCTGCAGCTCGAAGGCTCTAAAAGTCTGTTTCCAGCATCAGGAAGGGCCTTTGTGATTGATAATCTGTGCAGCTTGCCCCATGTGCCTTCTGAAAGTCTACTATGAAGCCAGATTGTGTCTGGGCCAGCAGGTGGGACCTCACACTCCTCCTTCCTGTTAACCCTGTTTAAGCTGTTCCCACAGACCTCTGCAGAGCAAGTCAAGTGGTCTTGCTCTCTTTGCCTCTTTTCTTCCCCTGCTAAGTGGGCCCTATCCTCCTGGGCTGGGGCAGACTCCCAGTGCATGAGATCCTGGAGGAGGTGGCCTTCTGGGTCACCAAGCCTCTATCCCTTCACCACTCTGAGCTGCCAGTAGACCCAGTACCCGCTCTGTCCTGTACTAACCTCTTTCCAAGACTGAGCAGCCTCATCTGATAAATGGCCCAGTCCCGTTGACCTCGGGGGGTTGCTGTGTGCTCACTGAACTAACACTCGCTGGGTGTCTGGTGTGTGCCAGGCACTGTCGTGGACCAAAGAGACAGAAAGTACATGCATAGTCTCATGTCAGATAGTATTAAAAGCTTTGATGAAATATGCAGCAGAATAAAGGGATGGTGATTAGTTCTCACTAAGCCTGGCAGAGTGACTCTTTGAGGGGGGTGATTTTTCAGGGGGAACTGAATAGGGAGGGAGGGAGTAGGGCAGAGGACAAGGGAAAAGCATTCTAGGCAGAGAGAACAGCATATACAAAAGCTGTGAAGTGGGCATGGTTGGTTGTGTTGAAGGAAAGCAAGGCCAGGTGGCTAGAGCAGAGGGAGCTGGGCAGGAGCTGCAGGGGATGAGGTGGGATGGGAGGACCCTGGCCGGCCAGTGCAAGGCCTCCAGGGCCTCAGGAGACAGCAGGGAAGCGGCAGGATCTAACTAAGCCTGCCTGACCTTTCTGATCTTTCATTCTCCCGCTGTTCACAGAGAGCCTCTAGTCACGTCTCCAGTCTGAAATGTCTCTAGAACAGCACTGCTCAGGAATATAATGCAAGCTATAAATGCCCTTTTAAGTTTTCTAGTAGCCATATTTAAAAAAGTAAAACAAAACAGGTAAAACATGAAATTAATTTTCATGGTGTATTTCACTGAATCCCATATCCCAAATGTTATTATTTCAACATGTAATCACTATAAAAAATATGAATGGGATCTTTTACATTTTTATCCTAAGTTTTCAGAATGTGCTACTTATTTTATACTTTCAGCACATCTTGGTTCCAACCAGCAACATTTCCAATGCTCAGTAGCCACATGTGGCTGGCGGCCAGCGGCTACTGTATTGCACAGTGAAACTCCGAGGAAGCTCCTACACCCCAAGTGAGACACAGCACTTCTCTGCAGGGGCACCTGGGTGGAGGCAGGGAGGGGAAGAGCCCCTTCTGAGTTACTGAGGGCAGGTGGTCTTGGAATTGATCCCTGTGTTTTCCAGGGAAGCTTGCCTGCCTGGCTCAGCTCCTTTTGAGAAGTAGAGAAGATATAAATTGAACGCAACAGACCCAGCATGACTTGTGTCTAATCGGTTCTCAGACTTTAATAAAGTGCCTTTTTAAAGGTCTACTGGAATCAGGGTCAACATTTCTTCCTTAAAGGAAGTGTTAAGAATGCCGAACAGCAGTTGCTCCCATGTGGTTTTGATAGGCCCAGTCCATAGCCTTCCCCTCTGAAGGTGATGGAGACAGGCCCATGTTCAGAGGTCCCTCCCGGTTAATGAAGAGCCATTCATCAAAGTGTTCCTTTTCCCAGGCTGCACCTGCAGGCTGGCTGCTGGCTAGGAGAAACCTAAGGACTCTTCCAGTTGGCAACACACAGAACAAGACCCTGATCAGATTCTGTCAGCTACCCGGAGAGCTTGCTGGGGTAGAGAAGCTTCTCTGCTTTGCTGAAGTGGGCTCCTTAGAGCTGTAGTAGCCCTCCTGTGTATCAGGCCAGAGAAAGTGATGTTAAGCAAAATGGAAGAGGGCAGCCAGAACAAATGGGAGCTGTCAGGGCTCAGGTTCAGGCAGGTGGGTGGAGAGGGAAGGAACACACAACACTTCTCAGTGCGTTTGCCTCACTGATGCTTTCGCAGCAGTAAGCAGGGTCCTGCTGCTCCCACGCAGAGGTTGGGATTCCCAGCCCCATCCTTCCACCGTAAGGTTCTAGGGGATCAATATTTTTGCCCACTGAGATTCTTGCTACAAAATTCTGAAGAAAACTGAGCCAGGGTTGTAAAAGGAAGGCCTGATACCCAAGCTACAGTTGGATTTTTGGAATTATTTCCGGAAAGCTTGGCATAAGCAGTGATATCCTTCTTATGTATGGCCCTTGGGGCCCAAATGAGGCATGAAAGGAATCAGGCCAGATAATTCCCTCCTGATATGTCTAGAGATGTGATAAGTGCAAGGAAATTTTATGATAGAATGTAGCCTTCACTGCTTTGGGGATGGAGAAAGGATTGCTGATGAACTTGAAACCTCTGTTATGTAACAGAATGGCAGATTTTAACTACTATTGCTTGCTGCATGTTTTTGTTAACTAGCCTGAAGTGTATAGAGGGCCTAAAACAAAACATCGGTCCCATGGAGCAACCACTGAGAGTGGGGCCCAAATGGGTGGTCTGAGAGTCACGTCACCATGAAGCCAAGTCTACCCCTGGCTACTTGGCAATGGCGATGGCCATGGCTGTGGAGATGGAGATGAAGGAGGTGGGGATGGAGAAGGAGATGGAGATGGAGAAGGAGATGGAGAAGGAGCTGCAGATGCAGATGCAGATGCAGATGGAGATGCAGATGGAGATGACGGAGATGGAGTACTTGAGCTGCCTTTAGTTCATTATGATCCAGCATCTCTCTGTGGTTGTTCACAAAGCGCCATACCTTTTCCATTGTGATTTTCTGAAGTCTTTTATTTCATTTTATTTTTTTTACTTCCCAGCCCTTGTAATAACACAGGCACTAGGCAGCACCCCCCAAAGCTTAAGCTGTTTTAGGCTAAGGTGAAGGAAGTGCTTTGCAGAGAGAGCAGCAAACCTAGGGATGGAGCACAGGGAATTGTCGCAAGGCAGCAAGGCGCTCTCCAGAGTGCCTCCTCCCTGGGCACAGCTGCCTGGGCAGGGGCACTCCCTGCCCTCCAGGGGCTTGACCCCAGGGGCTGCTGGGACAAGCTGAGCCGAGCCTGCAGTGGGATCTCCTGCTCCCAGCCCTGAGCTGTGTTGTCTTTGCCTAAGTGGGGATCTCGGCAGGGAAGCCACCACTCTGAAACCCTTCAGAGCCTGGAAGGTGATGAATGCAAATGCAATCCAGGGCTACTTGGTGAACATTGAATTAACTGTAGAAAATTAGCTAAATGAGGTTGGTGAGTGAAATGTAAATGAGCCCCGGCTCAGCAGGAGCCAGGGAAAGGATCACAGTGGGAGACAGTCAAGTAGAAGGCTGGGAACTTGGGAGTGAGCAATAAGCAAATGTATAAAGCCTTGTAAACAGCTTGCAGAAGTGGCTTAGAGGGCCGGCTGAGGCAAGGGCCCCAAGGAAAGGAGCTAATGAACTGCTCCCCTGGTTTCTCAGGTTTCTGATAACCCGCTGAGGGGCCTGGGAAAGGCCGGATTCACTTACTGAAGCATCATAGGTCCCTGGAATCTAAGCACTGTTCTTGCACACCCTCGCTGAAGGCAGTGCCATTTCATTGCAAGGAAGAGGGGATCCCTCAGGCTGGCTTGAGTAAAAGTGTGGGAGTGGGTGGGTGACGATAATGATCCTCGAAAGCAGAGAATTTCATGGGAATCCAAGAAGCAGCACAGGAGTGCAGCCACATTGTGCAGAAACGAGGGCCAGGAACAGGACAAGCCAGTCATTCAGTCTCATTTGTCTCCTGGAGTCCCCTCCTCCCTCTGGGAATCTGCTCCATTTTCCCACTTGCACCAACTGACTCCCCCTACTCCCTCATAGTTCGTGCATCCCCATGACGACTCTCGCCCACTGCAGCCCTGCCCAGCTCATCCCCATGCACTTCGCAGTGCCAGCTCTCCTCTGGGGCCCTGAGCCCATTGCTCCACATCTCCAAGAGAGGGCTCTGATGGCGGGAGTTCATCTTCTGGAGTGAGGCTCAAAGCCCTTGCTGTTTTCTCCGGTATATGGTTTGGCTGCATTTGGGCCGGGTGTTCGACGCAGTCCAAGCAGAGAGTGGAAGGAGATGGTAGTCATGTCACATAGCACATAGGTATGTAGTGTATGGAGAGACACATGGGGAGTCTCCTTAGGACCACAGCTCCGCAGGGATGGGAAGCACATCAGAACTGTGCTGCCCTCCCTCCACTAAGCTGCTGCCGCATGAGGCTGCCCCACCCCTGACTGAGAATCCCCCTGCACTGTGCCACTGTCGCTGCTGGAAGGTGATGTAACCCTCCAGAATGTTGGGTTAGAACACCAGGAGAGAATCTCAGGAGGGTCACAGCAGGCAGCCAGGGGTGGACATCTCCAAAATAATGCAGGTTTCCGTGAACTAGCCAGGTTGTTCTGCCTCTGATACACAATAATGGTGGCTTTTTCCAGTTGGCAGGGGGAAAAAAAATAGGCTAAGACATCGAAATGTCTCCCAGGGAAGCTTCTCTCCCATATGTTTTTCTTAAGCCTTTGGTGCCTTCTACTGTTTGCCTGCTGTCACTCACTAGTGGATGATGAATATACAATTAGCAAAATGAGCAGACAAATATTATCAAACAGCTGAGAACTTATGCCTGGATTTTCTATCTTGTTGGTGTGTGAGTCAGCCTGTGTGTTAATGGCTGTAATTTGATATGATTTATACATAACATAGTCACATCTAACCAATGACATTATCTCTAAGTCCCAGGATGGGATAGGAAGGATAGGAATAAAGGCTATGGAATTGATTTAGCTTTCTGGCTTGATTGCAGAGTGACATTGGACAAGTGACCTAACCTCTCTGAGCCTCAGTTTGTTTATGAAGTGGCAATAAGTAGTAGCAGTGTTTTTGCAAGGACTGAGTGAGCTATCCCATGTATAGGGCTTAACATAGTGCTTAAAAAAAAGAAGAATCAGAGTGACTTACTTTGGTGTTTGTATGACTCTCAACTGAATTAAATAACAGTATTTTTGCTTCAGCAAAGACAAAAACTTTCAGATACTCGATCTCCTAAACAAGTTTGAGAATCCTGACTTAACATATCGTCTGTAGGGCTCCCAAAACATCATTAAAAATTTTTCCCTCCATATTTGGATAATAATTTATGGCAAACTGAGCCTTTTGCAATTAAAGAATTTCCTTAGTTGAGGGTGCTCATTCTGAGACTTCTTAAGATCTTTTAGATAATAGATATAGGACAGATCTTCCTCTGGCCAGGGCAGTATTCTGAAATTGAGAAGGGCTTCAGGTGGGGTGGGGTGGTAGGAGGGAGGATGTTGTTAGCAGATCACAGCCTTCACGTCGCGGGTCCAGGATGGGCTAGGGTAGGACACATCGGAGCCCTAGCCCACGAGGATTGTGGGATTCAGGCTAGATTCCTGAATGTGGAGGAAGCGCAGATGAATCAAACCTGAGCCATGGAAGCAGAGCTACACCAGCCATGAGAGCGATGTGGGACTGGGACTCCTCAAATCAGCCTGTTTAAGGTGAGGGCGAACCTCAGAGGCCAGGGTCAGGCTGGGCTGCAGACGAGGCCAGGTGGCACCAACTCTGGAGAGAGGAGGGAGACAGAGTCTCTTCTCCTGTGGACTTTTAAGTGCTTGCTGCTTTGGATGTTGGGTCCGGTGATTTCTGGGTCACCATCTGCCCGCTCTGGAGGAGAGAGAGTGTTCCGTGTGGAGGGCCTCCATCCCTTCCCTCTGTCCACTTGTGCGAGATGGCATGGGGTATATGGCCACCACCCTTTCATAGATGAGGGCCTCGCTTGGAAAGGTTAAGGAGCCAGACAGAGGTCACACAGCTGGGCTTGAATTTGGGTCTGCTGCCTCCAAACGCTGCTGCTACACTGAGCTTGGTTTCTGGAAAGGTCTGAGGCATCAGCCCTGCAACAGGTGACCTGAGAAGCAGGGAAGGCAGAGCAAGCCCTGGGTGCACTGGCCCTAAGTCTTTCTGCCCAGGTCAGAGCTCAGAGGAGTGACTGTTGTGGCATGTGTCTGCATGGCTGTCACAAGCCTGACCATTTTTTCCCTTCACTGTTCCTTACACCCCTGCAGGGTCCGAGTTCTAGTTGAGGGTAACTTAGGATGACAGGGTGCTCACTGGCCCAAGGCAGCAGCAGTGAATGGAATAGCCTGGATAGTGGGCAGCTTTGTCCCAGCACAGATGCACAACTGACGCTGTGTCCCCATGCTGCTCCTGGCCTGTCAGCAACCCAGCCTGGACCCAATTGGAGAGCCTCCTAAGAAGGTGAAGGAGGGGATGGAGAGGAAGATTATGGTGGTCCCACAGTCCTCCCATTCACACTGAGCAAGTGCCTAGACCTCTATGGGAAAACAGAATTTTGTCAAGTGAAAATTGAATTTAAGAGCTCTGGAGTGGCTCCCAATTCAGCAAGTGTACAGGAAATCCTTCTGAGATGGCTGCACTTGTCTGCCCTCCAGTCTACCTGGGTGGCCATGCTGAGATTTTGTCAATGTCGTCCTGGCTACACCAGGAGGACACTGAGTGCCCTGTTTCAAGTGCTATCCTGAACTACTGTGAGGAGACACGGCTTCTGCAGGCAGCAGAGCTGAAGGACCAGGTGCCTGTGGGCTGCTCTGCAAGGCTGCCCGGAGCCTGGGGACTGAGGGGATACCTCAGCTGCTGTTCCTCCCAAGGCACCCCTGAGGGCAGGCATGAAGGTGCCCCCACCGACAAGGGTGACAATTGCCGCCTGCTAGGGGCTCCTAGGCCTTTTATAAACATGCCCTCTGATCTGCCCCCAGGCCTGTAACTCAGCAATTCTAACAGATGAAGAAAGGAGAGATCCAGAGAGCTGTGGGGAGGTGGGGGGCGTCTGGGCCTGCTCAAGGTCATACCGCCCATGGCAGTGAAGCTGGGGCTGAACCAGCTCGCTCTGCTCTTCCCCCCGAGCTTCTGCCATGTCCGTGCTGGGTGGGCATGAGGTATGGGAGGTAGACACTGGTGAAGCAGATTTCTAGAACTTGCACTGGCCCAGCCTGGGCTCCGAGCCTGCTCACAGCCTCCCTTCTGTTCCTTCCTTCTGTTCCTCCCTTCTCCTTCTCCTTCTCCTTCTCGCCTTTCCCCTTTCCTCCTTCTCCCACCTTCTCCCTGCCTGTCACACACTCTGTGGCTGCTGGTGGCCTTGAGGGACCGTATCTGAGAAAGCCTTACCAGTCTTCGCTTGCCACCTGAAGCTGGCCCGCCAGCCGTGGACTCTGGCCCCACTCCCCTGCCCCAAGCCTATAGAGATGGCAAGTGTCAAAAGGGGGGTCACATTGCCTATAAATCATTTTAGAGCCCAGCCATGTGGAAGAAGGGTGCATTTTTGTAGAAGTGCCATGTGTTTCAAGTCAGGCAATTTGAGGCTTAGACTTGTCTCTTCTTTGGCATCCTGTGCCACCTCAAGAAGTTATTTTCTCCAAGCTGGGCCTCAATTTCCTCATCCACAAAGTGAGGTCCTTGGATGGGGTGATGGATAAAGTTTCTTCCATTGGTACCAGTACATGTGTTTCCTATAAATATGATTAGATGGATAGACCAGTCAGCCTCTCAGAAACTGGAGATACTCACCAGGCATGGTCCCCATTCGTCACCCTGTCACCTCCCAGGGGACCCAAAGTTCTGATAGAAATGGGGTATATATTTCTCTCTTGGCATAGAGCTCTAGCCGCGTTTGGGCATCACCACTGTCTGTCTTCTGGCAGTAGATGCTCCTGGCTAGCAACTCCTCAAAGCCAAAGGGTTTCCACACCCCAGGAGCCCTGCAGGCTCCATGCCCTCATGCTCTCTTGTGTGCTGGGTGAATCGCGTGGTCATCGGGACCTCACCACCGCAGTTTCTCCAGGGTGGAGGTGGAACTGTGGATGCTTGGAGCTGGAGCCAGTGGTCCCCAGGGGCACCCTTCACTGCATCCGCATACAGCACCCCGTGTAGTCAGGACCACACACCCTCAGCCAGCTGGGAGGCGAAAAGCAAACACAAGTCTCCTTTGCTCTTCAGCAGCCTGTGTAAGAAGGGGAGTGTTCCTGTGGCCAAACGCTGTCAAAATCTGACCTTTGCCGTTCATGAGGTGGTAGAATGTTGAGGCTGGGCACTTGGTGCGTCGGAACTTCAGGACTTCAATGCTGGCTTTGAATTTCATTATCAGTGTGATTTCAGGAAAGTTAGTAGAGCAAAGCCTCAGTTTCTGCATCTGACAGTGAGAGACGGTGGGTACTGATATTTACTTCTCAATATTATTTAAGGATACAATGACATAATATTTATAAAATATGTAGTATGGAGCCTGGCAGGTAGTTGCATATGTATATTATTTGACTGATGTATCAGCGTATCCATGCCTGTCTGCCCCTGACGGCATTAGGACATTAGCTTCTTGAGAACAGGGTGAGGACTCTGAGTGACTGCTGTCCCGGCACTAGGACAGAGCCAGGCACTGTCATTAACAAAGAGATAGGGTTTGCTGGATGCTGGGTGGCTTCCCGGAGTGGTGGGCCTTCAGTGCCGAAGCAGGAAAATCCTGGGCAAACAGGTGAGTTGGTCCTTACGGAGTAAAGAAGGAAGGAAGGAAGGAGAGAGGGAGGGAGGAGAGAGGAAGAAAGAAGGGAAACAAGGAAAGAAGGGAGGGAGGGAGCAAAGAAGGAAGGAAGATAGGAAAGAAGGAATTCATTCCCCACTTTACAAATGAGAAAACCAAGGCTCAGGGAGTTTTTGAACTTGTCCAAGACCCCATGATTAGCAAGCAGCACAACAAGAATTTGATACTAGTCATAATCACCAAGCAATAATGGAAGCTTTAGAAGTGAGCAGGTCCATTAATAGCTTGTTGTGTGGCATTGGCCGACCAGCCTCAGTTTCCCCATCTGTGAGCAGTGCGATGAGGCTCGGACAGCGCTCAGAAGCTAGCTGAGGAACAGGTGCCTGGCCTCCCCCAGCCTTCAGGAGCTCTGCTCGCCAGCAGCTCTGTGCAGATTTTCCCTGCGCTGATGAGGGCGTGTGCCTGAGAAGGTTTACGGACTCAGCAGTAGCGCTGGGCAGAGCCTGAGGACCGATTCTAGTTGGCTGTTTTCAGCATTGCTCTGGGGTGCCGAGAGGGGCTGCTTCATGCTGGAGGAAGGCAGAGCATTTGAAAATGCTCATCTATCCCTCTCTTTCATGAAAGTTCCCTGTAATTAGCTTGGTTTGAGCCATTTATCTTGCAGACACCCCATTTTGTCAGAGATATATGCCAGGCCATCAGGGCTGATCATGCTGTGGCAATAATTCCCCATCCAAACTCCAAAGCCCATTTTGTACAAGGATCTTTAAGATAATTAAAATTGGCTCTATCCGCTTTCCTCCTTAAATACTGGAGTGTTTTCCAAATGAGCCAGCACCAGGCCTTCTGCTTGGAATTCTCCACGTGGTCCTCTCCTCCACTCTGCTGTCCCAATCCTGCCCACGTCCATCTCTCCAAGAAAGCTTACCAGCCTCCTGCCCAGCCAGGCTCCTCTTGCCCGGAAGCTCCTCAAGCACATACAGTCTATACTACTGATTTGGTATCCCTTAGGTGTTGTCCCATCCCCTAGCCACATTATATCTTCTGCAAAAATGCCACTAATAACAATGATTCATATTTCCATGTTATCATTAATATCATTTTATCATTCCATAGGCATCCTGCTAGGACCTCTGCTTGAATTATTTTATTTAACCTTCGTGTCAGTATATTAAAGTAGACACTGTTACACTCATTTTACAAATGAG
This sequence comes from Manis pentadactyla, assembly GCF_030020395.1. NCBI lineage: Eukaryota > Metazoa > Chordata > Mammalia > Pholidota > Manidae > Manis > Manis pentadactyla. The sequence goes on from NC_080022.1 coordinate 149,172,077, forward strand.
GCTCAGAGGAGCTAAGAAAGTTGCCCCAAGTCACACAGCTAGTAGGTAGAATAGTCTGGACTCAAACCCAGGTCGGTCTCTCTGACTTCCTCCACTACTGCATTTCCCTACCCTCTCTGGAGAGGGTCGTTGCATTTCACTGCATAGTAAACATGGGACATGGCTCATGAAATAAATAATGAATGCACAAATAACATTAGCTAACTTTACTGAGGGCTTGTATTAGGTCAGGCACTGCTATAAGAATTTTCCATGTATATGTTCACTGAATCCTCCCATAAACTTAATGACTTAAGAACGTTGTCCTCTGACGGTTAAAGACTGGGTAGCTAGGGACACCTAGGACTGAAGTGAGTGTCTTGATATCCCTTAGGTCCCCAGAACTGTGTGAGGTGAAACCCAGGGCCTGGGGATGATGGTGTGTGGTGGGGGCACACAGAGACATACCTTTGCGTCAGAACGTGCATCAGGGCAACCACAATGCCATTAACAAGACCTACTCCATCTCAGAGCACTGGTCTTCATGACAGGTGAGCAGCAATATGGTTCCAGGGCTTCGCAGCCACCCTTCCGTATCTCAGTCTGCTCATCAGCCTGCTATCAGGATCATGGTCCAGGCAGGAATCCTGATCCTGGGAAAATCATAGACCACCTAGGTCCAAATCTGTGCCTTGTTCATTGCCCTGGAAGGAACCCAGGGTCTCAGCTGAAGGTCCAAGGTGGCCTGCTGTTCCCTCTCCCATGTCCTGCACTCATTGCCAGGACTCCAGATGGCCAGGAATTCTCACGGAGCTGGCGGTGATCATGGCCCATCCGCACACCACCTCATGCCATCGCATAACAGCAAGGACAGACTGCCCATCAGGCCCCCTAGACTGGCTCTTGCTGACAGCCAGGACCCCAGGCTAACTCCCAGCTGATGTCCTAGGACTCTTCAGGAACTCCAGGAAGACCCATGTCCCCTACACAGGTGTCCCTGACCCATGAGTGGGATAGTATCTGTCTGAGTGTTTTCCCATAATACCAGGTTCTCCAGATCAAGCTCTTACTTCCAGTACAGATTTTGGAATCTAAATACTATGCCTTCATCCCATTTCTGAACATAGAATACTCTTTTCTCAATAGCCCCCATAGTTAGGAAAGGTCTACTTCTCCTTTCTAGGAAATCACTAATGGGTAGTGATTCCTAACAATTCCACTTTTTTGGTTGTTTGATTTCTCCCAATCCACAGTTCTCCTCCAGGCTGATAGCTGATGATCCAAAAACAAGTTAAAGTGAATCTGAAGATTGATTGAAAGGAACCTGTGGGAAATCTTTAAAAATACATATACATATATATATATATATATATATATATATATATATATATATATATATATATATTAGGTAAAGAATCCTGCTCTCATGCAAAAAAGCTGGCCCTGAATAAGGCACATGCTTTGTATAGGTAAATGCATACTTAGCACTAACTGAGAACCATTTTCCTAGTTGTTGGGATGCAAAGATAAATAAAAATTCCTACCCTTAAAAGACTTACAGTTTAATTAGGCAGAAGAGTTACTTGCATAAATACCTTTTTTTTTTTTTCTTCCCAAAATGGAAATGCAAGGTAGAGCTTCATATAAAGTGCTTTGGGAAATGAGAGGAGGAAGTATTCCAACTGACTAGGGTAATTAGCAAAAGATTTATGGAAAGCTATCATCTGAGAAAGGCTCCAGAAGAAAAACAAGGGTTGGCCAAGCAGAGTTGAAGGAAGGCTGTTCCAGGGAAGGAAACAGCATGCGCCAAGTTGAGCAGGTAGAACATGGAGATGAATGTCACTTCACGAACTTAAGTAGGAAGCATGGGAAAGCAACTTAAAACTGGGAAGAGGGGCTGGGAATGAGTGAAGTAAGGTCAGGTATTCAGTGCTCTGTGTGTGTGTGTGTGCACATGTGTGTGCATATGTGTTTGCGTGCACATCAGCTTTTGTGGTCCAGTCACCTAACACCTAGCCCTGGAGGGCAGAACTATATCAATTTTAACTTTGTCTTCCTCACAGTGCCTAGCATAGTGCCTGGCAGAGGAGATGCTACAGTTAATGTCTGTTGAATTATGTTTACTGTATTAAAGCAATGGGCAATCATGCAGTTTTTTGGAAAGTGGAGGTTAATTATAAGGGCTTTGGCATTAGCAAGATTCATTCCAAAGTGGGCTAGATGAGAGGAGCTCTTGCTGTAGCTGGGAGACTTTTAAGGGGCACTTCGGTTGGTTGCTGTGATGCCCCCCAACCCCACCCCCAGTGGTGGCAGGAACTGAAGAGGTAGCTGGGGCAGAGGAAGGGGGTGGGGGCAGTGTTCAGAGATATGAAAGAAAGAGGATATTGAGGGTGACAGGACTTGGAAGCAGATTTGGGAGTGAAGGAGGAAGGAGTTGAAATGACTTCAAGTTTTCAAGCCTCAAGGACTAGAGAAAAGAGGTGCTACTGGCAGAAGGCACACAGTTGAGAGGAGAATCCACTATGGAACTGAGGGTTCTGGAGAAGAGACAGCACATGTGACACTGAGGCATGCCGGGCTAGAGGTCCTGTGGGTCACCCGCAGCATGTAGGAAGGAAAGCAAAGCCGAAATCCTCAGAGGGGAGAGGATCAAAATCGAATACAAGAGGACCCAGGTCAGAACTTTGGGAAATCACCACAGTTGAGAGGAAGAAGGGGAGCCAGAAAACATGTGGATAGAAAGGCAGGAGGAGAAATTCAAAAAGCAGAAGTCAGGAGGAGCCCAGGGAGGCTGAGGGAGCAAGTGCTGGTGGGCAAGGAGGGGTGTTCAGCGTGGGAAGGAATGACACCCTGGGGCCACTGCTGCCTCCACCGCCCACCCGTGGCATGCAAGCTGCCGCTTCCTCAGAGCCACAGCATATGCTTTTCACAGGAGCTCCATGTACAGGTGACAAACTGAGGCTTAGAAAAGCAGAGTAACTCGTGCAAGAACCTAAAAACAGCCAGTGCTGGAGCTGGGACCTGAACCTGCAGGCCTTGTACTCCCAGGCGGAGGCCCTGGCTCTGCTCAGGAGGGCCACTGCAGAGAGGTGCTTCTGGTGCTTTAGAGGTCACTGACGTTGTTAGATTTCTGAATCTGTTGGAGCTCTTGTGCTACAAGAAACAGAAATCTCAAGTAACTGGCTTCAGCAAAAAGGCTCAGTTAACTAAAGAGGCCAGCACATAGGGGTGTCATCCGGAGTGACATGATTCAGGGATTCAGTGATATCACTAGGATCAGATTATTCCTCCTCCATCTTTTCTAGGTCCATCCCAAACCAGGTGCTCCCCTTGTGATAGTAAGTAGGTACTAGGCATTGTGAGGCCTTCTCTTTTCCAGGTTTAAATTCAGCGGCAAAGAGAACAGTCTCCCTCTCAGCAGCCCCAGCAAAGGTCTCATGTGCCCCACCCTGGACATATCCTGAATGGGTTAGGCTAAGATCATACTCTGCACCCTTGAGTTACATGTGCCACTGAGGCAGACCTCATAGGTTGAGAGTGGGAAAGGAAACAGTGTTCTAGGAGGAGAATTGGGGTATGATTTTCAGAGGAAAGGGGAGCAGGTGCTGTGGGGAGTGGCAAAACCCAGAGATGTTTCCTCTAATAACCTTGGAAAAAGCATCTCGGTAGAGCAGTGAGAGAAAAGCCGGCATTGAAACAGTTAAGAATTGAGTGTGTGGTGAAGATCAATAAATGTTCATTTAGGAAACTTGAGAAGCAGAGAAATGGAATGTAGCTGGAGGAGAAACAGGCAAAGTCATCTTGAATGTGGGTAAATCTGAGCGTATTTGAAGGCCGAAGAGACCACAGAGTAAGGAGGAAGACATCGAAGATGTGAGAGATGCCAGGACAACAACACACTTAGTTCTGCTCTCCAGAGGACAGCATAGGGGTCAGGAGGCAGAGCGGAAATAGCCCTAGAGAGGTGCGGGGCCCTCTTGTGCTTCTGAGGGAGGAGATGAATGCCAGACACAGGGAAGCTTGGTGAGGGATGGGCTTTCTTAATACAGGGCAAGAGGCAATGTCTTCTCTGACAGGTGTCAGCTTTGCACAGCTGTTAAGCCTCACTTCTTGGGTTATTGGTCTTGTCACTGGACAGTCACACAAACCATTTCCTGTGAAACATATGGCTAACCCTTTAAGGAGATTCACTGCTGATGTCCTTGACATCTGGCTGGTGGAGGCAAGGGCAGAGCGACGTCTACTCATATGTCACCTGCATGTGCCAGCTGTCTTCGGTGCTAACCCTGTGGGTTGAGTTAAGGCAGCCACAGCAGATCACATGAAAAGTTCTAGCCATGATGGCTCATGCCCTCCCCAAGTGTCTATTCCTAGGATATAGAAAAGGACAACATAGGCCTGCAGGCATTCCTGTTGACTGATCACCTATGACTACTTGGAAAGTATTTATCTGCCAATGGCCATGAGCCAGACAGCTCAGAAAACTATAGCTCCCTCTCCCAGCTTGCTCAGAATCTCAGCAGTGCAAGACATCTTGGTGTCATTGACAAATTAAAGTGTCCTGCAGTCAGACTAGCCTGGCTTTGAACGCTGACTCTGCCAGGCCCGTGTAGCCTTGGGCAAGTCACTTCAGCTGGGTGTACCAGACCACGTTTGTGTGCCACCCATGGTTTGCTTGGCCCCACATGCCCTTTGTTCTTGGTCATTTGCTTTGCTTCCCCATTAGAGGGATTCCACCAGCCATGCAGTCCATTCTTGCGGTCATAAGGTTCTGGCCACCATCACCATCTCTTGATTCCCAGTTCTGCAGATTCACTGAGCCTCCCTTGGGCCAAAGGTGGGCTTCATCAGGGCCCCCATTATACCTGGTGTGGAGGGAGCCACAGACATCCAGCATCCAGGCCCAACTCAGCTGGACCCACAGAGGCTCTGGTCTCCCCATTGGCTGCCCAGGTAGATTGAGAAACATAACTGGGAATGATGGGGGTGTTAACACCCTGTGGGGATGACTTGGAGCAGTAAGAAACAGGAGCCCCAAAGAAGCCAGCCAATAGACTGCCCGCTGGTCCCGCCCACATATAGAGGTCATGTGTGGCCTCTGGATTCATGTGTGTGTGCAGCAGACAGCTGCATTTTGTGCTGATGTTATAGCTGGCTTGGTTATGCACCACCGTGGGACGGCCTCTCTTCCTGCTTTACTCCCCTTTCCTTTCCTTTCGTCCGTGTTTCCCTGGGATTGCGCTCACCCCCAGACACAGTGTTAGCAAGTAAGCTTTGCCTTGAGCTCATTTTTTAGGTAACTCAACTCAGTCTCTGAGCTTTGGTTTCCTTACTTCTAAAATAGAGCTAATGATATCTATTGCACAGGATTGATGGCAGGATTAAATGAGATTGTGTGTATTAAACATCTAGCCTAAAGTGGCACATTGTAGGTGCTCAATAAATATAAAAAGTACCATTATCAACACTTATAACATGATGGTGAGAGCTAGTACTTCTTGGTGTCTGATCTGTGCCTAATGGTTAATCATTTTATTTATTTTTTTACATTTTGTTGCTGGCCTCAAGAGCATCTTAAGGATGGGGAATAAGACTAACTATACTTTTCATGACAAATACAAAGAGGAATCTCATGCAGCTTATTTGGGAATCTTACCTATTAATTAGGAAGGAAGAAAATAATGTTTCAGATTTCTTATACAGATAGAATGGATAGATCTGATAGTGGTAATGTCCTAGAATTGAATTTATCATAGAAAATGATTTGGAAGAATGGGCATGGATTGAAGGAGAGGTCTTTGCCCCTTTTGATGCCTGAATAAACAGAATAACAGAAGGTAAGAAACAAAAGTCCTTTGGTGAAGAATTTAACTTAAAAATAAACTGTATTTTATTAATCACAAAGTAGGGCTTGTCATGAGATAGGCATAACAATTTCACCATTAAGCCATTTTGGGTTTTAAAAAAAAGTTTAACTTGCTTTGTTTCCTAAGCAGAATAAATTTTGAGAAAATAATAATTACAGTTAACATTTATTGAAACCTTCCTACATGCCAGATGCTGTGGTAAGCTCTTTACATACTTTTTCTTCTCATCTTTCTAAAACTCTTAAGGTGCCAAGAGGTCTTGGCTCCCCAAGTCCAAATAAAGAAACTCAGAAATCTGTGAGAACTGGCAGAAACGGTGGCGGTGGCGGTGGTGGTGGGGCTCTTGATTAGGAAGGTGATAAGCCAGAAGTGCTGCTGAAAAGGTAGAGCAATCAGAATGTAATTTCAATAGTGCTGCTGGCCATCTCTAGTTCCTCTCAGCAGGAATACCTGACAGTTGCCTTAAAACAGAGGTTTCCACACTGGGCTCCCAGGGCTCTGAGGGAGGAACCACTGTCCAGGGGAAGGGGTGAGAGGTGGTGCTCCAAACCTCCCACCCCTGATTTCAGTGGAAAAATGTGTATTCAAGCATTTAGTATAATATAACTCCATGTAAAGTTTTATTGGAACACAGGGTTGCACAGCTTTCAATATAAGAAATGATAGGCATTCTGTTGAACAATATAAATGTTAGCTAGCCTGGGAAGATACCGACTCTGGGTCCAGGTGATGATCCCAGGGCGTGTGCCAAGGGCAAGGTGAAACTGTGCAAAGGGCTGGGTCTGCTTGGGGCAGGGACTGCACCCAGGGCTCCACCCAGCATCTGTTCTAGTTCTCTCCAGGGCCCTGGGTTTTAGCTAGGCATGTGATCTCCCACACCCATAAAGACTATATTCCTCAGCCTCCTTTTGGAGACAAGTATGCCTAGGCCTGGCCAGTGAGGTGTAAGCAGAAGAGTTCCAGAAGCTGCTTCCTTCCCTACCCCTATCGCTCTGACCCAGTGTCTAAGTCACCTTCTCAGAGGAGCCTTCCCCAGTATTCTTAAATATTCTTGCAGCACTTAGGAAGGTAGCACAACTGTCTGTTTACTTTCAGGGAGACAGTCTGTCACTGGTGATTATCCAGTGCTATTTGTTGAGTGCTTACTACATGCCAGGCTGCATACTAGGTGCTAGGTAGGCAGCGAGGAACAAAACAGATGATCTGTCCCCAATCCTCATGTAGTTTACAGTTTGCAGTGAAAGACAACCAATAAATGTGCTCTTAAAAATTGTGATCCATTGTCTACATAAAAAGAAAATGCGATTCTGTGAGGAAGGAGGACTCACTCAGGGGTGTTTGCATCATCTTGATAGAAGGATAATACGAGTTCTCTCTGATGGAGTAGTTTTCATGCTAAGACCAGTGATGAACAGGCCAGGTGGTGATATCTGGCAGGTCTGGGTTGGCACCTGGCTGCCTCCCTTCTTAGCTGTGTGGCTTGGGCCAGTTGTTTAACCTCTCTGAGCTGATGAGTAATAGCACCTGCCCCATTAAATCCAATGCACAGTGCCTGGCACACAGCAAGTGCTCATTAACTGTGATCACTTGTTATTTTTGAGTATCCCCCACCCGTCTAGAATAGGGATGCTCTGAGGGAAGATCCTTCCCCTAATTCCTCTTTGTATCTGGGCATAGGATAAGTAGTTGGCATCCCCAGAGAATGTCTGAATAATAATAGCCAACATCTACTGGACTCTCCCATGTACCAGTGCCAGGCACTGTCCTTAGTACTTGATGGACACTGACTCACTCAACACTCATCACAGTTCTGTGAGGTGCCACTGCTACCACAGGCTTACTGATCGAGAAACTGAGACCTGGGGAGACTGAGTAACTTGCTCAGTGTCACATGGTCAGCAAGTGGAGGAACCTGGTTCCCATCCCAAGCAGCCTGGCCCCAGAACAACTACATCCTGTTGCCTCTGCAGTGGATGAAAGAAACCTATCCATCATTTCAAAGAAAAGAAGCCTCCTTTGGGCCATGGTCTTATTAGGGTATAGGCTCTCGAAAGATATACAATTTGGGAAATGCATTGCCCCCTAAATTATATAATAATCATTTCTACACTCTCTCACAGCTGTTGATACATAAAGAAGTGAAACAAATGGAATTAAAACCTTCACCTCCCGGTTGTCATTAAGCGGCCTTTCCTGGGGCTTTGGGTTATATGGCATGAGTGTCTGAACAGAAGCAAGACATGTCTCCCCGAGTTCACCCACCCCCCTCCTCCCTCAGCCCGCCTCCCACCCTCTGTGGTTCCTCCCTGCCTCTGGCGAGTTCTGCTACCTTCTTTCCAGTTTCTCTCTTATTAAAACACCTTCACCTGAAGGCATCTGTGAGATGAGAAGTGTGCCTGCCAACTCACCCTGGGAAGCCAAACTGCTTAAATTGCTTCTTTTATTTTCAAAAAAGTATATGTTATTTGGAATGGAGAATGGCCTCACCTTGTCCTTGTGGGCCTGCTGTTCTGGGATATTTTGTTAGAAACTACAAGAGAGGATAATACCTTACATCCCCACAGCTCCTCTTTTTACAGAAATTGTAATAAACTGCCGAGAGTGCAGGCTCCACCGCTGTTCTTTTGATTAATGTTTTCCGAGGTGTGGGGATACATCGGCCTTTAGCTGCCCATCCCAATTACCCAATTCTGTAAGGAGGGCATCTGGGAAATTGTCATGAGACAAACCATAGGCAACCCCGAGCAGGACTGTCAAAATGGTGACATGATCTCCATGCAACAGCTGATAGATGTGCTTTTTCCTGTGACTTAAAGCTGATTCTGAGCTGAGGAAATGGCTAAGGGGACAGACCGGATATCAGGGGAGCAGCAGGGAGAAGGAAAGAAGGAATATGGGGCCAGGGTTAGAACGACCAAGACCAGTTCACTAGACAGTTGCACAGCCCAACAAATTAGTATCAATTGAGGTCCTACGAAGTGTTTACCTCTTTCCTAGGTTTTAAGCATAGGAAAGTACAAGACTCCTAAAGCCTGGTTTGCACTTCCAGTTCCAACCATTTACTGAAGACAATGGGACTTGTTGAGGCTCAGTTATTTACTCTGTGTGATGGAATGATAATATTTCTCATAGTGCATCTTTGCCGGGTGTATGTGGCTGCTAAGTAACTGTAACCCATTTAAGCTGACTTCATTAAATCAGAAACTGTTGGAAGGGTACAGTGGTATGCATTTCAAGGAACCCAAGGGCAGGATGTACTGTCAGTCTTATGGGGCTGTGGAATCAGGAACTGAGATGCTAGTAGGAATGGAGTTAGGCATACTTTCTCAATCTCGCCATCTTTTTCTCTCTCTTTCCATCTCTCTCTCTCCTCTCTGCTTTTCTCTGTGTGTTTGCTTAATTCATATCTCTCTGTCCTGTCTCTGTGTCTCTGTCTCTTTCTCTTTTTACTTCTCTCTGTACATGGCAGAAAGTAGATACTCCAATATTGTGTCCTTGGCCTCTGGAGTATCACAAGTCCAATAGTCACTGGAATCTTTTAGTCCAAATTACAAATAAAGAGAATATGGTTAGCCCAGCTTTGGTCAGGGGATTGGACGAGACCCTGCATACTATTGCCCACCCAGTGTGGCCATGGAGTCAGTGCTATGAGAAGGGAGCATGGGCAGGCTTTCTAAGAGGAGGTTCCAGGACAGAAAGTGCTGGCTGGCAGCTCTGCACCGCGGGGCTACCACAAGGAGCAAACAGGATAATGGGAAATTTCTCAGTACAGCTCATGAGAACTCAGTGCCCAGTGAGTGCTAGCAAAATCTGCAAAAGAAGCTTAAGATTTACGGTGAGAGGCAAAAAGTATCAAACACAGACCCCTGCACTGAGTAGGTACTATTTTCATGTCTTATACTCAAGTCTCCAACACAATGTGCCTGCCCAATTATCAGTGTTCAATAAATGTTCATTGAATTGAGCAGAATAAAGATGACATTGAGCTAGAACCCACACTTAAAGACAGTGTGGAATGCCTTCTAAGTAAGGGCATACTTTGAAGACACTGCAGCCATTTAGAGGTACCATGAAGTGGTGAGTTGACTACAGCCATTGGTAGAAGGTTCATGGAAGAAACAGACTTTCACATTGTCTTGGAGATATACAATCTAGGGCACTATGCAGAAGAAAGAAAAGAAGTCAAGACACACAAACAATATGAATGGAGACTTAGAGCAGAGCTGAGATGAGTGTGGTATGCTCATGGGAGAGAGGAGGGACAGGTGGGACCAAATGAAGGAATGAGTGATGGCAGATCACCATGGAAAACAGAATTGTATGACAAAAGGTCATTTTCAGAGACCACTGAGAGGCCAGCAGGGATGACCCAATGGGAAGAGCAAGGGGTCCTTGAAGGCAATTGCTGAGTGAGGCTGCCGCCCCTGTGTTCCCCACTTCTGCTTAGCCACAGGTCTGAGAGCTTCAGACACCTTCTTCCCATCAGGAAGAGGGGCCTGGAGTTAGTTTGGCTACTTGAGCCTTGGTTAGCCCAGTGCCCACTGAGCCATAGACCTCCTCTGATTGGTTTTTAATAGGCAAGGGCACTAAACAGGGCCTCTGCTTCTGGGGTTCCTGGCTTCTCCATCCCCTACCCCGATTCCTACCTATTGGGTTGAGAATCTGATTCCCTGCCTCATCTTAGCCAGCCCTCTCCCCAAGGACCTGATCTTAGCTCTCTGTACCCAGCCTTTGATGAGGGCTGATTATATCCTCAACAGAACCTAAAGCTAAGAGAGCACCTTTCATCTGATTGAAAAGAGACCCTGTCCAAAGGATTAGACACCCCTGAACATCAGTCAGGCCAATGGTTCCCCAACTTAGGCATGCCTCATGGACTCTGTAATTTAGAATACAGGATCTGCCAGCCAGGGCAGTCACTCTAATCATGGTCCTGCTTAGTACCAAATGACCTTCCTGTCCCCGAAAGCCTCCCCACTGAGATCCAAGCATGCCTTGAAGCCAGGGCCACAGAACTGATGACAGATCTATTTTCATCTAAATGATGTGAAGTCCTAGAGAAATGCAATGTGTTCCATATGACACTTACATTCTAGCAGCCCCATAGGAGAGGGTGAGTGAGACCAGTAGTCTCAAGTGGGATTGAACGGTGAACTGCATGGCCAATAACTTGTTCTAAGGTTCTTCCAGGTGTTCATAGAACATGCAGTGAGGAAAGAGTTTTTGTGCCTCCACCTTGAACCTATTAAAATTCTGATAGGTGTCACACAGTTGGGAAGGGCACATGTACAGCTTTAGAATGGGAGTACTTCCACCATATTAGGACCTCCCGTGGTGGCCCAGAGCATGAAGCATTCAGAAGTATGTGAGCAGAACTGATGGGAGGCCCCAACTTTACTCAATGAGCTTTTCAGGATACCATAGGTCTCCTGTTCGGGAAGGCATCCCAGTCACCTGACAAGGGAATAGATGTCAGCCATGTGTCAGCCTCTTTTAAGAATGTCAGCTGGTGGAGATTAAAGATAAAGATGGTGGTGTGAGAGATTGTATAACGATGATACCTTGATAAAAAAAATAATAAGTATGAATAAAAAAAAAGAATGTCAGCTGGTGTCCTGGGTCATTTCCCCATTTGTCTGACGGGAGACTAGCTTCTTTCCCTGTCCCAGCAGGATAGGGACTGGCTTCAGGGTACATCAGTGACAACTACCTTTCTCCTGTTTGCCACTGTGGATGATGGGCAGTTGACTGGATCCTGTTTTTGCAAGTTCAAACCCCACATTAGCATTTCACTCTTCCCCATGTCCCTGCTTGCCAGATTACCTGTCCTCACACCTCACTGTGCTGGAGTACATGCATCAAGGGCTCCTTGTCTACGTCAGCACATGTCCCTGAAGCAAGGAGCCAAGGACCGGACACGATGCAAGGGAGGATGGTGGGTGGTTGGGTGGGTGGCTCTGGTTCTGATGAATGAGAATATTCTCATTGTCCAGTATCAGAATTTCCAGTGCAATGTGGAATCAGGCTTGGTTGCCCTGGCTCTGAACCAGGACTAGTCTGAGTGTCTGCTCAGGACAGCACCTTCGGAAAGCCTGGTTAGTGGTGTAGAAAGAGTGGGCTCTGTAGAGTCATCTCCACATGGGTTTCAACCCAGCTACACCGTGGAACAGTTAGGAAAACATTTACCTTCTGGCAGTCATGGTTTCCCGTCCTAAAGAAAGGATTGCCAACAAGTACCTCCTCGTGGGAAAAAGTCTCTAAAATGAGACAACACAAGTGAATTGTCTGGTACATGGAACTACTTAATATACGTAACTGTCTTCATCTCCATGGGAAACCTATGTGGCCAGTGACAGGATTCCAAGTCTGTGCACAGTTTGAGTGATTCTTCTTTCTGAAATTGTCTGTTCAACCCAAGATTCTATACCCAGCTGAAGATGTTACGATGGCCTCAGCCAGCTCTCAGGAGAAGAGCATTCTGTGTTATGGCTGCCAGTCTTCCACTTCACACGCATTCCTGCCTGCAGTGATGCTGTTCTGACGAAGTGCTGAGACCTGGAGCTGACACAGTGGCACAGCTCCCAAATCACTCTAGGAAGAAGTCACCATAGTAACTGAGCACAGAAGGGTTGTAGGGCTTTGGCATCTGACAGCATGTGTGCTGAGGCCTCCCTGGAGGCTGTGGAGTGTTCTTCAGGTGGTTTTAATTCATTGCAGGGAAACACGCCGCATGGTCCAAAAGCACCACTCCTCGTTCCCTGTGAGAGGGGATGTGGAAAAGGCTGATGGTGGCAGTCCTTAGGGTGTCTCCTGAGACTCCTAAACTTGCTCTCATTACCCACAACACTTCTGTGGGTTAGACCAGTGGCTCTTCATCCTGGCTGCATGATTGGGAGTTTTGGAACACACTGATGCTGTAGCTCTGCTCAGAACATTTAAATCAGAATCTCTGGGGATGGATCCCAGGGATCTAGATGTTTAAAGCTCACCAGATGATACTAAAGTGCAGGCAGGATGAAAAACCACAGCTGAATACCAGTACTTCTCAAATTTTAATGTGCATACAAATCACTTGGAGATCTTGTTAAACTGCAGGTCCTGATTCAGGAGGTCTGGGGCAAGACTCTGCATCTCTAATCATGCTGCTGCTGGTGGTCTGGGAGCACACTTGAACGGCAAGGCTCCGCAGCCTTCCTCATCACCACAGCTGTCATTCTTTAACTCCCCCTGCAGATTCAGCCCTGGACTCCCTTCTCAGGATGAACTGTGAGCAGGAGAAACCGACTCAGCCGGAGGCCTGCTCCTGAGCTCAGTGTCCAGCTCCCGGGCTGTGAGTCTCTCCCAGAAGCAGTGGTGTTTTGGAAATCAGCATCTCTTCTCACTTCCAATCCCTGGTTGTATAATTCAACTTGCTTTTCCCAGATGTCATCATCTACCCGAACTGGTACCCACTGAACACTAGAAAGCAAATACAAAACTCTTCCATGTTTAAATACACTGGGGAATTCTGGGCTAATCAAACTTGAGATTTGAGTAGGTTTCTTTACCATAGGATTGATCAGATACGCAAATACGCATTCCAAAATCTAAAGCATGCAGTGATTCCAAACTTATTTGACTACAAAATAGGTTATATTTGTGGGACACCCAATAATATTTCATAGAACTGGGGTGCTATATAAAAGCCATTTTGGAAAATGCTACTTTAGATTTATTTCGACAGACTCGGGATAAGCATACAGATAGATTAGTATGGAGATTGCTGTTTGGAATTTTCCATCAGCCTGCAAGAAAGGAGAACCCCCTCCATGGGCCGGTATAAATTGTTCATGTGTCTGCAACCAGGACAGAGAAAGTCAGGGCCTGAGAAGAAGATGGTCAAAAGTGCTAATTTGCCATGATTTTGAGAAATAAGGGGGATAATTTTTATGGCTGCTGGAAAGGAATAAATTGCTGCGGCAGTGTTTATGGCACCGAGGAGAAAGGTTGAAACTAAATTATTCTTGCAAAGTCAAAGGTCTTGGGAGATGGGCCAATGGAATGGATGCTGCAATGTGGAAGATATAATTTCCTCTCTTCATATTTATTATTTTTAAACATACAAGATTCCTGGGAGCATGCAAGCTGGGAAAACTGCTGGATGTGGGCAAACATCCCATGCATGTGACAGGATGCTTGCTGTGATGTTTGTTTCTTCATACAGATTTGACATTAATCTCCTGGAAATTGATGAATTGGGGGAAATTGGCAGCATCTTAACAGTTCTGGCCGAATTTATGCCCTTCTTTCTGCTCCTTGAAGAATTGGGGTCTTCCTACTTTGCCCCAAAACATGGGTTCCTAGTGAAATCTGGCCAGTGGTTGGGAACCTATGACCCATGGATAGCAAGCCCAGATGGTGGTGACTATCTTGCAGTGACTGCTGGAGCCCCTGCTTACTCACTAGACTGAGGCTGGGCAGCCTAGCACCTGCCACAGCCCAGCCCAGGGTGCTCCTGTCTGGGCCCTGCCACACCTTCTGGCAGAGAGCCAGGAGGTCAGGACACGCGTGTATCATCCCCACCCACCACACTGTTGAAGTGGACATAACTGTTTGTAATTTTAATACCTACTTTAAAACAGACAACTTCAACGTGAGGAGTCCCTGACATTAGCTGGATGGGGAGGTGTGCATTTCAGGCTATGCCTTGGAGTTTACTATAGTGTAAACTACATTCTCTACTGTTATGCTGGATTTATTTTCCTTCCAGGTGCTGTTGGTTAAGGCTTAGTTGCACTCCGTAGACATAACTCAGGTAGCTGAAAGAAAAGGGATTTATGACTAGGTCTTAGGTGGCTTACACAATAATCAGTAAGGCTGAAAGAACAGGATAAGCTCTCAGCAACAATCCCCAGTCCTCACAGTCACACCTCCTGCTGCTGTATGTCTGCCCTGCCTCCCCTGTAGAACCCAGGTTCCAACTAAGGTCTTGTGCAAGTGCAGGATTGGGAGAACCCGGACCACACTCAGCTCCTAGGTATAAGAATCTGGAGAATGTAGTGGGAGTTTCCCTAGTTTCTGCAGTACCGAAAGACACGGAAAGGAAATCAGAACAGTTGCAGAGTGAGCAAATCTACCACATCTGCGGCTGGATGATAGAGCATTGTCACAGTATCATTGTCAGTAAACGATTGATGACACCCTGTCATAACTATGAGGTGAACACAGTGGCACTGATTGGAAATGTTGTGCTGCTGATGGGAGCAAAGCTGCCAAGACAATTTTGCAAAGTGCTGGAAACCAGGTCAATATCACTACACTTCTGTTTACCAATATCACAATATTTGCTACACTATCAAAATTCTATCCCATTAGAATTCTGGAACTTGGAGGGACTCTGGGAATGAGACTGTTTAGACCCTTCCTTTCATAGAGCTTATTACCTCGTTTGCTAACTCTTCATTTTCAAACCCGTCTTCCCAGCTAAAATGCCAGTTTGCAGGAACTGTGTCTTCATCATTTTCATATCCTCAGTGCTGAGCTTGATTCTAGGTGCATGGTGTGTGCTACATAACCAAAGAAGGGAGGCAGAGGGGAGGAATGGGCAAGGAAGCTGAAGTCCACATAGGCGAGTTCACCTGAACCAGGCCTGACCCGAAGGCTGTGGGGAAGAACCGGCGACAGCCCAGACGCCATCTCTCTGTATGACATCTCCTCCCTGGGGGGAGGCCAGCGTCAGAAGAAACAGCTACAGTGAAGGCTGCTGAAGGGGGTGTCCCTCTTCCAGTGCCTTCCTTCTGTGGCTACCGTTGCAGTCCCAGAAGTGTGCAAAGTTAGGAGGGAGTGAGGCTAGGCTGAGGCAGGGGTGAGCCAGAGAGAGGAGTCCACGATGAAAGAGACCCCTCCAAAAAGGGCTGAAGTTCAAAACCAGGGACTCTGGGAGCCAGAGAGAGGAGGAAAAGGGGCAGCAGATCAGAGAGGCAAAATGGAGGGCTTGGTCCTGGTGGCGTACCTGAGAAGGGATGTCACTCTCAGCTGGATTCTTTCTGGGTCTGTTGGAGACAAATGCATGAAAGAGGCACCTGAATCCCAAGAAGCCATGCCCAGGAGCAGGAGCCGGGACCCTGTGGCTCTCCCACGTGCTTTGCACTACCTCCCACTGTCTTTAGTCCAGCCTGGTGAAAGGAACAGGCATGGCGCTTACAGGTGGGGATGTGCAGCCTCCTGCCTGGGACTAGGCCATGGCTCACGGCGCAGCCCACACGGCAGTTAAATGGTTAGATGGGCGGCCCATGCTCATCCCTCAATGCCCCCTGCCTTCTCTTATGGGCTGCCTTACACCTCATTGGGTATGTGTAAAACTATTAGTGAGTTTTTATTGCACTTGGGGAGGAAAATGTATGAAAATAGACCAAGCATTGCTGTTCTGAGGTTAAATACTTTTCACTAGGCTGATGAATAACCTAATAGGGAATTTTTTTTTGGCTTCTCATTAGTCAAAATAATACAGTTAGTATTTAGGTTTTTATTCCCATCCCAGCAGTAACAAATAATACACAGTAGGAAATTTATTTTAATGAGCATGTAGCAGCTTTCAGTGTAGGGAGGGCAGCTGGATGGGGTATTTGCCACAATTACATGCTCCATGGTGGCATGGGTTTATTCCCTCTGGAATAATACTCGGAAGAAGAAAACAAAGCCACTGATCATTTTCCTTCACTGGTTATCCCAGGAGACTCCCTCTGGGAAATCATTGCAGAAAATGGCTGCCTTCCTGCCCAGGTTTGACTGGCTGCTGAACGCACACTGGCTTCATTCACCTCTCCTGCTTAAACAATGCACATGGACACTTACTAATGCGGGATAAGGGTGGTGAGGAGAGAAAAGCAACCAATTTTGTCAGTGCCTACTATGTGTCGATACTATGGGTTACCTAGGTTAACTTTTTGAAATGTATGCCATAAACCTGGGAGAAAGGGATCACAATGCTTGTGTGACCTGTGAAGTAATTAGGCTCCTAGAAGTTAAGGTAGGATACTCTCCTTCACCCTCCATATCACTCCACTATACTCCATAAAGTATTATTCCTTCAATCACCTATGAAGACTGCCTTAGGCAGTTGTACAGGTTGTACACTGCATAGCTGCAAAGGGCTCAGTTCATGTAGATAGTCTGAAATTTTGAGGTTCTTAATCTGCACAATTATATAAAATATGTGAAGAGCTGGGAGTATGGAAGCAGGAAGACAGAGCCTTATACGTATAACAAGACACCTCTATATAAAGTGCATATTGTAGAATATCATTGTGATTGAATTTTAAACACAAGTTTCAGAATTTGAAATTTAAACCAGGTAATCCTCTTGTGTATCTGATGCTGGGTCTCCCTGGGCCTCCCGTAGAGGAAGGACTCTGACTTCTCAGCAGAGTTAATCCGCAGCAGCACATCCCCAGCCTTGTCCTATTTATTTCTGGCTTCTTCCTGTAGGCTGTGGCTTTCACTTTGCATTGCTTGGATATAGTGTCCCTGCCTCTGCTTTGTCCATGTGAGATCCTGGCCACCCTCTGGCTTGGCCACCGTAGTGTGGTTCTCACATCTTCGTGAGGCTCGCTCCAGGAGTCCACTCTAGTTTCAGCTTCGTTACTCCCACCTTGGTGCTGACAGCTGGCAGCAGTGTTGCCCCATTATGTGGCTAAGCTAGGATGTGCAGAGGGTAAATACTTCAATGTTTCCGCTTCTGCTGAAAACTTCTTCACATCGTGTCTTTGGGGAGTTTCTTTAGAGCTTTGACTCAGCCTTCTGTTTCTTCAAGCTCAAGAATCTTTCTTTACACTTGAGGAGTGGAAAGTACATCACCATCTCATTAACCCAGAGCATTTTACTGTCAGTGACTCCTCCAGTTTGAGTGTAACTAGTCCACATTACTGTAATTGTCCCAATAACCTATATTCGTCATCCATGTGCACTTGTCACCATGCTGTCCCTGGTGTAAGTGCACAACCAACTGTCCATCCTCACTCTCAGACTTTTTTTCATGCTTGTGATGATTAGCCACCCAATAGATCCCTTTCCTCCCGGAAGCCTTCCAGGGCTAGATTCCCGCACCTCCAGGGCTAGATTCCAGCCATTGATAAGCACGCCTCTCCCATGGACTCCAGCCCAGTCAGACCTCAGCCAAGCCCTTCAGCTAGAAGACAACAGCTATGAACTTCATAATGATTAGAGCAAAAGCAGTATCGTTGGGAGTAATGTGTGGCTTCCCAAGGAGATTAACGATTTTGAAATGCAACATCCTTTGACACATATGTGTGCATATATTGCAAATGGGGTTGTACCACTTACAGCCATGCCTTTTTTGTGTTGCAAATGGCTTCAAACCCAACTTCCAGAGAAAGTCGATAGAAGCTAATTAGAGAAAGCTGAGTAAAGACACATTTTATTCAATTCAAAGCCATTTGTTAAATACCATGATGGAGCACGATGCTGAACTATGCAGTGGTAGCACAAAGCCGAGAGATGGTGTTTGTCCCTGACAGTGCAAAGTATGGTGGGGTGAGATGCCGCAGGGCAAAGTTTAATGTGAAAGCAGGAGGGAGAGATCTCGAGAGGAGTTCTCGGGCAAAAACATCTTTTTTTTTCTGGAGTGCAATGGAAGGGCATTTGCTAGATGCTGTGCAGAATATCAATGAAGATGGAGGGAGAAATGGTCTCTCAGTGTGTCTCATCTTGACACTCAGCACTTGGAACAGCAGTTCATATTTCTCTCCAGAATTCCCCCTTTCGATGTCTGTCTACTGGCCATGCACACAGGTAACCCGCCAAGGGATGCTACCACTTTAGCATGGTATGGCACTGACACCCCAGTGTGCCTGCCATCTGCACCACCTGGGGAATTTCAGCAAAGTTTTATAACCCCAAAGCCCTCTCTCACCCACCCTAAGATTCCAACTCTGTAGGACCAAGGACTACCACTTACTAGTGTTTAATTCATTTTAAGTGAGGATGTCCTCCAGTGGCCCTTTAACAAGAGGGTGTGTATTGCTCCAGGTGCTTACTGAGCATAGAATAGAGTGAGCAATGGGGGAGGCCAGGGCCATCATGTGGGCACCAGGCACATGGAATACAATGTGAGTTTTGCCTTCAGGACTGAGGCTAAGTAGGCCTGGGTCACAAGCAATAGGGTGGATTATGATATATAAAGTGTTCCCCATATATAAATGGGCCTTATGCATCCTTGCAGAGCTCTGAGCCCCTACGGGCCAAGTGAATGGACCCTGCCCATCCTCGTCTGTCAGCATTTTGTGTCCACTGCACAGCTGAGGAGTGACAATGAATATTCATCCCCTGGCTTTGCCAGAGTCACTTGACTCTCTGCATATGCAAAATCAGAGCTTGCTTGGGCTGGCAAGGAGGGAGATTTCCCCAAAGAAAACATCTGATGGAGTGGGCTGAATTGGAGAGGGAAATAAAGCTGGGGTGGGAAACGGAGAATATTGCGGAAGTGACTTCCATTTCTGCATCCACTTGCAAGATACCAGCCTGGGGGAAGGAACATTCAGACCAAGAAGAAAAACAGTCTTGGCCTGAAGATGGGTTAAGCAGGGCTCCTGTTCACTCATTGCTTTGCCCTCTACCAGGCCCCAAGGCAGAAAGAGAAAAGGAGTCCAAAAAAATAGTATCCTGGCCTTGAGGTAATTAGAGGTTGATTGCGTAATTGTATAAATAAAGCAACACATTCACGTTTGAAAAACATTGTTCCTTATTGAGTATGTACTGCATGCTAAGTGCTTTGCATCTTTCCATCTCATTTAATCCTCATGATTTCCCTGCCAGGGCAGCTACTATTGTCTCCATTTTACAGATGTAGGAACTGAAACCCTGAGAAATTGTTTCTTTGCTACAGAGTCATCTACCTGGTAAGAGGTGGATTCAGGATTTGAATCCAGGTTTAAGGGGCTCCAAAATCCTTGTGCTTGCCTTGCCACTGTTCTGTCTTTTCCAACATGAACTAAAGAGCATCCCAATATTGCAGGGCATGGGGGATAGATACCAGCTCACAGCATGGTGGAGGGTGATCAGAGAAGATGCCCCACCAGGACCAACTCAGCCTGGAAAGACATCCAGGTATCGACCAAGCTTGAATTATGGAGGTTTTTTAAAAGCTACTTGCCTGTTAGCGTAACTAAACTAGGCAGCCCCCCGAGGGGCAGTTTTGGCTGCACTGTTTCTTAAGAGAAGCACAGTCTAGCATGAATGGGGTCTGTCCTTCAAGTAATGCCAACTGCTCCACCACTTACTTGCCACTGGCCAGGCAAAGGGGGTAAGCACATGACAGTGCTTGCCACAATACTGCCACTGACCCCCATTTGCTCAAATGGGGGAACTAGAGGAGTGGAGAGCTTAGATGGCTTGCTCAAAGCCATACATCTAGAAAGCTCAGTGCTTGAATGTAAAACCGGTAGTCTAACACCAGGGTCTGACCTTTCCCAATGTGGGCTCAAATTACAGCCTGGGCAATGGCCGGTGTTATCAGAGGGCCCCATGAAATCCAGGAGTGCATGCGTTGTTTTTTTTTGTTTTGTTTTGTTTTTTGTTTTTTTTTGTATCATTAATCTACAGTTACATGAGCAACAGTATGTTTACTAGGCTCCCCTCTTCACCAAGTCACCCCTACATACCCCATTACAGTCACTGTCCATCAGTGTAGTAAGATGCTATAGAATCACTACTTATCTTCTCTGTGTTGTACAGCCCTCCCTGTGCCCCCCACCTCATTATGTGTGCTAATAGTAATCCCCTTTTTGCCCCCTTGCCCCTCCCTTCCCACCCATCCTCCCCAGTCCCTTTCCCTTTGGTAACTGTTAGTCCATTCTTGGGTTCTGGGAGTCTGCTGCTATTTTGTTCCTTCAGTTTTTTTCTTTGTTCTTATACTCCACAGATGAGTGAAATTATTTGATACTTATCTTTTTCTGCCTGGCTTATTTCACTGAGCATAATACCCTCTAGCTCCATCCATGTTGTTGCAAATGGTAAGATTTGTTTTCTTCTTATGGCTTAATAATATTCCATTGTGTATATGTACCACATCTTCTTTATCCATTCATCTACTGATGGACACTTAGGTTGCTTCCATTCCTTGGCTATTGTAAATAGTGCTGCTATCATTAATGCCAACAGTTGGAACTAGAAGATCCTCAGAGTTTATCTGGTCCTGCTCTCTTGTGGATTGCCAGCAAAACTGAGGCCCAGCAAGAGCCAGCATCTTGTCCATTGTCATGAGTGATGTAGGATTCATCTGACTCCAAGCCAGTAACCAGGATATCTTGAATATAGCATTCCTCAGACCTGCTCATGAGCCATATGCCAACTGATTATCCAGCTCATTATGAACCTAATTTTAGAGATGAGGGAAATGAGGTCCGTTGGAGTTAAGGGGCTTGTCCAAGATCCCCACAATGAGTATTGAAGCTTGGATTCTAACTCAGGTCTAAATAACTACAAATGTGGGCCTTTAACCAGTAGGTGATGCTGAGGTGACTCTCATGATGATGGTACCTGGGATGGGTGAGAGCACCAGGAGGCCGTAACTCACTCTGCTGGTATCTGTTCTCTACTCAGAAAGCTTCTCTTGGGCTGGCCTCCTTTTTCTTCCCCACCCTGAGAGCTCTTGCAGGCTTTCCTACCCATTATCCAAACATCCTCTTTGGTTTGTACCCAGAAACTTAATCACACATCTGGCAGGAAGCAATTGTGCAAAGTTGCTGAATCCTATTCTCCTCCCCCTTAGGGGGTTTGTCAAACCCCCTCATCCCAGAAGTGTCAAAATATTTCCCATTCTCCAGCAAAAACAAAAGTAGTGCAGAGTTGGGAAGTCCATAACAAAAAAACTAAAACCAAGCAGCTTTAAAACAAAATTCTTTGGGAATCTGTGGGGCTGTAGGTTTTGCTCAAGGGGTATGAAGCTGAGAAACACCTACATACCCAGTGTCACCTAAGGTTTTGGGAGAAGAAACTCCAAAATCCACACCAAAGGCAGAAGGCCACCCATCGGCATGGCATTATGAGCTCAGGGCAGGACGGAGAAATGCAGAAGAATTGGGCTGAATGTCTTCTATTGCCAACTGCATGATAAGGAGCATCACTTGATCCTTACAGTGCCCTGAGTTATGATCTATTTTACC
This sequence comes from Manis pentadactyla, assembly GCF_030020395.1. Classification (NCBI taxonomy): domain Eukaryota; kingdom Metazoa; phylum Chordata; class Mammalia; order Pholidota; family Manidae; genus Manis; species Manis pentadactyla. The sequence continues at coordinate 149,194,083 of NC_080022.1, forward strand.
TATTTTGCATATAAGGATTCAGAACTAGGGACCCAGGATCCTGAGATTTTTGCCCTAGGTCTGCTACTCACTGGCTACACAGCCTTAAATTAAAATCCAGAAATCCAGAATGGGCTTTGAGATCATCAGATGTCCCCTGGAATAGTGAATACCCAGCATATAGCCTTCTACCCTCCTGGCTTGTACCCCTGGCTCATACTGCTAATTGATCTACTGGTCTTTCCCAGGAATCCTGGATGGAACTTTAGAATCCTTCTCAAAATAGCCTTGTTAGGTGACCACCTCCTGTGCATTGACATTGGCACAAGAGATGAGCTCTGTTTGCCATACCTGGCGTAGGCCAAGTCTTTATTTTTAAGATGAGGCTATCAAGGTTCAAAGAGGAGCAGTAACCTACTGAAGATCACAAGAGACAGATGGGTCTAGAACTCAGAGATTAGGGCCCAGAGTGTATCACCCAACATGGCTCCTCATAAAGGGAATGATCCTGCTAGCCCCGTGTGGCAGGCATTACAGCTCATTTCTGTTGTTTTTGACCAAATGGATTAAAATTCTGGAAACAGCTTCTCAGGCTCTTCCTTCCAAAATGTCCTTTCCTCTGCTCTGACTGAGAAACCAAGAGGAACACAGTACTCAGCCAGTTAATGTGTGCCTGGCATTAGCACAAAACTAACATTTTATTTCCCTTCCATAGTATGTAATTTCTTTGGAAGTTGAAGTGTAATGAAATTGGTGTTTATTATAATTAATAAAAGCCCCGTAACTTTAAATTGAGTCATAAATCTTGCATGGAAATCCAATATCACCATAAAAGTCTTTCCTTTCCCAGAAGGGGCTCTTCAGAGGAAGGAGGGGATGGGCTCCCTCCTTCCACAGAGGCTGGCTGCCCTCGCTGGGGTGGCTGTTTCTCGGCTGCCAATCTATTCCGGTCACAAACAAAGCACAAGCAGCTTGTGGCTATGTAAATGGGGAAAGTATGCCTTAGACCAGTGCCTGCAGATAGGGTTCAAGTATATAATTGCCTGCATTGTCAGCTTAGCAAAGGCTTATTCTTAAGAAATAAAACTATGGGCTTTCTATGTGCCAGGGCTGTGCTAGAGAGAAGGAAGGTACTATTGCTGTTCTCCCCAAAGACAGCTCAGGTGTTCACGGTACAGTGAGGAAGGCCTGCCTGTGAGCTGACCTGTGCAATTCAGTATGGACCATACAGATATAGAGGGAGGATAGGCATAAAGTGGGTGACCTTCTCTTTGAGTGATGCAGAGAGTGATGGGATTCAGTGAGAAAGGAGGTAGTGGTGAGAAGGGTTTTGAAAGCTTATTAGAGGTTACCAGGTGTGCAGTGCGCATTCTGCCAGTGCAGGGCACTCATCCCTGCCCGAGAGCCCTTGTACTTGCTGGTGGCTCTGCCTGGATACTCATCCCAGCTCTTTGTTGGCTGGTCCCTCCACATTCAGAACTCAGTTCAAATATCACCTCTTGAAAGGCCTTTGCTCCCTCCCTACCTCGTGTTTCTCCTTCCCATTCCTTTGGTACGGCAATACCTGTTCTATTACCTTTACAAAGCTGTGCACTCTGTGAAGTTATATTTGTTATTTATTTGTTTCTTTGTCCATTTCTGTTCCCCAAATGCCCAGTACAGTGTAAATACAGTTACAAGAACTGCATCTAGTTTATTTACTACTGTTGCTCCTGTACCTAGAACAATTCCAGATAGCAAATGGACAATTAAGAACTATTCTAGGCGAAGATTCATGAAACTGCATGGCTCATTAAAAGAAACTTGTCTGAAAGCAGATTACAAGATTGCATGCAATGTAAGAAGGGAAAATGGTATATAAAGATGCCAAAGCAAAAAGAGAAATAAGGGCAGAAAAATAAAATCACCACCCAAATAGCTCCAGGGAAAGATGTGGGAGTAAAGAAATGCCTAATAAAGAAGTTTTAATTTATTTCCTGTGATACAGACTGTCAGCCCCCTACTTCACCCTCCCCCTTGAAATTCTAGTTATGTCTTCATAGCTAATTAAAATAAATAAGTAAATAAAAAACCCACCAAGCCAAGAGTGGGATTAGTGTATGCATTTCATAGGGTTACCATCTTGTGAGAGGTGGGTAGCAAACTCAGTTCTGAGCTTCCTAATAGCCAAGACAAGAGACAAAAATGAAATTTGATAAGATTCAAAACTCAGTGCCTATGAGATAAACCCAAGGCCATTGAGAAGCTCAAGTTTTCTTGGACTTGAAGCCTGAGAGAAATTTCCCCCATTGGTTTTTCACAAGGGGAAAATGCTGCAATGCTGTGTCCATAACAGCATCCTTTTAGTATGTTTGAAAGAGAGATTCACTATAGCATCTTTTCTTATACTAGGCCAGTGAGCTAATGCCAAAGTGTAATTTAGTAATAACCTTTCCACAAGCAGCCAAGCTATGCCATCTAGGCTCATCTCTGATGGGCTAACCAGGATGAGATGGAGAACATCTTAGAGAAATGGAAGTACTTGCCTAATATATATTAGATGCTTCAATGTTGGGTATATATATATTTACAGTTGTTATATCCTCTTGATGAATTACCCCTTTATCACTATATAATTACCTTTGTCTCTTGTTACAGTTGTTGACTTAAAGTCTATTTTGTCTGCTGCAAGTATAGCTACCATACTCTCTTTTGGTTTCTATTCCTGTGGTATATCTTTTCCCATCCACTCACTTTGAGCCTTTGTGTGTCCTTAAAGCTAAAATGAGTCTCTTGTTGGCAGCTTTCAGTTAAGTTTTTTTTTGAAATACATTCAGCCACTCTATGCCTTTTGATTTATGAGTTTAATTAATTTAAATTTAAAGTAAAAATTGATAAGTAAGGACTTACTAATGCCATCTAAGTTATTTTTTTGTTTTATAGTTTCCTTATTGCTTTCTTCCTCTCTTACTATCTTCCTTTGTGAGCTGATGATTTTTGTAGTGGTATGCTCTGATTCCCTTCTCTTTATCTGTTGTGTATCTACTGTAGGTTTTTGCTTTGTGATTACTATGAGGCTTACATAACCCATCTTACAAGTACAACAGACTATTTTAAGCTGATAACAACTCCGATCACATACAGAAACTCTACTGTCTTACACCACCACATTTTATATTTTGGGTGTCAAAATTTAGCTGTTTTTATGTTGTGTATCCATTAACAAGTCATTGGAATTATAGTTATTTTTAATATTTTTGTTCTTTAACTTTTATACTAGAGCTAAGAAGTTAATACACCACCATATTACAGTATTAGAGTATTCTGAATTGTACTATATACTTAATCTTTACTAGTGTGGTGTATACTTTTATATGTTTTCATGTTACTAATTAGCATCCTTTCCTTTCAGCTTGAAGAACTCTGTTCAGCATTTCTTGTCAGACAGGTCTGGTGGTGGAGAACTCTCTTAACTTTTGTTTGTTTGCGAAAGTCTTTATTTTTCCATTTCCAAAGTACAACCTTGTTGGGAAAAATGTTCTTGATTGGCATTTTTTCTTTCAGCACTTGGAGTAGTCAGTTCTCCCCTCTCCTAGCTTTCAAGTTTTCTATAAGAAATCTGATGATAGCCTCATGGAGGATGCCTTGTATGTGAGGAAATTTTTTCTCATGCTATTTTAAAATATTTCTCTTTGTTTTTGATTTCAGTTTTATTTCAATGAGTCTTGGAGAATATCATTTTGCATTGAGGTTTTGGGGGCCCTGTGAGCTTCATGAACTTGGATATTCAAATTATCTCTCCAGATTTGGGAAGTTCTCAGCCATTACTTCTTTGAATAACCCCTCTGTCCCTTTCCCTCTCTCTGCTCCTTCTGGGACACCAATAATGCACAGATTGCTACTTGATGGTATCTCATGATTTGTGAAGGCTTTCTTCACTCTTTTCATTCATTTTTTCCTTCTCTGAATAGGTAATTTCAAATGACTTGCCTTCTAGGTCACTAATTCTTCTGCCTGATTGAGTCTGCTGTTGAAGCTATCAGTTATTCTTCAGTTCAGTCATTGTATTCTCCAGGATTTTTGTTTATTTTTTTAATGGCTTTCATTACTTTGTTCAACTTTCCATTTTGAACCTGCATTTCATAATTTCATTTATTTATCTATCTGTGTGTTCTTGTAGTAAATAATTTCTTTAAGAGTTTCTCTTAAGAATTCCGAATTCTTTGTCAGACAGTTTATAGATCTCCTCTTCTTTAGGGTAAGTCATTAGAGTGTTTTTAGTTTCCTTTGGTGGTGTCATGATTCCTTGATTATTCCTGATACTTGCAGCCTTCAATCAGAGATAGACAGAATACAGTAATAGTAGGGGACTTCAATACCACAAGCACGTGATGAATATTGGTTATCACCATTGTAGAGTAGGGGACTTCAATACCACAAGCAACGTGATGAATATTGGTTATCACCGTGGTTTCACATCCCAGTATTGGATAGAATACAGTAGAGATAGAAAACATTAACAAAGCTTTTGAGGAAATTCAAGCAATGTACACAGTTTGGGTGTTTACCCCAGTCTCACTTGGAGCAATGCAGTCAGAGCAGCGTCCAGTTGGAGATGTAATACATGGCAGAATCAGACCCTGGAGTCACAGATGGAGAGCAGCCCTTGCCTACCCTGCTGCCAGCAGAAGCCATTCCAATGCCCAAATCAAATGACCATCCTTGTCCCAGAGGTCTTGGACAGGAAAAGGGAATTACCCAAACAAAGCCAGGCTCTAGATCAGCAATGTCAGATAGAACTTCCTGCAATGATGGACATGTTCTCAATCTACACTGTCCAATATGGTGGCCACTAGCACTTAAGTGTAGCTAGTATAACTGAGGAACTGAATTTTTATTTTAAAGTATTACTTTACATTTCAATAGCCACCTGTAGCTAGTGGCCACTATAAAACACTGGATACCAATTGGACATTGTTCAATAGAACAATGCACCTTTAGAAGGAGAAATTTGAGCTCCATACTGGAGTGATGGGATAGATATGACCTCACCTCACCCTAGGCTGAGTTCAGCTGTATTCAAATGCTGGAAGAAGGTTTTATTTAATTTGTTTGTGGGACATTACTCTTCTCCACCTGCCTTTTCTGATTTGCACTAAGCCAGCTGGCCCTGGTGTGACAGTGAGCTCCTGGAGGAGTGCATCCTAATATTCTGATTCTGACCTTTGCGTCCTCAGGGTTTAGCACAGTACCCCTGCACTTCATGTTCATTAACTCAGGTTGAGTCTAGCTAACTTTTTTCTCATCTTGTGGGCTTGCTGCATCTGTGCTGCAGCGAAGACTGATTACCTGTTCCAAGGTGCTCAGTCTAACAATGGGCACTAATGAAGATTTTAAAGACAGGTGTGGGTATCCGATTGAAAAGGCAGATATGGGCAAGGAACTGCAACTCGCATTAGTTATTATCTCTGTAAGAAGCCAGCCTGCCCTCTCATTCTGGAAGAGATTTTGTTTTTAACTGAGAGAATTGTTTGCCGTGGGTTAAATTAAACCCATGTTCCAATATAAAATGCAACATAATTCAAGTCAATGTTAATAATGATGGGAAATCTTAAGAATTATCTTTCACAGTAAATTACCTCTGAGATTACACGTACTCCTTATCAAAAGCAAATTCAATATAAGGAGCACTAAACAAGGAGAAGTCACAAATTATGGAGAGAATTCGCCTTCCATCATTTGGGGCCTTTTAGTTTTGAGTTTCAAGTAGCAACTGTGAATTTAGGGAAGTCATTTCCTATCTCTGGGCTGCAGGTTCCTCATCTGAAAAATGAGAGGGTTGAAACAGATGTTCTCCAAGGAGCCTTGCAGCTCTGAAAATTTATCAGTCTCAGATTCCATGAAACCGATCCATTCGGCATCTCATTCTCCAGTGCCCTCGCTGCAAGAGAGCCCCTGCTAATTTAATAAACTGAGCAGGCTCCTAGGAGGCAGCTGTCAGGAGTGGCTCCCCTCCCGGGTCCTTCCCACTCAGGAAGCATTTGTACTTAGCAATGTGAATTTGTCATCGCCGCATCTATTCTGAAGGCCAGGCTGGGGGAGGTGGAAGAAGACCCTTCTGTGCCCCTCTGCTTCCCCAGTGCAGTGGTTTCTCCCCTCACCAATCCGTACTGGGGACTGACTGTGACAGAGAACCCCAAAAGTAGCTGATGGTTTTTCTTCAGAGAAAGGTTTTCCCCTTCCACACTCCCCCTGCAGCCCCTCCAACTCACTCACCCCCATGTTTAATGATCTGCGAATCTCTCTCTGACTTATACTCAGAACTGCAGTTCAGGGAGGTTAATTGTACTTTAATTGCCTCCATATTCAGGGACACCTACAACGTGACTTGTGGCTAGGAGGCTGGGGACAGACGCCTAATTCCTCTGGTCCCCCCACCCCTGAGCTCCACACTTGAGCGGCTCTCTCCCCTTCTGCCCCACACTTCCCGAGCCACGTGGCCAGCAATGCTCTTTTTGTCCTTGCCTCTGGGAGTCCCAGAGCCTGGGGCCCAAACTGGAATACAGGGCAGGTGAGGTAGGGCCAGAAGGCAAAACAGATTTCGTGGCTTGGGCTGAGGAATGCATGGGGCCTTCTGATGCAAAGGAACCGCTCCCTCCCACCTCCAGCCCCAGCTTCTGGCCACATGAGCTGGCAGCTCTCACACTTGCTCTTCAGGGCCTTTGCCCTCTTTGTCCTCCACGTGTCCTGCTGTCTACCTTGCCCTCCACTGCCCCTTGTCCCTTCCCTTTCTCTTCTTTATCCACTTAGCTCTTTCTTCTTTAAAATTCAGCTGGTATCACATCTTCCTGCATCCTTCACTGACCTCCCTAACAGTGTCTTCTGATTAACCATTACATATGTGCATTTATATATACATATATCTTACACCATTATATTTTTTATATATAATGTTCATATATGTATATATAAACATTGAATTACATCACATTGAAATTATCTGCATTAAAATTATCTGTTTATTCATATGTCCCACTGAAAATACTTCTTGCCTGACTCTGGATTAGCTCAGAAACAGGTTGGGGTCTGAGCCTACAGGTTGTCAAAACCAAGAGGCGCAGAATGGGGCTGACCCAGCACTTTATTCCCTACCAGAGCCTGTCCCTCTTCATCCTCCTGTTGTACATGCCATTAGCCTTCTAGAAATTATGCCTGAGAACAGTGAAGACCTGACCCTTCCTTCTTCCAACCCTAAGCACCAGCCATACCCAGGATTTCTTTGCTCTCTCAGTGGTCTCCAAACTGCTGGTTGCTACCTGAAAGCTACTAGGCCCTCTGGAGCCCCTGTACAGTGAGCTCTTGCTCATAAAGACCTTAAGGACCTCCTCCTCCATGAAGACTTCCCTGACACCTCAGGACAGTCCATAGTGCTTTCTTCAGGGATCTCAAAGCACATTGTGCACACTTGAGGGAACCCCTATTTCACTGGATATTTCACTGGATGCAGTAAGTATGTATCTGCATGTCTATCTCAATCCACTAAGCAGTAAGCCACCCGAGGGCAGAGACCCTTGGCATAGTCCCTGGTTTATAACAGGGCATGCCAAAAATGTTCACTGACTTAGGTAATGAGTGAGCGGATGGTGAGCAAAGCCTTGGAAGATGCACTTACGGTCAGAGGCTTTCCGCTGTGCCTGTTAACACTGCTCCCACACAAGTAGCAAGTTCTATGCCATTTTCTCTTGTTTCTGCAAAACCAATATAATGACGCTTTCAACAGTGGATAGCATCACAGACAGCTCTCTGCTCCCTGATTCCTATAGAGACAGAAAATGCACGTGCTTTCCTCTGGTTATCTACATTAGTGCTCCTTAACTGTGAACGTGCCCTCACACCACCTAAGGATCTTGTTAAAAAGCAGATTCTGAATGAGTGGCTCTGGGGTGGGGCCTGTGAATCTGCACATCAAGCTGATGCTGCCAATACCACTGTTTCAGGGACAACTTCAAGTAGCACAATTTACTTTACTTCTTATAGAAAGAAGAGTGTTTCTAATTAGAAGCCTCAAAAACCAAAGAGAATAGTGGGATTTAGGAGAAAGTGAGTTTTGGAGTGAGTTAGATTCATGTCAAATCTGGGTCCTACTACTTTACTATCTAAGTGATCTTAATGTATCTTCTTAACTTCTTGAAGCCTTGGATTCTGTCTGTAAAATTGAAGCAATGAGCCGTACCTCTACAGATGTGCGTGTGTGTGTGTGTGTGTGTGTGTGTGTGTGTGTGTGTGTGTATTTCAGTAAGGATTACATATAGAATACATAAGATACTTTCTGCACCACTGAGCGAGGCCTTGAAAAATGAGTTGACTTTTGATTGAACATCATGGTGAATAGAACACAGCACACAGAACAGTATATTTTTTAATTAGAGGTTCCGTATTTCAGTCTTTTACTTCAACACTTATTTACTGTGTGACCTCAAGCATGACACATAACCTCCACATGTCACTTTCCTCTTCTGCCAAGTAGGGTTAATAATACATCTCCATATGTGGGAGGTATAAATAAAAACATCTATGTACAAGCACCGCTTCAGGCACATAGCTTATACAATAGACATAATACTATGTAATATAATAATCCTGTCTTATAATAGGGCAGACAGAAATACCTGCTTACATTTTTGAGGGCTTATTTTGTTCTTAGTACCATCCTCTAAACTTTATTTAATCCCCTCAAAAACACCATGTGGCAGGTACTGTTGTTATCCCTATTTTACAGAGAAGAAAATAGACTTCAAGTGGTCCAGTAACTTGCTTAATACAGAGAGCTTGAGCTGAGCATAGGCAGCTCAGCTCAGGTCATGTCCCTAACCATTTCACTGTCCTGCCGCTCTGTGTGGAAGGAGACCTGAAACTCTACTGTGTGTGGGGGGGGGTGGGGGTGTGTGTGCATGTGTGTGTGTACAGGCAGTGCAGATAAATAGGAAAAAGGGCAAGATAGACAGGGCTGGGAGGTTTTTGAAGCTGCTCATCCTGGGATGACCCCCCTGGGTGAGATTACAAAATCTTTGAGGATGCTCTCATTGCAGCCCTGTGTTCCTGTGCTATACATTTTTTGCAACTGCATAGATAATCAGGCTCTTGGAGAAATGCAGAAATGAGTTAAGACCTGTTTTAGTCTTTGAAGTTGGATTTCATTCTTTGTGCTTTAGGGAGCCATTGAAGGGTTTTGAAGAGGCAAGTAGAAGCGTGACTCAGGGCTTTGTGGGGGCTTCTGGCTGGTGTGGAAGGTACACTGGAGACCTAAGAGGCTGCATGCAGGGAGACCAAGCAGGAAGTTAATGGGATATTTGCAGGCAGGGCAGTAGGTACAGAGAGGAAGAACAGAATTAAGGAAATAGTCTAAGGGTAGATCTCTTCAGAATGCTGGGAGAAGGGGTGGAATAGGAGGGAAAAATGTCATGGAATCTGAATGGATGCCACCAGGAAAGATATGGACAGGACTGTGTACAGGGGTGTGTGCAGGGATGAGGGAAGCACCACCAATGGAGAAGCATTCAGGGACAAACAGGAGTGATCACTGCCCCTGGGCCTGTGGGAGCAAGGTGAGGAAGTGTTGTCACCAGACCGCAGAGGAGGTGTCAGCTCCTGCGAGTGCAGAGGAAGTCTCAGAGGGAGCAGGCAGGGTGTAGGGTAAGTGTCCTGACCTTTTTTCCTTCCCACCTTCTGATCTTCCATTGGCCACACCCAACCTTTGGCCAGAGGGCAAGGAGCCCAGATGGCATGGTGCCTAGAGGTCAGCCTCCTGAAACAGGGTAGAGGCCAGAGAAGTAACAGGTGTAGGGTTGCAAACAAAGAATGCCCCGCACAGTGCCTGGGAAGAGGGATAGTCTGGTGGTTACACATTGGGCTCTGGAGGCAGGTGGCCTGGATTTGATTCTCAGCTCTAACACTTATGAATGGTGTGTCCGAGGACAGTTTACTTTACCTCTCTAGGCTTCAGTTTTCTCATCCGTAAAAAAACTAAATTTGATTGTTGCAAGATAGTGCACAGTGCATAGAACACAAGTGCTAATACATGTTAGTTTTCTTTTGTTTTCTGTTTGCAGAATAATGGTCTGCCCACTGGTGTAGGGAACGCAGGAAGAGATGCTGGTCAGGGTGTGGGGGATGCTGTCTCAAGTCTTGAGTCTTGAGTCTTGTTCTTATGGGGTCTGTGGTGCTCGTGGACTATCCATGGGGAGATGGCCAGCAGGCAGAGTGATGTACACTGGGGCTGTGAAGAGAGGTTCTAGGGCTAGACGAGATTTGGGGCTCATCTGTCTGGGGCTGATGGTTCTTAAGACAGGGCAATAGATGGAACTGTCCAGGGACAGTTTTGGGAAGGGCAGTGTTTAGAGTCTTTCTATATCTCATGAAGCTAGCCATCCATTTGATCTGACTTAACCTTCTTACTGCAGTGAGACCACTACATAATCCTCTACCTGGTTCTCCCTGAGTACCAATTCAGTCATGTGTTAAGTGGTTGGATGGAGCTAGAAGCAAAGCCTATGCTCTTTGTGTGGAGTGAAGCCAACTGACCAACTTGGGGTTGTTTCATTCATTCATCAGAAATTAATTCAGTGTGAAGATGCAGGATACTGTGCAAGTAGAGGGGAAAGGGGGTGCAATAGTCAAGAAATGACCCAGGCTTCACTAGCAGCTATGACTTATTTTAATATGTTGAGATATGCATTAGTGTTGCTGTGGAAAAGCACACATTCTTGGACTTTCTGAACCTAGAAATAAGGCAGAGCTTTACTCCCTGGCTCAGGATAAAAATGACATGAATTACAGGCACACACCTGATCATCTACATTTGCTCTCTTACAACACTAAACTATGTTTTCTACCTTTATGTTGTATCTACCTACCACTTCAGCATCTTATTAAAAATAATAAAGAGAGAAATGTGGTATCCACATATAAATCAAGTATAAAAATCAAATGTGTATTCATATTTGAACTGACTGTTTATAGTTCATAATGCATGAGCAAAACCAAAAGTTTCTGTGATGACTGCCCTTGTACTGTTCACCATGTAACTTATTCACTATGTAAGAATTTGTTCTCCATGTAAGAACTTGTTCGTTATGCTTCAGAAGATTGGAGACTGACGAAAATTAGGCTTGGGGTGGATTAATGATTGTGCATTGAGCATTGACTCCCCTATACAGAATTTTATTGTTGTTAACAACCATTTGATCAATAAAAATGAGAGATGCCCTAACAACAACAACCAAGAAAAAGTACACACTTCCAATTGTAAAATAAATAAGCAACCGGGATGTAATGTATAGCATAAGGAATATAGTCAAAATATTGTAACAACTTGGTATGGTGATAGCTGGTACTTAGAATTATCATGTATATAAATGTTGAATCACTGTGTTGTACACCTGAAACTAATGTAATGTAATACTGTGTGTCAACTACCCTTCAATAAAAAATAATTATCTAAAAAAAAAAAAAAAAAAAAAAAAAAAAAAAAAAAAAATGACATGAATTGATGTGAAACTCAGATCCCAACCCCAATAATGGGCTACTGGACATTAGGAATGTTTCAAGAGATGCTGCAGTTCTCAGCAAGATGCATAAAGTATCAATTCTACAGAAGTCCGTGAATTCCATTGACCTTTGGTACCTGTAAATTATGGTACCTGTGAGGCGAGAGTGGACTTGCTTTATTTCTTGCCCATCCAGGTGGGCATGAGAAGCAGACCTGAGTCAGATCTCTAGTTCAATCGCAGCTGGACTGTGAGCTCTGTTCAGATGGGGACTGCGTGTTTTACATCTCTCTCCTCACAGTATTCCCAGAGCCTATGCAATGATGGTCATAGCAGGTGCCCTGTAAATAATTGTTGAATGAATGAAGTAATAGGGAATTCAAGACAGGATACTTAAAAGAATATGATCTCCTTTAGAAAAGGGGCTCTACCATTTAGTGAGCTGTGTGACCTTAGGCATTTTACTCAGCTTTTCTGTGATTCATTTTCCTCATACACAAAACAATAATAATAATTCCCCTCCTCGAGTTGATAAAAGGATTGAGAGAGTGCAGTAAATACTGGTTCCTGGCAAGTTGTTAGCAGAAAGGAAGCTCAAAAATATCTATTACTGCAGGATCAGTATTCTTATCATTGTTCTGTTTGTTATTCTTAAAATATTTGCTTACTCACAGATGTTCTGGTTTGAAAGGGATTATCAAAGTCTTGTTTCCCAACCACATGTCAGATATTAAGGGACCAGATGTCCTAGACACCCAGTGGCAGTGTCCCAAGGGCCTTCCCAGGCAGGACAGTCCACGTGGAGGACACTGAGACCTCCTCCCCTCTGTGCACAATTTCTCAAGGAATAGAGTGAGTTACATTTCCTTCATTCTCACCATGACCCTATGAGTTAGGGAACGTCATAATGTTAGTTCCATTTTACAGATGAGAACACAGAGCTACAAAGTGGTAAAGGTAACACAGCCACTAAGTACCAATGTGACTTTTGAACCAAAGTCATTTGAATCTTGGTCCAGCATCCTTTGAATAGCATGTTCCTGCTGTTCATTTGACCAGTTCTCGTTTTTCATAATTTGAAATACCTCTCTCTTAAAAAAATGCCATGCACAATTGAGAATTCTCCCTGATTTAAGCATTTTTTTCATCTTTCTTGTAATGGTCAGTAAGATTTCACTGTTCTTTACTGGAATTAAAAGGCCTCCATTGAGTGGTATTATAAAAGCTGGGATTAAACCAATCAGCTCTTGAGCCCTTTGCCCTTTTAAGAACATTTTTCTTAAAAAAAAAAAATGCATCCAGTTAATTATTTTCCTGTGGGCCAGGTTAGTTAGGTTGGAATGAAATGCGACAACCAAGAGTTTGGATTCAGCCTTATTTATTAATCATGTTCTTGGTGGACAGGTCAGGGTTGAGGAGGGCAGGCCCAGGGTGGGAAGGGAAAGGAGAGGCATGGGGAAGCGGACAAGAAAGTGACTGACCCAGGACTGCTCCCTGGAGGCCTGGTGAACGAGGGCCTGCTAAGTCAGAAATCCTCCCTGTGAACTGATTTCTGCTGGGTGGGGGCAGTGGCCTAAATTGAACCCCAGACTGTCTGTCTACATTTCTCCTTCCATTTCTCTTTTGAGATTACTTTGAGGCACTATTACCAAAGGAACCACATACTTTTTGTGTGCTTATAGGTGGTTATCAAAAATAGTGGTGCTAAAAGGATCATGGGTTGGTTAAGAATACTCTGGAAATCCTCTGCTTATCTTTCCGGGGAATTTCTATTTTTTTTTTATTAAGGTATCATTGATATACACTCTTATGCAGGTTTCACAAAGAAAACAGTGTGGTTATTACATTCACCCTTATTATCAAGTCCCACCCCATACCCCATTGCAATCACTGTCCATCAGTGTAGTAAAATGCCCCAGTCCCTATTTGTCTTCTCTGAGCTACACTGTCTTCCCTGTGACCCCACACACACCATGTGCACCAATCATGATACCCCACAATCCCCTTCTCCCTCCCTCCCTCTCCACCCGTTCTCCCTCACCCCTCCCCTTTGGTAACCACTAGTCCCTTTGTGGAGCCTGTGAGTCTGCTGCTGTTTTGTTCCTTCAGTTTTCCTTTGTTCTTATACTCCACAAATGAGTGAAATCATTTGATATTTGTCTTTCTCCACCTGGCTTATTTCACTGAGCATAATACCCTCTAGCTCCATCCATGTTGTTTCAAATGGTAGGGTTTGTTTCTTTCTTATGGCTGAATAATATTCCATTATCCATTCATCTACTGATGAACACTTAGGTTGCATCCATTTCTTGGCTATTATAAATAGTGCTGCGATAAACATAGTGGTGCATATGTCTTTTTGAATCTGAGAAGTTGTTTTCTTTTGGTAAATTCCTAGGAGTGGAATTCCTGGATCAAATGGTATTTCTATTTTTAGTTTATTGAGGAACCTCCATATTCCACAATGATTGAACTAGTTTACATTCCCACCAGCAGTGTAGGAAGGTTCCCCTTTCTTCGCATCCTCACCAGCATTTGTTGTTCCTAGTCTTTTCTATGTTGGCCATCCTAACTGGTGTGAGGTGATATCTCACTGTGGTTTTAATTTGCATTTCCCTGATAATTAGTGATGTGGAGCATCTTCTCATGTGCCTGTTGGCCATCTGAATTTCTTCTTTGGAGAAGTGTCTGTTCATTTCATCTGCCCAGTTTTTAATAGAGTTATTTGCTTTTTGGGTGTTGAGGCATGTGAGTTCTTTATATATTTTGGATGTTAACCCCTTGTCAGATATGTCATTTACAAATATATTCTCCCATACTGTAGGGTGCCTTTCTGTTCTGCTGATGGTGTCCTTTGCTGTACAGAAGCTTTTTAGCATGATGTAGCCCCATTTGTTCATATTTGATTTTGTTTCCCTTGCTCAAGGAGATGCATTCAGGAAAAAGTTGTCCATGTTTATATTCAAGAGATTTTTGCCCATGTTTTCTTCTAAGAGTTTTATGGTTTCATGACTTATATTCAGGTCTTTGATCCATTTGAGTTTACTTTTGTGTATGGGATTAGACAATAATCCAGTTTCATTCTCTTGCATGTAGCTGTTCAATTTTGCCAACACCAGTTGTTGAAGAGGATGTCATTTCCCCTTTGTACATCCATGGCTCCTTTATTGTATATTAATTGACCAGATATGTTTGGATTTATATCTGGGCTCTCTATTCTGTTCCATTGGTCTATGGGCCTGTTCTTGTGCCAGTACCAAATTGTCTTGATTACTGTGGCTTTGTAGTAGAGCTTGAAGTCAGGGAGTGTAATCCCCCTCGCTTTATTCTTCCTTCTCAGGATTGCTTTGGCTATTCGAGGTCTTTTGTGGTTCCATATGAATTTTTGAACTATTTGCTCCAGTTTGTTGACGAATGCTGTTGGTATTTTGATAGGGATTGCGTTGAATCTGTAGATTGCTTTAGGCAGGGTGGCCAACAATATTAATTCTTCCTATCCATGAACACACGATGTATTTCCATTTATTGGTGTCTTCCTTAATTTCTCTCATGAGTGTCTTATAGTTTTCAGTCTTTCACTTCCTTGGTTAGGTTTATTCCTAGGTATTGTATTCTTTTTGATGCAATTTTGAATGGAATTGTTTTCTGCTAGTTCATTGTTACGGTATAGGAATGCAATGGAATTTCTATTTTTAACAATAATAATAATAATATGTCCAACTATCTCAGAGCCTCAGTTTCCTATTCTATTTGCACATGTTTAACATGAACTTACTAACATGTACTGTTTGACTGGTGCTGGTGGGGGATGGAAAATGCAGTGACATTGGCTCAGATACAATCCTTTTTGGAGCTTGAAGATGAGCGGCTGTCACAGCTCGGCATAGGACAAAGTTGGGAAAGTCAGTTCACTGTAGCAGCACAGGACCAAAGCCAGGAAGGAGGGGCAAGAGTAGAAAGAGGTGTCACCAGGGAGAACCAGCTACCCGAAGAGCCTGTGGTGAGCGTCAGTCCATTCCCACCAGACGGAACGTCAGGCCAGTGGAGCAGGCACTGTAATGTGCAGTATTCCCAAGTGCTGGCCAGGAGGAGGTCAGCATGAGGGAGGTCTGTGGTCACCACACAGGTGGAGACTCCAGTGCCAGTGGGATAGCACCGCATCCTTTCCTGTCACCTAGGCATCTCGAGATGTTCCTGTCAATCAAATCCTAGTGGGAGGGGCAAAGTTGAGTGTGGCGTGATTGAATCTAGAACCTGGGCAGGCCCAACCCAAAGACGTGGGGCTGAAGCCCTGACTAAAGGCCTGTAGCCAGGAAGTCTCAGGAGGCAAGTAAGACTGAAAGCAGAGTCTGCCTGGAAGAGGATGTGCCCAAACGGGTAACGGTGGAAGCCCAGCTGCCTGGCTGAGACATAGGTTCAAGCCTCTCCTTCCCAAGTGCCTGAAGCCAGAGGCCTGAGGGAGAGAGTCAAGGACCCAGGCTACTGTCTCCCATAAAGGGGGCTTGGAGCATCTGCTTCCAAGTGCTGCCTTGGACCCACAGGATTCTCACGTCCTTTGGCAGTATCTATCCTGAGGGATGTGGTGAACCACAATAGGTTTAGACAGGCCAGAGCTGGAATCCTGGCTCTGCTTGAGGCTTTGCAGGTGCTTTTGCATATCGTATTACAACCTTTTAATCTTTACAGTAATCCTTTACAAGACTGAAATGGATATGAATGCACCATTTTATAGGTAAGGATCCTGAGGCTTAGAGAGTGAGGGAACCTGGCTAAGGTCACACAGTTTTAAGTGAGCGCATGGGAATGATCCCAAATCCTTCTGGCTTTTCTGCCACACCTTGCTGCCTGCCAAGGGTATAGTGAGAGAAACTCGTACCACAAGGCAGAAAGTCTTGGCTTCAGCCCAACCTGGCTTTGCCCGAGCACCAGCCAACCAGATCGTCATGGCCTAGTCTGTTCCTTACATGTCAGATGCATAAGTTGAAATGCAGACTTTTAAATATGCCCTCCAGTTCTCCTACTCAGAGACAGGTAGTTAAGATCATGGGCTCTGGGTCTGAGATCAAATCCCTCACTCCCTGGTTATTTAAGTCTTTGAATTCCGTTATCTCATCTGTGATGAGAATTGCTATACATAATAAAAGGGGCCCTGTATGTGAATCGCCAGTATACAGATGGTGCTTCCTAAGTGTTCCTTTTACCCTTTGTCTTCAAGTGTTTTGATGTTCCTACAACTTTGAGGCTAGCCTGCAGGCTCTCTATTAATATCTCCACTCACTTCTTCCCTGGGCTCTACCCTCACAAACAAAAAGTTGCACTCCACAGGAAATCAACAGCTTTGCACAGCACTGGAAATCCAATCTCTGCACCCTGCCCTGAATGATCTGGTCTAACTCTCCACCTCACCTCCTCCTACTCCCCCTTCCACCCCGTCAGCTCCCCACCCCATGCCCTTGTCCCCTGGCTGCTCTTTGTTGCAGCCACATCAGCCCTCCTGGTGCATGCTGCGTGCTGGGCTCTTCCCTTGCCACAGGCCCTTCCTGTCGCTCTCCCCCACCTTCCACATCCAGTCATCAGGTCCAGCATCTCCTATCCAAGGTGGTCTTTCCACACCACCGACTTAAGCAGCCCTTTCTCTAATCATGCCATTCCTGTTCTAGCTTTCTCTAAGCGCTTATCACCATCCGAAATCAACTTGTGTGTTAATTTTCTTGCTTGCATTTTGCTCATCTCCCCATCATACTGCTCCATGAGAATAGGTATCTGGACTGTCTGGTTGATCCCCATATTCTTGGCATCAGGGGGAGTCCCTGGTACATAGTAGTGCTCAATAACCATGTACCGATAGAATGAATGAGTGAATCCATCCGTCCATCCATCCATCTTGGTGTTTCCAATTGCTGTCTTATTTCCATTTATATCTCCCTGCCCAGATTGTTCAGACTGATCCTTGGTTCAGGCTGTCTGTGTGTCTTGGCTTCCCTTTATCTTAGGTCTCCATGGCCCTGTGTTCTGAGGCTTGTCATCAGTTAGTCCCAATCCTGGCCTGAGGCCCAGCTCCAAGAGTCCCAGGCTGAGTTTAGAGATTGTCCGCAAGACAAATTCAGACACACACACATGTAGACACACACACACACACACACACACACACACACAGAGCAGTATTTACATCCCATCCTTGCTGAAGGGAGAAAAGTCTCAATGCTCCCCTGGCTGAGATCTGGTCCTGTTGAGTCCCCTGCAGGGGAGGGGGAGCTGGGGAGGGGACTGAACCTGCACACAGGAAGACAGGAGGGATCCCAGAAGAGCAGCAGCAGCATAGCTCAGTGAGGACACACACTCCCTCCCTGGTCCTTTTGGAGTCCGAGCTCCTCTCTCTCTCTGCAGAGTGACTCAGCCCCAAACTTCATCCCACCAGAGGTGGGTACAGCTGACAGACTGACCACCCCCTTTTCTGTGACTCAGTGCCCAGCTCCCTCTTGCTGCCTGTCTGGGCAGCTCATTGGAGCCATCCAGGGACTGTTTACCATCACCTCCAGCCATGCATAATTCATCAGCCTCTTTCTTGTGGCCGTTCCCCCCACCCCCTGCCTCCCTCATAATTCAAGCAGCTGAGTCCTCCTCCTCTGTGGGCTCTGAGAACACAGAAGCAGCCCCTTCCTTAGTGAGGCTGCCCTGAGAAAAGTCTCCTCCAGACTAGGCTGGAGTGCATAAGAGGGACCTTTGTGGCAGGCACTCTGCCCTGATCCTACCTGAGACACATGTATGTTGGGGAAAAGCGTCACACACACACCTCCCGCCTTCCCCACCGCTGGGTGCCCCTTGGGACCTTCTCCCGCAGTGTTTACTCCTGGAACCAGGAAAGGCAGCAAGCCAGGCTAAGCAGAGGAAAGAGGCTGGTTGGCACTGTGGGGAGGAGCTGGAAGGGGTGTGACAGGGCACCCTGCTGCCCTGCTGCAGTCAGTTAGCATCCACAAGTTGACTTCTTCAAGCGCTGTCATTTGTAGTGCACTTCTAATCATTCCAAGGTGGTGATTCCTGCAGTCTGACCCTACCCCCTCCCTGTCCCAGCTGAGCTGACATGACACCTATCCTCTGTAAGCATCCCATCCCCGCCGGGATTCTGAGCCCCTCTGGACTGGCTATGGGGGCTCAGCCCTCCCGGGGGCAGGAGCTGGAAGGGACTGTGCAGCAAACCTGGTATCTATCTGGGAGAGCCTGGAGTGCATGCTGGCTGCTCCTGTGCCTTCCGGAAGGGAGGGAGAAGGGGAGGAGACTGTCATCCTGCACTTAATCATGAGCTCTCACATCACACACAGGAGGAAAACCAGCTCCCAGCTCCCAGCTCCAGCAGATGCAGTGGCTCTTGCAAGGAGATACCACCTGTCAGCACAAGGCATTGTGCCTCCTGCCTTTAGCGAGAGCCAGCCCTGAATCCCAAAGCAGAGTGCAGACATGTCTAAGGGCAGCCTCTGTTCTAAGAACTTTGAAGTATTGACTCACCGAATCCCCACAACACCATAGGTATAGCTCTCCTCATAGTAGGGAGGGGGCGGGGGGAGGAACTGAGGCACAGCTGAACAATTAGATGACTTGCTCAAAGTCACACAGTCTGGGATTAAATCCAGGGCGCCAAGCTCCAGGGATGTGCTCTTACCAGTAGCACCACATAGCCCCTCACCCACAGTGGGTGACTGAGGCCAAGACACCCATTCCTTGTGTGTACCAGCATCTCACAGGGGTGGGGGTAGGCATGGGTGGTGAGCAGCCAGGCAGGACCCTTAGCCCAAGGACCTCTTGCCTCTCCCAGCTCCTCCCTTCCCCCCCAGGCTGACTCTTTATTGTCCTTGGCTATCAAAGTATATTTTGTTTCACACTTACATGGACTTTACATATGCTAAGTGCTGTTCCAAGAGCTTCACAAATATTAACTCATTTAACCCTCCCTACAACACAACAAGATTTACTATTGCAATTGTAAAGATGAAGAAAATAAAACTGTAAAAATGAGGTTCAAGTCTGCACTTGGACTTTCCTAGTGAATCTCAAATGTCTGAGAATGGATAAATTGGTACCTTCCTTTCTGTGTTTCTGAGAGGTCTGGGCCCGAGATTGTCCCCGCACACCACCCATTCCAACACATCTGTTCAGAAAATCACACTTCTCTCCATCAGCTGCTCAAGCCAGAAAACTGGGGAGGCATCTTGATTTCTCCTCCCACCTCTAGCCCCTCCAAATCCAACCCAGCACCATGACTTCTGGTCTTAGCCTAGATACCTCTCTGCTCTCCCACTTTCCTGCTGGTCTGTTTCCACCCTTGCCCACTCCCAACCCATTTCCAAACACAGCCAGAGAGGGCCTTTGACAAAGCCCTTGGGAAATCCCAGATTTCCTCCTCACAGCCCACAGGCTTTGCTTGACCCCGTCCTTCCTCTCTCCCCACCTGTTCCTTTGAAACACCTATGGCAGTTTCAACCGTGTACCTGTTCCAAATGGTTCTGTGATCCACACCTGTCTGCCTAGGCAGTATGCTCCCTCAGAGCAGGGGTGTTTCATTTTTTCTTCTATGTTCCCTACATTTAGCACTACATCTAGCATCCTATAAATCAGGGGTTGGAAAACTATGGGCCTTTGGCCAAATAAAGCCTCCCCTCTGATTTTTTAGTTGTTAAACAATGGTTTTACTGAGGTATAATTCATATTATATATAATTTTATCATTCAAAGGGTACAGTTCAGTGATTTTTGGTATAATCACAGAGTTGAGGAACTACCACCACAATCAATTTTAGAACATTTTCACTCCCCGGAAAGAACCGCTTAGAAGTCTTCCCATTTTCCTCTAACTCCTCATACCCAGCCCTAGGCAACTGCTCATCTGAATTCTGACCTTACAGATTTGCCTAAGCCTGAAGTTTCATATAAACAAAATCATGTGATATAACTGGGTTCTTCCACTTAGCATATTGATTTCAAGGCAAACCTATGCTATATAGGTATCTGTATTTCATTCCTTTTTATGGCTGAATAATATTCTGTTGTATAAATAATCCACATCTATTTATCCGTTCATCAACTGATGGGCATTTGGGTTGTTTCCTTTGGGCTATCATGAATAATGCTACTGTGACATTCTTGTACAAGTTTCGTGTAGAAACATGTTTAATTTCTTTTGGATATATAGCTCGAAATAGAATTACTCTATGCTTAGCCTTTTGAGGAACTGCCAGAATGTTTTCCAAAACAACTGGGCCATTTTACATTCTCACCAGCAGTGTATGAGGGTTCCAATTTCTCTCTGTTCTCCCCAGTCTTGCCATTCTTTGTCTTCTTTCATTATAGCCCTCCTAGTGGGTATGAAGTGATATCTCATAGAGGGTTTTAGTTTGCATTTCCCTGATGGCTTATGATATGGAGCATCTTTTCATGTGCTTATTGACCATTTATATGTTTCCTTTGGAGAAATGTCTCTGCAGATCCTTTGTTCATTTTTAAATTGGGTTGCTTGTCTTTTTATATTTGAGTTATAAGAATTATTTTTATAGTTTGAATACAAGTCCTTTATCAGATATTTGGTTTGTGAGTATTTTCTCCCATTCTGTAGTCTTTTCACTTTCTTGATGCTGTTGTTTGCAGCACAAAATTTTTAATTTTAAAGTCCAATTTATCTATTTTTTCTTTTGTTGCTTATGTTTTTGGTGTCATATCTAAATATAGTTGCCTATTTTAAGGTCATAAAGATTTATGCCCATGTTTTTTTCCTACAATTTATAGTTTCATCTCTTACTTTTAAGTCTTTAATCCATTTTAAGTTAATTTTTAATTTTGGTGTGAGGTAGGGGTCCAACTTCATTCATTTGTATGTGGCTATCCTATGTCCCATGTCATTTACTTTTTGTAAATAAAGTTTTATTGGAACACAGACACATTCATTCATTTTCATATTATCCAAGGCTGCTTTCATGATACAGTGGCAGAGTTAAATAGTTGCTATAGAGGCCATATGGCTCATAACTATGAAATACTGTGTCTCTTCATTCACAATAAAACAGAATAGAATAAAAAATAAAAATAAATTGCTATCCCTGTTATAAATAGTTGTCACATAAGTGAATAAATGAAATTAGTATATATTAACATGTGGCTCTCATATGTAATACTTTCATAGCTCAGAGAAAAATGTCCCTGGCTCTTGCTGAGAGCAAACAACTTTAATGACTTAGAGTAGAAGAACCTTCTCACATGGAAACCATGGGCCAGGAGATGTAAGTAAGCTAGGAGATGGAACTCAGCTTTGCCACTTACATGTCTCCTTGGGAAGAAGCTATTAGCATTGCTCTCCCTAAATCCCATGTCCCTGCTCTGCTTTCTGAAGGTGACAGCAGTGCCAGATCTCTGGAGCAAGTGGGGCATTCCCATCCCCCTTAGCATGCTCCTGTAGGCCTTGTCAAAGTGTTCCTCCTGGAACGCCCTGCGTGTGAGGATGCACAGGTGAGCACAGGGAGGGAAGCCCTGTGGCTTCTACCTGTGGCAGCAGAAACTATCTGGCAGTTGTCACTGCAGCTTCACCATGACCTCGCCTCAGGGCTCCAAAGACCACTGTGTCCGCGCTCTAAGAGCTCTGCCCCGTGGGGCTGCAGCTCCTCTAGTGGAGTGGAGACCAGTGCCCCTTGCTTTGCGTCCCATTGCCTGCATCTGTGATAATCCTCAAAGCCTTACTAATTGGCCTTTTGCTTTGCTCTTTGTTGGACGACAAAAAGAGTCTCATCCTTGGAACTGGATGGAGATGGCTCACAGTCTTACCTTGACTAGCTGTGCCATCTTGGCAAGTTAAATTTATTCTCTTTGAGCCTTATATTCTTCATCTGAGAAATGGGGAGAACAATAAATATATCAAGCTATTGTAAAAATATGAAGAAATAGCCTAAACTAAACCTCCCCTACAGGTACTGGCGCATTGAAAAGGATCAGGAAAGAGGAGTTATTGACAATATTCATATCCTGTGTAACACTGAGTGGTCCTCAGCCAGCCTGACCCAGATATAGCAGCAAATATGTGAATTTCCAAAGCTTTTGTGCTCATATGACCTGTCATATCTCCATTACAGAATTTTTTCCCTGAGTCTCTATCTCCCAGATGTTAATTGTCTCAGGATAACCAATGTCTAGAATAGTAACTGGCACAAATGGCTCTTAATATAAGTCTGAATGTCAGCACATACATTATCCGTTCCTTTCTTCTCATGTGACTGATATGTCCAAATGACTGCACATCCAGAAATCACTGAGATCCAAATGAATGATATTCTTTAGGTCCAAGGTTGCCTGCTATAAGCTATTCAGATGTTCAGACAAAATTCAAGAAATGCATTTCAGAGACTGGCTCCTCAATAGATGCTGCAGTAGATGTGAACTGTGACCTCCATGTCTAGATCCATGGCATCTCTAGACCTCACTTCTTCACCTAATCCATTCAAGGCTGCCCCAAGAGATTGGCAGTTGGCAACTGGAGTGTGTCATGGCAGCAAACAAGACAGATGAAATTCTGGAACTGCTGTATAGATCATGAAGTTGCAGAAATTAACTTAGAGAAGAAACTTGGGAAGCCTGGAAATACAGAAATTCAAAATACATATACTTTTTGATCCCCCAAATCTCTACTCCTGGGAATTCATCCTCAGAGATAATTACATAAAAGTGCTCGAAGATAAATGTAAAGGAATTCATGGAAGCATTTTTTTTAAAAATTTTGTGTGCAGAATTGGAAACAACTAAAATCTCCATCGGTAGAAAACTGTGACTATATTCATAGAATAAAGCATGTTGTAGACATTAAACAGGATGAATTTAGGAACTTTCAAAAACTGATGTTGGGGATGTAAATGGTACATTTTTAAGAAGTGGCACTTTCATTTCTAGACATATACCCAAGAGAAAAATCTTTACAAGTGTACCGAAAGGAATGTACAAAGTATCTCCATTTGTAATGGGCTCCAAACTGGAGACAACCTAAAAGTTTATCAACAT
Source organism: Manis pentadactyla (assembly GCF_030020395.1). Lineage (NCBI taxonomy): Eukaryota > Metazoa > Chordata > Mammalia > Pholidota > Manidae > Manis > Manis pentadactyla. The sequence continues at coordinate 149,217,613 of NC_080022.1, forward strand.
TAAAATGGATACATCAGTTATTATTATAACCATACATTGAAGTACTATAAATATAGAAATGAACTATAGCTACTTAGAACTACATGAATGAATCTCACAAAATGTTGAGCAAATAAGCCAGCCAGACAGAAAGGAATATATAGTGTTTGATTCCTTCTATATGAAGTTCAGAATCAGGCAAACCTGATATATATCTGAAGTCAGGAAGATAATTACCCTTGGAGAGAAGGAAGGGAGTAGTGATTAGGTGGGGGTATGAGAGAATTGTGGGGGAGGCTAGGAAAAGTGTGGCTGGTGGCTGGTAATGGTTTATGTAGTGTCCTCAATGATAGCCCTAGTACTTGTGGGGCTTTCTGTGTGTTTTATTTCAATAAAAAACCAAAGTCAGAAAAAAGAACATTCACCATATTTTAGAAAAAAGAAAGCACAGTACAGACAGCTATGATTCCAGAAATACATGTACCAAGATGTTAATAGTGGCCACACTTAGCAGGAAAGTTTTCATTTGCTACCATATACATTTACTGTTGAATTGTTCACAATATCTATAAATTTATATTTTTAAAAAGATGCTGCCACTAATAAAAATGAAGAAAGCAGGATCCTAATTCTGCCAGATTGCTGCATTGGTCAGCTCATGGGAAACCAGCAGAATGAGGCTTACAATTTACGTTACAATAACCGAAACCACTGCCTATGGGTCCTGACTACAGCCTAGTGTCAACATGCCTTCTCCAACCTGGGGCATCAACATATTTAATGCATCACCCCAGGTCCCCCAGCTTCATTCCTGTTCATCACCTCAGTTGCTAGGCAATATGTAATTAAATTTTGGAAGGCCTCCTCCACCCTGGATATATTATCCTGGAAATTGGACTTTGCATCTGGCAGTCTTAGAAAGCAAAACTCCACTCCCCGCAGCCCCCCACCCTCTGGCTTGCAATTGACTCACAATTTAATTAAAAAGATTCCAGGGACATCTGGTCTCCTTTTCTAAGAGTACATTTGCAGTTGGTTTTTTTGGCGTGTTTTTGTTTGCAAGCCATGGATTTATTTACAGAGGCAAAGAGACTCATTTTCCTCTCTTAGGTATATCTTTGTGGGTCTCTTATTAATGCTTTGTTTTATAAGCTATGACTGTTCCTCTGTATTGTAAGCTCTGAATGGTCTGCTTCTCCCTGAGCTCTGCTCAGTCAACCAGTGGCCAATGATGCCGCCAAGGTGCCTGTCGGTGCTGTCCCCACCTGGAGCACAGGGAGTAAGTGATTAGTCTGTTCACTGTTGGGGAATCCAAAACACAGCGCCCCTCCCATCCCAGCCCTTGTGCCCTTTACCATCAACAGAACTCTTTGGTTAGCCATTTTCTCTATTAGTCACAAAATAAATATAGAAAGAATGCTTGGAGATATATGCATGGCAGAGGAAAGAGAGAGAACTGAGCCATGAGTTGGCTGGGTAATCTCTGGCAAATCACTTGCTTTTTTTGGGCCTCTGTTCCACCAGCAGAATAGGTGGTTGGACTTAACTAGCATTTCCCAAATGTTGGATTATATTCATATGGTCATGATTTGTTCTGTACCTGCATGCCTCCTCTATTATTTATACAATCTTTTCTTTAAATTAACTCTTATTTCCAGAAATGCATGTATTTATAATGGGAGTTTTAAACCAATATTTAAATGGTAAAATATTATAATTCACCATAAATAGAAGGTAACTGTAAAAATGCATATACTGACAACAAAACAGTGCCACTAACTTATGACTAGATGTTGTGTTCTGCCAAGACTCTGAGCCCAACACTTGTTCTCTCTTCTTTAAAAAGGAAAATCAACACATATTTAGGGACTTGTAAGAGGCAAATCAATACCACTTTGAGACTTTCTCCTTAAACAACAGCAGAAAGACTAAAAGAGAACTGAGACAGAGATAAGCTCCTGATTGTAGGATAACTGGAAAAGAACAGGGGCCTAGGTAATCTCAGAAGTCCTCTCTGGTTCTAGCAATCGTAAGAGGTCAGACCATAGCAGAGGGCAACTGCAGACTCCAGGAGGTGGTGTCGCGTCCATATCCCTGGGGTGAGAGACAGATCTGGCTCAGCACTCTGGAGTTTGCGAACAGCTGTCAAGTCACCTGAGCTACACCGGTCCCCAGCCTGCGCTTTCCTATCCAGTGTCCCCAAGGTTTCAGCCAGAGCACTTTTAGTTACAAGGGAAATAAACCTAGTAACACACCCTTGAGTAAAACATTCTAGGCTGAAGGTGTTATATGGAATTCCAGGTCAGAATCCTACGTCAGGCTCCTGTGTGAACAGGGAGCTGAGCCGCTCATTTCCCAGCTGCCCTCTCTGTCTGACGTGTCACATTCCCCAGCTGTGCCGTGACCCAGAAGGCTGGAGTGGCCATCATGGGCTTCTTCTCTGAGTCAGGACAGCCTGTGTCACCAGAGAGAAGGTGTGTGTGGGTGCCCTGTGAAGGAATACCTTTGATTGGTCATTAATTCATTCACTCATTCTGCTATGGAAGGTTGCTTGGTACTATGGGAATTTGCAGGAGGCACATAAGTGGATACAAGTTCAAATAGGGGCCTGCTACTTGCTAGCTATTTTATTCAGAATGCTTGTTTGCACCTCTTTCTCATTTATAAGGTGGGAATTAAAAAAATATGTATCTTAGAGGCCTTTGTAAGATTAAGTAGAATGGTATATCCTCTGTTCCTGAGCATTCACTGTCTCAGGAAAGACTGAAATATAAAAGTGATCCAGAATACAGTGTACTACAAATATTAAGTGAGTATGCTTCACAGCGTTTGTAGAACAGAGGATGGGGCAGCCGACTTGGCCACCAAAGAGGCTCATTTTCCTTGACCTTGAAGGGAGGGGGGGCCTCTTCTGCGGCAGAGAACGCAGGAAGGAGGCCCTGGGCAGAAAGGAGGCTTGAGCAGTGCTGAGGAGGTGGGAAAGGTGAGCTAAGTCCTGGCAGCCGGGCACAGGGTGGTACAGCCCAAGAGGAGAACCAGAGGGGCTGGCTAGCTGATGCGGAGAGACTGGAGAGGAGGAGGGGAGCACCGTGGTGCAGAGTTCAGTACCATCTTGCTCATGCCACTGTCTCCCGCCTGCCCCGGATTGCTTTTACCAATGTTTGAGCCTGAGGCAAAGAGAATGGTCACTGAGGGTCCCTGTACAGGGATACTTCATATATTGGAGAAAGAAACCATTTCTGGCCACAGCAGTACCAGTTAAAGGGCAGAGAATTTTGCTACAGAAGTAAGTGGTAACGGACGCATAGCAAGACCATCGTGGGAAATAATCACATTAGCTCTGTCACTGGTGACCCTCTCATCTTCCTCTCAGCAAGCAGAGAGGATGGGAAGAGAAGAGGCAGGCTGCTCAAAGTTCTGGAGCCAGCATCAAGCATAAAGGAATGTCAGCGCATTTTGCAAAACTTTGGCAACGGTTCTCCTGTACACTGCACACTTCTAATACAAGTGAAACTCTTGATTGTTCTCTGCATAAACCTCAGTGAACCTGTCTGCTCACATTTAGAATGGGGATAATAATACCTGGCCTGATTCTATTAAAGAGCTGCCAGAACCTCAGAATTAAATAATGCATGTGAACCCACTTCAAAAGCTGAAAAGTCCCCTAGGGATGTGGGAAAGTATTCCAAAGCTTTGATATCACTGCATAAACAATTTTGAATCTTGTGTTTTCCATTTCAAATTGTACCTTAAACATTTTCCATCTTTATACTGGCTTTTTAATAACTCCCCTCTATCCCATAAAGTGGGTATACCCTAAATTACTTAAAAACTCCCTTATCATTGAACATTAAGACTATTTTCAATTTTCTGCTCTTAAGACTAATATAAAAAGACCCACCTTCCTGCATACAGGATCTTTTCCCCTCTTATTTTTAGTACCTCAGATGATTTTTTTGGCACAGAATTATTATGGTAAAGAGGAATGAATCATCTCCAGGCTTTGGATACATATCAACAGGTCACTGTCCACAAGGACTATGCTAGTTGATATTCCCACTGGTAGTACATGAACATGGGCATTAGATCCTTGGTAACCAAAGCTGGCAGCTCCAGAAAAGAGGGACCGTGCCCTAATTGCTCACTCTGGTACCCCCACCGTCCAACACAGTGTGAGGAAATGTCATAGGTACACAATCATTTCTGCTGACAGAATTGATGTCTACCTTATCAGGCATGTGTCTGTATATAGGACTCATTTTTCTCTTTGAACTTCATAATGGCAGCAAAAAGTATGCCTGTGAAACAATGAACTCGTGCTGTGGAAACAAAACTAAATAAACACCTGAACATAGCAAGAGGCCCTAGAAGATTCCGCAACAATGTTATATGATTCTGGGATTAGCTGCCAATCTCTTTGCTCAACCTTTGGCCTGACTTCTTAGAAAGAAAAAAAGCAGCTTCCATGTTGTGTACAATAGAGATAAGTTTACCATTGGAGAGAAGTGATCAGGTAAATTATCGCTGAGCTCAGGCTTTTTGCTAATCCCAGTATTTCATTATATCCCATTTCTGGGTTAAACGGCCTATATGGCTCTATGGCCCTCAGGAGGGAGAGGCACTAGACCTCTTGAATCTGATTGCATAGACCATGCATAGACCGTCACTGACTGTGTTCCTAGAGAAGGGATCAGTCCCAGAAGGGAAGGCAGTGCTTACCCTGCCTGACTATACCCCAGCTCAAGAACTCAGTAGTAGCCCATCCTTCTCTTCCTTCTCTTCTCTTCTTGCAGAGAGTAAAGAGAAAGGACTCATGCTTACTGAGTGGGAATCATGCCTGGAACTGTGCATTCCTTACGTCATTTCATCCTTAGAAAAATCTAGAATATAAGCATCATAATCTCCATGTTAAGAACAAGGAAACCAGGACTTGGCCTTCCTCAGAGCCACCCAGCAGGTAGGTGGCAGAGCCAGGATTCGGATGCCATTACCCCAAGCTGCTGTCCCCAAGTCTCTCTGATGCTGAGTGAGGAACATATATAAGACAAACCACCCCCACCCACCCTGGGTCACATCACCTCTCTCATGGCCAACTCCAGCTTTTCTGATTTGCTGAATTCCAATCAGTACCTTCTTCTTCACCCTGCCTTCTGCTTTCCTAGTGGCTCTGGTTGCAGGGTCATCATTCCACAAACAGTATCTGTCAGTTGCTCCCACTGTGATACTGGGTGAAACATTTAACCTCCTGACTGAACTTCAGTTCTTTATTTTCACAGGAGACAGTGGGATCGCCTGCCCCTCTTTTGTGAACTATCTTCCTTCTCTCCTCTCATTTTTTCTCATTTACTCCTTTCTTTCAACAAATCTTTGCTTAATGTCTACTAAGCCCCAAACATTGAGCTGGAGTTCATTGTGTTGTAGACAGCTGGGAATCAAAGCTGCAGCTTCTAGACCTGGAGATCCACTCCACACCTTTTTGATCTTGGGCAAGTTATTAACTCTTACCACTTCTTGTACTGAGGTGAAACTCACATAACATAGCGCTATTGCATTTTATACCTCCTTTGCTTCTTATGCTGCTTAAAATGTTTAGGGGCATTTGTGTATGAGGACATGGTTACCCCGGCATCCTTAGCTCTTGGCACAAGGAATGACACATAATAAATATTCAGGGAATACCGGTTACATAAATAGATATGTTTTATCCTACCAATGACAGTTTCAGTTCCTGGACAGTCTGAGCCATGTCAGTATCAGAGCTGGAAGGGACCTCAGTGAAATTTTGAGTTAATCCGCTCACATGGTTGAGCAGGGTCTCAAAGGTCACACACACTGAGTTAGTGGCAGAACCAGATCTCCCTACAACCGTAGTATATATCCCCTCCTTGTGCTTAGTGCCTAGCATGGTGTATTGGTTGCCACCACCTTTAACAACCCAGCTACACTGGCCTAAAAGATAGGAGCTGGTCAAAGCCAACACATATGTGCGTTGTCCCTGGAGATTCCCAGAAGGAGTCCAAAGGTCTTCGTGATCCAACTTGCTGGGAGGGGCACCAGAGGCCCTAAGGCCATGGGCCATAGGAAGCTCCTGGGAGGCGAGAGCACAGCCAAGATGCCCCACTGAGCAAGTTGGTCCCTGACTGCTCTGGGGACTCGGGTCGTCTTTACTTGCCGATGATGACCTCGCTGTGAAGTTGTTCCCACTAACCCTGGCGTTCATGAGGCCTCTGAACTAAGAAAAATTCATGTCTGTAGTTAAGAGGAATTGCTCCCAGGCTGACAGCACAGAGCATCTCATTAGCCATTTCTCTGTAAGTATGCTGGCCCGTGCAGGGTGGCCAAGCAGAGGGGTGTAGAGAGAGGGCCTTGGCACTGCAGGGCTCGGCTTTCCAGGCATATCTCATCTCCCAGCTGTTGGTCCCTCATCTGTAGAGTTAGGTTTGTCCTCTGCCTTATAGGTTGACTGCACAAACTAATGTATGCAAAGCATCACTTCCTCCAAGTAGGTGGCCTAAGTATGAAGGAGAATCAGTGCGGGGGTGGGAAGCAGGGACCAGCTACCCATATGCCTGTGGAATCCTGCTGAGGACCAGAGCTCAGAGGCCCCCCAGACCCCCCACAGGTGTTACATGAGCTCCTTGACACTCAATAGCCCCTAGGCTGTGAGTAAGTCTGAGGGGCTGGGCAGCGGTTTGCTGTTGAGGATGTTAACCTGGAACAAGCATTTGCTTAGTACAGGGCCTTGTTCCAGATGATTCCCTGCAGTGTAGTGGAGGGGGTCACAAATCCCTGGTCTTTCTAAATCTTACCCTGTTTTACTATCAGATTTTGGACTAGTCACATTGCCACTTGCTGGTCAAATTCAGGAAGCTTTTAGTGAGTATCCGCTCTGGACCAAACTGTGTGCTGGATGCTCAGGGTACAGATGTGGATGAGTTCCGCCCCTGGGGAGCTTGGACAGGAGTTCCTTCTTATCCTCTCTTCTTGAACCTTTCTGCTGCTATTAAATCCATTCTGACCTTCAGCTCACCTCAGAAGAAACCCCAGAAGACCACTGCAGACATTTATGGACCACCACGGACTCTCTTAGGATCCTGGTAACCATTAGAAGTCACCCTCAGAGATTGTCCAGGCCACACTCCGTTCAGACAGGTGCCCACTGAAGAGCTGTGTGAACTTGGGGAAATTGTTTTTCCTCTTTGGAGGGACAGCGTCTTTATCAGAAGGCAGCAAGGTGTATGGAAAGGAACATGGCTTTGCAATCAGACAGCTCCAAGATCAAGTGCTGACTCCCCAGTCATCTTGGGCAAGTCACTAAACCTTTCTGTATTTCAGTTCCTAGCCTATAAAATAAAAATTATTACACGTACATCATACTTAAGTGTGGATTGAGATAACACATGTAAAATCCAACATGATACCTTCACATAGTTGTCACTCAGACACCAAGTCCCTTCTGTTCTTCCTTCCCCAAAAGAAGGGAAGATTAGGTGGCCAACAGCCTCTGATTCCCAACAGGAAGAGGATACTAGTTTTCCTGAGGCCCAGGAGAAAGCTAAGCTAATTGTCAGCCTGCCTCTCCTTCCCTTCTCCAGCCTACAAGTGACCACAATCTACAGTGATCAGGGCTGATGACACAGAAAACTTCCTGTGCCACTGATTTCTGTGGCTTCATGTGTCTAGAAGATTCAAGAAAGAGTGCACTACTTTGGCACAAGACCTCATTGCAACCCTAGGAGATGAGCTCTCCTGTTTTCCTTACTAAACATCAGCGATCTTTGATGATGGATAAAAGCTGGACTCCTCTCTCTGTTTGCACAGCCGGCTGGCTGTCTAGCATCCTTTCTCTGTCTGACATTCTGAAAAAGCTGAGATGAATTGGTCCCAGTGACGCAGGGCAGGCCTGAGTCACCGAGTACCAGCTGAGGGCACAGAGAATTGCACATATGTCAACTGCTTGGCAGGCATTCCATGCTGGGGTGACTGCTGAAGACATTCTCACTAGCTTTGGTCATGAAAATAGCAAAAGAACCTCTCACTTGGGTAGTTTTTTTCAATTTCCCACAATTGTTCTCTCAACTGAGCAGACTAAATGTCACCCCATTAGTTAAATAAGCAAACTGAGGTTCCGAAAAGCCCAATCATCCCTTTGGAGCAGTGGCTCTCAACTGAGAGTGATTTTGCCCCTTAGGGAACATGGGGAAGTGCCAAGACATATTTCTGGTTGTCACAACTGGGGATCCACTGGTATCCAGAGGGTAGAGGCCAAGGTTGCTGCTAGCCTCCTACAAAGTACAGGGCAGCCTCCACAAGGAAGTGTCCCGTCCAAAATGTCAGCAGTGCTGAGGCTGATAACCCTGATTTAGACCTTAGACACGTCCTCATCCTGCATCTTCTAGAATAAGCAGGAGAAAGATTAGTGAGAAAGACCTTTGTTCTTTTGTCGCTGTTTTTGTTTTTGAAAACTGGGCACTGAATCGGACAAGAGAACTTCGTTCCATTTCACCCTGAATGCTCCCTGCGTCTGCCAGCCAGTGCAGCTACTCCCCTGGGGCTTTTCCTCCCAGTGTTGTCCTTCACGTCTGCACATCCCCTGGGGTGGGGACAGGCGAGTGAGTGCAGGAGGGGCCCTCCCATCAGGGACACCTGCTCCTAAGACAGCCTTCTCTATGGGAACTGGGTCCACCGTGATTGCTCGGTCCCTTCCTATGGGAGGTGGTTCCTACTAACACCCTCAATTTTTCAAACTGGAAAAGACCTTTGAAGTCATTTTGTTCCCTGCACCCTTACTGAGATCTCCACCTTTTAGAGCTGAGGAAAATGAGACCCGAAATCACTTGGTAGCAACGAAACTGGAACCGTGTCTCTTGGTTCTCCCACCTGGGGCTTTCCAAGGCACCATCTGCCTCAGTACTCCAGGGCCCTGGTGTGGACTGGCGCGGGGCAGAGTTTGCCCAATCCTGCCCACAGGTTAATGGGAGGGAATGGCCAGGTGCAGGTCATTTTGCTGGATTGGATTTCTGGGCTCAGGTAGTGGCACTGATATACTGCATGCTCCGAGTGCAGGAAATAACGTGATCGAATGACCCAAACAGGAAACCAAACTCATCTGGCAGGGGCAGCTCTGGATGCCTGCACCTGCAACTTTTCATAGATTCCATTCTATCTTAAGAACTCTCAAGAATTTTACCCCCAGAAAATATGACTCTACTATATGTATATTCCCTAATCATGACCCAGGGAAACATGCCCACAAACACCTCCACCCCCCAAGACAAAACCCAGCAACAGGCTGTCAGACTAAGCAGATCAACCATTTTCACAGTCTCCCCTTAATATCTGTTTGCTGTTGTTCATTCCCTTTGTCGTCACTGGTACTTGCTAACAGACAAGTGGTAATTGCTGCCAGAAGCTTAAGGAAATTCATGAGAAGCACTAAATGAAGAGAAAAATGGTGTCCTTAGCTGTCCTTCTGCATATGGGGAAGTGAGTGCGGAGAGGGGGCAGAGCAACAGATATTTCCATCCAGGTCATAGCATTTCAGCCTATTTTATTGTTACTTTTATTTAACTTTATTTTCATCTGATACACAAAACTTCTCCTGAGCACACAGTCTAATGGGGTGCCAGGAGTATAGCACAGATGCACCTGTCTGCATATATTGCTTCTGTCCTCCCAGTCACTCCTTCCCGACCTCAAAACTGATTCCAAAACCCCCATGTGCCATAATCCCTGCTTATTTGGAGTACCTGCAGGGAGCAATAATGGAAGAATGATAGGAACAATTAGACTTTAAAATGCAACAAGGCAAGGACCACGTCTTTCAGGATGTGTTTAAGAAACAATATACCATTTAATATATCAGAATTCAAAAAATACTGTGTGTCCTACTGCTTCTGCCTCTGTAATTGCACAGAACTGGAATAGCACCTGCTGATTTCTCTGCCTCCAGCCTTGCTTCAACCAAACTCACGCTGCGGCAGTAGTGACCTTCCTGAAACGCCAATCAGATCAGCCCCTCCTTTGAATAAAGTCCTCCTTGGCTCCCTGTTGCCTTTGAGATAGAATCCAAACTGTTTTCCAGGCATGAGAAGTTCGGCCATGCCCGAGCCCTGCTTGCTTCTGACCCAGAGACTGCTGTGCCCCCTTCCCATGTCACTACTGCGGTCCTGCAGGATGTGGACATTTCCTTTGCTCCCATGGTTGTCTCTGAATCAGCCTTTTGTACTCATCTGAGATCACCTCCCTGAGGAAGCTGTCCATGACTTCCCTCCCTCCCTGAATCTGGGGGGCAAATTGCATAGCGTTTCAGAGAAGAGACTTTGGTGTCAGACAGAGGGTTTGGACGTTCGTTTGGTCATTTACTGACTGTGTGACCTTGAGCAAGTTGCGTGGCATCTCTGATTCCTTGATTTGCTCAGTTGCAAAATGAGAATGTAATGATCTGTGCCATCCAGGGCCCTGGCAAGGGTCAGTGGAGACAGCCGTAGAGCACCAGCTCCTGGTCAGCGTCCCCTGAGGTGGGCAGCGGGTCACTGCTCCGCCTCTGCTTCCAAGTCCTGCTTCTTGCCATGAGCTTCCAGCAATGGGGCCCAGCACAGGGTCCATCCCAGAGAGAGCCTGGGCATGGTGTGGGAATGAGGGCCCTATGGAGGGAGCACATTTACTCACTGCTGTAGAAGAGTGATGGACCCAGATTCCATGTCTGCCTTTAACACCAATTACTTGTGAAAATTAAGCCAATTTTCAGAAACACGAATGTGGAAATAGTCCCAGAATCAACCAGTGGGCAGAATCCACATCATCTGAGATGTGTTACTTCAGCAAGTAAGTTATCACCTCAGAAGCCCCAGTTTCCTTAGTTGCAGAATCAGAGCAATGCCTCCCTGTCATGAAGAGAAATGAGTAATGTGTGTAATGCCTGTTACTTTTCTCCCAGCTCTGCCCCATTTTCCTGTCTGGCTTGGCAGAGCCTGGCATGCAGTGTGGGGCCCAACAGCTCTACTGCCCTGGACTGGGGCCCTCCCTGCACCTGCACCTGCACAGTGCAGCCTGAAGTGCCATGGGGAGCAGGAAGTTGGGTATATTTGTGTACCTGAACTGCTGACGCTCTTATTTCTGCTCTTTGATGAAAGCATGAGGCAGTTGGCTTGCAGAATGTTGTATAAATATCCAGATAAAAAGATTAGTGAGCAATCCCTGAGAGCATTAGAGTTTCTTAGGTAAAGCCGGCTCTGAGGCAGGGGAAGGATGGCACCTCGGTGCCCAGCCACTGATGCTTTAGGTTCTAACGCTCTCATTAGTTGGGAACAAGAGTGATGGTACCACTTCTCCTGCATTGTGGCTTACTGACACGATAGCAGAGGGGCTAGAGGTGTGTGACCTAAGGGGCTGAGAGTGTAAAACTCAGGGAGACCCTCACTCCTGAGTGACCAGGTTGCCCCTCAGTTGACCCTTTTATTACGATGAGGATAGAACACAACCACTGTTGCACTGGGGGCTTCTTTGCTTCTAGCAGTAACCTTATTTCCTGTCCTCTTCAGCAAGGGCTTCTGCACTTTGTTAGCTAATCTGATCTCCAATATAGTGGCGTTTTGGGCATGGCAGTGACTCCGGTTTTCCTTTAGCAGCTGCTCCTCTGGCCTTGCTGCCCACCCTCTTCTTGGAAAGGCCAAGCATGTCCTGGAGGGAGCTCAGGCTTTGCAGCCACTGGCTGTGAGGACCGTGGAAGTCTCTTTACCTCCCAGGGTGCAGTCCTCTCTCATGCCGCGTGGGAGCAGTATGCACAGCTCATAAGATGCCCAGAAGGAGCTGGTCTCCTGTTGTCTCCATTTGAGTGCATTTGTGTCTCCTTCTGTGGGAATGCTTCCCGCTCTTTTCTCCTGTGCACAATGAGTGCTGACTCCTCTTGCTCTCTTCGTGACCTGCCCAGTCCCCCTGTACTGGCTCCATCCCTGTGCTTCGCTCTATGCCCAGGTATGGCAGGGCTTTATGTGCCTTCCTGTTTGCTCGGCAGCCTCGCCCTCCCTACCCTCAGCAGCAGCAAGAACAATCTCATTTCCCTCTCTGCTCCCAGCACACAGGACACTCTTGAGCAATGCTGGTTGATGAATTAGTAGGAAGAATAGGCCATGTCCAGTTTACCACTGCAGCAGAGGGACCCCTGATGCTGTCTAGATAGAGAGGGAGGATGCACCCAGGAACAAGATCAGTCTCATCTCCGAGGTTTATGTGTGCCCAACCATGGGCCAGAAGAGAAGCCAGAGACCAGGAGCTCAGCATTCCAGCAAAAACAAAAGGTCAAAAATAGAGCATCAGATGCGGCGATGGGGAAGTGCTGGCAATGTGGGCTATTCACAAGGCCCGCTGACCGGGGACTTATTCCTACTAGATGGTAACCTTGTCGCAGAGAGCTGGGTGCAGAGCTGGCTCAGACAAGTACAGTAGGGCTACTCTCCCTGCTAGAAAGATGAAAAAACTGAGACTCAGGGAGAGCAGGTGAGTTTTCTCCAGAATCCATGGCAGTAGCAGAGCCTAAAGTTAAAAGAATGTCACTCCTTGGAGGCTCCTCTTCCGGCCCCACCAGGTGCCTCCCAGAGATCTCTGTTTCCGGGAAAGGATACAAAGAGGTCACTGGAGCTGGTTCCGATCCTCAGGGTGCCTGGGACTGGGGATGCATGGATGGAATTGGGGGCTCTTCTCTGCAGCCCCAGGGAAGGCTCTCCTGGGGGAAACCAGAACTCACCAATCTCTGGGGAGCATTTATGAGCTGGAGGGAGCTGAGATGAAATTGTCTGGGGTGGAAGGAGATGACATGGGTAGGTTTGAAATGTTGTACTTTCCTGATCATCTGGGCTCTGCTTTGTTGAGTCTGCCATGAAGAGAAACTATGGATGCTGATAGTTACTGCCAGGAATTCCAGCTGCTCACAGGTATAAGCTGTGAAAGAAATAGACAGTGTTGTTGTGTGGGGGTGGGTGCACATGTGTGTTTAACAGCAAACATCCCACTTTGAAAGGCATCAGATTGGAAATATCAGTTAAGCGACTGACAAATATTCATTACGCATGGTGGCATCATACACATCCTTAATTTACTTGCCAAATTTAAAACTAACTGATTCATTGTCACAGGTCCTACTCTTTGCACATGAGATTCAACAGAACAAGGCTGATGGCCAAAGGCGTGGCCATCAGAGCTACTAGTGCGGCCCCTGCAAAGGGGGATGCACCCTTGGAAAGGAGAAGAAACTCATCAAACCCCAGTGGACTGGGCAGGTGAAGCAAGTGGACATGGGCCATTGGCAGAGACCTGGACAGGATATCTAGCCTTGTTTGGACTCTGGCCCTTTGGCCATTGTTTATGGTCAGCATCTGCAGAGCTCCCTCCCATGGAATCCCATTCGGGAGGAGCTGCCCAGCACAGAAGATGAGTCCCAGAGCCAGAGCTTGTTTCAAAAGCCTGTACTCACTGCACCCAGATGTGGAAGCATTTTAAGTCCTTTCGACTTTCCACTTAGGTCATTTTGTGTATGTCCAGTGTCCCCTCTGGCTTTTAGATTCTTAGACATTTTGTCTGTCACTTGGAAAGCAATAGTGTGGTCTTTGCAAGGATTCTCCCGAATCCCTCCAATTCAAAAACCATGAAAGAAGAAAAAGTCCATTTTAGGGAAACAGCTAAATATTGATAAGAGCCACTGCAAGGTTGCAGGTGGTGGGGGCTGTGAGATAACGTGACCTCATCCTTACAACCTTTTATCCAGATATTTGTAAACACTTTGCACCAGAGTTCCAATTCCTTGTCACAACGTTTGATAAAGATATTCACTTACTATTATTTTATATACTGGGTATACGAGGTCATTTTATTTTGTGAGAAAGATGAGAGTGGAGAGAACAATTCTAACATGTGAGGGGGCCCTGTGCAGCAGGCATTTAAGATACGATTACTCCATTATCTCAGCAGGCCTATGAGGCTACATTATCCCCATTTCTCAGCTCAGAAAACTGAGACTTGGAGAGGTTCAATGAGCAGTCTAAGGTCTGTACAGTCTAAGGTCTGTAGGCTGCCTCCGCATTGTATGCTCTCCCACAACACCTACACTAGCTCATTCATTCAGGGCCCCTCTTTTTCCCACCCACAGTGTATCTCAAAGTTCAATGCTTCATCCATATGTGCAACCTTCACTCAGCAACATAAAAGCATTCTGGTGATATCAGTTGTGTAGTAGAATGATGGAGAATGAATCTTTTTTCCCTTTGGCATGAATGACAAATTTGGAGATAAGTTTCCATGAAAGGGCAAAAAAATCTCCCTCTACGCTGAGATGAAAACTGACTATCAATTAATATAACTGGGTATCAATCAAGTAATAGAAGTAGGTGCCAGTAGTATGGCACTTACTTTGTAGAACTTTACCCAGTTTTGGAGAATTCTGTAACTAGAATTTTTTCTAAAAACTCAATTTTGTATCTCCCAAACTTAGCTTTCTGCACAATCTGCTCATATACTTTACGTGGTTAAAGGTTTGGGCTTTGGAGTCAAGTTGTAAGTATCTGAAGCTGCATGCTAGCTGCATGACTTTAGCCAAGTTGCTTAACATGAGCATGTCTCGGTGTCCTCCTCTGTAAAACGGGGCTACTAAAAAATGGGAACTCTGGGATTGCTAGGAAAAATATAATAAAATAATTTGTATAAATCAATTTTGAAAATATCCAGCATGCAGTAAGAATTTCAAAATTGTTGGTAGTGATTATAACTGAATGTTTTACAGTCACTAATAGAGTTAACAATAGGATGACGTTTTATATTTGGCAACTGGATAGTTCCTTAACTTGGGTGAGGGAATCTGTTTCTTTCTTTACTGGTGTACAGAAATCAGGATCACTATCATTTCTGTGAAGGTGGGGGCCCGGTTATTCCCCATCCACAGTTGGCCATCGTCTCTGTGTATGTACTCCCATCTGCCATTTCCACTGTGGCAGAGCATCCTCCCTGTACTGGGGATGATGGGGCAGAGGGTCTGGGCATCATGGATCTTGTTCCTCAGATGCACAACAGCAAGTCTCATGCTAAAACCCGTAAGTGGGCCTGTCTCAGTCTCTCCTCACTGCTGCAGCCTGTGCGGTGCCCCCTCCAATCCCCCCCACATGTGTCATGAAAGCTCATCTCCCAGCCCATCTGGGACAATCTCAGATTCACAAGGAACCCTTAAATTTGGCTCTGTCTGGTACTATTTAAGCCCAAGTGCCACAGGAATCCTGCAAGATTTTTTCTTTCCAATTTCATTTCTATATGTGTTTACTTAGTAAAAACCATTTAGAAGAACACCATACAACTTATGCTATGTACCAAATTCTAACCACAAACACAATGATCTGTACGCCAGGCCACTGCTGTGCAGCTCTCAGAACTCCTCCCCCAAGAGCTATACGTCTGTATCGGAGCTTACTGAAAATGAGTCTGGTTATGAAGGTTGCATATTTGCACTGATTTTTAAAGATAAATTCACACCTGAACATCTACATTTGTGAAATTATAGTGCCGCACCCCAGAAACCCAGTCTCATGTTTAGTCAAAGGTAGGCAAAGAGAAGGTGCCTGACTCCCACCATGTCCCGATAGTTGGCGGTGCGATTATAACTGAAGGTGTAACTCGCAGGAGTCATGATACTGTCACACCTCCAAATAGCACTGGTGCTTACTGTGAGCTTTGCCTCATTTTGTCTGACTTTTGAATGTCTGATGAGAGGCACAGCCCACTGTTACAAGCTGTAAGAGATTCGGCTTCCAAGCTCAATTTTCCAGAGACTCCCTTTTTAAGCTCCTGCATCCTTTTAATGAAAGAATTATCCTGATATTACCAGATGAGCTATTGGAAACTGGAATCATTTGCAACTACGTCTCTGCATGAATCAGGGTTTTCTCAGTGCTCTGCAAGCCAAAGAAAAGAGGAATAAATTACTTTATCAGTCTTCTGGTAGCCTTGTTTCAAAGGTTTTATGTTTATTGAAACAATCCCATAGCTCTCAGTGACTCTTTTTATTATGTGTAAAAATAAATGTTTTACATTGGGACTTATGATATAAATGTATAGCATTAAAATGTCACATGAATCACATGAATTAGTTTTATATTTTGGGGTCCCATGTGAGGGTACATTCAAGAAAGGGATCTTTTAAAAAGAAGTTCTGGAAGTCAATTCTAAGACCTACCTTTCAAACCACGGTTTAGTCTCTTCTTTAGCCTTTGCTTATTCATTGTACCAGTATTCCCTGGCCACCTACCATGCGCTCTATTCTGGGTCCTGGGACACAGCACGGAACAAGACAGATAAGTACCCTCTTTGATGGGGTTTACACTCCACTGGAAGAGCGACAGTCAGCAAGTCAACAGATAAACAAGTCTATTTCAAATGATAAGCGCAATGAAGAAAATAAAACTGGGTGAGAGTCCCCACATCTGTGTGCATGTGGCCAGAGGAGCAAAGCCCCTTTGTTTTTCTCCACCGAACACCTTTGGATTCATGTTGCCTGTTCAGACAGCTCAGCTCTGAGGGCTTCGCGTGGCTTACTTTCATGGAACTGGAGTCCGTCCCCCGGGAATACCACTTGTCCCTTTTGGTTCTCCCCTCTGGGCCTCTCTGAGCAGGTCCTATTTATCTTTCACAAGACAGCCCATCACTTGTCAGTGCACGGCGACAGTGCCCGCACGGGCTGTCTCCCTGCCAGTCTGAGCACTCCTGCAGCCGCCCCACCTCACTTCCCAGTGTCTGGCCACACCCAGCCAGTGCCCTGGTTCACCGACATCCCTCTGAAAGCACACTGCCCAGGCCCGTCCAGTGGGGCAGAACAATGCAATCGCCACCTGCTTCTCCCTCCTCTCTCCCCCTCCCAAGTTGGCACCACTTTGTCCTCCAGTTCTGTAGTACCAAGGCCTCTCCTACTCACAGCAGACCCAACTTCCCCCGAATTGTCTCCAGTGTGGATGCTGACACATCTCTCCGTCTCTGGACATGTGTGGTTTTGTGTCTGAACCTTAGTGTAGGACATTGTGGGATGGTCTTAATGACTTCCTGTGATGGTGACTGAAGCATGAGTCACGACCCCTTAGAAAGCGGTGGCTTCCTCTTCCGGGGGATCCTGCCAGGAAAGATGGTCCTTGGAGCTGGTCAGTGCTCCTCATACTGCCTACAGCCTCCCTGGGGACCTGTGTTCACAATGCCTGCCTTTCACTGTGCAAAGTGACCTTTTGACTGGATTCAAAATGTGCCTTTTTGAACAGGGCACAGCACACACACAGCCATTCTGGGTCGGGGACCTGCACTCCTTGTATTGCTGCCACCCGGGCACACTTGTGCTTAACTGCCTTCCTCGGGTGGCTAATGGCCTCTGGCATTTTAGGCTTACAGGTTGGCTTTCAGACTTTAATTGAAGAAAAATATTAAAAGGTGCACTTAAGTGGTCCCAGCACCCTACCGACCTTTTCACTCCTCACAGCACTTTCCCAAACAACCAGAATTCTGATCGCAAGGGCCTCTGCAGCCCACGTCCATTCCTCCCCAGCTTGCTAGAGAACTTTACCTCTGTCACATTTGCCTTTGGATTTCTCATTGCTATCTATCTCTTACCTATGAAAAAGATCATGTCTCACCTGCTAACTCTTCCTTTTTCAGATATCTTCCCTGTCCAAGTGGCTTCTGGGTCTCTGAGAATATAGGGGTCCCCCAGTTGCTATGAAGCCTAGCTCACGCTCTCTGGAGCCTTCATGATGGTAGTTGTCTCTCAAAATGGCCACCCCTTCTTCATGACAGACTGAGATGCTCCCTTCTTGTTAATGTGCCCTCAGGAGAAACCATTCTAGTCTTTCAACCAGACAATCTTGGTTGTGTGCATGTATAAATATGTATGTGCCCTGGTACCTGAAGCAATAGCCTACCCAGATTTTAACTCACATTCTGGGTCTGAATTTAAAACATTCCCCTGTCTCTTACAGCATAGGACCATGGATTTCTGGCCTATAGGACTGAGCAAAATCTCACTTAAAAGCCAGGGTTCTAACAGGTGTCAACTTTACTTCTCAGTTTTCACATGGCCCTCTTGGGAGCCATGCACAGACATGATAATAGGACCATGTCACGGCCCATTTTACACATCGTTTTTGATGGCTGAAGTTTCAGGATAAATTCCAAACAATTTAGAACTAAAGATCTGCTCTGGACTGAATGTTTCTGCTCCCAGTGCCCCCCAGCTCATATGTTCAAGCCCTAACATGCAATGTGATAGTATTAGGAGGTGAGGCACTTTGGGAGGCAATTAGGTTTAGGTGAGGCCACGAGGGTAGAACCCCTAAGGTGGGATTAGTGCTTTTATAGGAAGAGGAAGAGACCCCAGAGTGGCTTCTCTTTGCCTGTGAGGACATAGCAAGAAGGCAGCTGTCTGCGAGCCAGAAAGACAGCTCTCCCCAGGAACCAAATCAGCCAGCACCTTGATCTTGGACTTCCTAGCTTCTATAACTGTCCATATTTCTGTGCTTAAGCCATCCAGCCTATGGTATTTTGTTGCAGCAGTCTGAGCAGACTAAGGCAAGATCCGTTAAGAGCCGCAGTGGCTACCAGTTCTTTACCCACAGTCGTTATTCTGGCCGTTCAGAGTTATTCCTACTGCATTCCTTGGTGTAGGGCCTTGCTTCTGCCTAAAATGTCATTGCTCTTTTTTTCATTATGTTAATGCCTCAATTGAAATCCATTTCAAATAGCATCTCCCCCAAAAAGCTTTCCATGAACCCCTATTCTAGGACTCTGTACACTGAACTCCACTAATGCCATGTGTGTAGTTCACCCAGCTTTTACTACACTGATTGTAATCAAGGCACTTATCTCTCCTCCCACTAGAGGATAGCAGCTGTGTCATATTTGCCTTTTTATTTCTAGGGCCTACTGAGTATTGGGTCTGAGCAAATATACCAACCAGGAACTAAGTGTATCATCAAAAGGAATTTAATATAGAAAAAATGTATACATAGGTTTGAAAGGCTGAAAGCAAAACAGATATATTTGCTCTGTAAAAACTCAGCATGGCCAGAATAAGGCCACGATGTAACCTGGATGTGATAAATGTGAGAAACAGAAACTCAGTCCTAGAGTGGGAAGATCATCAGTGCCTAGAGGAATTTATGCAGAATAAAATGAGTCTTCTTTCTTAAAGTGTGGTGCATGGATTAGCAACATTGACATCACTGGTATCACATGGGAGCTTGTTAGAAATTCAGACTCCTGGGTCCCCCCTCAGACCTAAGGAATTAGACGCTGCTAAGATTCTGCAGGTGGTTTGTATGCACAGTAAAGTCTGAGAAGTATCTGTCTGGAGTTAGGTTTTCAACGCTGGCTGCTCTTTGGAATGAGTTAGGAGCTTAAAGACATTCTGATGCCTCGGTGAGAACCTCAGAGATCATCATTTGGTTGTACTGGGGAAGACAGTGGTATTTTTAAAGCCCTCACGTGATTTTAATGGGTTGCCAGAATAGTAGGCACTGACCTAGAGCCTGAACGGGATCATAAGGCATACTGTTCGCTATCCAATTAGCTCACTTTTGTTGTGTACAGAGGCACAAAAATGAAATAACTAAAGCCCAGTATCCTAGTTCTATAGCAATTCAGTGATATTTCTGAGGCTACAGCTGAGGTCTTCTGACTCCTGATTCAAGTCCTGTCATATAACTACCACTGAATTTGTATTGACATTTGTAGTTATTTATATTTGGGAAGATACTCAAGGATGTGTCATCAGATATTTGATCAGGTCTTAAGGATTTCACTGAATAACTAGGAGAACTATCTAGGGGTGAAGGACATGATCTGGATGAAGCATGAGTGCAGAAGCTCAGCTGGGCATTCAGTCAAGCAGGACCAGTACTCTTGAACAATAGGAGGAACCTTAGTGACTGCCTGAGTTTTTCTGTCTCTTAAAGAGCCCAGAAGTTGAGGTCACCCTTTTACTTCCTATCATTTTCATTCCAACTCTCTTTAATAATGGAAAATACCTGTGAAAATATGGAAATAAAAACACAGGACTGCTGCTTCAAATCTTTATCAGAGTCAAGTAGTGGTAGAAATGAATGATCTATAGATATAGATGTCTTAAGTTCCATTAGAGAAGAATAGGTAAATCCGTATGGGGCTTAAAGGGAAGTATGGTGCATCCAGGGCAAGCAGATGGGTTACCAAATGTTTTTGGTGGAGGTTGAGAGTGGTCTTGAGGAAGAGGTTGGGTTTTCATGGGAACAGATGGTGAGAAGAGTAGTTCAGACAGAGGGAGGAGCATAAACAAAGGCCTGGGTGTAGAAGTGCTTGGGTTAGGTGATATTGGTGAAAAATATAAAATGAAACTAGGTGGGTAGACTGGAGCCATATTATGCAAGAGTGTGTGTGCAAGGCCAGAAATTAGAATGTAGTTAGCCAAACAGGGTGAGTCACTGGAGTTTTGACTAGATTTAAGCCCTGTGGAGAGTGAATTAAGGTACAGAGGGCAAGATTGGAGGCAGGCAATAGACCACTATACCAGTGATCCAGATAAGCATAAGGTGATCCTGAAGCAGAGTGGTGTTTGGGGAAAGGAAGGCAGGCATACTAGGAAACTCACTGGATCCAGGCTTTAATTAGCACATTTAGGAGAATGTTTATGGGGCAAGGAGACTTTGTGTTTACACTGGGTAATTGAAAGCACATTTCCCTGGAGCTATTAAACACTATTAAATCACAATTAAAGTCTATCTGGATATCTATACCATTATGGGATTTTGTGAGTGTTGAGAATGGCTCAATTTATTTCTGGACAACAGTATTTTTCAAGTTTCCCAATATTTGCAAAACCAACTGCAAGCAGAAGCTCAGGGCCAACCTGAGGCCATTGATGGAACAAGACCCCAAATCCTCAGCCCTTCATGACTGCCCCAGCTACCAGTGAGCCATGAGGGGAGTGTGGGATCCGGGGCAACAGCTCTTGTCACGGCCTGGGGACTTGAAAGATCCAAAGAGAGAGGGAATCTATTATCCAAATGAAGGCCTATGTCAGACCCCACAGAAGGACCCATAGAACCCAGAAAATCCACACTGAGCTGAAGCCCGTTGAGCCTCAGCTTGGTGAATTGGTGTAGAGAATGAACAAGAGCTATAGGAACTCAGATGCAGTTTGTTGGTCCTTTCAATTAGTATTTATTTTGCCTTAACCACTGAGCCACCGGTGTATTAAGTACTGTGAGGTACCAACAATGGAAAAGATTCAAATTAACAGATTCAGATTCAAATCCCATCTTTTTAAAATTATGGGACCTTGGGAAGCCTGCTTAACTTCTCCAAGCTTTAGTCTCTTCATCTTTAAAATGGGCATAAAATAGTACCTACCTCTCAAAGTGATATGAGGGTTGAGTAACTATGTATAATACACACACATATATATATTAACATTACATATGTATAGATGTATACATATACATTGCAGTGTATAAGTATATATGGGTATATAATATATAATTATCAATAATTGTATATTACTATAATGCTAATAATTATATAATAGATGATAATTTATGCCTATAAGTTGTCAGCTATAAGAACTTTAATATATTATTAAATATAAAAGTCATATTACATATATTAGAGCTATATATTACTATAATTACATATACATATATACATACATATGTAATATATGTATGTATATATACATATGTAGTATACACGTGTGTATTAATGTATATGTATGTATATATACATAATGCACATATGTGTGTTATACATGTAATACACATATATAACATATATCACACAGATATGTATATATAATCACACCTATATTACACAGTAATATATATCTCTGTGTGTAATTACACATAGTAATACACATATATTAGACAGTAGTTTATGTGTGTGTAATTACACATATATATTATACAGTAAACACATGTATATTACACATATATATTACACAGTAATATATATCTAGGTGTGTAATTACACATATATTACACAGTACCTGGAACACAGGGAACACTCAATAGAATGGCAGTGATTGAAATGATATTTTTTTAAGTTAGAATTCTCTGTAATGTGATGAAAGTCGAGTAACATAGTAAAAAGTCATAGAATTCAAAATCAGACTAGAATTTGAGTCCCAGCCTCCAGCATGAAAAGCTAGCTGTGTGATCTTCTGCTAGTCATTTGCCTTCTCTGAACCCAGAGGTTACAACGTAGAACTGTACAAGCCAGGGTGATATTGTGTAAACCTAAGTGTTGATGAAACAGGACTGTAGGGTGGAAAGGGGAGGGGATAAAAAACAATTAAAATGACCTGGGTTTTATCAGGAAAGACTTCTAAGAGTTGACCAGATTTGAGCTTAGAGCAATTTATAGACATAAATAAATAGAAGAGAAATATGTATAAAGGACTGATGGTTGGAATTAGCAATTCATGTGCAAGAGGTATAAAACACATTTCCTAGAATAGGAAGAGTTTTGCTGGAATATAATTAGGAAGGAGGGATTTATTAAGTACTTCCTATGTGCCTGCTGTAGTTCTAATATACATTGCGTGTTTCAATGTATATTATCCTCAGAGCAAACCTGTGAGATGAGTACTGCAATTAATTTCCTCTAACAGGTGAAGTAACTTGTCCAAGATCACACAGCCTGTAAGTAGTCAAGCCAGGACTAGAATCCAGGCACTCTGGGCCCAGAGTTCACATCCTTAACCATTAGGCTACACTGTCTCTGAGGTCAGATCAGAAAGATGGGATCACTTGAATTATAGTCTTAGGATGTGTCCGTCAGAGATAACATTCATCTTCATCATTATTACACACGCAGTGCCTGGCACATGGTGGGGACTCAATAAATATTTGTTGAAAACATGAATGGTAGCACCTAGCAGAGCTCTCACTTCACTTTTGTGGAAGATGGTACTGGGAGGGTCTTCCAAAGCTCCACCACCGGCTGGCGTGATGGATAGAACGCTGCCCAGGCACAGCAGGGCTCTCAGAAGCTTCCTACGTCTTTGGGAAGACGGTGGTCTAGTCCACCCAAGAGACAGTAACAATACTCTCCTGGGGCAAAGATGTATTTTTTATAGTGAGAAGGGATAAAAATGATGTTGTCTTGTATCTTTCTAAAACAGCATTCAAAGTGTTCCGTTGGTTACTGATGCCTCGGAACAGTAGGAGGGGAAGGGCTTCTGAGGTTCGCTCTTCCCTTCTCCCATGTGAGACGTGGCTGCTGTTGAGTTACCACAGGCAAAGGAGATTTTCCTCCATCCACTGAATGGCCCATGGCCCTTCCCCACCCTGCCACTGGTGAGAAGGCAGGTAGAGCTGGCATCTATCTTGCCTTACATAACACAAGAACATCTGCAAAATAAACCATCAAAAATGAGTAACTGGGCCTGAACTGTATTTAATGGACTTCTAGAGCTCTCCACGGGAAGAAGATCCATCTACAAAGGAAGCCTATCTAGACAGTATTCAGAGCAGGAGGCTCAGTGCTCTGTGGGTGTGATGTGATCTCCACTGATAGCTGTTAACACGCCATGCCTTGGTTCTGCCACAAGGTTGCCTCTATGCAGAGGGGGCTTTGAAGGCAAAGCACAGTGATTGGCACCTGAACAGTACAGGGACTGATGCTGACAGCAGACTGTACCACTTCAACAAGAATGGTAATGCATATATAGGTGTGACAAACAAATCAAATTTCCTCACTGTGCCTATATGCAATTGTTGATTTTAAACCAACAATAACTCTGGGGCAGTACTAGGATCTTCATTTTCTAGATGAAGAAACCAAATCACAGAGAGAAGAAGCCAAAATTAAATCCTGGTCTGGTTCTCTTCCACTTGTCATCATGCTATTTCTACCTGAGACCATTACCATGACATTTGAAGGAGGATACATAGTTCATGATGCTCCAACACTAAGCTTTGTACACACACACACACACACACACACACACACACACACGCACGCACGCACATGTGTTATGTCTATGCTAGTTTCTTTCAGCTACTATGTAATACTCTTTAATATCTATTTACCACATTTTACTTGTCTCTGGGCTAACAATGGATGCCTACGCTGATTCTAACTCCCCACTATAACAGTCAAACAGTACTCCAAAGAAAATTTTGTCCATGCCTGCCAAAGAACCAGCACAAGAATTTCTCTGGAATGTATTTCAGAATCTATTCTTTGTAATGTATTTATATCTATTGACTGGGAGTAAAAGGATTCCAGAAATGGGGTTCCTAGGTCATGTGGCAAAAACATTTAATTTCATGTTCAGATATTTTTAATGAGTGGATGCCAACATAGCAGTAAAGGTGACATAGGTGTCAATGGTAACATATGGCTGAGGCTAAAGATTTGGAACTTTGCAGCAGCCTATTAGTTAGCTCCAAACTCCTTAGCTGGGTAAAAATAAAGGGTGATTTTGATAGCATTTCAACCCTGAAGATCTGTAGTCTTCAGCTTGCTCCAGTGCAGCTCTCCAGTATCTTGATCTCCTGTAGTCTAGAAAGCTGCACTTTATTAGGCTTTCTTATTATCCAGGGGCTTAATCTTGTACTTGGTGTTATTGGTGTACTGATATCCCGTGCCTGCTGTTAACAACTTGGAACCCTGGTTCTATGGATGTCTGGATATTCTTTGGTAATATAAGAAGTCAGGAATTATGGAGGATCTACATTTTCCACCAAAAACAGCTGTATTTTGATATCAGTTTGTTAGTGTATATAGGTCAAAACTTAATTATGTTATTTCCACATCCAGGGAGAATGAAACAACCAACCACGTAGACCTTCCTTCCTCTTTGAAGGTGAGGAACGGGTATCTGGAGAGGAGTTGGGATGGCCACCAGAGGTAGCTCTGATTATCCCCTTTCTGCTGATCACTGGGCCACCACTTCTTTTATCCCCTCTTCCCCCATCTTCCACAGTAATGCTTTGGGGAAAAGCAAAAAGAGGCAAGAGATTTGTAAGGGGTTTTGCAGCTGCTCTGAAGAAGAAGGGTTCCACGTCAACAGAACAGAGCCTCGTTCTTCCTCCCTTTCCTCCCTCTCACCTCTTCAAGCTTGTTTCTGAGTCTTTTCTTGCTACTAGAGCAAAATCCTGACAGTGTGCCATGCACTTGCAAAAGGATAATTACATCTACATCCCTGGGAGAGACGGGCAGGCTGTCAGCAGGGGGGAGTCTGATGTGATGCAAATAGAGCTAAGTGCCCACATTTGCATAAACACTGACAGCTCCGGAATTAAAGCAGGGAGTAGGGATTTCTTGGACCAAAACTTTGCCCAGAGCTCTTTTTTACTTTGGGTCAGAGAGAAAGATTTGAAAAACAGTAACATTACCAATCTGCCCAGCTATGTTCTCTCCTGAAGGAAGAGAAATATCTGAAAGCCCCTTAAGGGAAGGGAGTGTGTCTTGGTCTTCAGAGTGGCCCAGAACTTAGGACCAAGCCTGAACCAAGGCAGGGGCTCAGTGGATTTATTATACTTTCCTGGTGCCTGGGGAGACACTGACTCCACAAGAGAGCCAGGAGGGATGATCAGGCAGTCTCTGAATAACTGTTTCTATCTCATGTGGCTGGGGTAAGTTCCCCATTAATAGTAGGCAATGAGCAGGTCCCCCAAACTGTGGACTAGGAAGGAGAAGAGGTGCTCACATGTAAACACAGGACCATGGGTATTTTCTTAAAAGGAAAGCCAAATTTTTAAGCATTTACTTTTGAAATGCAAATATGTTCTATAACACCATGGGGGAGATGCTCTAAGACCGGATGATAGTATTAGATATTGAGCTGTTAGAGATGGAAGGGCCCCATGATTGCTTTCAGGCCCGAGGGGACTCATCTCTGGTCATACTCATGCCAAGTACAGGTGAAGGGGCTTGTTTTATTTTGACAAGAAAAATGGTAAAAGGGAGAACAGGAAATTGATGCCTGGAAAAGAGAGCCACCCTACTTCCTCTTCCTTCAAAATAAGACTCAAGAGAAGCAATTGGAAGTTACTAATGAAATGATAAGACGAAAGATATGTAAGTTTGAACAAGCCATCCTATTGTAGTAGACCTTAGCTACAAGCCAAGGAGTTAAGATTTCAGCTTTATATAAAAAGAACTTGGTAACAAGTGGGATAGAATTTTTTAAATTCAATTATAGAAAGAGCTCCTTATGAGTTTGCTAAAATCCTGTCTTTTGGATATATTTTAGCAGAATCCTCCTCCCTTTCAGTGATTCTAGACAAAATATTTCTGCTTTAGGTTAAAAGCTAAATGTTATATGATATCCTTTAATTCTAAAATGATAATGTTTATCTAAAAAAATTTCAGTAAACAGCTCTGAGTAAAAATGTTTAAATGATGTCCTGCTTTGAAGCACTTATACAACATTCTGTTCTTACCTTCCCAGCAAGTCAAGGAAGTCAAACTGC
The DNA here is from genome assembly GCF_030020395.1 of Manis pentadactyla. Lineage (NCBI taxonomy): Eukaryota > Metazoa > Chordata > Mammalia > Pholidota > Manidae > Manis > Manis pentadactyla. Next base: position 149,244,060 of record NC_080022.1, read on the forward strand.
TGCTTCTCCTCTGCATGGTTAAACTTCCTACCCTGGAGCTTCTCTCCTCTGGATTGCAAAGCGGTACAGGACACAGCACATTTCAGGTGTTTCTCTATCCACACTATCTCTGAAAATAAACAAAGGAGGCCTACTTATTTTGGGATTTTTTTTTCCCTATTGCTCATGCTGGGAACACAGAGAGCAGAAACAAAGCTAGCCAGGCAAGAGCCAAAATTTCTGGAGTCCTGCAATGGCCTCATTGTCTGTGTGCCTCATTCCATTTCTTACACGATTTGCAGTTAACTCAGACTTTTCTGACTTTTTAAAAAATTAACTGAGGGTGGACCTAATCAGCTCTCTCCTCACCCTCAAGCCCTATGCTTTTCTTGACCGTGTGAGGTCTTTCTCAAGGAAGGTCCTTGCCTTCAACGCATAGCCCAGAAGGGACTGGCAGAGGCAAACTATCTATGGAAACTAGGGGTCATTTTAGTTCATCTTGTTTTTAGGTAGAAAAAATCAGTATGAACTAAAACTCATCTCAGAAAACCCCAGTCTAGGTCAGAGAATGTCCATTTTTACAGACCTAATGTATTCCAGTCTCTAAGATAGACACTGTCAATCATTTAGCCATCCTAGTGACCCTGAAACTAGGTGCTTCCCCTGTAAGAATGGTTCCCCCTTGTTTTTAGAGGCCAGGGTCCCTTGGGAGCCTTGAGGTAGGAGAAGACCAAGGCTGGTCTGCATGTTAGGATCTCCAGCGTCTGTGCCACCCCCGTTGGGTTCCCTTACATCCTGGGAGTGGGCAATGAAATGTCAAAAGTGGGACCCAAAGGAATGCAGTTCAGCAAAGTGCATATGTAAGTAAGACTATCACGTTTCAGCCTCTTTTTCCAGTTTATGCTCTCCCATGTCATCATTCCATAGTTCACACCAAGTTCATCTCCACATTGGCTTCCCGTGAGAAAAAGCATCAGAAGAGAAGGAGCTCCTGAGGATTCCAGGCAGCCTTCATCCATTACTCACATGGTCTCCTTGGAGGTTTCCTCCAATAATCTTACCTCCTCCTTGTGTGTTAGTCATAGTACAGAACCTGCCCATGACCCCTTAAAAGGTTTCCAGAGGGATTCAAGTTGTTCTCATATTGTGACAGCAATACTATAATTTAAGTCCCTCACCTTACCTTCAATGTGAGCCTCAGTGGATCAGAGGCGTATATAATCAAAGTTGTATAACTTACATATATAGACAAGGGAATCGGTGAGGACCAGATATCCTCAGAGAAAGAAGTCTGCGGTAAGTTTTCCTGTTGTGGTTCCTGCTTAATAGGTAGAGGTGTTTGGGCTGCAGCAGGACCTCGTCCTATGAGACTTAGTAGCAAAACACGCAGTCGGTGACTCCCTGTCCCCTGTCCTATGTTCTCTATGCAGGGAGCTCAGTTGAGCTCCTCCAGCTGTGATTATTTCCTTTTAGGCAAATCCATACCTAATAGTAGCATTTTATTCCCATTTTATAGTAAGGAAACTGATGCTTATAGTTTCAGTAACTTTATGAAGGCTGTTGTGACTCCAGGGCCACATTAAATGTTCAAGCTATTTATTAGACAGAAAAGACCTCCCTCCCTTCAGTAATCCACATGCTGTCAGGATTCTGTATCTAACCCCTTCCACAAAGACCTCCAGACTCCTAAAATACTAAAGCTTTCCCCATTCTCTGTGTCATGTAATTTAGTGCCTAATTACATATTGTTTTATAGTCTCCTAATTGCTTCAAGTGCATTTGTTCTGCTTCTCCATTAAGTTTATCACACTGCTCCTTGAGGGTGGAACTTTACTTTTAGTGATTTCTCTCCTTTCCTACCCTATCCTCCTCCTGCTCCACCCCCTGGAGCTTGAAGACCCAATCGTAAGGGCTAGTCCAGTCCGCACAATTCTTAGAGCTTAGAGGAGTGGCAGTAATATAGTGTGGTAGCAATGGGACAGTGGGGCACCTGGGTTCCATTCCCTCCTTTCTTCCTAGCTAGCTTTGTAACATTGGGAAAGCCACCTGCCCCCTTTGGGCCTCTTTCCTCATTGAAGGAATGAAGGCATGGAGCTAGATGGTCCCCAGGATTCCTCCAGCGCCATGAACCTTTCTCTGTGAAAGGGGAAGGGGGCCCTTGTGAAGGAATCCAAGCTGCAGTCACTGGACCTTGAATATGATTGGTGGGCAGATGGTTGAAGACAAATGCCATAGTCTGGATTTTAGAAACAAACTAGAAGCAGCTGCCAGTCACGCTGCTGTCAGGGATGTCTCTGTGTCCTCCATCATGTCAAGAGGATGGCAAATACATAACTCCAAGAGGAGTCACACTTAATGTAAGCTCTACAGGACCACTGAATTTCAGGGAAGGCTGGGCTTCTCCTGAGGAGTGAATTATAAAAGGTAACCTTGGTAGTTGCATTGTATCAATCTAATCAACTGAACTGATCATTAAAGGCTAGAAGCTTGGATCCCCCAAAGGGAATTGATAGACTGCATAGGTACCTCCACAGGGACCCATCATAATTCAACATTAGTTAAATGTACCATTAAAGTACCCACGTAGTTAATGGAATTTCATTGGGGTTTGAGGTTTTTCCTGAGTTGTTTAAATTGCCTCTATCATGAATGACTTCCTGAATTAAAAATTAAATGGACTTTCAAGTATTTAATTAGATATATCTGTTACTGAAGTGGAGAAAACAACTGAAATTCACCTTAGAAATCTTTTATTTAAAGGACTACAGTACACCTTCAAGATTACAAACATTTTGTTGATAAATTTAGGTACAACTGCTTTTAGGGATAACACAGTAGCCAGGAATTTCCTTTTGTGGTTCTTTCCTTCTTATTTTATAGTTTTAAAAGCACCTTAACTTTTTATCCTTTTGAAGCCTTTAAACCCATGTGAATCTCACAAAAACTCATTATGAGGTTATGAAACTGATGTTAAGTGAGGATAAATGATGGTGAACATTTGTACAGCAGGTTGAGAATTTTCCCTGCCTGATGGCGATGCTGCAGCCTAGAAATAGTGTGGCACGTGTGTGAGCTCTGTAGGAAACAAGGCACTTCCTGGTCAGGGTGCATGGCTCCCCCAGTCAGGGCCCCCTTTAGGGAGGGAGCAGTGCTCAGGCCCTCAAGATCCCTCTCTGGCTCAGAGGGGAGTCTGAGTGTCTTCTTTCTTCCATCCCATCCCAAACAACCAGGGGTCATTCCCTTTACGGGTAAGCCCCACCCCAAATCCACCCCATTGCTTTGGGTTCCTCACCCCGTCTCCCCTGCTTAGTGGGGCACATTGATTTCTCCACCTTGCTGCCTCTGGAGACACCACTAGGGCCCTTCTTACTGTATGGATTGTACCACCACACTTTGTAGGGGAGAAAGCAAGGGCTGTGAGGGGCAATGGCAAAAAACAGAGCACATGGCAAATTTAGTTAAGTTCCAGAATCACACAATGACCAGAGCACGTGTCTACGGAAGACTCACTGTGCTTGCCATTATGTTCACCCTTCTGCATCTATCATCTTGTTCAATGCTCTCCACATCCCTGTGAGATGAGTATCGTTATCACCTACCACTGGGGAGGGAAAGGAAGTTCAAGGAAGGCATGTGATTTGTCCAATGGCAAATAGTAAGTAAGTGGCAGAATTGAGATTTGAATCTGCTGGAATAGCCCATTTCATAATGCTATCCTACCTCTTTTCTAAACCACAAACAAAAGCTATGTAACTGCTAATATCTGTCTGAGATGGTCATTGGGAACTTTAGTTTCTTTCTTCACAGTGTGTCTTTCAGATATCATTCTCCAGAGTCCTTGACCCTAAAATAGGAGACATGCACCAATCTCAACAAATGCCCCTAATTTAGGACCTGGGTGCACTTGTGCTTTCAGGGCCCCAAATAGCACCTTTAGTGCAGGTAGTCTAGAGCTCTGAAACCTCCAGTTTGGGGAACCCTATCCCCCAGCTTCTCTCATTTAGGATGGACCCCATGAGCCATTTCCACACAATCTCCATGTCTTCTATGTTTTTCTTATCATCCTTCGGGGCTACATTCTCATTTCTGAGCAACTGCCTTGTTTTGAAACACCCCATTCATCTCCATTCCAGCCCCTGTACCTGGTTTTGGGAAGTGGGAGAAGGCAGCTAGAGAATCATGGCACAGCCATAAATGTAAAAATCAGGGAAGCCTTGATGAGAAGCAGGACTTCTAAAGCCCCTGCTACTGGATGGGGTACAGAGGAAAGGATCAAGAATGGTAGTTCCCTTCCCATGTCTCTACGATGTGTTGTCAATATTGCTCCAAAATCACAGAGAAAGCCATGGGTAGATACTGGAATTGAACTTGGGTCTCCTGCCTGCACTCTGCAGATCCTTTACATGAAGATGTTTCTCAGCTGAGGTGAGCATCAAAGACAAAAACAAACTTAGACTTGCCAAGCAAGTGCCCACTTGCTGAATAATTGCTTGAAGATCTAAAACTAAGTTTATGAACACCGTTTTCCACTTTTAACCATGTTGCTTGCAACCAAATGATCCCTGGAGTTTCAGGAAAGTGACATCTTTACTGCCGTGATCCCGGAAACAGGACTTAGAATCTCCCCAACTTTGAGTAAACCTATCAAAAGCTAATGCCTACTCATCTCCAAATCCCAGGCCATTTGCTTGGCTTAATGATGCCCCACCTGAGCATTACATATGTCATATCTGCTTCTTTCTGCCTGAAGTTAATAAGGACAAGGGTCAGAGCAAGAATAAATATAGCTGTTGATCAATGCAGGACTTGAGGTTTATCTCCTCTCCTCTCCTCTCCTCTCCTCTCCTCTCCTCTCCTCTCCTCTCCTCTCCTCTCCTCTCCTCTCCTCTCCTCTCCTCTCCTCTCCTCTCCACTCCTCTCCTCTCCTCTCCTCTCCTCTCTCAAGTCCAAGGAATAATATTAAATCTATTATTCAACTGCCTTCACTAAGGATGTTAGAAATAAACAAGGGTGAGAAATCTGAAAGGAGTTGTCCACTTGATCTATTGAAATAAAACAAGAGGTGATTGGGAGTTCATATATTTTTAATTTTCCAGAAGCTCATAAGGGAATCAATAACACATGTTCTGGGTATTATAATAATAGCTCTAAGGACTGGACTTCCATTTATTGAGCATTTACTATGTGTTAGTTTTTGTGTTCTTACAAATCCAGAAAAGACGTATTACCATTCCCAATTTCAGAGGACAGAACTGAGGCTTAGAGAGGCCTGACAGCTTGGTCAGAAACACATGCCAGTAAGTAGTCAAGCCAGGGTTCCAACCATCTCTTTCTTTCTAAATCCTATGATGTGTCCTCCTCGTATAAACGCCTTCCTGGCTAAATCAGAGACATAGTGCCTCATGACATTGAAGCTGAAAGGGGCTTACTCGTTGACCTGCGGGCTTTGGGTTCCCCCGTGGTTGGCTGGGTGAGTGACCTGTAAGGATCTTTCCGCTACAGGTGTGGAACATACGTTAACTCCGTGTAGGCTGCTGTTGGTTTTCAGTGAACAGGAGTGTCAGTGATCTTGAGAAGATGAGTTTGCTGATGGATACAATATGCTTCAGACCTGACTTGGGGATAAATGGGAGAAATAGTAATCTCTTTCCATGTTTGATTAAATATCACAAAGCCTTGTGCCGATTGGACTGGGGATGTGAGCCTGGCTGCTCTGCAGTCTGACTCGCTGCTGCCCCTCCTGCCCGCCCTCTGGTTCAGTACACAGGCTTTTACTGGGAATGGTCATGCGCTCAGGCTGAAACGCAGTTCCCCGGGGTCTGTCTGGATACTCCAGCCCAGAAGGCCTGGGACTGAAATGAGCTGAGCCTTCACTTTGTAAAGGGCAGAGAAGTGGGTGTGGGCTTCACAGAGATGGGCTCTCCAGACCTGGCAGCCCTTGGATGAGAAGGCTCCCCTAGAACCTGAAGGAGATATATTCTGGACCAGTAGGATGGAGAATGTCTTTTCTCTGCAGGCAGTAAACTAAGCAAGCTTGATATGTGAGAGGTATTGGATATCCAAGCGGTGGGACAGAGGGGAGAATAGAAACACATTCAGTAAAGGGAAAGCAATGAGCATAAGAGCGCAGAGAACTTTTAAGGACTGATATTCAGATGTCACTTCACAAAGGGACCCCGCCAAGACCCACCCAGTCATATCTTCCCACAAGGTCCTCAGAGGAAGGGCATACACAGAGGCAAGGGGATGGAGCCAGCAAAAATATATGTTTTATTCATCTGAAGCTTTGGCTCTAAACCCCAGTGTCGAGTTCCAGGCAGAACTGTTTGTACATAGATTAGAGGCATCCTGGGGTCTAGATTTAAAGCTCTGTGGGTGGTCTACATTAGCACTAGCCAAGAGAAATATAAATGCAGCCACACATGTAATTTTACATTTTCTAATGGCCACTTTTAAGTGATGCAAAAACTCTAGTGAAATTATTTTTAATAACATTTTATTAACCCAAAACATCCCAACTATTTCAATATGTAGTCAATTTCAACATGATTACTAATGAGATAGTTTACATTCTTTTCCAAACAAAGTTTTAAAAATCTGGTGTGTGTTATATTTATAGCTCATGTCAGCTATCAATGGAAATACTTGCTCTGAATTTAGATGCCACTGAAGTCACAGTTGAAAGATGAGGTTCACATACAGACTTATTCCAGACATACTTTAAAGTCTTCCAATAATGGTATCTGGTATCAGTTTTTAAATTTAAATGTAAATTAATTAAAATTAAATGAAATTTAAAATTCAGATAATCACATCAACCATTAATTTCTGAATAGCTAAGGACCATAACCATATTTCAGTTTCTCAGAGTGGCCAGTAACTGTTTATTGGGCAGCTCAGGTCTGTATCATTTGCCTCACATCCAACCATAGCCTCTGGGCAGAAGCCCCAGGGAGTAGATTTGCAGCCCATGGGGAGTAGCCAGCAGAGGGGATTCAGAGGCAGGGGCTCTGATTCTCAGGTGACATACAGATTTCCAAATCGCTACCCTAGGCACTCCAGTAGTTTCTCCTTCTAGATCAGATTTTCAGGTTCTGCAGAACTGGATTAGGAATAATAACAGCAATATCTATACATTGAGTTTCTACTTTGTGTCTTTGTACTTCATGCTTATGGTTACTCAGAGAGGTCAAGTGACTAGCCCAGTGTCACACTTCATGCTTATGGTTACTCAGAGAGGTCAAGTGACTAGCCCAGTGTCACACAGCATGCAAGTGTCAGGCCCAGATTCAAAGCCAGGTTTGTTTGGCTCCAAAACGCATGCACTGTTGTTGTAACCTTGCCTCCCCTGGCATGGCCAAGGCCGAGCCCCAGTATTAGAATTTCCCACACTACACTGACGCCTAATGTTGCCCTTGGCCCACCTGTCATAGTTATGGCCACATTAGAAGAAGAGTCAATTCCAGAGGGTGCCCTTGGCATACCAGCCTTAACCACATCCAGAATTAATGGAGTTCTTAGTAAAGAACATTAATGCAATTATTGTCTGGAAATGAATGTGCCTCCTCTCCCACTGTCACAGCTTCCTAGCTCTTCCTTAAAGGCTTCAGAGACTGACTTCATGTTGCATCCAGCATCTGCCCGGCGTGTAATGGATCTGAGCTGTGTTCCTTAGGCAGCTTGCCCACGAGCAGTTGACAGAGGAGAGGGCAACAAAAGCGTACCTTTAAGCTAAAGGTTAACCTGTAGTGCTTTTAAAATACCTGCCCGATCACTGATGCAAAGGTGAAAGGATGCCATGGCCTGGCTCCATGCCTCCTTCCTTCCTGGAGCTGAAGGCATATCTCCCTCTCCTTCTGGGAAGAACTCTTGGGAAAGGAGTAACTCTGAGGCGATAGGCTTCAAACAGCATTTCCCTGGCCTCTTAGACAGCATGAGCTCCTGACCTAAGACCTCCCACACGCCAGCAGGACGCTTGTCTCACAGCACAGTTGAGCCTCGCCCAGTGGCCCCCAAGCAATGAGGCAGCCAGAGACTCCTCACCTCCTAGGCCTGGGTACAACCCCCGTGGGCCTCAGAGGGTACCTGGTTTGAGGTACTATAAATAATCCCAAACCCAGTAGAACAAACACCAGCCAAGGGCTCATCTAGGAAAGAAGCTGGAACGGCAGAGGGAAATGGGGAGAGGGTGTGTCGGGGGGGAACAGACACGAACATTAAGAAATGCCTGTAAGGTAGTGATCAGAGTACGGGCTCTAGAGGAAGGCTTCTCAGCCTCGGCACTGCTGCTGCTCAGACTGGATGACTCCTCATTGTGGGCAGGGGGCTGACTGCGCCAGGAGGGTCTGGAGCAGCAGCCTTGGTGTCTCTCCACCTGGCCCATAACAGCCCACCACCCCCGAATCCAAACTGTGACAACCGAAGTGTCTCCAGAACTTGCCGCATGTCCCCTGGGGGACAAAACCGCCCATTAGAACCACTGCTTTGGAGCCTCCCAGGCCGTGAGAAGAACACCTACTTCAGGGGCTGGGAAGGTGGAGTGATTTAATAAATGCAAAGGGCTTATGAATGATGAAACCTAGTTAGTTTAGGTGAAAGTTTAGTATGTACTTTTTAATCACCAAAATAAGTCTATTTTACAGTAGAGTCTATTATTCCCATTATGGTTGATTGTATTTTCCAAAAGTGGCTGCAATAATGCTTTCCAGTCCCACATGCTCTTCCCAAACATTGCCCCAACCCCATTGTGAGAAGGATCCTATTTCTTTAACCTTTAAATCCAGGGGGGCCCTTGTAATGGCCTTGATGAGGAGAATGACATGGAAGGGACACTGCTTGATTGCTGAGGCTGGGTCATAAAAAATGCAGTGTCACTTGGCTCCCTCTTGGACACAAGCCTTGGGCACTCAGAGTCAACACATAAAAATGTCTGGTTACCCAGAAGCCACATGCTGGGCAGACCACATGGAGAGACCACACGGAGACAGAGAGGAATGCCCAAGGTCTCCAGTGCCCATCCCTGGCTGTGTCGTCCCAGCTCCGGTGCCAGATATGTGGGTGAACTAGGCTGCAGGTGACTCCAGCCCCAGCCTGCAAGCTGTCCCCAGCGGACACTGAGTATAGGAAAGATTAGCTGCCCCTGCTGAGCCCTGCCTGAGTTGTGGATTCTTCAACAAAATAAATATTGTTTTAAGCACTCAGTTTTGCGTTGATTTATTGTGCAGAAATAAATAACTGTAGCAACCACTGGACAATTGGAAAAACAAAACTGTTAGATTACATAGCCAGTGAATATCCAGGCTAGAATTTGAACTAAGGATTTCCTGCCTCCCAAGTGGCTTCCCACATGCCCTCTCATGATACTTATTCCCAAGATGGCACAAGGGGAACCTAATAGGTGGGAATCTGGGACTTGGCAGAGGGTAGTGCTAATGCGCTGGTTGGTTACACGGAGCCCAGCCCATCTGTATGCACAGGGGAGGGCCATGGCGAGAGCGAGGCTGGCTGCAGTCCCACAGAGTCCAGGGCAGCTGCGGGACCCCCAAAACAGAACAAAACAGAAGGCTCATTTTCAAAACAGAAGTGCAGGTCAGGATGCGCCAACATCAGAAGCATGTTCCAGAGTACGAAGCTGTTTAAATCCCAAGTGCCTCAGGTAAGCACGCGTCCTGAGCTACTGGTCCTCAGCCCTGGCCGCTCACACTACCTGGAGAACTTCTAGAAATCTAAGTGCCCAGAGTCTGGCGACATCAGACTGTCTGGGCCGGAACCCAGGCATCCGTGTGGTTAAGGCTCCCCTGGGTGATTCCAGGGTGTCCCCAGCCTGGGCACTGGGGCCTTGTGGGTGAGGTGGGGATGAGGCTACAGGTCAGGGTCAGCTCAGCAGAGCCAGTCATGAGGGCAGGCAGGTGGGGAGCCTAGAAAGAAGCAGGGTTGGAGTAGTAGTTGCAATCACTGGTTTTGCTTTATAACTCTGTGAGGTGAATTAAAAATCAAACTTCATTTGGCTTCCAGGGAAGATGAAGACTCAGCAGATTCAGGGACCAGTAAAGGCCCCATTAATATGCTTACTGGCAGGGCCACCCTGAGTCACTGCCATGAGTTTAGGCAGATGGGAGAGTGTTGCTTCTGCTGCAGGCAGACAGTTCTTCCTGCTCCGTGGCTGCAGCAGGGACAAGGCCCCCTCCCTTACCGTACTGAGAGGGGGGTACCCAGCGAAATGCTGCCCTTTGGCTTCCCCACCTGATGTCTGAAGTAGGTTGGCAACAGCTGCCAGCAGGGCGGAGGGGCAGAGCCAGCTCAGCACCAGGCTGACCTGGATTTGCATTCTGCTTCCCTCTGTCTTCCTGGGAAAGTATTCAATCTGTCTGAGCCTTAGGTGCCTTCTCCATCCAAGGATAACCATAATATGGTCAGGATGACATGAGCAAACCTGTATGATACCAGCACACCATGGACACTAATAATGTGGCTTGCATTCATTCACTCATTCATGCTTTTATTATTTATCTCCTTTTCCCTGCACTCTTCTTTAGCTCCTCCTTTTGGGAATGTTAAGAATGAGAAGCAGGCGCCCTGGAGGGGAGCCTATAGCAGTGGATTAGATTAGAAGCCTCTCCATCTGTCCAAACTCCATCACCCCTTTCACTTGGTGAATGCTACTCAGGAAACAATTCCTGTGTCACCTGCTCTGGAAGCCCTCCCCCATCTCTGCCTAGGGGTTCCCCCTGTCTGTCCCCACAGCCCCTGCTTCCCCAGGTAATAGCATTGTTCACACTGGATGGATGATACAGTGACGCACCTACATGCCTGTTCTCCCCATAAACTGTCAGCCTAGATGTGGGTGTGGCACATCAGAAGCTCACAACATAATTTCTGGGAAAAAAATTTTTCAATAGACCAGTGGCCCTTCCCCTTGCTGGGCCTCAGTTTCCCCATCTGTAAAATGAGAGGTTGGAATAGTTGTATTCTAGAAACACTTCCACTCTAGTGTTCTTTTTCTCCATGGAGCTAGAGAGCAAGGAAAGGAAATTGAGGAAGCCGAGGCTAATCAATTAATTTAGGAAGTGGGGATGAGCTGGCACGAAGTCATCTCTAAGGGATACAGGTTAGCTTGACATTGGTGTAATCAGGTGAGGAAGACAGTGCCATCAGGCCTGGGGCAAAAGCTCCCCAGACAGCAGGGTCAGGGCTGCCCAAGGGAGGACAGGGGGTCAGAGGCATTCAGACTCGCCAAAGAGGGTCAGGTGGAATCAAGACTTTTTCAGGAACCAGAACCAAAGAGAGGAAGGACATATGGCTGGGTGGGTCAGAACAGGTCTGGGCAAGGAGTCACGATCCAGGATCTTCATGAGCATTGCTGGAGGGCTGAAACTGAGGGAATGACAGGATGTTTGGTGGTAGCCTGCAGAGACCATGCCCCAGATTGGACCAGCCAGGAGTGTGAATGCTCCCCTGAGTCTAAGCTCCTTAAGGTGTCTCTGCCTTGGCCAGCTTCCTGGGGAAGTTCTGGAGCTAGGTAGGGAGGGAGGCTGGGAAGGCCTCTGTGTCCCCCACTGTGGGGAGCTGGGAATTGAGGGCACCTGAGGCCTGAAATGGCCAGTGTCTCTGGGGAACATACTCAGCTCACAGCCCTGCAAACCCTTTACTGAGAAGCACACTTGCCCTCTGCACATCTACATTGTCCCAGCCCAACAGTGGTCCGTGCATGGCCCTCACACCAACTCGGCGTGACCCACACTGGTGAGGCTCGCCCCAAAGACTCACCAATACACACGTGCTTCTTTCCATTTTGGTTGACATTTATGAAACATCCATGCGCTAGACATTGGGGTCCCCAGATAAAGAAGCTACGGACCCTGCCCTCTAAGAGCTCAGAGTATGCAAAAGACATAGCCCAGACTCATGCTGTATAATGCATGTGCACACATACCTCTATCTGGATCCCCACAGATTCCCATACAGGCACACACATGGATCAGAGTAGTTATGCACACACATACCTACACACAGAAGCCACCCACAGATGGAACCTCAATAGAGAAGCAAATGGAGCCATGAGTTCCCATCCACCTTGGCTGAGTCAGCAGTTGTAGAATTTGTCAACCCCCTTTCCGTTTGCATGCCCAGTCTAGCATTGCTCTGCCCTAATTCCTGTAAGAGAAGCCTTCCAGCTTTTATGGGGACATTGTTTTATGGCAACATTGTTAGCTGACATTTATGGGGATTCAATCAATAAATTAGATTCTGCTTGCAGTGATGCATAGCTGGCTTACATTTGCTTAAGAACCCTAAGAACTCAAACTCCAAATTGGAAGATTTAAACCTTTGCTTCTTTACATACACACATACAAAACTGGAAGATTTAGACCTCTGCTTCTTTACATCCTTTGCTGACGTTTGAGTTCTTCACACACCGTTCCCCCTTTTTTACCAATCCAGTTTCTACCAGCCTTTCTAGGAGGTCATTGTCATGCGAAGGCTTTCCGTGGGGGGAACCCCATGGATGATGCCCTCTGTCCTACACCAAGTTGCCGATCTCCAAAGATGGCCCATAAAGGGTTTCATTGTTCCTGGCACCAGACTAGAACATCAGTGGCCCATCAAGAGAATGGACAGAGCACATGAGAGAGACCCCTGCCTGCCTTCTGAGTCCTGAAGGCTGGAGCCCTGAGGGGGAGAAGGGCCTGGGAAGCCCCACCAGTCCTGCCATGGAGGCTTGTCCCTGGTTGGAGGTACAGTCTGATGGATGAGCACAGCAGCTTCATGACAGCCCAGGCAGAAGCCCCTGAGGGCCCTAAGGAAGGGGGTCTGTCCTAAGCATGACGTGGATGAATCGAACCTGGTTAGACCATCCATGGTACACTCTCCCACAGTCTCACAGGGGCTCTTTCTCAGTCACCGCCACACACATCCCGCCTGGGGGTTACACAGAATTCCTGATGCTCTCCTGAGCCTGCCTGGGGCCCCGGGAGTCTTGAGTGGGCAGGTCCTCTCTGCCCCTGCTCCATCATTTCTCCCCCAAACCTCAGGTTGAAGCAATATGGGGGGACATGAACATCTTGCTTGCTTTCCCAGGCAGCCCTCCCCACTCTGGAGACAAACATATTCCCCGTCTGGCCTCCCCAGAAAGCTCACCTGCATCTTATTTCCTTGCTCTCCCCTCTGAGTCTATCCTCCTCCAGTTCATGGACATATAAGGGAAATGGCCCTGGTAGACCTTCTTTGTCTGTTGTTTGAGCCTGGATGTGTGCTCTCCACATGCTAAGGGCCTTTTACTTCAAAGCTATTGTCTCGTTGATTTCAACAGTCTGATGAAATTCAAAAGCTGATCACTGACTCAGTGACAGGAGCACAATACCCCCACCTTAAGGGGGCTTGGTAAAGGATGCCCTGGCCCCTGCTGTTCCCTCAGTGGGGTGCAGGATGGCAGGAGCACCACTCAGTGCTTGGAGTAAAAGTATACCTGTATACCCTGTCACACGGATAAGAAACAAAATCTTACAGTCAAGGACTTCCTGTGAGATAGTGGAAATGTGTCCATGGTGGTACGGGACAGAGAAATAGGGTCACCTAACTCTCAAGGGGCTGGAGAGAGGCAGTAATGGCAGCTTCACAATGGTGGCAGGTGACCACCAGTGGGTCTGGAAGGATTAGTAGGGTTTAGCCAAAGCTGGCAGAGAAACAGCATGTATGGCAGGCAGCATGGGAGTGAGAGAAAGGGTGACACTGGGAACACCAGGATCAACTTCAGCATTGGGAGTCCAGGTTGGAGTTCCAGCTGCACCATTTCCCTGTGAGTGGCTTCACCCCTCCCAGCCTCTGCTTCTTCATGAGTAAAATGGGGTCCCCATGGGAAGGTGAGTGCAGCAGACCCTTCCTGCTTTATGACAGTTCTAAAATCCAGTTTGTGTTCAGCAGGAATGTGTGCTGGGATCTGTTGGTTATGTCTGCAAATTAGCAGGGACCCAGGAACAGCATACCTACCAAGTCTTTAGCATTTGTGGGCAAGTGATTGAAAGGGACTAAATATTAGCCAATGTGGATAAATGAGACAATGCTTACAAAGCCTTTTCTCCCAGGGCCTGGCACATGGAGGGGCATGAGGAGTGTGAGTCCTGTCTTCTCTAGGACTCATTTGTTCAGATGATCCCTGAGCAAGGGGTGAACTCCTACCCTTCCTTCTTGGGAGCACATGCAAGTCTGCCTGGATACAGACCCCCTGCTTCTCTTCACTGGCTCCACGTGGGAACTGAAGAGGAGGGCCAGGAGTGATGGAGACAGAAGTAGTCCAGGGCCGAGGCAGGCAGGCAATGGGACGTTAATGGCTGGTAATTGCTTTTCCAATTGGCCTCCAGGTTGGAATAATCTCATTACGTGAGCTACTGAACCTTATGACTCGGTGTGAGAAAGTGGTGTTACGTGACTCTATTGCCTTTCATAAAGGCCAGTGCGGTTCGCACACCTTTCTCCATCGAAGCCTTCCTGCAGAGGGAGTCCAGCTCTCCTGTCCCAGCTGCCTGGGACAGGAGGGCCAGTGGGTTAGGAGGATCACGGATCTTTGAAAAATCAATCAAAAGAAGGAACTTTCTATGCACCTTACTTGCTACCCTGGTGTGTGTGTGCATGTGTGTGCTTGCACTTCCGTGTAGTTTGTTTTGGAAATTGCCTTTCAAGATGGGACTTTCTAAGGGACCACAGGCTAGTCCCTCAGTGCAGACCCTCAAATATTTTTATATGTAAACATCCATCATTCTCCTGTTTCATTCTATACATTTGGAGTAGCATATCCTGCCCTGAAAGGAAACAAGATTGCAAGACTTGACTGTTAACTCACATCCGTTGAACTTAGACAAACCACTTCACTTCTTTGTGGCTGAGTTCCCCCGTCTGTCCCATGGGGTAGTGGTGCCTGTACAAATGGTCTCATGGAGCTGTTGGGACAATCAAATGAGCTCTAAAGACATCTTTGGAGAGAAGGGAGGTGGGCAACTCTGGGCAGATCCGTTGTTCCCAAACCAGCATGCATATTTGAATCAGCCAGGATCTTTGAAACTGATGCCTGGTGCCCACCCCCAGATATTCTGATATAATTGGTATGGGGTATGACCTGGACATGGGATTTTTAAACACCCCCCCACAAGTGATTCTGATGTGCAACGAAGTTTGGGAACCATGGGACAGACCAAGACTTCCTCTTGCCCTCCCCACAACCACCCCCTCCAGTTACCCAAACTATCAAGAGATCCCTGCAGAAACAACCTAAGACTGTTTGGTGCACAGCCAAGAAGTTCCTCAACCCTTTGCCCCATAAACTGCCTCCTAATGAGCTATGAATGAACTCAAAAAATATCTCTCAACCCAGATTGTACAAGTGATTTTTTTTCAAATGCCTAGATTTAGTTCACCTGTGAGAATTAAAAAGCAGAAGGTTAATGTCTGTGCTCCAGAAAGATAAATCTAAAGTCCTTTCCTACTCAGTCCCTCTCCCCACCCCTGCAGGAGTGTGAGATCAGCAGAAGAGAGCTCAGTTCCTCAGTGCATGCGAGAGCAGTCCTCCTTTATGGAGAATTCTGAGACCTAGTTGAGGTTCAGCAGGAATGTGTGAATGTGTGCTGTGATTGATTAATGATGTCTGCATGTGTACAGGAAAGGAAGGGACAATATACATATAAACCCTTTACACTCACGTGCTAAAGGAAGTCTTGGGCCAACTTCCTGCTATGTATAGTAGCTGCCATTTCTCCCTCAAGATAAACATATCATTCATAGGCTTTGGGGTGGGGTCCCTGCTCTATTGCATAAACTTCTGAGGGATGCCCATCTTCAGTATTTAGGTATAACTGAGCTCAGACCATCCCATGAGAACTGTGTGCACAGGGGATACATAAGCTTCTCACAGGAGGGAAGGAGAGAGACTTCATGCTCATCTCTTTTTATACTCTAGAACCTTAGTCAAAGGCAGCTTCTAGCAAAGGCTCTGCCAGCCATTCCACCTTGGAGCAAGTTTTAGGTAATGGTTCTCAGAGATGTGTGCAGGAGACAACTGTGGAGGGCACTCTTCTTCACCTCTGGAACCACACTACTGGGGTTCCCTAGTGCAGGCATATACTGCAGTAGCCACCACCTCCGGGAGGCCCTATGCTTCCCAGTTCATTCAGCTCTAGATGCACACACTGCCCTGGGGGCCAGATGCAGAGGAGGCTGGAACACCAGTTCTGGAGATCAAGGACCGCAGTGGCCTGCAGGTATTCAGGATCCATCAGCCTAGGCACAGCCAGTGCAGAGAGGGAGTGTGAGCAAGGCGGCTTGGACCCTGAGTCATCCTGACTCAGATTGGGCGGGAAGAAACTCAGTATGATTTTCCTGGATCATACTCGGCTGCTGTGAGCTAGCCACCAGATCCTGGGGTGGGGGGCTGAGCGTTCACCCCACTGGACAGGGTAGAGGAGGATGGCTAAAGAGTCAGGCAAGATGAGACTGGAACAGAAAATGAATGAATATTTTGGAAAATTTAAATAATTTTTAAAAGGCTGATTCAGGATCTGAGCAGACCTGGATCTCCGATGGGGACATTCAAGGGCAGGGAAGGCAGGGAAGGATGAGTGAGGGTGAGGGGAGGTGACTGACACTGAGTGCCTGCCCTCATATACCAGCCAGCACGGTGCAAGATGCCCTCTACACACCTCCTTGGTGCCCCCACGTCGGGGGAGACACCACCTTCATACAGTCAAGTACTACCTTCCACATTCTGCAGATGAGGAACCAGAGGCCCAGGGAGGTGAAGGATGTGTTCAGCGCTGCACAGAGTGGGAGCCCAGGAGGCGGTGTCTAGCTTGTCTCACCTCTCACCCCACCACCCGCTCAGGAAAAAGGCATGGCCCCTGGGCGTCTTCCCTGCAGGCCTTTGCCTAGCTGCTTGCTCTCCCTGAATTCTCCTCCCCACCTCTCACCTCTCACCTCTTCACCCAACAAGAAACTCATGGTCATGTTTGCAGAAAGTGACCCAAGGTCACTTCCTCCACAGAGAATTTCCTTGGCCTATGCTTCTCATTCATCCATTCATCCATTCATCCAAGCAGCATCCTTTCATTTAATGCCTCTCATGTACCAGGCAGACCACTAGATGTGGAGAAACAGCAGGGAGCAAAGTAGACATGGGACCTAGAGAGCAAGGAGAAGACAGATATGAAGCCGGAAGCTAGGCACTGAACCATGTAATGATCATGTGAGGTGACTGACTTAAAGAGAAAATGCAGGGCACTCTGAGAGGGCATAAAAGGGGTATTAATGGGGTTTATCAAGGAAGACTTCTCTGAGGAAGTGGCATTCAGGTTTTGAGCTGAAGGGTGACAGCAGCATTGACTAACATTTTTGAGTGCTACCTCCATGCCAGCCACTTTCCAAGCACCTTGTGTGTATCACTCTATCTTCACAATAGTCCTTTGAGGTGGGTGCTATTATTTGCCCATTTTATAGAGGAGGAAACTGAAGCACTGCAAGGTAAATTAACTTTCTCCAAATGACTCAGCTAATAATAAGTAGGGCAGTCAGTACTTAGATCCACCATCTTATTCCAGACCCCTTGCACTTAGAGGGAGAAAAAAGAAGATGCGTGCAGGATCTGGAAAAATCATACTGAGCTAAGAGGAGAGGGCATAGATGGGGCTGGGGGCTGGAGGACTGCTGGGCTTGTGGGCCTGGAAGGGTTTTTAGACCTTGCTAAGTGTAATAGCCATGCATCCATGGAAGGGATTTGAGCGAGGGAGGGACCTGGCTGGATTTGCAGGTTAAAAAGTGCATGGCTGCTCCCATATGGATGTGTGGGAGGAGGGTGGGGAGGCGTACAGCTTCAGAGGTGGGGCCACTAGTTAGAGGGCATTTTCAGTAATTCAGGAGAAAGGGAGAGACAATGAGAGGGAGGAGAGGAGAGCAGGAGAGAGGGAGAGGAAGAAAGAACCTGAACCGCTCCCTCTAGTTGTCGTGCACCTTCCCCAGGGGTCTTGTGTTGGGCTTGATGACGTCCGGGGTGTCCCATGGGGTGCAGAGCTCTAGGAGAGTGGCAGTGTTGTGGGGAACCCACCTGTGCATTAACAGCACCCCACTTGGGGCCTTCCACAAAACAGGTACCCAGCCAGTGTTGAATGTCTGAATTAATTATGCATGAAAGACTTGATGATGAGCCACTCCCTATAGCTGTACAGAATCCACCTCTAAATCCTACCACCTGCTCAGGGCCCAGAACCTTCCTCAAAAAGGACACCAAACCAGTGTCAGCTCCCCACCAAAGCAGTGGCTGATTTAGTCACACCAGTGAAGAATACCCCTCTCATCTGGACACCCAGCGTCCTGTAGGGAAAACAACTGGCTGATTGCACACCTTCACATTTTCCCGAAGTGTTGGGGGAGATCTGGCCTGTGTCTGTCTCGGCGGGCAGTGGTTCCCTCCTGCCTCTGGGCTAATGGCAATGCAGATGTGTGGAAAAGGCAACTAGCTTTGTCTTTCAGGTGGAGAGGGCCACCGTGTCGGTGAATCACATGGGTCCTCAGGTTGAGGAAGCAGTACTTATCCTGGTGGTGACAGTGTGCAGACGTGAGGCTGGTGTCTTGGGGGCTCTGCAGATGCCGTCCGTGTCGTTGAAACATACAGCTTCTTGAGCAGAACCGTGGGAAGAGTGCCTCCACCTGGAACGAGCTCAGATACTAAATCTCTGACAACCAGAGAGCCGGTGGGGTTTGTGTTGGCAAAAGAGAGCAGCTCCTTTGGCACGAGACACCATTGGGAATGCAGGGAAGCCAGCAAGCCAGCCTTCAGTGCAGCAGTACCCTTAAGATAGTAGGGAAGAGAGCAATTCCTCAGACGGCCCATGCTTGACACCAGTTTTAGGAACTGAGATATTTGCAGTGCTTAAGAACTCATCACAGTATCCTTTAACAGTCTCCTTGACATGTCACAAATCCCTATGGGCAAGATTTCATGCAGTTTTTAGAAACCTATTGGTGACATAAAACAGGACTTGGGAAACTATGGCCCACGAGCCAAGTCAGCCTGTTGCCTATTTTTGTATGGCCTGGGAGCTAAGACTCTTTTACATTATTAAGTGGTAGAAATGGATCACAGGAAGAATATTTTGCAGCATGTGAAAATTGTATCAAATTCAAATATTCATATCCATAAATAAAGTTTAGTTGGAACACAGTCACACTCATTTGTTTATATATTGTCTATGGCTGCTTTCATGCTACAAGGATGGAGTTGAGCCCATGGAGTCTGTAAAATATTTACAGTCTGGCCCTTTATAGGAAAACATTTGTGACCCCCTGATGTGCACGGTGAAGCCTTGTGTCTGTGAACGAGTGCCTCTCTGTGTCAGTGGGGCCGTGGTCCCTGTGGGAGTGAGTATGAGAGTAAGGGCCGTGTGTCTGCAGGAGGCCTGTGGCCCTGTGAAGGAGCATGTTCAGATGGGGAATGCTGTCTGTAAGCAGTTCTGACTGCTAAGTGTGTACAAACGTGTGTGTCTGTGTCTGTGCATATATGTAATACGGAAGAGGGAATTTGGGCAGCATCAATATAGTTGTGTTCTGGGTAATACCAGCTCCAAGGGATGTTACAGGTGTGACATTATACAGATGGAGCTAGTGGTCAGGAAAGTGTGCGAAGCAGTGGGTTAGCCAAGCAAGGCAGGTTTCTTCCCCTCTGGCCTCATGAGGACTTTTAGATGCTCACGTCCATTGTGACTTTCTGAAAGGGGAATGTCAGAAATAGCATTTCGCAACCTATTGGATTGCAGAAAATATTTAATAGTTCCTGATCCAGTGATACTAAGTGGCACCCATGTGCTGCATGTACCATCGGTCCTCTGCTGCTGGGTCCTTCACTTACCGTAAAGGAGCCGGAACGCTCTTGCGATGTGGCTCAGTCAGAGAGCATGTCAGAACGCACTGCCATCTGCAGAGGTTTCCTGGGGCAAGTTGGTATCACAAACCAGAAACATAGACCAACTGGAATATTGGTCTAAAGGAGTTAGGCAAGAGAGGAAGAATATTTTTTTTAAAAGATGGCTGGTGAAAGAATTCAAAAGTATCAGACCAGTGCATGACAGATCAGAAAAAAAACTGGTACAGGGTGTAGCTTCTAGATGATTCCTGGACTTCTGGCTTATTGCTGCAAATGCTTTTCATGAAGGGCCTGGAACCTTAACTAGAGGCAAGGAGGAAGTTTTGAGGGTACCAGGCTGGCCTATACTGAGTGAATCAGCTCAGGGTGGGGTCCCAGGATCCAGAGCTGAATCAGACGAGTTAATGACCTAGGGCTGGCAAAAGGAGAAGGAGCTCAGAGGCAAGCATGAAATTATATCTAAGAAGGAGGATGAAGAGCCCACGTGAGCGCTGTCAGGTTGAGGAGTTGATATAGACAAAAGCCCCCAATCCAGGAAACGCGCAGAGGAGGACAGATGGAAGGACGAGGAGCAGAGCTGGGAGCATGATGCCCCTGGCGTGCCTCTTGGGTACCTGCTGCCACGATGGCCTAAGGTAAAGGGGCAGAGTTCTTGGGGCCCTGGACTGATGGGCAGCCTCTGTCTGTTCTGTAGTGCCAGCAAAGCCCTGGGCATGGGCGGAGGCTTCAGTCCATGGAGAACTGACCTTGGTCTCCATACATTCTGACCAGAGCATCTCTCCCATCCCTGCTTCCCTTCCTGAGCTCATTCACTGATTCCCCTCTTGACACGTTGCACACTTACTGTGTAAAGCAGCAGGCCAAAGGGTGGATGCGTCACGGGGGTCCCTACCACATATGAAAACACTCACCCCCATCCCAGACCTGGAGGCTTGCTCTGGGCTGCAGGAACAGGCGTTTAAATATCTGTCTCATCTCAGCAACTGAGCTACCTTCCCCCAAGGGCTTCCCTGTGTGTTTACAATGGTGCAATTAAATGTCTGGATAAATAACAGTTATTAAATGGGTAAATATATTCCTAATGCTAAGCAGAGCTGGAGCCTCCTGACACATTTGCTGGACTCATTTGTTTATTTAGCCCTTTGGGGAGCCTGGGACATGAGGGTAATAACAGGCAACTTCTGTCACATCTTTCTGAGCATCTAAATAGGGAAAGGTCTCGGGCTGACTTCAAGGGGCGAAGACAGGGAGGGAGGCTGCTCTGAGTATTTTTAGACCTTTCCTAACAAAAATCACTTGCACACAAATACTGGGATCTCTTTCAATGCTTCTCTTTGGGCTATTAAAGCTGTAGAAATCACACAATTGAGCTAACTTTCCACCGCACACTGGCAATCTCCAAATAAAAGGCTCCTGGGTTGTAGTTTAATCTGAATAGATGGCTTGCCAAATAAAAAAATGCCAGTTACGATAATTAGGAGAATGTACTTGTGGAGTTTCCAAGCCTTTATCTTTCCTCCTGCTGGTGAATTGGAGATCACATCTATCTTGTGGGACTGATTGAATGGCAAGCAGGTGAGGGAAATACGGGTTTTGCGGGTGAAATGAATTTTGTCAGTGAAAACAAATTTATGTTCTTGTGATAAAAATGAAGCCAAAGCCTTTTTAAAAAAAAATGTGTCTTCTTTGGCCAGGGGTTTCATTTCCTTATTTCAGTTATTTCTTCTTCTAGGAGTAAACATTAGGTATCTACCCCATCAGCCTTAGAGAACTGCCATGCCCTGGGGTACACACTCAGAGCTCTCTTGCCATTTGTTATATTGCAAGTGCATCCCCACTTAGGAAAACCCAAATTTGGAAATTCAAATGTATGCAAACCTCCCACCCTTCCTCCACCATCACACACACACACACCACACATGCACGCACAGAAGGGAGCTGCCTGGCTTCTCTGATGCATGTAGTTGGAATCCTGTGTATGTCTGATTTGCAGTCGCATAGGTTTCCTCTCTTTACCCCTGATATTTTCATTTAGGGCTTAGAAATTCCCACATGCAATTACCAACCTATCCTTCAGAGTTCCACAGTTAACCAGCCGGAAGGACTCTGGACTTCGAGAATGCTTCCTTCCCTTCAGCATTTCCTCACACTGAGAACAGAAGACCAACAAAAGTAGATGAGCAGAGAGAGAGAGAGAGAGAGAGAGAGAGAGAGAGAGGTTTACTAGTTATCCCCAGGCATTACTTACATTGAAGATTTCTTTTACTTCGGTCATGCAATTAAGAACAAAGTCAAGGAAGAAGCCTGAAGCTTTAATGTGACTCCAGTTCATTGCTGGAGTTCCTTCAAAGGGCTGGAGATTCACTGTGGAGTTGTGTACCCTTCATTCCCAGCCCTGACAAGGTGCACACAACAAGGGAGATTGCCAGAGCAAGAGGCATGGAAGCCGAAGAGTCAGTAAATGCACGTCCCTGGCCTCTAGGCCAACGGCAGACAAGAGCTAGGTTCCTATTTAATTGTTCTCTTTTTCCCTCCTTCTGTTTCTAGGGTATTCACCTGACTAGTAATTAGTAATAGTAGCAGTTACTATTTCAAATTGGAAAAAGTACAAAAATTGGGAAACAATTCAAGGAAAACTGGGGAGCTAATACTTTCTGTATTTCTGTTGTTGGTGTGGTCTCAGGCCTATTTTCAAAGTAAATTCCTCAGCCTGCCTAGAGATCCTTTGTTCACCTTCCATGTGGCCAGTAGGTAGCAGGCAATACAGAAAGTCAAGCTCTTTGGTGTTCTTAAACTGCATGATCTATTTACTTTGCTTTCAAAGGTTATAGGTGTGAATTGCTTAGAAAATCAAAATATTGCCTTCCAGACTTTTTCCAAAGAACTCTCAGTTACCCAATTTTTACCCAGGTTAGCTTGAGAGAAATAATATTTTGAAGAATAGTTTGAATATATGGTTGAATATATGGTTCATATATCCCTCTAGATAAGTTCTATCCAATAAAACTTTCTGCGATGATGGAAATGTTTGATGTCTTACTGGATAATACAGTAGCCACTAGTCACATGAGACACTTGAATAATTGCAAACAAGAAACTAAGTTTTAGGTTTTATTTTCTTTTGGTTCATTTAAATGTAAATAGCCATACATGGCTAGGAGCTATCATATGGAACAATGCAGTTCTGGATAATAGCAATGGAAGAGCTACTGTTCATTAAGTGCATAGAATGTCCAGACACTAAGTTTCTCCAGTGTATCATCTCCTTTAATTATTACATCAACGTTTTGATGTACATATATATATATATATTTTTTTTTAATCCCCATTTTACTGAATAGGATTGTTCAATAGGTGTTAAGTAGCTTGTTAAGATGTTAAGTAGCTTAACCAGTGTCCCTCATGCAATAAGCAGTAGAGCTGCGGTTTGAATCCATATCTGTCTGACTTCAAACAGGCCTGTGTGTTTCATCCCAGGTTTTAGTGGAACTTTATGCAAAATTAAGACAGAACACAAGAAAGCTCTTTGCCAATACTTCACTACCTACACTGATTTCATTGGGGTTCTCTTTATGTAATACTATGAAGGCAGTAGACTCTTCTAATTGAACAAATATAAAGATTACATCATGATATTTAATATTTTGTCAAGCTGAACATGACATTTTAGGAATTTTAGTACACCCTCCTTTCCTTCTCAATCCAAGTTAGGGATTACTTCATCTGTGCTGTCCTTGAACATTTTTCTCTTGGCTTTTGTTGAAGAAAATGGTCTCACATGTCTTGTGGAGATGTTGGAAAGGATGTTGTTTGTTGTGCCACTTCCCCATTGTGAGTACTCACGGGAGAAACTGTTTGCAGCCCTAAGCACCAAGGTAAGCACTGTAAGCTAACTTGAGGGAGACGGCATCACGCATTCGCCCAAAGCTCGTTATGCAAGGGAATCGATTTCCCTTAATGCTTTGGCCACCAGGATCCTCAGAACCAAGCATTTTGTTTCCCTTTAGTGAGCTGTGATTTGTATGCCTCTTTTAATTTTCTTCTTTGACTAAACCTTTGACCAACCCTATATTTCTATTATATCCATTTTTATGTATATCTGTGTATCCATTATGTCTATGTATTCCCATAATCAGTTTCAAGTCCTCTGTGCAACGTGCTGGGCTAGAAAGTCCAGAATTGCTAGTCCATGCTGGGCAGAAGAAGTCAGTCTCATCTTTGCTGATGCTGGGATCACCCAGAACCTCTAAAAGCCAATGTGTTGTGTTCGTAGAGTGGTCCCCATTTCTCCTCTACAGAGAAGGTGTAGGAAGATGGAACATGAGGAGAGTTTCCTAGTAGCCATTTGGTGCCGGGACAGATGCCCTACAGAGTCCATCTTTGCCTCAGAAGTGGAAAACGGAGTTAAGCGAGCCCAGAGCATAAATGGTGGTTTACAAGCTGGCTCTCAGAATTTGAGACCGCAAGCACAGGTACCATTCTGTGGCTCTCCATCATAACCAGCCTTTGCAATGCTTTAATAGACTCAAGCATTTGATTAATCCAGCTAGAAGTTTCCCAATTCATCATTTGCATACAGAGCTGGCATCAGCAATCAGAATCATTAAAGGAGTAATAGAAACAGAACAAACCCAGGATCCCAAAATCTATCAGGAAAGACAGGGAGCCAGCCAGTCAGCTTAGGGGGATGGGGTTACTTTCAACCACAAAAGGCAGAGCATACGTGAAAATAAAATACAGTGAAAGCATTTTTCTTTCTTTTTTTGCATTTTTCTCTAAGTATCTCACATGTTGGGCATGTTGGTAGGAGAATGAATATTTGATCAGCAGAAATGTGGGAGAGGGTACTGTGATAGATGTTGTAATAATGGTAAATGGGGAAAATCAAGGGACAAACAGACTTCAGCATGTTGCAGTGAATCGAATTGAATATTTTTAAATATTCAATATACATAGCTATTTTTATACACATAGCTATTTTTAAATCAGTGCATAGTACATAGAAGAAGGTTGACTTAGGTAGCCTACTACAGCTCAAGTGCAGAAGAGTGAGAAATTCTCGGGAGAAATATATCCAGCTCCCAGTTTGTTCCCTCTGAAATGTCAGATCAGCAAGAGGCAGTACATGGAATAAGAGGAAAGTAATAATCTAAAGCCCTGTTAGTCTCAGCGTGGCCCTGGGCCAGCAGTTTTAGCATCACCAGGGAGCTTGTTAGAAGTGTGGCCTCTCTGGCCCCATCTCAGACCTGCTGAATGAGGATCTGCACTTTCATCACACACCAGGCCTTCTGTTTGCAAGTTAAATTTTGAGAAGCTTTGCACTCAAGCAGCCTACTCAGGACTGTGAAGTCTGTGAGGTTATCTTAAGTTGTCCCAGCTACCCGTCTATACATTTATTTGTGAAACATTCACCAAGTGTCTTCAGGGAATAAAGTCTGCTCTGAGTGTGAGCACTGGGAGGATGCAAAGATAAGTGTGACTTGTCTCAATCTCAAAGGAGTTTAAAGTCTGTTGCGTGACTCATAGGAGGAACAAAACATATGTATATGGAAACTAATGGTAAAAAATGAATGTTGTAAAAAGTGACAAAACAGGGTTTGGGAGGAAAGACCGGCCACATTAGATCTGCTGAGCTGCCGTGCGCAGAGAGCAGAGCTGCGGACGTGGAGCTGGGAGTGCAGAGCAGAGCCAGGTGGGCCAGTTTTGTTCCAGAGCTTCCCCCCTAAAATGCTGTACATTTTCCCACTTGAAGATTACCCTTTCCTCCTACTGCCAGGTGACAGACTCTCATTTTTTCCTTCCCTTTCTCCCAAGAAAATCTGTCACTAATTCTCCCCTTCACCAGAACAGTGAATGAGTGATACCAGATTCAAGTGTCATCCTTTGGGACAGATTCTGATGGACATCAATGCTTTTTGATGAAGCGAAATGTAAGCTGTGGTTAGTATATTGAAAATTTCCCTTTTCTGGAAGGTTTTTCATCTCACTATTTGAGTGATTGCTCATTCTTCCTGTGCATGAAGTTGACAGAAAAGATCCTTGTCTTTGAAAGGTAGCACAGCAGGGTAGTTAAGGGGCAGGTTCTGGAGTCTGAGGAAGTTAGCTGGATGACCTTGAGAAAGTCTCTTAACCTCTCTGAGCTTCCCTTCCCCCATCCAAACTGTGGGAATAATAGTAATGCCTACCTCAAGAAGCTGTCAGCAGGATTTTTAAAAGAGTTGCTATGTGGAAGCTCTCAGAACAGTTTGTGGCTTGAGGTAAATGTTCCATAATGTCCACTGTCATTAGTATCCTCTCCCCAAAGTTTCCTTAAGTTTTATGATAACAAAAATCATCTGGCATGTATTCTAAATACACCCCTTCCTAGGCTTGTCCTCTCAGAAATTCTGATAGTGTGGGTGTGAGTGGTTCCAGGAGTTCACACAATTGACAAATACCCTCTGTTGATTCTTATTGTCAGAGAGGTTGGAGAAATAACTTCCCTAATGTGCCTGCCCCTCAGGAAATAGCTCAGGCCGTTGGAAGGCACTATTTCCCATCTTTTCTGTAGGAAATCAGTGTCTGTGTCCTGTGCAGGCTGTGTAGGGAATCTGTACACACCGAGGGAGGCACTGATAGAAGGTGGAAGGTACAGAATCTCTGGAGACCGACAGGCACTGGTCTCCTAACCCAACTGTGTCCCTTTTTGAGTATAGTGGCATCTGTATGGACGAGACCCACCACCTGTGATTCCTGACATGCAAAGGGTCATGATGCACTCTGAACTGAGCCCCCCAGGGCATGGGCAGCAGCCAGGCAGAGCTGCTGGAATGTCCTGCTCTAGGAGCTTGGAAGGGCGTGACCAGGGAGCAAGTGTAACCAGGGAGACATGAGTCAAGGCCTCAGGTGCAAAGGTAGCTGAAGAGGTGATGGGGTCGGCCCAGGTGGAACAGCTGGGACAGCATGGAGGACCAGCTGAGGGGTGAGGGCGCAGGCAGGTCTCAAAGGCTTCCGCAGGTGTGGTTCAGAGTGTCCAGGAAATGTGAGTGCAGACAGTGACACCGTGGTGAGAGCCAGCTCTCAGGTCGGGGCTACTTGATCATGTCCGCTTTCAGGCTGAGTCCAACCACTGCATGGCCCCTGAGCAGGGTTGCAGACCCAGATCGGCTGCGTGATTGGCTCTGCAGGTTTGTGCTGCCCGACCCTGGGAGGCACCGTTCACACTGCAGTCTGTGGAAAGAGCTGCCTTTTGGGTTGCCTGCACTACAATCGTGTATGGCGGTCACAGCCACCCTGAGACTAGCAGATGTGACTTGTTTCTGATTCCTGTGGGAGCAGAGGTGCCAGGCCGCCTCACCCAGGAACACCCCGGGACCCCTGCAGGAGGCCGGCGGTTTGGAGAGGAGTAAAAGCAGAAAAGGAAACGTCACAGGGTCTTGTGGAACCAACCCAGGCAGATGGCCCACGTGACACACTCGGAAGCCGACAGAGCCACGTCCAAGAGGTCTGACCTGCGGGGAGGGTGGGCCCATTATTTCTCTGTGCCTCTGGGGATCTCCTGTGTTTATTTTCCTCCCTGATGTTTATCACCATCTAACATCCTGTACATGTTTTTTTAAGCTATTTCCTCCACTAGAATGAAACTTCCACATGGCACCTAATTGGCATTCAACAAATAATTGTGACCTGTGGAGGAAGGGAAAGAGTGAGGGGGGGAGAGAGACAAAAATATGTCCCTGACTTTAACAAGGGCTCTAACCTAGGCCTGGGGGCATGGGCAGTAGGTGCACCTACAAAGAAGAAAGCAGAGGAAGAACTAAGTGGGAGGTCAAGGTGTTTGCTGAATGTGTTGGGGCTCAGGGCAGAGATCCTCCTGCCTTTGTAGACCTCTAGGTAGAAGTCCAAGCATGAGACCTCAAAGATGGATGCAGCTCCAGGGGCACAGGGTTTTCTGGTCCCGCCAAGAACACCCCGGCCCCCTGACCACTATGATCTGTCTGCTCAGGAACTAGCCTGAGGACAGGTCCAGGGCCTGCAGCCAAGCCTGCTCAGTCCTCTCAGCCCAGGGCTGGCTTTCCCCCAGGCCCTGCCAAGAGCAGAGAGAGCTGGTGGCCAGGCTCCCCTTTGTACGGAGCCATCATGTTTGCCTCTGATGGTAGAAATACTGCCTAAATTGAGCTGCAGGGTGATCATGATTGCTGAAAACCCAGAGATTTGATGACCTTTAAGCAGAGCCCACAGCACCTTCCTGGAGATGATTTCCTCCACGGCCAGGGTGCACACAGCACACAACGGACATGTGAACATGCAGACCAACCAGACCCTGCTCTCTGTTCCCATGGGACGCCCGCCCCAGCCATCCGCTCTCCATGGGGCCGGGTGCTGGATGTGTGTCTGATGGATGAACAGTCTCATTCTCTTGGTGGCTTTGACCTGTGCCTTGGGGTGCTCCGTCAGGATTTCTTAAACCCAAATTGATCTCTGCTCATTCATGTGTCACCACTGAATATTTTGACATGCGGCAGCTCCTCACCTTGGAGAATCCGTGCAAGTGGGCATGCCAGGGGCCCAGTCAGACGTTGCCCTCCCTCCGCTCTGTAGTATCCCGAATGCCTGCGGAGACCCCTCCTCCAGGAGTGCTTCTGCAGTCACCTCAGCCCACCTGCCCCTGCTCCTTCTACCTCTTCCCATCCCAACTTTCTTGCCCTCTGCAATTTTCCTTCCAACATCTAATTCTTTCTCTGCACTTCCTCATCTCTCCTCCTTCGATCTCCCTTGTCCTTTTGCCACTTCATTTCCTCCCTGCATCAGTAAGCTGCCTCTGCCTTTCCCGGCCTGCACCCATCTGCTCCTCACAGCCCCGCCTCCCTCTCCTCTGCTGCCACAACCTCTCCCCTTTGCTGCTCCTTTTCTGTGAAAGATTTGATTTTTGCTTCTCCCAGGGCCTCTCATCCTGGCCTCTAATTAATGCCCCTGCTGAGCCAGCCTATGGGTGAGAGAGGCTCCTCCTGTACGTGCTGAGATGGAGGAGGCAGGAACAAAGTGTGCTTGAGAAACCCTGACCTCCTTCCCTGTTGCAGCTCTGAGCAGTGTCCCCAGGGCGCCAGAACACAAACATAGAGCAGCAGAAAAAGCATGCCCAAATCTCCATCTCCCAGGCAGCCTTCCGTCTGCAGGCGAGTAGAACCAGGGAAGCGCAAACTCATGCCTCAGCAAATTACCTTGGTCAGGCACCCTGGGCAGCAATTAGCATTTATCAGAATAAAATATCTGTTGGATGGATGAACAAATCCATCAATAACACTGTGCACAGTGCCGAGCATCCCATCAACATGCATATTCGTTTACTAATGATCAATCATGACCCACAAAATTAGACATAAATCTAAAGTCATGACAACAACAATTACAAGATACATCTATAACATATATACATCGGAGAGGCGGAGCCAACATGGCGGCGTGAGTAGGACAGTGGGAATCTCCTCCCAAAAACATATATACTTTTGAAAATACAACAAACACAACTAGCCCTAAAAGAGAGACCAGAAGACGCAGGACAGTGGCCAGACTGCAACTACACCAGCGAGAACCCAGCGACTGGTGAAAGGGGTAAGATACAAGCCCCGGCCCTGCGGGACCCGAGCGCACCTCCCCCCAGCTCCCGGCGGGAGAACAATAGGCAGAGCGGGAGGGAGACGGAGCCCAGGACTGCGGAACACCCAGCCCCAGCCATCCGGGCCAGAGCGCAGACACAGTATATGCCCAGGGGGCCCTGGATACTGGGAGAACAGGGGGTAAGACCTCAGAGCGGGTGCTGAAGCTGATGCCCCTGTGACAAAGAAAAGCGGGGGCTTTTTGAAAGTCTTAAAGGGACAGGGACTTAACAGCTTGACGGAAACAACCCAGGTCACAGTACAGCAGCTGGAAATTACAGGGAAAACCGGGTGCACTAACCCCCTGGGCAACAGCTCTGAGACCCCTCACGGAGGCAAACAGTCAAGCAGCCCCCCCATCCATCACCCCACCGGGCGCTGCGAAAGCAGAGAAGCAGCCTGAGACAAATTCCGCCCACAGAAAGGGAAATTTCTCCCTCCCGGCCAGGCAAGACACAAAGACCCACTCTACACGCAATTACCCAACACAAGCCACTAGGGGTCGCAGTTGCCCCAGTAAAGAAAGGCCAGTAGTAAGTGAAAATTTTGGCCCTCCCAGCTGACAGTCAATAGCACCTGTCAACATGAAAAGGCAAAAAAATATGATTCAGACAAGACTAACCCAGACAGCTTCGGCATCTGCTACATCTTCCCCTGAGAAGGAATCTGGGGAGATAGATTTAGCCAGTCTACCTGAAAAAGAATTCAAAACAAAAGTCATAACCATGCTGATGGACTTGCAGAGAAATATGCAAGAACTAAGGAAGGAGAATTCAGAAATAAAACAAGCTCTGGAAGGACTTCAAAACAGAATGGACGAGATGCAAGAGACCATTAATGGACTAGAAAACAGAGAACAGGAACGCAGAGAAGCTGATGCAGAGAGAGATAAAAGGATCTCCAGGAATGAAAGAATTTTAAGAGAGCTGAGTGATCAATCTAAAAGAAATAATATAAGAATCATAGGCATTCCAGAAGAAGTAGAGAGAGAAAAGGGGATAGAAAATGTCTTTGAAGAAATAATTGCTGAAAATTTCCCCAAACTAGGGGAAGAAATGGCCTCTCAGACCACAGAGGTACACAGAACTCCCATGACAAGGGATCCAAGGAGGGCAACACCAAGACACATAATAATTAAAATGGCAAAGATCAAAGACAAGGACAAAGTATTACAAGCAGCCAGAGAGAAAAAAAAGGTTACCTATAAAGGAAAACCCATCAGGCTATCATCAGACTTCTCAACAGAAACCCTACAGGCCAGAAGAGAATGGCATGATATACTTAATGCAATGAAACAGAAGGGCCTCGAACCAAGACTACTGTATCCAGCACGAATATCATTTAAATATGAAGGAGGGATTAAACAATTCCCAGACAAGCGAAAGTTGAGGGAATTTGCCTCCCACAAACCACCTCTACAGGGCATCCTACAGGGACTGCTCTAGATGGGAGCACTCCTAAAAAGAGCACACAACAAAACACCCAACATATGAAGAAGGGAGGAGGAGGAATAAGAAGGGAGAGAAATAAAGAATCATCAGATTGTGTTTATAATAGCTCAACAAGCGAGTTAAGTTAGACAGTAAGACAGTAAAGAAGCTAACCCTAAACCTTTGGTAACCACAAACTTAAAGCCTGCAATGGCAATAAATTCATACCTTTCAATAATCACCCTAAATGTAAATGGACTGAATGCACCAATCAAAAGACACAGAGTAATAGAATGGATAACAAAGCAAGATCCATCCATATGCTGCTTACAAGAGACTCACCTCAAACCCAAAGACGCGCACAGACTTAAAGTCAAGGGATGGAAAAAGATATTTCAAGCAAACAACAGAGAGAAGAAAGCAGGTGTTGCAATTCTGGTATCAGACAAAACAGACTTCAAAATAAAGAAAGTAACAAAAGACAAAGAAGGACATTACATAATGATAAAGGGCTCAGTCCATCAAGAGGATATAACCATTATAAATATATATGCACCCAATACAGGAGCACCAACATACCTGAAACAAATATTAACAGAACTAAAGGAGGAAATAGAATGCAATGCATTCATTCTAGGAGACTTCAACACACCACTCACTCCAAAGGACAGATCCACCAGACAGAAAATAAGTAAGGACACAGAGGCACTGAACAACACACTAGAACAGATGGACCTAATAGACATCTACAGAACTCTACATCCAAAAGCAACAGGATACACGTTCTTCTCAAGTGCACATGGAACATTCTCCAGAATAGACCACATACTAGGACACAAAAAGAGCCTCAGTAAATTCCAAAAGATTGAAATCCTACCAACCAACTTTTCAGACCACAAAGGCATTAAACTAAAAATAAACTGTTCAAAGAAAGCAAAAAGGCTCACAAACACATGGAGGCTAAACAACACGCTCCTAAATAATCAATGGATCAATGACCAAATCAAAATGGAGATCCAGCAATATATGGAAACAAATGACAACAACAACACTAAGCCCCAACTTCTGTGGGACGCAGCAAAAGCAGTCTTAAGAGGAAAGTATATAGCACTCCAAGCATATTTAAAAAAGGAAGAGCAATCCCAAATGAACGGTCTAATGTCACAACTATCAAAATTGGAAAAAGAAGAACAAATGAGGCCTAAGGTCAGCAGAAGGAGGGACATAATAAAGATCAGAGAAGAAATAAATAAAATTGAGAAGAATAAAACAATAGCAAAAATCAATGAAACCAAGAGCTGGTTCTTCGAGAAAATAAACAAAATAGATAAGCCTCTAGCCAGACTTATTAAGAGGAAAAGAGAGTCAACACAAATCAACAGTATCAGAAATGAGAAAGGAAAAATCACAACAGATCCCACAGAAATACAAAGAATTATTAGAGACTACTATGAAAACCTATATGCTAACAAGCTGGGAAACCTAGGAGAAATGGACAACTTCCTAGAAAAATACAACCTTCCAAGACTGACCCAAAAAGAAACAGAAAATCTAAACAGACCAATTACCAGCAACGAAATTGAAGCGGTAATCAAAAAACTACCAAAGAACAAAACCCCCGGGCCAGATGGATTTACCTCGGAATTTTATCAGACATACAGGGAAGACATAATACCCATTCTCCTTAAAGTTTTCCAAGAAATAGAAGAGGAGGGGATACTCCCAAACTCATTCTATGAAGCTAACATCACCCTAATACCAAAACCAGGCAAAGACACCACCAAAAAAGAAAACTATAGACCAATATCCCTGATGAACGTAGACGCAAAAATACTCAACAAAATTTTAGCAAACCGAATTCAAAAATACATCAAAACCATCGTACACCATGACCAAGTGGGATTCATCCCAGGGATGCAAGGATGGCACAACATTCGAAAGTCCATCAATATCATCCACCACATCAACAAAAAGAGAGACAAAAACCACATGATCATCTCCATAGATGCTGAAAAAGCATTTGACAAAGTTCAACATCCATTCATGATAAAAACTCTCAGCAAAATGGGAATAGAGGGCAAGTACCTCAACATAATAAAGGCCATCTATGAAAAACCCACAGCCAACATTATATTGAATAGCGAGAAGCTGAAAGCATTTCCGCTGAGATCGGGAACTAGACAGGGATGCCCACTCTCCCCACTGTTATTTAACATTGTACTAGAGGTCCTAGCCACGGCAATCAGACAAAACAAAAAAATACAAGGAATCCAGATTGGCAAAGAAGAAGTCAAACTGTCACTATTTGCAGATGACATGATACTGTACATAAAAAACCCTAAAGACTCCACCCCAGAACTACTAGAACTGATATCGGAATACAGCAAAGTTGCAGGATACAAAATCAACACACAGAAATCTGTGGCTTTCCTATATACCAACAATGAACCAACAGAAAGAGAAATCAGGAAAACAACTCCATTCACAATTGCATCAAAAAAAATAAAATACCTAGGAATAAACCTAACCAAAGAAGTGAAAGACTTATATTCTGAAAACTACAAGTCACTCTTAAAAGAAATTAAAGGGGACACTAACAGATGGAAACGCATCCCATGCTCATGGCTAGGAAGAATTAATATCGTCAAAATGGCCATCCTGCCCAAAGCAATATACAGATTTGATGCAATCCCTATGAAACTACCAGCAACATTCTTCAATGAACTGGATCAAATAATTCAAAAATTCATATGGAACCACCAAAGACCCCGAATAGCCAAAGCAATCCTGAGAAAGAAGAATAAAGTAGGGGGGATCTCACTCCCCAACTTCAAGCTCTATTATAAAGCCATAGTAATCAAGACAATTTGGTACTGGCACAAGAACAGAGCCACAGACCAATGGAACAGACTAGAGAATCCAGACATTAACTCAGACATATATGGTCAATTAATATTTGATAAAGGAGCCATGGACATACAATGGCGAAATGACAGTCTCTTCAACAGATGGTGCTGGCAAAACTGGACAGCTACATGTAGGAGAATGAAACTGGACCATCGTCTAACCCCATATACAAAAGTAAACTCAAAATGGATCAAAGACCTGAATGTAAGTCATGAAACCATTAAACTCTTGGAAGAAAACATAGGCACAAACCTCTTAGACATAAACATGAGTGACCTCTTCTTGAACATATCTCCCCGGGCAAGGAAAACAACAGCAAAAATGAGTAAGTGGGACTATATTAAGCTGAAAAGCTTCTGTACAGCAAAAGACACCATCAATAGAACAAAAAGAAACCCTACAGTATGGGAGAATATCTTTGAAAATGACACATCCGATAAAGGCTTGACGTCCAGAATATATAAAGAGCTCACACGCCTCAACAAACAAAAAACAAATAACCCAATTAAAAAATGGGCAAAGGAACTGAACAGACGGTTCTCCAAAAAAGAAATACAGATGGCCAACAGACACATGAAAAGATGCTCCACATCGCTAATTATCAGAGAAATGCAAATTAAAACTACAATGAGGTATCACCTCACACCAGTAAGGATGGCTGCCATCCAAAAGACAAACAACAACAAATGTTGGCGAGGCTGTGGAGAAAGGGGAACCCTCCTACACTGCTGGTGGGAATGTAAACTTGTTCAACCATTGTGGAAAGCAGTATGGAGGTACATCAAAATGCTCAAAACAGACTTACCATTTGACCCAGGAATTGCACTCCTAGGAATTTACCCTAAGAATGCAGCAATCAAGTATGAGAAAGATCAGTGCACCCCTATGTTTATCGCAGCACTATTTACAATAGCCAAGAATTGGAAGCAACCTAAATGTCCATCGATAGATGAATGGATAAAGAAGATGTGGTACATATACACAATGGAATACTACTCAGCCATAAGAAAAGGGCAAATCCAACCATTTGCAGCAACATGGATGGAGCTGGAGGGTATTTTGCTCAGTGAAACAAGCCAAGCAGAGAAAGAGAAATACCAAATGATTTCACTCATCTGTGGAATATAAGAACAAAGGAAAAACTGAAGGAGCAAAACAGCAGCAGAATCACAGAACTCAAGAATGGACTAACAGGTACCAAAGGGAAAGGGACTGGGGAGGATGGGTGGGTAGGGAGGGATAAGGGGGGGAGAAGTAGGGGGGTATTAAGATTAGCATCCATAGCGGGGTGGGAGAAAGCGGAGGGCTGTACAACACAGAGAAGACAAGTAGTGATTCTACAACAGGTTGCTACGCTGATGGACAGTGACTGTAAAGGAGTATATAGGGGGGACCTGGTATAGGGGAGAGCCTAGTAAACAAAGTATTCGTCATGTAAGTGTAGATTAATGATTAAAAAAAAAAAATGCAGTTCCTATGTGGTGACCTCTAATGAGTTCTACACAATGATATAAAGGACATATAAAAGTGTAGGCAAAGGGTCTGTTTGTGTTTATACAGAGGATCAAAGCCTAATTTGGCTACCCCGAAAATGAACTAAGAAACGATATGAAAGAGAACTTCCAACATCAGCACTCTCGGGAAGACTCATGCCAGAAGATGATCATCAAAAAACCCCAACAAAGATCCACGCACTGCTACAGCTGTAGATGCACTCATCCCACCAGCTCCTGGACTTGCCATGGGAATGAAGGAGATATCTAAGCTGGCCTGTGCATACAGTAAAACAACAAATTTGACTGGATCTATACTGTTGGAACTCAACCAAGAATTAGGAGAAGTGCAAATTGTAGCGCTCCAAAATCTTACAACTACAGACTATTTACTGTTAAAAGAACATATGGGATGTGAACAGTGCCCAGGAATGGGTTGTTTTAATTTGTCTGATTTTTCTCAAACTATTCAAATTCAGTTAGATAATAACCATCATATCATTGATAAGTTTTCACAAATGCCTAGGGTGCCTAACTGGTTTTCTTGGTTTCACTGGAGATGGCTGGTAATTACAGGTATGCTTTGGTTATGTAACTATACTCCTATTATGTTAATGTGTGTGCGCAATTTAAGTAGTAGCTTAAAATATATACATGCTGAAGTTACTCTACAAGAAGATATGTCAAAGAAATAATCAATCTTCCCATGTTTTCTCCCGCCTGCTACTTCTATAGCTTTTCTTCTTCCTTCCTAATTACAACGAATTCTTAAATAGAATTCGTGCCTCATATCAAATTTACCGAGTATCATAACTCCTCCAAGTGGTAAAGATACCTCAAGACAAATGCTGGGCATAGAAGCCACAGGGCATAAATATGCAAAGAAATAAAAAGCTAACCATTTCAAACAATAAGGCTTCTCTCTCACTTACCAACTTAACATTTCCCTGTATGGCCCCGGAAGATGACTGGTTAGCCAGAGACGGGTAAGATTCCTCAAGGGAGGAACAACCTAAGACAGGCACAGTCGCAGGGGGGTCATCAGGTGAGAAATTGGGGATCAACAGAGGTGAGGCTTAGAACCTCACCCCCCCTGTTCTGAGAGAAATCTTCTGCATATGTGGATGTTTTATTGCCCTTGTCTAGCTTGGATTAACACATAGTCTACAGGCACACACCTGATCATCTACATTTGCTCTCTTACAACACTAAACTATGTTTTCTACCTTTATGTTGTATCTACCTACCACTTCAGCATCTTATTAAAAATAATAAAGAGAGAAATGTGGTATCCACATATAAATCAAGTATAAAAATCAAATGTGTATTCATATTTGAACTGACTGTTTATAGTTCATAATGCATGAGCAAAACCAAAAGTTTCTGTGATGACTGCCCTTGTACTGTTCACCATGTAACTTATTCACTATGTAAGAATTTGTTCTCCATGTAAGAACTTGTTCGTTATGCTTCAGAAGATTGGAGACTGACGAAAATTAGGCTTGGGGTGGATTAATGATTGTGCATTGAGCATTGACTCCCCTATACAGAATTTTATTGTTGTTAACAACCATTTGATCAATAAATATGAGAGATGCCCTAACAACAACAACCAAGAAAAAGTACACACTTCCAATTGTAAAATAAATAAGCAACCGGGATGTAATGTATAGCATAAGGAATATAGTCAAAATATTGTAACAACTTGGTATGGTGATAGCTGGTACTTAGAATTATCATGTATATAAATGTTGAATCACTGTGTTGTACACCTGAAACTAATGTAATGTAATACTGTGTGTCAACTACCCTTCAATAAAAAATAATTATCTAAAAAAAAAAAAAAAAACATATATACATCAAGGTAGCAAGATGCAAGTATGCCACCTAGCCCACTCCCCAAGCAGTTTTCATGACGCCCTCATGTCATTGCACCTCTGAGTGATCTCAGCCTGCCCTCTGCACACTCGGCCAGCCACCCCAGACACTTCCGCATCCAGAGGCTCTCTCAGCTCTCTGCCTTCAAACATGTTCCTACATCTCCCTGGAGGGTCTATTGCTATCATCTCCCCTACCCTCCTCTTGTTCACCATTTAAAACCCAGCTCAAGTGTTAGCTCTCCTCCAAAACTTGCCCTGGTCTATGAAGCAGAATTTCTCATTCATTTCCTTGTTGAGCATTTTGATGTGCCTGGCGCTGTGCCAGGTGCTGGGGTTGCAGCCCTGAGCATCAGAGGGATATACGGTCCTCATGACCCTCTCGGATCTGTCTGCCCCATGCCACGCCGTCGACACTTCCACATTTCCCCTCTGCTTGCTTTCAGCTCACCCACTGTGTTGTGCTTGCCTTCTGCAAGAGGTGCCATATTGGAGTCATCTACATATAATAAGTGCCAGTTGAATGAATGAATAAATGAATGAGGAGACTAAGGCTCAGGAGATTAAATGATTTGCTGATATGACACCCCTGTAGCTCAGGGTTCCCACCCCCTCATCCCATGCCAGCCCAGAATTTCTTGTATGTCAGAGGCATGTTTTTCCCTTACTCCATACCTGCAGCTCAAGCCAAGCTTCAACCAATCTATGGGTGAAGCCCAACAGCTAAAGAAAGGAAAGCACTAGTGATTTTAGAGCATCAGGTGGTGTTGGGGGTGTCCATGTTTACATAATATTTCAAGTTAACAATCAGATGGACTCAGCCTTTAGTCTGGTTTTAGCCTACACATGTTGGTGGGCTAGTAGGGAGGCAGGGTGTCTGACAGAACCATCATTTTCTGAATCCGCCGCGGGGGGCACTCTGCCTATGGGATGGGAAATGCCCTAGGGATCAGGGAGATTCTTGCAGCAGAGCTACACCCAGTCAACGTCAAAGAACCTCCTCTCACCACTCCTATATTCTATTCCCAGATTCAGTAAGTGCTCATGAGTTTCTACCATGTGTTTGCCTCAGACTGTTTTATTAACTTCAAGGGGGAGTGTTGGCTTCTAGGTACCTGGGTAAGTTAGGCTAAGGGAGTTTGCTTCCCAATACAGTGCTGCTGACTGCTGCTCTGATACCGAGGGAGCAACAGTTTGGGCTTCTCGTTTCCCCTTCAAAGGTAAATATTCACCAGACCCCTGGGCCACATTCATGAGTGAAATCTATCAGTGCGTGGACTACCAAATCCCTGGTTCCCACAGTACAGTGCTGAATACAGGTGGATGCCTAGTAAATGTTTGTGGAATTGAACTGCATCCCAGTGTACTCATTGGTCTGTCACATGATCAGGTTCATTTTTGTATCTTACAAATGAAAAACTCAGAGGAATCAAGTGTCTTATTCAAAGGTGCATAGCTCATTAGAGCCAAAGACTAGATCCAGGTCCCAGGACTGGTGTTTTCTTTACCAAACCCTGTGGGCTTCTCCTGGTCTTTTTGGTATGGATCATGAAGAGCTGCAAGGATACAAGAATTTGACTTTCACATTTTAATGAATATGATCCACAAATAGGTCTGGCTGTTACTATCATGAAGGGCCCGTTTGTCTCTGTGGACAAGGCTGGGATTTAATGGTCTCTGAGGGCTCCCCAGTTATTACCTGGCAAATGTCATTTTTCTCCATGAACTTTCAATCAATTCATCCAAGTATTTCCCAAATTTTCGCGTTTAGGACGTAGTATCAAATTTCCAAACCTACGGAACAGATTTAAGAGGCTTTTTACAGACCTCCCTGTGCCCTCACCCACAGTGGCTGAAATGGTGTATGCACCATGCTTGACACTCACATTCGTACATACAAAACGCTCACCCATCCACCAACAGTCACCAGCCCCGCTGGGCCTCCTCACCACCTCCACCCTCCCAGGCAGTGACTGATGAAAAATGTGAGGTCATGTGCATCACTTTACACCCTGAGGAGCTTCACAGCTCACAGTACAACTAACTGAAGGGCTATAGCCCAGCATTTGGGAAACAGCCCCATGAACTTTGCCCCTGACCTGGCTGCAGGAATGCCAGCGCCCCCCTGCCTGTGAGTCTAGGCACTTATGTAGGGTAGAAGAAGCCATGCCCTCGTCATGGAAGATATTATAAAATCACTCAACGCCTCACTCTCCTGCCCCGGGCAAAGTGGAGCTCACAGAATGTAGCTCAGAAGCATGGAGGAGCTAACCGTGCCTCTGCTGGTGAACTTTGAACAGACCATTTTCTTTCTCTCTCAGCCTCGGTTTCTTCAGCTGGAAAGTAGGGATAAAAAAATACCTTCAACAAAGGATAGTTATGGACCTTATGCTTTTAAGTTGTACTGTTTTTGTTTAAAAAAGTCAAGCCATACATAAAATCATGAGGAAGAAACTAATAATAATAACAATAATAAAAACCTGAAATTCTGCCCCCTTGAGATAACTGCCATTAACATTTCGGTGATTGGACCTTGAACCTCTCTTTATGAGCACATGTCGCATTGTGTTTTGGGCCGATCAAATGATAAAGTTTATTAGATGCTTAGCACACACTTGGCAGATAGAAGCATTCAATAAAGGCGGACTGACCACATCCTCCTGTCCACCCTCAGCAGATGAGGAGACGGTTTCATGGTAGAAGCAGTTTAGAATTTGGAGAAGAGCATATGGATTTGGGGGCCAGATTCTAACCATTGTGAGGTGGGTCATTCGGAGCCCGGCCCACTACTTCTGCTGTGTTTCATCTCCTAGTGTTTCCTCATCTGCGTAGTGACATAATGACACTGGCTTTGTGACAGCGGCTTTGCGATCAGGCTGGCCCAGATTTGAGTCTTGGCGCTGCCACTAACTAGCTGTGCAACTTTGGGGGTAAGTTTGGTATTTTAGACCCCATTAGCCTTGCTTTCCTCACTGTTAAAATGCTATTAAGAGCCTACATCAGGGGGATTCACCAGGGATGAAGTTCGCGTGGCACTTAGCGCAGAGGTTGGCCCGCAGCAGATAGCCAGTAAATCCGAGCGAGTGACAGAGTAGAAGGAGCGGCACCGATGGTATCAGCGGTTCACTGCATTATTCTGGGAATAAAATGAAACAATACGAACGAAAAGTTTTGAAAAGTGCTTTGCAAGTATTTGTCATTATTACTCCTACCAACTAAGGGTAGATGTGCATGGATATTTTATTAGAAAACCTATGAATCCCTATATATTTCTTGCCCAACAAAAGTGTAAAACAGGCTGGAGAGATTTTAGGGTCATGGGGAGGGTAACGGTATTAACATTTCATTGTAAGACTGTCATTTTTCATTCATTCTCCCCACACATACATGTCTAACATGTACTGTTTGAAAAGCATTTTGCTGGTTGCTTCATGCCTCACCTCCAAGCCAAGCTCTGTTCTGGGCAGCTAATGAATGTACCTCATTTCATTCTGTCCATACAACAGCTAGGAGAGGTCGTTGGTCCAGACCCCATTTTACAGATGAAGAAAACAGGTTGAATGGAGGTGAATTTGCCCATAGAGCTGGAAATAGGAGGACTTGGGAGTCATGTCTTTGAGCCCATCTTACAGAAGCCCCCCAGTGGGGCACCTGTGTCTGTGTGTGTCCCGCAACAACAGCCTGAACCATGGCACCACAGAGCTTAGAACTAGGCCATGGCATGAGCCTTCCCTAAGCCCCCTATGATTTTTAAAGACAGGTATTTTCTCTAAAATGAAATATATAAGGTGTTACAAGGTACCCAAGATACCTATGAATTCAAAACAACAGTTGTGACATTTTTCAGGTTTTGGTTTCAAAATAATTTTCTCCTGACTGACAGCCCACAAAAGCCTACTTCGTGGGTTGAGTGTAATTAATCAGTATTTTGACTGCCACTGGTGCAAACTTATCATCATCTTTCAGCCTGAAAGTAAGCCGGTTCTCCAGCCGCTCCCCACCTCTGTATTCTGGTGTTCTCAGAGCAGAGCAGAAGCAGGGAGTGGAGGGAACAGGATATCATCCTTGTCCACAAGCACATGTAGCACTTGGAAGCAGGCGGCAGCCCAGAACTGTGGAGAAAGGGGTCAAATGGGATCTGAATGCCGAAACCACCTCCACCTCTCCTAGCTGTGTGACTGAGCCCCAATCCCCAAAAACCCTCCGAGTGGAAATAAGAGAAGCAACAAAAGAGGTCCTATGGAATGTTTAAATACATAAAAAGAAATAATTTGCAAACTGGTAGCCCTTTAAAGATAAAAAGGGTGATTATTACTATTATTATTGCCAGCATTAGTATCACCATTTTCTGCATGGATGCCATGGCACAGTCAGGCACACGACCGAGCCACACACAGAGCCACCTCCTCAGCCTTGCGGTGACTGTGTTGTCATATACACGGTGGAGAGAGTCCCTTCTTCATGCCTGGGAAGTACTGAAGGTTAAAGCGTCAAGTTTGTCTCCTCCCCAAACCTCCTGCTAACCCATGGCCACATTGCTGAATGTTTTAGTGGGTAGGGCCTGTGGGAACCCATCTGGTTCCTGACGTGGAGGATCTCCCTAGAAGAGTCTCTGCACTTCATGGCACGCAAGCTCCTGGAGAGGCTTCTCCACTGAAAGGACCCTGCTCCATGTGACATTACCAACCTGACAACCTGTGCACACAGCCTGCTACTTCCCATCTTTGTGGGAACCTCAGTGTGCTGTGTGTCCCATGGGAGATGGACTTGCAGATCTCAGAGAGACTTCCTCTGAGGAAAAGTATTGCAAACCCAGCAGCTGTTTGGAGTCTCTGAGCTCAGGGAAAGTCTAAACCTTTTTGAAAGTGCTTACCTGATAAGGTCAGACCCACCCAGTATAATTTCCCTTTTGTTTAATTTAAGATCAGCTGATTAGGGACTTGAGTCACATCTGCAGAATCCTTCTATAGCAGCCCCTAGGTCAAAGGTGGATTGAGTAAATGGGAGACAATGTGTGTATGCTATCCAATGGCCACGTTCCCTCACCTTGACACTGCTTTCCCGGCCTCTAAGACCCAGCTGGGGTGTCAGTTCTCCCAGGAGGACTTCCTTGCCCTCCCAGGTTGCTTTCAGGACCCTTCTCTCACATGTTTAAGGACGTGGGATCCTCCCCACCAGACTTACAGCTGGGGGCTCCTGACTCATCTCTGTGCTGAGAAATCTCATTGAGTGCCTTACACAAGGAGGGTTCAATCCACATTTACGAAACTGAACAGACCCAGGACTGTCACCAAGGCCCAAGGGAGACTG
This sequence comes from Manis pentadactyla, assembly GCF_030020395.1. Taxonomy (NCBI): domain Eukaryota; kingdom Metazoa; phylum Chordata; class Mammalia; order Pholidota; family Manidae; genus Manis; species Manis pentadactyla. The sequence goes on from NC_080022.1 coordinate 149,286,588, forward strand.
GCTGTCTCTGCTTACCCCTCAGTGAGCAAACATTCAAATGCCATGGCAGAGTCTAGGCTGAAAGGGTGGCATGAAAATATTTATGTGTGGGAACATGTGGCGCTCCTGAGCTCATTAGCAGGACTGGGTTGGACAAACAGAAGTGACCAGGGAAGGTACTCAGCTCCTTCAGCTGACCTGCTGCTGTGTTGTGTCTGGAGAGTGACCCCCAAAATCTATGGCCCACAGATGGGGAGATGATAGCTCAAAAGCCACTAGTCATAAGGGAGAAATGTAAGTTGGAACTGATAAATATTGGGCTGATTTTGTCCCCAGAGGAAGGGGGAAGAGGGCTCAGGACAGTCCATTGTACCAGTGACATAGGTGACACACAGGAAGGGCACCTTCCCCCAACAGGTGCAGAAGGGCCTGCATTTATGTCCTTCTGGGGACCCCATTAAAAAAAAGAATACAAAATAACAAATACAAAATTAAGGCAAATATGAGAAAAAAAAGAGAATAAAATATCACAACAGACTGCAAATTTTAAAATAGCTGACAAATATTGCAAAGAGTATCCAGAAAAATAAATGCTTAAAAATTAATTAGCTGCTTGACTCACCTCTAGGACCCTTTTTCCTACAGCTTCTGGCTGCCTGCTCTGTGATTGCTTCTTCATAGGACATTTTTATGATATAATTTTCTAAAGAGTGAATAGAAATAGAAATCAGTCTCTTTTCTAGCATGGTTGATCAAAAAAAATATTATTGAGAGTTGGGATGCATCAGACACAGATGTAACCATTGTTTGCAGTACTACTGCATGCTTGAGCCTTACAAGTACAGGAATTCTGATAATTCTATTTTGCAAGACTCCACTCAGAAAATAAAAGATTTATATGGTACCTCATTGGTACAAATGCATTAACGTACACATTAACACACCTCTAAAAGGAGGAAATGTCTGTTTTGACTAGGCATCAGTGAAAACTGAATCTTCGTATGCAACTCAACATATCTCCCAGTTGGAAGAATTTTCCACAGACTAGCTTTAGCTCTGTGTGTTTCACACCTTGTTTCTGCTCCGTGACTCCCTCTGCAGTGGGTGTGAAAGGACCCCTCATATTACTACATGACCCAGGTCCTTCCCTTCCTATCACCCCACCCCGGGAGCTGGTATGGTGGGTGGTAGGAGTATATCTGGGAGCCATTTCTTCACCAGGGTGGTTAGCAATAACTTACCCTGTGCACAGAAGTGACTAACACCCATATAGGTATAAGCCACTAAACCCAAAATAAATGTATCCAGAATGCAACCTCCCCTTACCCAGATGTCCAGAACTGTCCAAACTGCTCCACACTCTCAACATGAAGGGAAGGATGATAGAGAAGTCAGAGTGGACTCAACAGTCCTAACTGGTGGCTACTGAAATATTTTACTTTTGTCAATTTCACCAACAAATATGACCATGTTGCTAGGGCTTCCCAGGAGTCCCCTTAGGCAGTTCCCAGGAGTCCCCTTAGGCAGTTGAAATCACACACACACACACACACACACACACACACACACACACACACACACACACACACACACACACACACAGTCCTCTACTAAATCTCACAAATAAAGCCTGTTTCCATGCTATAAATGGGGATAATATGGAGTTGTTGTTGGGGAATATGTTGTTGGGAGAATTAAGCAAGCGGATGATATAAAAGTGCTTGTCAGGATGTCTGGGCCACAGAGCATGGTCACTAACCATCATTGTTAAGTGTCGCTCCTGTGGGGCACCCTACCTCCAGGTGTTCCATGGAGCGCCTCTTGTCACAAATGTTGTGCATAAACTTAGGGCTATGACATCTTCATCTTGCCACTGTTTGGTCACTTTTCCCCTCAAGTCAGAGTCCATTTGGAGGGCTATGACTTTGTCCATGAAACCCTGGCATCTATTGCACTTATAGAGACTCAGAAATGGTTTTCTTCTTCTTTTCCTTGGATCCAAAAATCGTGTTGGATCCTTTGGCAGCGCATTGCTGAATTCTCCTTCTAAGTGCATGTGTATGTTCTCCTATCAGCTTCGCTCTGGAGGGGGTACAAAAGTCCTGTCTCCCTTCCTGCTGTGGATGCCAACACAGGATGGAGTCCAGGTTGCCCACCTTCTTGGGCCCTGTGTCCACAGAGAGCACTGAGCCAGTCGTGGAGGTGCCTCCAGGAAGGCAGGAATAGCGCTGGGCCTCTGGGGCCTTGCAGAATGCACTCCATCTTTAATCAAGGCAACTTTGGAAATACTGCAATGGGAAAAGTCTGTAAAGGGGGAAACTGCTTGTGGGGAACACATTCCATGAACTTCACAAGCTCCCTGCCATTGTCTCCTTCTCTCCTGGGCCATCGCAGGGGCATTGGAAGGGCCCATGAGCAGGTGGGCAGGGAGGCTAGTGTCTGCAGATCAGCGCTGCCTCCAAGGACAGCGAATCAGTGACTCTTGGCTACATTGGTTTGTATCACAGTGTGAAAGCATGTGTTTGAGAAGAGGAAAATTAACCCACCTTTGATGACAGGCTACAGTTCACACATCTAATGAATTTCAGACTAAGATAGTATGAAATGACCCTTATTTATTTATTTATTTTTGCCCCAGTTTTCTGTTGGATCCAAAGGGTGGCTTGTCTACCCAAGGGACATAGGCCATCAACTCCTACCCCCCCCCCAGGCCCCTTCTTTCACTCCCACTACAGCAAAATGACCCAGAGCTTAGGACATAAGTTGGGGTGGCTTGGGGCCAGGATTCACAGGAACTACTCATAGGGAGTAATGAAGATTTCCTTTGACTACAGCAAAATGGGAAAAATAAAGAAAGAGTAACGAATTTTCATAAAATGAAATGTATTAAATTTAAGAGACCGTTCTTTATGAGATTAAAATCTTAATTAGGTGTGTGTTAAAATGTCCTTTCTATCTGAAGCGATGGTGATAGCAGATAGTAAGGGTTTTAAGTGCAAAATAAAGTCAGTCCCCAATGCCATTTTCAACTTTTGATTAATGTCATTTTACTAGTTCTTGACAACTAGAAGTTTGGGCATCTTGATTTGAACGTGGAGTTCAAGGCCACCCTTCCCTCTCCTCTGCCTGCTCCATCCAGGAGTCCCAGAGAGAAGAGTTCCAAGAAATCTCCCAGTGTCCTGGGTCCCTGTCCATTCTCAGAAAGGGTAACTCAGGCCTCACCTTCTATTTCTGAGTCACATTTAAGGCTTGTTAACCTGCTAATGAGTCAAACAAGTTTTCTGTGGCCTGGTCCTCTGCTTGGCCTATCCATGTGGTCAAGGTGGTATAGACTTGGGTCCAAATGCAGACTCTTTTTTTACTTCGAACTGCGCGACCTTGCCTAACCCCTTAATCTCTCTCTGAGACTCAGTTTCCACACCAGGAAAGTGGAACATATTAACTACCTTGCAGCAGGCATGGGGTGACATGACTTGACATTTAGTCAGTATCAGCACACCGGCGCAGCTGGGGAAGCTTGCAGCTCATGGAACCCTCTGTGTAATTCAAGTGCTCTTTCTTTAGAGGTAAAATCTCCCACCTCCTCTGGTGTCTTGCCATCTTCTTGAGGGCCTGGGTTGTGTTAGATTCATCATCCCCTGTAGAACCTGCAATTTGGAATTTCTCATTTGAAAGGGCTTCGAGTGACCATCGGGCTAAAGACCATCCCTGCAAAACTCTAGTCTCCTGGAGTTCCAGACTTGGGATGCCCTGGAGCCTAGTTGCACCACATTCTACTCACAAGTAAAACAATGCCTTCAGCCCTCTGGGCTCTCAGCTAGAGGGGTCCCACTGAGTGCCTGCCAAGAGCATCTCCAGCGATGGTGGGCACAGAGAGTCAGGTCCACACTTGGGATAACTGAATAACGTTCTCATGGAGCGTCACAAATAGAAGGGGCCTCTGTGTTAAAAAGGACTTATCCCTGTTATTCTTGCTGTCTTCTCAAAAGCTTTTATATCATGATTTTAACGACTATCATATCTACTTATTCCCTTCACCAAAAACCTGTTGGCACAGCTCCATTCTTGATGAATGGACACAGAGGGAGTGGCCGCCCTCCCTGCCCCAGCCCCTTTGCTTACACCACTGCCTCCATGCCTGCCGCCCTCATCCCACCCACTCTGTCATCCTGTGCTGTCTCCAGCCTCTCCCAAGACCAATGATGGAGATGATATTGATCTTAGTGTGCAAGAAAGGGAGTCCAACAAATGCACATAGACCCCTGAGCAAAGCAAGAAGCCAGCCATTTGCAAATGCTGTGGAGAAGAGCCTCAGGCCCCTTATCAGGCAGTGAGGATTAGACTGTGTGGCTGTTCACAAGCTCTTCGAATGAACTCTTTGAACAGGCAGTTTGGGAAACAGGGCAGGGAGCAAGGTTTAGGATAATGGAACCCTCCCACCCCCGCCCCCCAGCAATGGGTGTTACTCTCTGTGCCTTGAGCTTCCTTTTGGGAAGGTGTTTGCCATCACGACTGTCCCATCACTCTGCTCATTACCCCCATGCTCACTTACCCTGTGCCAGGCCCTGTACTATGCTCTTCAGTACATTACCATATTATACCCATTTTGCAGATGAGAGAACTGAGGCTCAAAGCCATTAAATAACTTGGGCCACATGGCTGATAAGGGATAGAGTCCAATAGTCAAGTCCAGGCTGCTTGGCACCAAAGCTCTTTGCTCTAAGTGGCCTCCCCAGCTCCTCAGGCCTGTATATCCATGGGGCCCTCCTGCCTCATTCTGCTCAGAGTGCTGTGCCCCTTGTGAGTGGGGCTCAGCAGTGCTGACTGCCCATTTCCTGGCTCACTGCCACTGCCTGGCTCCCTTGTGTTTGGACTGCACCCTCCCTTGGAATTAGTTGAGATCCCACAACATTACTAACTTGCCCAAGAAACTGGCTGAGCTTGCATTCAAGCTCAGGTCTCAGTCTCTAAAACTCTTGGGTTTTCCCAACAACTTACATTTTCTCTTCTGCCATCTGCCCCAGTGTGTGCTTGGCACTGTCTCCCTGTTTGGGAATGGATCTGCCCTGGGCTTTTCTCCTTCCATGGCTTGTCTTGTGAGCTGGGGGACATTCTAGCTGCATGGGATGGGCAATGGGGTGGGAGAACTTTGGAGGAATGGAGTGTATCTCTTCAGCCCACTTGTAATCTACCACCATGGGACGTAGTAGGGCCTGGCAATTAAGAACATGGCTTTTGTAGCCAAGAGTGGGTCCAAATGACCAATTCTGTCCCCCAGTGGTGCAATTCATTCATTTTCTAGACCTCAGTTTCCCCATCTATAAAAGTAAGGTAATGGGAGTCCCTCCTTCATAGGGTTGTGTAAGGATTAAGGGAGTTTGAATAAAAGGAATGTGAAGAGAACAGTGTCTGGTGTGCAGTAAGCTTTCAGAACGTGTGATTGTGCTGCTATTATTAGTATCATTCCATCATAACCCCTTGCTGGATAATCCATCCCCATTCTCACTTTGGGTTATAGATTTCTCTGCATTTGCTCATTGCTCCACACCTTCCCTACACCTCCCAGCCCACAGATCCCGGGGAGAAGCCAAGTTCCCAAGGCTTGTCAGCCAGGAAAGCCCAAATGTCAAGGAAAGCTAACGTATTCATTCTGAGCATGAGACGAAGGCCTGAGCTGGCTTTGTATCTAACCAAATTGATTAAGCTGCACGTTAGCTGGGGATAAAGCTTCTTACCGAATAACTAGGCTTTTGCTGAGCCAGAATGATAAATTCATTTTTAATGTGATGATAATAAAAAGAGATTTTCCCCCCTTCTGAGTTTCTAGAGGCTTTAGAGCTTTATCTGTGTTGAACAGCGCCATCTAGAGGGCCTCTAGAGAATCACACCAGGCTAAAAAAATAGATCATTTTTTAAGGAACACCAGAATTTACACAATCCTAAGAGGACCAAAGCAGACACCCTGGGAGGTCAAGTGTGTTTACAAAATGACTGCTGGTAGTTACTTATGATCTTGGAAATGGCATCCTTCCCTGTTTGCATGGCCCGATTGCACTGTTCAGTTACTCCTGTGACTTCCAACAGAAAGTGGCTTCATGTCTGGGTTCATCTTGGACTCACTGAGCACCTACTGTGCACCAAGCACCATCCTAGAACTGTAAGGAATACAGAAATGAGTAAGCACAGCTTGCACTGAAAATGCCAGTGTGTGGGAATAAGTAAAATAAGGATGAGACAACTTACAAACAATGTAAGTCAGAGTAACTGAGGTGTCCCATGCACGGCTATCAGTGAGGCAGAGCTTGGTGGGAGTCAGAGGCAGGGGAAAAAGAGAGGGACTAACACTTCATGAGTAGCCACCGTACAGTTTTCACATTATCTCACTTCATGTGCTCCCTCACCCTGTGATATTAGATAGAGGTTCCCATCTTCTAGATAAGGACCTGGAGTCTCAGAGACATTAAGTCACTTGCCCAATGCTACACAGCTGTGAAATGCAGAAGCCAAAATTCCAATCTTAACCTGACTCTAAACTCTTCTTGTGAAGCCAGGCTGCCTGTTGAGGAAGGAGAAGAAATTGGTGGGGAAATCGACTCTTGAATTATCTCAGTGGTGGCAGGTGTTTATCCCCAAGAGGTGAATTTGAGTCTCAGAAATAGTCAAAAATCTTTCTGTGTGTGTAATTCCTTCAATGCATATTGGGATTTGAGGTTTTAAAAGAAGTGTGACTAAATGGCACAAAAATTTTTTTATGCCCATGTGCTGATAAATTGCCTGAAAGGTGTTTCTCAAAGTCTAGTAAACAAACAATAGCATGGTGGCAAGGTGCAGCTGGCACAGGGGTGCTTTGGTGAGAACCATGCTCTTTTGGGTACATTGTTTCCAGACAGCATCTGTATTCTCCTTTTTATCACTCCCACTTCTAGTTCTGAAGCAAGAGCTCATTTTGCAAGTACCCACAGAAGATCACCAAACTCTTTTCACTTCCTTCCCAATATGTCCAAAAGGAGCAGCTCATCTTAATTTGAGAAAGGGAGGGAACAGGCTTGAGATGAGTGACTCCCCTCTTAGGTGGCTTTGGTGAATCAGCAGTGATGATGAGGGAACACTGAGGACACACAGCCACAAGCTCCTTATTCTCCTACCATTTCTCAGGGGAGGGACTTCCAGAGTAAGGGAACTGCTATTGCCACCCTGGGAAGACCCGTATGGGCACATCCCCATCATGGAAATGAGAGTCAGTGCAGCAGTGCCGGGTAGGGGAAAGAAAAGAGGTATTTATGAAAGGCTTCCTGCAAGAGGTGGTACCAAGTTCCTCTTAGGGGAAGAGAGAGGTAGTTGTCTTGCTACAATAACCTCAAACCACATACCTGGAAGGACTTTGAGTAATGTCATAAAGGAAATTTGGATGCATTGGGTGGTCTTTTTCCAGCCTGTGCATAATCTAGATTTTCCTTCTCCAGTTGGAAGTAGCAGGCCAGGAAATATCCCCTCCCTGCTGCATAGGAGACTGGGTTCAGATCTCCAAGAGGCAAGTTTTAAAAGCTTTCTGTTTACGAGAGCCACATCCACATATGATCGGGGATTGGCCTCAGGCTGTAGCCCAGTTGTTTGAACTGATGTGCCACGATGGACAGGCGGAATGGAAGGGAGGTGGGGACTTGCCTGCGGCCACATTGCCAGGGACCATTTCCTGCTAGTCATGATAAGCTTCACAACAAGTCTCCCCAGCTTTACCCCAGAACCTGCAATGCTCTTGGTTGCCTTCAGGACGAGGTACAGATGAAGGCACTGGCTGATGGTGAATGGCAGTAATGGTTTTGGAAGCCCTCATGGGGTAAACACACACCTCTTTCCCAGCAGTTGATGCAGTGATCCAGGCAGGTGGGTCACAGGCAAAGGTGCAGAGTGGGAGAAATTCTCAAGAAAGGCCAGAGGACGGAAAGTGAGGCAGGTGGTGAGAGATGTCTGCCCTGAGGGGCCAGCAGGGGCCAGCTCGTGGAGGCAGACACTGACAACGGGTGGTAATGGGCGCCACTACAGGGTTCTCTGCAGGGGAGCCCGGGATCATATCAGTGCTTAGGAAAGGTCCCTCAGGCTTCCGCATGCATAATGGAACGCAGAGATGACAGTGCACACAGGAAGCCACCCAAGGACAGACGAAAAGGCCAAACTGAGCCAGCGGCAGTGAACATTGTCATTATTATTATTATTTATTATTTATTGAACTAGTGGCCCTGGGCTAAGGGATGAAGTAGAGAGTATTCCCAAACTACTGTAATTTTATCAAGAAAACTGAAGGCCAGAAAGGCGCTTTGCCTAAGGTCACAGAGCACATGTGTGAAAAGCTGCAAATCATGCCCCAGCCTCAGCAGGTCCCCCAGCCTCTGCATGTGCGCTTCTGCCCCTCCCTGCATGCATGCTGGGGCTGCTCCACTGGCCTGGACAGGTGAGCAACCAGAGGCCCTGACAAGGGGTGTTTGCAGGCACAAGGCCAGCAGCCCTGTAGCAGTTGTCTATCTGAATTTTAGTTTTAGCTGGGCATCCTGTATATAATCAGGCAACCCAACCCTGTGGGCATCACTGGAGGCCCAGCCAAGTGCACAGCCCAAAGGAGAGCACAGAGGAGCTGACCTTGGGTGAGACCCACCGTTAGGCAGAACCGGGCAGAGGACTGTGGCTTCTTACAGATTCAGTTCCCACTGCCAGGCATGCTTTCTCCCCCACGCATCCACAGCATGTGCCCCCCCCCACATGTTTACATGGCACATGCACACCCCACACACACATACACATTACCGGACTCTTCTGTAGATGCTGTACCTACTTAACTCCTGCCCATATGTTAGATCTCAGGTCCAACTTCATTCATTCATTCTGCATGGACAGATCTGTTCTTTGCTCAGAAATTTTTCGTTCACAAAACTCTAGTCATTAAGAAACGCTTTAACTAGCTCAGATGTCTCACCACTCACAGTTACATCAGCCCCATGAAGACAGACACTGCAAGCCCATGTATCGCTGCATTCTCTGTGCTGGGAGTCAGAAGCCTGAGCTCTACTCCAGTTCTCCAGTCTTGCCATATCACACCCCACTTCAAACTCACCTGGTCATCCCTGTCCTCTCTCATCCATGCCGGGTGGGACCTCTGCCAATCCTTGGACACTATGCTAAGGCTTTCCAAGCACTGTACACTGGGATATATCTCCCATGGATTCTCTGACCCCTTGAATTAAACTACCAGAAACTGTCCCTTTGGCATGGGACACTGAATATCTATTATTACTATTAATATGTATAATAATATCTATTAAAGATTCCTAATATCTACTGAAGATTCCTCATACTAAATATCTACTAAATATCCCTAATGATCTAGGGGCTACATGTTGATTGAATAAAATGTACCCTTGTACAATACCATTGTCTGCAGAAGAACTAAATTTGCCAAATCATCAGATGGCTGACTTGGCTGGAAGGGATTATGGAGATATCCAATCTAGGAATGGTGCACATGGCAGACACTGCTGTTTTCCTGACCAACATCCAGTTTCCACTTCTCTACTAACAGAATCCTATTTTTTTTTTGAAGGGTATAAATGGACCCAGTCAAAATGCTTACTTTTCCAAACTCCTATTCAGCTAAGTGTCACCATGTCATATAATTCTGATCAATGAGATGTAAACAAAAGTCTGCTAGGAATCCCTGGGAAATGTTTCACTTTCTAGATACCAGTAGAGTCTCTTCCCCCTTCTCCTTTTTTCCTTTTATTCTTGCTTAAAAATGGAGGTGGGAGGCTGAGATGGAGCCAGCATCTTGCAATGAACTTTGAGGGTAAGAATAACAATCAAGCCCTTTTGTGAAACACTCCCAGCCACACTATGAGATGCCCAAGGCAGACAGCACAAATTAACACCAGCACTGTCTCCTAGTGAGCCCAGACATGGCAGCCTTAGAATTCAACCTAGTGGTCCAAGCAGACACTACCAACTGATCACAGTTGGCCTTTGCGTGGAATCTATTAGCCATATCTGATCTAACCCAAATTTCCTTTTGACCCATTATTTGGAATAAAAATAAGCCTTGAGAGAGAGAAAAAAAAAAAGACCTTCTGAAATAATGAATGGCCAGAGCTGGAAGCAGGTTCTCTACTTCCTGATAGGCTGATGCGGTGGGAGGAATACCAGTGTGGAGGCTGGGGAGCCCGTGGTTCCATCCTCCCTGTGTCACTTACTCTCTGCATGTCACTGAAGATGGCATCCCCGCTCTCTGAGTCCTGGTTTTCTTAGCTGTGTCATGGAGCTAATGCTGCAGACCTCACAGGGTGATTGTAAAACCCAAATCTGTGGGTGAAGAATTGAACTTAAAGGATATTTGGTACATCCTTGTGAATATCTTCTCTTTCCTTCCCCCTCCCCTTCCCAATCTGGTCCAGTTCCGCAGAGAGAAAGTGGCCCAAATTAGAGAAGCATAACTGAGGAAACGGGAAAGAGATTGGTCTTATTTTCTCCAAATGAATTATGTTCACTCCCAGCCTGCCACCCCCCATGTCTGAATCCGTGACTGCCAAAAGCTGGAATGAGCTAATTCCCTGCTCGGCTGGGCAGCAAGCTCCCTGCCTCTGGGGGTTTTATAGCAAAGCTGGAGTGTGAAAAGTTATCAGGGAAGAAATAGCTCTTTCCTTATTGCTACTGCTTTTCTGCTGACCACCCCTTCCTCTAGACTGATTACAAAGGTAGTTAACTGTAGAGTTAAAAAAAAAGAAATAGATATCATTTTCTGAAAGATTGCCAAAAGATTTATAACCCTTATGCAGTTTAAATTTATTAGCTACAAAGTTAAAAGTTATTATTATTTTTTAAATCAAAACATCATCTGACATAATGTCTCTGGGGTTAGAAGCACCTGGCCATGTAAATGTCCGTAAATATGAGACTTGAACCCTCTTCTGTGTTCTCGTCTACAGTCAGGAGAATGACAGCAGCTTCCATTTATTAAGCCCTTGCTGAGTGCCAGGTACTGAAAACTTGGTATGGTTTTTTTTTTTTTTTAATCCATTCCCACCACCAATAACCTCATTAGGCAGAACATACTGCCATCCATTTTTCAACTGAAGAAGAGGTTAGATAACTTGAACAAGCCCACACAGGTAGTAAGAGACTGAGCTGGGATTTGAATCTTGGCCTCACTGATCCTGAGCCCGGGCCCTCGTGGCCTCCCTTGTGAGACGGGTTTTGGGATTCGGTGTGTTGAAGTGGGTAGAATGCCTGGCATGTAGTTGGAGCCCAGGAAACATTAGTTCTCTTTCTTCTTCTCCTGAAGTAGAGTTTCAGGTAGTACAGGTATGAATGGATAAGGTGACCTCTGCTGCGATCTGACTGACAGCTCCCCAAGAACCTTTGCTCGGTTGTGCAGAGACAGGAAAGCGCCCTCCCAGGCCTGTGCCAGAAACTCCTAGAATTTAAGCCCTCAGGCAAAACCAGCTAGTTTGGAAGATGCTAATGAAAGTTCTGTGAGACTGCAGCTCTGATTCAATTTCTACCCACAGGCACAGGTTCAAAGAACATCTGTACAAAGCCAGGAGAATGAGATGGAAACGAGCTGTGTTACAGAGCTGCAAAGTCAGAGGGAAAATGCAGGGTGACAGAGGAGTCCGTGCACATGGAAGGGGCATGTGGAAGGGCAAGTGAGAGAGTCCAGCTGTCCCACACAGATCAGGGCTGCATTTCAGACTCTGCCACTTACTTTGTGACCTTGGGCAAGTCATGTAACCTCTCTGGTCCTCAGTTTCCACTTGCCAGTAGATTGAGATAGTAGCCCCAGGTTGTACTGGCAGGGGCTACTGGCCAGTGTCGTTTTGAATGGTCAGTCCCCAAATTGTCATAACAAGTTCATGTTTTCACTCTTACTTGGATCCCAGGGTGGTTTGGGGGCAGAACTCTTGGCTCAGTGCCTGGTGCATAGTGAGCAGTACATGTGACCCCTTTGGTAGCCCCTTCAGGAGTACTAGTCCCAGGTATCTGTCTTGCTAATGGCCCATCAACCACAGGTGATCAGATCCTACCTGGAAACCGTAATGTTCCATTGTGCCAGAAGGTGCTACCCCAGCGAGCCAATAGGGTCTAGAGCCTTGCTGGAGACCATGCGATTAGTCTGTCTTCCGGAGGACAAGATCCGCTGTGGTCCCAGGAGGGAAATTGAAAAACCAACCCTGCAGGTTTCAATCTGAAAAGCATTAATGCTATAAAGTATTTCAATTTTAACCAAGGAGAGCGATAAAGCTGTGAGTACCTAGCAGATGCAGGGATGGGGAATTGCTGTCTCCACGGGCTTTATTACAGAGAATTGGTTCCTGTTCAAGAGGCAGCTGGCTGCAAGGATGAGAGGCAGATTTACAACCTGGGAAGTGTGGTGGGGTGCCTGGGCAAGAAATTAGCATCATCAAACAGGAGCAAGAGCTGGCATGGAGTAAGCTTCTCCTACATGCCCAGAATTGAAGGGAGCGCCTTTCTGTCAAAGAGTGGTGCTAATAACAACAGCAAAAACAATAACAATTACCATATATTGAGCTCTGCTTTGTGCCAGCCACTGTCTAGGTATTTTACAAATGTATTCTTCCACTTAATCCCTATACCAACTGTGTGAAGCCGGCTTTCATTTTAGAGGAAGACCCAAGGACGTGAGCAGTCACTGCACAGATGGGGTTGGGACTCTCATTGGCCCCATGCCAAAGGCTTGTCTGAATTACTCCACACATAAAGCTTCCAACAGCACTATACTCAGTGGAGCAGAAACAGTTCAGCTTGGGGATGGGGGCATCGTCTCTTTGTTTCCCAAAATCCACCACAAAGCTAGGCAAGAGGGAGAAAACTCCAGGGGGCTGGCCTTGTGTGGAGTCATTTTAAGAATCCTAGCCAAACAGCCATGTCACTTCATAAACCCCTACCTAGGGTCTCAGGTCTTTTAGGGGCCTTGGTGGCCATCCAGTTCAACCCCCTTATCTGACAGATGAGGCAACTGAGACCCAGAAGGGGAAAGTGACTTGTCAAAGACCCCAAAGCAAATTAGTGGCAGATGTACAGCTGCAACCTTGGCTTTGTGCCCCGGGATGGCACCCATTCTCCAGAATCCCTGTCTCACCCACCTCAGGGTCCACCTTGTCTCATTCAGCTCGCAGTACAAAGACGGCGCCACCTGATTTCTCCACTTCAGTGGTAGATCATCTCTTGTTCCAGACTCAAGGTTTTCTGGCCAGAAGATCCCTGAACTGTAATGTCTCTCTGGGTGGGTGCACACCAATCCCAGAAACCATATGTAGATACCTGAGGTTGGGGGTCTGTGAATAAAGGTGTTGGGCTTCAGAAAGGCAGAACACATGTTGAACACTGACATTATTTCTGGGTCCCCCGTGCCCATCTGGGGACAGTAAGATTTCAATAGAGGTTGTTCCGTAGAAGTAAACTTCAGATCAACAGACAATGCCAGCCTGTCTCAAACATGTTTACTTCTTTGGGTTCCTGTGTTTCTCCATGAATTCAGAGGAAAAGAAGCAAAAGTCAGTTTGTGGTGTAATTATTCTCTTTTTAAGCATTTTGCATGGAAGCTCTGAGGGTTTCGATCACTTTGATAATGCAAAGGAGAAGTCTACATGTTTTAAATTAAACCGTGAGTCACTTTTTAAAAATGTATATGTAAGGTTTTACATAAAGGAATGCCTTTAGCTATGTTCCCACTTTTAAGAGAATCTATGCAGATGTTACACTGTTTGAATTAATTAGAACTGAATCAATGAAGTCACAGTCTTCATGGGTTAATTATCACAAGATTGGTAAATAAAATCCACCACCTATGGGAAGCATTTTACTACCTCAAATAATCTAACAGTTTTCAGAACAAATATGCTAATAAATGGAATGTCTTAAAATTTATAGTCACAAGTTTATAAGTCAATTGTTCTGAGAACTTTTAGAACAAACTTTTCAATAAAACAAGAACACTCTTTGTCCTTTTGTAGTATACAGGCTTAGATAGAAACTTTACTTTTTAATAACCTGATATAAACTAAGTAGAAATCTAACTTCATTTTTTTGGAAACTGGGATGTAGAATCCTCTAACCTCTCTTTTATAGTTAACTGAACCAAGGGTGTCTTTTATCCTAAATATTTGTGTCAATAGCTCCCTAAAATTTCCTGGATTTCCTGCTTAAAAATAAAGTGTGGCCACTAGTTTTAACTTTTGTTTTAATCAAAATTGATTCAAATAGTTTTGGAGCTTTTTTATTCCTGCACTTACTAGTTCATACGTAAATATATTATATGAAATCTGTCACCAAGTTGTGCCCAAGCAAAAAGCTGAGCAAGTTTTCCAAAATCTTAAGGGGTGTTTCAAACTGTCCGATATAAAATGTGGACTCCATAACACACAGGAAACATACCTTTGGAAGCCCCAGAGAAGTCGCAAAGAGGGAATACTGAAACTGAAGCTCATTGGGGGTGAGGTGTGAGTGACAGCAGGAAGGACACGCCTTGCACAGGAAGACACCACAGCAGAGACGAACAGGGCTTTCAAATCTGAGCCTCAAGTCCAAAGTCACAGGGCAGATGCTCTGAATCACAGGTGCCGGTTGCCCTCACGCACTCTGGGTAGTCTGTTCAAGGGTAAATAGCAGCAAAGATTTGTTGTAATTAATTATGGTTAATAATTAGCATAAACAGAGCCAACTAGGCCTCCATGTATTTATTTCTGTCTTCATCATTTATATGTTAGTAAGAGCTAAACAACAGTGGAAAAGACCTGCCCATTTCAGAGCAAAGTGTGCCATCACCCTTGCAGGGCATGTGGAGGAGGCCACTATGTATGAGCTCAGCCCTTAGCTCCACACCAGGTGAGGGCATAAAGGGTGGAGGCTAAAAAGCTGGAGAGAGATTTCTTTGAAGTGTGTTGTTCCTGTGGTGCATGGAGATGTTAGCTGGGGCTCTTGTCTCTCACCTAACAAGTGGGTCTTGGCGAAGACCACCTAGAAAGTGAGATGTGTGTGTCCTCGAGTCTGAGCCGACCTGTGGCGGTAGGACAGGGAAGCTGTCCAGAAGGGCCGCTGCCAGGAGGGCGGCCTGTACAGCGAGGGGACCACCCCCAAGCAGCTCTGCTGGGGAAAGGAGTCCCCAGAAGATCACATGGGACTACATCGCCCACTCCAAAGAGCCAGACAGCACAACGAAGTCCTCTGGAGGGACCCCCAAGTCCACGCAGATGGGCCTAGAGGGAAGTCCTGTTTTGGCCTCTGACCCCATCTTACTCCAAAAACAAGCCATGACAGCCCCACAAATAGAAACATCCATGTTCCCAATCTATTCTCCAAAAACTCGTTCTCCTTCTGGAAGGCACAGGAAGAGTCAGGGGAGAAAGAACAAGAGAAGAATCCAGTCACTCTGGTATTTCCCACACTAGGCATCTTCCCAGGGACATTGGCAAGGAGCCAGAAGTTCAAAGTGCTGAGAATTATAGGGGACAGGACATTTTATCACTGAAATTAGACTGTTTTGAGACTAGCAGTGACCAAAGGATTTTCATTTCCTAAAAGTGAAATTGAGGGACCTGCCTTGAGATATCATCTCTGGTTGGGAAGAAAGGGTTGATAAAGTAGGTTTGTCAGACAGTCCTGAGGGGGAAAAACCAAAGTTGTTTTGCAATTGCACTCTATCAAGTTCCACACTGTCAACATCACAGTTATTTTTGTCTTCTCCCCTTTCTCCTCCTGGGAGCAGGAAGGGTGAGGGGTAAAGCTAACACTAGTGCTGGTAGATAATTGATAGGCAGGAAATTTTATAGATTCAGCATCAGAAGATGTCAAAGCTGATAGCCCATGAGTAGAAGAGAGAAAGTAAAGATCAGAAGCAATGGAGGGAAATAGGGAGAGGAAAATTCAGACATGGGCATGTGCTGATGGAAACCAAGGGCTTGGTTCCACTGTGCGTGCCACCGAGACTCAGAGGACGCAGGTTGCTCCACAATACTACATTCTGTATCATGGGACGCCAATGAACAAAAGCTTGAGAATGGAGGAGGAGACCGACCAGTCCTCAGGATGGACTGGATACAGGAGAAAAGAAAAGCAGAGTGGTTGCCAGGAGTCAGACAGGGAGAAGGGCCCTCGCTTGTTATCAGTAAGAAGGTTGTGCTGCAGTAACAAGAAACCAGCAAATCTGAGTGACTTGAGGCGTGTCCATCACAGGTTCCACTGTGCACTGGCCTCACTCTGGGACCCATCGTGAACAAGCAGCTACCATTTGGAACATGTTCTGTGTTCCGATGTAGTGTGTTGCACATGGCTTCTGAAACTTTCAGCCCAAAATGACTCATCTCACCTCCACTCTCATGTCTTTGGCCAAAACAGACCCCTTGGGAGCTCCAGTTCAGAAGAATGGGAAAGAATAAGCCTCCCCTGGCAGTGGAACTGGAAGCTAATGAACAGTAATGCAGTCCTTCCCAGTGCTCCAGGAGAAGGCTGACAGCCCTTCTGCTATGGACCCAGAGGATGTTCTGGGCCTTAGAGATGGGGGACTGAAAGACCTCAGGGCTGGAGAGGGTGACTAGCATCCCGCAGGAGACCCCTGATCTGCTGTGCACTGAGCCAGCCTGATTGTGGGACTACATGGGCTGAGGACTGTGTCTTCCTCCATTCATCCCTCACTCATTCATCCTACAGACATTTATTGAATGCTTACTATGTACCAGGCATGATGCTGCACCGTAGAGAGAGAATAAACAAGACAAATGATCGCTGACCTCCAAGGAATTGCAGCCCAGACACGTGTACGCAGAGAGCTCCTCCAGGTGACCTGGAGCTGGGAGCAGTGAGGCAGAGGGGAGGGAGCCCTGGGTTTGGAGTCAGCAGGTCTGACTCTGGCTCTGACCTAATTTTGTGTGGCCTTGATAGGGTTCCTTCCTCTCTGTAGGCTTCATTTCCCATCTTATTCAGGTCTCATCATTGTAAAGGATGGGGCCCAGTCTACTAGCTTAATCAAAATAGGCAGGAGATGGAAGGACAGCAAAGGATCCGATGGACACCAAGGCCCCGCGAAGGCCTGGAACTCATGCACTGGGGCTCCTCTTCATTGCTGCAGTCACTCCCTGCTGCCTCTCCGCCCGCCTGCCACCTTCTCCTCTCCTTGCTGGCAGGGCCCCCCCCTCTTCAGCTTGTTCAGACCCACCCAGGTCTGCCCCGGAAGGGACCCTCAGGGGCCTCTTTCCCTCAAATACTCTCACTTTGAGTTTAGCACCCACAGCAAACAAGTACTGAGAAGGGCGACTGTGACTGGCCATTACTGAGTCATGTGGCTACGGCAATGGGGACTGTCAATAAAAGTATCCATTATAACAATTCTTAGTTTCCACGAGAAAAGATTGTGAAATGGACATATGATGTCCAAACATGCAAAGGGGCTGCCCCTTAATAAATTATTTTCTTAGAAGATATTATTAAATACGTAAATTTCTTTAAAAATCCCTGTCTGTGATGGTTAGCTTTGGGTGTTAGCTTGACTGGGCTGAGGGATGCCGAGATAGCTGGTAATTATTATTCCTGGGTGTGTCTGTGTGGGTGTTTCCGGAAGATATTAGCAGTGGAAGCAGGAAACTGAGTAAAGAACAGGGCCCTCACCAATGCAGGTGGCTTTGCCCAGCCCTTTGGGAGCCTGAGTAGAACAAAAAGGCAGAGGAAGGGTGAGCCTGCCCTGCTTGAGCTGAGTCCTTGTCTTCTTCTGACCCCGCCACCTGCTTCCCTGGCCCTCCTGCCTGCAGACGGCTCCAGGTGGGGCTTCTTTGTTTGTGTGATTGCACGAGCAGACTCCTGTAAGGATCTCCTCTCCCATACATCCCTTTATATCTCACTGGTTCTGTTTTGGACCCTAACCTTATACACGTCCACTTCTATCCTGATTTTCACTGGCTCATATATACAACCCCCCTCACCCCCCCACCCCACCCCCACACACAATTAAGAACAAGTCATTTTTGATTGCTACATCATCTTCAACCACCTCTACTGAGTTGAGTCTGTCAATACTAAGTCATGAGTTCTATCAGAACAACACGTTGCAACAAAAGAAGCAAAAACGGGGACCTTCTTTTTAAGCAGGAATCCATTGTCCTCATACCATCTAAGAGGAAGGATTTGTAAAGTTCATTAATTTCCTGTTTTGCTTACCAAAAGGCTTCTGAAGCTCACACCCCACTCCACACACACACACGCACACACACCCCGCCCCTCTCTGAGGCTGGCAGTCACACAGCAGTACACACCTGCCTGGAATCCCAACACCGTGGCCTTTGGTGTGGGGGACACAGGACAAGAGGTGGGAGGGGGTATTTCTGGGACTGCACCCTGTCAGTCACAGAATGGATGTTTATGGGTACAGGTTGTTCTATAAAAATGCTGATCAGTGGATGTTTGGGGCAGAATACATAGCAGCATTCCATACGTTTATTTTGGGTTGTCTGTTATATGTGTGACCCTCTAAAAACACGGGGTCCAGGGCAAGGGGCCTAAGAGCTGTATTTGTTGGGGGGCCAGCTGAGAGCTATGTGGTCTATCCTCCTGTTTGGGTTTAAATGGAAGTAAGGAGCACCCCCTACGCCAAAGGTCCTGTCAGTGTTCAGTGATCACCAAGGCCACTAGTGCAAAATGCAGGGGGGGAGGGGGAGGAGAGGAGGATGCTAATGCCCAGTCGGGGAGGGAAGCTGCTGCCATTGTCCAGCAGGAGGACATATGAGGGACCCGAGAAAGTCCCAGGGGGGAAGGTGTCTGCTGTTAGCAAGCGTAAGCACAGTGGTGCAGTCCTAGCAAAAAGATTCTCCCAGAGCCTCATTCCTTGTTCTCCTTGGGCCAAGGAAGAAAAGGGCAAGGTAGGAGGGTTCAGGGTCACTGCGAGAATCATGCAGCAACTCCAGAGCACACTCTCTTCTGGAGCCCATCATAAAAGTCCGCACCCTGTTCCTTCACTACTGGCAGGACCTCTTAGAGGCTTCTCATAAACAGAAACCTGAGTTTTCGAGAAGAGTAGGGCATTTGGATGGATATCACTGGGAGAGTGAGTGCTCTAGTCAATCATTCAGCACCCTTTATTCAGTGATAAAACCTGCTCACCCCTGTACTAGGTTTGCAGTACATTGACAGGAAAGCCCATCATGGCCCTCAACAAGGAGGCAGCCACATAATGAAGAAATGCTACCTGATGTGTGCAGAAATGCAGGATACAGAGGGGAAGCAAAGGAAGAACTGACCCACAGGAGGACGTTTGTAGAAGAGATGACTTAGGGGCTCCCAGGCTGTGCCTGGTGGGGGGAGCAGAGCAGGCTCAGTGATGTGGAAGATGACGCCTCAGTGTGGTTTCAGATGGTGGGCAGGGTGGGAAGGCTGGGCCACGTGACCAGAAGCACTGGCTCCAATCTCACGTAGCACCTGCATGAGTGGCTGATCCAGCCAGTGGGCAGCTCTGCTACCCGTTCCCCTTTTAAATGAGAATCATACCCCAGTAATCTGCACATCAGCATGGCCTGAACACACGTGACCAGCGAACAAGACAAATGGACCAGTGTGATAAATGGCACAGCCCTTCTGTGGCACGGCCCCTGACCATGGCCCGTCAATGACTCTCCAGAAGTTTCCAGCTGGTAACCACTGACTTGGCCGATGCCAGCCTGCCCGCCTATGTTGACACAGCCAGCCTTGGCTCTCAGACAGCTGCTGGCAGATAACAGCTGATGGACTTCCCAGATCCAATTCCTCAGATGATGAATGTACCCCCAGCTATTGTTATGGGATTGTCCAATAAATGCTCCTTATAACTAGAAACTGGTTGGGCCTGTGGCTGAAAGGGCCTGTATGCCTGGGGATAAGTCCCCACACATAGACAAAGGAGGGTACCTATGTCACACTCAAGAGCTCATATGCAGTCTTTTGACAGCCACAGCCAAAAAGTGTACTCTTCCCCTGTCCTGTCAACTGCATGAGTATGAGCTGCCTACACAGGAGCTGGGGCTCACCTTCCTGCAGCTGGGCCCCACAGAGTTTTCTGAGCCCCCATTCTGGCTGGGAAGGGCAGCACCTGCCCCTGG
Source organism: Manis pentadactyla (assembly GCF_030020395.1). Lineage (NCBI taxonomy): Eukaryota > Metazoa > Chordata > Mammalia > Pholidota > Manidae > Manis > Manis pentadactyla. The sequence goes on from NC_080022.1 coordinate 149,306,684, forward strand.
CCAGTGGGGATTCTTCCAGTTGGAAAGGTTACCAAACCATCTGAGAACCTTTTAAGAAGGTAAAAAGAAATCTGCAAACTAAACCAAGGTGGCAGCTCAAAGAAGGACCCAGAAAGATAGACAGAATCAAGAGGAAACTCTCCAGTAACAGACACTATATTACTTTCATATTGCTGCTATGACAGATTGCCACAAACTGAGTGACTTAATACAACACAAGTTTATGCTCTTGGAATCCTGGAGGTCAGAAGTCTGCAATGGGTTGTGCTGGGCTAAAACCAAGGTGTTGCTGTCTGCAGGGCTGTGCTCCTTGCAGCACTTTTGAGGAAAACCTGTTCTTGCCTCTTTGAGTTCCTGGTGGCTGCCAGCATTCTTTGGCTCATGGCCACATCACTCCAATCAATCTGTTCTTTTCATCGCCTTCTGCTGTTTTGTAGTAGCATCTCCTTTCTCTTTCATCTTAAATGGACACTTTTGATGATTTTGGATCACCTGTATGGTGCTGAATAATCTCTTACCTCAAAAATCCCATCTGCAAAGTCTCTTTTGTCATGCAAAGTAACATTCACAAATTCTGGGGATTGGGCCATTATTCAGCCAACCACAGATGCTAAATCAGCTAACTCATATATTTGATCATTCTCATTTGAGCAGGTCCTCTGCCTTAGACACTGGACTTGTTCTGGTAAATAACACCAATAGCAAGTAGATAGAGTCCCCAACCTTCCAGAGCTGCAATCTAGCTGGAGTGATATATGTAAAGAATCAGCTGCTCCCAGGATCAGGAGCCCAAGAGCTGTGGCCTCCAAGGTAATGTAGCAACCAGACATTCAGGTATGATGTGACTTTTTGGGGGTGTCCAGAGCTGAGATTCTGGGAGCCTTCACTTGGGAAATTCACACAGCACCCTTTGATGGGGAGACCCTACCTTCTACCTGTCAGTTCAGGTGTACTCCCCATGCCCACCCCCTCCACTGTTTTTCCAGATGTTCTGGAAGCAGAGGAGGAGGGGAAGGATGGGCAGGAGGAGATTCAGACAAGCTCTGTAAAAATAAACAGGAATAGATAGGGTGGAGTGGGAAAGACAGGAAGGCTGGAATGGAGGAAGAGATTTCCTGCTTCTTTCCCACCTTTCCATTTCTTGTCTGTTTAATTAACATTGTTTTTAAGAACAGTTTTAAGTTTACACAAAAATTGAGCAGAAAGTATGGAGTTCCATATACTCTGCTGCACTTTCCCACTGACCTCCTCTCCCTGGATGCACCAGTCTGTCCATGTCCGGGAAGCCTACCCAGCCTACTAGACAATTCATTCTATATTGGTATATCCCCTCTGCCACTCCCTCAGCGGCTGGAATCATTTTGTTGGGGGAGTGTTGTGTATTTTCCTCAGTCCTTGTCTCTGCTGCAAGAAAGAATTGAAGGGCAGAGACACAGTAGTGAAGCAGAGTAAAAGCTCTATTTAAAGTTACTTAAAGAGAGAAAGAGTATAGGCCACCTCAGCAAGGAGAGGTGCCCTGAAAGTTTGGAGAAAGTTTAAGATTAAAAGGTTACATACTTGGAAAGTGAAGGCAACCTCAGAGAGAGAAGCAGCCTAAAAGGTTTTTAAAGATCCACTTTTAAGGATTTTTCAGGAATGTGACAAAGGGCTGGGGGTGCAGACTTGTTAACTGGTCACTGAATATTTCAAATTAACTTAACACAAGGATTTTACTGCTCTGATTTCTCCCTGAGATAACTGGGGTCTGGGTCTGGGAGCATATCAAACAAGACCGCCTGCCCAGCCCCCATGGTGGGCTGAGTTACTGTCTGTTTGCTAAAGAGTAAGTTAAGAATCTTACTTTTTAACTTTCTGGGTGTTAAAATGCAATCTTATCTTTAAGATGGAATCCTTCCTGCCTTTTACTGTTGTGTATGGCTCTGCATGCTAAATTAGTTGCCTAGGTTGCAAACTACTTGATTAGGGCCGAAGGAGAAAAGAACAGCATATAGGTAAAGTTAAAAAATAAGCTGGGCCTGCATGATTAACACAATAAGACATGGGCTATGCTGAGGTACCCTCCTTTATCTGGGGAATATTCAAATATTCCAGGCCAAGTTACTCCTGGCTTTTTGAGCTTCAACTGATTAACTCTGGGGTTTTTTTTTCACCGGGCTTTTTCCTAGCTTTATTCTCTTTCCAACCAACTCATATCTATTTTCCTGCCTAACAATTTCCCAACTGGACTCACTCTAAGTCATTCTATGCAGAAGCGAGTAGACTCTGGAATCAAACCAAATAGGAACTGAGTCAGAAATACATACATGCATACATTATACAAAAAAGTTGACAAACAGGAAGGACGAAGGGGCAAGGCTTGGGGAAAAATATGAGTGTGTATATACACTGGCATTTTAGGAAAAATCAATGGATTTGGAATTAAAAATACTAATCCCAGCCCAAAACTCCTTGAGCAAGTTACTCTCTCAGACCTCAGATTCAGCATCAGTAAAAAGGGCAGGGTGGCTACTTGATTTACAAAGACCTTTCTATATCTTACCTTTTCAGAAAGGGCAGCACTTTCTGTTCCTTCTAGAAGGTGGCTCCATTATTTAGAAAGAAACCAAACTATTTTTTCTTCCATTTTCCTCTCCTGGAGTTGCCACTAGATGGCAGAAGGAGACCACAATGGTGCTTTGCCCGGCCAGCTACTGCCAGTGAGCAAGCCACCACCTGCAGGCATCTGATTAATAACAGGGCTGTAATTATCTTTACACAATCCGGATTGCAGCCCTGCTGTCGCCTAGCTGTTAAATTAAACTACACAAATAAATATGCAGGGCAACTCAGCCTCCCCAGCCGTCCCCACCTGGCAGCCTCCAAGCTCATTAACATATCAAAACATAAACCCAACCCTCCCACTTCCCTTCATTTTCATAACAAAGGGGGCTCCCTTTTATCTTCTGAGAAGCCCAGTCTGTTTTTAAATGGCTCTGTGAAGATAATAACATTATTACTTGATTTCCCCCAAGTCTAACTCTGGGGAATCTCTCCAATCTGTTTCCTCAAGAAACTGCATAGATGGGTTTTAAAGATGAATCACCCACCACCCCCAGCTGCTGTAAGCTTGTGTCTGAGTGTAGCTGGGGAGGAGAGTGCCTGCCTGAAAATTCCAGGAATCAGGCATCCATCCTGCTGTTGTTAGACAGTCAGAGCTTTGTCTCAATGGTTTGGGGTCAAAATGAACCAAGCAAAAACTTAAGAACAAAGCAACCGACCCAACGTCAAGGGATGCCCTCCATGCACAGCAAGGTCATGGGCCACAGGTATCAACTGTAGGGCCCTGAGCACCACCTCATCGGAAGAGCTGGGCTCCTAGACCATCTCACCTCAAGTTCCAGGGTCAGCTGAGTGCCTTTAATTTGTTCTGCAAAATGTTGTGGTGTATGAACACATCTGAATCTTTGGGAAGGGGTCCACTGTTTTCATCTGGCTCTTAAAACTGTAAGAACACTATCTCCTCCAGTCCTTGCAATCTGCTCATTCAAGGAGAGGAGCCAGAGTGGGTGAGAGGAGGTGTTGGGGGATGAGTGTGTCCTCGGTTCTTGTCTGCGCCACAGCAAAGAACTGAAGGGCAGAGACACAGTAGTGAAGCGGAATGAAAGTTTTATTTGAATGTACTCCAAGGTAGAGGAACGGGCTAAAGTCAAGGTAGATAAAGGCAGGTTTACTTGCTTATCTGGAGTAGGACAGAGAGAGTGGAGACAAATCTGGAAAATGGAATAGCAAAGTGAGAGAGACACCACTGGAAGAGCACAGGGACAAAGTATAATAAGTTGAGCAGTAAAAAGTCTTTGAAAATACACACTCCAATCAAGAAAGGGGAGTGTGGGCAACCTCAGAAAAGATGAGGCATCCTTACGGGCTTAGTATTCTGTCTTTTAAGGCTTTCAAGAATGGGATTGTTGGTAAAATTGTAATATTTCCAGAATATTTCCCCTGGCTTTAGTGCATATGCATATCAACAGGTGTTCCTCAGGGGTGGAGATAGGTGGTTCATCTCCATATCCATGCGTAATTACCTGGGAAACCAAGGGCTTATCTGAACCTGAGAGGTTAGGGGACAGTCTTGCTTGCTTCTGCCCAAGCAGGAAAGAGATGGCCCCAGACTGCAGTTTACATGCAATAAATAGGTTTTAAACTTTATTTCTCTCTTTGAACTGATTTCGGTTTTAGAGGTATTTTGCACCAGGATTTACTCTCCCCAGTGTTACAGGGATAACAGTAAAGGTTTGGGGGGGCATAGGCTTGTCAGTTGGTCTCATGACATTTATCTCTGGTGAGAGACAGTATGTCATTGTCTATAGCCAGTCCTCTCGGTGACTGTGCAGGACAAACGTTTTGTTTTGTTCCTCTCTCCGACAGTGGCCACTCCCCAGTACTGGGAGCACATCAGTTAAGACTGCCTGCCTTGCCTTAAGATAGTCCTTGGCTGATTACCAAAGAATGTTAGCCTAACTTCCCAATTCTCTTTAAAAAGTGGAATCTTAGCCTTAAAATAACTCCCTCTTGTTCTTATTATGCTAATCTCAGCATTTTTAAGGACAATTAATCATAATGCTTGTCCCTTGTCTCTTCCCTGTCTCATCTGCATTAGCTGTAGCAAGTCTCGAGGTCAGCCCCGATTCGGAAAGTGGGGAATGAACTCACATTGCAAAGGGTGCGAGTCCTTTCCCACTCTCTGGCTTAATCCGGTTAACTCCCTGAGTTCTTGGTGGGCTCCACCCTCTTTTCACCTGCTCATCTCTGTCTTTCTGCCTGACAGAGAGGTTTGTCCAGACTTCTGGGGTGCCCTCTGCAGAGTGACAGGGACCCTGTGCGCCTGCTGACTTCACCCCATCTGAGAGCCTCTCACCTCCTGGGGCCTCAGAAACTGTGCAGACCCACAAGTCACAAGCTCATTCTCTCTGCCTGCCACAGTGCCTCACACAGTAACCAGCAGGGGTCGGAAGAGTGAGGAAGTGCATAAAAACTGGAAAGTGGGTGCTTAGATCAAAGAGAGAGGCAGATGCCCTGAGCTGGTCCCTAAGTGAGATTGTTGGGGAGGAAAGGACTCTGCTCGGTGTCGCAGGGAAGTCAGACACAGTGAGACAAGAGACTAAAGTCAAGAAAGCAAAGTAAGTTCTAATACACTTTGCACAGAGTGACAGGGTGGGCCTGCCTAAGACAAGACAGGCAGGCGTGGATGCTCATTCTGAGGCTTCTTTTATGTGGTTTTGGCAGGGCAGAGAGGTCCTTGATTGACAGTTGTCAGCTCTCTAGGCTTGTTCTGATTGGTGGAATGAGGACAGGGGCTGTACTGTGCCTGTGCCTCTGATGTTTCTTATCTGGGGGGACCCTGGACATTTCCTGAGTCACCGTTGGACCCTGTGGCTTCATCTGATTAACCCTCTGAGTCATTTTTGGCTTTCTGGTTCTATCTGATCAACTCCCTGAGTCATCTTTGGGGGGCGCTCTCTCCTTTTCATTCCTCTCATTTCAGTCTTTCTGCCTAACATTCCCCCATCAAGCAGTTGGGACCCAAATCATTGGGATGAGGGGCAACGACCGCTCTGGCTGCTTCCTGCTAGTGAGGGACGGTGTGGTCGTTTGGGTCCCTCTGCTTGCTGACTGCCAGGGTGGTGGAGATTAGGACAGTAAGGGTGCCCATCTGGGGTCCTAGGAAAGTAGCTGATTCATCAGTTCTCAAGGGCTTGAATCCTCATGACAATAGGACTTTGGCCTCGATGGACTTTAATCTGGAAGAAACAAATTTAGTTAAGAGATTTAGTAAGCATGGTTCAAACAGTAGGGCTAGGAGAAGCCTCCTAGGAGAAGCAGGGGTCCTGCCAAGGGAAGCAACCAGGATGCCCAGCTCCGGGTTTGGGACCAGTTGCTTCAGGATTCTGATAGTTGTTGTCGGATTCTGGAGGCACGTTCAGAAAGCTTTTGGACAGTGTCTCTAACTAAACCAGACAGGTTAGCATAAAAACAACATTCCTCATCTAGAAAGAGGCATAGGCCTCCCTTTTCAGCAGTCAAGAAGTCCAATCCTCTTCTATTTTGAAGAGTGCCTGCTGCTAAGGAGTCTATCTGATTTTGAACAATTATAATACTTTGGTCAATTTCTTCTAGGCTGTCAGAAAAATCTTTGGACAGGCTTTGGTAATAGGACAGTGAGACAGTTAGTCCAGCTATGCCAGAGCTTAGTCCTGTGGTGATTCCTAAGCCTATTAAGAGAGGAATGAACTGTATAGCTTGTTTAGCTCTTATGTGAAAGGACAGAGGAATGGTCAGTGATTGGTTATTGGGGACTATGTCAATGTCTGGGGCCAGGTGGACTAGGGTACAGGTCCCAGTCCAATTAGCTTGGAGGCACAAATAGGTATTTAATCTGCCTAAGAAAAAGACTCCTTGGTTTTTGAGAAAGAAATCAGTTTCAATGGAAAATAAGTGGGTGAATTTGTTGGTTTCATTTTCCCAGGTGGATAGGGTCCCTGCTGATACAGCTCCAGTTAAAGGTTGAAAAGGGCCCTGAGGCATGTAGTGGGCTGTCCAGAAGTTCTCTTTCCCATTGTGTGAAAGTCCTTTTGGTATCTATTAGAACCCACTCGCAAGAATTTTCCAAAGTGGGGACCAGTAAGCACTCATGTTGAGTAGGGTAGGAACCTACTTCCCAAGGGAAAATATTTATACAAGAGGCAGGTATGCTTTGACAATATCCTGACTGCTTATTTTTTAATGTATTGGCTTATAAGGGAGTTTTCCATGAAAATCAAACAGGTTTGGAAAAAGGGGCTGCTTGAGTGACTTGATAATTGCCATGGTTGCTTGATGGCTTGATCTCTAAGGTGAAGTTACAGAGATACTCCTCAAGCTCTCCTAACTTTTGGCCTGAAGTTTGATATGTTTTGATATAAAGTCATGCCTGAAAATTAAGTTTAGTGTGGGAAGTTATTGGTCCCCAGACAGGCAGGTCAGTAGTGGAGGCCTGAGTTAAATTGTCTAAATAGGATCAGAGGAGTTGGACTGCTCTTTCTGTAATTGTTCTTTTTGTGTATTCACTGACTTGGAAGTCATAAAGACTATTTAAATGTATTAGTTGGAAGGGGCTTCTCCCTTGGTACTTGGGATGGAGGGTCATAGAGTTAGGCCATAAACAGATGGGGATTGGAGCAGCTGTATACTTGGTAGAGGACACAGAGAGACATATCCAGCAGCCACGTGCTAGCTGAGGATTGGTAATATTTAGGAGTCGATGTGTTAAGTTTAGGGTTTGGTGAAGGTATCCAGTGTCCATGAATTCTTTAAGGAGTAGCCCATGGCTAGTTATGTGCCAGGGAATGAGAATTAGTTTGAAAGCAAAGGCCAATGGGTTTGTCCAAAGGGCAAGTCTTGAGAGATTTATAGCCTAAGTATTGATTATGGTATAGTGGTATTGGTTATAGTATAATTAGTTTTACTCCACTTTTGAAGAGCTAGGCTTAAGCACAGGGACCAAGCTGTATCTCCACAGACAGGAGACAGAAGAGCCCAAGGGAGGGAAAATGCCCAAAGAAGAAAGAAGAAAGCAAAGAAAGTTACCTGACAGTTTGTGAGTGCAGTCATGAGTGCCTGAACTTATTTGGGTGGCTGTCATCTGAAAAGAAGTCTTAAGTCTTCTAGTGGTTCACAGGTATAGCTGGGGTCCTGGGTGATATTGTCCTCGGCAGTGGGTTCTTTCAAGGGTTTCACACGCGAGTGATGTATCCAGCTGGCAACTCCAGGGACTAGACGATAAGTGTGGTCTTTCTTTTTGATGGTGATTGGAGTATTGTAAAGTGAATTAGTTGGAACTAGCAGCCCATGTTTAAGGTATTTGGAAATTAGAGGCTGGAGGCCTTTACCAGCCTCAGGCTTTATAGGATACCGTTTTTGGCTGGGAAACTTAGTTGGATCTTTGAGCTGGATGCCTACTGGGGTGACACACTTAGCGCTTCCTGGGATTCCCTTATCCCAGTCGTCAGGATTGATAGACTGTTCCCAGTCCTGAAAAGCTGATGAGGGGATTTTGGGGAACAACCAGAAGTTGGAGAGGAGTCTGACTAACTGGGGGAAAGCTAAAAATCATCCTGGTGTGTAATTTTTCTAGTATGTCTCGTCCCAAGAGGGAAATAGGGCATTCTTTTACAACTAAAAATGGATGTGAAAAATAATGGCTCCCTGGATGAGGCATCCTAAGGGTGGAGTGAAGGGCCAAGCAGTAGGGGTCCCTGTCACTCTGAACTCCAAGTACTATACAAGTTTGGGAGGATAGGTGTCTGGAATAGGAATTGAGGGCAGAGTAGAAGGCCCTGGTGTCAATTAAAAAGAACATTGTCCTACCTGCCACGTCCATGGTTACCCTAGGCTCTAGTCCAGTGATGTCGATGTCATGGATTGGGGCTGACTGGCCGGGGTGTCTTCATTCCTGCAAAAGGAGCTCAAGGACCATGGGAGGCTCCGAAGGCCCAGGGGCCCTGCAGCCCATGGGGCAAAGGGCAGCCCAGTGACCCATTTGTTTACATTTGTAGCAGGGAGACTGTGGAGGCTTGTCTCTATTAGGACAGCTCTTAGCCCAGTGCCCAGTCCTTCAACAGATGTTACACTTATTATCTTTCTTAGAATTCTGGTCAGGGCCTGGTGAGCCTCTGGACATGGGCTGAGCCGCAGGGGTGGCTAATAGCTGATAGCTGAGTGTGTCAGGTCTCCTTTCCCCCTCCTTTTCCTGAGCCCCAGCCTCCTCTTCCTGATCACAGCCATAGAGCACAGTACTGGCTGTGGTCAGGAGCCCACCTGCGCTGCTGTTAGGGTTTGTCTGGATCTGCTTTTGTAATTTTCTCCTGATGTCAGATGATGATTGTGAGAGAAATTTATCTCTCAAAATTACTTGTCCCTCATATGTGTCTAAATCTAGATTAGTATATTTAGTGAGGGTGTTTCTTAGTCTTTCTAAGAAAATGACAAGATTTTCCTCTGGTCCCTGAGTAATGGCAGCCACTTTTGAATAGTTAACTTTTTGCCTGGCATTCTTTGGCCCTGTCTTTTTGCAAAAGAGGAAGTGGTTTCTTTCCCACATATCATTTTTATCATTATAATCCCAGTTAGGGTCTGTAGAGGGGACAGCTATTTCCCCAATGGGAAATTTAATGTCTGGTAAGTGGAGGCTACTGGCAAATTCACGGGCTTCTTTAATAACTCTCTCTTGTTCAGGGTCAGAGAGTGTCTGTCCCAGGATTATCATGACATCTTTCCAGGGGAAGTCATAAGCTAGACTGATGTGCTACAATTGATCAGTATAGTTATCTGGATTGGTAGTATAGCTGCCAAGATCAGCTTTAAGCTGTTTTAATTCAGTTAGTGAAAAAGGTTCGTGGACTAGCACTGTGCCAAATTCTCCACCTGCCACTTCTACTAATGGGAGAACTTTAGCAGGTGCCTCTGGGAGTGGATTTGAGTACCCAGGACTCTGTTCTTGATGGCCCTGTGGGGCTGGCTGTGGCACTTTGCCCTTGGGTGGTCCTGGGTACTGGGGTGGAGGTAAAGCAGGCAGTGGAGCAGAGGGAAGGCTGGGAGGACTTTTTAACTTATAAGTCCAGCAGAAATCCTCTCGGCTTATAAGATAGAAGAAAACCTGAACATATGGGATCTCTGCCCATTTACCCAGCTTTTTATAAAAAAGGTCAAGCTGCATGAGGGTGTTAGGGTTAAGAGTTCTGTTAAGTGGCCACTGCTTCTGATCCCATAGTTGATATTGGGACCAGGCTCTGTTGCATAAGAATATTGGGGCCAGGCTCTGTTCATAAGAAAGTTAGTCTTTTCTTTTTAAGTGTCTCTGCATCTATCTGGGACCAATGAGAAAGGATACAGCCCAGAGGCATGGTAGCTGGAATGGACTCCTGGTTGCCCATCTAGGAAGAAACAAATGGGTTAGAGAGCCTAGCATCCTAGGTTCTGTCCCAGAGGTCTTAGCATCCCAAGACCTGGAAATCTATTCCTGTTTCAGACGTCTCCGGCAACAGGACGGAGGACTGAAAGACTATAGTCCTGCAGAATGGGTTAGAGAGTCCAGCATCCCAGGGTCTATCCCAGAGGTCCCGGCACAGCCGGCTGCCCAGGGCTTTAAAGCATCCCACCTTAGACATCTCCAAGTGAGATATGGAGGACTAGTCTTGTGGCTTCCTAGTGAAGGGTTAAAGGGGCTTACTGTGATTCTGAGATGATCCCAAGAGCTGGAGGCAGTGGAAATCAAGGCTGACAGAAGGTCTTTGTGGGAGCCAGAAGGTGGCTCAACCAAACAGAAACTGGAAAGGGATAGTGTCAGGCAGTGAAAAACAAACCTATTTGGGAGTTAGCCAGGCGTTGGACTTGGGTGTGATTTACTTGCTGTTTCATACTGCGTTTGAGTAGATTTTCTTGGATAAATGTTTATTGATATGTTACCTCTTTGAGCAATTTCCTGAGAATGTAGATGGTTAAGCTTTTAAAAACTGTTTTCACCAGATTTCCTTGTTTTGCTGAGGAGCGAGCGAGTCTACAGACCCCCTCCTGCCACCATCCCAGAAGTAGAAATCCCATGTCTAGAGCTCCTTAATAACAGGGAGAGATTTGTAACTGGATCAGTCAGAGATGAAGGATAAAGGAGGCACAATACAGGCATCTGGCTGGAAGCATGTGTTAGTTGGGGAAGATGAGCAAGTTAGTAGAATTTGCCAACAGGAGCTGGAAAAGTCTATAGGAGAGCATTTGATCATCAGATAGTTGCTAAGAAATGGGGGCTACAGGCATCAAAGCCACACTGGGCCAGAGAGCCAGCAGGACTGAGCACCAGCCATGCCAACATGCTCTAGGCAAGATGTGTGTGCCAGGAACATGGGGGGATGGTGGCCAGGACACTTCATGCTGCTGCCTGATCAGAAGGGATTTCCAGCATCCTCAGTGGGACTAATGAACACCAGACCCCATTACAGGGCTATCGTCCCGCGATGGGGAAGGGCAAGTGATCAGAGGACTAGGTTGACTGGACATTGAGGCCATCCAGGTGACAGCTGGTCACTCTTCCCATTTCCCAGATGCCAGTCTCCAAAGAGTGTCCCAAGAAATCACAGCCTGTATGCTGGAGTTGTTTCTTGTGTAGTTCCAGTAACTCACCCATTCACCTACATATCTGCCCGTCAAATCTTTAGAGATGGACTCTGTGCAGGCACATCATCAACGTCAGCAAGTCTAGTGTGACTCTGTCACTTAGGCCATCTGCTAAGGAGCTCAGAATGTCCACAAGCAATTCCAGTAGACGACAGTGAAGCCAATTAGAAAGGGAATACAGTGTGAGTGTGTGCTCACCCAGTCGGGGTATAGGGGTCAAGAAAGTCAACTCCAACTGCTTCTGAGGATCAGTAGGAGTTTGCAATCAGCTTAAACAAAATAAGAGGAAGTGGCATTCTAAGGAGGAAGAGTAGCCTTCGGGAAGAGTGTGTGGCACAGTGGGGAGCTGCGGTGCATCCTAATGGCTGGAGGGGAGGGCTATGGGAGTAGATGGTTGAGTTCCATTCTTGCCTTCCTGTATCTAGATTGATCTGAATGCCTAGAACAACCTGGTCTGAAACTGGCCTTCACACCTTCTCTGCCTGTTCTCTAGCAAGGATTATATTCAGCCCCTGCTTCTCCCAGAGTCCCTGGTGACCAGCTGTCACCTGGGTGGCCTCAGTGTCCACTGAACCTAGTCCTCTGATCACTGGCCCTTCCCCATGATGGCAGGACGACAGCCCTGACTATCTCCTCATACCAGGAGCCCCCTGCCAGCTTTCCCCAACCTTCCAGCCCACTAAGGATTCTTGGTTCAGCTCACCTCTACCCACCAGATTACACTGATCCCCTTTGTAAATGCCGTCAGGGGATCCGGGAATGGTGGCCTCAGGAACTTCCTGAAAATCCCCAAGAATCATGCCACCTCTCTGAGATGGGCTGTCCTGGCTGGGGACATTTGAGAAGCCGGGCTGGATGACTGGCTGCCAGCAGTGCCTGGAGATGCTGCTTAGGGCCTGCCCACAGTCCCAGGGACTCTTCATCACCCGAGCATCACCTTTGCCTTATCTTTCTGTCCCCTCAAACACTCCAGGGAGTGGAGTTTCCAATCTGCCATTCATTGAATTCTGCAGCTCAGCAGGGAAGAGGCCAAAACAGTAGCCTTATGCATGTAAAGTATGTTAGTGTTCAAACAGCCTTCAACCTCCTTCATCCAATTGGATTTTCCTACCAGCTGTGTGGGACAGACGTGATGAATACTGATGTCCCCATTCCACAGATGAGGAACACAGTGCCTGGAGACTGTCAGTGATTTGCAGCCTGTCAAGGAGGAACTGAAAAATCTAACCAGATATTCTGACTCCAAGTAGAAAATACTTTCTAACCTACTAATGCCTCTTGGTTTCAAAAGGGGAGCCAGAATAAAGGAAACTTAGGGAGCTGAGGCCCCTGGGCACACCTGTCTTTGTGTCCTTGCCCTGCCTGGAGACAGCTCTGTGCACTCCTAGACATCCTGGGCCTGCCCGAGCAGGTACCTTTTCTGGGGGCCTGCACACAGGGATGGCTGGATGGGCTGGAGGTTAACAGCCAAGAAAGACCATTGAGTACTGAGGGGGGGGTCTGAATTCAGACAACAAAGTGTGTTATCTCTTTCCTCCTCACAATAACCTGTTGATGGGCATTAGCCACACTTTTGAGAAGCTAATAGAGGCTTAGAGAGATGGATTCAGTAACCCATTGTCAGGCCCATCTAGTCCCAAAGCCAGGCCCTACACTCCGTGGCAGGGACTGAATTGTACGCCACTGGATCTCTGAGGGAGCCTTTGATGGGTTAATTAATAGGTGCTCTTGTAATGCCCTATGCAGCATCTCATCCCCCTCCTGCCTGGAGGGAGGAGGGAAGAGCTGCTCCCAGCACACCTTCCCCGTCTGATTTCTAGCCTCCTTGCTGCAGCCAAAGTGTATGTCTCAAGGTTTGGGCCCTGGGGTGGCAGAGCTCCCTCTTCCTCAGATGTGACACTCACTGGACACCTCTCAGGAAACTTCAGTTAATGTAGAATCAAGCACCAAGCATCTGTCTAAGGATTCCAGTAATCCAACACAGAAATGGACTTCCTTATGGGCTGGTGAGTTCTCCATCATCAGTCATGCTTAAGAGGCCAACTAGACAAAGCAGGGGTTCCTGCCCTGGGTAGGAGTATGGAGCCAACGTCCTCCTAAAAGGAGACCAGAAGGACGGGCTTCATGCTGCTGGTGGTCTGGAAGGCCGGCCTGAGGTGGTGCCATAAAATGCAAGTCCTTCCTGTCGGTTTTATAAGCTAATGATCTCAATTTCCTAGACATGTGCTTTTTTTGTGTGACTAGGTGAGATTATTAGTAACTGAACCAGTTAGTTATGAAAGCTTACCAACAGTTTGCTTCCATGTTCTCTATTTTGTTCATCTCAATTTGTATTTTACTGAGTTCTTCCTTCTAGAAAGTTGCAATGGGTAGGCGAGGTGGGCCAGTGGGTCATTTGCCATCTCCAGTTGGGCCGTAATCTAGAAAGTTTGCGAACTCCCCCTCAGAAGTTTCTTTCAACTCTAACTGGGATTCTTGTACAGTTTCAAAACAAGTAATACCTTCCTGACCCAGATGGGGTGGACACAGCATGCAAGCAGGTGTCATCTTCTTGGTTTAGCAATTTACTCAATAAGAGCAGCTACCATTTATTGAGCAAACACCATATTCTATGCACTGTTCGAGGTGTTTTACCTATTGATTTTCTCCTATTCTCAAAACCCAATGAGTGAGTCCCTCTTCACAGACCTTGAAAGAAATGAGGGGATTAATGAAAGGAAAAGAGGGGATAATACATGAAAGGAAAAGGGGATGTGAACTCAACGGTCCAAGCAGGTTTACTGCTAAAACTGAGAGGGACCCCTCTGTTCTGGCCAGCAGAACAAAGGAAAAAGGGTTCTCTAACAAGCCAAGAGGCTTTTAATGGCCTGGGTTTTTGGCCAGCTCCTTGAGGGGAAGGGTCAGGGGAAAGAAGGGCTTGTGGCTTGCTGACATGTCCTCTGGAGGATGCTTGTAGCCTAGGTAAGATGACACCTAGGTCTCTCTGAGATGGTGCGTGGGCTTATTCAAAAGGCGGTACTCCTGTCTGGATTCTATCAGACCCACTTCGGATATAAGGAAGCAGGATCACAGAAGGAAACCTGTGAACTGCCTTGGTTTATAGTTAGTAGTGTGGGATTGGAATTTAAACCCAGATTAAAAATTCTAGGAGGGAGCCAAGATGGCGGCGTGAGTAGAGCAGCAGAAATCTCCTCCCAAAACCACATATATCTATGAAAATATAACAAAGACAACTCTTCCTAGAATAAAGACCAGAGGACACAGGACAACATCCAGACCACATCCACACCTGTGAGAACCCAGCGCCTCGTAAAGGGGGTAAGATACAAGCCCCGGCCCGGCGGGAGCCGAGCGCCCATCCCCCCAGCTCCCGGCGGGAGAAGAGCAGGCAGAGCGGGAGGGAGACGGAGCCCAGGACTGCCGAACACCCAGCCCCAGCCATCCGGGCCAGAGCGCAGACACAGTGCATGCAAGGGGCCCTGGATACTAGGGAAACAGGGCAGCTAGAATGGTGAGACGGTACCGGAGGCCTGGCACCGGAGGACATAAAAGCGAGTGGCCATTTTTTTTTTTTTTTTTTGCTGTTTTGTTTTGGCGAGCGCTTTTTGGAAGTCTTAAAGGGATAGGGACCCCAATACTAGGGAAACGGGGCAGCAAGACCGGTTAGCAGATGCCAGAGGCTGGTGCTGGAGAATAAAGAAAAATGAGCGGCCATTTTTTATTTTTTATTTTATTAGTATTTTTTTTAATTAAAAAAAAATATTTTTTGTTTTTTTGTGGTCATTGTTTTGTTTTGGCGGGTGCTTTTTGGAAGTCTTAAAGGGGCAGGGCGGCACACTTAATCCAGAGGTAGGGAATCCGGGGATCTCTGGGCACCCTAATCCCCTGGGCTTCAGGGACCACGGAGGCTCCTTACCGAGATAAATAGCCTCCCGGCCGCTCCCCCTCCAACGCCACTCCACCACTTTGGAGTAGCTGCCCGAGCCAGGCCACGCCCACAGCAACAGCGGAGATAAACTCCATAGCAGCCGGGCAGGAAGCAGAAGCCCTGTCTGTGCGCAGCTGCCCAGCACAAGCCACTAGAGGTCGCTGTTCTCCCAGGAGAGGAAGGCCACAAACCAGCAAGAAGGGAAGTTCTTCCAGCCGTCACTCGTTCCAGCTCTGCAAACTATTCCTATCACCATGAAAAGGCAAAGCTACAGGCAGACAAAGATCACAGAGACAACACCAGAGAAGGAGACAGACCTAACCAGTCTTCTTGACAAAGAATTCAAAATAAAAATCATAAACATGCTGACAGAGATGCAGAGAGATATGCAAGAGATATGGGATGAAGTCCGGAGAGAGATCACAGATGCCAGAAAGGAGATTGCAGAAATGAAACAAACTCTGGAAGGGTTTATAAGCAGAATGGATAGGATGCAAGAGGCCATTGATGGAATTGAAACCAGAGAACAGGAACGCATAGAAGCTGACATAGAGAGAGATAAAAGGATCTCCAGGAATGAAACAATGTTAAGAGAACTGTGTGACCAATCCAAAAGGAACAATATCCGTATTATAGGGGTCCCAGAAGAAGAAGAGAGAGGAAAAGAGATGGAAAGTATCTTGGAAGAAATAATTGCTGAAAACTTCCCCAAACTGGGGGAGGAAATAATCAAACAGACCACGGAAATACACAGAACCCCCAACAGAAAGGATCCAAGGAGGACACCACCAAGACACATAATAATTAAAATGGCAAAGATCAAGGACAAAGAAAGAGTTTTAAAGGCAGCTAGAGAGAAAAAGGTCACCTATAAAGGAAAACCCATCAGGCTAACATCAGACTTCTCGACAGAAACCCTACAGGCCAGAAGAGAATGGCATGATATATTTAATGCAATGAAACAGAAGTGCCTTGAACCAAGGATACTGTATCCAGCATGACTATCATTTAAATATGATGGTGGGATTAAACAATTCCCAGACAAACAAAAGCTGAGGGAATTTGCTTCCCACAAACCACCTCTACAGGACATCTTACAGGGACTGCTCTACATGGGAGCACTCCTAGAAAGAGCACAGAACAAAACACCCAACATATGAAGAATGGAGGAGGAGGAATAAGAAGGGAGAGAAGAAAAGAATCTCCAGACAGTGTATATAACAGCTCAATAAGCGAGCTAAGTTAGGCAGTAAGATACTAAAGAGGCTAACCTTGAACCTTTGGTAACCACGAATTTAAAGCCTGCAATGGCAATAAGTACATATCTTTCAATAGACACCCTAAATGTAAATGGACTGAATGCACCAATCAAAAGACACAGAGTAATAGAATGGATAAAAAAGCAAGACCCCTCTATATGCTGCTTACAAGAAACTCACCTCAAACCCAAAGACATGTACAGACTAAAAGTCAAGGGATGGAAAAACATATTTCAGGCAAACAACAGCGAGAAGAAAGCAGGGGTTGCAGTACTAATATCAGACAAAATAGACTTCAAAACAAAGAAAGTAACAAGAGATAAAGAAGGACACTACATAATGATAAAGGGCTCAGTCAAACAAGAGGATATAACCATTCTAAATATATATGCACCCAACACAGGAGCACCAGCATATGTGAAACAAATACTAACAGAACTAAAGGGGGAAATAGACTGCAATGCATTTATTGTAGGAGACTTTAACACACCACTCACCCCAAAGGATAGATCCACCGGGCAGAAAATAAGTAAGGACATGGAAGCACTGAACAACACAGTAGAGCAGATGGACCTAATAGACATCTATAGAACTCTACATCCAAAAGCAGCGGGATATACATTCTTCTCAAGTGCACATGGAACCTTCTCCAGAATAGACCACATACTAGCCCACAAAAAGAGCCTCAGCAAAATCCAAAATATTGAAATTCTTCCAACCAACTTTTCAGACCACAATGGCATAAAACTAGAAATAAATTCTACAAAGAAAACAAAAAGTCTCACAAACACATGGAGGCTTAACAACATGCTCCTAAATAATCAATGGATCAATGAACAAATTAAAATAGAGACCAAGGAATATATAGAAACAAATGACAACAATAACACAAAGCCCCAAGATCTGTGGGACACAGGGAAAGCAGTCTTAAGAGGAAAGTATATAGCAATCAAGGTACACTTGAAGAAGCAAGAACAATCCCAAATGAATAGTCTAACATCACAATTATCGAAATTGGAAAAAGAAGAACAAATGAGGCCTAAAGTCAGCAGAAGGAGGGACATAATAAAGATCAGAGAAGAAATAAACAAAATTGAGAATAATAAAACAATAGCAAAAAACAATGAAACCAAGAGCTGGTTCTTTGAGAAAATAAACAAAATAGATGAGCCTCTAGCCAAACTTATTAAGAGAAAAAGAGAATCAACACAAATCAACAGAATCACAAATGAGAATGGAAAAATCATGACAGACACCACAGAAATACAAAGAGTTATTAAAGACTACTATGAAAATCTATATGCCAACAAGCTGGAAAACCTAGAAGAAATGGACAACATCCTAGAAAAATACAACCTTCCAGGACTGACCAAGGAAGAAACACAAAAGTTAAACAAACCAATTACAAGCAAAGAAATTGAAACAGTAATCAAAAAACTACCCAAGAACAAAACACCCGGGCCGGACGGATTTACCTCGGAATTTTATCAGACACAAAGAGAAGACATAATACCCATTCTCCTTAAAGTTTTCCAAAAAATAGAAGAGGAGGGAATACTCCCAAACTCATTCTATGAAGCCAACATCACCCTAATACAAAAACCAGGCAAAGACCCCACCAAAAAAGAAAATTACAGACCAATATCCCTGATGAATGTAGATGCAAAAATACTTAATAAAATATTAGCAAACCGAATACAAAAGTATATAAAAAGGATCATACACCATGACCAAGTGGGATTCATCCCAGGGATGCAAGGATGGTACAACATTCGAAAATCCATCAACATCATCCACCACATCAACAAAAAGAAAGACAAAAACCACATGATCATCTCCATAGATGCTGAAAAAGTATTTGACAAAATTCAGCATCCATTCATGATAAACACTCTCAGCAAAATGCGAATAGAGGGCAAGTACCTCAACATAATAAAGGCCATATATGATAAACCCACAGCCAACATTATACTGAACAGCGAGAAGCTGAAAGCTTTTCCTCTGAGATCGGGAACTAGACAGGGATGCCCACTCTCCCCACTGCTATTTAACATAGTACTGGAGGTCCTAGCCACGACAATCAGACAAAACAAAGAAATACAAGGAATCCAGATTGGTAAAGAAGAAGTCAAAGTGTCACTTTGCAGATAACATGAGATTGTACATAAAAAACCCTAAAGACTCCACCCCAAAACTACTAGAACTGATATCGGAATACAGCAAAGTTGCAGGATACAAAATTAACACACAGAAATCTGTAGCTTTCCTATACACTAACAATGAACCAATAGAAAGAGAAATCAGGAAAACAATTCCATTTACAATTGCATCAAAAAAAATAAAATACCTAGGAATAAACCTAACCAAAGAAGTGAATGACCTATACTCTGAAAACTACAAGTCACTCTTAAGAGAAATTAAAGGGGTCACTAACAAATGGAAACTCATCCCATGCTCCTGGCTAGGAAGAATTAATATCGTCAAAATGGCCATCCTGCGCAAAGCAATATACAGATTTGATGCAATCCCTATCAAATTACCAGCAACATTCTTCAATGAACTGGAACAAATAATTCAAAAATTCATATGGAAACACCAAAGACCCCGAATAGCCAAAGCAATCCTGAGAAAGAAGAATAAAGTAGGGGGGATCTCACTCCCCAATTTCAAGCTCTACTATAAAGCCATAGTAATCAACACAATTTGGTACTGGCACAAGAACAGAGCCACAGACCAGTGGAACAGAATAGAGACTCCAGACATTAACCCAAACATATATGGCCAATTAATATTTGATAAAGGAGCCATGGACATACAATGGCGAAATGACAGTCTCTTCAGCAGATGGTGCTGGCAAAACTGGACAGCTACATGTAGGAGAATGAAACTGGACCATTGTCTAACCCCATATACAAAAGTAAATTCAAAATGGATCAAAGACCTGAATGTAAGCCATGAAACCATTAAACTCGTGGAAAAAAACATAGGCAAAAACCTCTTAGACATAAACATGAGCCACCTCTTTTTGAACATATCTTCCTGGGCAAGGAAAACAACAGCAAAAATGAACAAGTGGGACTGTATTAAGCTGAAAAGCTTCTGTACAGCAAAAGACACCATCAATAGAACAAAAAGGAACCCTACAGTATGGGAGAATATATTTGAAAAATGACACATCCGATAAAGGCTTGACGTCCAGAATATATAAAGAGCTCACACGCCTCAACAAACAAAAAACAAATAACCCAATAAAAAAATGGGCAGAGGAACTGAACAGACGGTTCTCCAAAAAAGAAATACAGATGGCCAACAGACACATGAAAAGATGCTCCACATTGCTAATTATCAGAGAAATGCAAATTAAAACTACAATGAGGTATCACCTCACACCAGTAAGGATGGCTGCCATCCAAAAGACAAACAACAACAAATGTTGGCGAGGCTGTGGAGAAAGGGGAACCCTCCTACACTGCTGGTGGGAATGTAAACTAGTTCAACCATTGTGGAAAGCAGTATGGAGGTACATCAAAATGCTCAAAACAGACTTACCATTTGACCCAGGAATTCCACTCCTAGGAATTTACCCTAAGGACACAGCAATCAAGTTTGAGAAAGACCAATGCCCCCCTATGTTTATCGCAGCACTATTTACAATAGCCAAGAATTGGAAACAACCTAAATGTCCATCGGTAGATGAATGGATAAGGAAGATGTGGTACATATACACAATGGAATACTACTCAGCCATAAGAAGAGGGCAAATCCTACCATTTGCAGCAACATGGATGGAGCTGGAGGGTATTATGCTCAGTGAAATAAACCAAGTGGAGAAAGAGAAATACCAAATGATTTCACTCATCTGTGGAGTATAAGAACAAAGGAAAAACTGAAGGAACAAAACAGCAGTGGAATCACAGAACCCAAGAATGGACTAACAGGTAACAAAGGGAAAGGGACTGGGGAGGATGGATGGGTAGGGAGGGATAAGGGGGGGAGGACGAAGGGGGGTATTAAGATCAGCATGCATAGGAGGGGTGGGAGAAAGGGGAGGGCTGTACAACACAGGGAAGACAAGTAGTGATTCTACAACATTTAGCTATGCTGATGGACAGTGACTATAAAGGGGTTTATAGCTGGGACCTAGTATAGGGGAGAGCCTAGTAAACATAATATTCTTCATGTAAGTGTAGATTAAAGATAACAAAAAAAAAAAAGAAAAGGGGGATTACTCCATGATAGGATAAAACTAACTGTAAATCAACGATTAATGCATGCTTTAAATATCCTTAACTTTGATCACTTAAAGGGTGTCAGATGATCGGCTATGGAGGTACACTTTTCTGATAATATTCTTTTCTCTTAAAAAAAAAAAAGCAGTCCCTGTGTGGTGACCTCCAATGAGTTCTACACAATGGTATAAAGGGCAGATCAAAGTGTGGGCAAAGGGTCTGTTTGTATTTATACAGAGGATCAAAGCCTAATTTGGCTACCCAGAAAATGAACTAAGATACGATATGAAGAAGAACTTCCAACATCAGCACTCTCTGGAAGACTCATGCCAGAAGATGATCTTCAAGAAACCTCAACAAAGATCCAGGCGATGCTGCAGTTGTAGCTGCATTCATCCCACCGGTTCCTGGACTTGCCATTGGAATGAAGAAGGAGATATCTAAGCTGGCCTGTGCATACAGTAAAACAACAAATTTGACTGGATCTATACTGTCGGAACTCAACCAAGAATTAGGAGAAGTGCAAGTTGCAGCGCTCCAAAATCTTGTGACTATAGACTATCTACTGTTAAAAGAACATATGGGATGTGAACAATTCCCAGGAATGGGCTGTTTTAATTTGTCTGATTTCTCTCAGACTGTTCAAGTACAGTTGGACAATATCCATCATATCATAGACAAATTTTCACAAATGCCTAGGATGCCTAACTGGTTTTCTTGGCCTCACTGGAGATGGCTGGTAATTATAGATCTGCTTTGGTTATGTAACTGTATTCCTGTTATGTTAATGTGTGTGTGCAATTTAATTAGTAGTTGAAAACCTGTACATGCTTAAATTACTCTACAAGAAGATATGTCAAAGCAATAGTCAATCTCCCCATGTTTTCTTCCGTCTGCTACCTCTATAGCTTTTCTTCTTCCTTCCTAATTACAACCCTTAAATAGAATTCGTGCCTCATATCGAATTTACCGAGTATCATAATTCCTCCAAGTGCTAAAGATACCTCAAGACAAATGCTGGGCATAGAAGCCACAGGGCATAAATCTGCAAAGAAGTGAAGAGCTAACCTTTACAAACAATATGGCTTCTCTCTCACTTACCGACTTTACATCTCCCTGTATGGCCCCGGAAGATGACTGGTTAGCCAGAGACGGGTAAGATTCCTCAAGGGAGGAACAACCTAAGACAGGCACAGTTGCAGGGGCGCCATCAGGTAAGAAATTGGGGATCAACAGAGGTGAGTCTTAGAACCTCACCCCCCCTGTTTTGAGAAAAATCTTCTGCATCTGTGGATGTTTTGTTGCCCTTGTCTAGCTTGGATTAACCCATAGTCTACAGGCACACACCTGATCATCTACATTTGCTCTCTTACAACACTTTAATCTAAGTTTTCTACCTTTATCTTACATCTAACTACTTCAGCATTTTATTTAAAATAATAATAATAATAAAGGGAGAAATGAGGGATCCACATATAAATCAAGTATAAAAATCAAATGAATATTCATATTTGACATGATTGTTTATGGTTCAAAAAGCGTGATCAAAACCGAAAGTTTCTGTGATGACTGCCCTTGCACTGTTCACCATGTAAGAACTTATTCACTATGTAAGAATTTGTTCACCATGTAAGAACTTGCTCATTATACTTTAGAAGATTGGAGACTGTTGAGAATTAGGCTTGGGGTTGATTAATGATTGTGCATTGTGTCCCCTATACAGAATCTTATTGTTGTTCACTACCATTTGATCAATAAATATAAGATATGCCCTCTCAAAAAAAAAAATTCTAAAAATCTCCCTAATCTATTCAGAAGTGAAGAAGCAAACCAAGCCAATCCCAAGATATCCCACTGAGGAAAGAGGCAAGGAAGTCCTACAAAGAATTTTAGAGCAGGGACAGATGTATTTGGAAAGTCACAATGTGTTTTGAAGACACGGTCCCAGATTAAAGAGAACAAGCTAGAGGTACAACCTGCCCATAACAGCCAGGACTATAACTTGGGAAAACAATCTACTGGATTGATTAAAATGTAAAATGAACATGTCTTTTGATCAGTTTTTGATCAGCAATCCTACTGTTAGTAATCTACCCCACAGAAACAAAGCCTCTGTTTGCAAAGGTACATGTACAGGTTGTATGTGTGTGTGTGTGTGTGTGTGTGTGTGTGTGTGTGTGTGTGTGTGTGTGTGTGTGTGTGTGTGTGTGTTGCAGCATTTTTTGTACTAGCAAAAAATTGGTAACAGTTCAATGTCTACCAATAGATTAATAGATTGTGGTACATCTTAGCAACAGAATATTATGCAGCATTAAAAGGACTGTGTTAAAAAGACCAGAACTTTTCAAGTCATGTACTTGCACTATGAGCAGTTTATTGTAACTGTTATATTTCAATAAAGCTGTTAAAAAAAGATTGTGTTAGATGCATGTCTATTGACCAAAAAGATGTCTATGATATAAGCTTTAATGAATAAAAGCAAGTTTCAGGGTAGTGTTGTATGACTTCATTTTTGCTTTCAAAAATTGGGGAGCAATGGTGTATGCATTCATGCATGTGTTCACTCAAGTGTGGGGAAAGTAAAGGTCATTCCCTACTGATCTCAGGAAGGTACGACTGGCAGAAAAAATGGGAAGACAATGAAACTTTTCTTTATGTAGTTCTCTATGATTTAACTTCTTACAGCAAGTTTACATTGCTTTTGCAATAAAAAAATATTGTGAAAAGACAAAATTGAGTCAGTGAATCACCACAGAAGCCTAGCTTGTCTCCTGGGCTTATAAAAATCACCTGCCTCAAAGGAAATGAGTGCTTTGTGGCTTTACTGTCCCTTTCGACTGGGGAGGGACCCTCTGGGCCCAGGCTGCAGCACACTAGCAGGCGGCACAGCCTGGGTTTGGAACAGGAAAATAAGGTCAGTGGCAATAGAAAATATATTTCCTTTCCCAAATGGCTGTGTGATAAAATATAGAATTTTAATAAATTCACAGGGTGGGAATTATTAGCAGGCTGAGCTTTAATCACTGCCTCAGGCATTGGACTGACCCCACCAAGACCTCACTTTCCTCAGCAATAGCAGGATGATTTTCTATTTCATAATCTTTTCTCTCATTATGGGAGGAAAAAATAAATTCCCCAGTTGGCCTCCCTGCAGCCCCAGCCCAACAGACCCAACAAGAGCAGGATTTTGTCCATTCAAACCAGCAAACAATTACTGAGCACTATTTTCCTACCTTTATTATTGTGCTTAGATCAGACGCTGTGGAAACAGGAATTCCAAAAAATGTTCTGGACAACACACTTAAAAGTGAAGTTACAAAACAAGTGGAGATCAAGAAGGGTAACTGTGGGTAGAGTTGTAATATTTCCAGAATATCTCACCTGGCTTTAGTGCATCGGCTTATCAACAGGCGTTCCTCAGGGGTGGAGACAAGTAGTTCATCTCCATATCAGTGGGTAATTACCTGGGCAACTGAGGGCTTATCTGTACCTGAGAGGTGAAGGGGAGGGCTGCCTTGCTTCTGCTGGAACAGGAAAGAGAAACAGCCCAGACCACAGTTTGTAAGCAATGAGTAGGTTTTAAACTTTACTTCTCCCTTTGACTGATTTCAGTTTTAGAGGTATTTTGCCCCAGGATTTCCTCTCCCTGGAGTTACAGTAACTCAGACTGTGAGGACTTGAAACCATTCATTCATTCATTCATTCATTCATGCCAAAGGAAAACTCAAAAACAGTCTTCAGCTTAGAGATGGTAAAGAACGATGAAGTTGCCAGTGCAAGAAAAATAAGGCCAGTTCACTGTGGCTCTTGAGAGCAGGTCTAGGGGTAAGTTGCAGGGGGCTCAGGTGGGTGCAGTGTGAAGACAGTTCTAATCGTTAGAACTGCCCTTCTGTGGGGCAGTGCTGGGGAGCAGTCCTCCCAGAGTGCTCAGTAGAGGTGGGAAGTGATTGCTGAGGACACTGTGGGAAGGGGTTAGTCTCTGATTGGGGCTTCACCAGATCACAGGGACCCTTGAAGCTACAACCTTCAAAGACCCACTGAATTTTTTTCTGGTAGATTGGCATCATCAAGGGCTGGCCTGTGGCACTTCCCAGCCACCTTCATCCCCACCATGGGGCTCCAAGCTTCTTGGCCTCTAACATGCACCTTTCCTTGATTCTACTGAGCCTTGCACCAGGCGAGATGTCGGGCCCTTCCTCCCGCCCATTCATTCACTGGAGAAAGGCTCACAGGGACCATCTATTGAGAGCTCTGTTCAGGGGGTGAGGTCTAGAGCAGGGACTGGAATGAATTCCCTCCCGTAGGCACACTTATTGCAGCAAGGGAGGCAGGAAATAGGCGATACCAGCAGGCAGAGGCAGGCGACAGGAAGAAGAGTAAGAGGCAGAGAGTTCCCGGGCTCTTTAGAGAAGAGGTGAGAGGAACTTCTACAGGAGCTGAGGTCTGAGTGACACCAGAGCAAGGGAGGGGAGAGCGCCATGGGGTCCTCAGAGAAATGCATCCTGGACAACAGGAACAGCTCGTGCTGTCTCCGAACAGGAACGTGCTTGGAATTTTTGAGTCAAGCCAGGCAGTGTGGCTGGACCACAGGCAGTGTCTTGGTCTGCCAGGGCTCCCATAACAAAGTGCCACACACTAGGTGGTTTGAACAGGAGAAATTTTTTTCCCCATAGTGCTGGAGATGAAAGTGCAAGATCAAGGTGCCCTCAGAGCTGGTTTCTGGGGAAACCACTTCTCTTGGCTTGCAGATGGCCAGCTTGTCACTCTGTCTTCATGTGGCTCTTCCTCTGTGTGTGTGGGAGAGAGCTCTGGAGTCTTTCTCTTCTTATCAGGGCACTGGTCCTATTGGATCAGGCCCCACCCCATGACCTCATTTAACCTTAATTACCTTCTAAAAGGCCCTGTCTCCAAATATAGTCACTCTGGGGGTTAGCGCTTAAACACAGGAATTTGGTACCGGTGGGGGTGCAATTCAGTTCCTAACAGTGAGCAGGGGAGGAGGGGTAGAAAAGGAGGTAAGGTTATACAGCATATCCATAAACAGAGGGCAGTGGCCCAGGACTGAGGGCAGGACCACTGCCGGGCTGTGGTGTGCCATGGGTGACAGCAGTAGGAGCCGGGCACACAGAGAAGGGCTGGCCCTGGTGGAAGCCCAGAGACCTCAGCCTCTGTAACAGGAGGGAAGGTGGAAACTATGAGACTGTGGGTACAGAGGCAGGCTGACCTGGTGATGGCGGTTGATACATTTCCATTCTGGTTGCTTCTCTCTATAAAGTAAGATTTGAAGGCCTTAACTAAGACTGAAGGGCAGTTTAAGGAGAGAGAAGAGGGTATGAAAGAGTCATCTCAGAGAACGAGAGCTTGAGTTGACTTAGGAAGTGTGACAGTGTTATTGAGCAGTGCCTGGCCCACTGGGGGTCTGTGATCATAATTTACAGTAAGACCAGTCAGCACGATGGTGCGTTTTTCTCCAGCTGCATCCCCTTCTCAGGTTCAGGGAAGGAGTAGGAAGATACTTATATTTAACCGGTAAATACAAGAAAGGGAGAGAGGGTAACAGTGGTTATTGGCTGCAGAGGCTCAGTTGGGTAAAAAGCAGAGTGATGACATGCAGCTGGTGATAGAGAAAAAATGGTAGCTTCTTAGCAATGCCAGAAAGGGAATATTGTTAGATTATTAGTTCCATTTTACAAATAAATGGAGGATCCAATTGATAGGTCATATATATAGTCAGTAGATGAGCCATGTTCCAGGGACTTTAGAACGAGTGCCAGGACAGTGAGAAACTCAAGAGAGCAGAAAGTATTTATATCCATGATGTCTCTCTCTCCTCTCCTTCCCCTCACTCACCACCCCATAGGATGATCAACTGTCCTATTTGCCCAGGACTGAGGGGTTTCCCAGGACGTGGGATGTTTAGTACTAGAACTGAGAGAGTCCCAGCCAAACAGGGTTGGCTGCTCACCCACACACCAGAACTCACACACACACACACACACACGGAGAAGGAATTATAGTTAGTTAGTCCTTCCTTCTGTTCACAAGGCCGAGAGAATGTCCTGCAATGGACCTGTCTCCCATCTAGATTCCTATGCAGGGCCAAAGTGACCAAGGGATAGGACCCAACATATACCCAGACCGAATGCACACAGCAAATGCAGCTGCCCTCATCTGCCTCCACAGCAGTCATCCACTTCCCAGGTGCTCTGTAGCTAAGGGCAGCTTCTGAGCAAAAGGTGAATGCAGTGTCATTGCATTTTGCAAGCAGTAAAGGAGCGAGAGAAAGAAACTGTGAGTGAGAGTAAGAGGGAGAGAGAAGGAAGGGAAACAGAGCTTCTATCCACCTCCCCACCCCAACTGATCACCATGATCATGAGCCCTGCACAGTTTGGAGGAGGAAGTGAGGCAACAGAATTAGGGCCAATGATTACATCCTACACTATCTCTTCATTTAAAAAAAAAAGAAATTATATATTTTTTGGATAGGTAACCTATTTTGAATAGGTAACCTCTCAGTGTCAAAATTCAAAGGATACCAAAGAGTAAACAGAGAAAGCCTCCTGTCCTCTAGCCAGAGGCTACCCTGTGTTCAGTTTCTTGTGTGTCCTTCCAAAGATGCTCAATGTGTGTATCACCATTTACATATAAAGCCGACATCTTGCTCTTTTCACACAACAAAATGTCGTGGCAATCATTCTCTGTCAGTATGTAGAGAGAAGAACCTCATCAACATGTAAGCTTTGGAGGACAGGGATTTTGATGGTTTTGTTTGCCAGGATATCTTCAGCACCTAGAACAGCGCCTAATGCCGAGGGGGAATGCAGGAAGTGCTGAATGAATTGAATGAATCCTTCATTCCTCTTGGTGTTCCACATTTATTTAATTGTAGCCTTTAAAGCTTTTAGGTTATTTCCACACTTTTGATTGTGTAATCAATGCCACATGAATAACATGGTACATACATTCCACTTTATGTGTGGGGAAGCCTATCTTGGAGATAAATTCCTAAGAAGTGGAATTGCTGGATCAAGGGTATGTGCTTTTGTGATTTTGATAGATAAGGCCTAATTATCCCCTATATAAATTTTCAATAAGTTCATGACTTAACCCATGCATTTACCATACATTTTACGTGTCATCATTTTTCTTTGATTTTAAGCCACCTTCCAACATTCTGTTCATCCAGCCTTCCCCTTTTGGGTGGTGCACATATCTAAAACCAGCATTTTCCCCAACTCCGTGACTATTCACTGTTTTGTGGGCTATTCAGAGCATTGTCCCTGCTCTGAGGCCAGCCTTCCCAAGTGTGTTGGGCACACTGGAGAGGTCACAGATCTGCATTCAGGTATTTAAGGTTCCTGGAGTGGTGAGTGGAGCCGGGGAGAGAGCTTCTGCTGAGGAACTTATGTTTTAGGGATGAGCTGGGGATGTCCTTATCAGCTCAGCCTTTCTCAGGAACTTTTCCCAAAAGTCCCCAGGAGATTTACCATTCATTTACCACTATACAAATTTCACCTGTCAATGTCTCTGAATATTAAATTACCAGCACATCCTAGTTACCTACTGATTAGCCCCAGGAGAACTCTAGTGTAGATATTCTAGAGGACAGCTTTCCAAGCCTCAGATGAAAGAAAAAATTGTTACAAACTTTGCAAAATCTTACTCTCAACTAGTTTGTCCCGAACCCACTTTTCTGCCCTTTCTGATAATTGGTGTCCCTCCAGTGTTCAATCCCATTCTAACATGGGACCCCAATGATGTTTTAATTCCTCTAACCTTTAGCACTACTTTGGCAATGTCCAGCTTTTGATAGCAAAAGATCCTCATAAAACATCCAAATGTCTACTCCCCAAGGCACATTTGAGAAAGGAGCAAAACGTGGTTTTGTCTCACCCCCTGCCCAGTAAATCTCTGCTAGACATTTTCTCAGACCTGGAACAATGATGATGGTGTCTGGAGGTGTGGGGATATAAATAGGGTGCCTGTGCCTTGTGCTCTGAGTCTTTTATTCATACTCTTGTCCATTCTCTCATTTACCAAGACAGTCCACTTCTGTGGAGCATTTGAGCATTTGCTAAGAGGGAGGCTTTGACTCGGTGCAGGTAGAGGACAGCATGATATGAACAAGATGATGATAAAGATTTAGAATCCAGTCTTGATTGCCACCCCTGTGAAGGAACACCATTCATAAAAGAGTTGGATCAATTTCAGGTCTCAGACAACACATCAAGCCTCTTCCACATCAAAAGGAAACAGAGTTGGGGTTGGCTATTTTTCAGCTTTCATATTTGGACCCTATTTCCTAATCTTTGAGTTCCTCTCAATCAACAGTAACCACATAGAGACCTACTATGTGCAGGTCCCAGTGCTAGGTGCACTGGGGAACTTGTTATTATTCTGTTCACCATTGTATCTTCAGCATCCAGTACACTGCCTGACACAAAGGAGGAACTGGTAAATGTTGAATGAATTGAAGGAATCCTTTATTCTTTATGGTATTCTATGGAACATAGGTGCCATGATTCATTTAACTGTGCCCTTTTAGAAAGAGGTTGAAGACAGAGAGTGAGAAAAATATGGAGATTCTGGAGATACAAGGAGCAGAGTTCACATGCTGGATAGTTTGGGACAAAACTAGGTTGAAGTTTTCCTTGCAGCAACTCAAGGAAGGGTTTTTTGAAACAAATTGACAAGGTAAGCATGATTGGGAAAGAAATGTTCCAAATATTTGTAAAAGCTCATTTTTCCAGCACCTTCAAGCATTTTAGAATCCTTCATCTACATTCAAGTAGTCAAGAAGCTAATTTTAGATCATTCTCACCTATTCCTGAACCTAAGGACTTTTGAATGAATAAAGGGACAATGAGTTTTGTGAGCTGGGTTTGAGTTACTGCATGTTTTCAAAATGACAGAGCGGGGCAGCAGATTTTTGGTTCTCACTTCAGTAACTCAGCCTCCCCTCCCAGTATCGGTCCTCAGGGAGCCCTCACTGTCATTGTAGGAATCTGAGATCGGTGGTTCCTCGAGCAGCGCCTGCTCCGATTTACCTCTCCCTATGCTCGGAACCAGAGGCAAGAGTTCATTAGGCAAATTAATAGAAGAGATGCAGTTGCAAAAGAAATATTTAGCCAATCAAAGGAGGTAGAGAGAATTTTAAAACATATTTTAAGCCATTTATTCATAGGTAAATTATCCTCATGCTAATTAGAAGTCATTCTTTTGGACTCATTAAGTCCATACCCCTGGACCTGTATTTGAATCTTTTAGATGACCTGAAATCATTATATGTCTCTCTTTGTTTTTTTAAGTATCATTAATGTACAATCTCATGTTGGTTTCAAATGTACATCACAGTGGTTCAGCAGTCCCCGTGATCAACTTATATTTTGACTGAGAATTATTGTGCCCTTTTATCCCCCTTCCCTTTCCCCTGTCCAAACCCCTTCCCCTTAGAACCACTAGTCACGTCTCAATGTCAATGAGTCTACTGCTGTTTTGTTCCTTCTGTTTTGCTTTGTTTTTACACTCCACAAGTAAGTGAAATCATATGGTATTTGTCTTTCTCCTCCTGGCTTATTACACTGAGCATAACACACTCTTGATCCATCCATGTTGTTGCAAACGCTAGGATTTCTTTCCTTTTATGGCTGATTAATATTACACTGTGTATGTGTACATCTCCTTTATCCATTCATTTATTGATGGAAACTCAGGTTGCTTCCATATCTTGGCTATTGCAAAGAGTGTGGTGATAAACACAGGATGCATATGTCTTTTCAAGTCAGGGATTTTGTTTTCTTCAGGTAAATTCCTAGGAGTGGAATTACTGGGTCAAATAGTATTTCTATTTTTAATTTTTTGAGAAACCTCCATACTGCTTTCCACAGCAGTTGAACTAATTTGCAGTTCCACCAACAGTGTAGGAGGGTTCCTATTTCTCTGCATCCTTGCCAGCATTTGTTGCTTCTTGTCTTTTGGATAGTGGCCGTTTTAACTGGTGTGAGGTGATATCTCGTTGCAGTTTTAATTTGCATTTCCCTGATGATTAATGATGTGGATCATCTTTTCATGGGCTTGTTCGGCCATTTGTATATCTTCTTTGGTGAAGTGTCTGTTCAGGTCCTCTGGCCATTTTTTGATGGGATTATTTGTTTTCTGAGTGTTGAGGCATATGCTTTCTTTATATATTTTCTATGTTAACCCCTTATCAGATGAGTCATTTGTGAATATATTCTCCTATACTGCAGGATGCCTTTTTGTTCTGCTGACAGTGTCCTTTGCTGTACAGAAGCTTTTTAGTTTGATGTAGTCCTGTTTGGTCATTTTTACTTTTGTTTCCCTTGCCCGAGGAGATGTGTCCAGGAAAAAGTTGCTTATGCTTATAGTCAAGAGACTTTTGCCTATGTTTTCTTCTAAGAGTTTTATGGTTTCATGACTCACATTCAGGTCTTTGATCCATTTTGGGCTTATTTTTATGTATGGAGTTAGGCCATAATCCAGTTTCATTCTCTTGCACGTAGCTGTCCAGTTTTACCAACAGCAGTTGTCGAGGAGTCTGTCATTTCCCCACTGTATATTCATGGCTCCTTTATCATATTGGTCATATATGCATGAGTTTATATCTGGGCTCTCTATTCTGTTCCACTGATCTATGGGTCTGTTCTTGTGCCAGTACCAAATTGTTTTAATTACTGTAGCTTTGTAGTAGAGCTTGAAGTCAGGGAGTGTAATCCCCCCAGCTTTGTTCTTCTTTCTCAGGATCGCTTTAGCTACTTGGGATCTTTTGTGGTTCCATAGGAATTTTAGAACTATTTGTTCAAGTTCACTGAAGAATACTGTTGGTATTTTGATAGTGATTGCATTGAATCTATAGATTGCTTTAGGCAGGATGGTCATTTTGACAATATTAATTCTTCCTATCCATAAGCATGGGATGTATTTCCTTTTTTTTTTTTTTTTGGTGTTTTCTTTAATTTCTCTCATGAGTGTCTTATAGTTTTCAGAGTACAGGTCTTTCACTTCCTTGGTTAGGTTTATCTGTAGGTATTTTATTCTTTTTGATGCAGTCGTTAATGGAGCTGTTTTCCTGATCTCTCTTTCTGCTAGTTTGTTGTTAGTATACAGGAATGCAACAGATTTCTGTGTATTAATTTTGTATCCTACAACTTTGCTGAATTCAGTTATTGTTCTAGTAGAGTTTTTGTGGATTCTTCAGGGTTTTTTATGTGCAATGTCATGTCACCTGCAAATAGAGACAATTTAACTTTTTTCTTATCAATTTGGGTGCCTTTTATCTCTTTGTGTTGTCTAATTGCTGTGGCTAAGACCTCCAGTCCTATGTTGAATAAACATGGTGAGAGTGGGCTTTCTGGTCCTGTTCCTGATCATAGAGGAAAAGCTTTCAGCTTTTTGCTATTAAGTATGATGTTGGCTGTGGGTTTGTCATATACAACCTTTATTATGTTGAGGTAAGTACCCTCTATACTCATTTTATTGAAAGTTTTTATCATGAATGGATGTTGAATTTTGTCAAATGCTTTTTCAGCATCTATTGAGATGATCATGTGGTTTGTATCCTTTTTGTCAATATGGTGTATGATTTATGAATATTGTACCATCCTTGCATCCCTGAAATAAGTCCCCTTAGTCATTTTGGATGATCTTTTTGATGTATTTTTGGATTCAGTTTGCTAATATTTTGTTGAGGTGTTTTGCATCTATGTTCTCCAGGAATATTGGTCTGTAATTTTCTTTTTTGTTGTGTCTATTTTTCGTATGAGAGTGGTGCTGTCTCATAGAATGCGTTTGGAAGTATTCCCTCGTCATCTACTTTTTGGAATACTTTAAGGCAGGTATTAGTTCTTCATTAAATGTCTGATAAAATTTGGCTGTGAAGCCATCTGGACTTGGACTTTTGTTTGTTTGGGAGTTTTTTGATTACCAGTTTGATTTCATTGCTGGTAATTGGTCTGTTCAGATTTTCTGTTTCCTCCTGGTCAATCTTGGAAAGTTGTATTTTTCTAGGAAGTTGTCCATTTATTTTATGTTGTCCAATTCATTGGCATATAATTTTTCATAGTATTCCCTAATAATTCTTTTTATTTATGTGGTATCCATTGTGATTATTCATTCTTCATTTCTGATTCTGTTCATCTCTGCACACTCTCATTTTTTCTTGATCAGTCTGGCTAAGGGTTTATATATTTTGTTTATTTTCTCAAAGAACCAGGCTTGGTTTTTCCTATAGCTTTATTCTTCTCTATTTTAAATATTTCTGTTCTGATCTTTATTATATCCTTCCTTTCACTAACTTTGGGCTTCACTTGTTCTTCATTTTGTAGTTTCTTCAATTGTGATTTTAGTGTTTATTCAGGATTTTCTTGTTTCTTGAGGTAAGCCTGTATTGCTATATACTTTCCTCTTAGAACTGCCTTTGCCATGTCACACAGATTTGGGGCTGTTGTGTTTTTGTTTTCATTTCTCTCTGTGTATTGCTTGATTTCTATTTTAATTTATTAATTGATCCATTGATTATTTAAAAGCATGTTGTTTAGCCTCCATGTGTTTGTAGGTCTTTTTGTTTTCTTTGTATAATTTATTCCTAGTTTCATACCATTGTGGTCTGAGAAGCTACTTGATACAATTTTGATTTTTTAAAATTTATTGAGGCTCTTCTTCTGGCCTAATATGTGACCTATTCTGGAGAATGTTTCATGTGCACTTGAGAAAAATGTGTATCCTGCTGCTTTTGGGTGAAGTGCTCTGTAGATGTCTGTTAGGTCCATTTGATCTAATGTATTGTTCAGTGCCTCTGTGTCTTTATTTTCTGTCTGGCTGTGTTCTTCCCTCTCCTCTGACACTAAATGAAGTGGTGTATTCTTTTCCTACATAGATGTATAACAGTAACAATATTTGCACAGCAGTTATGGTAGTATAGCTCACTCAGATACCTGGACCTGATTCAAAGGTGTGTAAATATGTGGGAAAGGGTCGTCCCACACATAGTAACACCAAGCAATTCTTGAACACCAGCAGGGTATCCAAGAACTCAAATCAAATCTGATGCTATCTGCCCAGAAACACCACCAGATTCCCCAGGTTAAGGGCTCTGTCCTACAAGATTGCCCTCCACCCCCACTCCAGACACTTGTGCTTCTGACCTACTGGCTACAGATTGGAGGTTTCAACAACCTTCCCTCTTAGGTTCAGTTAATTTGCTTAGAGCAGGATACAAGTTAACAGTAAAGGATACAAGTTAACAGCCACATGAAGAGAGACATAGGGCCAGTCCCAAATAAAGAAGCTTCTATCCTCATGGAGCTTGGGGCCTGGCTCAATGGCACATGAAGGCATTCTGGTTCCCTGAGTGTAGGAGCTCTCCCTGATGGAGAAACAGGATCTGACTGAGCAGAGTGAGAGCAATAAGTTCTTTTTTAGGGGTTTTTGTGAGGGCTTGATTGTATAGTCATGATTGACTAAATTATTGGCCATGGTCTGATTCAGCCTCTAACCCCTGCCCGTGGGTTGAGGGGTCCAAAAGTCTCTCATTAACATGACAAAACACTCATTTCACCTTTAAGATTCTGCAGTGTTTTCAAGAACTGTGGATGAAGACCAAATATACCTCAGAAATATATATTTCATCACATGAATGATCAAATATGTATTTTCTTATAACTCATTGTATCATAATCTGTCTATTGATGTGAGTGCTATGTTAAAGCTTCCTAAAATGAATGTGTTGCAATCTAGTTCCCCCTTTAGTTCTGTTAGACTTTGTTTTACATATTTAGGTGCTCCTGTGTTGGATACATAGATATTTATAATGGTTATATCCTCTTGTGGGACTGACCCCTTTATCATTATGTAATGTCCTTCTTTGTCTCTTGTTATTTTCTTTATTTTGAAATCAATTTTGTCTGATATAAGTACTGCTAATCCTGCCTTTTTCTCCCTCCGATTTTCACAGAATATCATTTTCCATCTCTTCACTTTTACTCTGTGTATGTCTTTAGGTCTGAGTCTCTTGTAGGCACCATAAGGATGGGTCTTGTTTCCTTATCCATTCAGTGACTGTGTCTTTTGATCGGTGCATTCAGTCCATTTACATTTAAGGTGATTATTGATAGATATGCACTTATTGCCATTTTATTAATTGTTCTCTGGCTGGTTTTCTTTTTTTATAGCGCCTCTCTATTTCTTCCTCCCTCCCTTATACTTTTCTTTTGTTATTGATGGTTTTCTTGAGTGTTGTAATTGGATTTCTCTCTTCTTTTTCTTAAATTAATTTACTTTTTGTGTGTGTGTATTTATTGTAAGCTTTAGTTTTGTGGTTACCAAAGGTTCAAGGATAGCTTCCTTACTGTAGCATAGTCTGTCTTAAATTGCTGATTACTGTATTTCAAACACAATCTAAAGGTACTTTTTTTCCTTTCTTCTTCCTCCTCCACGTTTTTTGTATTGGATGTCATAATCTGCACTCTTTGTGTATCCTTTGACTGATTTTGTGTATAGTTGATTTTGCTTCTTTTGTCTTGTTTTAATTCATACTTGCTTAGTAATTAGCTGGTCTACTAACTTTACTGTGGGTTTATTGTCACTGGAGAAGTTATTTAGCCTTCGGGTCATTTCCATCTACAGCAGTTCTTTTAACATATCCTGTAAGGCTGGCTAAGTGGTGGCAAATGCCTTCAGCTTTTGTTTATCTTGAAATTGTTTAATCTCCGTTTCAGATTTAAATGATAATCTTGCCAGGTAGAGGATTCTTGGTTGGAAGTCCTTCTGTTGCAGTACATTAAATAGATCATGCCACTGCCTTCTGGCCTAGAGTTTCTGTTGCTAGGTCTGCTGATAGCCTGATGGGATTTCCTTTATAAGTAATCTTTTTTCTCTCTCTGGCTGCTTCAACACTCTCTCCTTATCCTTGATCTTTGCCATTTTAATTATTACATGTCTTGGTGTTGTCTTCCTAGGATTCCTTTTGTTAGGGGTTCTCTGCATTTCCATGACCTAAGTGTCTATTTCCTTTCCCAGATTGGGCAAATTTTCAAAAATTATTGCCTTAAAGAGATTTTCTATCCCTTTGTCTTTTTCTTCTCCTTGTGGTATGCTTATTTTGCTAATACTGTTTCGTTTGGATTGGTCACATAGCTCTCTTATCATTCTTTCATTCCTAGAGATCCTTTATTCTTTCTGTTCCTCAGGTTCTTTGTTTTCCTGTTCTCTAATTCCCATTTCATTTACCATCTCCTCTACATGATCTAATCTACTTTTAAATCCCTCCATTGTATGTTTCATTTGAGATACTGTATTCTTCAGTTCTGAATGGCTCTTTTTCAGATTTTCTATCTCTTTGTGGAAGTCCTCCCTCCCTGAGATCTTGAATACTTTTCTATAAATCCGTGAGCATATTTATGACTTTTATTCTGAAATGTTTATCAAGAAGATCTCTGTTTCATTCAGCCCTCTTTCTGGGGTTCTTTCTTGTAGTTTTTTTTTGGATCATATTCCTCTGCCTGCTGATTTTTTCAGGGTTTCTGTGTTTCTTCCTTTATATTAGATGTCTCTGCATGCTGTCTGGCCTCTAGAGTAGTAGCTTTATGAAGGTGTGGTATGATACCCAGAAGCTCAAGATTATTTACTCTCTAGAGCCTGGTTCTGTTTTGTGGGGGCCCCAGTTGTTGGCGTGCCCTGGGTGGTGTGCCTTTCTGTCTGGCTTCTGCAGTGGTCTGAGTCTGGGTGGGCAATTTGCTTGAGCTGCTGCCTTTGTGACCAGCTCAGGGATCTCTGTTGAGTTTGGTGTGGGCAGGGCCACCCTCTGCCTGTCCTGCAGTAGTGGTGGGGCTGCAGGGTTAGTGGGATGGGTGGACCAGTGTGCCCCAGCTGGATGCACAGCACCGGGTTTGGACACCCGCAGGGAGGAAGAAGCTGTTGGGGCTGGTTCCTCCAGGCACCTCTCTGACGGGGCTGAAAAGGAGCCAAGCAAGCTGGGAGAGTCTCCCTCCACCTTCCAGGCAGCACAGTCTGATGCTGCTGCTGGGCCCAGTGGGCTGGTTCCCCACAGTGCACAGGGAGGTGCCTCAGGGCTGCATTACCAGCAAGGCGGATGAGATTTACCAATCTGTTGGGCCAAGGAAGGGCTGGGGAAATATCCTCCACCTACCCTTTCTTCTGAGGAGAGAGTTCCATCCAACCCTCACCCCTCTGGTACCCCTCCCACGGCTGACAAGTCTGCCGCCTCTGCTTTGGGTCTCAGGACTGGTGGGACGTGCCTGCCCTCCACACTGGCTGGAGTCTCAGCCTCCCAGAGGGTTCTGATTGTCCCTGGTGCCCAGCCCTGCTAACCACCAGAACCCACTGGAATGTGGACTTGTGCTCCTGAAGCAGATCTCCAGGGCCAGGTGTGCAGTGCTTCTGGGCTCCTACCCCTCCCCGCTCTGCTCTTCCTCCTACCTGTTGGCTGGGGTGCGGGAGGGCTTGGGTCCCACTAGATCTCGGCGTTGCTGCCTCACCCTTCTCTGTGTGCTCCTCTCTTCCTCCTCAGGCGTAGGGAGTCTGTTCTGCAGTCTTCATGTCGTTTTCAGGTCTAGTTGCATTTGCTGTATTTTCCTCTTTTATGTGTTTTGGGGAGGAAGTTCCATCTTGCCTTCCTATTCCACCATTTTTAATCTCTCCAAGTTACCTCTTTTTTGAATGTAAGTTTCTGCTCTGCTGACACCACCCCCTTCCCCGTGGCATTCGCACTCTCTTGCTGGCATGACCGCTGATCTCCATAATCTTTGCG
Source organism: Manis pentadactyla (assembly GCF_030020395.1). NCBI lineage: Eukaryota > Metazoa > Chordata > Mammalia > Pholidota > Manidae > Manis > Manis pentadactyla. The sequence goes on from NC_080022.1 coordinate 149,344,064, forward strand.
CTACACGTCTCTTACTATAATAAAATAACTAAAATGGAATACCCTGTATTTCCTTCTAACATGAGGCAGAGATGTATGGTGAGACCAAAGCAGTCTGTTGAAATGCCAGTTTTACTATTTTGTAGCAAAAACACACCAAGCATTAGGCAATGTTTCTAAAACAGAGCCACCTGCATAATATGGGTCAAGTTTCGTAACCTCTGAACCTCAGTTTTCTTACCTATAAAACTGCCCTAATAATACTGAAGTGCTAAGGGTCATTCACACAGCAAACACTCCCATAGCACCAAGCATTATTGCTGGGGCTTTATGAATATTAACTCTGTGACTCCTTGTAACAACTGTGTGAGGGCTGTTTTGCTCACCTCATTTTACCAATGAGGAAATTAAGGTGAAGGCAGGCTAAGGAATTTTCCCAGACCACTTTGCGCAAAGAGCAGATGCAAGATTCAACACCCCAGAATCTGGCTCCAAAATCTGTGATAGTGACAGTTGTTGCCCTGGGCTGCCTCTCACATTCACCATTTATAAGTCAAGAAGCTCACTGGGCAAGTTTTCTCTAATGATCCAACATTGGGTAATTTTCCTGTTTCCCATTTCTGTGGATTAGACAAATGAACTTGAATTTGAACTGTTCGAATGTTGCTGGAGGATGACATGGGCACTGCAAAGACTGGAAGTGCTGGGTTGAAAATTTGCACCCTGGGAATCCTAATTTCAGAGGCATTCTTAGCAATGCTGATGCACCCACACATCTCTCCCCACCCTGCTTTTGCAGACTCTGATGCCCAGGGACACAGACCCTGTAGCCCTAGGTGGCCTGCCTCACACAGAACTCTTCCCCTGCCTCCCAACTCACCAGGATCCACCCTGAGAAAGCAATCCTGTCCATAACACGCATCTTCACAGCTGTAACTTATTCCCTTCATTCAGATGTTCCCTGGGGCCCTGGACCCTCCTACCAGGCTCTCTCTGCTCTGTCAGAGAGACTTGATTGCAGCAGACTTTAAATTACAGGTACATCGAGAGAAAACCCATTTGTTTCTGTGATAAGGTCTTTAAGGAAAGGTCAGGCTGATCAATAACTGTGCAGGAGGAAATGATGGTGTCCCAACAACACATAACCTGGTAAGAAGGACCTGGGCTTCCTGTAAGTTGTGCTTCCTCTTAGCCCTGTTAAATCAAGGTTACAGAGGTCAGTCCTTAAAAGAGCAAGATGAGGGGGGTAAAAGCCAAATCAGGACTTGATTTTAGGCAAAGTTTCAGTCTCAGTCTGATTCTACGGAGAGTTCTGGAGTGTCTATTAAACTGCATAATTCATCTCATCTACAGACAAGCCCATCATTGGCTCCCAGGGACTTCGGCTCTTCATGTAGGGCTGAGAGGCTCCAGGAGCACAAAAGGAACCTCTGAAGAAGTTATAGTGGGGAGCCAGCAGGAGCAGAGCATACAGAAGAGGGAATGGACGTCCAGGGTGGGTAACGGGGATCCAGGCAGTGTCTGAACAGTGCCCTGCTCTACGCCTATCACAGTGCGCCTCTCACTACATTTCCATTTTGTGTAAGTTCTTGAAGAGCAGACTTTACATCCAAGGATGCCTAAGAAAAGTAGATGCTCAGTAAATATTTGCTGACACATGGACAAATCTGGACAAAGGATGACAGGCCCAGAGTATTGACATGTAGCTCCTTAGGAAGAAGCGTTCTTACCTGACGATGAGGAAGCCCAAGCCAAACGTTCCTATATTTAGCATTTTTGAATTGCAAATTTTAATTTTAAATTCATTTATGCTCATTTTCACTCAGGGTTATTGCTTTAAAAAAGAGATCTCAAAGGCCCATTTTATGTCCTGGAGACAGATGGGAGATCCCATGTTGCCGTCTTCCAGGCTTAGAAATTTGAACTTGGAACTCTCCTGGGTGATCACCCACCTCTCATGAGCCATTTCTTCTTTTTCAGCTGCAGTTTCTTCATTAATAAAATGAGATACAAGACCAAGGGTTCCTACTCCAAAGGCCTGCTTATGATTACAAAATACCTTACAGATGCACCCTGTAGTTGACTTTGGTATTCATTGTTGGACAGAATATATAATGACAAAAAGCTCCTAGAACATTCAGTGATTCTTTTAAATAAATTTATTTTATCAACCAGAGCCTTTATGCTAATTTTCCAATTAGCAGCAGGTGGGCAAGCAAGATACAGTATTTACTTATTCCACCAAAAATTACTGGTGCATTTGAGGATGGTCACAGTGTAGGGGGGCTCTCAACCTCCTTCCTGCCCAGAGGTGGTCATCTTAATCAAATCATAAGGAGGCCCCACCTTTCCAAACAATTTTAACAACAAATGACTTCATACTTGGATTTCTCTCATCTAATTACAAAGAAGTCTGGCCTGGGGTTGGCCCAGGGAGCTTGCAGCTGAGGGAGAGAGAGTAAACCATCTTCCGAATGAGACTTGAGGAAAACATGGAGTGGTGTGCTCCGGACTGGTCCTATGAAACTCTTGCCACAACCCAAGGGGGGGAGGGGATGCAGGCCCGGCCAGCAAGCTGTCTGTGATGGTGCAATGTGAATAAAGGGCTTTCTCCCACTCCTTTGCAGACTGCAGGCACTGGTGAGCTGAAGGTGGAAGCACAAGCTGCTTGTTTTAACCTTCTAGGGCTGCGTCACACCCAATGCAGTGGCTGAAAACAGCCATTTATTGTCTCCCACAGCTCTAAGTTGACTGGATTCACTTGGGCAGTTCCGCTGCTGTGCCCACTCAGGTCTCTCGTATGTGTGGTCTGGAGACATCTAGAGGTTCACCAGGAGGCCAGGACAGCTGGGGCTCTCTCCCTCCCTGTAACGTCAGGGCCTTTTCACTGCAGAAGGGTTGGCAGAGTTCCTCCCTGGGGGCTCAGGGTTCCTAAGAGCTCAAAATGCAAATACAAGTCCCAGGAGTGGCACGTCCTCTATCTTCTGTCAGTCACACAGCTTTACAGCCCATATTCATTACGGAAGGGGGTTACACCAGGGTGTGAGGGGTGTGGCTCCCCACTTTGGGGGCCCCAGGAGAATGTACCTTGGCTGGTTCCGAGCACGCTCCCCTCCCAGACCCAGAAGCTGAGATTCTGGTGATGTGCTGCCCTCATGTGGCTTCATGGAGTCAGTGCAGCACAGAGCGAAAACGGGCTACAGCCGTGAGTCTTGGGCAGGGCTGATGTCGCTAGGGTTCTGCGTTAAGAAAGTAACGGTGAAAGCCAAAAAAAAAAAAGTGCTTTCTTTCCTTAATATTAATGTGATTCAGTTTCATCTGTATGCTGATGAAGCTTGGGCCACATAATAGTAGTAAAGGCTGGGGTGGGTAGAGAAGGAAAGGATGCAGGCGTGCTGAGGGTCCACTGTCCGCCGTCAGTCGTGGAATGCCCCATCTGTACCTCATTTGATCTAGACCACGGTCCTACCCTTCTCCTAAATCGACCCTAAAATGTAGAAACCGAGGCTCAGAGGAGTGAATTAACTTTTGGAAGACCACATGGCTCTGAAGTGGCAGAGCTGGGATTGAAAATCCAGCCAGCCTGCTTTTAATGTCATGTTCTTTTCCTAACCTCTCAAGCTGCGCTCCAACTTCCCCATGAATCGACAGCTATGTCTGAGTGCGTGGCCTGTATAAAACCTCCTAATAGGCCTGAAACCTGAATATTTAATGTTATCACTTAGGCTTTTCTTCCTTTTAATTGAGGCCTTTACCAAAGTGCCATTTTCCCTGTCCTTCAGACATCGTCCCCAGCTCCCTAATGATGTGTTTATTCAACACAGGGCGTGGAGGCAGTCTGTTCTGACAGTCATCCTACCTGAGGGCCCCGCTGCCCACCCTACGTGGGAGGGCCGGGAGCAGAGCTGCATCAAGGTGCAGCTAAACGCAGGGGCATGGCAGGAGGACGGCCCCATGTTGTGTCATTCCAATGACACAACTCTTTGCTCTTCCTGCAGAGCAAAGAGCCAGAAAGGGTGTTGTGACAAGCACAGGGCGCCAGCTTGCCTTTCAAATCTCAGCTGGGCTTTCCAGAATCAGCAGCCCCCATATTCAGTCCAGTAAGTGTTACTGAAGGTGATTATGGCTGAAACAGATTACAGGCGCCTGTAAGATTCATTTCTTCCTTTTTTAAGAAGGAAACCAAGGGAACGGAGTGTGTGTGTGTGTGTGTGTGTGTGTGTGAACGCGTGTTGGGCGGAGTATTGATATTTGCTGCTTATTAATTCAAACACAGTCAGCTACCTCTTTTGGGTGACAAACAGGCATCTCACATTTATCATGTTCAAAGTCAAATTCTTGATCCCCGCCCCTCCCAAACTGCTGCTGCTTTTGGCTTTCTCATGCCAGTAATTGGCAGCTTCGTTCTTCCAGGTGCACAGGCCAAAGTCAGTGCTGATTCTGATCCTTCTCTTCGGCTCCCCATCCAATCCAGCATCAAACAGGGGTCTCTGGACTCCCAGTTTTTTTTTTTTTTAGAAGCTTAGCATGCTAATTTACTAGATATAATACATTTTCAGATAACTAGTACAGTGTGGCAATGGAGAATTTCATTAATCAGATATATTGGTTAGCAGAAAGGTGGCAAATAAAAGTGTTTTTCCTCCCTCTCTGGTGTTTCCCAAGTACGGTGTCTGAGAGCTCCTGTCCTTACTGTCATTGTCTTTGTAGGGACCAGTGAATCACCGTCGGCGATAGACATTGGGTATATTCAGGCGGAGCTCAGACGAGGCTCAGCAGCTTCGGATACTGCTTCTTCTGTAGGTGAAGTGACAGCAGCATGGATTAAGGGCCCTACACATCGGTGGTATGAATAATGTGGCTAATCATATGGGAAACACAGTGTGTTAGGCTGATCGTGAGCAATCTGTAAGTTTTAAATCACGCCTTCTATGACTCACTGGTAAAGGTGACAGAGGGATGGGGAAACCCCCATGTTCGATGTCTTCCCATCAGGCCCTGTGACCTCCATGTTTACACCTTATCATCTTAGGCCCTGCTTTCTTCAGGGTTAGGCTTTGATTCTTAAAAGCTGTGGTCATTACCAGTTGGGTACACCAGTCTCCAGTTACCCTCTGTTTCATTCAAATGTTTCTCTTCCCAGAAGATGGCAGAATTACACTTCTTGGCATCTATCGGTATTCCCTTAAAGTCGGTTGGGGCCAGTGAGTTCTGGACAATGAATTGTGAACATTAGTGATATATTGGACCCCCAGTCTTTACCCAGGATCTGCACACTGCTCTGGCTCGCTGCCCCTTCCCTGCCCTCACCCTGTCACTGTCAGCTCTGCTCATGCTGTTTGCCCCCACCTTCTCGGGCCGACCCCACTACTGTCTGCTGTTCACACTGCAGACAGCATCTCCCTTCCAGAGGTAAGACTGAGCACATCTCTGACCCGCTCAGAACCTGCCAATGGCTTCCCATCTCTTTTAGAAAGAAATCCTACATCTTTACCGTGGTCCCTAAGGTCCTACCTGATCTCGCTTTCCTCTGCCTGGCAAACTTTTCTTCTCTCTCTGTTTCTTCTCAACTGAGATACAATTTACATGCAGCAAAATGCACGGACCTTAAGTGTACAGCTCGAGAGAGTTTTACCTCTGCATGCATACAGATAACCACCACTCAGATCAAGGTACAGAATATTTCCATTACCGGGAAAGTTCTCTTACAGCTCTTTCCAGTTAATACTCATCTCCACCCGGGGTAACCACCAGTCTGATTTTTATCACCATAGATTCATTATGACTGTTCTTAAACTTCACCTATATGGAGTCATAGTGTACGGCCACTTTTGCTCTGGTTCTCTTGTTCAACATAATTTTTGAGATTTTTCTCATGTTCTTGTATCAATACCGTGTTCTTTTATATTGCTGTGAGGTATTCTACTGTCTAACTCTACTACAATTTATTTATGTATTTTACTGTTGGTGTACACTGTCTTATTTTCAGCTTTAGGCTATATACATCTTTTTTTGCTCCTCAGCATATACCTAGGAATAGAATTCACAGGAATAGAAAGCACAGTGGGCACATGCTTACCTTTATTAGAATTGCTAAACAGTTTTCCCACATGATTTTACATTCCTACCAGCAAAGGAGGAGAATTTCATTGGCTTGATATTCTTTCAAATATCTGGGATTTTCCCATCACTCTTAGCCATTCTTGGAATAGATAGCAGTATACCATTTTGCTTCAAAATTCCACTTCCCTGAAGAGCAACGAAGTTGAACACCTTTTAATTGGCTTATAGACAATTTGGATATCTTTTTTGTATGTTACCTGTTCAAACCTGTTGCCCATTTTTAAAAATTGAATTGTCTTTTTCTTACTTACAAGTTCTTTTATGTTCTAGAAATAAGTCCTTTACTAGATATATATTAAAAATGTTTCCTTCCTGGCTGTGGTTTGCTATTTCACCTTCTCAATAGTGTTTTTTGAGGTGACCTCATCTCTTACCTTCTCATTTACTTCCTCTGTCCCTTCCTCTGGCTTTCTTGCCACTCCTGCCACCTTCCAAACATGATCTGACCTCTGTGCTTTCGTGCTCACTCCCCCTTCTTTCCCCCCACATATCTGATGGTTCACTCCCTTACTTTGACTGGGTCTCTGCTAAATGATATCTTCTTGGAGGTCCTTCTCTAACCACTGTGTCCAAAATAGCTTTCCCCAGGCTCTTACCCTATCTTACTGTTCCTCATGGCATTTATAACCTAATATACATGTTTATTTGTTACTTTGTGCCCTTTTCCACTTGATTTGAACTCTGTGAGAGCAGGAAATGGGTCTGTTTCATTCCTTATGAGCTCTTAGTACCCAGAGAGTGCCCAACCCTTGTTAGGTACTCCAAAAAAGTTGTTAAATGAGTGAAAAATTAAGTGAATGTGTTAGTCAGTATAAGTACAAGTATGGTGTAGTAACAAATAACCTTAAAAATCTCAGTATTTAAAACTTCCAAGGATGTATTTCTCACTCATGTCTAATGTAGGTCAGAGGGGCGTTCTGTTCATTATGGTTATTCAGGGATCCAGGTTGACAGAGAAGTCACCATTCTATGATGCCACTTTCTCAAACCTTGGCTTTTGGGTTGTTGTAGTGAGGGAAGAGAACCTGGAGAAGAGAGCACTGACCCTTAGATTATTTCATCCAGAAGGTGCACACATCACTTCTGTGCTCATTTCATTGTTCAAAGTGAGGCACATGGCCTTTCCTAACTTCAAAGGGTGTGTGCCTGGAGGAGAGAACTGAAAATCCCAGTGATACCAGTAAGAGCTACCACAATGAATGAAAGCATGAATGATACTCCAGTACTCAAGGGACTGAATGAATGAATGCACAAATGAATTCAGGAAATAAAGATGGAGAGGTGGAGCCACGTAAGCAGGAGGGGTTGTGCAGCCAATTTCTTTATCTTGTCTCATGGCTTTGCCTGGATCAACAATGTCTTCTGTTGAGAAATGGCTGGGCAAAGAATACCTTTACCTGTGTTCTAAGGAATAGAGGAATAACAATGGATATTTGCTGTGTTTTCATTATGTTCCAGGACAATATGCCTAGTGTTTTACATGAATTACTAAAGTAGATAGTATTTGCCTCACTTAACAGTTAGGCCAATGCAGAGATATGAAATAGATGGTCCAGTATCTTGCAGCTGGCTCAGCCAGACTTTGGCACATGCTCTTTCTAAGCAAGCCAAGTTATAGAGACGGTTCCAGTGTGCATTCCTGGATCTGTGATCTTCTATTTCTCCACTTAGGATATAGCTGGAGTCACACATGTCATTTCATTGTTGGTCTCTGTCAGTTGCTTACTGAAGTCCCCAACTTACCCCAGACCAGGCCAACCTGGCCAACCAGGTAACTTCACCAATGCTATAACCTAACAATTTTTGTCCATTCATTCATGTATCTTCATTTTTTTCCATTAGGTAGGCTACTCTTGAGTATTCACTGTTAAGTCCCATTCCTCAAGTGATGAAGACTGAACCCTTTGTATAGTAAATCAAGCTGTGTGTTTATGAATCTCTGAATGAATGCATGGCACTGGGAAAGTCACAGAAAACTTTGCTTTGCAATTTCTTCATTTGCAAAAGGAGGATAAAACACACTCTGCTTTTTGCAGAGAAGTATTGTGTGGATAAAATGGTACAGTGAATATTAAAGCATTTTGGAAACTGGAGAGAGATGTAGAAATCGATTGTTGTTCTGTAATTGTGTTCATTGACATCAAAGAAAACTCAAAGCCTCCTGTCTTCTTAATTCTACTGCTCCTGGAGACCTCAGTGACTTCTTTAGATTCTTTAAATAAAAACAACCAGGCTGGGGAAATGGTCTATTTCTAAAGGTCCCCTTGGCCTAACTGGATGATGATCTTCGCTCTTGGCTCTCCTTTGAGGGGTGAGTTTGAGGTTTGGCCTGGGAAGGACAATAGGCCTGAAGCTCCCCCAGCCCTGCTTATGACACTGAGCTCATTTGGAAAGCCAATCTTTTTGTTCCACTCCCAACTCCAGGCAAGACTCAGCACCCTATTTCTTTTTTTCCTTTTTTTTCTTAAGGTATTATTAATATACACTCTTATGAAGGTTTCACAAAAAACAATGTAGTTATTACATTCACCCTTATTATCCAGTCCCCCACCCCATACCCCATTGCAGTCACTGTCCATCAGTGTAGTAAGATGCTACAGAGTCCCTATTTGTCTTCTCTGAGCTACACTGTCTTCGCTGTGACCCCACACACACCATGTATACCAATCATGATACCCCACAATCCCCTTCTCCCTCCCTCCCCACCTGCCCTCCTCCACCCCTCCCCTTTGGTAACCAGTAGTCCCTTCTTGGAGTTTGTGAGTCTGCTGCTATCTTGTTCCTTCAGTTTTGCTTCACTGTTTTACTCCACAAATGAGGGAAATCATTTGGTATTTGTCTTTCTCTGCCTGACTTATCTCACTGAGCATAATACCCTCTAGCTCCATCCATGTTGTTGCAAATGGTAGGATTTGTTTCTTTCTTATGGCTGAATAATATTCCATTGTGTATATGTACCACTTCTTTTTTATCCATTCACCTGCTGATGGACATTTAGGTTGCTTCCATATCTTGGCTATTGTAAATAGTGCTGCAATAAACATAGGGGTGCATATGTCTTTTTGCATCTGAGAAGTTGTTTTCAGCACCCTATTTCAACCCCAAAGGAAATCCAGCTTCACACTTTGGCTGCAGGCTTCATGTGCACCATGGTTTGTGCACTGTACATGGACAGTGCCAAGGCTGGCACTGCTCATTGCTGACATCCTAGAGTCGCCAATTTATTATACAGTTTTCTAACAGATGGCAGTAAACTTTCTTATTCTAAGAATCGTTGTATATTATGACACGTTCCTGACAGATGTGAAGTAAGCATCTTGAGAAGGGGTACTTCTGCTAATCTGCACGAAGAAGCCCTGTACACTAGCAGCAGCCACACTGCCGGGTAAGATTCAGGGCAGTGGAATCCACTGCCTGGGGCACTCTGTGGGGCAGAACTTAATTAATCCCCCTAAGCCTCCTGGGTCCTGGCTTACCAGGGTCTCCCCTATGCTCCCATTCACAAAACTTTCTCTAGCTTATCTCCATTGTGCCGTCCAACACACCCCCTTCCCTTTAAAGACCTTTTATTGTCCCTAATACAGTGCCCCTCCGCCCCGCTTATCCTACGAGGATATGTTCCAAGACCCCCAGTGGATCCCTGAAATCATGGATACTACTGAACCCTATATATATACACACTATGCTTTTTCTAATATGTATATAACCTATGAGAAGGTTTAATTTATAAGTTAGGCACAGTAAGAGGTTAACAATAATAACTGATCATAAAACAGAACATTATAACAATGTACTGTAATAAAATTTATGTGAATGTGGTCTCTGTCTCTCAAAATGTCTTGTACTGTACTCACCCTTCTTCATATGATGCTGTGAGATGGCAAAACACCTACGTGATGATGAAATGAGGTGAGCGATGTAGGCATTGGACACAGTATTAGGCTAATGCTGATGTTCTGACTGTAAGTCAGGAGAGGGATCATTTGCTTCCACACCGCAGTTGACGGTGGGTACCTAAGCCGCCGGTAGGGGGCCTGCTGTACTTCAGTGGCGAGCAGTAGGCGTGAGGGCTGGTCTGTCGCCCTGACTTGGTCCGCCCACGCCAAGGCAAGGGGCTAATTAACGCTGCACGCACAGGGCCCCTCCCGTCACCTTCGGTGAGGTCTCCGTGGTGAACTGCAGCCACCACAGGGCTGCCAGCGAGGGCTGTTCTGGGTGAGCCTGAGCAAGCTTGGTCTGCTCCCCTGCCAGACAAGGTCTGCCTCTGGGTTTCTGCTAGTGACCCAGACCTCAGCGAGGGAGGCCATGGGCGGCTGGTGGCATTCCCAGAGATCCCTGCTCCTGGCTTGGCTGACTCCTCTTACTGCCGAATGGCAGCCTGCTGACTCCTCTTCACTGCTCCAGCATTTGTTTGAACAAGGCAGGGAAGAGAGGGGACTGAGCTTCAAATGTCATGCTTGCTGTGCAGACCCCAGGGTCCTCCCACGGCTTTCTCTGCCCCTGTCTCCTGGTGCTTGGTGGGTAGAATATGGGTCCCAGGGCTTCCCTCGTCCCTTCCCTCATCCCTCATGACGTGTGGAGGAGGTGGGAGCTGGCTCACTTATGCTCACAGGTGCATTTCTAACTGACCTAATCTATGTCACCCTGCTACCCCCACCTCCAATCTCTGCATCGTATGGGGAGTGGAACAGCGTTTTGTACCTATGCTGACATTGTTGAGCAGGGTGCTGTAGGCTGATTATGCCCCCCAAATTCATACATTGAAACCTAATCCCCAATGGTGATTATATTTGGAGGTGGGGCCTTTAGAGGGTGATTAGGTCATGAGGGTGGAGCCCTATGAATGGGATTAGTGCCCTGTGGTAAAGGAGACCCCAGAGAGCCCCCTCGCCCCTTCCAGCACACGAGGACATGGTGAAAAGACTGCCGTCTGTGAGCCAGGAGGGAGGCTCTCACCAGGGGCTGAATCTCCTTATGCCTTAGTCTCGGATTTCCAGCCTCTAGAACTGCAAGAAACAAATTTCTGTGGTTTATGAGTCACAGTCTATGGTGTTCTGTTGCAGAAGCCCAGACAACATAAGGCAGTGGGAGAAGAGGCATACAACAAGGTCATCTTCTCACACTTCCAAGTCACCCAGACACCCAGCAGGTGAGGGAGAGCCACCCCTCTCCTGGGTTCTCCCAGATCCCTTCCATTCTCTGCCTAGCAACCCGAAGATGTGTTTATGCAAAGTGCTCTTTCCATAAATAGAAGCCGCTCCAGAAATGGTAGAAACTGAGAGCTTCACAAAGCCTCGGGGTGGTTTCTGAAGATCTGGGTCACTTTATCACTCCCTTTGATTATTATTTTCAATCAGCTTGCTCCCTGGGATAGTAAGATCATAATATAATAACTGTAAGAGGAACCAAACTACCTTTATTAAGCATCTTCACTAAGCTAAGTGTGATCTATCCATCTCCCCACTTAAATCTCACAACGTCCCTGCGAGGCAGGAGGAATTACCCACATGGTCGGAAGGAGGCAGCTGTGACTCACCCAGGGCGATCTCACACCCTCTGCGCTCAGGAAGGGCTCTCAGTCGGGTTCTCTGAGCCTAGAGCAGGAAGCAGTTCTTCTCCTAATCCAGGTTGGATGCAGCATCTCACGAGCCCTTGAAGGGGCCTCTGGATCAGAAGGAGCAGGCAGCCTTGGGGACCCAGGAATCTGGACAGAGCACCTCAGGTCCACCTTGGCAGGGCAGCTGGGTCTTGCCAGAGTAGACAGCCAGCATTACATCCTGCTTCCGTATCGCTCCCACTTTCTTTAAGATTTTAATACTCTTGATGAGTGGGAGGCATCCCATACAGACCTCTGAATGCCTGTTTGGCCTCCCATCCCATGTCAGAAATGTCATCAGCCACTCACCCATGGAATGCTAAAAGCCTTGCCCATCTCAGCCTTACCTCCTCTAGCAGCAGGCTCCCACTCTTTGCCTTTGCTTCCTACCTGTATTTTGAGCGGGAAGAAGAGTGTGTGTTTTCCTCATAATATCCATTTTACAACCATTTGGTGCAAGGGCTTGAGAGCTGTCAGAACAGTAATGCATTGCATCAAATTAACATATTTTCCTGAAATGGTAATTACACCCTTTTTGTGTGCCTCTGAATACACATTTTTTGAAGTGTGAATGAGGCACTGACATCAAAGTCTCCTTTTAAATCATCGTTATTAGTGCATCTGTCCAAATGATTCATGAGAAATGGCTGGCAGAGGTTTTTAAGTTTAGGGGAATTTAAAGGTGAGGCACAGAGCTTCTTTAGAAAAGTTGGAATGCCCAGCATCTTTAATAAGTGTTTTTACTTCACATCCTAGAACTATTCCCAGTCCAGTGATGCTATTTAACTCAATTTGGCACATCTTTATTAAGCACCTACCTATGTAGTATTGCAGTGCCTATTAGGTTACTAATTCAGAGCAGGACGTTGTTTCTGCCATCAGTCCCAGAAGGAAGAACAGACAGATGACTTGAAGATGAAGAATCAATGAAATGACATTCGGACACAGAAGACACAATAATTCTGAGTGTGTGAGTTGGAGCAGGAGGGACAGTTCACAGAAGGCACCGCTGGAAGATGGCATTTGAACTGGACCATGAAGATGGCAAAGACGGAGTGTTTATGACACTACATACATTCCAGTTTCAGGGAGAGAGAACTAAAATCTGAGTTTGGGAGTAGCAAGAACCCAGTTTTCAGTGCCTACCATTCTAGCGAGGGACCAGGTACTTATGGAGATGTCCCTTGTCGTAGGCCCCTGAGAGGGTCATATCAGTTGCAGTGTAGCTGGGACACAGGGATGGAGGTGGCGACAAGGTCAGGCTATTGGGGAAACCATCACAAGCCAGTGAAGATTTGTGTCTTTGTCATAAAGATACAGAGAAGCCACTGGAGGTTTTTTTATTTTTATTTTGGTATCATTAATCTACAATTACAGAAAGAACATTATGTTTACTAGGTTCACCCTTTCACCAAGTCCCCCCCACATACCCCTTCACAGTCACTGTCCATCTGCGTAGTAAGATGCTGTAAAATCATTACTTGTCTTCTCTGTGTTGCGCAGCCCTCCCCGTCTCCCCCACACACTATACATGCTAATCGTAATTCCCCTTTTCTTTTTCCCTGCCCTTATCCTTCCCTTCTCACCCATCGTCCCCAGTCCCTTTCCCTTTGGTAACTGTTAGTCCATTCTTGGGTTCTGTGATTCTGCTGCTGTTTTGTTCCTTCAGTTTTCCTTTGTTCTTATACTCAACATATGAGTGAAATCATTTGGTACTTGTCTTTCTCCACCTGGCTTATTTCACTGAGCATAATACCCTCTAGCTCCATCCATGTTGTTGCGAATGGTAGGATCTGCTTTTTTCTTATGGCTGCATAATATTCCATTGTGTATATGTACCACATCTTCTTTATCCATTCATCTACTGATGGACATTTAGGTTGCTTCCATATCTTGGCTATTGTAAATAATGCAGTGATAAACATAGGGGTGCATCTGTCTTTTTCAAACTGGAGTGCTGCATTCTTAGGGTAAATTCCTAGAATTGGAATTCCTGGGTCAAATGGTATTTCTATTTTGAGCATTCTGAGGAACCTCCATACTGCTTTCCACAATGGTTGAACTAGTTTACATTCCCACCAGCAATGTAGGAGGGTTCCCCTTTCTCCACAGCCTCGCCGACGTTTGTTGTTGTTTGTCTTTTCGATGATGGCCATCCTTACTGGTGTGAGGTGATATCTCATTGTGGTTTTAATTTGCATTTCTCTGATGATTAGCAATGTGGAGCATCTTTTCATGTGCCTGTTGGCCATCTGGATTTCTTCTTTAGAGAACTGTCTATTCAGCTCCTCTGCCCATTTTTTAATTGGATTATTTGCTTTTTGTTTGTTGAGGCATGTGAGCTCTTTATATATTTTGGATGTCAATTCTTTATCGGATCTGTCATTTATGAATATGTTCTCCCATACTGTAGGATACATTTTTGTTCTATTGATGGTGTCCTTTGCTGTACAGAAGCTTTTTAGCTTGATATAGTCCCACTTGTTCATTTTTGCCTTTGTTTCCCTTGCCCGGGGAGATATGTTCATGAAGAAGTCACTCATGTTTATGTCCATGAGATTTTTGCCTATGTTTTTTTCTAAGAGTTTTATGGTTTCATGACTTACATTCAGGTCTTTGATCCATTTGGAGTTTACTTATGTGTATGGGGTTAGACAGTGATCCAGTTTCATTATCTTACATGTAGCTGTCCAGTTTTGACAGCACCATCTGTTGAAGAGACTGTCATTTCCCCATTGTATGTCCGTGGCTCCTTTATCAAATATTAATTGGCCATATATGTTTGGGTTAATGTCTGGATTCTCTATTCTGTTCCACTGGTCTGTGGCTCTGTTCTTGTGCCAGTACCAAATTGTCTTGATTACTATGGCTTTGTAGTAGAGCTTGAAGTTAGGGAGCGAGATCCCCCCCACTTTATTCTTCGTTCTCAGGATTGTGTTGGCTATTCGGGGTCTTTGACGGTTCCATATGAATTTTTGAACTATTTGTTCCAGTTCATTGAAGAATGCTGTTGGTAATTTGATAGGGATTGCATCGAATCTGTATATTGCTTTGGGCAGGATGGCCATTTTGACGATATTAATTCTTCCTAGCCAGGAGCATGGGATGAGTTTCCATTTGTTAGTGACCTCTTTAATTTCTCTTAAGAGTGTCTTGTAGTTTTCACTGTATAGGTCTTTCACTTCCTTGGTTAGGTTTATTCCTAGGTATTTTATTCTTTTTGATGCTATTGTGAATGGAATTGTTTTCCTGATTTCTCTTTCTATTAGTTCATTGTTAGTGTATAGGAAAGCTACAGATTTCTGGGTGTTAATTTTGTATCCTGCAACTTTGCTGAATTCTGATATTAGTTCTAGTAGTTTTGCAGTGGAGTCTTTAGGGTTTTTTATGTACAATATCATGTCATCTGCAAATAGTGACAGTTTGACTTCTTCTGTACCAATCTGGATTCCTTGTATTTCTTTGTTTTGTCTGATTGCCGTGGCTAGGACCTCCAGTACTATGTTGAATAACAGTGGGGAGAGTGGGCATCCCTGTCTTGTTCCCTATCTCAGAGGAAAAGCTTTCAGCCTCTTTCTGTTCAGAATGATGTTAGCTGTGGGTTTATCATATATGGCCTTTATTATGTTGAGGTACTTGCCCTCTATGCCCATTTTGTTGAGAGTTTTTATCATGAATGGATGTTGAATTTTGTCGAATGCTTTTTCAGCATCTATGGAGATGATCATGTGGTTTTTGTCCTTCTTTTTGTTGATGTGGTGGATGATGTTGATGGATTTTCAAATGTTGTACCATCCTTGCATCCCTGAGATGAATCCCACTTGGTCATGGTGTATGATCCTCTTGATGTATTTTTGAATTCAGTCTGCTAATATTTTGTTGAGTATTTTTGCATCTATGTTCATCAGGGATATTGGTCTGTAGTTTTCTTTTTTGGTGGGGTCTTTGCCTGGTTTTGGTATTAGGGTGATGTTGGCTTCATAGAATGAGTTTGGGAGTATTCCCTCCTCTTCTATTTTTTGGAAAACTTTAAGGAGAATGGGTGTTATGTCTTCTCTGTATGTCTGATAAAATTCTGAGGTAAATCCATCTGGCCCGGGGGTTTTGTTCTTTGGTAGTTTTTTGATTACCGCTTCAATTTCGTTGCTGGTAATTGGTCTGTTTAGATTTTCTGTTTCTTTCTGGGTCAGTCTTGGAAGGTTGTATTTTTCTAAGAAGTTGTCCATTTCTCCTAGGTTTCCCAGCTTGTTAGCATATAGGTTTTCATAGTATTCTCTAATAATTCTTTGTATTTCTGTGCGGTCCGTCGTGATTTTTCCTTTCTCGTTTCTGATTCTGTTTATGTGTGTTGACTCTCTTTTTCTTTAATAAGTCTGGCTAGAGGCTTATCTATTTTGTTTATTTTCTCGAAGAACCAGCTCTTGGTTTCATTGATTTTTGCTATTGTTTTATTCTTCTCAATTTTATTTATTTATTTTCTGATCTTTATTATGTCCCTCCTTCTGCTAACCTTAGGCCTCATGTGTTCTTCTTTTTCCAATTTCGATAATTGTGACATTAGACCATTCATTTGGGATTGTTCTTCCTTTTTTAAATATGCTTGGATTGCTATATACTTTCCTCTTAAGACTGCTTTTGCTGTGTCCCACAGAAGTTGGGGCTTAGTGTTGTTGTTGTCATTTGTTTCCATATATTGCTGGATCTCCATTTTGATTTGGTCATTGATGCATTGATTATTTAGGAGCATGTTGTTAAGCCTCCATGTGTTTGTGAGCCTTTTTGCTTTCTTTGTACAGTTTATTTCTAGTTTTATGCCTTTGTGGTCTGAAAAGTTGGTTGGTAGGATTTCAATCTTTTGGAATTTACTGAGGCTCTTTTTGTGGCCTAGTATGTGGTCTATTCTGGAGAATGTTCCATGTGCACTTGAGAAGAATGTATATCCTGTTGCTTTTGGATGTAGAGTTCTGTAAATGTCTATTAGATCCATCTGTTCTAGCATGTTGTTCAGTGCCTCTCTGTCCTTACTTATTTTCTGTCTGGTGGATCTGTACTTTGGGGTGAGTGGTGTGTCAAAGTCTCCCAAAATGAATGCATTGCATTCTATTTCCTCCTTTAATTCTGTTAGTATTTGTTTCACATATATTGGTGCTCCTGTATTGGGTGCATATATGTTTAGAATGGTTATATCCTCTTGTTGGACTGAGCCCTTTATCATTATGTAATGTCCTTCTTTATCTCTTGTTACTTTCTTTATTTTGAGGTCTATTTTGTCTGATACTAGTATTGCAACACCTGCTTTTTTCTCTCTGTTGTTTGCATGAAGTATCTTTCTCCAACCTTTGACTTTTTTTTTTTTTTGAGAGGGCATCTCTCATATTTATTGATCAAATGGTTGTTAACAACAATAGAATTCTGTATAGGGGAGTCAATGCTCAATGCACAATCATTAATCCACCCCAAGCCAAATTCTCATCAGTCTCCAATCTTCTGAAGCATAATGAACAAGTTCTTACATGGTGAACAAATTCTTACATAGTGAATAAGTTCTTACATGGTGAACAGTGCAAGGGAAGTCATCACAGAAACTTTCGGTTTTGATCACGCATTATGAACTATAAACAATCAGGTCAAATATGAATATTCGTTTGATTTTTTTACTTGATTTATATGTGGATCCCACATTTTCCCTTTATTATTATTGTTGTTATTATTTTTAATAAAATGCTGAAGTGGTAGGTAGATGTAAGATAAAGGTAGAAAGCTTAGTTTAGATTTGTAAGAGAGCAAATGTAGATGATCAGGTGTGTGCCTGTAGACTATGTGTTAATCCAAGCTAGACAAGGGCAATAAAACATCCACGGATGCAGATTTCTCTCAAAACAGGGGGGTTGAGGTTCTAAGCCTCACCTCTGTTGATCCCCAATTTCTCACCTGATGGCCCCCTGCGACTGTGCCTCTCTTAGGTTGTTCCTCCCCTGAGGAATCTTACCCGTCTCTGGCTAACCAGTCATCTTCCGGAGCCATACAGGGAAATGTAAAGTTGGTATGTGAGAGAGAAGCCATATTGTTTGAAAAGGTTAGCTTTTTACTTCTTTGCATATTTATGCCCTGTGGCTTCTATGCCCAGCATTTGTCTTGAGGTATCTTTACCACTTGGAGGAATTATGATACTTGGTAAATTCGATATGAGGCACGAATTCTATTTGAGCAACCCTTGACTTTTAATCTGTGCATGTCTTTGGGTTTGATGTGAGTCTCCTGTAAGCAGCATATAGATGGGTCTTGCTTTTTTATCTATTCTATTACTCTGTGTCTTTTGCTTGGTGCATTCAGTCCATTTACATTTAGGGTGATTACTGAAAGATACGTAGTTATTGCCATTGCAGGCTTTAGATTTGTGGTTACCAAAGGTTCAAGGTTAGCTTGTTTACTACCTTACTGTCTGACCTCACTCGCTTATTGAGCTGTTATAAACACAGTCTGATGATTATTTCTTTCCCTTATTTTTCCTCCTCCTCAATTCTTCATATGTTGGGTGTTTTGTTCTGTGCTCTTTTAGGAGTGCTCCCATCTAGAGCAGTCCCTCCAAGATACCCTGTAGAGGTGGTTTGTGGGAGGCAAATTCCCTCAGCTTTTGCTTGTCTGGGAATTGTTTAATCCCTCCTTCATATTTAAATGATAATCGTGCTGGATACAGTATCCTTGGTTCAAGGCCCTTCTGTTTCATTGCATTAAATATATCATGCCATTCTCTTCTGGCCTGTAACGTTTCTGTTGAGAAGTCTGATGATAGCCTGATGACCTTTTTACTCTCTCTGGCTGCCTTTAATACTCTGTCCCTGTCCTTGATCTTTGCCATTTTAATTATTATGTGTCTTGGTGTTGACCTCTTTGGATCCCGTCTCTCGGGAGTTCTGTGTGCCTCTGTAGTCTGAGCAACTATTTCCTCCCCCAGTTTGGGGAAGTTCTCAGCAATTATTTCTTCAAAGACACTTTCTATCCCTTTTTCTCTCTCTTCTTCCTCTGGTACCCCTATAATGCGGATATTGTTCCTTTTGGATTGGCCACACAGTTCTCTTAATATTGTTTCATTCCTGGAGATCCTTTTATCTCTCTCTGCGTCAGCTTCTATGCGTTCCTGTTCTCTGGTTTCTATTCCATCAATGGCCTCTTGCATCTTATCCATTCTGCTTATAAATCCTTCCAGAGTTTGTTTCATTTCTGTAATCTCCCTCCGGACTTCATCCCTTAGGTCTTGCATATTTCTCTGCAGCTCTGTCAGCATGTTTGTGATTTTTATTTTGAATTCTTTTTCAGGGAGACTGGTTAGGTCTGCCTCTGCAGATCCTTTCTCAGGTGTAACTATCTTGGTCTGGACCAGATTTTTTTGCCTTTCATGGTGATTGCAGTGGCTGTAGGCAGGTTGTGGGTGTGTCAGCTGGGAGAAGAAAGTCCTTTCCTGCTTGCTGGATGCCTTGCCCCTCTCCACTGCCTGTGATGGCTACCTGCACTCCTGGAGCAGCCACCGGGTTAATCCCCTAAGCTGCTGTGGGTGGGATCTCTGTCAGAGCAGTGCAGAGCCCTGCGGGGAGTGGCAGGCATGCCAGGTGCACTCCTCTGTGCTAGCGGCGACCCTGCCAGGCAGCTGTGTGGCAGCAGCGGCCTTTGGGTCTGGCCCGGGCAGCTGTGCGTTGGGCTGGGATTCTGGTCGGCTCCTGGGAGCGCGCCTGCTCCCTCTGGCTCCGCTGCTGGTGTGCGTGGGGCTTTTCCGCGCAGGCTTCTACCAGGTTCTGGCTTCACTGCTGCCAGTGCACGCGAGCCGCGCCTGGGCTGTTCGGTCACGCCGCTGCAGGCTAGCCCTGAGGCGCACGGATCTGTTCTCCATTCTTTCTAGCGCTTCCGCCCCTGGTGCGCGATCCCACTCTCCTGCTACTGGGTCCAGTGTCGGGGTCCGCGCCAGTTGGAGGAACGACTGGCAGGCTGCCTAGTCCTGTGAGGGGCTTCAGAGCTGCACTCCCTCCATTTAGGGCACCTAAGTTTCCCTGGTATTTCCAGCTGCTGGGACAACTTTGTCCAGCTATGGGGCCCCTGTCTCTTTAAGATTTGCAGAAAGCACTCGCTTTTCTTTTGTCTCAGGGGTGCCAGTTGCGGGGACCTGCCCCCAGGTTTTGCTTTTCCGTTTCTCTAATATCCAGCACTCTGTGCACCTTGTGTCTGCGTTCCAGGTGCGGATTTCTAGAGCTGGTTGTTTAGCAGTCCTGGGCTTTCACTCCCTCCCCATTCTGACTCCTTTCTTCCTGCCAGGTTTTGGGGTGGGGAAGCGTTCGGGTCCCGCCTGGCTGCGGCTTGTATCTTACCACCTTCGTGTGATGCTGAGTTCTCGCAGATGTAGATGTATCCTGGCTGTTGTACTGCATCCACTGGTGTCTCTTTTGGAATAGTTGTATTTATTGTATTTTCATAAATATATATGTTTTGGGGAGGAGATTTCTTCTGAACTACTCACACTGCCATCTTCCCATGATCCCCCACTGAAGGTTTTAAGGAGTGGAGAAGCATGAATAGATTTGTTTGTGACATCACTCTAGCTACTGAGTAGATAACATTGAAAGCAAGGAAGTGGAAGGAAGAAGCAGTTAGAAGGCTGTTACTACAGTCTAACTTAGTTATCTGGGACTGGACTGAGATGGTGGCAGAAAGGATGGAGACAAGTGGATGGCTTTCAGAGGTGTTTAGAAGGACGATTGGGCCACACCCAGTGATCAATTGATTAATTGGGTGTGGCAAAGGAGAAAGAGGTTTTAATCATGATTCTTGGTTTTCTGGTTTGAGCAGTGAAGTAGATGGTGGAGCTATTAGAGGAAGTGGAGACGAGGGAGAGAGGACAGAGGAGTTGATGTGTTCCATTAGGGCATGTTGGTTATGTATCTGAATGATGTCTCTGTAATGTTAACAGCTTGGTTTGGTTCTTCTTGTGACACTGATTCATGGAGACATGATCTTGTGTCAGATATGGCTGCTTTGATTGCAAGGAAGTGATATTCACAGAAGCTGGTTCCTGAGAGGGGTGGTGGAGATGCCATAGAAAGGATACAGTGACATCCCGCGGAAATCCAGGAATGGTGACTTCTCTTTGAGCGGGCTTCATGCAAACCAGAATGAGAAAGATACCAGGTTAAGACCACTCTTTTCTTCCTGCTTCAAGTCTAAAGACTTTTGCAATTACAGTGCCCCAAGAAATTTATTGAGAGGCTTAACAGTGAAAACTTGGACGATTCCAAAGCTGAGTTGTAACCCGGGACCTGGAGCTGCTCCAACCAGCTCTGTTCATAGTCTTTGCACTTGTCCCAGTGGCCGGGACACCACAGTCTCTCCATGGCCATGCAGGGCATGCCCTACACAATTCAAGGGGACCACATTCCATGGGAATTTAGTTTTTGCAAACCAGGGCCTTTTTCCATTCCTATTTCTTATTTATTTTTAAAAATGTACAAAGTCAGAAAATCACTACTAATAATAATGTAATAAGTACCAGTGAAGCAAGAACTTGTGGTTATTTTGCTTTGGTTTCTAACAATATATGCGAAAAGAAAAAGGACAATATAGATAAAGTTAAAATCCTCCCTGTTCCCCTCTTAAGTCCCCTTCTCCTCCCTCCATGTCTAAAGGTAATCAGGATCCATGCATTTGGTTGATTTCCTCCCTGTTAATGGTTTTTCAACTTTTACTGCACATATATATGTCCATAAACATAATGTAGTATTGTTTGGTGTATTTTTATTTAACACAAATGGCATAATTCTGGATGTATTGTTTTACAACTTGCTTTTTTTCACTTGGTATTGTTTCCAAGATCTGTTTTTATACATTTGTATAGATCTACTTGGTTAAATTGCTGTATAATATTCCATTTTAGGACTATGCCACCATTTGCTTATCCATTCCTCTACTGAAGGACACTTGTGTTGCTTCCAAATTTTTGCCATTACACACAGTGCTGCAGTGAATATCCTCTTATGTGTTTCCTTATGTGTATTTATGTAAGTTTCCCTTGAGAATTGAGTATTTTAAGTGTATATATATGTGTGTGTGTGTGTGTGTGTGTGTGTGTGTGTGTGTGTAATTGTGAATTGGTGCTTTAGTGAGTGTATTCATTTATAATTTTTTTTTAACTACTGCCAAACATCTCCCGGTGAATAGGGGTGAAGGAGTCCATATAACAATTGCCTTCAGACAGCATGTCACCCACTCAGACATCTGTATACATTTCCATGCTGGCCACTTCTCCTTGCTAAGAAACCATGGACCCCCAAGGGGAACTACTGCTTTAGTGAGACATGTTCTTGGGAGGGAATGTGTCAGAAGTTTGACTGTATTGAAAGAGAAAGGAAACTGAAAATAACTGACTTCTAAGATGATAAAGACATAACCAATTTGTTTCAATGTCTTTACCTTGGTTCCTGAATCCCTCAAAGTCTTGTTTTCAGCAGGAATAGTGTCTGGATCCCAGGGGATGACATGGGACAAATGTGTTCCCTGCCTTGCTACCCAAAATCCCCGGATCAGCCTCAGTTTAGGATGATCCTAAAGCTGGGATGTCCTCTGAGAGGCACCAGCGCCAATGAAGAATAACTCCTCATTCCTGAGTAGTTGTAGCCTGTGCAGTGGGGCCAAGTCTGGGCTGGATAGCAATAAGAGGACAAAAAAGGGGCTGAAATGAGGCCATGGCTGGGGGAATGGAAGGGATGTAAGCAGATGCTACCCTAGACAGCTCTACTGGGTTAAATAGTGCCCCCCACTCCCAAATTCATATCTACTTGGACCCGAGAATGCAACCTTATTTGGAAAGAGGTAATAACCAACTTAAGCAGAAATCATCCTGGATTAGGGAAGGTCCTAAATCCATTATGACCAGTGTCCTTGTAAGAGGAAGGAAACTTGGACACACACACACACAGAGAACACCTACCCTACCCTGCAGGTGCAAATGCCTGTTTTAGGAAGTGTCCTATGCAACTTTCACTGGAGCCTCTTCATTGTCATGGTGGCAAAAATAAATTATTTTCTTCTGGTAGCACTGATTTTTTATGGGGAATCATCTAAACTCATTTGCAGTATTGTAGATTCCGTCATCTGTATTGCAGTTTTTGAAACTTGTGTTTAATAAATACTATCCCTGTCTGGGATATACACCAGAAAATACATAAAGACAGTGGCACATGGGGAGAAGGCCATGTGATGACAGAGAGATGGGAGTAATGCAGGCCGCAAGCCCAGGACTGTCTCGGGAGCTGGGAAGAGGCGAGGAAGCGTCCTCCCTGAGGGCCTTCAGAGG
This sequence comes from Manis pentadactyla, assembly GCF_030020395.1. Lineage (NCBI taxonomy): Eukaryota > Metazoa > Chordata > Mammalia > Pholidota > Manidae > Manis > Manis pentadactyla. The sequence goes on from NC_080022.1 coordinate 149,367,097, forward strand.
GAGTGTGGTCCTGCTGACCCCTTGATCTTAGACTTCTGGCCTCATATCTGTGAGGGAGTACATTTCTGTTGTTTTAAGCCACTCAGTTGTGTTACAGCAGTCCCAGGGAAGGAGTAAGGCAGCCGTCCCAGACGCTTCGATTGCCAGCCTCCTGGCATTTGCACTCTTGGGTAATGCCCTTCCCTCTTGTGTGCGCTGGACCTAGTGACCTGCTCCTAATAAATACAGCAAATGTGACAGGGTATCATTTTTTAAATTAGGTTATGAAAGACTTCTAATTCTGTCTTGCTTGCTCTTTCTTGCCCCTTCCCTGGCTCTCTCTGATAAAGCAGTCACCATGTCATAAGCCGCTTTATGGAGAGGCCCACATGAAGGAACTATGGAAGGTTTCCAGCCTTTGGGAAACTGAATCCCATCAGTGGCCACATGAGTGAACTTGGAAGTAGATTCCCCCCAGGTTGAGCCTGAATGAGTGCAGCCCCAGCTAGCACTTTACAGTGCCCCTTATAAGCTGTGCCTGGATTCTTCACCCACAGAAACTATGACATAATGAACTATGAGTTGTGGCTTTAAGCCCCCATATCTCAGGTGGTTTGTTATGCAGCAGTAGAGAGCTAACAGATACAAAGAGTAGATCGAGGCAGGTGCTTGGGAATAAAGCCTGTGAAGAGGCTGTAGTGTTGTGTGCTTCAGGGGGAGTGTGGTGATTTACAGATGCTATGGAGGCATGCAAACATCCATCTTCTATGTTATGTGCATGATCCTGTTCTCTGCATTGAAGCAACTGCTCAAAACTAAGAGTATAAGGAGTCGTCAGGGGCTGTGGGATTCAGTGGAATGCCCCTGAAGGAAGACAAGGGATCAGATCCTTATAGACTGTTTCAGACAGATGCAGAAACCTCCCCAAAAGTCTTGGCTATATTTACTGTTGAGATTTCCTCCCTCCCTCCAGTGTTCTATTGAGAGAGGGGTGGAGAAAAGGGGAAAGGTGACTGGATTAGGAGTCAGGAGATCTCCCTTCTTAAATTGGCTGTCACTTGCCACCCTGGGGACCCTGAGGTTTGTAAGAGGAGGTTCTTAACAGAGAGCACAGGGTGACCAGAGCTGGGGGAAATGAAGGCAAGCTTCTCTGCTCCCTCCTGACCCCCTTAGAGCCAGTGTGGAGGAAGCGAGGGACCCTGACCCTGGGGCGAGTGGTTGTAACTCTGGCCATTGCACCAGGGTTGGGGCTCAGGGTGGGAGCTCATGAGGCCCCGAAGAGACAGGGAGAGACGGGCCACCCAGCAGGCACAGCAGCACACTGCAGGCCAGCCTGGCCGCCTTGTCTTTCCACCAGGTCCTGAAGAGAGGACGACAGGCGCCTGGGCGCCTTGTGCTCTCTGAAAGCCCAGCTGGGCTGTGGGTGCCGCAGATCCCACACGCCCCTCGGAGCCCTTACACCGCATGGCCAAAGTCAGCAATGGTCACACTCCAAAGCAACCTTGTACCTATATTCAAGCTGCTACTTTTAAATGAGATGGCATCACTGTATTTATAACCCAAGTCCCACAGGCTTCAACTAATTTGGAGAACAAGTTGACAACCAGGGACAAAACCTTATGCCGTAACATTTGCCAGGAGGACTTGAACTGTGCAAGTGGGATTTCCTCAGGCATCCCTGCCAACATGCGTGGATAATGCCATAATCTTTCCTCTGCCACAGTTTCCATTTTTGTAAAATCAGGACTTAATTTACATTATCTTAAAGGCCGCTATAGCACTCACATTGAATCAGTCCTTATGAAATAGTCAGAAGGTCTGATTATTTTTTTAAAAGTAGAAGCAGGTGAGCCTTCATGGGGTTCATTCTTAACAACTCAGGCGTCGCTGCCTCTGGGAAGCCTCCCTGACCTCAGCACATTGCAAGCCTAATTGAAGGGCTCCTGTGGTGCAAACCCCAGGTCCACACCTATTGATGATAACTGACACAGTGATGGTTTCCTGTGCTACCCACTCAGTGCCTGTGGCAGACACTGGCCTATGTGTTATTCTTTTTGTATGCCCAGAACCTCATAGAGAGCTTGGCCCATAATAAACGTCTGGTAACTGATGAATTAATGAGTGACTCGATGGGTGAATGACTGAACGGCTCCTCTGCCCATGGTGGGAGTCCTGCTTGCTGGGGAAACAGTCCACAGAGTTGTGTCTCTCTCTTGCCACATGGCTTGCAGGTGGCAGTCGGGTAATATGACTGGAGAGGGGCATATGGTGGTACAGAAAGTCAGCTCTCAGGATCCACGCAGAGCCGTGAGATTGTGGGGAAGCTCAGCTCCTATTTTTCTCTAACAATCTGGAACTTGGAGACAGAGATAATTAATTCATGACATATGTGGAGACAGATGTTAGAGAAGTAGGACAAAGATAACAAGGTCGATACAAAAAGAAAGGAGATATGAAAACCACAGGGATAGGATATGTTGCTCCATAAAGTCCTGAGCACTCACATAACTAGAAATGCCCAAACAGAAGATCAACATTGGACAAATAAAGAAACAGATGTTTATAAGGTTAAATGGTTTGTCCAAGGGCACAAATCAAGTGGCTTATGGTTATTCTGTCTCTCTGCATCGTAAGGACTTTCCCCCAGTACAAAGGCTATCGCGAAGGAATCCTTTAACTGGGAATCTTTGATTCTAAGCCATTGTTCAGACCAGGAGCTGAGACATGAGCACAGCAAGGGTATGTAGGGCACGCCATTGGTGGTGATGGTGGACAGTCTCTCATACTGCTGCAGGATGGGAGACATCAGAGTAGTAAATATGGGGTGTGGAGGCAAAGACACTCATCTGTGAGGTCCCAGGGTGTGGGAGAAGGAGCATGACATTGATATAAACTGATTTGGGTTTGAACTGCAGCTCTTCCACTTACAAGTAATGCACCCAGTTTCTCAGCCTCAGTTTATTTATCCATGGGATGGTAAAGGTAATACCTATCATACAGAGTTTTTTTCAGGATTTAAAGACATGTATTTGTGGAAGCACCTAGTGAATGAATGGGGTCCATGGTTTGCTTACAAGCCTGAAGCAATCAGGTGAGATGCTTCAGCCACAGAAGTTACTCCAAGGTGAGATATTTTAAAGGAACTTTAAAGGAGGAGATGGTTGGTGCAAAATGGCAGGTAGGATACAGCAAAGCAGACAGGCTTTCTCTCCCCCACAGCCTGTAAGGAACAGAGGTAGCAACCACACACCTGTAACGGAAAGGAGTTTTGGGGCCACCAATTCAGGCAAGGAGATCTTGTCTTCAGAGCTAGAAGAGAAAAGGAAGGGAGGAGATAGGTCCTATAAAATGTGTTTTCCTCTGCTCTAACCCAAGACGCTGCTAACATGAGTATAAAAAGAAAGCATGCATTCATGAAGACAAAGATGGGGAAAGGAAAAAACAAAACAGAGAAAGATCAAGAGAACTTGGAATGCTAGAAAACAGATGGATAGGCAAAATTTAACTTTGCATAGCAGAAAGTGGAAATAAACTACCCATAAAGTTCTTGGGTGCGTTATTAGGAAGCCAAGTGATTTCAGTTCTAGAAAGCTTGTACACTATGGAGTTTAAGGCAATAGGTGTCATTAAAAGTAAAGGTATGGTTGGGGCTGAAAAGGAAAGAAATTGGTTGGAACTCTATAAAAGGATCTATGAGACCTCCCTTAGATGCCGTACTCTACGCTAGACCACCATGCATCTCTTACTGCCCCACCCAGTAGGAGGCTGAAGATTTTCTTTTTGGAGGAGTGGTGTACCTGAGGAAATTAGAACTCAGGACTATCAGTCACTTGACTAGGGTGGGAGGTACAGACTGTTGCACTGAAAACTTGGAGTTAGGGAATACACAACCTCCAGTCCTTATAATAGAGATTGTAGGATAGACAAGCTAACCTGCAAAAGAGAAGAATCTTACGGATACTGACAGTTAAAGTTCCATCAGCAAAATACCTTGATACCTGCAGGGACATCCTAGTGGAAACCCAATAAGCACACCCCATGGACACCAAGCTGGTCTCCTCTCTGATGCCTCACTCTTAAAGGTGAGAGGATGCCAGACACTTGAAACATTGAGTAAAGCCTGTGAATGAAAAATAGACAAACAGAATAAAGGAAACTTAAGAAAGCAGAAAGGGGGAAATTATAGAGGAAAACCCTCTAAGTTATATACCCTGAGAGAGAAAAAAGTGATGCTTTTGAAAAAAGATCTTTAAAATAATAAATAAAATTTCTCTTTGAAATTAAAATCTGAGAACCAAAATACAAAGCTTGATAGAATGAACAAATATATATATATTTGAAAAAAATCCAGACAATAAAAGAAAAAGTCAAAGTGATAGAAAAGAGGAGAGAAGAGATAAGCAATTACAGAAGTAGCCCAGGAAATCCAAAGTCTGAGAAAATTTCCAGAAAATGAAGGAACTGGACTAGAGAAAACTCTACAAGAAATAGTAAAGAAAAATTTCTGTAACTAAGGGCTCATTCTATGCTCAGTACAATGAATGAATTCATAAAAATTCAGAGTAATTAGGGTAAAATAAAAATCCTAGAAACTCTAAGGGAGAAAAATAAGACCACCTGCATGATATCAGAAATCAGATTTGCATTAAATTTATCAACAACAGGATTAGAAGCAAGAAGACAATGAGGATATACCCTTGAAACTCCTAGGGAAAATGACTGTTGTAGATTTGGACACATAGCCAACATAAAAATACACAATAGTATTTCCATGGCATGCACCGTTTCTCCAGAAGGTACTAGAATATTGATTCTTTGTTTTGATGAGGCACAATGAAGAAAGAGACAGGGGCTCTAGGGAGCCAGGATTCCAGAAAGAAAGAAGGGAAAGGATTTCAAAGATGATAGCAGTTACAGATCTAGAAAGCAACCAAGTGATTGGGTTAGGAAGATGGGGAGATCTAGGAAGGGTGTTTCCAAGATGGGGGGTGGGATATGCATCACAGGTTATTTCATGTTGGAATACAGCAAGAAAGATTCTCTATTTCTGGCAGAGATTTTTGGGATGCAGTTGTGGTGATATGTATTTAAGTGGAGTAGGCAAATAAAACTTGTGCCTGAAAGACTCTCTGCTGGAGGGTGAATCAGTGTCACCTGAACCCACACAGAAAGATGATTGGGAGCTACAGTTTGACTGATGGGAGGGTCAAGGCACCTGCCTTGGGGAACTGGGTGGAAACTGAATGCCATGTATTGAAATGTCAATTCATTGGTCCCTAGTGAATGTACATGTCCCGGCTCTTGTAGATACAGGAGCTGAATAAATTTAATACATCTGATATAGTTAATGCAGTTGTGATGCATCACTAACTGCAGGAAAAACAAAAGTAGTGATGAGGCAATCACTAACTGCAGGAAAAACAAAAGATTGTTCAAGAATAAAAATGTAAACATAATACACCACATGAAACAGCTATGAGTGCAATTTATATCAATGTAATAATAAGAAAAGACTACAGATTTAGCCAAAATTTTATTCATTTTAGAAGTTTTTGGCATAAGGAAGAGCAGTGTGTGTGCATGCATGCATGTGTTTAAGATGTATATGAGTTTTAAATCCCTTTTAAAAAATACAAGATCAACAGGCAGCATATAAAATACATATGCACTCTGGTTAAGAATATGGGGTATATTTCCAGAAGAAACTGCTATAGGATTTAAAATATTTGCCCCTGAGTGGCAAAACTTGAGGTTTGAAATAGGGGGAATGAAGGACCACTGCTTTCCTTTGGTATTTCTATTTTTTTTTATTAAGGTATCATTGGTATACAATTTTATGAAGCTTTCACATGAGCAATATTGTGGTTTCAACATTTACCTATATCATCAAGTCCCCCCCATGCCCCATTGCAATCACTATGCATCAGCCTAGTAAGATGCTATAGAGTCATTATTCGTGTTCTCTATGCTATACTGCCTTCCCTGTGACCTACCTATATGATGTGTGCTACTTATAATGCCCTTTAACCCCCTTCTCCCTCGCTTCTCATCCACCCTCCCCAACCCCTGCCCTTTGGTAACCGTTAGTCCTTTCATGGAGTCTGTGAGTCTGCTGCTGTTTTGTTCCTTCAGTTTTGCTTTTTTGTTATACTCCACAAATGAGTGAAATCATTTGGTACTTGTCTTTCTCTGCCTGGCTTATTTCACTGAGCATAGTACCCTCTAGCTCCAACCATGATGTTCAAAATGGTAGGATTTGTTTTCTTCTTATGGCTGAATAATATTCCATTGTGTATATGTACCACATCTTCTTTATCCATTCATCTACTGATGGACACTTAGGTTGCTTCCATATCTTATCTTGGCTATTGTAAATAGTGCTGCAATAAATATACAGGTACATATGTCTTTTTGAGTCTGGAATCTTGTTTTCTTCGGTAAATTCCTAGGAGTGGAATTACTGGGTAAAATAGAGTTTCTATTTTTAGTTTCTTGAGGAATCTATATATTGCTTTCCACAATGGTTGAACTAATTTACATTCCCACCAACAGTATAGGAATATCCTATCCACATCCTCGCCAGCATTTGTTGTTCCTTGTCTTTTTGATGGAGGCCATCCTAATTGGTGTGAGGTGATATTTCATTGTGGTTTCAATTTGCATTTCCCTGATAATTAGCGATGTGGAGCTTCTTTTCATGTGCCTGTTGGCCATCTGAATTTCTTCTTTGGAGAAGTGCCTGTTCAGATCCTCTGCCAATTTTTTACTCAGATTATTTGCTTTTTAGGTGCTGAGGCATGTGAGTTCTTTATATATTTTGGATGTTAAACTGTTATCAGATATGTCATTTACAAATATATACTCCCATATTGTAGGATGCCCTTTTGTTCTGCTGATGGTGTCCTTTGCTGTACAGAAGCTTTTTAGTTTGATGTAGTCCTATTTGTTCATTTTTGCTTTTGCTTCCCTTGCCCAAGGAGATGTGTTCAGGACAATGTTGCTCATGTTTATATTCAAGATATTTTTGCCTGTTTTCTTCTGTGAGTTTTATGGTTTCATGACTCACATTCAGGTCTTTGATCTATTTTGAGTTTACTTTTGTGTATGGGATTAGACAATAATCCAGTTTCATTCTCTTACATGTAGCTGTCCAGTTTTGCCAACACCAGTTGTTGGAGAGGATGTCATTTCCCCATTATATATCCATGGCTTCTTTATCATATATTAATTGGCCATATATGCATGGGTTTATATCTGGGCTCTCTGTTCTGTTCCATTGATCTATGGGTCTGTTCTTGTGCCAGTACAAAATTGTTTTGATTACTGTGGCTTTGCAGTAGAGCTTGAGGTTGAGGAGCATAATCCCCAGAGCTTTATTCTTTCTTCCCAGGATTCTTTTAGCTATTTGGGGTCTTTTGTGGTTCCATAGGAATTTTAGAACTATTTGTTCTAGTTTGTTGAAGAATGCTGTTGGTATTTTGATAGGGATTGCATTGAATCTGTAGATTGCTTTAGGTAGGATGGCCATTTTGACAATATTAATTCTTCCTATCCATGAGCACAGGATGTATTTCCATTGATTGGTGTCTTCTTTGATTTCTCTTATAAGTGTCTTGTGGTTTTCAGGGTATAGGTCTTTCATCTGCTTGGTTAGATTTATTCATAGATATTTTATTCTCTTTGATGCAATTGTAAGTGGAGTTGTTTTCCTGATTTCTCTTTCTGCTAGTTCATCATCAGTGTATAGGAATGCAACAGATTTCTGTGTATTAAGTTTGCATCCTGCAACTTTGCTGAATTCAGTTATTAGTTTTAATAGCTTTTTGGTGGATTCTTTAGGGTTTTCTATGTACAATATCATGTCATCTGCAAATAGAGACAGTTTAACTTCTTCCTTACCAATCTAGATGCCTTTTATTTCTTTTTGTTGTCTGATTGCCATAGCTAGGACCTCCAGTATTATGTTGAATTAAGGTGGTGAGAATGGGCATCCTTGTCTTGTTTCCAATCTTAGGGGAAAAGCTTTCAGATTTCACTCTTAAGTATGATGTTGGCTGTGGGTTTGTCATATATGGTCTTTATTATGTTGAGGTACTTGTCCTCTGTACTCATTTTGTTGAGAGTTTTTATCATGAACGGATGTTGAATTTCGGCGAACAGTTTTACAGCATCTATTGAGATGATCATGATTTTTGTCCTTTTTGTTGACATGGTGTATGATGTTGATGGATTTTTGGATATTGTACCATCCTTGCATCCCTGGAATAGATCCCATTTGATCATGATGGATGATCTTTTTGAGGTATTTTCAAATTTGGTTTGCTAATATTTTGTAGAGTACTTTTACATCTATGTTCATCAGGGATATTGGTGTGTAATTTTCTTTTTTTGTGGTGTCTTTGCCTGGTTTTGGTATTAGAATGATGCTGTCCTCATAAAATGAGTTTGAATGTATTCCCTCATCCTGTACTTTTTAGAAAACTCTAAGGAGGATAGGTATTATGTCTCCTCTAAATATTTGATAAAATTCAGCTGTAAAGCTATCTGGTATAGGGGTTTTGTACTTAGGTAGTTTTTTGATTACCAATTCAATTTCATTGCTGGTAATTGGTCCATTCAGATTTTCTGTTTCTTCCTGGGTCAGTGTTGGAAGGTTGCACTTTTCTAGAAATTTGTCCATTTCTTCTAGGTTATCCAGTTTGTTAGCACATATTTTTTCATAGTATTCTCTAATACTTCTTTGTATTTCCTTGGTGTCCATAATGATTTTTCCTTTCTTGTTTCTGATTCTGTTTATGTGTGTACACTCTCTTTTTTTCTGGCTAGGGTTGATCTATTTTGTTTATTTTCTTAAAGAACCAGCTCCTGGTTTCATTGATTCTTTCTTCTCAATTTTATTTATTTCTGCTCTGATCTTTATTATGTCCCTCCTACTAACTTTGGGCCTCATTTGTTCTTCTTTTTTTAGTTTCTTTAATTGTGAGTTTAGACTGTTCATTTGAGATTGTTCTTCTTTGTTGAGGTATGCCTGTATTGCTATATACTTTCCTCTTAGAATTGCCTTTGCTGTGTTCCACAGATTTTGGGGTGTTGAGTTGTTGTTTTCATTTGTTTCCATGTATTTCTTGATTTCTGTTTTTATATGACCATTGATTCATTGATTATTTAGGAGCATGTTGTAAGCTTCCATGTGTTTGTGGGCTTTTTTGTTTTCTTTGCATAATTTTTTTCTAGTTTCATAGCTTTGTGTTCTGAGAAGCCAGTTGGCACAATTTCAATTTTTTTGAATTTACTGAGGCTTTTTTGTGGCCTCATGTGTAAACTATACTGGAAAATCTTCCATGTGCACTTGAGAAGAATGTGTAACATGCTGCTTTTGGGTGGAGTGTTCTGTAGATGTCTGTTAGGTCTATCTGTCCTAATGTGTTGTTCAGTGCCTCTGTCTCCTTACTTATTTTCTGTCTCATTAATCTATCTTTTGAAGTGTGTGGTGTGTTGAAGTCTTCTAAAAATGAATCCATTGCTTTCTTTTCCCCCTTTAATTATGTCAGTATTTGTTTCACATATTTATGTGCTCCTATATTGGATGCATAGATATTTATAATGGTTATATTCTCTTGTGGACTGACTCCTTTATCATTATGTAATCTCCATCTTTGTCTCTTATTTTCTTTGTTTTGAAATTTATTTTGTCTGATACAAGTACTGCTACTCCTGCTTTTTCCTCCATATTATTTGCATGAAATATCTTTTTCCATCCCTTCACTTTTAGTCTGTTTATGTCTTTGGGTTTGAAGTGAGTCTCTTGGATGGTCTTGTTTTTTAATCTATTCTGTAAATCTGTGTCTTTTGATTGGTGCATTCAGTCCATTTACATTCAGGGTGATTATTGACAGATATGTACTTATTGCCATCACAGGCTTTAGACTCGTGGTTAAGAAAGGTTCATGGGCTTCTTCTTTACTATCTAACAGTCTAACTTACCTTGCTTATTATATCATTTCGCATATAATCTAAAAGTTCTTTTTTTCTCCCTTATTTTTCTTCCTCCCCCACTCTTTATATATTAGGTGTCATATTCTGTACTCTGTGTATCCCTTGTCTGACTTTGTGTGTAGTTGATTTAATTTTGCATTTGCTTAGTAATTAATTGGCTTACTTCTTTTACTGTGGTTTCATTTTTCTCTGGTGACAGCTATTTAGCTTAGGAGCACTTCCATCTATAGCAGTCCCTTTAAAATACACTGTAGAGATGGTTTGTGGGAGGTAAATTCCCGCAACTTTTGCTTATCTGGAAATTGTTCAACCCCTGCTTCAAATTTAAATGATTTTCTTGCCAGGTAGAGTATTCTTGATTGGAGGCCCTTCTATTTCATTGCATTAAATATATCATACCACTCCCTTCTGGCCTGTAAGGTTTCTGCTGAGAAGTCTTATGATAACTTGGTATATTTTCCTTTACATATGATCATTTTTCTCTCTCTGGCTGCTTTTAATACTCACTCCTTGTCCTTGATCTTTGCCATTTTAATTTTTATATGTCTTGGTGTTGTCTACCTAGGGTCCCTTGTGTTGGGAGATCTCTGCACTTCCATGACCTAAAAAACTATTTCCTTCCCCAGATTGGGGGTGTTTTCAGAAATTATTTCCTCAAAGAGGCTTTCTATCCCTTTTTATCTCTCCTCTTCTTCTGGTACCCCCATAATGCTAATATTGTTCCATTTGGATTGGACGTACGATTCTCCTATTATTCTTTCCTTCTTAGAGATCCTATTTTTCTCTCTGTGCCTCAGCTTCTTGGTTTTCCTCTTCTCTAATTTCCAGTTCATTTACCATCTCCTCTACCTCATTTAATCTACTTTTAAATCCCTCCTTTGTTTGTTTCATTTCAGATACAGTATTTTTCAGTTTCTATCTCTTTCTTGAAGTTCTCCCTGAGGTCTTGAATAGTTTTCTGTAGCTCCATAAACATGTTTATGATTTTTATTTTATCTGTATCAAGAAGATTGGTGATTTCAGTTTAACTTCACCCTCTTTCTCATGTCTGTTGGATTCTTGTTTGTACAGAACTTTTTTACTGTTTCATATTTCTAATGATTCCTATGGAATAATATCTTTATGTAGGCAACACCCTCTAGTGCCCAAGCTCCACTCTCTGGAGCTGCCCAGCACCTGGAGCAATGGTAGGGGTTACAGGTGCACAGCACTGGCACCTGCTGGGAGGAAAGAGCTCTTACCTGCCTCCCATCTGCAGTGCCTGCTTCCACTGCTAGGTTCAGTGGGCTGAGATTGTAGGGAGGAGCCTCTGCATTATGTCCCTGTAATTCCATAGGTGGGGCCACCTTCTCACTGGCTTGGCATGGTGGCAGGCACAGCAGGTGTGTGGATATGTGCCTGCCAGGTTGAAGGAGTGGCAGGCTTCAAATCACAGTGGGGGCCTCCATAGTGCATTGCCAGCCAAGGGGATGGAGCATCTGAAGCTCCTGAAAGTTCCCAACCTGCTGGGCTGAGTGTGCCAGGATGATTTTTATCCACCTGTACTTTCTCCTGAGCAGAAAGCTCTTGCTTTCTTTAGAAATCCTTGTGCCTTTAGCATCCCTCTTGCTATTGGGAATTATTTCAAAGTGCCCAACTTTCTTTTGCACCAGAGCAGCTGGTTGTGGATACCTATTCTCCACAAGTGGCTGGAATCTCAGTCTCTCCAAATATTCTGCCTGTTTTTGCTTTCCAGCCCCAGTAATCTCTGGAGCACCATGTAATGTGGGTTTGTGCTCCTGGAGCAGATCTCCAGGGTTGGGTGTTGAGCAGTTCTAGGCTTTTACTCCCCCCCCTACTCTGTTTCTCTTCCTCCCACCTGTGAGCTGGGATGCAGGGAGGTCTTGGGTCCTGCCAGATCATGGCTTTGCTATTTTACTCTCTTCTGTGAGGTCTTCTCTTTTTCTCAGATGTAGGCAGTCTGCTCTGCAGTCTTTAGGTTGTTCTTTCAGGATTAGTTATATTTGCTGTATTTTTGTGTTATATGTGGTTTTGGGAGGTGGTTTCTGTCTCACTTCTCACACTGCCATCTTCTTCCCTATGCTCCTGCTGCTTTCCATTTTAAGCATTGAACATTGTATTCGTTTTATGTGCCTGTTGTAGCAAATTAACACAAGATGGGTGGCTTAAAACAACAGAAATTTGTTCTCCTACAGTTCTGGTGGTCAGAAGGCTAAAATGAGTTTCCTTGGCCAAACCAAGCTGTCAGCAGTGGCATGCTCCTCCCAGAGCCTCCAGGGGAGAATTTTTTCTTTGCCTTTTCCAGCTTCTGGTAGCTTTTGATGTCCTAGGCTTGTGGCTACATCAGTACAGTCTTCATAGGCAGCATCTTACCTCTGTTTCTGCTCCACCTTCACATTATCTGCTTTCTGTGTGTAAAATCCCCCTCTGCCTACCTCTTATAAAGATATATGTGACTTCATTTAGGTCCTACCTAGATAATCCAGGATAATCTCTTCAATTCAAGATCCTGAACTTAATCAAATCTGCAAAGACTATTTTTCCATAAAGAGAACATTCACAGGTTTTGGGGATCAGGACATGGATCTATTTTGGGGGGCCATTATTTAGTCTACCAGAAGCATTAAAAAAATTTTTAGTACATTCATATATAATATATGCATTCATTTTTACATACATACATAAATACATAAATAAAGGAATATATACCTTTTTTCCCCTATGGAATAGAATATTATAGCAGACTTTCAGTTCATCACTGCATCTCTATAGTGTTCTTGGATAATGAACATACACTACTCATGTAAAATGTTAATATATGAGAAAAAAAGAGGCAGGGAGAAATATTTCTTGCTTTGGCTGATCTAGATTTGAGACCAACTAGTTCCAAGTCTTTCATTTCAAATACAAACACCAGGCAAGTCTCCAATTAAGTGACACTAACATTCATGTTGTTCCCTGGAAAACATATGTGTCTTACAAACATGCGGCTACCAGAAACCAAGAGCTTAGAGGGCTGGGGAGAGGTTTATAGGGTTTCAAAGCAACAAAGAGCAGTTTTCAACCTAACCTAGAGAGAGAGCCATTTGCTCTCAAATATACAGCATATCTGTTTCATACTTTCTGGCTTTTTTCTGCTTTTTCTCAGACTCAAGGACAGACCATATGACTATTCCCCAGATTAGAACATCACAGTTGAAGGGGACTTTATAGACCACTGGGTCTAACCCCAACATGGTACAGTTTAGGGAATCTCAAGGGGATCAGAGGAGTGAAATAATGATTGCCAAAACATCTGAGGTTGGGCGTGACCCCAGGAATCCTGACTCCTGATGCCCAGAGCACTTCATGCTATTTTGTAGTTCATGAACCTCTGCTCCTCACTTCTCTGTAATTTAATAAAGTCCCAGCAACAGCAATATTTTGGAGACAGGGAGGGTATGGGGGTCCTTGCTTGGAACCTTGTTTCTCTGTGTGTTTCATGGTTAAGTCAGTGCCCTATCATCCCCTCCGTGGAGGTGAAAGGAGCTAGCTCTGGCTGAGGACCTGTTGTATCCCGGACATACGCTAGGGGCTGTACCAAGGCTGACTTACTTGATCCTCACAACACTTGGTAAAGATAAACATCACTGTTTTCCAGATGAGGAAACTGAAGTAGTTGCCAAAGTTACCAAAGTCAGTATATTTCAGAGCTAAGACATAAATTCACTTCTTCCTGACCCCTACACCAGCAGACGTTCCATGATGCCATATTGGAGTGGAATGAACAGAAGGTGATGCTGGTTTTCAGAATGAGCTGCATTATTCACCACATCCAGGGGAACACCCTGCCCAGCTGGCCCAGCTGAGCTCAACCCCCACAGTTTCCACTGTCTGTGGATCTCCAGCTGTCACTTAGATAAATTGGCCTCCAGATCAGGAGTATTGGCAGTGAAATGCATACATCTTGTAATGATCCTCAGACTAACACAGACTGATGTGGACAGTTCCTAGCGAGGGTGCATTGATGGAAGACGTCTGATTGCCATCTTAATTCAAAGGCTTTCTAGCCAGTTAAGTGACTTGCAAATGCCTCATTCTGACAGTTCCTTATGATCCAGTTGGTTTAAATGGATTACTCAGGGTAGTGTTGCAAAGAACAGCTCAGGATGGAGTGATGGCTGACCCCGACCAGGAGGGAGTCTGTACTATGTCAAGGTGCCTGAACTCCACACTGAACTCATTTCTAACCAGGATAGACTGTGGGACCAACAGCCTGCAGAGTTTAGCCTACTACTCAGGAGATAGACCCAGACCTAGTTCCTTTCCCTTGTGTAGGAGTGAATCAGGCTGACTATTGTGTCAGACAATGACTTTCTTTTTTCATCTTTGCATCCTTTCAGAAAGACAGTTATTTCTATGGTGAGTAGTTTGTTTATTGGCTGCAGCCAGGTGGGATGGCAAGTAGTATGAGCCAAGGCTTGGCCAGCCAGATACTTCATGCAGAATTAAATACTGAGCAGAGAGGCAAGAGGCAGACAAGTTCCATTCCATTCCAGCTGGGGAGTCATTATACCTCGCTTCTCAGGGTACCTCTGGCTCTCCACCTAGCCCGGAGTGCTCCATCTCAGGATCCCAGGTGCTTCACTGTCCCTGATACATTGTGATTTTATCAACAGTAATGTGTTCTAAAGCTAACTGACCCCTTTGGGAACTAAGCATCAAAATGATAGCTCCACAGTATGACATCAGTGACTTTATACTTGTCTGTCTGGGAACTGCTTTTAAAAATGACTGTTGTGGAGTTATTAATTTTAAAGGAAGCTGGAGAACACTCCCAAAACTCTATTCTTCACCTCAGTCTTGTAAACTCCAGAGAGGGGGAGAAGAGTTACACACAAAGAACCAGATATTAAAACTGCTAACTGGCAATATTAGAAGCTGTAAGTCCCGTGTGTTAATGCCTTCATATTTATAAGGAAGATGACTTGCAACCTCGAATCTTGGCCAGTCCAAACAGTTGATCAAGTGCAAAGGTAAAGTGAAGTCCCTTCAGTTTTACAAGGGCTCAAATCCTTTTGTGCATTCTCCTTAGAAAGCACTCATTTGGTGCAGAGAGCAATCCAGAAATGAGGAGGGCATGGAATACAGGGAAAGGGGAACTCAACAGACGGGGATGGCAAAAGGGGTTCCCAAGAAAATGGGAACAGACTTCCCTGGGCAGCATTCCTGATGCGAAGGAGAGTATAGAAAGCTCCAGAAATGGGGTCTCTGGTTTAATATTACTACCATTAATCAATAGGCAATAGGTTATCATCTGAAAAATGAATTTAAGAAATCTGAGAAAATACTGGAATAAAATCATATTTATATGCAGAAAACTAAGCATTTTTTTAAAAGGTAGTTGTTAATTTGAGAAAACCGAAATTATATGAGAAAGGAAATAAAACACAATAAATTATCTGCTTATCAGTGAACAGTATTTATGTGTAATGTAAACACTGACTAGACTTAATAGAAAATTGAAATAAAATGATATAGGGCAAATGGGAGAAGGGGCAGAGGGAATGGGGGTGTGAGTTAAACATTTCTCTCTCAACAGGTAGTTCAAGCCTAACTCTAAAAATCCAGAAAGAGTAATGTGAGCATAGGATTTAAAAATATGGAGGTAAATCCAGAAAAAGCATCTAGAAAAGTTAAAAGACGTTGCTATGGGGGTGGTGTAGTTGAGGGTGGGGGAGAATGCACAGGGAGAATGCAAAATGTCTTTATTATGAGCCCTTTAGTTATTTTTTAAAAAATGACCATGTATTAGTTTGAAAAGGTTGCTGTCTTAAAAAGCTGAAATAATGTAAAAGATTTACATATTTTAAGGAGCTTTAGTTCTTAGTGAGATGAGCTCTCAGAAGCCTGGCAAGGTGAGCTACACAGAAGGACCTGTTTTCTGCGGCTTTCAGGGAATAGTGTTTTCACTGTACAAATAAGCAGATGAAAAGTTTTGCTTGTTTTTGCTTCAGATATATTTTATATAAACACACACACACATGCACTGTGACCTTACAGATAAAGTTAATGATGTATGTCCCTTATTTTATTCCTATAAATTCCATCGCTAAAAATAATTAAGATTATAAATTTAGTGTCATTCTTTCCAGTCTATGCTTTTGAAAAAATATTTTTACTACACACACACACACACACCTATAAAAACATGTCGATTTACTTATCATGTTTCAGAATTTTCACTTAGATGCTGTTATAATGCCTGCATTATTCTGCCTTATTCTTACTTTATTCACCCAGTCCTGAGACCATCCATGTTGATATATAGAGCAAATTCATTCATTTTATTCCATCATATGAATTCACCAGAATTTATTTTCCTTCCATCATTTCCACTCTTACAAACAATATGGCAGTGAATATCCTTATCCAGCCTCCTGCTAGACATGAGCAAGAGTTTCTCCAGGTACAGACCTAGAAACAGAATTCTGAGGGCACAGAGCAGGCACATTTCCACTTTATTAGGTCACTGGGCCAGCATCGTTTCTAAACCCAATGAAAGAGTGCTTCCCGTGGACTCAGGTTGCTGGGTGGCAAGCGTGTACAGACTGGGCCCCAGCTGGGTGGGTGGAGGCCTATCTAAAATACCATCTGTGTCGCTGTCAAAACACGGCTCCCAATTGTCTCCTCAGAGGCGGCACTCTGGGACCGGAGCAGAGAGACGTGTTTATTCCCATTCTCTCTAACAAGCTGCTATCTGACATTTAAAGAGCTGCGCGGTTCTTTTCCCTTTATACATGTGAGTGGGGAGCACTAGTCAGCTGGCCGCTGTGAAGGTAGAGGAGGGCTGAGCAAGGCAGAATTATGGAACATGGAGTTCAGACAAGGAAGAGCCCCCGGGGGAAGACATGGGTGTACACTTCCATCCATTCATCCAGTAGGCCGATACTCTTTAAGAATATGCCAAGACCTGGAATGAGTCTCTCTAGTGGACGATACAGCAAGAAAGGGACCGTTCTTTTTCTGCTGAGCCTGGTAGACGTGATTGTGAAAGCCAGCTCCATCTAATTTCCTTTCCAAAGAACTAGCCCCCACCCCCCATCTTGGACCACCAGCCTTGGTCTAAACCATGGCATTTACTTTCCTCGCTTCTCATCCTTGAAAAGTGTCAGAGACAGCCCAATGAGGATTATTTGACTCAAGGATTGCTAATGTGAATCCTAAAACCACTCAGCAATTTAGGACTCACACTCCATGTCAAGAAGATGAGTGGCATCTGTCATATCTGCTTAAGATGCTCTAGGCTGCAAGTTGTAGAACCTATCCTCAAACTGGCTTAAAAGATAAAGACTGTATTCTTGGGACAGGCAGTCCTGTGGTAGAGCAGATTCTGGGTGTGGGTCAGGGCTGCACTGTGCCCCCATAATTCACGGTGTCAACATTGTCCTGAGCAGCTCTCCAGTGAGAACAGAAAGCATAGTGCTGTCTGGTCTACATCTTGTGGGAAGGGCCCTGGGATAAATAACAGTCCCATTAGGTTGATGGGGTCAGCAGAAGTCGTATGCCCACTGCAGACCAATAACATTCACTAGGAGAATGATTGATTGAGCCTGGGTTCTGGACCCATCAGTAGAAAAGGGTGGGATGGGTATAACTGGTTTAAACCAGTGACAGTCCACTCCTGCAGCTGGAGGTCAGTCAGCCCCATTAGCGGGGAGCAAGAGAGGGAAGGATACCAGGTAGGAAACCAACCACGCCCACTTCCATAATAATCATAGCTTAGAATTGTTGGAAGTTCATAAGTACTGGGCTTAGTTCACTCCACAACAGTGAAAGTTTGCCCCATTTTAAACCCAGGTACCACCGTCAGTCATCTAGGGAAAACACAAGAAAGTCAATGGAGATGCAGGTTTACGTTCTTCCATGTTTCCTCTTTAGGCAGAGGGTCACCACCAGCTTCCTTGTAGGTACCGAGGAGAAACATCTTCCCTTTGCACTCTGTGTTCACTCTCTCCATTACCCCTTTGCCTGCATGTGTAGGCAGACCCATCTTGATGATAAGTGAGGGTAGGTGCATGTTTCAGCTTCACCACCTTTATACCATCTCTGCACAGTTGGGGACAGCTGTGCACATTAGTAACAACCACAGTGTCCTCAACTCCACTGGGCCAGTTACTGCGCTTTCAGCTGCCATGGGTGCCCACATGCTTCCCATAGAGACACCTGGGAAAGTACAGGCCATTCAGAGAGACTTCCAGAACCCCATTTCTCTACCTAAGAACTGCAGATAATGGCCCTATAGCAGTCCGGGGGTGGGGAATGGCTCATATATCAGAATGATGTATGTACGTGGAATACCGTCACATAAATGTACTTAAGATCTGAACATAACAGCCTTTGGTGGTGGGGTAGGGGGATGAGAGAAGCCAGGTATCCATTCAAAGTGATCCAATCCAACAACATTCTATCATGTAAGTAACTACAGACAACAGGACAGCAGCTTTTGCTCCCAGCTGGAGTGTGGATGAGACAGGCTGTGGCTTCTGTGCCATTTCCAGGACTTGGCAATAAGGCCAACCTTTAATCTCCCACTACATTAAGTACCTCACAGGTGAATGGGTGTAATAATATTATTAGGGCAACTTTCATTCCATTGGAATCTATTTTTAAAGTGAATTATTTGTAATAGTTTTACTGTTAGTAGTTTTACTGTTAGTAGTAAGAACTAACTTGCAGTAGTCCTGGCGGTTGACCCCAACACACTGGTGGGCCACAACAGTTGGAATGGCCCCATTTTGTTAAAATCTCTAATTTAAACACACCCAAATACACAAAACCAAAATGAAGCTGCCAGAACAAGAACACATCTCAGTTGGACAAGATGAAATCATTTGAACTAATAGGCCAGCAGGCCATCTCACCTTTGATAAAGATGGTTTGCATACTCTTCCAATTAACACTCAAGCCTCTGCCAACACACACACGGCCCCTGTCCCTGCACCTGCGAGGGGCTGTACAGGCTATACACTGGATCCACATCTCCCCTGGGCCTTCTCAGGCTGCTGTGATGGCTTTGGCCCTCAAAAACCAGGGACCCCCTTTCCTGAAGTGGCAGAATTAAAGGTAATTGTTTTTGGGAAGGGCCAAAGAACAGATGGCTTCTCCTCTGACCACATTTATCTTAATTCTCAATAAACAGAATAATTGCATCCTTTGCTCTCCAGTTGTTAGGGAGGCTCGGGCTGGGACCACACTGGGGCACAGGACCTGCAACCAAATGCTGTAACCTACATCCAATGGATAATTATCCTCCATTATTGTTCAGCTGCAAAGGAAATAGCCCATAAACTATCTGGATTCTTCCTTTGGCATCTGCCACCCAGAGCCATGTGTGAGGAGCTGACTGCTTCTGGCCACCTCCCTTGGGAGGGAAGCATGCTGGGGGCAGTGGTCTGGAGGAATAGACTCCACTCCACTGCAGATGCCCCCCAGCAGCCCCCAGCAGGGTGACGGGCACTCCAGTAGGGCACCCCAGCTGTCCCTCTGCCCGGCCCCTGCTGCCTCCCAACTTCACCTCTTGCTGCCCCATGCCCACTCACCTGAGTGCCCTTTCACTCTCTGGCCTTTGTTCATGATTCCTTGGACTTCAAAATGTTCCCCCTGCTCCCTACTTACACCTGGCTCACTCCTTCCTGTCTCTAGCTTAGGCATTCTAACTAGTTTTCTATTCCTGCAAACTTTGTAGCTGAAAACAATACATGTGTATGATCTCAGTTTCTGTGGGTCAGAAATCTGGGCTGGCTTAGCTGGGCCCACTGCTCGGGGCTCCACAGGCAGAATTCATATCTCTACAGCTCTAGGAGTGAGGTCCCATTTTCCTGGTGGCAGCCAGGATTCTCCCTTTAGCTGCTGAAGTTTCCTGCCATGTGACCCTCTGCACAATGGACAGTTTGCCTCTATGAGGGCAGCAGGAGAGCATCTCTGACCTCAGGGAAAGCCTATGCCCTCCTCTAAAGGGGTTCCAACTGATTACATCAGGTCCAGTAGGGATACATCTTCCTTTTGATTAAATCAAAGTGATCTGATCTGGGACCTTAAGTGCATCTGTAAAATCCCTTCACCCTACCTTGTACCATATCCTAATCATGGAATGACATCCATCATGTTTTCCATACACTGTAAACCTATCAGGTAAGACACAGGGACCACAGCATTTTTCCTTCCAGGAAGCTTTCTTTGGAACCCACAGGTAGGTGTAGGACCTCTGTGTCTGCCTCCTTCTCTAGTATGCCTTATGAAACTGTGTGTGCCTCACCCTGGGACAGGACCTCATGGAAAACAAGGAGAGTGCTTCGTTTAATTCTGTATTCCAGGGACTGACCTCCATATTTAGCACATATAGAAACTCCGTAGCTACGTGTTCAACTGAATTGGGTGGGAAATATAAATGTAAACTTTTCTTCTTGGCCAGGGATGTTTAACACCTTATGTACCTGGCCTTTCCCCCACATGGTGCCCAAGGCAGACATCACTAGTTGATCACAGTTCTCCTGACTCCTGCTCAGGGTGACTTGAGCATCCTCCAGCCAGATTGCAGGCAGTGCCAACACTGCCTCAGAGCCAGTGTGAGAGATGGAATCTCTGTTCTTGTTACCCTGGACACACAGGACTGCAACAGATCGATACCTTTTTACCTGGCTTTCATCTCCCTGATTTCTGTCCCTCAGCTCCAACATCCTATCTCTCTTGAATTTTGTCATCTTTCTCCTACCTGTCCAGACATTGTGGACCTTGATTCTCCTGCCTGGCTTTACCTTTGCCCACCTCCAGCCCAGTAAGTGTCATTGTAACATGCTCTGCTGCAGCCACAGGACCTCAGAAACCCACTCCCACCCAGCCCAGGCCAGCTCTCCTATGGAGCCTAGGATTTGGACCTCCTACCTTCTGAGGTGGGTGCCAAAGGTAGTCATGTGGGAAAACAGCCCTGACCCAGCCTCATACAGGAGGCTAATGACCAAAGCACTGTGGCAGGATGCCCATGGCTCCCACGTCCTTACTGGCTTAGCCAGGGGAGAGATCAGGCATCGTATCAGATGCTCTGGCTCCTGCACACCTGTTGAGAGTGTTGTTTGAGTGCTGTCTCTAGGCCTCAGTCTGCTCATCTGACAAGTGGGGCTCCCTCACCCATGGACTCTGCAATCCAGAAGCTTGAGAGGATCAGCTGAGGAGCAAGTGGCTAGACAGGGCACAGTAAAAACTGAAGGGCTGATCAACTCTTCATATGAGTAAAATCGCCAAGCCCCCCAGCCTCCTTCCTCTCAGAATTCAAGCAAGCACTCAGGCTGGTGAGGTGCCCTCCTTTTTTTCCAAGAGAAGGCCAGCACTTTGGGGTCTTGGACTTTGCATTTCACAGCTAGTTAACCCCCATTGGGAAGCGTGATCCTCAGTTGCCCCTTATCAAGGACGAGCTGTCAGGGTAATTTAGAGCTCAGGCAGGAGAAACACATTGGAGGGGGTCTCCGGGGCATCCAGGGGGAAAGCTACCGATTCTGTTGAGGGCCTCAGGCAAGCAGCCAGTGATGGATGGAGGCGTGGGGGAAGCCATTCATCTCCATGCGCAGTGTGGAAGAGGGGGTGAGGTAGATTGGAAGCAAAATCGGGACGAAGCCAGGAGTGAAGGATTAGCTTCTGTTTATCTAGACCATGGCAAGTACCATCTTCAGGCCTTAGGGAGAGGGAGAAAGCCTGACTGCATGTGTGCACCATGCCTCACTCCTCGGAGACAGCCTAGGAGCTCCTGGAGGAGGCAGAAAATGAGGACAAGTCCAAGCAAGTAGGCTTTCTTGCCTTAAGAGCTTGCCTTGGTGCTGGGGCAAAGGGTTAGGAGGCAGGAAATCTGTGGGCTGCGGTTCCTGCTTCATGCAGCAGCTCCGCTTGTATTTGCCTCATGCCTTAGACTTGCACAGAATGCCTGGCTTCAGACAGGATCCTGCTGTCACGTATTTTTCCAACTCGGTACAGTATGTAATGGTATTCCCATGAGACGTTGGCGTTCCTGACTTGGACCAATTTGTTCTTCCTCTGAAATCTGATCATGGATATCTTTTCCACAATAATAATAATAATAAAGAATATAATTTCCTCAATTTTGAGAATTTTTTTCCCCCTTGAAACCACTGGGGCCTGCTGCTTCCTGTCAAAACCAGAATTTAGAAAAGATAACGACCAATTTAGTAGGGAATCATATGTTTATTATATTCATTTTAGCTTAAAATATCAGTGTTTCATGGTGTTCGGCAAAGAGGAACTATCATTTCTAGCTGCTCTGCTCTCTGAACACATTAAAGAAGTTGTTTCTTGCCGTTCTCTGAGAAGGCAAAATCTAAAGTAAGCCACTAATGAAGGGGAGCTCCCAGAAAGGCAGGGCTAAGGAGCAGAGCTGGACCCCTGAAGTCCATGGCAGCCACCAACCGGGCACTTCTCTGACATTCTGGCATTTTCTGGAGATTTGGCTCATCATTTTGCTTTGGAAGATATCAAGCTACCGACCAGTTTCACCTAGCCTATACTCTTTTATGGTAGGTGCTTAGAAGACTGTAAGCAGAAAGGGTTTGGAAAATCATTAGCAGAAACATCTTAAAAATAATTAGCTAGATTCATGGAAAGAAAGTCTATATATAAATGACTGAATATTCAATACCTTTCCATCAAGATGACTGTTAAAGGTTAAATTGTATCTCCCGACCCTGTGTTTTCATACATGAAAGTCCCCACTCCTGGGACCTCAGACTGTGACCTCACTTAGGAATAGGGTACTTATAATCACTTAAGATGAGGTCCAATGGGAGTAGGGCCGGCTCCTAATTCAATATGCTTAATGTTCTTATAAAAAGGGGAAATTTGGAACCAAAGACATGCACAAAGGGAATATAAAGACTGGAGTTGTGGTGCCACCCACCAAGGACCCAGCAGAAGCTGGGAGAGGGCCTGGAGCAGACCCTTCCCTAATGCCTCTGCAGAGAGCAGGGCCCCACTGGCACCTGGGTCTTGGACTTCCAGCCTCCAGAACTGTGGACAATAAATTTCTGGTGTTTGACCCACTTGATTTGTGGTACTTTATTACCATAGCTCTAGCAAACTCACACACTACCATGGCTCTTGCAGTGAATGGGGGCTCTGGGATGATGCTGAAATGCTCAGCTTGCCTGTATTGTTTACCCCATTCCTCCATCCATAAAGTTAAAATGAATTCTCCATCACTGTAGTACTGTGAAGCATTATTCTCCATAGTTACATCAGCTGAGAATAACCTTGGCAGGCTAAAGATGCTGAAGTTGGCCGTGCTTAGGGGTATTTCTTATTTTATTTTTTTAATATCCTAAGCAAGGCTTACTTAACTCCTAATTCTACTTCTTGATTAAACCTTAAAGGTTTGCACTGGCTCAGCAGAACATGGAGTTATCTGTTAGCTTTCATTCATGCTAAATTCATACATCTCATTTGGCTCTGGCATGAAGCCAGGAGCAAATGCAAGTGATTAACTTTTTCAAACTATCAGGACTGAAAATGAAAATTATTCTGTTATTGTTTCTTGAAGTGATCGATTTAATGTGATTTCCAGAGGCCACATGCTGATCTCTTGACTATGGGGAGAACAGGAGAAGAGGAAGAGAATCTCATCCACTTCCAGCTGTTTGCTTGCAAAAATTCGATCACAAAAGCTATCCTGAAGTAATCACATGTCAGCTGGCTCCTGACCTGCAGAATCATAGGATTCTACAGAGGTCACCTTGTATAAGCTCCACCTTTTTAGTTAGGTTAATGCAGGTCAAAATCATGTTCTGGTGCTCCACCACATTCCAGCCACTGAGGTAGCACCAGGGGTGCCAGTACAAGTCCCATCTCCCACCTTCAAGGATTGGATGGTCTAATGGGGAAGAGGACCATGGTGGGCACATGCACAGGGCATCAGAACAGCACAGAGGAGAAGCTTTGTGGTCTTTAGGATGATGATCAAGGATGGCTTTCTGGGAGGAGACACTTCAGCTGCATCTGGAAGAATGTCAAGAACTAACCAGGTGGATAGAGAGAAGGACAAGTGTTCCAGGAAGTGGGAACAGCATGAGTAGCAGCCTGAAGCTGAGACAGACCAGTCGTCCAGCAAATCAGGACCCCAACTGCCATTCCAAGGAGCTCAGGCATCATTGGAAAATGAAGGGAAACCCTTGAAATGCTTTGAGAAGGGACTGGCTGACCTGTGTTTATGTTCAGATAGCCTTCCTGGTGGCAAGGGGAAGGCTGGCTTGCAGGGAGCTGGTCTGGGGGAGACCATGCCAGCAATGCAGGTGAAAACGGTCGATGATGACCTGGACCCAGGCCAATAGCTGCAGTGACAGAGCCAAAGGATGGGACCAAGAAACGCTGAGAAGTGCTGCAGATGTGCCGTGGAAAAAGTGGAGGTGATGAGAAGGGCTTCAAGCTCCCTAGTTTGGGGCAGGATTGGGTGGCTGCAAGTGGCAGAGACCCAGCTGAGAGCACCCCATCCCTGGGATGTCGGTGGACTCTGTGGGCTTCGGGGACATGCCTCCCCTGCACTGCCCTCCAGCCTCTCATGTCAGCATCTGTGTTGGTCTCCCCTTGCCCTCTATAGGCTGTGAGGTGCTCCAGGCTTACATCCTCTCAGCACAGAGACCCTAGAATGAAGAGAGGCCTCTCCACCAGGATCTGCACATACGAGCTCAGAGAGGCCCTTGGCTTCCTGGCCCCACTGACATGCCCTTCCCTGAACCAGTTATCATGGCTGGGATTGGAGTTCTATGATTGGCAGCTGACAAGAACCACGTGAGAGAGGAAGGTGTGGTTCCCCAAAGCTGGACAGTGGATGCTGTAGGGACAAAGGCAGGGAGGGCTGCTTACCAGGAAGCCCTTTGGCGTGGGGGTGCCATTAGCTTCCAGAAGAAGGGAGAAGCCAGTCCTTGGCCTGAGACAGAGTTTATCTGGAAAGGCTGAGTCTGTAGGCAGTGGGACACCCAGTAAATGGTCGGACACAGAGAAGTCTGAGGCTGTGGGGGGAGATGCCAACCAGAACTGAAGCCAGCAGTGGACAAAGCACAGGTTTAACTCCTGACTCTTTGACTTACTCACTCTGTGACCCAGGGCAAGTATATCAGCCTCTCTGTCCTCAGTTTCCTCATCACTAAAAATGGGGTTCATGGTTGCACTCATCTTAAAGGCTTATTACAGTGATTAAACAATTCAATTCACAGGCGACTAAAATGAAGCCAGACATGGTGAACGCCGCAGAGGTGAGCTGGTTTTATCAAGGAGGCCAATCAAGGCAAGTTTGTCCATGGAAGCCAGGGGAGCAGAGTGAGGAAGCGGGAGGGAGGGCCAAGCGTGTCAGACGCAGCAGAGATGATACGGCCTGTGCCAAAGCCTAGACAATTTGGGAAGTCCTCTTAAAAACACACAAAATTAGATAGAAAAGCTACTATGCATTTAGAAAAGGAAAATGCATCCAAACAAATCACCCATTTAACATAAACTACCAAGTACTGTGGCTGGAAGGGGCCCTGCAGACACAGCTGGAGCTCAGGCCCACCACGGCGCACACCCTGTGGCAGGGCGGGGACGAGGCCCGTGTGCGCCCAGGGCCTGCGGGGAAGCTCACTCCCAGCGGGAGTCAGTCACGCTGCTGTGCAGCTCTGCCTGAACACCATCGCCTCATTCCTCATGGGGTGGGGGTCTGTGGGAATCCTCTGGGTGCTTCGTCTGGTGGAGGCAGACCCTGGCGGCCCTGGAAACAAGTGTGAGGGGTACAAGTTATCCCTGGTATCTGCTGCTTGCCCGGGACGCAGCCCTCTGCCCTTCCACTGGGAGGCAGCCCTGCTTTGTCCCAAATGGATTTCTGGAAACCTGTGTGAGCCCCCCAGGAATCTCCCCAGCTTGTAGATGAACTCCCTTTCCAGAGCCAGAGTATCAGACCTCCCCTCACTGTGGGTCCTGCAGACACTATATCCCTGTAGTTTGGGCAGCTGGAGAGCTGGTGAGAACATAGGCATGGTTCCTGGACCTGCCAGACATCCCCTTGTGGCCCCACAGTGGGGACCATCGTGATAGTAACCTCCTTTCCCATAGGCCTCTTCCAACTGCTCCAGAGAGAGCTGGGGAGAAGGCCTGGGGATGGGGGGCGCGGTCCCATCTTTAAGTCTCTAGCATGCTCCCCACCTTGGCCTGCCATTCAGAGCAGAGGAGTGGGGGAATTCGGCTGCTCACACCCTCACTTCTGCCATCAGGAGAGGTACCCCACCAAGAGCAACCCACCCTGATACCAGTACTCCCCAATAATTTATATTGTTTTCTGTTTCTCTAACTGGAAAATAGGAGCATCAGTAATAATACAAACCTCACCAGATTGTTACAAAAGCTGAAGTCACTCTTTTCTAAGGCCCACAGGCCTCTTCCTGCTTCTCCCTGTTCAGCTCTTGTTTCCTCTCCTCATGTCATGCTGCTCCTTCACTTGTGACCTCCCTCCTGCTCCTCATTTAGACCACTCCCTGCCCTGCCTCAGGGACTTTGCACTTGCTGTTCTCTCTAACTCGAAGGCTGTTCCCTCTGCCTTCACCCAGCTTGTTCCTTACTCAGCACTCATAGCTCATTGTAAAGGATCTTCTCAGGAGAAGTTCCAGGGTCCCCAGCTTATGTAGGTCCCCACCCGCATCCTCCATCCCTATTGTTTTGTTTAAAATCCTGCTGGCTCCCCTCGTTTTGCTTTTGTCACTACTGTCTGTCTTGCTAGAAGACTCCTCACCTGGGCAGGGTCCATTACTCCATTCACTGCTGCATCCCAGGGCCACAGAGCCTGGTATGAAGTAGGCCCCCAAAAATCTGTGCAGAATGATTGCATAGATTCATTAACTTATGAAAGAGGGAGATCATGGAAGTGGCCAGTCCTTGGGATGCCAAAGGGAGTTAATAAATTGTACTTCCTTCCCTTCTTTACTCTTGAAAGTAGATTTGCCTGTTCAGTTTGATCACCTGTTGGGAAAGGAAAGGGCCAGGGACAGTTGAGAGAAATACTGGGGCAGGGGCAGGGGCTTTGTGCTGGAGAGATGCCTGGAATGGCAGCAGGAAGGCTATTTCTTATTCCAGCTCCATGTAGGAGAAAATCCAAGCTCATAGATAACTGAAATATGGGTATTTGCTTCTGTAATACCTTGCTTGAGATATTTCTGAAAAGATTGATTGCAAAGATACTATTCAACAGAAGTAATATATGTCTGACCTTTGAACATACATTCTTGTAGAAACGCAAACACATTAAATCCAAAGCCAGCACAGTGTTGGACAAAAAACACAGAGCTGAGGGGCTGGCCTGCTCTGCCTCTGTCTAGCTGTGAGCCTCTGAACTAATCTCCCAGGTCCTCAGTTTCCCCATCTGTTAAACGGAGAGATACTCATTTGCCCCAACCATCTCCCAAGGTGGTTGTGAGTCGTAAAGAGGGTTTTAAGAGCAGCCCAGGGGTGCCCATGACCCCTTGGATGTGGGCACTCTCATTTGTCACTGGCTCTGTGGGACCAGCAGGGTGTAGCTGCCCTTGTGTGCTAGTAGAGCTCTCTGCATAAGGCCAGTCCCTCACGCAGCCTCCAGTAGACGTGCCCCCAGGGCTAGGGAAATCCTGACTGAAAACTGTGCTCTTTTTGAAAAGGAGAGGCAGATGGACTTGGGAGAGTGTGGTGTGGTGATTTGCTGTGGACTCTGTGTCAGGAGCTGGAGAAAAGTCCCACCAACCTCTGTCTAACTTTGGGCCAATCCCTTCCCCCTCTGGGCCATGACACTTACACTTCTGTAACGTGTGTGATGAGGGAGGGGGATAAAGCCAGGCGCCGTGGCCCATAATGTGGAGATATTGATGCAAACTCTTCCACATTCCTGGGGAACAGGTATAAACCCAAACAAGCAGAACCGAGATGTCCTGAAACTCACACATGGGCCCCAGTCAAGAGCCCTGGATAGGAGGGTCTTCAAGGGACTCCCAGACTCTGCACCCATGCCTCTTTAGGACAAACTCAGGTGGCACTAACCACAGGGTTCCAGCAGAGCCCGAGGGCTTGGAGGCCCCTTGGGAATTCTAGGTGCCCCAGGATCCTGGCATCTCCCACTCACGGAAGCCCACCCTGAGCCTGTGCCCAAAGCTGGCCTGCGGAGAGATGTGCTAGACAAGAGGGAGATCTCAGGTGGAAGGGATACGACCCATCCTATGAAAAGGATTAGATTAGGACAGAAGCCGGGCTCAGACCCTTCTGAGGAAGCCAGACCCGTTTCCGCGCTCTTTCTGCCATACCGCATCCTGCCAGCAGAGGGCAGGAGAGAGCAGTATTGCTCTTTTTCCAGGCCCGCCAGGGCGGCGCTAGTCCTGGGGACCGCCTGAGACAGTCCTCATCCATTCACTAGTCTTTTTAAAAATTTATTTATCAACTTACAGGTTGTTCGAACTTGGACAAGTCATTCCATCTCTGAGCCTTTGTTACTGTACTTATATGATGAAGAGAATAGTATTTGCCTCATAGAGATCAAGGGTTTAAATGACATAACATAGATGAAGCAGTTTCTGCCACAGCCAGTATTACAAAGAGTAGCTACTACGATTGCCGTTATTGATTCGCACAGTTGTTCATTCAGTCATTTTAATTCACCCAACATTTATTCATCTTGTATCTATAATGTAGAAAATACTGTCCTGGGTGCGAGAAGGGCAACGGTGAATTTCCAAAGTGACTCGGATACAGTCTCCTGAGACAGGGAGCGCAAACATCGCGAAACAACCGCAGTACACCCTGGGGACCGAGAGGCAGGGAAGGACACCTTGGAGTGCCGAGCCTTTAGAATAATGGGAACCACAGGTGCACAGACGTCAGCCCAGATGCACAGAATCCCCGTCTGCCAGGACGGGGCAGGCTTGTCTACATATTTACACAGCTTCACAAGTGATTCTGACAATAAGCTAGGTTCAGGGAACCGCTTAGTTAGATGTTGAGATATGCGCAGGATTGAATCCCCGCAAACTAAGGACCACCAGGGCCCTACTCCTTCCAGTGGGGGGGGCTTGCTATTACTGGGGGTGCAGGGACTGGGGTCAGGACTCCAGGGACCGGGGTCAGGACTGTAGAAGCTCAAAATGAGAAGGACATAGGGCTGCATCCTGAATATAGGAACCTTCTCCACCTCCCCAGTGGCGTGTGGTTCTGAAGCCTTTGCTTGGATATTGCTCCTCTTTCAGCTTCAATTTCCCCATTTTTAAAAAGGGGATTGCATCTGATCTTTAGATGCCTTTCAGTTCTGACATTATGTGATTTTTATGTGGACATCACTGTTTTGTGAGGCAGCCTGATAGATATCGCAATGTGAAGGTCAAGAGAAATTTACTTTGTGTCTTCTATAGCGCCCCATATGCACAGAGAAAGTTCAAGCCCTTTTCCCTGGGGCTTGGGCTTCTCTTGGACAAAGGGCTTGCCTCCTCCTCCGCCTGCCACACCTCCTAGATGCTTCAGTTATAATGAACAACCTGCTCACTCTTCCCTAAGGCCCTGCCCTTCAGTTCTCTGCCCTTCGTTATCAGTGGTCACCATCAGCGAACACTTAAAAGTCCTTACCAAATGCTAAGCATTATGGTGCTTTACTTTATCAATTCCTTTCCGAAGTCTATGATATTGACACCACAGCCATTTCCATTTTATGGGTGAAGGAACTGAGATCCAGAGTAGTTAAATGACTTGCCAACGGAGACTCCACTGTATATTCCAATAGTTTCTGCAGGTGTCTCATTTCTGGTAGACTGAAGACTCTTCCTACTAATCCTAAATGCTGCCCTTTGTATTTCTCAGGCCCTATAAGAAGAACTGGAAGACTTGTATTAAAGCATGCAGCAGTCTCGAAGATAACATTGGCAGGACAGGATGGGTGGAGTAGAGAGTAGATGCTATGCTATGTCTTGGAACACGTAAAAATTGGAAAAATTACTAAGATACAAAAATTAGGCTCAGCTCCACCCAATCAATTCAATGAACTCTAATTGTGCCCAGCAGGCTGAAAACTCCCATCAAAGGTCCTAGGTTCAAACCCAAACCTTGCACATCATCCCAGGAAAATATTTAAGTAATGCAATTTATGCAAGTGAAGACTTTTTTAAAAAACTGAGGATGGAAAATAAAATAACAGCCACAACACAAGTTAAATCCAATTTTTAATTTACCTCCAGCACTTGGGGGGAAAGGTGGGCATGGTGGGAGGGGTATGGAGTGGAAGAAACCCTTTCTATGAGGCCTGTGGTAGAGCAGACCCACAATCGCCCTTCCTGTGCGGCTGCTTTGTGATTCAAAAAGTTGCTCAAATGGGAAAAGCTGTCTGTCCATGATTGTCCCAGTGGAAGCCGACTTTAATGGAGTGTGCATAACTGGCCTTTTGGGGCAGGGTGTTTGAAAAATGACTGCCAAGGGCTAAGAACCCAGAGGTTTATTTTTCATTTCTGCAGCAACAAGTCCCAGATCCTTCTTCTTATTCTGGGAAATGTTTTTCTTAGCTTCTCAAACCTCCAAATGAATAGAGGAAAAAAAGTGAACCGAAGTGGTTCCAATCTACAACAAGGGTGCAATTCCAATTGATTAGAAGAGAGGAGCAAACACAGGAATGATCACAGAGAGGGATTGGAATTAGTCAATAAATAAGGTTCAAGATCCAAGTCTGACTTCTCTTTCATTAGCTTAAAGAGGTGACAGTAAAAAGATAGATGCTTCTAGTTATCAGGTTCCTAATAAAAGCATAGACTTGTGCATCCCATGGTTCAGGACCCGGACCAGGTCATAGGAGGTGCTGAGATCGTATCCAGGATCCTTCCTGCCCCCCGCAGGATGGTCTGACTCACAGTGAGGCCATTAATTGCGGCCTTGCCAGGAGCTTGGCTGCTCCCAGCTGGATGCACTCACTGTCTGAGAAACCTGGGTCCTTGTGTTTCAGAGGCACGGGGCCTTACCAAATGTTGCCCAAGTAATACATGAAAATAAACCCCCTGTCCATCCTTCACCCTCATCTTCTCCATAGTTCATCCCATTCTGGATCTCAGCCACAGAGAACTGCTTTTATTGCTTCAATGTCTAGCACTGGACAGTTCACCATCCGTAGAACATGGTTGTGGAGGTGGTGCTGAGTTGACACAGATGAAGTGCTGAGAACCCAGCCTGGCACCACAGTACACCCTCAATAAGTGTTAGCCTTTATTACTGTAGTTGTTATTTTTCTGATTTTACCCACCAGGTGATAAATGCAATGCTGGGTGTGTGTGGTGGCAGGGGGGTTGGTAGAAGGTGGGTGGATAGCCATGTGAGACTAGGAAAGGAGGTCAAGGGAGGCTGGCAGCGTAAGCAAATGTGACACACGACGTTTGGAACAGGAAGTGTCACAGTTGATACTCTAAAGAGCAGGGCATGTCCATGGAGGAACTGATAACAGAGCTGTAGATACAGGTGAGAAGCAAGGCACCCAGTGGAATTTGGATTTTGTCCCATAGGTCCTTCAACTTTTCCATGTCTTGAAAGCAAATCTTTTAAGGAACCAGGGAGATCTAGGGACAAAGCCCAAAGGAGCTTTTTCCAGAACTGGCATTTTGAGGGACTCTCATATTTTATCTTTAAAACCTATTCTAAATTTCTCCTCTCCCCTGTGATGTAATCCAATATAAAAATAAAAATGATGGGACCCTAGGAAGATGCTCCATGTCCACCTGGGGTTTTTCCTGGACCCCATCTGCCCAGTGTTAGAAACACCATGTAGGTGATGGATAGAAATGGCAGGAGGGTTTTAAGAAGAAAAAAGGTGTGCTCAAGTTCATGTTTCACAAAGATGGATTGGTAGGTTGGAGGGAGCAACTCAGGTGGCTGGGATGCTATTCCAAAAATAGCTGCAGTAGCTCCTTGTCTGGCTGAGGGCGGTGGCAGGCCGCTCAGAACAGTGCTGCTTGCAGCCAGTTCCTGGGCTCCAGGAAGGCCCTTTACTACTGAGAAGTGTAGCCATATTTTGTAGTTTCGGCAACTCTCGCTTTTCCTTCTTTGATTCCTTAGTTCAAGGTTCCTGGTCTTGAAGATTCCTCACTGCCATGCAGTGTAACTGGCATGAGTTTCAAAACTGTCTCTGCATTAGATGACATCCTAGCAAGCCCCGCCTGGCATGGCTCGGGGGCAGGGCCACTCACAGCCCCTGGGAGGGCTCCCACGCAGGCCGGAAGGTTTCTGCAAGGAAGGCCCTTTGGTCTTCAGTCTGTACCGGTTGTGGCTGATTTGCCCACTGCCCACAGCTGCCAGTCTCTGCTTTGGTCAGATTTGGGCTTGGTGGTCTGTGCCAGGGCGGAGTGTTCTGGTGTCCCATATCCAGCTTCCTTCATGCACCCCTGGCATTGCATGGGTCCCCAGTTCTCATGAACTGCCACCCCCTCATTGTCCCCGATGGAGGAGTCCTGCAGGATAGCCACGTCCACCTCACCACACCCTCTGAGCCTGTCCCTTTCTCAGACAGTCTACTTCCATCTTTGCTTTAAGCTTTCTTAAGCTTCTGTGTGTTTTTGTGGTAGGTGGCTGACAGAATGACCAGGCCGAAAAAAGAAAAAAAAGGAGATAAAAATACCTACAGCAGCAAAGGCCAGTCATAAACTGATTTTCTGGCCACACAGGCCTCTGTTACCACCCATCCCGCTACCATCCCAGCTTAACATCATTTAATGGCATAAGTGTCCACATTACTGCATGTTCTTCCTGGAACTCAGTATGTGGAGTTAACAAAAGCTGGCCCATGGTGCCGACAGAGGTCCCTGGGAGAGGCTAAATAAACAGGCTATAGAAATTGTTGTGATGAATGATGATGGTTATACTAAAGGTGAAGAAGTGAGGGATCTCCCCCATGACCATCTGTCCATCCATCCATCATCCATCTATCACTTATCTATGTAGATAAACACACGCAGTTCTTATACATGTAAGCACACTTATGAGCACGTACCTGTGGGGTCTGCTGATTTGGACTTTGCATATGAGGAAGTGAGGTACAGCTGTGGTCATAATTACCCCTGCAAATAACATCTTCCCACGTTTCAGAGAGACATTTCTTTGTTTTACTTAAGTGATGTGAGGTGCCTGGGGAGGTTTCTGGGGTGGCTGAACCTTGGGGCAGGCATCAAGTTTTCCAAATCTGTGGATGTGAAATTTGGCCACTCACCCAGGAATGGACTGGAGATGGACTTCCACTAACCAAATGCAAAAGAGATAGATCAAACTATCCAAATTCGGATACTGATCTTCAGAGAAGAGTATGCTGGGCCCACTTGCCCAGGCTGCATCCTTCCGGTGCTGCCTGTTCAAAGGACCAGATATAGTTCAGAAGGCTGCCTGGTGAGCATAGATTTAAGGAGGAGATACTCAGTGTTGCCAAGAAACCTTCTTTTAGGCTGGCTAGTGCTGGAAGGGTGTGAGGAATTAACCTTTGCACCCACTTCTGCACCAGGGACAGTCCTGGCTCAACAGAGGCTAATGATGGGCACTTAATGTGTGTCAGACTGTGTTGCAAACACTTTACACGTACACACGTGTGATCCTCATAACCACTCTGTGAAGTAGACACTGTTATTATTCCCACTTAATGCCTAAGGAAATGGGAGGTGGGGTCAGCAGAATAATGGCCCCCCAACGACATCCATGACCTAATCCTGGAACCTGTGACTATGTTACCTTATAAAGCGTCAAGGATCTTGAGATGGGGAGATTATCCAGTTATGCAGATGGGTATCATTTAACCACATGAGTCCTTAAAAATTAGAGAAGTGTTTCTGGCCACAGAGAGACAGCAACTTGAGACAAAACTCCTTTGTCCTTTTGCTGACTTTGAAGATGGAGGAAGGAGTCATGCTCCGAGGAGAGTGGGCAGCCTCTAGAAGCTGGAAACAGTGAGGGAACAGAGTCTTCCTGAGCCCCCGTGAAGGAGTCAGCCCTGCTCACATGTGCAGTTTAGTTCAGTGAGACCCCTGTCGGACTTCAGACCTGCAGAACTGGAAGAGAGTGCATTTGTGTGGTTTTGTTATGGAGCCACTTCACTGTTGCCGGATTTAGCAAATAAAAATCAATATACTCAGTAAAATATCAATCTCAGGTAAACAACAAATGGTGTTTTTTAGGATAAGTGTGCCTCAGATATTGCATTGGATATACATGTGCTAAACACTATTACTTGTTTATATGAAATTCACGTTTAACTAGGCATGTGTGTTTTATCTGGTAATGCTACCCATAGCACACCAACAGGGAAGCTACTCTGGGATGGGAGACCTTGCATAGCCTCCTGGTACCATGCTGGGGAGAGCTCTCCATTCCAGGCCAACAGGGAAACTGGCTTCTCTGTGGAGACTGTTCTCCTTCTGCAAGGACCTTCTGAACAGATGCCCCAGTCCCAGCTGGGGGTGAAAGCATCTAAGGCAGGGTGAGGTAGGGTGGAGGAGATGGACTGGGGTGGACAAGGATTCCTCTGGCCAGCCCTCATGGTCCAGAAGATGTGCCCAGTCACCTTTGGCCTTGACATGATTCCTCCAGTGGTTCTAGAAGTGGCCTGGGAAGCAGAAAGAGGCAAGGGCTGTGGGAATGAGTCATCTTCGGAGCCCTTGGGTCTCTTGGTTCTCACAGTAGATGCCTATGTGGTAGAACCTCGGGTCTAGAACATCTGAGTCCTCATGGCATGCCAGTTATACTGTTACCCCTCAGCCAGTAATATCTTCGCCGTCCATACGCTGAGAATCCTCTCAACCCATCAGTTCTTAGCCTTGTCTCTACTTTTACTTTTCTTCCATTGTATTTATTGTTAGGAATTCCATCCTACCTCAATCCATCAATCAACCAATAAACAGGAAGTACTTATTGAGAAGCTACTGCATATAAAGCAGTATGTTGGTCCCAGTAGTAAAGAGAAATATCTGTCCTCCAGAAGCTTTTGGTCAAACTGAAAAAACAAGATTTGCTGATGTGGGGGGAAAAATGAGCAAATAAGAAGCTGGTTCTGTCACTTATGAAATATCCATGAGACCTCTGTAGCCATGTTGGTTACTGGAGACATGGAAGAGAAGGCTGGGAGCTCACTTCGGCTGGGGAGAGTCCAGTGATGAGCTATTGCTGGAATGCAAAGAGGCCCCTACTCCAGCCTGGAGACTAGGAGAAGGTTTCTCTGAGGTGGTGAGGCCCAAACAGGCTCTAGAAGAGGAGTGGCCGTCCATTAGGTGACTTCAGGTCACTGGGTTGGCTGAAGAGTGTCTTTTGCTCTAGTGAGGTGGCTAGTGGAAAGGATGTTTCAGGCAGAAGGAGGAGCACGTATAAGGGCCATCATGTGTGGACATGCACAATGTGCTGTGAACACTGCCAGCATCCAGCATGGCTGGAATGGGATGGGCTAGAGGTGACTGGGGGTCGGATCATGGATTCAGAGGTCTCACTCCAAAGGAGGATGTGAGATCATCACTGAGGGGTGTGGTCAGAAAGGCCCCATGGAGGGGTGTGAACAGAGCCAGAAGGGTTTGTCATGATGGGAGGTCAGCGCTCCTCGGGCTGAGGGAGCTGGCAGAGATGGCGCTGCT
Organism: Manis pentadactyla; assembly: GCF_030020395.1. NCBI lineage: Eukaryota > Metazoa > Chordata > Mammalia > Pholidota > Manidae > Manis > Manis pentadactyla. The sequence goes on from NC_080022.1 coordinate 149,402,709, forward strand.
AGGCAGACCCACAGGGCTAGACACAGGTGGGAGGGTGGACCTGCTGTGGATCACGGGAGGATCCAGCAGCCACTGAAATGTGATCAGCTGGCATCGGGAATGTCCTGCAGAAGGTGGCTCTCTTCAGAGGTGGGCAGAGCCTGGGAGAGCCAATTTGTTAAGCCCCTGGGAGTGCTATACAAGTTTTCTTGTTTGATTGTTGTAACAATTTGGGAAGTTACACATTATCTATATGGTCCATGCAAGGAAACTTAGTTTCAGAAATGCTAAGTAACTTCCCCAAGGGCACTTGGGAAGAGCTGGATTTGGATGGGGCGAGGTCTGTTTGAATTCAAAGCCACAGAGTGATATCCTTCTGCCAACTTCCCTTTGAGATCTTGAATATTCAATGCTGCCTTCTCCATTCATTGTGTGGTCAGATGGAGAAGAATTTATTCACCATAATTCCTCCTGGGAGTGACCACTGGAACATGTACCTGGATACACTGTGTGGCTGTAGAGGGTGCGGAGATACTCTGAGAGCATACTCAGACAACCGAGGCTGCTCTCCTAACTGCCCTGCCTGAATCAAGGGGTGGGCAGCTGCTGGCTTGGCATTTGAGCCTTGGTTTTCCTTAAAGGACTGGGAATGGGTTCACCATCTGGCCTCAGTGTCTCCTGTAGTTTCAAGTAGAAACACCAGCTCTAAGAGCCTAACTCCTGACTCTAAGCACCTGGACAATGTCAGCCTGTCACTCAGTCATTCAACACGGGCCTGCCTCTCATGTCCACGGGCACTTTGTGCCAAGTGATAAATAAAGAATTATGCTCTTTGTGCTCTGGGGCTTTCCAGTGTTGTGCCATTATCTATAGAATTTGAACTGGACACCCCTATCACCACGTAATTTAGAGCCCACCTACTTCATATATGTACATGTATTTATTTATGATATAATATATAATATAAATTATATACATGGACCACTGCTATGGACTGAATGTGTCCTCTCAAAATTCTTATGCTGGAGCCCTAATTCCCTATGTGATGGTATTAAGGGGTAGGACCTTTGAGAGATGATCAGGTCGTGAGGATGGAGTCCTCATGAGGGGATTAGTGCTGTTATAAGAAGAGACAGGAGGCAGATGGTCTCTCTCTTGGCCATATGAAAACACCGTGAAGGCAGCTGTCTGCAAGCCAGGATGCAGGCTCTCTCCAGACACTACATCTGCCAGCACCTTGATCTTGGACTTCAGACCCCCCAGAACTATGAGAATAAATATTTGTTTTTGAAGCCACCCTGTCTTTGGTACTTTGTAGTAACAACCTGAACTTAGGACCACCACTGTTTCTATAGTTTGTGAAAATAATAAAATGTGTGCAAAATAGAAATTTGAAAACAATTAGGAGTAGATGAAATAAGCACATTAATTTATTATTTTTATTAACAAAGCATCATGAATGATCCTGGATGCATTTTCATATCTCCAGTAGTCATCTTGGCAATGACAACCTTTTGGGCTGACTCTTCTTTTCAGACCCGATTAGATGAAAGTTGTTTTTAGCCTAGAAATTCAGCTAATGGTGAGCTAACACCCAGAGGACCACTGCATATGTTTAGATAAAAATAAAGGTAAGACTAAGTTCTCATTTTATCTTCTCAGCATTCACCTTGCGCACCCTGCTTTGGAAACTACCCATCTGTGGGAGGGGGTGCATATCAATATGGGCAAAGGAATCACATGGGTCAATGTTCAACTACTAACCATAATGTGCACAATGAAGAACAATACAGACTGCTGAGAGATGTCTTGACTTGTCTAAGTGATCGGGGACCTTGCTCTGGAGATTGCCAGTTGAGTTGAACTCCAAAGATAAAAATACTTTCCCAGATGAAGAGTCAGAGAAGAGATACCCAGATAGAAGAAATAACATTTGCAAAGGCCCTGAGGTCAGAGGAAGCAGAACCCACAAAGGGGGATGGCGCAGAGGCTGGTGTGGCTGACACATAGAAAGCAAGGGGACAGTGGCATGAGAGAAACCCTGATAGCTCTTAGGTACTGGGGGCCCCAATAGGGTGCATTTCAAAGGAAATGCTGAGAAAGTATGTTGGGATGAGCAGAAGCTGAGAGGTCAGGAGTAGCGATTGAGAAGAATAGGTTGCTCATTTGGTTTCTGTGTGAGGAGAGGTTTGGGTGGCTGGAGGTAGGTGGGGCCCCAGGGACTGTGAGAAGGGCTGCCCTGAGCCCACTGAGATTCAGCCAGGACATCCTGGAGACAGGAGAGATGAATAATGACAGAGGGCAGTGATGTGTGCAGAGAAGGGCCAGGGATCCATGGACAGTAGTCACAGCTGTCGATACAAACTCAAACACGCTGTCAGCTGGCAAATATTCCCCTTGTTTTCAAATTGTGGTCTGTGTCCCCACCATGGCCCCATTACAGTGTTAAATTGTACATTAGCCTCCCCGCCAAATGGTACAACTCAGCTCACCACTGCCTGAACCTCCAGGCACAGAGAAGACTTCTAAAATGAGATACAAATTGTCTTATAACCTGTGTTTAATTAATGCCACCTTACACTTAAGATTGAAAAAAAAAAAGACTCTACAAACACACTTTAGCATGCACACACATCCTACAAAGACTGAAAGAGGGAAAAAAGGGGGAAAAATGATGGCATTAGCTTCAGTTACATTCAGTGAGCAAAATACTTCTTTACTCTGGGTAAACATCTTAGGAACCACTGAAAGCCATTTACAAAGCTCATACTGAGAAACTAATATTTACCCTGAGAAATGTTTGTGTTCCAGGGAGGCAGCATTGTGTAGGCAAAAAAGCAAGGATTTTGGAATCAGACAGACCCAGGTTTGAATCTGGGGTCCCCTAATTACCTGTTATGTGGACCTGGAAAGCTTGCTCAAGCTCTCAAGCCTCAATGTCCTCATTTGCAAAGTGGGGAAAATACATTTACCTTGCAGGATTATTACAGAGATTAAATAAGACAGTGAACATAAATGACCAGTGTCTCTGCATGATAGCTTCCCCGTCAGTGTGTGTGTGTGTGTGTGTGTGTGTGTGTGTGTGTGTGTGTGTGTGCACTCACATGCATGTGTAGTCCCGTCCGGTGACATCATTTAAGATTTAGCAAATGGGCTGCAACTGGCTGGTTTTTACCCATTGACCTCTCATTGCTAGCCCAGGACAAATATGAACCCTTTTGAAAACCCTTTTTGAACCTTTTAAACTTCCCAGCTCTATTATTTTTGTGACCTACTCACTGGTGTGTGACCTTGACCAAATCATTTAAATGGTTCTTACTGCATCTGGCATATTCTTGGTGGTACCCTTCAGTTCTAAGAAGGAAAGGGAAAGGAAGGTAGGAAGAGAGGGGAGAAGGGGGAAGGGAGGGAGAGATGGAAGGGAGAAGGGGAGAACCAGTAGTACTACCATAGCACTTAGTGGAGCACCCTCTCCGTCAGGCTCTGCTCCAGATTCTGAATGCATCTATCACCTACTGGCCACAGCATCCTCGGGGGTAGGAACTGCTACCAGCTGCATTTCACACATAGAATACTGAGGCTCTGCTTTCTCCTTGCTGTGTGGCTCAGGGCAAGTTGCTTAGCCTCTCTGAGCCCCAGTTTCCTCATCTTTGAGATAGGAATAATGTAACATCTGCCTTTCTAAGTTTTCTTGTGAGGATTAAGTGATGTAACAGCCATCGAAGATCCCAGTACAATCTTACATAACTGTCCCAGTGGCAGCCGGCATTAACGGAGTGTGCAAAACTGGCCTTTTGGGACAGGGTGTTTCCCAAGGAAGGACAGAGCACAGACTAAAAGCCTTGGAGGAAAAAGGAAAGCAGCAGAGAGCTTCAAAGATGGGAAGAGGTAGGTCCTGAAGTGTGTGGGAGGCAAGAGGACAGTGGAGTCTAGTCCTTGCAGGGAACTGGGGGTCCCAGAGGAGGGATGGATGCCAAGCTGAGCCCTGCAGGTTTTGTTCTTGCCAGTGGTCAGCTTTCCACCAGAGCCGTCTTCTCAGTTCCAGATGGAATAGAGAGGCCCAGCTTTCATGAGAGCAATGCCAGGACTTTGTCAGCACAGAAAAAACACAGCAAACAGCACCACTGGGCTGCAAACAGGTTTTAATTTCCAATCCTCAAAATGTTTGCCCAAATCAGTTCTGCTTCTCCTTGATTGGTGGACACAAAACAAAGCGCAGATAAAGTTTGAACTGTTCTCCAGAGAGTCCCTTGCTAAAGCTTGAGGCCTTGGAGGTCTAGGCTAGGAACAAGATGGGTAAACCGAGGCCCAGAGTTATTAGTTGTCTTGCCAGAGGCCATACCATCGACTCTTGGTGGATCCATTTGGTTCCACAACTTCAGGGTGCTCTGTTCATATTTATTCTATAAAATTGTGTCCCTGGGAGTCTAGCTATGGCACTGCCTTGAGCAAGGCAGCTGGGCATGGATGCAGGTCCTTAACTCTTACTACAGCCCTCCTTCCACCATGCTGTGGGAACTCCTCACTGAGAATTTGCCTTTTGAAGAACTTAATGCTCAGAAGTGTAGGAACTGTTTTCCTACAGTCAGGGAAGGAGCTTTGCTAGACATGAGCTCAAGTTGGTACCAGGAGCTTGCTCTTGGCTGGTGCTAAATGAGGCTTAGTACCAGCTGCGTGAGAGGTTAAGGGAAGGAAAGTGCGGTTGCATCAGCACACAGCACAGGCAAGGAGAGGACGGGCAGTTGGCTTGGATGCACTCACGGAGTTAGGTCGGGCAGGGTCACAGTGCTGCCAGCGGAGGTCCAGCTGGAAAATCTCAAGGAGGCTGGGAAGTAAAGGGCAGCCTGGTGAGGCATTCAGAATGGAGGCTGAGATCGAGGTGAAGAAGCCAGAGGCACAGTTTAAGGTGGGTCAGGCTTTGTTCATGAAGGGCAGGCTTGCAGCGTTGAAGGAGCCCTGCAGCTCTCAGCCAGTGGCTGCTGCAAGCCCATGGGGGTCAAGGATGCTAGAAGGAGCTGGAGCAGAGAGCCTGGGATCAGGGGTCTGGAGTGTCAGCAGAGCACCCTTGCTGTAATGGGGTGCTCCAGGGAGCGTTTCATCGACGGTCAAAGGTGTGATGCGGGTACACCAGCCGAGTGGCCAGCCCCGCTCTCCCTGGTGTCCACACGGGGGCCCTGCCATTGTGCCTGCTTTCCCATTCCAGAGCACAGCTGCCTGAGGGGCAGCAGCAAATCAAAGTGGAATCTGTATCTGATAGGCTCCTTTAAAGTGCACCCAACACCTTGTGAAGGAGGACCGTGGGGACTTGCCTCGGTGGCTGGAGGGCATTGGGGTTCCCATCCTGTACTCTGCTCAATCTGCTCAAGGGCATCTGGGCTTCTGGAGGGCATTGGGCTCTCTTTCTCTCCTTGTTTTAAAAACAGACCCCGTCGCCTTGCCTCTCATTGTGCACCGGATTCATACCACTTGCAGCAATAGATTGACCTGAGCCCGGAGGGAAGCCCGGGCTTTGGGGGCGTTTGTGAAGGGCACTAGCAGGCTCGGGCGCGGGCTGCACAGGCCTTGGCCCTGGGCCTCCTGTCTGCATGGTTCCGGGCTCTGGGTTCCCTGGACTGGCTTATCGCAGTAGGCGGAGGGCGGGTCTCCCCAGAGGCATGGGCTAATTATATCCCCGAGGGGTTGCAAGGCTGCTGGGTTCCAGCTTCCCCGGGGCCCTGATTAGTTCCAGCGCACCTCCCCATCTTCTAGCTGTGCCCTTTATTAGGTCGCTGTTGGAGTCCAACTAACTTTGATTCGGCGTTTGCTTCTCTAAACATCCTGGAAATGAAAATTATGCAGCAGACGTTTTCTAGAAACTGCCGAAGGTGTCTGAGGCCACTGACTCCGGAGCTCTGAACACCACGCTGCTTGTTTTAATATGAGCTTTCTGGGGAGTTGGCCCAGAACCTTCTGCCAAAGCCTTTGCGGACTGCTCCTTCCTTCCACTCCCCAAGCACCTCATTTAGTTAAGTGGCTTTGCCTCCTTTCGGTTGCTTTGTAATTGGGGTGATTATTCATTCCCATCACAAGACAGAACTGGGAGGAAGAAGCTGGCTTGGGACCCCAAATATGCCATCCTGCATCCCGCTGAATTCCATCCTTTCTCTTACTCTGAGTGCTTGGCTTCCCCTGAGATTCAAGGAGCCGGCGCACAGTCAGCTGGCCCCAGGTGCCTCATGGCCACTGTTCAGAAGTAAGAGCTCCGTGTCACAGAGGGTCAGGCTCGGTGGGAATGGCAGTGGGGACTTCGCTTGGCAGCCAGCAGGAAGGCGCGGCGACCGACAGCCGAGCCAGTGTGTACACCGCCCCTCCCAAGCAAAGCAGCCCCGGACGGGTGTGTGTTGTGGTGAGGGGCTCGGTCCCGTCTCTCTTGCAGACCAGCAGGGGTAACCTGTGGATGTGGCTTGTAAGGAGTTGGTCTAGGGCTTGCCACGTCAGTGTTGTCAGTAGCTCTGGGGAAATAGCCATATTGGGAGGCCCATTCAGGGCCTTGTCACACAGCATGCAGAGGACCACACATCACCAGAGGGGACATCCCCTAAAAGGAAACTAGTTTCTTCTCTACACAGAGCAACACTTCTGACACTTGAACATGTAGGTAACCCCTCCCCGCCATGTCCATCAATTCTCTGACACCACCCTAGCATCCTACAATTCAACTGAATTCTGATGCCATCTGCCTGGAGGTGGTATCAGATTCACAGGTTAAGAGCTCAGGCCTACAGCACTGTTCCTACTACAGATGCCAGTCGTAGTTTTGGGTGGGCCTCCTGCATTTCTGACCGATCGGCTGTCAGGTGGCGGTTCCAGCAACCTCCTCTTCAGGTTCAGTAATTTGTTGAAATAGCACAAAGAAAGTGCTTTACTTGCTATTACCCACTTATTATAAAAGAAAACAACAACCAGATGGAAGAAGGACACAGGGCCTATACCGGGGAGGGGCATGCAGCTCCCAAGCGCTCTCCAGGGGTGCCGCCCTCCCAGCACCTCGCTGTCCACCAACCTGGAAGTTCTCCAGATCCAGCCCTTGAGGAATTTTTGTGAAGGCTTCATGTAGGCATGATTGATTATTAACTCATTCTCAAGTCTATCTCCCCTGCCCAAAGGATGCAGGGTGGGGCTGAAGGTCACAAGTGTCTAATCATGGTGTGGCCTCTCTGACGACCAGCTGCCATCCTGAAGCCATCCAGGAGCCACCTCACTAGAGCAAAAGACACTCGTCACCCAGGACATTCCGAGGGATTTAGGAGGTCTGTGCCGGGCGCCAGGGTCCAAGACCAAATATCCTAGGACCTTTATAGATCAGGAAATTACAAAGCCTGTGGAGCTCTGGCCACGACCTGGGGATGAAGACCAAAATATATATTTGTCATTATATCACAGTATCACATCCTCTGTCTCTACTGTTCTTCCAAGAACTCCTTCATGATCACTCTGCTGTCCTTACTGTTCTCGTTATTCTGGTGTAATCATCTGCTCTCAGGATTTACTTCAGGCTTGCAGCCCATGTTGGGAGGAGCCATCCAGACCCCCTTCTCTGGCTTCCCCAACTATAAACTACCCTCTTTTCCAAGAACACCCTCACATGACTCCTGCCTCTGCACACCCTTGTGATCTCCACAACACTCAGGGTTAGTGGTGCAGGAACCTGTCTTTGGGCCTTAGCCCCATGGAAAACAGGCTTGTTAGAGAGACAAACAAGTAAATAATTACAACTAAGTGTGACGTGATCCTTGATGGGGGAGCACGGGGTGTTATGGAAACACACAACCTAGGCTTGGAGGTTCAAGGAAGGCTTTGTGGAGGAAGAGACTTCCAAAATGAGACCTGAAGAAAGAGCAGGGAGAATATTCCAGGCAGAGAGAGAAGCATATAAAGACTCAGGCCAGAGAAAACCAGGCAGGTTTGGAGAAATGCAAGAAGTGTCGTGGCACCTATCAGCCTTGCCTCGGAAAGACCCATGGGGACATCTTTTGAGTTCTATTCCAGAAATGGGAATGGACTGGTCCTAAGTCATTCATAACCTTGGGGGCAAGGACATACCTAGAGATAATGGAAAGCCAAGAAGCTAATGATTTATTATGAGATTTGAGCCTGTGAACTTATTTCTATTAATATGGCCTTTATGTCATTTATGAGAAATCTGATGTCAATCTAAATCTCATCCTTTTAGATTATATGTTCTTTACTTAACCATTATCCTGTTGTTGAAGATTTAAGTCATTTGTTTTGGGTTTTTTTTGCTACAATTCCATAATATTATAAGCATCTCTGAACATGAAGTCTTTTTTCTCCTTCTCCTTTCCCTTTGACTTTTAATTCCTAGGAAGAATGTCATGACTGAAATTTGTGGAGCAAATGTTAGAAATATCCTCAGGGCACCCTTTCTATTTCCATTATGCCATGCTGCTCCTGAAAACAAACAACGGAAAATAGAAATTGTAATACTGTCTCAAAAAAGAAAAACAGCCCCACTGGTACTAACACAGATTAGACCAGGATTCAGAACTACTGAGCATAATTTCCACTCCAATGTGAGAAATTAAGAAAAGGAAAAATTGTTTCTCTTCTTTATAGACATTGAGACCATGCTGAGATTTTTTTTCCTAATGACAACTGAACAGACCACTCAACACCCAGCTCATTACACAATTATTAATTATTGTCCTATTTTATTGGACAGGAATAATAGAATCAACCATCAGAGCAGTAGTCAAACCCAAATCAGAGGTGTAACCTTGCAGAGTCACACCTAAATGTGGACAAGATGGACCAGACAGGAGAAGTAAGGGGCAAGGCTTCCTGGAAGAGTCGTGCAAAGCTGGGTGTCTACTCAGCAGCACTTAGATGGGTTGTTAACTCAAGGTAGACAAGAGCAAATTAGAGACTGACATGTCAGTGGTGGAGCTGAGGTGGGTGGGAGATCAGCCTAGGTTATTTGCATGGCAGCTTAGAAGAAACTCAGGGGGCAGACCCATTCCCAACATCTAGAAAGGCAGATGCATCTGAATCAGACAATAATCCAGACTGACTTCTGGGACTTCTGTATTAGAAATTGGGAGACTGGAGGGGAAATAGATGGCAGTGACCATATGCCAGGCATCATGGCAAATGCTGTCCACATCCGCGTACCTCTCACAGCTGTGCTGGAAGACAGAATCCTTCTGGTTTTACAAGTAAGGCCAAATGAAGGTCACAGAGCAGGGGGGGTCAGGCCTGTTTGGTGCTTTGCTTAATACTGTGCTGGAGGTGGAATCAGTAGGGAAACTATTCAGAAGGGCTAGAAACTGTCCCAGGGTATGTGGTGCAGAGAGAGGAAGGGCTGCCGTGGGACTCTCCTGAGACATGAGAGATCTTCTTTTAAACTAAGAAAAACTCAGCCTATGGATGGCTTAGCATCCTAAATACCTTTCAGTTGCCCATTTTACCACTTTCCCTAATCTTTCTGCTTTATTTGGTGTGGATTTACCTCCACGTAACTGGGGAGCAATTTTAGTCTGAGAGCTCTAGACCCCAAAACAAAGCCAGCTGATTGAACCAAGCATCTTGGTTTTAGGATTCCAGAAGATGCAAAGACCTTAGAAGCTATGGTTTCTGTAAACACGGTCTTGCCCTACCTTCCAGTTCTGGAATCACCTTGCTGGGCCATGATGACCACTAGAGAAGGGAGAGTGGGTCGGTCTGTGCAACTGTATTTCCTCCAGGCCAGGAGCGGGTCACTGACTGAGAATGGGAGCCACGGGCCCGAGAGCAGAGCTACAAAGGCCCCCTGTTCATTCCTTTCACCTGCCCACGCATGTTCAGGGGAGAAATGGCTGCTCAGAGTTTCCATTGAAGAGGAACTCCAGTAGGCTTTCACCTCTCCTTGTGTACACTCTTAGTCTCCTCTTGACCTCTGCACCCTCCCACCAGAAGCCATGGGGAGCGCCTGTGCTCCTGACAGGCCTTGGGACATGGGACAAAGGGGAACAGCCTGAATGGATCAAGCCCCTCCTTCCCAGAAAGTGTCCTATTCCTTCCTGATGATAACCTTGTAAGATGGGTATTCACAGGTCCATTTTGTAGATATGAAAAATGAGGCTCAAAGAGTCTTAGAGTAGGAAGAACAGTGTCTGTAGATTTTGATGGGCCCAAGATCCAATCCACGTCTCTCACTCTCTGAACTTCAATATCCTTATTGGTAAAAAGGGGCTTAATGTTTGAGCTTCTGGGTTGCTTTCAGGAACTAATGGAATTGGGTACACAGATTGACTTGTGCAATGCCTGCATATACTAGGCATGCCATAGTCCATAGTTATTACTTTTCTAGTAATAATGTTTACAGATAGTAAGTGATAGATGTGAGTCCTGATCTCAGCTCTGGACTGTTCCAAGTTCTGTGTTTTTTCTTTTATGCCACATGTTCTGAAATTAAGTACATCACTCTTAATTAAAAGACTGGGAAGGTCACCAAAGCAGTCCATGGCCTCCTTAAACTAATTCTAGAAACTAATAAAAGAGCATTACCAAATACCTGAGATGGAGAGGTTTTGGGCAGGCCTGGAGCCAGACAATCAAGGTGTAATTGACCTACCTTTTGTTCTGGGATCACAATCATTTCAGAAGACTGTGCCAGCTGCACATATTTATAATTTCCCTCCACCTGAGGGAATGCACGAGCCGAAGTCCTAACCATTTAGGTGTATTCATTTATTTTATGAAACTATCTCAAAGAACCTATAAGTCAAATGATGGTAAGTGCTTTGAAGGGAAGAAGGGAGATGGGGAGAGGTGCCAGGGTGGGGGATGTTAGTTTAAATTCCATGGTTAGGGGAGCCTCGCTGACTGAAGGAGAGATTGAAAGGCTGCCCTAGCTGCCGATGACGACAGAGCAGGGAAGGAGGCCAGCAAACTCTCTTTCACCGTCTGAACTGCTGGCTTCCTCTGCCCTGGAATAACAGCAACGGTTCCATTCATTTAAATAAAGGATAAGGTCAAGCCTCCATTGCTTTATCCTCACAGCACCCCTGATGGTCAGACAGATACCCCTCTGTCTTTGCAGGAGGTGCAGCCAGGGCACAAAGAGGGCAAAGGCCTGCCAAGGTCATATTGCCCGGAAGTGGCAGAATTCAAATTTGACTCCTAGTCTTTTGATATCAACTTCTGTCCCTTTCAACTTTACCAAGATGGGCCTGCCAGATGTGTCCCAGCCCCTGGCTTTTGGCCCTTCAGGTCTCTGGTGGCCCAGACCAGCATTTCCAATCAGTCCCTGGCCCTGCCTATGGCATGCATTGGAGAGCCTGGGGTGCAGATGCACACGGGCATGCTGCAGGGATGCATGCTCTTCTTGCGGCCACTGTGGCAGCTTCCCTGAAGTGGGGAGAAGGTTCTTTTCCCAATGGTGTCACAGCTGGCTTCAGCAATGGCTTGTGGGTAACTGGCCCTGGCTTTCTCAGGATGAGTCAGTAGGAAGGCAAACATGAGAATGAGGGAGCCTAAGTAGCTGAAAGCTTGTGCTCTGGAGCTGGGAACTCCAGTCACAGCTCCACCACCAACGTGTGACTTCAGGCTGAACTCCAGGCCTCTCCACACTGCAGTTTCTGATCTGTAAATTGAAGGCAGTGATAGAACTTACCATGTGGGTTTGTCATGAGGATCACGCGAGCCCATGTTCCTAAAGAGCTTGGAAACGTCTGGCACATCGCCACTGCCCATGCATATGGGCGGCTGCCAAGGCCTCCTGTGTAAGAGTTTGTGGTAGGTCAGAGGGTATCCAAGCACCCTGCTCCATTCAGCCAGACCACCAGACAGCGTCAGCATTGTGGTCTCTCCTGTCTTGGAATAGCTCCGGCCAACCTGGGGCACTTATGGAAAGGCTGGTAGCCGCCCCTGTTCCGCTGCACAAGCCTGAGTCCTGACTCTTTGTCTCAGGCTGAAACATCAGCCCTGATGTCCTGTTTTCCAATTCTATTAGGACCTAGGGAAACAGTAATTCTGGCAGCCTCCCCACTTCACAGATGGGCAAGTAGATGAGACCCTTCTGTTATAGCAGCACTACACGCACACACACACAGTTTTGGGATGCCTGCCATGCCACACCAAGATGTGTCAGCCTCAGACTTGCAAACCTTCCCAGAGCAGTTTGTCTAGGAGTGGGGACACTGTATTCTCAATTTTGATCTCTTTTGTCACATCCCTTTCATGTCTTTGATGGCTGATTGGTATGAAAAAGCTGCCTGTAACTAGGAGCTGAGTCAAGTTAACTGGTGCATGCAGGGACATGGCTACAGCCAGCGGATGTGCTTTATTCCTCCTTCCACCCTCTGCAGTGGACTAGAGGCTCCTTGAGGACCTTATGGCTCCTTACTTGCCATATGGTCTAGAAGAGCCAGAATGGGCTCCAGAGAAGCAACTTCAAGTCCTAGCTCTCCTGATGTGTGATCTGAGATAAGTGGTGATCTCAGGCAGCAGAGAGGAAATGTCATTCCAGTTCCCCCCAGTGGGTCCTGATAGGTTGAATTTGTAGTTGATACACTAACAGGGCTGTTTGGATGAACATCTGAAAGAGCAGTAACTATTCTAACAGAACTATGACTATATGGAACTTTATTTTGCTTAGTACTTACTTTTAAAATACCCTTTGTTCTCAGTACTTTAAAAAAACTTTTATATTTTGAAATAATTATACACTCATAAGAAGTTGCAGAATTAATACAGAGGGGTACCATATATCTACCACTGACCCAGCTTCCCCCAACATTTAGCATAACACACTACATTATCAATATCAGGAAACTGACATTGGCACAATACATTTAACTAGACCAATCATTTAACAAGATTATAGACTTTATTCAGGTAGCATAGTTTTGCATGCACTTGTATGTGTATTCCATGAAATTTTATTGCATCTATAGTTTTCATTCCCCTTGACTTTTTAAATTAAACTTTTCATTTCAATATCCTTTTAAATTCACATGTGGCCATAAGAAATAATACAGAAAGATCCCCTGTGCCCTTTATTCAATTTCGCCCAAAGGTAACATCTTATAAAACTGCAATACAATATCACAGAAAGGGTATTGGTATTCATATAGTCAGGATACAGAGCATTTCCTACCTCACAGGGTCCCTCCTGTTGCCTTTTATAGCCACTTATCTCCAGTCGCCTCCTAAGCTCTTGGGAACCACTAATCTGTACTCCATTTCTATAACTGTCATTTCAAGAATGTTATATACATGGAATTATATAGCAAGTATTCTCTTGGAATTGGATTTTTTTCCACTCAACATAATTCCCTGGCAATTCATCCAGGCTGTATATCAATAGTTTGTTCTTTTTTATTGCAAAATAGTATTCCATGGTGTGCAGGGACCACAGTTTGTTTAACCATTTACCTATTAAAAGACATATGAATTACATGTTTTCTATCATGAATAAGGCTGCTATAAACATCTTCGTATAGGATTTTGTGTCAACATAACTCCTCATTTTTCTGGAATAAATGCCTAGAAGTACAATTGCTAGGTCATATAGTAGTTACCTGTGTAGATCTTTTAAGCAACTGCCCACTTTCCAGAGAGCAGGCTGTGCCATTTTACATTCCCATGAGCAATGTCTGAATGATTCAGTTTCTGCCATCTGTACCAGGATTTTGTGTTCTTATTCTTTTTTATTTTATTCCTTCTGATGAGGGTATAGTGGTATTTTATTATGGTTTTAATTGTATTTTCCTAATGGCTAATGATATTGAGCATCTTTTCATATGTTTACTTGCCTCTGTATATCTTCCTCAGTGAAATGTCCCTTAATGTCTTTTGTCCATTTTCCATTTGGACTGTTGGTTTTTTACTGTGAGTTTTGAGAGTTCTCTATATATTCCAAATACTTTGACCAATACGTAATTTTCAAAATACTTTCTCCACTCTGTAGCTTTTATTTTCACTCTTAACAGAGTCTTTCAGAAAAGCTTTTTTTTTTATTTCGGTAAAGCCCAATTTATGAATGCTTCCCTCTATGGATCATGCTTTTAATGTCAAGTCTAAGAACTCTTCACTTAGTCCTGAATCCTAAAGAATGTTTGCTATGTTGTTTCTACAAGTTTTATAGTTTTACCTTTTACATGTGAGCCTGTGATGTGTTTTGAGTTAATTTTTCCATAAGGTGTGAGGTTTAGATCCAGGGTCATTTTTTTTGCCTTTGAGTATGCCCTCACTCCAGCATCATTTGTTGAAAAGTCTATCTTTCCTCCATTGAATTACTTCTGCAAGTTTGTCAAAAATCCCCTAGACATGCTTTTGTGAGTATTTCTTGGTTCTCTGTTCAGTCCCATTGATCTGTATGTCTAATCTTTCGCCAATACCACACAGTCTTGATGAATGTCTCTGTATAAAATGTCTTGAAGTTGAGTAGATAGATTCCCCACCCTTTTATTCTTCTTTTAAAAATTGTTTTAGCCATTCTAGTTCCTTTGCCCTTCTGTACACATTTTAGGATAATCTTATCTGTACCTACAAAAAAAAATCTTGTTGGGATTTTGATAGGAACCGAGTATCAGTTTGGGGAGAATTGATATGCTGAACCTTCCAACCCAATACGTGAACATGCTATATCTCTCCATTTACTCAGATCATTGGTTTCTTTCATGAGCAAGTGTAGTTTTTAACATACAGGTCCTGTGCACATTTTGATTAAGTATTTCATTTTTTTTGAGCGATTGTAAATGATATTATATTTTTAATTTCAATCCGATGAGTTTATTGATATATATATATAGAAATACAATTGATTTTTTGTATATTGACCTTGTATCCTGCAATACTGCTGAACTCACTTGTTGTGGGAAGGTTTCTTATAGATTTCTTGGACCTTTATATGTAAGCAATCATGTCATCTGAAAATAGGGATAATTTTATTTCTTCCTTTCTGATCTATTTGGCTTTTATTTCCTTGCCCTCCTGTTGCTTTGGCTAGAACTTACAGCACTGTATTGAATAAAAGTGGTGAGAGTGCACATTCTTCCCTTGTTCCAGATCTTACGGGAAAAGCACTCAGTTTTTTATCATTAAATATAATATTAGCTATAGATCTTTTTTTGTGTGTATATGTTCTTTGTCAAGTTGAGGAAGCTCCCCTCTCCTTTCTATTCCTATTTTTCTGAGAGTTTTTATTGTGAATGGGTTCTCAGAATATTTTTAACAATGTAGTTTCATATTGCCTAAAGATGAAATTTCTTCCATCCTGTCTTCCCCTAACAGTACACATATGTATTGAATAGTTTACACAGACCACAGTTGTGTACATGAATCAAGAGCACACTCACATGCAAATTTTGAGGTTTCTCCATTCCATGTAGGTCTGACTGGGCTCCCTCACGACAGCTTCAGAGGCACACTGACCACTGTATTCTACACAGATACGATGTTGGGAGGTGTGCAGTGCAGTCTGCCCCATGTGGGGGGATGTTCCCCTTGGTCCCTCTGGACAACCCTGACTTAGAAAGTCCCTCATTCACATAAGGCTTTTGCAGATTTGAGTCACTTTGTGCTTCACTTATATTCAATAGATAATTGTTGAAACATCTCCTGTATACCCTGCATTATTGGAGGTGATGGGGATACTCCAGTATACAACAAAGTCTTCATCTTTTAATAATGCAGACAGGAGATGACAGTGGCTTTGGCCAGGACAATGCAGTGGAATAGACCAGAATGATTGGATCTTTTCTTCTTTTTTATTAAAGTATCACTGATATACAATCTTATATTGGTTTCAGTTATACAACACAGTAGTTCAACAGTTACCCATATTATTAAATCCTCACCCCCACTAGTGTTGTCACTATCTGTCAATGTAATAAGATGTTACAGAATCATTAACTGTATTCTCCGTGCTGTGCTAATGTCCCTATGACCAATTTATATTGTGATTGAAATTATTGGGCCCCTTTATCCCGATCCCCCTCCCCACAGCCCTCTCCAACCCCTCCCACTTGGTAACCACTAGTCCTTTCTCAGTGTCTATGAGTCCACTTTTATTTTGTTCCTTCTGTTTTGCTTTGTTTTTATACTCCACGTATAAGTGAAATCATCTGGTATTTGTCTTTCTCTGCCTTACTTATTTCCCTGAGCATAATACCCTCTAGGTCCATCCATGTTGTTGCAAATGGAAGGATTTCTTTTCTTTTAGTTGCTGAATAATATTCCGTTGTGTATATGTACCACTTCTTCTTTATCCATTCATCTACTGGTGGACTTAGGTTGCTTGTGTCTTGGTTTGTAAATAGTGCTGCGATAAACACAGGGGTGTATATGTATTTTTGAATCAGGGATCTTCTTTTCTTTAGGTGAATTCCTAGGGGTAGAATTCCTGGGCCAAATGGTATTTTTATTTCTAGTTTTTTGAGGAACTTCCATATTGCTTTCCACAATGGCTAAACTAATGTACATTCCCACCAACAGTGTAGGAGGGTTCCTCTTTCTCCACATCCTCGCCAACATTTGTTGTTTCTTGTCTTTTGGATGGCAGCCATCATAACTGGTGTGAGATGATATCTCATTGTGGTTTTAATTTGCATTTCCCTGATAATTAGTGATGTGGAGCATCTTTTCATGTGCCTGTTAGCCATTCATATTTCTTCTTTGCTGAAGTGTCTGTTCAGATCCTCTGCCCATTTCTTAAGTTGTTTTTTGGGTGTTGAGGCATATGAATTCTTACATATTTTGGATGTTAACCCCTTATCAGATTAGTCTTTAATGAATATATTCTCCCATATTGTGGGTATCCTTTGCTGTACAGAGCTTTTTAGTTTGATGTAGTCCCACCTATTCATTTTTTTATTTTGCTTCCCTTGACCAAGGAGATGTGTCCAGGGAAAAGTTGCTCATGCTTATATTCAAGAGATTTTTGCCTATGTTTTCTTCTAAGAGTTTTATGGTTTCATGACTAACATTCAGGTCTTTGATCCAGGAATGACTAGGTCTTATCAAAGCACTGCCACTGCTCAGAGAGACTGGGTGAGCTGTCCCACATCACACAGCTGGCAGAGTCGGGGGAAACAAGCCAGGGTGGGTCTGGTCCTCAAGCCTGGTTCCTCGGAACTGCACGTGGCTGCCACTAGATGGAGCCTCCCTCTCCCGGTTCTTCTGGCCTCGGCTCATCCTGGTAACATTACATTCACCTCACCTTCAGCTCACAGGCAAAAAGGAAAGGGAGGCAGTTAGGAAGTACAGCATGTCCGAGTGGTGTGTTTGCACGTGCCAAGCCCAAAGATGAACTGTGAGGTCACTCCTGGCTAACTGGCCACAGAATTGGGATGGATGGGGATGCTCTCTCCGCCAGTGCCAGGAATCCAGGACCCTCCTCCCAGAGAGGCAGAAGGTGGCCAGCAGGAGTTGAGTCAGGGAGGATCCATGCCAGCAAGCCTTGGCTGTCCACAGGGTACCTTGATGTAAGTGGGGCATCACTCAGCCCTGCGGCTCAGTAGCCAACACGCACACTGCTCTAACTGGGCACTTTCAGGCCATTAAGCAGATCAATCAATGACAATTATCTTTGGCTTTAATTTTGCCTCTCCCTGTCTGTCACTCTCCAGGCTCTAGAGTTACTAAGAAGGATACATATCTACACATGTGGGCATAAACACCCACATGCACATGTGGCCCATCTTGAGTGTGTATAACACACACACACACACACACACACACACACACACACACACACACAGTGGGGCAGAGGTCCATCAGAGAGTGAGTGGCCTGGGGCCCCATCCCCTGCTGGTCTTCTCCTTCATCCTCAGGTCTCTGGCCTCTTTACACTGCAAGGTATGATGGGAAGAAGAAAGCTGGAGCCATACGCGATGCCCGGTGGGCCCTGCCTGCCCCTCAGGGTGGGCTGGGCTGGAGGCATTACATTCTATCTGAGTGGGGCTCCAAAGTCCTTTGTAATGACCACTCAGTGTATATGAGAGGAGCCCCAAAGACCCATTTTCTGCCCCTCTGAATGATGCAGGAAGAGACCATCCACAGAGCATCTATTTTAGGCCAAGCAGTGGGCTTGGCCCTTGACACACACTATCACTTTTAATACCCTGAACATCTCTATAAAGCAGGGATTTCTCCCCTCATTTTTCAAATTAGAAAAAATAGAGGTAGCAAAGGGTCACAACCACCCCAGACTGGTACCTTTCATGGCGCTTTCCTACCTCTTCACATGCCGTGCAAGGCAGCCCTCCACCCACTAAAGCAGAGGCCACGGGGCTGGGGGCTCTGATCTCAGGGCCAGGTCCAAGCTGGTCCCTGGCGGGAGCACTGCCCCTCTCCTGCCTCTGCCCACTGCTGCCCTCTCTGCCAGCCCTCCCAGTGGAGCTCCTGCTGGCTTTTCTTCCCCTTCCCACCCACTCTGCTCTGGCACTCTGCTGTTTCTTGCCGGTTGCTGATACAAGCTCTTTAGGGGCAGGAAACCCTCAGCCTCTTTCTCTGACTCCCTGGCCTCCCACTGTAGCTGTTCTCCCCTCAGAAGTTGTTATTCATGGGCTGGCCTCTCATGGTCCCATCTCAGCTTGTCAAGGAATCTGATATCTGGTAGACCTGATTTGTGGAAGAAACATCTTTTTGTTATTTGTTTCCAATACCTAGAATTCAAGGAAACCAGTCTGGACAAAGCCTGCCCCATGCAAAACACGGAAGCAGAAGGGAGCTGGCTGTATCCAGGACCTCCTTCTCCCCCTGATGGTCTCTCTGCTCCTGTTGCCCAGGAGCGACCCCCAGAGCCTCAGTTCCTTCTACTCTCTCCCACCCCCTGGGTCCAGGAGGAGAGCTGGGAGTGACATCATCTCTCATTTCCTCCTCCTCCCCTCCTTTGTCCATTGCAAGCCCACCTTCACTGTCACGCTAGTGTCTGGGGGTTTGGCCAATGAGTGGAACATCTTTTCTGTACCTTGCATAAGGTCTTTTCTTAGTACAATGCAATCTTCCTTATCCAAGTCTTTCACCCATAATCTATAATACATACACCTCTTATCTTCTCTCTTTTCCTGATCTTTATCAGGCTTCAGAGAACTCTGCGGCATGGCTGCTAAAATTTCTCATGCTGTGTGAGATCTTCGTTCATGACCAGAAGCACTGACTTAGAATACAGTGCTTCTTTAAAATTTGGGGTCCCACTCTCTGGAGAGCTGTAGGTCTGAAAACAAAGCACTCAGGTGCTTAAGGAAAGAGAGAAAAAATTAATGCCACTAGTCTGATATAGTGCAAATAGTATGCAGGCTTTGGCATCAGGCAGATGTGGGTTCAAATCCCCAGCTCTATCGTCTACTAGCTTTTCACCATGGATGGGTTTACTTAACCCTCTTGAGCTTCATTTTTCTTTTCTGTGACATGGGAATAATAACATCCTCACAAGTGTGTTGTGAGAATCACAATTACATAATAGGAACAGCCAGCATCTATCAGACATACAATAAAGCTATCCAATTAATTGAGCAAGGCTGCTTTATTTCTGCAAGGACTGAGTTGCATTTTGACAATCAGGGATAAGAATAAGGGGGACCCAATGCCCAGAGGAGGATGGTCACAAAGGGGATGACAGGAAATGGCTCTGTGGGTTAGCCTTATCAGAATTCTCCAGGAGCTGGCCTGTTGGCTTATACAATTCAGATGTCAGGTGTCACTTTCCTGGGTAAGGAGTAAACATCCCATCTAGGCATCAGGACATCCCAGGTCTTAGCTCAGTGTCTTCATTCATAAGAAAGAGAGGGCCAGGGCTCCAGAAGAGAGTGTCAAGAACACTGGAGAGTAAGATTTTCTGCTTCCCAAGCTTGCCTAAGCCTGAGGCTGACCACTGACCTAGGGCTGCTTTGTTTTAATGTTGCTTTCTGAGATAGCCAAAGAGGCTTGGGCCAAAGACTATGACTCCTTCTCGAGTGTTCTGTGTTCGAAATAGAGCCAACATCCTGCACACACAGAATGGGGAGAGTAGAACTGCCTAGGCTGCTTTCAGTGTTCCCTCTAGTCACCACGTCTACCTGGCAGGATGGAAGGAACACTGACTTAGGAACCCAGGCATTGAGTTTCAGGTTGGATGTTTGTTTGTGGCATTACATTAGATGTAGTCCCTTTACCTCTCTAAGATTCCATTTCAGCCTCTGTCAATAGGAATGTTTACTTTGCCTCTATTACTGAGTAGAGTAGCATCTCCTGTCCTCCTCAGGAGATGATGAGGATGAATACTGTAAGAAGATAAACTGAGGCATGTTAAAACTGTCAGGAGTTTATTTGAGCAAACATCCATTCAAATTGGGCAGTGCCAGAAGTAAACATCCCACTGACAGGAGCTAGGGAAGAGAGGTTTTTATGGAGAAGACGGGAAGCAAAGCAAGGAAATTATGTGATTGGCTATAGCTTCACTTAAGCCCAGGGGGCTCTTTGTGATTGGTTATCCTTAAGTTTCATGTTCTCAGATTCATGCGTGTTTACCCTTACTTAGATTTTGGCTTTTTGTAGGTTTTGCTTTTATAGGTTACCCGGGCATTAGTGCCACCTCAAATTAATAGTCTCTGTGTCTAATTACTTTCACAATGATCTTTTCAAGCTGAAAGACCAGTAACATGTGCTATGGATTACAATAATGTTTAACACAGCTAATTCTGAAAACCAAATCATGATAATAATGATGATGATTATCCTTATTATCAATCTTTGAATTTTTTTCATTCTCCATTTGTCTGCCTCCCTCCCTCCCTATCTACTTACCTACCTACCTTCCCACAAACCTACTTTCCTGCCTCCCTACCTTCTTATCTACCTACATACCTATCTCCCAACTTACCTAGCTTTCTAATTTCCTTCTCCCTACCTATCTACATCCCTACCTTCACACATACCTAGCTTCCTACTTGCCTACATATTTACCTACGTACATACCTATCTTCCTTCCTATCTGTCTTCCAGCTTACCTACCTTCCTTCTTTCCTTCCTTCCTATCTATCTACCTACCTACCTTCCTACATATCTATGTATGTGTCATATATCCACTAAACCAATGAATGCACAAGTAGCCATAAAACCATGCTTGTTACTTACAAATGTTGATAATGATAGCTGACAGATAGGAACTATTTATTAGAACTATATGCATCTCTGAACATTTACTTAGTATTTTTGAAATTAAGCCTAGAATTTCTTCAGCATATAACGTTAAACATACCTCACCCATTTGAACTTAATACAGTACATTAAAGTATTCATGATAACTGAATGCATTTCCAAGGGCTAATTTATGTAATCAAAAAAGGTTATGCTTCTGTGAGCAAATCATTCAGTTATTCAATGGTTTAAAAGTTTTAAGAAGTGTATAATGGCTGAACCATGGCAAATAATCCTGAGAACCGACAGAAGAAATGCTAATGAAACATCAGAGGGGAGATCACATAGAGACGAAACCAAAATGAACTTCTAGGCTGACAAAGACTGACAGAGAACACTGATAAAAGAGAACAACTGAAAACAAAAAGGAGTAAGGCTGTTCAGGGCTGACCAGGTAAAAGCACTGGGTAAAAATAGTCAGTAGGTCAAAATAATCAGTGAAGGTGGACAAAATGCAGGGAAAACCCATCGCCTCAGTGAGCTAGCAAAGCAGTTTATTGGAGGCACATGTTAACACTTCAGCTATAAGGCTAATATGCCCATGTTGGGAAGGTTCGATGGGGCCCATGGGCTGGGGCATCTGTACTGTGACAAGAGGTGGGACTGAAAGTGAGAACGTGGCTGAGAGAGTAGCTCAGCCGTGGCGCTCCCAGCAGTGGGGAGCCCATCTGCGGCACTTACACAGGTGCCTTTAGTGGACCCACCACTGGGCTTCGAATCAGCCAAGAATCAGGGTTTTAGTTGTACTAACAGGGACATATATAATTCAAGGAAAAACAGAGGCTACAGTTTTATTGATAACTATTACATCAGCTGATAACACAGTGGGTACAACTCTTTTAAGTACTTTAATAACAACAGCAGTTATTTATTGAGCTACTTCCTTTTATAGTGTTGACATCATCGTCATTACCCGTGACCCAATTGCCATCAGTTATTGAGCACCTAGTGCATGCAGGCCCTGGGTCAATCTGTACACTCTTTATTTCTCATGTTTACAACCACTCTGAATGAGAGGAGCTCTGATCAGTCCTTTACAGGTGACAAAACAGAGACCCGAATAATTTAAATAACTTACGATGGTTAGTAAGTAAGGGAGCTGGGGTTGAAGCTCAGGTTTGTCTGATCAAAGTCCTTTGTCATCTTCTTTCCCCTCTTCCCTAATCATGACCTTTTCACCTGGTTCAGTAGGTCAGTCCTTATAAATCTCAGGTCTCCTCTTTTACGGAAAACTGTCTTTAGTGACAGAGTTCATGCATCTTCCTCCACCCTGACACCATCAGTTCAGGCCGCTGTAACAAAATACCATAGATGGGGTGAAGGGGGTTAATCAACATTCATTTCTCACAGTTCTGGAGGCTGGGAAGTCCAAGATAAAGGCACCAACAGATTCCGTGTCTGGTGAGGGCCTGTTTCCTGGTTCATCATTCTGCTGTGTCCTCATGTGGTAAAAGGGATGAGGAGCTCTTGAGGGGTCTCCTTTGTAAGGGCACTAATCCCGTTCACAAGGGCTCCACCCTCATGACCTAATTACCTCCCAAAGGCCTCACCTCCTAATACCATGACATTGTGGGGCTAGGATTTCAATATCCATATGTTGAGGGGACAGAAATATTCAGTCCATAACAATCTCCATGATAGTTGAAAACACCAAATTTAGACCCTTTAGAGGGTAGCGAATTGACTAAATGGATAGCAGTGACCAGCATTAAAAGGAAATGAAGAGGAATAGAATAGCACTTGGAGAGTATCAAAGGGCATCATGTAGTAAAGATAAAAAGTTTTTTCAGTTATGCATATGCTGTATTTCACTGAATCAAACGTCATAATCCATTGGAAGACACAACATTTTATGCAGCACTCAGAAAGAAAAAATGCTGCCAATTAATGGCAAGATGTCACAGTTTGTAAGACTCATCCAAATTTCTGAGAGGTTAAACTGGGTAAAATTTGTGTCTGAGAAAGACGGAGTACAGTGTATGCATATACTTACTCCCTGGGTCACTCTGCAAAATATATTTCCTACCCTGCATCATGGCCAGTAGAGTTTGAAAACCTCTATCCTTTGTGGTATGGAAGGTGACCGGGGCATCCGCAGAGCTGCCCGAGCTGCTGAGAGTGCTCAGTGTGGCCAACCAATTAGTGTGCTCAGCCACAGGCCATCTGGGCAGAGTTCTGGCTGCATGGTGCCCTGTGACCTGCCCCTTGGACAGCCACGCTCCAACAAGGCCCAAAGGTGTCCTGTCTGTGTCAGGGCCAAACATTAATGCAGGCACTTGGCATTTCAAGGATGCAACTCAGAGGTGTTCCTTTCTCAGGTTCATATTATATGGAGATAAGGTCCTGAACAGACAGCATCAGGTAATTAATTAAGGTGCTTGGGAGAAAATGAAACAGAAATTGCTATTTCCCAGGCAATACTCAGAAAGTTCGAGACTGGAGACTAGAGGCTGGAGGAGAAAACTGAAAGGCCAGCCCAGGGTATTGCAAAGTAAATCTGACTTCTGACAGGAAGGTTTCGTGGACAGAGAGTGAGAGGATAAGCTTTAGAACTCTGGGTTCAAATTTGATCTCGGTCTGTATGTTGATTGATTGATTCATTTGCCTGGTATTTACAGGGCACCCAAGAAGGTCAGGCAGTATGCGAAGGCTGCCAAGATCACAAACAGCATGTCAGATCGGAACTGACTTCAGGCCTTGCTATCTGTAAGTCTGTCCCTCGTTTCCTTACTTCTGCCTTCTCCAGATCCACACAGTGTCCTCAGGGGTGCCTTGCTGCAAACTCAGGCCAGTGCCAGCTCCCAAGTTTCCTGGATGAGGCTGAGGGTCTCAGAGTGTCCTTTGCCCCCTGTCTAGTAGAACTTACTACCAAGTCTCACTGTGTGGAGGCCATCTGGGCAGCTGCCACTGCTGGGTCCGTCCTGTTACCCCAAGAGCCTGCATTACAGTCCTGCCTACTTCCTGCTTGAAATCATTTATGGGCTCATGTTGTGAGCCCCACCCACAGTAGGTCTGGTTGTCCTACCTAAGGTCTCAGTGCCTTCTAATAATACCCATTGCTAGGTTTATTGGCCTTGTGCTCAGGTATGTATGATCTCATGACTCATTTAATCCTTTCCACAGTCCTGTGTGATGGGGACTGTTACACACCCATCTTACAGGTAAAGAGACTGAGACTTATCCTATCTCTGGTCAGTCTCTTTTGCACGTGTACCACTCAACTGGTGCACATGGGGTTCCTACTTGGCCTTTGAACTCCTTTCTCACTGGGAATTCTCACTGTCCTGCTGCTCCATGGTCCCAGCCAGGGCAAGGTTTTGGCAACAACAAGGGGAGCCCTCAGTCTTCCTATATCCTGAAGCGATTCCATTCAGCTGCTAAAAGAGGAGCTCCGAGGCAGTTTCTGCACCACTAGAGATGTTTGTACATGATCCGAGTAGGAAGAGCCGTGCACAGAGAGGCTGGAATGTGAGTGCAAGTTGTGGATCAGCGGCAGTCCGTTGTGTAGCCTTCAGCGAGTCCTTGAACTTCCCTGGATTCAGTTTCCTCATCTGTCAAATCCCTATGGCCCTTCTAGCACCAACATTTGGGGACCCATAGGGCAAAGCATTATCGTTCAGGGGTGTGTGTGTATGTGCAGAGTAAGAACAGAGCTTGTACTGTATGCCGAGCACTGTTCATGGGCATCATGCTGAGCCCCGTGCTGCACACTGATGTTCTGTAAACAACTGGTGGGTTTTGCTTTTCTTTATTTCCACTTTTTCAGTTTGTTCAGACTCCCTCTCTGAGCCCTATCCATAGGCAGGTGCTGAGCAGAGGAACAGAAATCTCTACATACTGGGCTGGAAATGGGGCTAGAGACAGGACTCTGTGAAGCATCCAGGAAGTCACGCATTTGCCCAAAGGGATGAGCTGTCTTATGGGAAGAGGAAGGGGGACAGGATCATCCTTCCCTGGAGGAAAATAGGCAGCCCAGACCTATCAGGCATAGTATCAGCACCAAAGGGAGTCAATCCGTACCCTAAAGAGGACCTCCTCTCCCCTGGGGTCCGCGTTGCCTACCATTCCTTCAGCCGGGACAGAGGTTCTATTTTCTGAAGGAGGGACTCAAGAGTGACGTAATAAACAGTAAGCTCAGAGTGAAACATGACTCCTGAATAGCACACTGTGTAAGGGGTTTGCCTTGAAACTGCCTGTTCTTGGGAGGTGAAACCTGATTCTCACGGGCAGGTGAGGGCACCAGTCTTCATAGGGCAATACCTGCAGGGCTCTGTGGATAACCAAGGTGCCCCGGCATGGGAACCACATGCAACTTCCTGTGTAATGAACACTGACGTGCAGAGACGCAGTAAATCCCAGCCCTACCGGGGCCCTGAGAAGTTCTTGCAGTTTCTCTTCACTAAAAACTTTGTAAAAAGGAAAAAAAAAGTTTTCAAGTGCTGGTGTCCACATGACTTGAGTTCCAATTCTGGGCTCTGTTAATGCTTGCATGCATCCCTCCACTCTTTGGGGGATGCATTGTGTAAAGCAGGTAGATCATGGGGTGTCTTGTGGTTTCAGTTTCAAAGGAAGAGTCTGACAACCAAACAACAATTCAACATCTGTCATTTTTTGACTTGTCTTGATGAAATGTAAAAGGTGGATGTGCGTTCTGAATTCAAGGAAAATCTCTAAAAATTCCCTCATCCCTTGTTGCTCTTCTGGATATCATGTACCCCCAAACATTCTCCCTCTATCCTCAGCCCCCCTGGCAGCTTCTCTCTCTTTAAATCTTTGTTATGTAGATAAAACACCTCTCTGATTTCCTTAGCATTCTCCCCGCTGCATCCCTTACCTGAAATCTCTGCCAGAAAGAGGCCAGAGTCTGAGCCAGCAAGCAAAAAAAATGCTCCTGGCAGGGGTGGGGGAGCTCAGGAATACTCAGATATGGGCAGTCTTTGTCCCTGTTTCAGTCACTTCCTTCTCCTGGGGTCTTGTTACTATTTACGGACTATTCTCCATCTCTGATAATGCAATTGCTCAAAGGGCACTTTAAGTATAATCATTATCCATTGATTTTTTTTCGGAGGCTTTTATTCCCTCCAATAAGCTCTGCCAAATGCTGGCTGCTGGTTCTGTTTGTTAAACAAGGGAGAGCTCTGTTCTGTCTGGCTTTTCCCTTAACCTGCGCCTTCATCCACCCTGGGTGTGGGGTAGAGGAGAGATTCCCGCCACCCCTTTGGGGATCACTGCCCCTGCCTGACGGGGGTTTGAGCTGCAAACAGGTATCCCATGGGGAAGAGGCAGGACGCCCATGCCCCCAGCCCACCCCTCCCGGGGGGGCAGTGTCACCATCACTGTAAGTGGGTCACTCAGGGAGACCCGAGAGGGAACCTTTGCCTCAAAACCACCCCAATGGGTATGGGATAAACGTCAGAGACTTTTCTCGGAGCAGATTTTAAAAGCAGTAAGAGAGCAAAAGGCTCACAAGGTGATTGGCCCCCAAAGTTCTGGAAAAGGGCCCGGAGGAAGCTGGGGCTTTGAAGACAAACTGCCTGGTCTTGGTTTTACTGAGTGTAGACCCCAGGGAGGGGGTGGAGTCAGAGCTCTGTCTGGTCACATTTCTTAATAAGGAGTTTTCACACCCTACAAGGCTGTCTGGTTTCCCAAGTGTTTCCACGCACATCATGGCACTTCGTGTCTCTTCAGCAGACCGGCCCTCCTGAAGGGACTGCGTGAGGGGTGAGTCCAGCTTCACGTCCAGCGACCTGGGCCCTGCCTGTGGCAGCCCAGCCCACATCACTTCCTCAGGACACTTTTCCTCCACTCCCTGGAGGCTGGGTGAAGCCTCCTCACCTCAGGCAGCCAGGGCACCTTGGTGCCATCCTGTCACTCATTATTCTCATGGCTTGAGGAAAGGAGGCGGGGAGGGGAAGGAAGCAGGAAAGTATGCGTTAAACCAGCCCGTGACCCCCAAGACAACTGGCGCTCAGCCCTGCGGGGGTGGGGGTGGGGCTGTGCTCTGGGAAACGTGCCGCAGAGCCTTTCCAACTTAGGGACCAGGAAGCTGGGAAGCAGCCACTAACCCCCATCCATCCTTGGCTGAGGGCATTTCCAGGGCTCCTAGTCCTCTGCTACTCTTGGCTCGTTCTGTGCAGGGATGGAATGTGCTTGCGCAGCCAGTGGAGGGCAGGAGGAACCTTCAGGCAGCCACCGGAGTTCTCAGGAAGCAGCCTTAGGAGGCGGCCCTGGCAGGACCTGCTCCACCCATCTCCCTATTCAACTCGGATTCTTTGAACACAGGGCCTGTGTCCTGACCCTGTGTATGGCACGTAGTAGTCTTAATAAACGATGGTAAATGTGAATGTGTGCAAGCAAACCGGGCATGCATGCATGCAGATAGCATGCCCATGAGCATATGTAATGCTGCTCCTCCATCTAACATCCTAAGTTCTATGGCAGAAACCACTCATCAATCAAAGCTTTTTAGTGATGCTGACAAAGGCGTGGCTCTTAACAGCCACTAGTGTGGGAAGTGAAAAGATCCTTTACCAGCCCAAACCTCTTTGTGAACAAACATGTGAAAAAAATATCTCCCTACCTTTCCCAGGAAAAATGTCTTTAGTCCATCCTGACCCTGAAGATCTCTTCCCAGCTCCTCTGCCTTCTCTCTCCAAATCCACCCTTTGTATGTGGAAGTGAGGTGGGGTGGGGGAGCTATGGAGGTGGGCACAGTGGCTAGAGGGGCCAGCTGCATGAGGGAGAAAGGAATGGAGCAGATCTGGAGGGTGGAGACCTAAAGGCAAGCTGCCTTCTGAGAAAGGCACTCAGGTGCCAGCTTGCTGCTTTGGGAGGGGCAGTGGGGAACAGACAAACAGACCCAGGATAGAAACAATCACAGGAAAATCTGTTCCTTGCTGCTCTGGGCAGCTTTTAATTGGTGATCCAGCTCCTGCTTCTATTTGTGCATCATTTAACCTGTAGCATTAAGAAGAAAAGGGAGCTTAAAACAAAAAAGAAGAAGAGGGGAGAAGGAGTACAGAAAGCAGGTTTGCAAGTTCAGAAGCATCTGTGGTCAGCCTGCCACAGGGGCTGGAGCTACACCTATCTTTCTCCCTCTTTCAAAGCTGGAGAGAACTGCTCAGGTGTGTGGTGTGTGTGTGTGTGTGTGTGTGTGTGTGTGTGAGTGTGCACCTGTATGTTCCTGCCATGAGTCTGTAGCTTTGTGAGCATGGGGTGTGAGCAGCTGTAGGCCATGGGTCTTAGTCACTTAGTGTGTTGCTGCATGCCGGTGTGAGTTCACATCGCTGTGTGTCTGTATGCTGTGTGTATATCTATGCATCTAGATATAGACCTTGAGGCCTATTTGCTCCCTAGAAAGTAAGAGAATGAATGAGTGAGAATTCTTCAGTCAACATCTTCTCAGCTGTAGAAAGCAGCCCAGAGAGATGTTCCCCACAAATCTGGCCTCTGAGAAAGAAATCAGGCAGCCTCATAGAGATGGTAAAAGGAGGGGCAGACATCTTCTCTTCCCCAGCTTGTCACTGGCTCCAGAACCAGCCAGGGTGGATCCTCTTAGCTTTCTAGGACAGGGAGATGGCCTTATATTGAGGTTTGGGTCCAGATGGCCTGACATGTGGTTTAATGAGAGGGATCAGAGGCAGCCCTCATCCCTGCATGCCTCCTCATGCTGGAGGGGTGGTAGGGTGGGAGAGCAAGAGGAAGTTTAAGATTATTCTGTTTCTTTGTAATAGTTCTTTTCCAAATCAAAGATATTCTTATAAGCATTATAGCATTTCAGAAAAGCACAACTTGGAACTCCTGTGTTCCTGTTGTCATTTTGGTGTCTTTCCCTCCACATGCTTTTTGTACATAGTAGCAATTTGGGTATGTGTTACATGGGTACATGCACATAATGTATCTGCACACATATCAGTAGTGATTTATGAAAATGAAGTAACGAAATGTTCTTCTGCAACTTGCTTGCTTCTCTAAATAACATTTCATGACATCAGTCCGTGTCAATTCAAATGAAACTGCATCAGTCATTGAAATGGCTCTATACTATGCCTTTGTGTGGGTGGGCTCCAATCTGTTCAACCACTGTCTCCACAAAGGACATTTCTGCAGTTTTCTAAGTTTTGT
The DNA here is from genome assembly GCF_030020395.1 of Manis pentadactyla. Taxonomy (NCBI): domain Eukaryota; kingdom Metazoa; phylum Chordata; class Mammalia; order Pholidota; family Manidae; genus Manis; species Manis pentadactyla. The sequence continues at coordinate 149,431,974 of NC_080022.1, forward strand.
GGTTGCAGCGAGCATCCTAATGGGTGCCCCTGTATGGTTCTTTCAGTGAGGTCTTGGAGAAGAGATTCTCTTTCAATAGAGACCTGCCAGGAAGTGACAGCTAGAGATCCATGAGCTTCTGTTTCCCCTGTTCTTAGTTCTTAGCTTCCCCCTTCATGTGCAGGCCAACTTCTTGTTCTCTGCCTCTGGTACCTTCTGTGTACGGAGAGATGCTAAAAATAAATTCACCTGCCTCCTTGTCGCTCTGTTTATTAAGCTGTCTGCCTTAAAGAGTCTTTGCATATCATGGGGCTTTAAAAATACATGCTTCAACAATTCACTGCAGAACAGGAGATTAAATGCTGCCTCCCACTTTGGGCTTTCATCAGCACTGCTGTGATGTGCTAACACCCCCTAATGCAGACAGTAGTTCTAAAGGAAATAGTCCTGCCAGCCTGAGAGCAGAATGACCCAGTTAAAGTCCAAGCTGGGACTCCCTAGTGGCCAGGTGACTTGTTCTAACCTAATCTGCAGTTTCTGGAAATGAGGATATTAATGCCTGGAGTATTCAGTAAAACAATGTATTTCAAGCAATTAGCAAAATGTCAGAGATGTAGCAAGTGCTCACTAAATCTTAGCTATGTTATTATCATTATTGCCCTAAAACACAGCAATTGTATACAATTCAACCTAACCCCACTAAGTCTTTCTCATCTCCATAAAGGCATCAGCATGCTCTCAGCTGCTGGATTTAGAAACAGTGACTTGGAGATGGAGTCCTAGACTTGGATGACAAATATTCTTTTGTTTGTTTCTATTTACTTCTTTCACTGCTTACTGAATGCTTGTGAAATTTCCAATATTATAGAAATGTGTGACTTGGAAGTATGAAATTCCCCATAATTCTCTGTCCAAGATAATCACTACTTGCCAAAGTGTATTCTTCTGTTTCGTTCTTTGCCAGTTTATGGACTGACTCCCTCCTCCGCTATACCAAAGTTCCAGTATCACAAGGACGATGAAAGCTTTCCTCTCTCTCAATGCCCAGCATCGAGCATGCATCATAGGCTGGCAGGTTGCAGGAATATGAATATGGGATGATTATTAAATATGTCATTATTATCAGTAACTTAGGTGAAGGTGGTGGTAAGCCTTGGGATAGGGCCAGATAAGGCCATGTTCACTGCAGCTGGACAGGGCAGGGCAGGGAAGGGGGGGATGGGATCAGGAAATAGGCAGCCCCAAAGGGGAGGGGTTAATCTAGCTGCTAGAAGTCTGGAGGACAGACATTGGAGACAGTGCCTTGACACTGCTGGCACACAGGTAGCCAGCCCATCCATTCAGGTAACTAGAGGTTGTGGCAGGCACATGGGGTCCAGCAATGGGAAATCCAGGGCAGGCTCTGCCCTGAGATCCAAGGGAATTAGAAGTCAGACTGTTGTAGGCTTGTTGTGGGGATCCAAGCACAATACTGCAGTGGACAGTGACTACCAGGTTGGGTGAATAACTAGCCGGGGCCCAGAGAGCCTAGGACAAGGGCAGGATCTGGGATACAGATCAGAGAGCAAGGAATAGTGCAGGAAATACCTCTGGAAAGGAGGGAGTCATGACAGAGACAAGATTTCAGGGACACTAGGTTAGTGACCAAGTGAGTACAGTAGTGGCCCTCAGTATCAGACCCTGAGAATAAGCTAGAACTGCTCCCAGCCCTCTCCTATCTTAGACCAGGATTGGCTGCGAAGCTGGTAAGTGGTGGTGGGGGCTGCCCCAGAGGCTGAGGTCTGGGGATGATCCTCCTGGCCCCATCCCTGCACATAGACAGAGGGTCTGAGAAGGCAGGATGAACCAACATGCAGACACGTCAGGGTAGGGTGCTTCATGAATGCAAGGTCTGAGCCCAGGGGCAGAGCAGCACTGGGAAGCCAACTCCAGCAGCAGAAGTGGGCTGTCTGTGACCCAGAGCTTGGGGTGTCCAAGCCTTTGGCAAGGATTGTGAGTGGGGAGAGGATGTTGTTGTGTATTTCCTAACCAGTCCTTCCTCACTGTTCCTGATCTTTATATGGCCTGGCACCACTCCTGTCCAGATGTCAGGGCTGCTAGAGAAGCAGGTGACACCACCAGGTGGAGAAATGCTCACTTAAGAGCCTTCTTTGATCCTGGAGAAGCACCCTCCCCCTGGCAGGAGAGCCGCAGCAAGCCCCTGAAGCTTCAGGGGCTGTTAGCTCAATGCACCCCAGTGAAGGAGTGACACTCTCGGATAACTCCCTGTAGACCTTACCCCAGCCAATCCTTGGGGAAAGGTGGCATCGCCAAAGCCCAACTTTCCTAAGGGGGTTCCTTTGTGCTGGTGCCTGTTAGGGGAGGCAACGTGGAGCAGTGAAGATGCTTCTCACTCTCATCAGTCTTACACTTACTATAAGAGAAAGCATCTCTGAGCCTCCCTGGGCTTGATTCTTAGCCCTTCTGCATGTTCCCTGTGGCCTTGGGCCAGTTATTTGACCTCCCATAGCCCCATCTGTAAAGTGGGGACACTTAAAAAAGTATTTGAAGATGAAATTAGGTGACATGTGGAGAATGCTTGTTGGCAAATGGGAAGCAAATGAAAAATAATGGCAGCAGCTGCTCTTGTCATCTGTGTGGTCGGAAACAAGCCTGGTCAAGGAGGAGAATCTGAAAAGGAGCAGAGGGCGTCTCAGAGATGAACTAAAAACCCCACCGTTCACCAGGGAAAGCAGCTTCCTGGAGCCTGGGGCTCACCTTCAAGCCTTGGGTGGGGGAAGGGGCCACGATATTCTTCTGATTGGTCTCCAAATTCAGTGCTTTCCTTGTTTCTCCTTAGAGCAGTTGAGACAGGCTGGCATCACAAATGACCCTTCCTTCCCCCCCAACAACCCTAAAAACAGCATACATGCTAAAGACTGAAAGAGAGCATGAGGGATATAATTAAAGAAAACACCAGCCTTGTAAAGATAATTGGTTCTCAAAGTAAAGATCTCTGATCCCTGCTAGTTACTTTTCTGACCCAAGGAGCTGGCACCCCTTCACCTGGCCCTCACCCTCCTGCCATCACATAGCAGTGCAGTCTTGGGTCTTATCCACAGCGACCGGGCAACTTCCCATCGGTCCTCCCACCCTCGGCTCCCTGTCCACCTTCACTCCAGTCCAGGAGTCATACTTCATCTGCACTTGCTCACTCATTCATCCAACAAATGTTTCTTAGAAGATAAGAATTTAATGAATAATCTCACCCTTTCAGTGAGACTGGACTTTCCACATTAATCCTTGATTTTATATTTATTATCTAGTACCTACTAGGTACCAGACCATTTTTCTTTCAAGACCAAGAAATGATGAAAGGATGATAGTGATGATGATAACAATAAAAAATAACAACGAATGTTTACTGAGTGTCGACCATGGGCTGGGCAGGACAGCAAAACACTTTGCTTGAATTTTCACATTTGATTCTTTCAATTACCTAGTAGAAGGGGTTCTGTTATCATCCCTATTTTATAGGTAAGGAAACAGGCTCGGAAGGTTAAGTAAGTTGCTACGAGCACACAGCAGGAGTGTCAGAGCGAGGACGTAGGACTTGGAGCCCAGAGCCCAAGCCCTTGACCACTGTGCTGCAGAGCATCATAGAGACCTGAGAGGCATGGTCCTGGTGGGGGCAACAGTGCACTATCAAGTGCCTGTCAGACATCTCCATGGGGTACACACAAGTGGGGTCCTTTCTCCTGGGAGGACAGGGGAGGAGCACAGAGAAAGGGTCAGGGAAGATGTTAAAGAGTCAGATACACCCAGGCTGGTTACTGAAGAAAGGAGCAGAGGGACACTCCAAGCAAAGACATGGGGTGGAGGCTGCACAACTGGCTTTTCCCAGAACTGTCAGCATGTCAGTCCCAGAACTGACTTCAGTGGGGTGGGCAAAGGAAGAACAAATGAGTGAAGAGGCTGATGATATCATCAGGAATGAGATCCCAAAGGTTCCACTGGTAATGGAGAGCCCCTGAGGGATAGAGAGCAGTTGGAGAATAGTGACCAGATACGAATTGTGGAAAGATTCCCTCATGAAGGGCGGAGGGGAGGAAGGTTGGGACTGGTGGGCCTAGGGAGACCTGGTCCCATAAAAGACTCAGTGGAGCTTCCACAGGCTAATGACTTCTAACTTGATTTGAGCTTTAATGAATAAATATTAGGAAGAGCCCCCAAATCTTGAACAAGCCCCTTCCTCATATTACCCACCAATACTGCAGTTGAGACGAAGTCCCTTAAGAGATTTTCAGTATGGGGATCATCATGAGCTCTCCAGCCCTGCTGTGGGGCCATTGGTTGTCTCCCTGGGGTGCCCAAGGTCAGGGCTCTCTGGTGGAGTTGGCTCTGCTAACCTGTCAGTTTGCTGGGGACCACTGAGTGGCACCCCCATTGCTTTTCAGGTGCTGAACTAATGCCGGGTCATTAAATTTAAAAGGGTAGCACAAAAGGGTCCTGGCTATGGTACCCTCCCTCTGGCATCTTTTAACTTTTTTTCTACTCCTAGGGGAAATATTGACTGTCTTCCCCATGTAACCACCTAAGAGTCACTAAGTCAAAGGTCAATCACCTCCTTCATTCTTTAGATTATGCGTGTATTAACACAACCCAAAAGTTGTCACTTGGTCAGCATCAGCTTCTTACCCTATTGATTTTTTACAGATTTTATTTTATTAAAACAGAGTAGCCTTCTAATTTCCATCAGATTCCTCTAATTAAGAGAGCTGTACATTGATCTGGGAATTGATTAGGAACTCCCCACTGGAGTCCGTCTCTCCCCTCAGAAATTCCTCCGTTTCTTCTAATTTTAAGCCAAATCATTTTCCTTTAATAGTGGATCCAGGGAGACTCCAGATCATAAGCAAACTAAAAACTAGAAGAGAAACAGGGCAGGCAGAAAATCAGGGTGGCAGCTGGGAATCATTGTCCAGCTGCGGAAGCTAGTTTCTGGGATGGGAGCCAGCTGGCCCAGCAGGGCCACTGTACTGGGCCTAACTGGGACAGCAGACACAAGTATGCTCCAACACGGGGCCCACCCCAGCAGGCAGGATCATTAGGTGGGTTGTGGGGGGGTCACCTGGTCCACAGTAGCCCCCAACTAGCTGCTGAGAGAGCCTCGGGCACAGAGAATGTCTGCACCTACGCGTCTCCACCACCCTGGCTGGGTGCTCCCCATGCAGAAGACTGCTGGGCCAGGCAGAGGAGTGCCATGTCCAGAGCACAGGGCATGGGATCAGGCCGACTTGAGTTCAAACCCAGCCAGACTCTTGCTAGAAGGTGAGCGCTGGCATTGACAAATCCCTTAATCTCTTTTGACTCAAGATTCCCCTTCTAGGAAGTGGAGGTAATGACTGTATCAGCCTCACAGGGCTGTTACGGGGTTAAGTATAATAAGGGATGTTGACGGTACTTAACACTGTACCAGCCCTGGATGCAGGCTTAAACATTGGGAAAAGGGGCTATTAGCATTATAAGCTCACGCCAGGGATGCAGACATGAATGGAACAGAGTACTATGTCCTCAAAAAGCCAGATGAATAAGGATTCCACTTCAACAGAAAATCAGAGGGCATTTGGGGAAAACAGAAGCTGAATTAGGCTAGATCCACATAAAAGGAGATGGGCAGACCCCCAGGCATCCAGGATCACCCTCACCAATCTGTGGGGGAATCCATGTCCTTTGCCAGCTTTTGCCCCAAGCAGGGTGGTCCCAGCCACCTGTACAGGTGCGCCCACCACACAGGAGTCCTCTGCCCACACCCAGGCTGGAGACGGAGCCTGAGAACTCACGTGATGCCGTGGGGGGTGAAGCAGATGAGGTCCACTAGAGCCCGCTCAGCAGCTGAGATGGAACAGCTTATCTCTGCTCCCCAGTGGAACCAAATCAAATCCATGAAAAATATTAGGTTTTCCGATCAAAAAGGCAAACCATGTTGAGCAAACCCGCCACCGACAGCAGACAGCTAATTGGCTTGTGTCTGTCAGAAACGCTGAACTCGTGGGGAATCAGGAAGCATTGATCAGAGCCTCACCCTCCGGTGTCGGGGGGGTCTGCCCAGGGGTCACCGCACCTGCCACTCCTACCTGCTGCCCACACCCCACTCTAGGCTCATTAGTCCTTCCTGTTGGGGAGGAACATTTCATCAGCGGAAGGTGAAGCAGCAGGAGGAAGCTGGAATTTAGTTTCTCTTTTAGCCAAACCACAGACCTGCCCCAGTGCCCCTGCAAGCCATGCATTCATTTGAGAAGCATTCTTTCGTGGCCTCTGTGTGCTGGATATCGAAGACAGAAGAATAGATAAAGCCCCCTTAACTCTGTCTTCACAGTCTAGTCTTGGAGGTGGGATATCAAGAGACATTTATGACACTGTGATATGATGGAGATTTGTACCCCCATGAAACCATAGCTCCAGGGAAGGCATGCCCCTGTCTCTATGGGAGACTCAGGAAATCTTTGCCTGGCCCCTGGAGGGTGAATAGGCTTGTTCTAGTAGGAGGACATTGGGAAGAGAGCATTGCCTGTTCATAGACACAGAGACGTGCATGTCAGAACAGTCTTGTTCAGGGAGATACAAATCCCTCGTGGCTGGAGCCTGGTGTATGTCTCTGTATGTGGTTTCAGGTGAGTGAGAGCTGGAAATGAGGCTGGACAGGTACGGAGGGCCCTAGGTGTGAGGTGCCCCATGCACAAGGCTAAGGAGTTTGTTTTCTTATTCTGAAGGTGACGGGAAGAATTTGGGCAAGGGAGCCACATGGTCAGAATGGTATCCATAGAGCAGAGGAGGGTGAAGGCTTGAGGCCTGAAGTCAGGTTTCTATGGCAACAGTGCATGTGACAGATGATGAGAACCTATGCCAGGGAAGTTGTGGAGGGACTAGAGACGGGGGAAGTAAAGAGTTGTTTGGGGGACAAGATCAATGGATTTGGTGTAATTGCTTGGATTTCAGGAGGGCTAAAGGCAAGGGAAGCCTCACAGGTGATGGGCACCAGAGACGGTGCCATTGAGGGACTTGCTGACTCTCCCCTGCAGTCAGGACATCCCCTGCATGCCCCAACCAATGACACTGTTATCTGAGGCTTTTCCCAAAAAGTGGTGTACTACTACTGGCTGCTGGAGGGTTTTAGGTGGCACCCAGAAGAGCACATTCTTTTACCAGTCATGATTCATCTTTATGTTTCTTAGAACAAATATAAATAACCTATCAAACCCATGGTTTCATGCGTATTATTGCTTGGGGCAAAATTAAAGTTTCACAAAGCTAGTCCACTGAAATTAAAAATTTAATTGTATACTTGGATGCAAAGTAATAAGGGTGGTGAAGAACTAATTAAAGCCTGAAGAACATGGCTTACAGGAGAAAGGATACCTGTCTATGAATGGCATTCACGGCGTTTCCTTCCCATACTTTCCAACCGGATTAAACTGCCAGCCATTCTAAGGTATCCAGTTTTGTTCGCTGGTCGGCTTTGGCTTGCTATGACCGTACTTGGTATACCTCTCTGCCTGTACTCCCTAATCTCACCAATCTTTCAGAATGCAGTCCAAAGACACTTGTGAAACATTCACAAGCTAAGAAGAATAGATTCCCTTGTCCCTTTCCAGCTGGCATGTGCTTGTCCTCCTCAAAACTGCAGTGCATGTTTGTCAAATTGTATCCCATTATAGCACTTTTTACTTCACTCGTGTATTCCGTGGAAGTGGACACTCGGCCTTATTATGTCGTTTTTGTCTAGAGATCCTCAAAATGTTTGTGTCATGATTCTATAGATCCGTGTTTTCATTTCCCTTCGGTATTAGTTCTCTACTGCTGTGTTACAAATTATCCCAATTTAGATGCTGAAAACAACAAACATGGATTATTTCACAATTTCTGTGGGTCAGGAAATAGGGAGCCGTTCAGGTGGGTGTCTCTGGCTCAGGGTATCTCATGAAGTTATTCAGGCTGTTGACTGGGGCTGCAGTCAACTGAAGGCTCAAACTGGGCTCATTGGGTACAGGTCTAAGCTCATGCACATGTTTATTGGAAGGCTTTGGTTTTCCACTGGTTCCTTCCCAGTGTGCCCCAGTGTGATTTGCTGCATCTGGGTGTGTCTGCCTCCAAACCCACTCCCTGTTAGGTGAGGACTTTCTTAAGTGGATCTTTTTCTGTGCTGATACATCCCTGTGGATGTGCCATAAACGTCGACATTTCTCCAGAGCAGGATGTTTTTGAAAAAATATTTTAGATGAATGCAGGCCAGGCCTCACGAAATGTCATGGTGACTTTCCAAAGAGACCTGCCAGGAGCTAGAGTGAGTAAAAATAGCCGCTGCTCGGTGCGGATGTGAAGAGAGTAAAGATCACAGACAGAAGAGTTTATTTGTTTTTAAAATAATTATTTCTAAGTGGTTTGGGGCCTGAAGAATGCGTCAGACTGGCAGGCAGGAAAGCGGAAGGTCTGTGTCTGACGCCAGTGGGAGAAGGCAGAGGAGGGCAACAGATGGGAGTGCAGGGGATGGAGCCTTCGTTCCAGGTCCCCAGCAGGATGCTCTGGGAAGCTGGGAAATTCCCTCTGCGGCTGTGATCCTCAGTTTCTTCACCTGGAGTAGAGGCAGAGAGTGAGAAATCTAGTTAGAGAGTGATATGCATATGCCTACATCCCGAGAGAGTGAGAGACAAGCACCGAGACACACAAGCCGACTGAGAGGAATGCCCAAAACTCATGCTAGAGTTCAGGTAAGGAGAAGGAGAAGGGCCAGGGATGGTTGTGGTTTGCCCTAGCTCTGCTTCTCCTAGAGGTGCTCCTGGGGTTGGATGTGTTACTTTCCCACCCCAAGATATTACAAGACACATCTCCAGAGGGTAGGAGTCAGAGCAGTCTGGGAGCCAGCCCTGGGGGCATCACTTGCCAGAGACGGTTATCGCTGGTAGCCGACATTGCCCTCAGCTGCAAAATCATGAGAGTTCTGACCCTCAAGCTTGTGAGGACTCAATGAACGATGAAACCAAGTGCTCACCAAGGTATCCTCTACTTTGTAGGCCATAAATAAACATCCACCTGAAAAATGCCAGTAATGAGCTCCCAGTGTCAGGGGCGCCAACGCTCCTGGTTGCCATTTTCGGGAGGGAAAGTCCTGCCTCTCATTTGAATTGCCAACTGAGTTCAACCGGAGTGTTCTCTGTGGGTGTGTTAGTGGGAAAACAATGACATCATCTGGCAGGTCTCTGCTCAGGTTGACTGTGTGGTCGGAGTGCAGGGAGCCAGATTTGGAAGGAAGCAAATCTGCTTACTGCATATCTGCTATTTGCCAGACCTCATATTCATTTTTACATATGTTATTTAATCTTTAAAAAACATATTTTACACATGTTGTTTTACTTAATCTTCAAAAAAACAACTCTATGAAGTAAGAACTGTTACCTCCTTATTTTTTCTTGTTTCTGTTTTAAACAGGTAAGGGACCTAAACATCAGAGAGGGGAAGGAACTAGCCCAAAGGGTCACACATTTAGTTGTTATTCTGACTCCGGGCTGTTTGACAGCAAAACCCATGTTCTTTCTCCTGAAAAATGTTGCTGCTATAAAACTGGAGGTGGCATATGAAGGCAACACTGAATCGAGCCGCATTTTGCACTCAGTTTTTAAACTGCCTGCCCTTTCCTTATCTCCCCCTCTCCCGTGTGTGTGTGTGTGTGTGTGTGTGTGTGTGTGTGTGTGTACTGCTTTTCCTTAACTGTAATCAGTTTTTTAATTCCATGAACGATCTTGACTCAGTTACAATGCCCCATCCTGACAGAAGTTTCATTATGCTTTCCTTTGCCCCCACTTCTCCATTTGGAAGAATTCCATTTTGTCCTTCAAGGCTTAACTCAGATGTCAATTGCTCCACAAAGCTTTTCTGTAACCTCTTAAGAAAGGGGAGACACAACCCTCTCGGTGCTCCCATGGTACTTTGCATACACCGCCTTCAGTGAAAATTACCTCTGATTCATCCTTTTATCTCAGATACCTAGCACCGTGTCAGGCACCTGGTAGGAGCTAGAGGAGTATTTATTGGAAGGAAGAAAGGAAAGAAGGAAGGAAGGAAGGAAGGAAGGAAGGAAGGAAGGAAGGAAGGAAGGAAGGAAGGAAGGAAGGAAGGAAGGAAGGGAGGAAGGGAGGGAGGGAGGGAGGGAGGGAGGGAGGGAGGGAGGGAGGGAGGGAGGGAGGGAGGGAGGGGAAGGGAAGGAGGGAAGGGAGGGAGGGAAATGCTTTCAAAACAGTAACATTTATGGCAAAGATGATAGTGATCATAAGGCCAGCCGCCAGCAGTCCGAGCTCTGTTCTGGGTGCTCAACATGTATGTATGATCATCTCAGTTAAGGCTCAAAATAACCCCGAGGTAAGCACTGTTTCCCTGATTTAGCAGTTTACATTCCCTGTCAACAGTCACATAGCTATTCAGTAGATTTTTAGTAGAAGATTTAGAGGCTAAATCTAAAAGATTTAGAAGACATCTTTTAGGTGGTCCAATTCATAAACAATCGTTAGAAGAAGTGTGAACCCTGGCAGACTGGTAAGCCCTCCAGGAACAGCGCCTCTGTGCTCCTCAGAGGACTGCGGGGGAAAGGCCACGGATCCGGAGCCTGACACGCTGGCGCTTAGGCCCAGCTTTGCCAGCTGCCGGCTGGGTGGCTCCAGGCGTTAGCTGTGTTAACTCGCTAAGCTTCTGTTACCACATCTGGACAAGGGAGCCGACCACATATACCCTGAATGTCGTGGAGAAGATGACATGTTTATCATGAAGCACAGAACATACTGGGCATTCAACACCTCCTCCACAATGGGCCGCCCACCCCTGCTGCTCCTCTGATCTCATCTATTTCGGGAAGGGGAGTCCACCTTAGACATCTGTAACATTCCACTCATTTATTCATCTAACAAATAGTTGCTGACCAACTATTATGTGTGAGGCACTATTGTGGTGCTGGCGGAACGGCAGTAAACCAGAAACACAGTTGGTGCTGTCCCTGCACTCAGGTTGGTCTGTTACTTATATTGTGGCTTACATGACTATTCCAGCTAGCGGACACACGCATGACCAAGCTAAGGCCAGAAGGCTGTAAAACAACACCACATAATGGGGATGGTCGGGAGAGGGGCTGAGGAAGAGCCCTGGGATGGGTGGCATGTTAACCCAGCCCTGAAGAAGAACGGGAAGATCCGGAGAGAGAGCATTCTGGAAGAGGGAAAGCAAGGATAAAGACCCTGAGGTAGGATAAGTGTAGGTGCTGCAAGTATAAAAAGTCAGCCAGTGTGGCTCCCGAGTGATGGTGGAAGTGGATGCGCTCCAAGAGGCTGGAAAGGCCGCTCATGCAGGGTCTTGGAGCCCCTGGAAAGGGAATGGGTTTGATTTTCAGGATGGATAAAAGGTGAGAATTAAAGGCAGGAGAAAGTGAACTGAGCTTTACAGTCTGCCTCCATTCAAATAAACAGTGCCCGTTAAAAGTTGTCTTATCTACCTCCTCAGAAACAAGAAGCCTACAGATGCAGCTATAGTCTTAAACGTGTTATCTGAGATATATAAAAAAATCAATCTCTCTATAGAAAAACAGCAAAGTTGCTAATTTTATGGGCAAGTTCTAAAATAAGGATGATTTCATTTCTCACAGGCTGTCACTAGATTCCATTTGAGACTTCACCAGCTTCAAAAAATACAGCACAAAACAATACCAAGCCCCTATGGTTAATGCAGACAAATGGGCCTCCTTGACAGGAGATTTTGACGTTCTGCAGAGGAGTCCATCACAAATCGCCTAAGTTTTTAAAACTTGATGAAGCGGAGCCCTGGAGGAACTTTTCCATCAGCTGTGTGCTATGGCAGCCTAATGAGCTGATGATCTCTTTAGTCCCATTAATAAAGGTTTAGTATGGAAAACCAGGAGGTGATTTTTCCTTTCTTTGCTCAGATCCAATCCTACTCAGATACTTTCCAATATCCTGCAACTTGTGTTTAGTTCTTCTGACAAACTAAATTAAAGGTGTTGCACTTCTATAGTTTTAACAAATAGTTTCAAAATTCCCCTGAAACTTTCCCTTTGGGAGATTTTAAAGTACATCAAAAGAACATTCTTTTTCCATGTTTTTGGAGTGTACGGATATGAAAACTTTTATAGGGGAAGCACATCACTTTTTGGCCATAAAATCACATAGCAATGGCAACATTTCCAAACAGCCATTTTTCCAAATGATCGTTCCAAAGCATGACTTTCTTTTGAGATGCAATTGCTCTCTTATGTGTTGTTAAAATGTCACCTCTACCTTGAAGGAACAGCTTAAGTGTGGACTACTTTTTTTCAGAAACTATCTGTTAGGTAGTATACTCCCAACAGCCACTTGTCATTACAGAAAGGTCATCAAATTTGGAATGCTTGTCTTTTTAAAAAGAATAACATGAAACTCTGATTTCAGTTTTGCACCTGTTGTAAGTACTTGCTCTGACATAATCATAAAACCTCTGAGCTACAAAAGATGTTATGGTCACCTCCCTTACTATTAAAAGCATCCTAGTGATTGACTGTATCTTTAAGCTCCTGTTTTTATAAATGTAAGCACACTGATGGCTTCCTTGGCCTTTGTTTATTGCTCTCTTCCATTTCTTCGGGCAATCCCTCGTTTAGGAATGAATCAGTAGATGAGTTTCACATGAGTATTCTCTTGCAAAGCTTATCCCTGAATTCATTTTTATTGCAATCAAACTAGCCGCTACATTAGAGGGTTCCACTTCCACAGTTCTTCCTCTTAAAACATTGTGTCTTATTGAAGAAATGGCTTACTATTGACAATTTAACCTTTCTGGCACATCCCTTTCAGGAGCTTAACAAAAGTAAGTCTTCATATGTTGAAATTGAATTAGTATTGAAACTATTATTGAGCACAAGTAAAAAACTACTGAAATATTATTAAGGCCAACTCAAAATTCTTATGAAATTACTATTGAAACTGAATTTGAGCAACAGATAAGTTACAGACAAGTTCGACTCTACTTTCTTTCAACAATGTAGCTGATCTCCTACCCTGTATATGGTTTCCTAAATTACAGATTATCAGTTCAGTTCATCTTGATTAATTTCTCCTTAAAAAAAAGAATATGTTTATTGACATTTCAGGCATTAATAGTAAAAGTATTGGGGTTATACAATTCTTCATAAAATCCATAAAATCCTAGTATAATATATTCATACCATAGCATAACATAATCATAACAAACCTTTTCAAATGTTAGTGGGCATCACTATCTAAGGGCAGGCTTCTTTTTATTGTGGTGATGTGTATATAATACACAATTTACCATTTTAGCCTTTGTAAGGATACAGTCCAGTGACATTAAGTACATTCACATTGTTGTGTAACCATCACCACTATCCATCTCCAGAACTTTTTCATCTTCCCAAACTGAAACTCTGTACCCATTATTAATAACCCATTCAAAATACCCCTTACGACAGACCATTCTAGAATGAGCCCTTGGGTTCTACATTTGGCTCCATCAAGGGGTTTGTTGAAAACATGGAGAACTGAATCACAGCCCATTATGGTTGAATCCAGAATCAGGATAGAGCAGTGCCCTAAATTCCTAGGGGTGATTAACAAACTATGATTTCTGTACAATCAGCTGTGGGGCTGAGCAGGAGGTTGCTAGTCTCTCTGATGGGCAACATGAAAAGATGTTTTCTCAAAAAGAAACTGTAAAGAAGACAAAAATAGTAATTCCCTTCTTGTGTAGAAATCTGTACCATTAAGAACCCTTTTGCATCCATTAGTCCCTTTCATGCACAAGATAGTCTTACGAAGTGAGCAGAACAAATGTTGTCTGCCCTGTGCTGCAGATGAGAGAACGTAATGGCTTTCCTGTAGTCATGTGGATGGTGAGCAGCTGAGGTGGAATTTTGAAATTTTAACAGAGGACTTTAAATTCTGAATGCAGGTTGATTTCTACTTCCTACTTTGTAAGGAGTATCTAATGTCTTTGCATAAGTTAGGTCAGGAAACAGAAGCCACTTTAAGTGTTTTAAATAAGAATGTATTGCTTTATTTCAGAACATGTGGGAATTCCCTGGGAAGCTGCTGCAGATCTCAGTGCCCACGGGAGGGTGTGTAAGGCCCTTGGTGAAGACCCCACCTGCCGTCTGCTGAAGGCCGCACTTGGCCCACACAGTGGCTGCAGGGAATTCTATCTTCCTTTCCATCTCAGACATTGCCTGCAAAGGGCCTCTTCTTGGCAGAATCTCACTGATGCCTGATGGCAAGGGAGTCTGGGAAATGTAGTCTCCAGGCTTCCAGCCCCTGACTTAGAAAAGTAAGGACGATACTATTACCCGATAATAATATCCAGCATGCACAGTTATTAGCCAGAATCACAGCTGAAATGAGGACAATAAAAGTCAGTCAACTGGGTTGTTAGCCCCAAATATGGATTTCTCTCTCTTCTCTCCTCCAGCACACCCTGCTGTGGATCAGTAGTCTCTCCCTCAAGGAGATCTAGTAAGAAAGCCAGGAAATATTCAGGGTCCATTAGAGGGGAAATGGATGAGAAAGAAAGTAGAGCAGGTGCATCCACAGAAGGCAGAAGGGCATGTGAGCGGGGGGCAGAGAGGTGAGGAGGGATCTGAGCCAGCTGTAGGTAAGAGGCGAGGTAGAGTTGCAGGAAGGAGCCCAGGCTCTCAGTTGGGTTGACTAGTTTTCATTCCTGCTCCACTGCCTACTGGCTGTGTGACCTTACCTTCTGAATACAAGTTTCTTTCATTGTAAAGAAGCAGTACTACATTGGTATATACATTATAGGGTTCTTGGAAGCACTTGGCACTGTGTCTGCCTGACACATAGTATGTGCTCAATAAACAGTAGGTGTTACTAGAATGAACTCAAGGAGTTAGACTGGCCCCCAGCGCGTTTCTTGTGAGTGGTAGAACTCACCCTCCGTGTGGCATTATCTCCACTGCAGAATCTTATAGTGATGACTGGATCCAGGGGTTTTCACAATGAGTATTTAACCTCATTATTTTTGCTGTTATTATTCCCTTACTATATTATTTTATAGGGAAATAACATGTTGGAGTCACATGTGCTTCCCTTTCTCTCATTACTATTATTGGTAATTTTACAATAACCCCACAGCATAAGGCAGGGCAGGTCTTCTCCATGTCTTGTAGACAGGGGACCAAACGCCTGGGATATGAAATGACCAGTCAAGCTTGAGCTTTGCAGAGCAGCCGCAGACTGGCTGCAGATGGCCAGAATGCTGTTTCATAGATGATGAGTCTCAGAGGGTCCACTGTAAGCCCCCTACTGCCTGTCCGCACAGGACCAGTCACTGAGGTCCTTGACTTCTCCTTCTGGCCTCAGAGCCTCCCTGCTCCCCCATTCCCCATCCCCCCCACAGTTCTCTCTGGCCTTGAAGCCCCTAACAAAACTCACTTTAGAACATATCATGGAGGCCTTTGTGATATTTAGCCACTGCTGTGCAGCTACCCCTGGATAAAGAATAAAGGAGATTTTATTTTATTTTTATTTTCTGCCTCTGGAAGAATAGCTAGTGGTTTGAGTCTCTGTGTGACCGTGGACAAACTGCTCAACCTCTCTGAGCCTGGGTTTCTGCACCTTTGAATGGAATGATGTGATCCACTTAAGAGGAATTAAGAATATGTGACTGTGGAAGCAGCTGGCTTAGTGCCGGGCACACAGAAAGCCCTGAGCAAACAGGGCCTTTCCACCCCTTCCAGCTCTGCGTGCTTCCCAGGCCTCCTTCTCCATCTCTCTCTGTCCCTGGCAGCTGCAAAGCTGCCCTTCCCCTTCAAGCTGCTGCCCCCACTACCTTCAACACTGATGACT
Organism: Manis pentadactyla; assembly: GCF_030020395.1. Lineage (NCBI taxonomy): Eukaryota > Metazoa > Chordata > Mammalia > Pholidota > Manidae > Manis > Manis pentadactyla. The sequence goes on from NC_080022.1 coordinate 149,447,834, forward strand.
CTGAAAAGAAGTAAGATTAAATGAAGATATTCTGGAGGCGTCTAACCACTAATTTCACCTTGAACTTTTCAAATGGCAGCCCAAGATGCAAAGTCCTAATTTGATTTTATGCCTATTGAAAGGTTAAGGTATTGACTCGGGGCCTTGCTTAAGCTGGGGACACTGGGCCCAGAATGGCAGGCTGCTCCTCATGTGGGGGTGCCTCTGACCTCTGACCCAGTAGGGCTCTGGGCCACTCCCCACCTGCTTGCACACCCCACTTCCTCCCCACTCTCAGTTTGTCCCGTTCATTTAATTCACGTTCTCATCCTACAGAATGTATGGTTTGGAGCTAGATGGCTAGTATTCCCTCATCACTATTACTATCTAGCAGTGTGGCGTTGGACAAGATGCTGAGGTTTCCTGGGGCTCAGATTCCCCATCTGTAAAATAGAGACCCTAATAAAATTGGCCACGTGGGATCTCTGAATATGTTGCTAAATACTTCTAACAGTCATGGTGATGGGGCATTGCTGTGGGCCAGGACTCCCTCTAGGTCCTTCACATCCATAAGACATACTGTGACGTCAGTGTTGTGCAATGTGGTTTAAAGGTGAGGAACCCATTTCTCAGACAGATTGGGCTCCTTGCCTGAGGGCACACAGGAAAGGAGTAGCAGGCTTAGAGCAGACTCCAGTCTACTGCTGGGCCACTCCAGCTCCCTCAAAGTTGTTTCTTTACTTAGGCCATGAATGCTTATATAAAGCTTACTGCATGCCATGCACTCTTCCAGGTACTTAACAAATATTAACTCATTTCATCCCCGTGACACTATGAGGTAGGTGCTATACTATTGTCATCCCCATTTACAGATGAGAAAACTGAGGCATGGGAAGTGAAGTGACTTGCTCAAGTCCCACTAGTAAGTACAGTCAGTACTGATGTCTAGGGAATCTGGCTCCAAAGTTCAAGTTTGGCTTTGTAGATGTGGATGGCTTGTAAACTGAAAGGTGCTGCTAACCTGTGACTCTTAGAATCAGCCTCCACTCCTGTTCTGTGCACCAGGCTCCCTTTCTTGGGTGTCCTGGTAGCTGCTCCCTCTTTCCCAAGCCCTTTCTTACTTGGAACAAGGCAGAGGCTGCTTCTCTTGGACCCACAGAAGACAGAGTTGAGAGGAAACACTGGGGCAGCCCTAATGCTTGTGCAGTATAGACACCCTTGCTGAAGCAGGTTCTGCTTCGGTTGCTTCTGACAGTAGGTGGTAACAGGGACTCCATGGGGCCAAGACCCGCTAATGCATTTTGTCACTTTGAAGACTGCCTCCAATTACAGGTACTGGTCAAGGTCCATGGTTTAAAACATGTTGTGGTGTACACTACTAATCTCTTTCATAAACTCAGGTAGTCAGGCTGGTGAAATGTCAGAGCTGAAGGGGATCTTTGAGAGCATGGCCTGGACCCTCTACCCATTCACCCACTGGAATCCTGGAGGCAGAATGGGTCATGACTTAACCAGGGTTATGACCCCAGGGAGTGGCAATGTTCTAGGACTGCTAATTTACTGGGATGAAGAATTTGCAGTTGGTCTCATTGTTATTTGAAAGGCTTTCTGCTTAGTCCTTGGGAATCTAAAAGAGGAAGACTCACAGAGATCTTTCTGCTGATCTTCACAAGGAAGAAAAGTGTGCATTGATCAGTACATATACCTTCTCACCCCGTCTCCCTCTTAACTAAGTCTCTCAGGAACTCATTGAAATTTGGGCAGTTCATATACTTTGTGACATTGGAACCAAGACTTGAGCTTTTTTTTTTTAGCAGTGGGAGCCCCTTGAGTTAACCTCAGAAGCTTCCATTTCAAAGGTTTATCTTGGAGGCATCCTGATTTTCACTTTGCCTTTTGTCTACAATTTGCTGTTTTTCTTCTAAAATTATTTTCCCTCTTAAAAAGGTCTTCTTAAAAAGAATCATACATTTCCAAGGGGAGAAACTTAGTATATTTTTTAAAATAACAACACCCAGCTTTTGTGAAAGAGCAAGGAAATAAGTGTTCTCATATCTGCTGATAGGAATCTGTATAGGAATATTTGGCAATGCACATTAAAAGCTTTGAAATTAGCTACATTATTAGATGTATGATTGCCATAGCTGCAAATGGCAACAAAGTTTCACATAGAGGATTGATTATTGTAGCATTATTTATGATGGGAAAGCTGGAAAAAAATCCCAACTGTTCAACAGAAGGGGATTTAGACAAATATATCATGATATATCCATACAAGGGAAAGCAATCTTTTTAATGATGATAATAATAATAAAATGATAACATATATAACTCATACTATTTGCCAGTTTAACTTGTAATGAATGCATGTAACAAACACAACAATCCTTTGATGTAGATACTATTATTATGCCCATTTTACAGATGAAAAAATTGAGGCCCTAGAATACAAGTGACTTATCCATAGTCTCACAGCTAGTTAGTGATGAAGTTGAGATATAAACCCAGGCTGTCTGGTTCAAAACTCCACATTCTTAACCAATACATTATACTGCCTCTGGAGGAATATCAAATGGTTTTGGTAAATGTGTGCATGTGTGTGAAGTGGGTGTGTATAAAATGACTAGAAATCTATACACTGACACGTGAATACTAGATGGTAAGATTGCAAGCAATTTATACTTACTTTATATTTTTCAAATTTACTTCAAGACCACTATTATTTTTTTAATCAGAAAAGAGTCCAGTGCAAAAACTTAAAAAAAAAAAGCCGTGTTGTAATCTAGCCCCTGGCCTAATGCAGAAATCCATTTCTGTACAATCTCCAGCAAGCAACCACTCGCCTTTATTTGAACTGTTCTGTTGACAAGAAGCTCATGGATCTGGCTGTTCAGAGTTGGCTCAGTCTAAGGAGGGAAGGAAAGGTGACCTTGGGGTGGTATTTAGGTGATACAGCCTGGCTCATGGGGCAGGGAACCAGTTAAGGGACTCAGCACGAGGTTCAACGATACTGAGAACATCGACGGGGAGCCTGAGGGACCCAGCTCCAGCTGAAGGTGGCGACGCCCCCTGGCGCACCGCATCTGTGCTCTCACTTACCTAACAGCCTGTTAGTGAAACACTTCGTTCAGGAAACAGATTTCTATTGGACAATCCAGAGGAAACCCTCCCTTAAAGAATTCACCTTGAAAAGAATAATATGCCATTTTTCAGCTATGAAATGGACATAATGAAAACCAGTGCTGGCAGGGATGGGTAGCAGTCTCCTCTACTGATGGTGGGAGGTCAGGTGGTGCAATTTGGGGAAAGACAGTTGGGTAATATTTCTCAAAATCAAAAACATACAATTCATTTATCCTAAAAATCCCATTTCTAGGAAGCTTCCCAGTAAATACAACCACAGGGATATTCACTGCAGTCATTACCGCACTGGTTGTAATAGAAAAAATAAACAAGTCATATTGGGAACAGTGTCCCTCAATGAGAGTCATATTAAATAAATGATAATACTAACATATGAGGGAATATTCTGATGGCATCAAGTTATATGAGAGAGGTCTGCAAGTTGTGTTGTGGGAAGATCTCGATGCTGCTTTATTAAATGCCAAAAAGCAAACTGCAGCACATAGTCTTAAATAAAGAATGCAATACACATTTTCTCCCTGAAAGAGAATACAAGGAACTGGTCACGTAACTGTAGAAAGCAGCCACCTTTGAGCAGAGGGACTAGACTAGCTAGGAAAGAGAATCTTAATTTCATTTTGTATCTATTTTGTTTTGATGTTCAACTATGTATCACCGTTATTTTTAGAATGAAAGCAGAGGTTATCTGGGAAGTTATAGTCCACTTTGTTAGTTTTTTACCTCTCTGTACTAAAACAAAGCACACACATACATATACACAACCTGGCAACTGTCATTTTTTTTACAAAAATGGTAGAGGATACTTCCCCAGGGTTCTCTCATAGCCTCTCACCCTCCTGAAGGCCACGCACAGGACCCTTCTGCACCAGATCCTCCTGCCTGTGTCTGCCTGTGAGTCAGGGAATGAGCCCAAATTAGCAGCAGAGGAGATGATAGATTTAAGAAGTGAGTGTGATGGTGTTGGGGCGAGGGGGTCCCAGGGAAGACAGTGTAGCACAGAGAAGACAAGTAGTGACTCTGTGGCAGCTGACTATGTTGATGGGCAGTGACTGCAATGGGGTGTGAAGAGAACTTGATAATATGGGTGAATGTAGTAACCACAATGTTTTTCATCTGAAACCTTCATAAGAGTGTATGTCGATGATACCTTAATTTAAAAAAAAAGCAAATGTGTTAGGAGCATATCCATCAGGATGGGTTATGCCAGGCTATAAAAGCAAACATACCCCAAATTGTTGTGGCTTGCCCATATGTAAGTTTATTTTTTGCTCCTGATACAATCAGTGCCAGCCGAGCTCCCCGCCTGTGTGTGGTGACTCAGAGAGGGAGGCTGCTCCACCTGTGGGTCTGTCCTTTTGGGCCTTAGTATCATGTAAGTGGGTTAAGGGGAAGGCATGCCACATGCTTACCCACCTCAGCCTGAAAATGACATGTATCAATCACTTCAGTGCCCATTCTAGCCCTAGTTGTGTGGCCAGCCTCCCTGGAAGGGAGGCCAGGGCCTGCGGAGCAGCAGCACAGGGATATTGGCGACCGCTGGCACTCTCTGTTAGGATCAGGACACCCACAGTAGGCACCTTCCTATGTGCCTATGTGGCCAGATGTCTGGGACATGAAAGGGAATTTGCCACAAACTGTCTTCCTTAGCCTGGCCAGGGTTCCCAAATACCCTTTCAAAGGTCTTGCGGAACACAGATTCCCTCTTCTGAGTTCTTCATTCCCTCCCTGTAACAGAATTACATCCCCAAGCCCCATGTGACTCTGCACTGCTTCCTGCTGGAGTGCCCAGACACCATTTCTCCACCCCCCTGAGTTGGGCATGGCCATGTGACTTTCCGAGGGCACTGGAATGTTCATGGACACTGTATGAGAGAGGTTTTACATGTGTTTGCACGATTTAGCTGGGCACCTTGCACTCCTGTGATCTGTCATGAGAAGATCCTGTGCCACCACCCCTTCATTCTGGGCCCCAGAATAAGGATTCATAGATCAAACTTGAATCTGACTTGGCCTGGTCTCTGGCTTGGCCCAGCCCAGCCAGCCTGGATCAGCTAAACCTGTCAATCTGTAGACTAGTGAGCATGAAAATAAATGTCTGTTGTTCTAAGCCTCTGAGATGGTAAGGTTTTGTTATGTAGCAAAAAAAAAACCGACTAACATAGAGCCCCATAGAATGCTAATTTCACAGAAAGCTACAGCACACAAGGTCAAGGTCTTGGGACTACTGAAAGCCATTTTGTGGATGAGCAATCTGGAGCCCAGAGATGTACCTGAGGTTGCAGAGCCAAGGCCATAACCCAGGACTGCAGTGCCCAAGCCAGTACTTTTTTATAACCAGGCATCTACCAGCCAGCACAGAGCAGGGCTCCGAGGCCTAGACGTGCTTGAGTTTTGATTTGGGCAGGAGAATGCGAAAGGGAAGGGGCCCAGGCCAAGGCTAGAGGAGTGAGTTGGGACAGCAGAGCTACCAGAAGGAGGGCAGAGGCCTGAGTGGCTTTCTCTCCTCTCCCTGATTAGCTAAAATCTGGGGCTCTTGCAGTCTGTGGGTTTCCTGCCTGGCTACCACACCAATTCCCAGGAATCATTCTGATGGTAAGCCAGACTCCTGGAGGCCTCCAGGCTCTCTGTGTGCATTTCCCAGGTGCCATTTGTATAGTGTGCCCTCCAACTGCTTGCTGCCCTCTGGCTTTTTGTACCTATTGTTATAGCCTGAAAAACCTCAGATTATTAGGGGAAGGAGCCCAGGGTAAGAGGTGAAGTGGGTGAGAGTGCAAGTTTCTGCTTTCCTTATTCCAAGGCATGCATTCAGATGTGTACATGAGTACATGTGTGTGCACACACACAGGCACACAGACACATACATATAGACACAGCCATGCACACACAGAGACACACACACAGAAACATAGACACAGACACACACACACACATGCGACTCCTAGATCCCACTGAAAAGAGAGATGGCAGGTGCATGAACTCCACCTTCAGGGTGAAGGTACCACAGTCCAGCAGAGCTAGCTCCCAGGTTGCTCACTGGGGGGAGGAGGAAGCTCTGGTCAGCTAGGAGGACTGGGTCCCTGGTCCTTATTAAGGTGCCTCCCCTCCTCCATCCCCTCTTCCCTCTCTCAGCCTCCCCTTCTTCCCCTCTTCTCCTTCCTCCTTTCCTTCTCTTCTCTCCCACCTTCATTTTATCTTCACTCTCCTTTCCTTCCTCCTGTGCCCCACAGACAAGGGGTGGGCTTCTGTAGGGATGCAGGGCTGACCAGACAGCTTCTGCTTTGTGGTTCCTAACTTCTAGAAGGGACGACAGTAGTGACTAAACACAAACATGAATCTACAATCCCAAGTATGATAAAATCAGCGAAGAGAAAGGGTGACATAGTGGGGGGAAACCTGGGTTAAACTGGGGGGCACAAGAGGGCTTCCCTGGGGGAAGGGAGCATGAAACCTGAGGCTTGAAGGATGAGCAGGGAAGAAACCAGTGGGCATCAGGGATCTGGACCAAAAGAATGTCAGGCAGAACAGTGTGTGTTGGTGGTGGTGTGTTCAGGTTGCTAGACAGAGGCCGCAGTGACCGTGGAGGGGCTGTGGCTCAGAGAGCAAGGGAGAGCTGTGTGCAAGGAGATGAGAGAGTCCGGCGAGCGGGAGCAGGCAGGGACTAGCTTATTCTGCGTGCAATGGGAGGCTGTCGTGTCTCTTAAGCACAGGACTGACACGATCCAGTTTTACATGGCAGAGATAAATTTGGCTGCTTGGAGGAAAATGGATTGGAGGGAACCATGCGGGAAAGTTTTAGAATTTGGTTGTAGCAGCTCAGGACGAAGGTGATGGGGTACAGGTGGCTGAGCTATAGCAGTGTCTGAGGAGATGGAGAGAAGTAGAGGCAAGACCTGCCTTTGTGACAGGACGATGGTTGTGAGGTGTCACAGACGCATCCCTAGCCCGCACCGCCATCACCAGGTGACCTCCCCACTCAGGCAGCTACCTGCGAACACTGCTGCTCCAGCAGAACAGCCACGGTGAAACTAAAGAAAAGCGTCACCACATCTTGGTCTTTGGGTGGCAGAGCCTAGATCCAGGTAAGCGATAGAAAAACTTAGGAGGAAATGAGAGTAGGCTGAACCAGGTGGGGGAGAGAGGGCAGATCAGAGGAAGTAGGTCAGTTAATAATACTGGTGAGGGTCTCCATGTGCCATTTATACCCAGGTAGCTCAGATATGATATATAAGGGGAATGCAAAAGTCCCCCCAAATTTTGGTGGATCTTAAGTGCAAAAGTGGTCTGGGTTGGTTCCCAGGTGGAGCCCAAGAAAGTAAACAGGGTTGCAGAATTTTCCCAGCCTAGGGACTACCAATACTGGGAAGAAGGCAGTCCTAGCTCACTATGCTCATAGGGATCTATTGATGAAAGATGCCCCAAATCCTTGAGTCCCTTCCAGTGCCCCCAAGACTTCTGCTTGAATCCCAGGACTTAGATCCCACTGGAGGGGGGGCAGAACTGGGAATAGGAAACACAGCTTCAAACCCAGCCTGTCTCACACTGGGGAGATGATTCTAGGAAACCACTTGATCTCTCTAAACTTCAGTCTTCCCCTCGGAAGTTGAGAACCTGACCTCCTCATGGGGATGGTGGAGAATTAAAAGCAATAAACACATAGTAATTTCACACTCAAAAAGCTAATGTGTTTAGAGGGGCAGAAGCTGAACCCACTAATTCCATTTTTTGAGGGTTCTAGCTGTTTCCTTTCCTTGATCTGATTCTGTTTCCTATAATGTCCTCCTCTTGGTTCTGTGACTGCCCTTTGGGTGACACAGAGGAAGCCCCATCCCTCCTGCCCCAACAGCCCACTTGAGGAGCCCTTCAGGTGGAAGGTATCATCAGGGACCTCCGGAGGCTTCTTGTCTCCAGGCTGAACCAGCTCAGTGCCTCTAGCAGTTTATCTTAAAGCCCTGAGTCCCTTCTTCTTGGGGACACTCCTATTTGCTAATGTCCTAAAAATGTGATGCCCAGTGGAGTCACAAGGCCAGCTCATTTGGGCCACAGTTTTGCTGAGATTCCTGCAGCCATCGGTCCAAGCCCTCTCACTGGAGTCCAGGAGAGTAGTCTCTATGAATGGAAGTTATCCATGACTGGTGCCCATGAAGTCACAAGACAGGATTAGTGACAGGTGGCTACCCCCGTTGCTTCCCCCATTTGGGAGGTGTGGGCATTATTCTCACTATTAGCAACCCCACACAGAAAATGCAAGAGAAAAATAGAACCATGACCCACCCCCTAAGGGAAAGAGCAGGTGCTATTCTAAGATCATCCTGGAGTCCTGCAGAGACCGCTAGATTCAGCTGCAGAAGGTGTAGAGAGAAGAGCCCCTGGCCTCCAAATCAGTGCAGGGAGGGAGGGAAGGGGAGTCTAGGAGTGTGGGGAGCTGACCCAGAACCTGCCCTGGAAGGTGGGCTCCAGGGTGAGTTTCCTCCCTGCCCTGCATCCTCACTAGAGCTGGTAGGGAGGAAACAAGTTAGAGCCTCAGGATGAGTTTAAGAGGCACCATGATCTAAGGATGAGACTGGACGGAAGTGTGACGTAGGCAAGGTGGCCCTCAGGTCCTCCAGATGCTGGTGCTTCGCCCCCTTTACAGGCAGCCTGCCTTCTCTGGGTATATAAACTCCTCCTTCTCAACAAGGACCCCAGTATTGATCAGTTGTAGTGTGCTGAACTCAGCCATTTGCTCATTCACTCACTCACTCACTCATTCATTCATTCATTTGTAGATATTTAATACTAGTAATGTGCCAGGCATTATGCTATATACTGGAGATAAAAGGTGACTAAGATACGGTCCTTCAAGTAATTCAGTCCAGTGGGAGAAGCAGCACAAACCATGTTAATTCTGTAATAAGCATTACAATAGAAGCCAGTCCAAGTTCATTGGTGGGGGCACCTTTAAGGACTCAGCTTTGAACTCAAGAGGGAGAGTGGGGTTTTGCACAGCCCACTGCCTGGGCTTTTTGTCTCTACATCGCACACAGCACCCAGCCCGCAGCATCGCACCTGGAAGGGCCCAAATAAAGCTGGGTGGAGTGACTTGGATATTCTCTGAACCCGCAGCTCTAAGCCTCAGTGATTCTCAGGGTGGTGCCAACCTGCCTGATGTGGGACCTGGGTTCTAAGAAGCGTTCAGTACAAGTGAAATAAATTGGAAACTGCTGCTGCCATTGTCCTCCTGGCGTCTGGAGAGCCGTCTTTTATTCTCTCTTCCATTGGCCAAATGAGCTCCTGCCTCCAGCCAGGCCCCTGGGTCCGCTGCCGGATGGCAAATATTTCTGCCCTGGAACAGCTCATTGGTGGGAGCTGAGAAGACTAATAACAGCGCCTGACAGCCCTTCATGGTTTTCCCTAAATTGTTCCTTCCTACACAAAAAGTTTAATAAAAATATGGATTAAAGCAGAGACCAAGAGTGGGAAATCAATGGCAGTCTCGGGGCTGTGTTATTGTAATACATTCCTTGCCTGCACTGCTTACTCAGGGGAGAGGGCGGTCGTGGGTTCAGAGGCTGCCTGAGCTGCCAGTGGGGACAGGGGCACAGGAGCATCCTGGGAAAGGGCACCATGCCCAAAGCAGGAGCCGGCAGGCAGGAGTATCTCTAGGCCGCTGGAGAAGCTGTCTAGGCCGGGCTGGGGTTCATGAGCTGGGGAATGCTGTGTTCTAGGTTTGTAAGGGGTCTAGAATCTTCTTGGCTAGCGTGATTGATAGTCTGGTCTGTGTAACTGCTTTATTATTATATGTAAAGTAATTGTTTAGACATTACAAAGCAAGAGTGTATGTTGTCCTCCACCTCTGAATTACATTAGATTAGAAAAAACTAAATTGGTTTCCAGGATATGAAATACCAGTTTACCAGCAAAGAGCATGCTAATTACACAGGACTTTCTCTTCTATTCATTAAAGAGGTCCCCAAAGTGCCTCTAATTGGGCTCATTTTGCTCCCCGTCTGTCCATTTTGTTCCTCAGTGCCTCAAAAGCAATTAAAAACTGCTGTATTTAAAAGTTCTCTGTAATTCAGGCTTTATATAATTCATACCAGAGATCTTCACTTCCAACCCATTTTTAAATATTACCAAGGGTTTCTAAATGGACCCAGTGCAGGCATCCCTCAAGGAGAATGCTGCCATTCTCAGAGATGAGACAGGCCTCCTCTCCTGGGCCACCCCTGGGGCAGAGACCCACTTCTACATATGCAAACTACAGCTGGGGCTCTTGCCGCAGCAACAGACACAGAAGGTACCAGTTGCCCAATGTGAGATGATAAATATGGAATAGATCTGCGCAAGCTGCAGGATCAATTATGGGAACATTCAGCTAAATCAGCCTCCTACTGTCAGAGTGTTGGGGATTTTGCTGGAGATTATAAGTCCACCTGGCTTCTTCAGGTTAGAGGCACGTGTGTCTGTATGCCTGTGTTCTATGTGTACGTGTGTGTGTGTGAGAGTGTGTGTGTGTATGTATATGTGTGTGTGAGTGTGGGCGTCTGTGTGTTGGGGGGGTATGTGTGTGCATAGGGCAGTTATAGGACTGGAGCAGATACTGTACTGCCCATGAGAGTTCTAGGCCAGGCTCTGCTTCCAACTGGTTTTGTGGCTTTGGAAAATCATTTTCTGTGAGCCTCATTTCCCCATCCATCAAATGAACCGGTTTAGGGGGGATCCTCTCCACAATGGAGCCCCAGTCTGAAAAGTCTGACACCAGAAGTCTGGGGTGGGGCCTGGGTCTTTCTCTGAAGGTCCCAGGGGGGTCTGACGCGGGCCCCCCTTGGACCCGCAGACTCTCCAGCCTCTCACTCAAGCTGTCTGCTCTGTGCCCCCCACCACTCCCCACCTGCTCTCCCTCTTCCCTCTTTCTCCCTCTTCCTTTCAACAAAACCCAGGAAGCTCTGGGGGGTTGGCGGGGGAAGCTTCCTGGTACAGATAAGCAAAGGTTTTGGAATCAGGCCAATCTGGATTCTACTCCTGACAGTTACATCTATGGGTGCTGTTTGCACCAGTGCGGGCATCCTCATATTTGCCTCTGGGCACCTTCCTCCTCCAGTCCCCGCCCTTCAGACTGCACTTCACTTGCAGGGCCGGGAGCGTTTGTCACGTGGGTTTCTTCTTCCCGGCCACACAGCTAGACTACATTTCCCAGATGCCCTTACAGGTAGGTGGGACCAAGTGATGAAGTTCTGACCAATGGAATGTGGGCACAGTGAGGTGGCCCACCCCCAGGTCTGTCCAGAACAACCTCCCTGTGACCCCTCTGTTCTTCCTCACGGTCTGTCTGCAGGATGCCAGAGTCCAGGACAACGGTGGGAGCCACCCGGGTCTGGCAGATCCCTCATCAGCCTGGGTCCCTGAGCACTCCTCTGTTCCCCCTGCCTTCATGAACGCTGACTGGGCTTTATGTACAATGGGGAGTGAACTGCTATGGGCTAAACCACTGAGATTTGGGAGTTTGCCTTTTATAGCAGCTAACATTACTTAAACTAATATATAACCCATATAGCCAGGTCAGTCCTTTGTCCCTGGGGAAGGATATAGGATCCAGTCTGGCCTTCTATTGGGCCCGACCCCAGCAATTAACCAGGGCCACACCTGGGGTTAGCCATGTGAGTGGCTGCATCTCTTCACTCTGTCTGCTCTTCTAAGTGCCGGGCCAGGCCAGCCAAGTAGAAGTGGAGCCTGTTGAGCACCCTGCCAAGAGTACCTTTCCTGGGGCTGCAGCTGGCCCTGTGCAGGCTCCCCTGCATTTGCTTGTGCCTTTGTGTTAGAGTCGTGCCCCTTCCAAGCAATGTGTAATCACGTGGGCCACTGTCCTAGAGTCCCAGGCAGGCTCACAAGCCAGGGGAAAGAGGAAAGGGAGGTGGCTGGCCTCTCTCCCCTTCTGGGATGCCTGCATCATGGGAAGGCCCGTACAAGCCACCTGACGCCCCCTCACCACCACCCTGTTAAACCACAGGTGCACACTGACCAACCGAGGGCTCTCCTGGATGGCTGCCATCCCTGTTGCCATGACAACCAGTCGCAGGGACCGATGACAGCTGTGGCTTCATTCCTTCTGGGAGGGCAGAGAGAAGCATGGCACAGGGAGGAAGATGGGGCTTTGGAGGTGGTAGAGAAAGGTGGGGCCAGAGGAAGGATTTTGAAAGTGGTATTCACACACTGCGCCTTCAGACTCCCTGTCTGCAATGCTAGGAGGTCCTCAACAAAGGCTCAGGACTTCCTTTCAGAGCTGCTGTAAGGATTCTAGGCTGTGCTCCAGAGGAGAAAGGTGCAGGGTAGAAGGCAGAGTAAGAGGAAGGGGCAAACCCCACTCGGCTGGTGTGTCTTGAACACTGATCTAGTCCTAGAGCTGGGCTTCAGCATGAGTCAGACACACCAGCTTCCTACCTGGCCACATAGGAGTGGCACTCCAGTGGCAGCCTGCCTGGCAGTGGTGTCCCCGGCTGTGTGCACCCAGACACTGCTGCACACCAGCCCCCTGTCACCACTCAAGCCTCAGCAGTTCTGAGCCCAGACCTGTGGCCTGTACTGCCTCAGCACCCCAACTAACACTCTGGTAGCTGGAAAATCTTCAGAATAAAGAAGACTCACAAGTGCTCTGAAACAGGGCACCCGCACGTCCCTTCCAGCCTCCTCCTTACCCATGGACCTCACCGTGACCCCTTTACTTCCTTCTTGGCTGCAGCTGTGTGCGTACTGGGGTGGGGTACTGGGGTGAGGCTCCAGGGCAGTCTGGAGAATGGCCTTCCCTCCCACCTCTTGCTGCCTTTGGCTCCCTGTACCCCAAAGTAGCTCTCTGTCCTACATGAGACCAGCATCCCCCAGCCATGAACCTAATCTCACACATGGGTTTCACTACCATTTTCCATTTGTTGTGGTTGTTTCCCAAAGCAGGTTCATATTCAAGTTCTTACCAACTTTGTCCATACCCTGCAAAGCAAACAGGGCAGACATCAAGGTTCCCAGTTCACAGATAAAGATGCTGCCCTGGGCTTCAGTGTCTTCTTCTATGCAACCAAAGGGCTCACCTACATCTCCATTGTTCCCTCAGCTCTGACTTCTTATGACTTTAAAATGCACATACATACAAGAGAGACACTCCCCCCTCCCCCCCCCACAAACACATGCGCTGGAGCAGATGGGCACTTGTGCATGCACAGACATGACTCTGTTAATTATGTGATGTGCACACATATTCATAAAGTTCAAGTGGTGCTGTTCCTTTGCAGCAAAATGCATTCTTGAATGCCCTATGGACAGTCTGAGCCTTCCTTGTTGACACATTGACACAGTGCTCAATGAAGGTTGAGCTGGATAGTTGCCAAAATTGCTGAAATTAGGTTCTCCAAATTCTGCCACTTTCATCCTTCCTTGTCCTGGAAGCACCAAGGCCTCTCACAGTTTAGCACAGGTATTTATCAAATGCTGAAATTTCATCATCTGGAAGAAGCTCTAAGCATGCAAAAAGAGACCCAAAGTCCACCAGCCAGCCAGGAAGAAGAAAGGGAACAGACCACTGATATCACGTGGGAAATGGTGTGTCTGTTCACCTCTTCTCCCTGTGCAGTTATCCCTTAAGTTCCCTTTTGATGCCAGCCCTCAAATCTTTCTACATACTATTTTTGCCCTGGAAGCAGGCCCTGCAGAAACCCTGCCTTCTCCCTGCATTTGGGAACCTACTGGGTCTAACTTCTGAAGCTACAGAAGGTAGCCCAAGCTGCATCCTTGACCCAGAGAACAGGGAGTAACCTGCAACACTCCATGTCAGAAACCAGCCGTCTTGTTGCAAAGCCTTTCAGTCAAGCTGATGGAAATGGTCAGTAGCATTGGTCAGGAGCCCAGAGCCCAGAAGGGTGGAGCGCTGAGCTAACAAAGTAAAGAAGCCAGAGGTCCAATCACAAGCTAAGAGTGTAGAGGTGACCCAATGAGTTATGTCCCCACCAGCAGAAGAACAAGCCACGTCAACAGGCAATCTGAATACAGTCTCCGACGGTCTACCACAGAACCTGATACTCCATTAATAGCCATTTCTCTTTCTTTGAGGTTTGTGAAGGCTCCTATTGAAATGAATGGGCCCCAGGTACAGTGCCACAGTTGGACACCATGGTTTCTTCTTTCTTAACCTCTCAGCATGAATACATTCATTTTTTTCCTAAGTCACAGCACAGGATCTTGATGTAATGGGACATAGGATAGACATATTTGGATAGAAGAAAAGCTGTTGATAAAGAGCATTTTGAAAGCATTTTGCAAACATTGAGTTTTCAGGATGAAATGGAAAGGGAAAAATCAAGGTAAGAAAAACAGATTAAAGTAGCATCCAGAAAGAGGTAAGCCAGGAGACCAGGCCCTAAGCCCACCCTTCCTGTCCCCTACAGTGTGGCCTGTCAGAGTATTACTTCTCTCTGCGTCTCAATTTCCTCACCCACAAAATGAGGGGTTGGATGATGTGACCTCAGAAGGTACTTTCAACTCTGATTCCATCCAATAGCAAGACCCACTTTACCCTTATGACTATTGTAATCCCAGCAATGGAGAGTTATTTGTATTCAAGTAGAATTTTGTAGTTTGTAAAACTTGCTCATGCTCATTATCCCACCTGATTCTTAAGAAATAAAACTCGAGTCATATATATACAGAAGCTGTAGGTCCATTTGACAGATCAGGGTCATGCCACCTGTACAGGGGCCAGAATGATTACCTCTGCATGCACCTAGAATATTGTTTGATCCGACACTTGTTGACAGATTTAACTTAATGAGTCTGACACCCTTTTGAGACTCTAGGAGAAAGAGACTTGGAGTCTACAGTAAGGCAAAGGCTCTCTGGCTGCCGGCCGAGGCATCTCCTCCAGCCCTCCATGTGTCTACTAATCTGCAGGACCCCTCTGGGCATTCTCCACCAACCTGTGAAATGTCCTTGGGGACTTTGATGGCAACAGAGAGGCCTGTTACCTCTGTGGTTTGCTGGGGACCATCAACAGTTGTCCTCTGGGTTGGTGGGAATGAAGTTTGGAGACACTAAGCTTTCAGTTGAGTAGAATTGACCCTTTACAAGCAGTGCGACCCTTCTTTCATCCCACAAATGTTGTGGGACACCCACTGTGACCAAGCCTGAGGCCAGAAGTCCTGGATCTTTTTGAGAGCTCGTACATGAGCTGTATGATGTGGGGGTAAATCGCTGAATATCCCTGGGCTTTATTTCCTCTTCTGTTAAATGGAGTCATGGGCACCCGAGCCGGCCCCGCGCAGGGCTCTTGTCCAACTCCAAGGAGACTAGGGGTAGGAGGGGCTTTCAAGAGCATAAGCCACTCTAGTGGTCTGAAAGGTGCCGGATGGTCATGACTGTGATATTGACAGGGAGGTAGTGGAAGGAGACAGCGAAAAGAGGAAGAGAGAGGGAGAAGAAGCAGGGGAAGGAGGAGGAGGAGAGACAGGAGGGAGGAGAGGGTGGGAGTGGGCCACCCCAGCCAGGAGGAGAGGAAAGGGGAAGGGAAGGATGGAAAGCAGAGGCGGGAGCCTCCAAATCGGCCCCCTGGGGTCAGGCAGGTCCTTACTGCCTGATGAAGACCCTGCAGAGTCTTTCTACCAGACTCAACAACACTTGAGGCTGATGCTTTAATGAATGCAAACCAGGAAGGTGAGGGGGGGTAGCATCAAGAAATGGAAAAAATCACTACTCTTGTCCCCACCCCCTTACCTTCCCTCCCCTGCTATTTCAAAGTTGTTTTGTTTTCTCTGTGCAGTTTCCAGAGCATTAAAAAAAAATTGCGCATTCAATTAATACCCCCGCTTTAATTCTCTACCATCATTTTCCTGGAAGTTTAAATAAGGAAAACTGTTTTACAGCTGATTATGGACCTGTACTCTGCAAACAAAGTAAATCATTTCACGAAGTCATTTCTTGCCTTCTGTTGATGATTAGGGAAAAAGGGGAGGAGTGACAGAAAAAGACCGAGGAGAAGGAGGGGAAACACCCCCCAAATCCTATACTGACAGCACTCAAGCCTCACGGTTGGCTAGAGCCGGGAGAAGCTCAGAGCTCCAACATGCACTTGCATCTAAATTTAGAACCGATTTGTAGACAAGTTGGAGGGAGTTCAAAGAAAAGCCACCAAAACAATTAGAGGAATGCAGCTTAATTGGCCCAGCTTGGCTCCTGCAACTGCTAAGCAGGGAGCATTAGCGAGTCTGCAGCCAGAGGAAACAGCATAAACACCAGTGAGGGGCGGGACTGTTTAACTTGGAACAGAAGGGGATCCAGAGGAGAAGGGAGCCCAGAGAAGGCAGGGCACAGCTCAGTGCAGCCTGGCGCCCCACAGGGAACCCTCCTGGGTTTCTCTGGACATGTGGCTAAACCTCTTCTTGGGTTATTACACCCCAAGTATTACTGACAACAGTGCGTTCATTATTTAATTTGATTTCACGGCCACCCTCTACGGCCAATGTGTTTATTCCATTTTTGCAGATGAAGAAACAGAAGCTCAGGGACACTGTGTAACTTGCCCAAAGATCTCTCAGTAGTAAAATAAATATTTAAACTCAGATCTGATCGGTTTTTAAGCTCAGGCTTATTTCTATGATACAACGTCAGGAGCTGTGACAGGAAGAGAAAGAGACAGGGATAGAAGTTACGGTTGAGTCTCCAAATGCTCCTTCTCCGGCTACCTACATGGGAAGGTAGACTCGTTAAGATGTGCTCCATGCTGTGCCACTGGAGAACCTGGGCTCCTATCCTCTGGCCCCCTTTCTCCTGAGGACTCTGCTCCTCTTCCCTATCTTGCTGACCTCTTACCCTCTTGCTCTCGGCCTCATAATCTCTGAGGCCGCAATTGTGGTGTAACAGGGAGGCTACTGGACTTGAGATCAGACAGACGTGGTTTTCAATTTTACCTTTTAAAAAAATTCTCTAGCCTTAGGCAAGTTACTTAATTTCTCCAGGACTGAGCTTACTAACTGCTTAAATAGAGATCTTCAAGTCTACCTCACAAGGTTGTAGGAGCAGATGGGACAGTGAACACAAAGGTACTTTGTCAACTGCAAAGTGCTGAATGCAGGAGGATGTTATTCGTAATAGTGACATAAGTTGTATTCTATCTCACTGTAGACAATGCTGGCCAACTCTGAGTTTCTCTCACTTTAGGCTTCCACCTAACACACCCATTCCCAAATCCACTCTTGCCTTGGTATAAGATGGGGCTGACCTGAAATTAGAGCTGATCCAGAGAAAGCTCTGCAAGCAGGCAGCAGATGAACACCAGCATTGAGACTGTCAGCCATCTGCCTGGAGGCACATGGCGATGGCCTACACAGGTATGGCAGAATGCCTGCACTGCACGCACACAGAAGACGGCCAGTGGCAGCCTGGGATCCAGAGACACATGGAACAGATAAAGTATACCTTGTAGGAAAAAAGATCTAAGACCCAGCAAGATGTCCTGCATCTGAGACAAAGCAAGATCATCCTGATGGGACAGAGCCCAGAGACTTGGGGCGCTGGGACTTGAGGAGGTAGGGATGGGGATGTGAGTCAAAAATAAGAGCTCTGGTTGGTTCCTGGTACTGAGAGGCATCTTCAAAGCACCCTAATTTGAGGGGCATTGGCAAGCCTGGGAGATTGGCTTCTCTGAGGCTGTGGTCCTGCAGATACTGAGAACCAGGCAGTGTTCAGAGAAACGAAGCAGATGAAGCAGGAGGGAGGTGCAGAGGAGAGAGCCCGACTGATGCGGGCAGCCTGGGCAAGGTCCTGGCTCACTGTACTGGCCTTCTAAAAATCAGCCCTTGCCCTTCAGTTCTCTCTTCTACATGCAAATTATAAAAGAACCGACACTTACTGAGTGCCTACTAAGTGCTTGGCTCTAGTCTAAGGGCTTCACGTGACTGACTCTTCTGCTTTTCAGAGGAGCTCGAGGGGGAGGAGAGACACTGTTATGATCCATTATCCTCTCCATTTTCCAGAGGCCCCAAAGAGGCAAATCCTGAAATAGACGGTTTCTGAGGTTCTTCACAAAATCACAGAAAATCTGTGATGGGCCAGATCCTGAAGATGATAGAGCTTGATCTGCTCGTTTACCAGTGAAGAGACCCAGAGGACAATCAAGTGCCCCACACTGAGCAGGCTTCCAGCACTAAAATGCAGCTACTGAGTATTTCAAAACCACTAGAAAGGGGAAAATTCTTTTATCAGCCACATGTTGCACTGATGTCACAGCTGGGTCTACACACACCATTGTGGCTTTGGAAGTGGGTACTTTTGATATCAAAAATCTCTCTCCATCTTTGTCTCAAGACCTGTGTATATCCTCGCCACAGAGTCTAAGCAGGGGTTTTTGACTTTGGTGGGCCACAGGTGACTTTGGGAATCAGGTGGATAGGATGGGTCATTCTGCAAGAAAAAAACAGGCATGTATTTCAACTTGGGAGAGAGGGATTATGAACCCTCTGAAGCCCTTCCATGTATCTCTAGAGGTCTGTGAGCCACAAATTACAAAACTCCTGCTCTAGGTAATAAGAAAACTAGAGAAAAATGCATGGTTCCCAGTCTATCTCCTGAGAGTCTTCAGAATCTGTTCTGTTCTTTCCATTCCACCTTCCTCCTTCCCTTTGGTCCAAGGTATCATACCTCCTCCCAGTGCCACCACAGCTGCACCCATCCCGCGGGAATGGATGTATCATGAGGACAGGGACTGCATGGGTATGTGTGCCAGCACGTCCCCAGTGCCCAGCACAATGCCTGATACATGTTCAAGGTTCAGTGCACATCTGTGGGATGATTATTTCTTCTACTGGAGAGAGTACAGAGCTTTGTGTGTTCTCTGAAGTTATCCTTGGCCTTGATTTCTCCTTCCTGGGTATAGTGTCAGGTATGACAGAGGCAGGTATGACCAAACACCTGGCTTAGGTCAGGTTCCCTAGGAACAGAACCTGAAATCTTGTGCAAGGATTTATTGGAGGTGTGCTCTCAGACACAATCTGTAGGGGTATGAGGGAAGCAGAATAGAGCAAGGGAGGACATGGGCAAAGCTTGATCCCAGGGATATGAATATGTATGAATCACACCGAGACCAGGCTTTTATACCCCAGTTTCAGGCTGATAACCCAGTATCAGCCCGTGACTAAAAGGCATGCCATGGCACACATTTCCTGGCAAGGTGGCTCCTCTCTGGACCAGCAGAAGGCAATGCTCAGGAGAACAGTGCAGTTGTGGGCTGTTAAAATCAATACTCCCAGCAGTTGAGGGCTGAGTGTATGGCCCAGAAAGATCTGGGGGGGACACGGACAGTGTCTACTACAGCCTGTGAGCACCAGCTTGGATCAACTGAAGTATCTGCCTGGGGCATTGCGTTGAGAAAGGGTGAGAAGCTGCACCCTGGCTCAGGAGCAGAGCACCTGGATGGGTTGGCCATGCCTGCTGGGGGCTTAGGAGGGGCGGCGTAGGTGACATCTGTCTACCATTCTGAGCTTCAGGGGAAACCAGAGCTACATGTATTGTCAGAGGTCCAGAGTAGTTCAGGGCCTCTGGGGTGATTTTAGGATCACACAACTTAGAATCTTACCATATACTATGTCTGATAGGTTCCTATGTTTTCACTGACCATAGGTAGTACCAGATAGGCAGCCAGTAGCTAAAAGACAGTGTCCTTAAACCAATGCAAAGGAATTACTTAAACAGACAAGCTTTTTGCAGGAGAAGGCAGCTGCACCTAGAGCCCAGGCCAGCCTTATATAACTGGAACTGAGGTGTCAGAAAACAGACACCGAGCATTTGAGGGCCACAGAATAAACGCAGCCACAGACTAAGGTCTAACACCCTGTGTCTTATGCTTGTGTGGGCAACACAGGGGCTAGCAATGTGCCCAGCACAGTGGTTGCTCAAGAAGTAAGTGTTAGGTGTTTGAAATCAAATAAACTAAGTTTCGGGAATTAATGCTGAGGTAGGAGGCTGCTGCTCCAGAATTTCTAGCCATGTCCTCGCAGACAGATTGGTCAACTCTCTGAGCAAGAAAAGCAGCCTGGCTGCCTTTGTGTCTCAGCATGTGGCGGGGGATTCCCATTCCTCTCCTTTATTACCAAAGGCTTTGGTGCTGGGAGGGACTGGGGTGTAGCACAGAGATGCAGCAGTGCAAGATGTCGTACTTGGGTTTTGTTCCCACGAACCTGGCCGACTTGGTTGTAAACGAAGGAGCCTGTCTGTCAGCACGGCGGAGCAGCTGAGCCGAGGGCTGCAGTGACTGCCCCCGAGGTGCCCCAGGCCCTGGGGGGGCCTGCAAGTGTTCAAACAAAGACAAAGTGAGGACAAAGGCTTCAACCCTGATTGCAAATGTCTACCCCTGCTTTACATGTTTTACTCCTTGATCTTCAAAACAATGCAGTGAGGTAGGCAGGAGAGTGATGGCCAACCCATGAAAAGATGTAGGAAGTTGTGGGCCAGGTGGAACTGGGGCAGGAGATAGGAAAGCAGCTCATATCATACAAGGCACCTTCCGGGAAACCAGTACGAGGCGGTTGTCGTCACGGTGGGACACACTACACAGCCACTGAGAGGAGGGCAGGTGAGAGGCTGTCTAATGTGTGGGTCACCCCATGGAAGTGTGCCCTTCCTTGGCATTAATTCATAGAGATTCTTGATTCCTCCATCTCGGTCATTGTCGGCCTTTAAAGTTTAGTTCCAATAGAATTACCATCTGATCCAGCAATTCCACTCTGAGGTACACACTCCAAAGGACTGAAACCAGGCACTCAATAGATACTGCACACCCATGTTTATAGCAGTGTTACACACAACCCACATGTCTACCAGCAGATGAATGGATAAACAAAATGAGGCACATACATACAATGGAATATTATTCAGCCTTAAAAAGGAAAGAAATAGTGACCTGTGTGACAACATGGCTAAGTCTTAAAGACATTACAGTGGGTGAAATAAAAGGACAAATATTGTGTGATTCCACTTACATAAGGTATCCAAAGTAGGCAAATTCATAGACAGAAAGTAGAGAGAGATTGTTGTGGGCTGGGAAGAAGGGGGTAATGGCGACTTACTGCGTAATGGAGACAGGGTTTCAGTTTGGGATGATAAAAGGTTTCTGCAGATGGATAGTGGTGGTCTTTGCATAACATTGTGGATGAATTTAATGTCTGTGAAGTGTGCACTTAAAATGGTTAAAGTGGTGAATTTTATGTGTGTTTATTTTACTGCAGTTAAAATAAATGAATGAGTAAAGGGATGTATGGTTGTATGGATGTATGGATGGATAAATAAATAAGGAAACAAATTCAGGTCAGGGGTCAAGGCCTTCTGAAACTTTCCTGAATCCAGCCTGACTGGAATGCCATTCTCTGTGTTCCTGGAGCAACTGTGCTCAGGTTAGTGACGCCCTTGCCCGTCTGCATGAAGCTGTGAGCTCCTGGAGAATATGTGTGGTGTCTTCCTCTACTTTGTCCCTCTGGCTCTAACCAAGTGCCCACCACATTGTGATAATTTAATAATTCTGTTTTAAATTAATGGATCTGATTCATCTGGTATGAGTGAAACACATGTCATAGGTTTGAAATAAATGAAACAGATACCAACTATTATCACAGCAGTAATTGGTTAGATAAACTTGGCTTGGGTTCTTTTCAAATGAATCTGATTGTTCTTTCCATCATGATTTTCAGTAAGCAGCACAGCAAGTAGATTGACTGAAAAAACACTGAGCCTCAGATATGGAAACACATGATTATTGGATCAAAAAGTTTATTAACAGTTCTTAATTGTGCTGGTGCCCTTGCCAGGGAAATTCTTCTCCCTCCTCCTCTCCCTCTTTTTAGCTTGATTGACTAGGGTTCCTCCTTCAGGCCTTAACATAGACATACCCTCTCTGGGAGGCGACCTTGGCCTCTTACACCAGGTGACAACCTCTCCCCTGCCTGACCTGCCCTGACCTGCCATGTGCCAGTATCTCTCCGACCGTCACATTTCTCACATGGTGGCATATGTACTGTGTACTTTCTGTCTTCCCACTGGACAGTATGCTTCATGAGTGTAGAGACTGCTACATTCCCAGCATCTGGCAAAACTTCTAGAATGTGGGTGGAACTCAAAAATTATGTATTGAAAGATGGATGGAAGGAATGACAAGTGAATAAATGCAGTGACGTGGGCACGAAACTATATAGAGTGCACTGCCAACCCCTTTATCCAGCTGAAAGTGCCCCAAACATCACTGAATTCAACACTGACACAGAGAGATGAGGAAGGTGAGGTCCAGACAGAAAGTGGATTTTCCTCGGTGTATAGAAATTAATAAACAAAGGGAAACTAGGATCCAGGTATCCTGGCTCATGGTCCTGGGCTATTTCCATTATAACATTGCTCCCTGCTCCCCTCAAGGTCAATATTTCTGCTGTCCAAGATGAGGTATGACCTCATACTTTTGGGATTAGGTCATAAAATCACCATGCATGGCCTTTTGAAAGTATCATCCATTTTAACAGAGACTTTCTGGAGAACAGTGCGCTAAACCAAATGTCTTCTATATAACTGGATTTAAACCATTAGACTTGGTGAGTAGAGGATACAATTTGCAGCATTTTACATTCCCTTTAGTACCCTCAAATCCTTACCATGATACCAGGCTGTCCTCTTAGGGAAATCCGAATCAAGTGGGATGAAGTCAGCTGAAAGCTGCTTGCCTGATGTTACAGTCCAGGCTGCTGGCTGGTGGGGAGAAAATGATGGAGAGGGTAGATGATCAGAGATAAGAATCTACCTGAAAACTAGAAAACAGAAAAAGAGTAAGGATGTGCCCAACAGTTTAATTCTATCAAGGGGAAAGTGAACAAACTTCAGCTTTTAATCACAACCATCTCCTTTGTAAAGAAATGGGGTGTGTTTTGTTCCTACATGTCAGTGGGCATCCGCCTTCTCCAATCACTAAAAGCAATGTGCCCAACCTCAAGCATGACTAGTCGGAGCCAGTCATGGTGCTCCTCTTCCCTTTACCCATGTGTGGTCTAGCGGTGAGCACGTGCTTCAGTTCTAGCTGATAAAACACAAGGAGGAGCCCACTTGGTCTGTTCTGGGGAGAAGATGTTCTCCCGGGGAAAGGACGGAGCCAGTTTTGCTTTCCCTACACTCCTTTCTCCTGTCGGGCTCTGATGTGCAAGGATATGATGCGCATATGATCTTTAGAACCTTGAGGGAAGGCATCTCTGCAAGTAGAGGGCAGAATAGCAACACTGTGAGTCTTTGATGACATCATTAGCTGCCAAACCAGTCTTGAAAACTCCTGTCTCTGGTTTCTTGGTAAGTGTAATACCAAACATCCCATGGATTGAGCCATTATTAGTTATGGTTTAAGCCAGGTGTCAGCAAACATTTTCCTGTAAGATCAGATAGTAAATATTTGCAGCTCTATGAGTTATACGATCTCCATTGCGCGTGTTCACTGTCTGCCACTATAGCACCAAAATAGCCGTGGACAGTATGTAAATGATTTGGCTACATTCCGGTGAAACTTTATTGACACAAACAGGCAACAAGCCAGATTTGGCCCTGAGGTCACAGTGTGCCAGCTCCTGGTTTAAGTCACTGTGACATTTATTTCACGATCATTTGTGAAGAACCTCCTATGTCCCAACCACAGTTCCAGGTGATGGGGACAGAGATGGGATCCAGACACCTCAGGTCTCTCCCTGTGAAGCTTATGCACTGCTCCAGGAGATCTGTAAAAACAAATGAATAAGAAGATAATTGCACGTTGTGGCAGATGCTGTGACGGAAGTGAGTTTCAAAGCTGGCCCAGCAGTGGGGACAGGATGGCAGTGAGGATGGGGTGCGGCAGTGGGATGGACCCACTGTGAGTGGGTTGGTGAGAGAAGGCATTTCTGGGAAAATGACATTTGGGACCTAAAGAAGAAGCAGGAAGATCCTGTAACAGGCAACAGGAAGTGAAATTGCAAAGCATCAAGGGCAGGACCGAGCTCGGCAGATTCAGGAAGCTACAGCGAGGCTGGTGAAGAAGAGCAAGGGAGGAAGAAGTAGGCAGGGCCAGGTTATGTGGAGCTTGGAAAGCCAGGGAAGAAACATATTTTTAGGCCAAGAGCAACATAAGATTCTACAGAGGGGAAGGCTAGAGTAATGATTTATACACTGACCGACCTGACTGCTCCATAGGTTTGGGGGAGGCAAGGGTGGAGCAGAGAGGCAGCTGGGAAGCTCTCTCAACAGCCCAAGAGTTTTATAAGGATGTCTCAGTTCACTCAAGTTGCGGATACAACAGGTTTCCCTTGGATGAGAGAGATGGGCTGAAGGATCTTAGAAGTGTGCCAGAAAAACAGACTGGCTTCTCCATGAAGATGTCCAGGAAGCCTTAATCCAATAAGGCCCTGAGACAGGATTACCTGGCTTCATGAACAGGAGGGGCAGTTGACCTCTCAGTCCCGTCAGCAGCTCACAGACAGCCTTGCACACTTGCTGGGTTCTTCTGAGACTAGGAAAGGGTGAGGCGACCTAGAGTGGCTGTCTGCCCACAGCTGCAGCCTGGTTGGGCGTCTGGGGTGGGGGTGAGGTTTCCCCTGTGACTTAGGCTTATACCATAACACCACGCTCCAAAAAAGACATTTGTAGGAGGCTAATCAGCTTGTGTATCCATTCCTCACTTTGTCCCACAGAGGATTTGAGACAGCCTTCAAGAAATACATGTCATAAAATAGAAAGATATGAATTAAATATATCAAGACTAAGGAAAATGTAAATCAGATGAAAGCAGTCAGAAAAGAGAACTAAAATGCAGGTTATAATATCCTACATGGTTACCATCAAAAAAAAGTTGGGAAACCCCATCTGTTCACTGATTCCTGTTGTATTAGTCACATCCTCTCCAGCATTATATGGTTTCCCACATGCATTCAACCCTTGGGCCTTTCTCGCCAGCCACGCAGTGACCATGCACCTAGTCCGGGTGCCTCCATGCGGGCCGCTCCCCCCTTGCCTGCCTCTGAGGGGATCTCAGAAACAGCGATTCTCCTTCTCTGGGAGGGAAGGAAAAGTGCAGCTGGCATTCACAATTTTCTACTCAATTGCTTCGTTCTGGGCTCCTTTTAGCTCAATGACTTCCCAAGCAGATTTGAATTCCTTCACATTAGTAAAGTCAAATGCTAACAAGCAAGGAAAATGGAGCCGAGACCTGACATTCTCTTCCTGAGGGGACAAGGGAAGGCAGCTAAGTTCCCAGGGCCAGAGGTCTTGGGAGTGAGTCAGGCCAGAGGGAAGCTGACCAGGGACCCCCCAATGAGAATGAGCTGGTGGTAGCCAGCCTGGCCCCTGCTGAACGCCCATTAACCCTGCTGGGCCGCTCAAAACTCAGTCCAGGCCCACGCCACTTTGGGCAGATCTCTTCCCTCCCCTTCCTTCTGACCTAATGGTTGGGTTAGTCTATCAGGAAGGGACTGACCTCCAGGCTGGGAGGCAGGAAGCCACAGCTACAAAGGGCAGGGCGCTGTGCATGGCAGCTGGCGGCCCCAAGGCTTGTGTCTGGCTAGACCGCCCCATATGCACCCTCTCTCTGCCCGTGCCTCCTGTAAGCCTTTCCCTCCCCCTCTGTTGTCCCTTCAGCCTGTTGTGCCTCTGCCCCACCTTTGTCTTTAGATTGCCAGGGAGGTCCTTTTGATCAGGCAGTCCATGTTAGTGTCCCCTCTCTGGCTCAGCATCCTTAGACTCTCAGAACCCTTCTCTAGTGAACCATCTCTAAAGCAGCCCAGGCAGAGAGGTCACCCATCTGTCCAGGCCCTACCTCCTGTCCCTCCACAACCCACCCATCCCCAGCCCAAGATCTGGCTCATCAGTCAGACTGTGCTCACTCGCAGCCCTGGCCAGCTGGTCCAGGTACAACATCTGCCCCACCTGTGCCTTACCACAGGCCATCTCCCTCAGCTGTGCCTGATGGGGGTGACAGGGCTCCATCACAAGAGACGGCCTAGAGTCCTGAAGTAGGGTGACCAGCCCTTCCCAATTTGCCCTCGACTTTCCCAGTTTTTCAACTACAAGTCCTAAGTCTTGAGAACTCCCTTCATCCTGGGTAAACCAGGAAGGTTGGTCACCCTACAAGAGAATTGGACATAGACTATAAGAACCAGCTTCAAGCCCAGCTCTCCGGACTACCTGTGTAACCATTGGCAACACCCGTCTCCCTCCATATGAGCCCACGTTTGTAATTCTTCCCCGCCTACCTCACAAGGGTGTTCTAAGGGTCACATCAGATAATGGATGTCGAAGTGTTTGCGAACACTAAAACACCAGACAGCTGTAAGGGGGGTTTTACTACCCAGTGTTTATGACCTGGAGGCCAGAGTATTAGCAATTTCAATTAATCAAATAAATGGAAAAATAAATTGTTTTTATGGAAACAGATGCCTGTTCCTTGCCAAGAGTTCAGGGCTGGGGTGAAGTAAAGGAGAGAATCCAAAGGGCCCATAGCTCTGGGTGGGCTAAACCCAAACAGAGCCTCACCCAGGCCCAGGCCCACCCTCTGCTCCAGGAGCCTGGGACATGCCTGCCTGGGACCTGCAAGCTCAGCCTCCAGGGTCTGGTCTCGTCAATATCTTTCCTCAGCCACAGGGAAATCACAGCTTATTCTTAATTGCCCATGCTGTGGTTGAATAAAACTGGCAAGTGTCAGCCAAGCATCATTTATGTGATTTACATGGGGCTTCCCAAGCTGCTTGAGTGCTTCCTCTTGAAAATCAGTATGCTCAGGGCTTGGGGCTTCACGGTATTCTGGGCATGTTCAGGGAGCAGCATCTGGAAGATCCAGTCAGGAGGATGGGCACCCAGCAGTGCTTAGCGACTCTCCCTACCTCTCTCCTCCAGAGGTTGTCCTGGACACTGATGCACAGCAGAGCCTCAGCAGGGCAGGCGCAGTCCTAGAGTTTGAGTCCTGGCACTTAGAGTAGAATATGGACATGGCTATGATGAGCTGAGTCTGTTCTTCCCTCCTGGAAGGAAGGCCATGGTTGGGGCTAAAGTCAAACTCAGTTTGATACACAGGTGGCCCCTCTGAAGGCACTTGTCTTCTAGGTGGGGAGACAGGTAGAGAAATAGCCACACATAAGCAGTTCTAACATAGAGCTGTCTCAGTGCACAGTAAGACATAGGGCCATTCATGGCAAAAAGGGCTTAGGCAGGGTGAGAGACAATCTCATCAATAATTTGGGAGCAAGGTTTGCTGTCAGCTGTTTACAATGTAAATCATCTGTCCTTGTATAATTAAGAATAGATTGTACCCAGTTCTGGTTTATGAGTTCATGGAATTTGAGGCATTGTGAGGCCAATAAAGAAAAACAACCACAACAAAACTAATGGCTTCTCCTCCCCCCAGCTCAGCTAATCAATGAGACCACTGAAAGAGAAGCTTTGCCTGGTGGAAGGTCAAGCACTGCCAGTCTGGGCCTTTTCAATTAGCCTTGTGGAAGACCATGGTATCCCCATACTTCTGAGAAGTGGGATGACAGCCAGACAAGCCTCACTCTGCCCCTCCCATTGTGGTATTGTCTGCTGATGAATTCCACTTGGAAAAGCTAGCCATGGTGAGGAGTAAGGGAATTGGCCTACCTTAAAATAATGGTGTCGAATGTTCTTTAAAGTGATAGAAATTTTAAAATTGGAGAATGTCCTTAAGGCTTGCCATTATTTTATAAAGGAGAGAAACAAGGCCTGGAATGTATATGGTGAGGGGATGGGGCATGGAGATGGATCAAGCACATTGTTGGGAAAATGAAGATGAACTTTGGAGGATTCTGACTCTATCTATGAAATAATACCAAATATCTATTAATTATTTACAATGGGCAAACCACTGGTCTACACACCTACTAAGTATTCCCTTATTGAATCCTTGTGACAACCCTATGAGGCAGTCCTGTTATTGCAGATGGGAAACCCAAGGCACAGAGAGGTGAAATCCCTTGCCCAGGGTCACACAGCTAGCAGACTGAGCTGAGCTTAGACCTCTAGCTCCAGACGTCATGCATGCCCTTTAGCACTCGCCTCACAGCTATCCTTCCTCATGGTTGAGCGCATCCTTGAACCAGCAGCTTTGGAAAGTTACTTATTTATAGACTGAGTCTGGATCTTTTGCTCATTAAAAAAAAAAATGTGTTCCCTGATTCATTCACCTATAAATAGTTACTGAACACCTACTGTACATCAGGTTCTGGAGGCCCCAAATAAGTCATACCCAGCTTCTGCCCTCCAGGAGCTCACGATCCCATCAACTCCTCTCCCCTAAGCAGCAGTGTTCTACTTTATAGACTGTATTAGTTTTCTGTTGTAAAAAATTGCCACAAACTCAGTGGCTTAAAACTACACCCATTTATTAGTTCACAGTTCTGTAGGTCAGGAGTCTAAGTGGCCCTGGCAGGGCTTTTTGGGTACAGTCTTGCAAGGCTATTATCAGAGCATCAGTTGACTGGGCATCTTCCTGGAAGCTCTGGGGAAAATCCCCTTCCAGGATCACTCAGGTCTTTGGGGGGTGTGCTCTTATTACCCCTGTGTTTTACAGAAGGAAACTGAAGCCCAGAGAGGTTCTATACCTTCATCGTGGCTACACTGCTGGAACTGCAGTGATCCCAGCTTAGGTCTGCCAGACTCACAGAGCAGATGCCCTTTGCTTTCCCAGCATGCCAGGGGGAGGGTGTTTGCGGGCAGTCAGTAGAAACCCCCTGTCCCCGTTTCCTCACTGCTGGTACTGAGAGCACTGGATGCACCGAGCTCTTGTTAAGTGCTCACTTAACCCTCACAAGTAGCCTGCAAGGTAGGGTTTGTTAGCATTCCTATTTTCTAGCTGAAGAAACTGAGGCACCATGAGCTTAAGTCCCCCAAAGTCACACAGCTGGTTAGAAGTAGAGCAAGATTCGAAGCTAGCCATTTGGCTCCAGAACCTGCACTGTCTATGTCGTCCTGCTTTTTCTGCCAGATATTAAGAAGGAACAAAAAAGAAAGATGCAGACCTTGCCTTGGAAGGAGTAAGGGCACCTGCTCTATGCCAGGCACCAGCAATGGGCTCCATATACCTAACCCTTCAGACCTTTATGTTCAACAAGCCTAGGTATGCACGGTGGCTTGCTGAGACCACACAGCTGTAAGTGCTAGAACCAGGATTTGAACTGGGTCCTCTCTAAAGCCTAAGCTTCTTCCATTTACCAAAGACACACAGAAGCATAAGTGCAAGAAACAGGGGAACATTATCCCGTGGTAGCCTCATGTGCACGACAGTTTAGGACAGAATAGAGCCAGAAAGCTGAAGGGTGCTGGGCTCAACCAGGTCAGTGTAGTCTTGGTGGACTTCTAGAAGAATATGAGAGAGGAGGCAAGTGAGAGGGGAGATAAGTTTGGAGCTACTTGGATGGTTTAGCCCTGACTGGAACCTATGTCCAGCTTTAAATTTTTAAAAAACTTGCATTGGAATACTCTAAATAAATGATGGGCTCTGTTTCTAAATTGGCTTTTACTTCCCTGCATCAACAACCAATTACCGGTGCACTGCACAGGCAGCCCCTCTCTGAGTCTGCAACGCCATCAGCTGTGACAGCTATATGCAATCTATATAACTGACAATGGATTAACACCCATGAAAAATAAAGTGTTCATGTTTAAAGAGGCTCTGGCCTTCCTCTTTGAATACGGGTCCTGCTCTGTTGATAAATTGCCCCTCTCCCCATGAGCCTACTGAGTCCAGTATGACTTGACTCATACTAATGAGCAGCTTGACTCCCTCATTTCGAATACAGCCTTCATGGAAAGGAAAACAAAGCAGGTGTGCATTTAGAGCCTCATTCAGACTCTGTGATCCTGGGAGCCCCTGAGTAAAAATTTACCTTTGTAGAGTTTTTGTAGAGAGCACTGCCCAGCTTCCAAGTACTGCCTGCAGATGGGAGAGGGGATGTGAGGTTCTCTTGGGAGAGAGGAAAAGCTATAAGCAGGCTTGAATATTTTTTCAGAGAGCCAGCATCGAACAAACTACAGTTTATCACCGAGCTCCTTTCTTCACCTTTCAGTTAAGGAGGGTTGCCTACTGACAAAATTCTTCCCTGCTGTTATTATTTGTATCTAAAAGCAGTGAAATATGGTTTCTTTCCATCATCATCTGCATTTCACAGTGCTTCCCAATGAGCACTAACTGGTCATCTGTTTGTAGAATTGTAATGGTATTCATGGAATTTTCACTATATGGTAAATACTTTATATGGATTTCTCATTTAATCCCAACTAAAGTCCTAGGCATTTGGTGCTATTTGAATCTCTGTCTTCAGATGACAAAAACGAGGTAATGGAAAGGGTCATCTATAACTCACCTTCCTAGGTAGTGTCAGGGCCAGGTCCCAACCCTGACAGTTCTGGCTCTAGATTCTGCTTTCAGAGTCTAGAAAAACACACTGCTCTATTGGTAGGATGGACTGACACATTGAGATCTGTGTCCATCCTCTTCATCATCATATGGGGGAACCAACATGCATGCAGGACAGGTCCTGGGCATACAGCCAATTGTGACAGAGTCAGGATGAAAACCCAAAAGTCACACAGCTGGTGTGATCTCCCCACTCCTAGTGCCCATTCTGTGGAAGGAACTAGACAAACCTAAGTCCACACCATGTCTACTACCAGTTGGCTGAGTACCTCTGGACAAATTACTAGATTCAGTTTCCTCTTTGTGAAGCAGGAATAGTAACACATACCTAGTAGATTTGAAGTGAAGATGGGAAGAGAGTATCAAATCTTTGGACAATAAATAGACTATTTTTTTTATTACTCTCTCCAAAGCAAAGCGTCTGAGAAAAAGAAGAACCAGATGTATTGACTCTCCCAGAATATCTCTGTGCAACTATATGCAATCTATATAACTGACAATGGATTAACACCCATGAAAAAGAAAGTGTTCCTGTAAATTCGTGGCTCTCAACTGAGGGTAATTTGGCAATGCCTGGAGCCATGCTTGTCACACCTGGGTGGGGAGAGGAGGATTTGCTACCAGCATCTAGTAAGAAGAGTCCAGGGACATTGCTAAAAATCCTACAGTCATGGAACAGTCCTCCATAAGAAAGATCATCTGGTCCAAAATGTCAATAGTGCTGCTGTTAAGAAACTCTGCTGTAAATCAACATGAAAAAAGATCAACAATTCAATAAAAAAAAATTGCAAAGGGTATGGAGAGGTAAGATAAAGAAATAGAAACAGAAATGGCCAAGAAGCATGAAACTATACCCTTCCTGACTGGTCATCAGGAGAATGCAAATTAAAGAAAATGGCACCATTTTCCACCATCAAATGGACAGGCATTGTTAAGTGTCAGAGTACCAAGTGCTGGTTGGGTTGTAGAGTCATGGGAACTCATGCTAATGCATTGTAACCACTTTGGAGAGCAATTTGGCAATGCCTAGTTAAATCTACGATACACATAACCATATAACAGAGCAATCCTACCCCAGAGAACCCCTTCTCCAGGTGCAGGGAGAAATGTGAGCTAGACAGTGCTCTAAGTGGAAGCTTATAAACCTGACAGTCCATCCAAGTGATAAAGTGAATAAACAGCATGTATCAACATGGTTAAAGAGCAAACACTGGAGGAAAGAAAAGTTATAGTGGACCCTGAAGATGGTATTTATACTATATAAAGATTTAAAACTGTCAAACAAAACTGTTGACAAAGCTGATGTTTACTATCATGCATGTACTAAAAGCATAAAATCTAGCATGGGAAAGTCTATTTCAGGATGATGATCATCTTTGGAGAAGGAGGGTGGGTTGGAATGATATACAGGAGAGTCACCGAGAACTTCTGATGTATTCATAAAGTTTTCTTTCCTTAGGTGAGTGGTTGGCATGTGTTCTATTATTCTTTTTTGTATGTTCATAATATAAGCAAAATAAAATGCCACAGAAAATAGTAAGGTATTCTAAATGGTCTAGTGGCCCCATTCAACCCTGGTTGGAGCAAGGTATCTGAGAGAGGGCCTCTTAGGGGAGAATCTGCTGTCCTTCTTACTCTGAATCCCTTTCCCAGGCAAACATGTGCCATGAAGGCCATGTTTCACCTTCATAATGAGTCTTATGGACCCTCTGAAGATTGATATGCACATGTTTTTGGAAGGTCTTGGTTTCAGACTGAGAGCAAATGTATTTCTCTAGAAGAACTAAGATTCAGGATCCCAGGTCCCCGTAGTCACCTTCAAGATCTAATAGATGCTTGTGACAGCAGCAGTGAGTGGAGTGGGTCCATGATGGGGCACAGGCAGTGTGGATGTCTGGAGGCAGGAGGAGAGCTGGGGGTGGCATTGTTCCCAGAGACGGCAGCTGTGTGCTTCTAGCTAGGCCACTTCCTGGACAGCATGGGCAGGTACAATGGACAGCGCCAGTCACTTCTGTGGGTGTCTCCATAAGGGTGGTCTTGTGCTATGCTTGGGAGGGTTGGTACTGTTACCTCACACTGACTCGGCCTTCGTTCAGGTGAGCAGCAGGGCCTGGTGTAATAAGGCTTGATCTGCAGACAAACCTGAAACCCTGGGTCCAATCAGTACTTGGAGCCGAGACTTCCCCATCCTCAGGTTTCGAGCTCCTCTGTTTGTGGCCCAGGGTTGGGATGTCATGAGGGCAGTGGGCTCACTAGGTCCCTCATTCTTTGCCACACCATGTAGGGTATCTCTCAAGACTTCTGGGCATCGAGCCAGCAGGAGTGAGTGGCTCCATACAAGCTCCTGGGAAAGGAAGCCGCATTCAACAAAGTAGCCTCCAGACAAAAACCGTGAATTTATGTGGATAGCAAGCCCATCCATCTCTTGGCTGGTGTAAACTGAGCACATGCTCAGTATGAACAATTGGCTAGGGTAGACTCTGAGTACTGGATTTTCTAGTTTCAGGGAAGGAACAGAGTAGTCTCCTATTAGCGGCCAGAGAAAAGACCAGAAATCTCTTCCATATAATGTCCCCTAGAACCTGGGACTTTCCCCTATAGCCTAAATAGCCCCATCTCACCAAAAACAGATGCAATTAAGCCTGCTGGTAAGGCCCTTAGTGGGAGATCATAGTGGTAGTGAGGCTTCTATGTCTTTATTCCTCCTGTCCATGCAACATACATCTGAATGGCTGAGATGAATTTATTTGAAGGAATCTGAGTGAAATAGACATCTTCTTGTCTTTCTAGATGTTCAAATTTTGTCTTGCCAAAGAAACTATATATTTCCAAGGACCAGAAACCCTCAGGACACATAGAAGACTCTTAGAAGCATTTATAAAATGAATGTAAAGATCATCTCTGTAGTCTGTATAACATTTCACACTATGTATGATAAATGAAAGAATTATTCTCAAATAACAGATGTCAGCATCTGCTACTGACAGGAGCTGGGTTTGGGGCCTGATCACAGTCTTCATGTAGCTTTAATCATTCAAATAATATCTACTGAGTGCCGACTAAGTGCTGGAAATTTGTGAGTGAAAAAAACAAAACCCCTGCATGAAGGTCACATTTTGGTGGAAGAGACAAACAATACACAAGTAAACAAAAAATAAAACCAACATGTAACAACAAAAGGTAGAGTTTAGCTTTAACTGCTGTAAAAAATATACAGTAGGAGAGTATGTAGAGACTGACTGGGGCCCAGACACAGTTCCTGTCCTCCTAGACCATATACTCTAGTTGGGAATATCATAATGAGAAGGTGTTCTAGATGGCCTGGCTAGATGGATGGCCCCTGCGGTCGGAGGCCATAGTGTTGTACACCTTCTCCAAAAGGGGTGAACTGAAGCTTGATCTGGAACAGTGTTACCCAGAGGAGATCAGTCTGGTAGGTGGGGCAAAGTAGATTGGGTACATTGAAAACCTTGGCCTTATATTTTAGAGCTCCTCCCATCAAGGAGTGGGATCACTTTCTCTACCCCTTGACTCTGGGATGGTCTCGTAACTTGCTTTGACCAATAGAATATGATGGATGAGATAGTGAGTTGGAGACCATGTATCTTATGTTTTCACACTTCTGGAACCTTGAGGCTGCCACATTCTGAAGAAACCCAGTCTGGGCTTTTGGAGGATGAGAGGCCACATGGAGAGAGAAAGGCCACACGGAAGATGAGAAGCTATTCCAGTCATTCTACACAGGGGTAGAGACATCCAAGCTACCCCAACACTGACGGTTGTCACCTGAATGAAGTGAAGCAAGACCAGCAGAAGGAACCACTTGGCCAACCCTCAGGATCAGGAGAAACAATAAATTTTGAAGTGGTTATGCTGCAGTAGATAACACAGAGAAGGTAACCCTCAAAGACACATACAGCAGTGGCATGATCCTCTGGGACCAGTCAGTTCACAGAAAGTGCTCGTCAGGTTTGGAATAAGAGAAGCAGATTCCATCTCAGTACAAGGGCCCAGAAGAATGACACAGAAGTCAAGGTGAAGCAGGCTTCTAGGTGAGCTTCTCCTTGTAGGTTGGTGGTCTAAGAATGGGGGCTTCAGGTCAGAGCCTCACAGGTACCCAGGACTCAGACCTGCAACAGTAGGCACAGACTTAAAGTGCAAGACTCATTCCTGATCTCTCTCTTGAAGTCCTGATGGGCTCAGGGTTAGGTGGGATAGAGTCAAAGGAATTAGTCTCTAGTAGTTCTGAGTAAGGCCTCTCAGGGGAGAAAGACCACATCAATAAAAAGATAAATACCAGGACACAAGAGCCAAGTACCCAAAGGGTGGGTCAGAAGCTAAGAGCATTAAGAGTTCAGAAATGAAGATTTGGGCTGCAGCAAACAAGAAGTGGATAGGCATGGTGGGGAGGGTACTTTGTAAGAGAGAAAATGGGGAGAGAAAAGGAGAGGAGGCAGGACCCAGCTTGCCAGGGGAAGAAGAGTAGTCCCACTGGGCTAAGGGAGGGTTCATGCAGATATCATCAGGAAATAAAGGCTGGTCGTGAATGCTAACATAAGCCACTTGACTTCTAGGTTGTGGCACATAAGAGGCACTCAGGGTTTTTGGAATGTACTTTAAAGGGAAATCATATGTACTTTAAAGGTAAAGATTTAAATGGATAGATGGATGGATATACATTAATAAGGATAGCAGATGTGTACTTTAAACATAAAGATGTGAATGAATGGATGAAAGAATAAGTGGATGGATGGATGCATGGATAGATGGATGGCTGAATATGCACCTTAAGGATGAAGATCTGAATGGGTATATGAATAAATGCATGGACAGATGCATGGGGAGATGGATGAATGGATGAATATGTGAAAGAGGGAAGAGCCTGAGGAAGTCAATTAAGTCTTCTGGTGAGCAGCTTTGACACTTACATCTATCACCGCTACTGCCCTCCACCATCCCACCCCCTGGGGCCCATCCCATCGCCCAGCACAGCAGACTTACCTGAGTGCTGGTGAAATGGTTCAGGAGAGTGTGTCATGAGGATGACAGGGGCTCATCAATCACAGCCAGGCTCCAGATCCTCTGGGAGCAGATCTGTTGTGATGAAGGCTGCAAGACTGGGGATTCAGACATGCCACACTTCTAAATGCCTCACAGGCCCACCTCCGGGGTTTTGGCAAAGGGGCCTCCTAACCACCTTGCCTTATCTTCACAGCATTAAGCACACTTGCAGGCACATAATAAATGCTCAACGAAAGTTTGGTGAGTTGAAATTTCTTGACATTCCCTGGATAGGACACACAGGCTGTATATAAGTGACACCATCTCCACCATCCCATCCTCACAAAAGTCCTTGTTAGAGACAAAGACAGAGTGAGTTGAACAGTCCATAACCTGACCTTCAAGGGAAGACATAAATCAGACCTCATCAGTTTTCAGGGAAATAAATCCTAGGAAATGAGCCTTCTACCTGCCTTTTGTGATATAAATCAAGCTTCCATTGGCTCTTTTATGCCTACAGGCTGAGGGCCATATTCCTTAGCGAAATATGAGCAAGTCTCCCACAATATGACCTCAAGCTTTTAAAATATCCTATAGTCACTCGTTTATTGATTGTTGACTATGTGTAAGAAAATGTATTAGGTATTGGGACCCTGAGATGAATGAGATATATTTCCTCCCCTCAAGGAGAATATTATCTATTATCCATTGGGGAGACAGATGCTTATGCATGTCCTATGCATTTAATGTATATATATAGCTACACATTGCAGTACAAAAACTAAAAACTTAGACACATCCACATGATCCAGGTAACATAGAGGAGAAGGGATGAGTAAATAACTCTGTCAGAAGGTCAGGGAAGGTGTCATTTCATATTTAAGATGATTCTGGAAGGTTAATTTTCAGTTTCTGAGGGCAATAAGAGAAGCAAGGAGATTTTAGGCACAGAAACAGTCTTAGTTAAGACCCTTGGTTAAAGTTACAGGTGTTCAAATAAAGTAGGAAATTTGATACCCAGAGACCCACCCTGTCAACTCAGAGATCAGTTGCACAAGTCCAATGAGGGGATATATAAAATGCTTTGTGAACTACAAACTGCGAGGCAAACGTGAGGGATTATTGTAGAAGGTGTTCAGTATCTGAGCGGTGACTGATTGGCCAATTTGGCACAACCCTGTGGGAATAGACCGTAACACCTCCCTGAACCACGCATGCTAACCAAGAGTCAATGAAGTGCGTCTTTAACCTGAGGGCTCCCCTGGTGCCCATTTGGATTTTGTTTGACTGTGAAAGGGCTAGTGGAGGGAATGGGTCAGGGAGGAGATCAGACCGACTTGGAACTAGAGGTGATGGTCACTGCTGTTTGAAGAGTCATCAAAAATGAAAATGAAATTGCTTGGTGGTGATCAGATGTGCTAATGAAGGGAAGGCTAGCTGGGTACCATTTGAAATTTTTTCAGAAATAAGGACATTTTGAAAATCAAAGTGTTCATCAACAATAGATTAAGTACCATTTGCGAGGACCTGTGCTAATTGGAATGGGAGAGACAGAGGTGAAAAAAGGCATGGGTCTGCCCTCAAGGAGCAGAGATTTGTAACAAAGTCTTGTGAGGTGGTTGATGAGTGCTATGTCCAAACCCAACTCTTGATGTCCACCACCAACCTCATTCCTCCATTTGTTTCCATCTCAGTAAATGGTGCCTCCATTCACCCAATTCCTCAGGCCCCAATCTGAAATTCAGTTCCACTCTCCCCCTTATCCTCCGCTCCCACACCCAGTCCATCAACAAGTCCTATTGGCAGTTCCTGACAGTGCATTGCTCTGGGCTCCATGCACTCTACTCCAGCCATACTTGTTTTCTCCCCCACCAGACTTATCCTCATCTCCCCAGGGCTTCTTTGCCTTTGCTGTTCCCCCAGACCTTCACAAGGCTTCTCCCTCACCGTATCCAGACTCTGCCCACAGATGCCCTTGCTGAAATAGCCACCCACCCTAGCCCCACCACAATGTCCTTATCCAACTTTTTTTTCATAGTAATAACACAGTGCCCATAGTGGGCACCAAACAGATAGTGTTTGAATGAATGCCTGCCAGACAAACCCCAGGAAAGGAGTGAATGCATTTGCTTGAAGGATTCATGGGCCTACTGGGTTTGGGTTCTGGAAGATGAGTGAGATCTCACAGGTAGATGAAGAGTAAGGGCATTCCAAACAGAGAGCTAGCACAAAGCAAGGCAGAGAGATGTGGGAAAACATGGCATAGGCCTGGGAGTGTGGGTGACTTGGGAGGGTCAGGGGTCCCCATGAAAATGTGGGATACAAATCACGGCAGATCATAGAGGGCCCTGTGGGTCAAGTCAGGCAACAGATTTCTAGCTGCAAGGGGACAACTCAAATAATGGAGATTCTTGCAAGGAGGGTAGAGGGCATTTTGGAGATACAGGTTATGGAGCCTAAAGCTGAAAGAACTTTGGGGCTCAGGGTGGCTCACAAGAGTTTGCAAACCTTCCTTCCTGTTCCTGCGCTGCTGTAATGTGACATGCAATATAACATGACCAGCTGCCCACTCTCACTCCCACATCTGTTTATGTCTTATGACTTTGTTCAGTATCTCCAGTTCAAATTCCTCAGACAAAAAGAAATCTGATTGACTTATGTTTTTACTGTTAAGAGAGGCCATGCTTTATAGGCCAACTGGCAACCGGGAAGCTTCTGTCTTGAGTCAGATGGTCCTGCCTCATTCAGTCAGCTGTGGCCTGGTTAGAAAGAAGGTCATGTGGCATGAACATGAGTGGTTGGCCCTCCCTGCCCTCAGCAGAGACCGTGGACTTGGGGCGGGTTCCTTGAGTAGGAGAAGGATCTAGCATTCTCAAGTCTGTCCAGTACTGTACATATGGCCAGAAAATACAAGCAATCTTAGAACTTAAAGCAAAATAGTAATTATCTGAGTTCTTCCAAGTGTTTGCCCTGAGCCAGGCAGCCCCCCGTACTTCACATTCCCCTTGTTGTACAACTGGTAAGGCTCCTGGCAGAGCAGCAGACAGAGGCACATGGAAGGTGAGCTCTGAGTGAGGAAGGCCTCAGTGTACCCGCAGGCACCAGGGGAGGAGGATGACCCGGTTATAAGGACACTCCTGGCTCCAAGAGAGAGGAATTCCCTGGAATGCACGTGACTGAGTGTCCAGAGTTAAGCTGGGCCCTAGGATTGTGGTAGTCAGCGCTCACCACCCCACCAAGGGCCAGCTCCAGCCTCTCTCGGCTCAGGGGTCGGCCTTGCTCAGTGCTGCTTCCATCTGCAGGCTGGTAGCAAGATGTCCGCAGCAGTCCTGGGCGTCAGACGTGGATAGGACAATGTCCAGAGGAGGAAAAGGAACCCTCATGGGACTCCCAGAAGAGAGAAGAGATTTTTCCAAAAGCTTCCCAAAAGACTCTGCCTCCTTTCTCATTGGCCAGAATTGGATCACTTAACCCTTCCCATCGCCAAGGGGATGACATTACCCGTAGATCAGTCTAGGGGTGGAGCTCATTTTCCTCTGAAATGGGTGGCCTGCTGGGGAAGGATCAATGTCTGTGCAGGTTCCAGGTTCTCTTAGGAAGGAAGTGGGACATGCCTGGGTGCTGGGAAGGCAGGAAGGGTGTCTGCTCCACCTCTACGGGCCATTCCAGTGCGTGGGCAGTAAGAAGATGGCATTCTGTGTGAAGAAGTGGGTCAGTGTGGAGACAGAAGCTCCACTTTTAAGACCCTGCAGTGCCACCCACTAACCCTTATGGCCTCACCAAACTTCGGTTTGGTCACCTAGGAAATGGGCTTTCACTTACCTCCTCTGACTCATAATCCTCTCAAAACCAAACGACAATGGAGGCAGAAGCGGTTCCCAGCCTGAGGAGTGACAGCTCGTACGAGGAAGTGGGTTTATTATCAGTGACCAAGAACCTGCAGAGTGAGGGGCAGGGGCAGGCCAGGGACACAGGCTAGGGGTGGCTTGCTGGCATCTGGAGGTGTGAATGGGAGACGGCACCTTTTCACACTGCTCCTCAGGGACATAAATGCACTGTTACTGTTTGCAGAAAGATACCCCATACTGAAGATAATTATTTCAGGACCCCAGCAGAATTTTGTACTTTTTGTGGCTTTCTATGGACCCAGGGACTATGCCTGCGCTGCTGGAAAAGATCTTTATCTCTAGGATTGAGGGCTCAATCCCCTTAAATCAGCATTCTGGAAATGTATTGAAAATGGGGAGAAAGCCAACTTCAACCCAATCCATCGCAAACTGACCAGTGGATTAATGAGGCAGGGCAGGCCTTCCTAATCGAGATTTAATTTTTCCATTTTGTAGCTTTCCTCAAAAATCTCAGTTAATTGGATTGCTGCCTTGGCGATAGGGACACAGGCTTAAAATGAGAGAAAAGGCAGACAGAGGCAGAGAAATGTTTCCCTGTGTTTGGGAGCATGGTGCTTTTATCCAGTTCATCTTAGCTTAGCGTAACTGCGCAGGGCCTCTGGGCCTCATCAGCCCAGCCTTGCGTCGTCAGGGCACTGGAGCAGCATTTCCCCCCTAAGAAGTCATGCCCTTCTGCCAGCAGCCGGTCATTCCAGTGGCTGGCCTAATATCCCTGATTTGGACCTTAGCTGTCTAATCTCTTAAAGAAGACACGGCACCAGCACTGTGGCTGCCTATCAGCAGCCACATGCAGGAGTTGTTTTTCCAAATGGTGACAGTGGAAGAAAGCCCTGGATTCCTGTTGGCCAGTGTATCCAAGAGCTATGGCAGATGACTAGGACCAGAGAGCCTGGGTCCAGCCACTCCCCTCCACAGCCTTGGTCTCCCCATATTCAAAGTGATGGGGTTTTGACATCTTTTCCAGCTCGGCCCCCCACTGGCTCTTTGGAGGCAGTGGCTAGAAGCTTGGATCAGGCTAAGAGCTTTTTCTCATGCAGCCTGCAGAATGCCAGAGCATCTGGGTGGAATCGCTCAGGGGCAGACAGACCTGGGGTCCTGCAGTCCACAAACATAAAAAGCTGGGAGAGGTCAGAGTGCACCTTGAGCACTTAGTGATGAATGTCAAGATGAGCTAGGCTGGAGCCAAGATGGGCAGCTGGGAGAGCTCTCATTTTTGAAGATGCTGCACGTGCAGGAATAAGAAGGAGCCAGGACTGGGAATGTGGAAGCCTGGCTCTAATTCCCAGTTCAGCTGCACAGTCATACAGTGGAGCTGTCACTTATTTCTAGGCCTCAGTTTTCTTTCTAAAAGGAGAAAAACACTCTCTCCAGCACAGGGCTGTGGGTGATTAGATTTGATGGTGTGTTGCACACCTGATGTGGGGCAGACGCTGAGCAGATGCCACCCTTTCCCCACCCTGCTCTAGCAGAAGCCCTGCCACCTTCCAGCTTCTCAGAAGGCCAGGGTTCTGGGGGATGCAAAGACCTCGTTGTCTTAAGTAGCCTAAACCCAGAGTGTTAAGCTTTGGTGGGAAGCTTCCCTGGTGTGAGGGGCAGCTGGCTGTGAAATTGCGGTGCCATTAACCATTCTCTTGAGCTCTCTCCCTGTAAAAGCTCTTCCTAGAGCCTTCTGGCCCAAGCCTGGTCTCAGTCAAACCCTGTGGCTACCCTGTGAAGCAGGTGGGGTGAGGCAGAGTATGCCGGGGAGTTGACTAAATCCTAAGGGAAAGCAGAGAATGACCACAGAGGGCAGCACTCAGACTCAGCTTCTCCTCTGGGGAGCCATATGCCACTGAGGCAGCCACCTTGCTGGATACCCCACCTCCTAGCTTCTGGATTGACTTCAAAGAGATGACAGCACCTTACCCAGGAGCTGCCTTATAATATTTCAGTCCCCTGGAGGTCAAGCTCATTCCTGCAGGCAGTCCCCAGGGCTCACAGATGCCAGCTCAGGACTGAGAAGTTCCTCTTCCCAGGCTGTTGGTACCAGGAATGACATCCCCTTTCAGGCAAGACCCATTCTGACACCCAAGTGTGTGGCTTGCCCTCTCCTGGTGGTGATCCTCTAGGACAGAAGCATTTCAGTTTCTGTGCTAATACAGCAATGACATCAGCAGTCCTGGACAATAGTCCTTCTG
This sequence comes from Manis pentadactyla, assembly GCF_030020395.1. Taxonomy (NCBI): domain Eukaryota; kingdom Metazoa; phylum Chordata; class Mammalia; order Pholidota; family Manidae; genus Manis; species Manis pentadactyla. The sequence goes on from NC_080022.1 coordinate 149,489,464, forward strand.
TCTGCTGTCTTCTGCATTAGGGAAGGAGAGGGCAGCTTGAAGGAAGATGTGAAATCTCTGAGGCTCTGGCTACTTACTTGTTCAGTCATTTAATAAGCACTCCTAAGCACCTACTATATACTAGGTCTGTCCTGGGCACTGGAAAGTGACAGATTAAATAAGACACAATCAGGAAGCTCCCAGTCTATTGGGGAAGATGCACATGCATGAAAATGGCTGTCTGGAAGAGCAAATGTCCTATAAGAGCAGGTCAGATTTGGAAATGCAAAGGGAGATGGGAAGAACAACTGACCCAGGCAAGTTAGAGAGGATTTCACAAAGGAAGCGGCTTTTGAGCTGAGTTTTGGAGACTGGTCCTAATTCTCCTGAGAATCACAACTGCTGCTCTTCGATTCCCTGGAAAAACTGTGTTGGAACAGCTTCCCTGAGGTAAAACCCAAGAAATCTGGCAAACAAGCAACTAATAGGAGTGCCAGGAATGTGAACATACAAACCCAAATCTAAAATGGTGAGATCTTTTTGCACCGTGCTCGGGCATGCAGTCCTGGAGTGAGGAGTGTGGATAACTGAGCAAGACCTGCATCTATTTTTAAAACAAGCTGCACTTCTGGGAATAGTCCCAGAGGGAAACTGGTCATCAATTGCTAGGAAACCAACAATCCCTGCTGGGCTATCTGCTCCCTGCCACATTTGCAACATGTTTTCCCAGGCTCCTGCCTGCTCTGTTCTCCGTGCACAAACTCACTGGAGTATGTTCCAGCTCACACCCCTGTGTCTTCCTGAATAAAAACACCGGAGGGTACAAGACAATGGATCATCTGCAAATCGCAGCACTCTGAATAATGCAGATAGTGGACGAAGAGTCCACGGGTTTCTACATTTTGTTTCTACTTAGTTTCCTGTTTCCATGGCTGATCATTAAAGCAAACTACCCTGCTAAGAACCCTTAGCAAATAAACAGTGGCCTCGCCTTCCATGCTCTAGGTGGGAATGAATTTTTTAAATGTTGCATCGCACAGTAAGAAACTGAGTGTAGTGAACACCTTCAGGTGTTGTCAGTCCAGTGGAGACTAAAGCCTCTCTTCAGTTAGTCTTTAAAGCCTGAGTGTGACAAGCCAGGCATACATACATGTGCATGGATGTGTGCTTGTTCCTCTAGGACTCCCCTGGTGCAGCCAGAATTTGGCCTTTGGCCATGACATATGCATGCCTGCATACATAGATATATACACAGGTTCTATGTTGATGCTCAAGGGAATGGAAAAGATTCTCATGAGTAGATGAGAGCGCTTAGCAGCCCCACTTCTGAGATGACACCTGTGGAGTCATTGTGCAGCTCCCTCTTGTCTGCTGCACCTCTTTCAATACCCCAGGACCCAGGAAGCAGAAAGGGGATCCCTGAAAATGTAGACTGCCCACCAATGGACCACCCAACCCCTTCAAGAGCAGCGCACCCAGGGACACACAGTCTGGCATTTGGGAAGGACCGTGGGCTAGAATGAGACAAATCTGGGTCTGAATCACAGTTCTGCTATATATTAGTTCTGTGGCTTCAGACAAATGTATTCACTCATTTAAGCCTCAGTTTCTTCACTTCTAAGATGGGACTGATAGGACCTAACCTATTGTGAAGATAAAACAAGCTACCTCGCGAAAAGCTGCCCAAGCTATGTGTTCACCCCAAGGTGACAGTGACTGTGAACCCCTGTCCCCTCCCTCTGCCCTCCACGGAGCTCCCAAGCAGCCTCCCTCCCCGCGTCGTCGTGTTTGCTGTGTCATTCACTTGGGAGCGTTTGCACAGTTAGACCCACACACTAGAGGACTTCCGATCCCCTCTGAGCTCTTCCTTCCAGTCTCAAGCCACAGCCTCATGCCCCTCATTCATTGCTCTGGACGTCTTTGAACTCTACCTTCCGAAAGATCTTGGGGACATTTCTGCCCAAACCCTGTGTTTTCTCTTCCCTGAATATCACAAAAGCTAATTCTCTGTATCCAAAATGTGCTGCTAAATGTATTTAATCAACTCACTTTGTGTCCTTTGGGGCCTCACTTTGTTCCAAATTCACGGTTCCCTCCGTTGCTTCCTCTGCTGTCTGGGAAAGAACTCGGTCTCCACGGCGATTTCATTTTCTCTAATGTGAGGAGGATGTCAACATTACACAAACGGTATGCTTCCTATCGATCTGTTTTCTCTTCTTGCAGGGTTTCTGTGAAAAACTGGTCGGGCTGTTATTTCTAGCAAATTGATGATTCCTTTTGCCTGCACACATGTCCATCTGTCTGTCTGTCTGTGAGTACAGTCACCCCAGGTCCAAGGAATGCTTTCCTTGCCTGGTCTAGACAGCCCTATCCATCTTAAGAGCTTCATGCTGAGAAAATAGTTTAAGGTCTTGGGTAATTGAAAAATGGCAATTTAACATCATCAACTTCAGTTGTCATATTTTCTACACAGGATGCCACTGAGTCATTTGTAGTCAGCGTCCCGAGCTGGGGTTTTACTGAATAACCCACTATTCCCCAAAGTAGCTCATGCTTTTCTGCTTTTTCTTGTGTGTTCTTTCTGCCAAAAATGTCCCTTCTCATCCATTCATTCATTCCCTCAAAAATATTTATTACCGACTTACTGTGAGAACGGACTTCAGGGAAGGTGCCAGGCTGTGTTTTGGGGTTCACTGGTGGGTTAAAACAAATCCTGTTCCTTGGATGTTATTTTAAGAGCAGTAGGGAATCATTGAGCCACTTTAGGGAGTCCATTCTCCATGATTAGGTGTGGAAGTGGGGATTTCGGCTTTTGCCACCATAGGAAAACCAGCACTGGACTGGCTTTCTGCCGTGAATAACTGTGTAAGTGGGCTGACACGCCCAAACTGCCTTCTGGCCTTGGCAACAGACAACACAAGACTATCATCCCTGAAAAAAGAGGAAATCATGAGATGAGGTTGCGTTATCTCCAGTACTCCCCCGAGAGCCAGTTTGCTAACCACGATGTAGGGAGGTGGAGCCCAAACAGAGCATGACACTCCCAGTGATCTAAGGAGAGGGGGATCACATCTGGGCACTGCTGAAGTGATGGGAGTGTTGGGGGCAGGCCATCAGAGAGGAGAAAACAGTGCAGACCAGGGTTCCCAGAACTCCGTGTGATGGGAGGGCTGGGCTGCATGTACACAGGGCAAGTCTACACAAAATGTAGCAGGAGGACAGCTACAAGGTTGAGAGTGGAATGGAATTCATGGAGATTGAGCAGGTCTGGGAGGTGTGGGATATTGGAGCCAGTGAGAGAGCAGAGATCTTGTTAACACCTGGGGATCCACTTAAGACATCAGAGAGGCCATGCCCTATGAGTACAGACCATGCCTGCAGCAGGGGTGGGCAAATTATGGCTCCTACCATATATAATATAAAATTACCATGCAGAATTCATAAATCAAGTCACCTATGTTTGTAAATAAAGTTTTATTGGAATACATCCATGCCCATTTGTTTATGTTCAAGCTACAAAGGCAGAGTTGATGATTTGGTATAGAGATCATGCAGCCCGCAAACCTAAAATATTTAGTATCTGGCCCTTAAGAAAGTCATCTGACCTTGGTCCTAGAGTAAGGACTAGTCTAGAGCTGTTCTAATGAAGCTTACAAATAAGCCTCAGGTCAGTCCACAGGAGAGTTTGCAGTTTGAGTCCTATGAAGTTAGAAGAGCTTGCAAAACGCCTTGACCTTTCACAGGATTACGCACACACACTCACACACAGCATTTCTTTTAAAAAGCTTGGCCTTCCATTTGCTTGCCAAGAAATTAAATAAATGATTTAACATTTGTACAAGAGAGACAAAAAAAAAAGGCCCGTTATTATAAATGAGTTTATTCTTGGACAGTGCTGTCCTGAAATGTCCTACTGGAAATGCCCATGAAATGTTAGCCGACATGATCATGGCCATGATAACAAGAGACTGCTGCTGCCCCAGAGGGTTTTTGCACAAAACAGCAGGAAGACCTGACTTCAGATAAGGCCCCCCACCTGGGTGTGCACTGGTGTAAGGATGCCTCTCACAGGTCAAGACATGTTTGGTGGTCCAAGCAGAGCTTGCTAAGGCATGCTTACGGGCATAATGTAGGCTAATATGGGGTCTAGTATGCTCAGGGGGATGACTGTTCTTTCTCATGTTGGTCACTAAATGGAAGGACAAAGGAAAGTGGCAGTCAGAGGCTAGCTTCCGTGTAAATAATACTAATGCGTGTCCCTACAAATCCAGGGAAGTCCTTCCCTCAAAGATGACTGTGAGCAGCCTCCTACCTCCACAGGCCTCACTTCCTACCAAATTTGGGTGTTGGTGTGGCCACACAACTTCAAGTCAGCAGAGTATATTCAATTCTGCTTCACAAATGTTTAAAATTTTGCTAGGGTGTCTAGGAGAGGACTGTGCATAGTATAAATGTATTTAAACTTTAAACAAATAATTATACATCCTTTGGCCCTGAAGGATTACAAGGTCATAGAGGCAGGAAAGAAATTGGCTCTACCATTGTCCCAACCCGCAGCTCTTCCAGCGGACTCTTAGTCTCAGGTCAAGGTGAACAGGGAGGTAGCCGTGCCTGGCCCTGTCAGCGCTCTTACACCCCAGGGCATCCTGCTTCATGCCCTCCAGGAGCTTCAGTTATTTAGCTCATTATGCAGCTTGCTCTTTAATGTGGCCCCTCTCCCCAAGCTCCTGATGCAAATGCGAGGCTGGTTGATAGTGTAAAAGTGGTAAGGCCGAGTTGCCCCTTCTAGCCCATAATCTCTGGCTACAGCCTTTTTTCTCAGTGCTCCAGGTTCCGCGGCATCTGGATGCCAGGACTTCCTCCAGTGGCCCCCAGTTCTTAGGCTTTGGCCTCAGACTGGTAGTTAGGCCATTTGTTTCCCTCGTCCTTAGGCCTCTGGACTCAGACTAAACTATACCGCCAGCTTTTTGGGTTCTCCAGCTTGCCGATGGCAGATTATAGATGACACCCATTCGCCTTACAATAGCCCAAGCTTCCACAGGTACTCCTTTCAACTGATCCCCAACCACCACCCTTCCAGCCCCCCTCCCCACAGGCAGTCTTGCTAAAGCAGTCAGATTTCATTACTGTTTCCCCCCTTGAACCACAGACTCATTTAGGATGGAGATTCTGTGTCATCTTTGTATAGAATCAAACTCAACTAATACCACTGCTTCCATCAAAGCCCCTTTCCAAACAAGACAATCATGGGCAGTTTAAAGCCTCTTCCTGCAGTTTGTGAAGTGTTTCTCAGGCACTGTCTCGTGGGTCTTCACAGATGCCCTGTATCATTTATAATTCTCCCCCTAGCCCTGTGCTTGCCAGCATTGCCACCTGATTTATTACCAGCTGGCTCCTGGGCTTCCAGATGTTTGCACTGGGCTTGAGAAGAGAAGTCACTTGCAGGAAAGAGGAGAGGGGAACTCAGGTTCACTCCCACTAGCTTCATGCAGAATAACAAGAAGCCTTTGCTGGTTTCTTCTCTACGAGTGCTTCGTACACTCATGCAAGTTTCCCAAGTGATTTGAGACACAAGGATGAGTTATTTTGTCTCTCTTTGCCTAAGGTTCTCTATCACCAAAATAGAAATAATGATAATAATAGTATCTACCATTTCATAATGTTGGGGGAATTCATTGAGTTAAAGACATAAAGCATATAATAGCATGCCTGATACCTAGTAAGAACTCAATAAAGGTTCAGTTAGCTGATATGAAAGGATCTTTCTGCCCCCAAAATCCCCCCAATCTGGGTGAAGCAATTAAGAGCCACAAAACACTTTTTCCTACCTCCCTGGGCAAGTCTTACATGGCAGGCTTACTCCTCACTTGAATTGTGACATTGTTGTCCTGTTTGAAGCCTCTGAAGACTCTGAGGTAAGAAGACACTCATTATTATTATCATGACAAATTGTTCCAGAGCGCAGAGTAAACCATATGCTCAGTTAGCACATGCACTTAAGCCAGCTAAGCGCTGTCTCCACTCCTCCTCTTAGAAACACCTCCGCTGCTCCCGGGGACCCTTGCCCTTTGGGTCTCATGCAGTGCCTCTGGGCTGTCTGTTCAGTCTTCCCCTTTACTGAGTGTTTACCGTGTACCAGGCATGCTATATGCGCTTTATATCTTTAACTCAGTTAACTCCCCCAACATTATGAAATGGTAGATATTATTATTATCATTATTTCTATCTTGGTGATAGAGAACCTTAGGCTAAGGGGGATGAAATAACTCATGGGACCCGTGTTCCCCAGGACCTCTGCCACTCTAGGGTAAGGAGTGCGGCCACCAGAGCTCGAGGAGTCCCTTTCTCCTGAAAAAGTGACTTAAATGCCCTTGTAGCTCAGGAGCCCCTTCTGTAGACAGACACTGTCCAGTGGGCCTGGGACACAGGCTGTGGAAGCAGAAGAGTCACCCCCAGCTCTTGGGCAATGCCAGGGAGCCCGGCAGCACTTCTCTGGGGAGGCATTTCTACAGTCAGCAGCCAGGCCTGTCTTACCACAAGGACGTCTGGTGTAGCACTGCACTGGCCACCTAGCTTCTAGCTTCGTCAAGAACTCATTGGTGACTTTTGACACATCACTGCCCTTAAACTGCTACCTGCAAAACTGAACTAATCATACTGGTTCATCTTTGGCTGAATAATGGTCTGGGGATCTATGACGGACCAGCGGGGAATAGAACTCGGTCGTCTGAGGCCCAGGTGCACCAGGCCCTCTGCACAGACTACCTCACTTCTGCCTCCAGCAGCTGTGAGACAAGCGCAATCCTTCCTTTTCCAGATGACAGACTGCAGGTTTGGAGGCTGGTAAGAGAGTGCAGAAACTGGGCCCACCCCTGGGGCTGCTGGGTAGCAAGTCCATGCTCTCACTCCTACACCATGCTACCTCCCAGTTCATGGTTTTGAGAAAGAAAATCAGTGCAGAACCTGTGAGATGGCCTAAAAGGCTTAGAGTCGCTGAGGGAAGATGGTGTGGACTTCCTCCCCTTAACCACCTCCCTGCCCCCTGCAGGTGTTTGGCCGATTTCTAAGCTCCTTTCCACAGCTGGCCCAGCCCCCACTCAGCCTGGCAGGAGGCAAATCTTCCCAATGCTCTGTAATAATAGGCTTCAGAAAATGGGTTACAAGGAAAACCCATCTCTCATTTCCTCTGCTAAGAGAAAAGCTATTCAACAGAGGCCCTTCCCTTTCTGGGCCCCTCCAGATTTGTTAGCGCTCTGAAAACACTGCTTATAAAATAGCACTTGAAGCGAGGCAGTTGAGGCCCTGGGATGTGATGGGTGATGGGATTTTAATGTGGTCATGCCGTGAGCCCATCCTGGCTGTCTGCAGAGCCTGTGCTCAGACCCTCAATTATCCGACCTCTCCATCTTCCTCTGTCACCGGCATCCCATGTGTCTCAGACCAGCCTCGAGCTCCTTCGTGATGACCTTCATTTTCTGCACACAGCTTGGGGCATGGATGCAGCTGATGGTGGGGAGTTTTGGGGTGGGGGGACAAGTGGCTGAGATGAGACCCCCAGGCAGCATGGCCCCTGCCGAGTCAGGGAGGCTGCCATGAAGCTTCCTTCTGAGGATAGTATCTGGCATATACGTCAGTGGGGTCCTGATGGCTCTGACAGCTCAGACCAACAGTCTACAGATTTCCTCCATGGAATTCTGAAAGAGGCACAATCAAGTTTTGGGGAGATTTGGAGGTGCCTGAAGAGGTCTATCATCTAAATGTTCTCAAGGAGAAGGGAGGGCATCTTCCGGGATGGAAGACCCTGCTGTGTGCATTTAATTAGGAGGTGGATCAGGGCCTGGAGAAGAGCATCTTAGCAGTCATTGGCCGGCCATCAGGTGCACTGTTGGCCTCAGCTTTAGCCCCACAGAGGTAGTAGTTTTTTCTCTTGCAGCATTTCTGCCTGGGAAGGTGTCCGTCCCTTTCTCCACGGCCCCACTGGCACTGCCATGGCCCTCTTCACCAGTCCCCCCAACCACAGCAAGGCCTAACGGCATCCTGACCTCCGCCTCTCGCCTCCGCTAGGCCTCCTCCTCCCCGCGGCAACCACGACACCTTTGTGGAGTGTGAGCCTGCTGTGACCCACTCCTGTTCACAGGCTAGGCTAGTGTCCATATTCATTATTCATCACAAAAGTGCTGAAGAGACTTGGGACCAAATATTAACAGTAATTATTTTGTTCAGTGGTTGTTTTTCCTTTACATTCTTTGGTATTTGAGTTTTCTGTGCTGAGCTTAAGACAAATATTGTTTCTTTTTCTGGTTATAAAAATATCATCTAGAAAAAAAAAAGGGAAGAAAATCTTTGCATAGAAGAAAGCCCAAATTCCTTGGTCTTGCATTAAGCTCATACAGAGCTGTGAACTATTCTCTGATACTCTCATTGGACTGCTTTTCAAAGGCCACCACAGGGCCCTCACATATGCTGATGACTGCCTAAAATGTAGCCCCTTCCTCTTACCACTACCATCATTTTCTCCACAGTCTACACCCCCATCCTCACCATGGGGTGTCTACCTATTGAACTCCTAGCCATCCTTTGAGGCCCATTCCAAATGTACCTTTCCTAGAAACCCTAGTCCCTTCACTCAGAAGCTTCCTCCACTCTGCACTCACAGCATTTGCTAATACTTTCCCTCACCTCATCTCCACTAGGTTATGAGAGATGTAAATTACCCCCTCTCTAGTTGGAAACCAACACCCAGTAGTAGTCAGTAGGTGATAAAGGCAGGACCAAAGCCAGGCTGTCTGGCTCTACATGCTTTGCTATTTAACTCCAATACAATAGAGCTTTCAAACAGTTGCTACCTGTCCCAAGGTGTACATAAGAACCATCCCAATGTGTGGGTCCCTTGACATCACTGCAGTTGCCCACCATGACCAGTCCTGTCCCCCCATGGCACACATATTCGTCCTCATCTCCCATTGATATTTTTTGCCATTTGTTTGTTGTCTAGCATATCCCACTGGCACCCACATGGCAGCTCACAGCAGTGATTGTTGGACTGCCTGCAAGCCAGGAAAGGATATACTGCTTTCAAAGTTTACTTTAGAGCAATATCTTCTGATTCTTCCAGTATCTGGACTCCTATATAAACTATTTGAACATATATGCACAAAGTAGACAACCTAATTCTTTATTATTAACTGGGATTCTGGTCCAAGATGACTGTGCAGACCTTTGCTGAGCTGGATTGGACCACATGGAGGGCCTGATTTATCTCAGCCCTCATCTGTGTCTCTGAAATATGAATTTCCACTCTGCTGGGATGAGGAGATGCACAGAGATAAAGAAGCTAAAAGCACAAAGAGCAAAAGAAAGCCTCTGGCCAAGTGCTGGGGGTCAAGCTGGTCCAAGCCACTGGCTCAAGGCTGTCTCAGTGTGTTGAGGTTTAGCACCCCAGGAGAGGGAAAATGTCCACATAGGGCAGGGAGGTGGCAGGCCCCATATTTATCCAAGTCACTGAGGTGAAGGAGGAAGATGTGATCATAAGCCGTGGTAGGGAGAGGCTGAAGCATCAGTGGGGAGCTTACCATCTCCTTGGGGAAGATTTAAACCCTGCTTTATCATCCACTGCATTTCAGATTTCCCTACAGGAGAGGAGGAAAGACTTCTATATGCATAAGCCAAGAAAGTACTATCATAGTGCCAAAGATCTGGACTCTTTATTTCAAAAACAAGTATGCTTTTCTGACAGCCACAGGCAGCATCTGTCAGCCATGATTCAGGCTCACTTTCAAACTGAGCCCTCAGGAGAGGGCTTGGGCCTGCTGAAATCCCATGAAGCAGGTTGGTGAAGCTGGTAACAAATGGCTAAGGGAGGAGAGGAGGCTAGTTTTTAAAGTGGCAACCCCATGATTACAGCTTTGAAAAGGGGAGGGGGACAGGAGTCATGGCTCTAATCACAGATGCTTTAGAACTCTAAAATTGTAGATCTGGATGGACCCCAATCCATGAACACTTTCTGAAAGGCCATCATAAACAAGGCTTTGCTGAGGCCCATAGGGAGGTACAAAAAGGAGTTAAGACAGATTCTGTCTTCTTTGACCCTTGAGTCTCTCTTGGTTCTGTATAAGTTCAAAGCATCCTAAATATTGGGACTGGAAAACCCTCGAAGATCTTCATATTCACTCCCTTCTTTCCATTCATTCAATCAACAAGAGCTTGTTGAATGCCTACTATTATTCATTACAAAAGTGCTGAAGAGACATGGGACCAAATATTAACAGCAATTATTTTGTTCAGTGGTTGTTTTTCCTTTACACTCTTTGCTATTTGAGTTTTCTGTGCTGAGCTGGACAGACACTGTCCCTGGTGTTGGAAGTCCAGTGCAACAAGAAGACAGATTTGTTCCAGCCCTCATAGCATGTGTAGTCAATAGAAACAGACAACAAATAAGTGAGCAAATAACAACCTAAGATATTTCCACAGTGTTACATCTGTGAATACAATAAAGTAGTGTGGTGTGATAGAGAATAAAGGGGACAACACTAGACTGGGTGGCCAAGAAAGGCCTCTGGGGAGTCATCTGAACTGAGATATGAATGATGGTAAGAAGCCCTATATGAAGATTCAGGCAAAGAGATTCCAGGCTGAGAGAATGGCAAGTGCAAAGGTCCTGTGGTGATTCCAAGCTTAATTTGCTCCAGGTACAGCCAGAAGGTCAGCATGGCTAGAGTGGAATGGGCAAAGCAGGGACTCTCAGGAAGATAGTCAAAGGCCTGACTTTAACTTACCAGTTAGCAGGATTTGGAGTTTATGTAGTGGTAAGGGGAGCCATGCACAGTTTTAAGGAGAGGATACACACACAGTAAATTGAGAGCAGAGCAGGAGAGGATCACCAAGACTTGCAAACTCCCAGTCTAGTGCTCTCCCATGATACTGCACCCAGGATGGAGTGACACCCTCACTTGCTCTCTCTGACTTCAGTTCCAGGTTTCTAGAGTCACAGAGTGATGGACTTTGTCCTTCCTTCTAATTAAATGCTGAGCCAAATGAACAGGGAGATGTGTTCCTGCATAAAGCAATGTCTCCTCCTGAGCATATCTTTATCCCTTAAAGGGGAATGAAATGCGATAATTAGTAACCAATTAATGTGCATTTCAACAAACTATATTTTAATTATTCTGTCATAGGTCGTCTGCTTGTGAAATATTCCATGTTAATTAAATCCTTTTAATAATCCAATGAAAGTGCCTCTTTTCTTTGATGTGCTGGTTAAAAGGAAAGCAATGGCAGAATTATGGCTTATGTAATTTGAGTTAATGGCATGAATCCTGCTTTGAGCTCTCATGTGCTTATTGAACTAGTGATCTCTTAATACTTGCTAGACTTTTTAATATGTAATTATCACACAATTGCCCTGTTATGTCTGAGAGACTGCATTCTGACAAGACAGGGCTCTGAGAACTTGACTTGACCTGCATCTTGTCCTGGCTGTGATCACTGACTAGGTAGACTTGTCTCCCTGCACTCACCCTGCAACTGGTCCCAACCTCTGCTCAGAATTGGTTCCTGTGGCTTTGGATTTTAGTACTGAGCACCTGCTCTGGGCAAGGAGTTGTGTCAGGGATTGAGTGGGTGAAGCTCTGTTCTCACATTTTGTCCCCTGTTACAAGGTGGCTGGGGGTTCCCAGACACAGGGGGACCATGGACAGAAGCTGTCCAGGGCAGCAACAAGGAGCAGGTAGTTAGGATAAAGGGGATGAACTCTTCCAGCCAGGGAGAGGTCAGCAGCCTTCATGGCCAAGTCCCATGGATTAGAGGAAACTCCAGGCTTTTGCAGGATGGAGTGACTGTACATACATCAGGTGGCGAGGAGCAGGAAGACTTGTAGGAGAAGGGCCTTGCACAAGTCTCTGAATGTTGGCCCAGTTGTGATCAGATAAGATACTCAGGAGGGTGTGAGGGATTCCAAAGCTGGGTCCAGACCAGAAGGAGAGAGAGATGGCAGCCAAGCAATATGTCTGGGTCTTGGGCCCTTGAGGAATTGGAATGGTATGGTGCATTTAAAGATAAATTAACCTGCCACAATATGCATTGACTCTCCCAAGTCAACAAATACTCAGACACAATAAAAGCTTATTTCTTGCCCACTTAATAGTCACAGGTGGGTGCACCTGACTGACAGGGCTGCTCTGCCCCATCCAGGGGCACTTAGGTACCCAGACTCTTCCAATGTTGCATCTCTGCTGTCTCCTAGGATTACTTCTCAGTGTGGTCCCCCTACCAACAATGTCAGTGTCTCACTTGGGAACTTGTTAGAAATGCCCCTGTTCAGGCCCCTCTCAGAAACACTGGGAGTGGGACTGGCAATCCGTGTTTTAGCAAGCCTTCTAGGCAGTTCTGAGGCATGCTCAAGTTTGAGAACCACTGATCTAGGATCTTGTTAACATCTGCATCCAGCCAGCAAAAGCAGATAGACAGCATGGAAGAGGCACCTGCAGATTTAAAAGCCTTGAGGGTAACCTGACCCACATCACTCCCACTGGCACTGCTGGAGTAAGAACTAGTCACATGGCTGTGTTGAACTGCAAGAAGGGCTGGGAATGAGGTCCCATGCTGGCCAGTGGCTTCCCAGTCATAAGTACATAACAGAGAGAGGAAGTTTTCCTACCATCGGCATGAAGCAGGGTCTGAGGCAAAAGGGAGGTCACCAGAACTGTCATCCCTGTGACACTGGGAAAAGCACAGAACCTGTTTCTCACTAGCCCTCTCTGCTGGGTTAGGGGCTTCTCTAAGGTGTTTGGAGGTTCACATCGGCCTTAGGACCATTAGGAAACTGAAGTCAGAGAGATCACATTACCTGCCCAAGGTCACAGAGTGTAAATGACAGAGATTGCCTGATGCGGAGTTCTAGGTTGGTTTTATTATACTCAGATGCCTCCCACATGCCGGCAGTTTCAGACTATGTGATTGGATCTAATCCTTAAAAGAGGCCTGTGTAGCCCTCCTATATCCATTTTACAACAGAAGATAGTACAACTGAAGGTACAAACAGGTGTGGAGGAAACATAAAGGGAGAAGGGTTCTGATCAAAGAACACAAAGAAAATTCTGTAGAGGATGTGACAATTATGAATGAAGAGGTTGAATGTATGTGTGTGTGTATGTATGCATGCATATATGTAACACGTATATATATGCAACACACTGTATATATATATATACACATATTATTTTGTGTACATACATATTAATCCATTATGGGAAAGTCAGAAAGAAGAAAAAAAACTTTACCCATAAATATGCCATGCTTATGTGATCAGATAAGCACTATGCTTCACTTCTGTGAGTAGCCTTTGATAGGAGTAAGGAAGAGAAAGATTTTCTAGACAAAGCATGTGGAGGATCCCAGAGGGGAAAGTCCCAAAGGCAGAAAAGTCCAAGACATGTTTGGAGAACACCAAATAATCAGATGCCTAGCATGGGATATGGTGAAGAATAATACTAGAATGATAGATAGGGCCCAGAACGTAAGAAAAATTGAGTGTCAGGCTAAGAAGTTTATACTTTATTCTTCAAATAATGGGGATCCTGGGAAGAGTTTTGAGAAGGAAAATGACACATTCAGATTTGTGCAGTAGAAAGATCACTGTGGGGGTAATGAACAGGATTGAGTGAAGGAGAGGAAATTGCTAGAAGGCAAGTACAGAAGTGAGGAGGTGTTTGCAATAGCTTAAAGGAGAGAGAATAGGGCATTGAATGAAAGTGACAGAAGTGGGGAAGAAGGGTAGAATCGTTATGATTGAATGTGGTTGGGAAGGAAGGAGGTGTTGAGGATGAAGCAGGTGCTTCTGTTAGTTGTGACAAGGACTTGGGACATAAAAACAGATCACATCAGAAATCCAAGTTTTGGGTTAATATCCTATATTTTGTCACTTTTAAGGTGCATATTTTTTTCAGTGTTATCATCTTTAAAATCAGGCTTTCTCCCACAAACGAAGGTCCCTTTCAATCACTGGCAGGCAGTAAGTCATAAGAAAATTATCACAGCCCAATGTGTTATGGACTTGATGCCATAGCTGTTGATACTGTCAAAGCGCCAGTCTGGTTCTGTGCATTGCTCAACATGCAAAACCAGCAACTACTAAGGGCAGAAGAAATGATCACACTGCTTAAAAAAAAAAGGGCAAATGATACTTAGAGCAATAGAGGCTACTGTGACTGGTTTACCCATTGAACTGGGCTATCTTTAAGGCATCAAACATCCATTTGCCAAAAAACTTTTTTACTAAATTTGAACAGAAGCTGCTTAACTTCTGGTGATACATAATTCAACTGGGTGGTGAGAGTAAAATATGAGTATATTCAAGTAAAGTTCACAGTGTTGAGATTTGCTTGAAAGAAAATTCTGGAGACAGTAACAGGGCACTCTTTTAAAATGCTGCACAGAAGGAAATTCTCTGAGGAAAAACATGGACACTGAAGACTCAGGGTCAAAAAAAGATTCAGAAGATTCTAAAGGTGAATACATTCTAGGAAAACCCTAAGCATTTTTTTTTAAATTTATTTTCTACTTTATATATGTCTAAGAATGATTTTAGTAAGTATATTTTAATAAGTATAAAATATTTTTATCAAATACTTTTCAGATTTTTTAGTGGTACATAAAATAATGATACCTCTTAAAATGGGTGGTGTCTTAGATTCACTGAAATGTCGTGTTCATCATTGCCAACCTCCTGACTCAGAGCAGTTCAGAATGACGTAGATGCTGAGCCTAGAATGTTTCGACGAAGCTGAAACTGTCTTTCACGCCATGCTGGTGAGAATTCAAAAAGGTACAGGAAGTTTGGGAAACAGTTTGATAGGTTCTTATAAAGTTAACCATACACTTAACCTTAAACTCAAGAATTTCCACTCATGGGTATTTACCCAAGAGGAATGAATGAACATATGTTCATGCAGAGACTTGTGCACAAATGTTTTTAACAGTTTTATTCATAATAGCCTCACACTGAAAATAATCTGAGTGTCCATCACCTGGTGAATGAATAAACAAATGGTGGTATAGTCACACAATAGAATGCTATTCAGCAGTAAACAGGAACAAACTAATGATACATGTGATGACAGGGATGAATCTCAAAAACATTATGCTAATGAGAGAAGTTTGATACAAAAGATTACAAATCGCATGATTCCATTTGTATGTTATTACAGAAAAGGCAAAATTGTGGGCAGCAAAAACAGTGGTTCCCAAGGATTAAAGTTGGAAGGAGCAGACTGCCTGCAAAGGGCCAAGAGGGAACTTCTAGGGGTAGGTGGTTATATAATGTATACATTTGTCAAAACTCACTGCACTTAATTTATTGTATGTAAATTATCTGTCAGTAAACCTGATTTTTTTTTAAATGGTGGCTGAAAGTTTGAAAAAGACCTGGGTTCAAATCCCAACTCTTCCTCTTACCAGCTGTGTACCTTATTTAGCCCCCTGAACTGATCCCGGGTTTCCCATATACAGAGTGGAGATAGAAATGCTTGCACGTGAGGGCTTGGCTGTGGGAACTAGGTGAGATGATATATGTAAAGTACTCAGAGAACTTGACAAGGAATAAATGCTCAATAATGTAGCTCGCATGCTGACAGGGACCACAGGCAGTTTCATCACTGAGGAATTAATCAGTTGTTGGGATGATAGAATTGTATAGGCCAATCAATTGCTTGTGGCTGAAACCAGCATTCTGATCAAAACAATGTTGAGATCAAGGCTCCAGGGAGACCCAGCCTGAGCCACTTACAATTTGTGCATTCAAGCCTTCGCTGCTGCTTCTCACACTATCCGTCTCACCCCAAGAAACTTTACGGAAAGGCAGTGAGTGCTGGGTAGAAGCTGTTTTGAGCAGGGGCTCCAACAACGTCTGGGAGGCTCAACACAATCCTTGACACACACTGAGGACTGCTTTGAATTGACTTTTGCTTCCCACTAATATATGAATCATCCACAACAGCAAAATGAATCAAGTATTTTGCATATAAGAGGGATTATGTTAAGCATTTTGCATTTTTTGATCTTGTAAGAGTCCTATAAGATAGAAACTGTGATTATTCCTATGAAATGGATGAGGAAAATGACTAGACTCAGAGAGGTAAAGGGATTTGTCCAAGGTTACAGCTAGTTAGGGACAGAGCCCATATTCAAACCCTAAAGTCCTGGTCTAGTGGGTCTTAACCATGCTAGACCAAGTAAAGGACCTGGGAACCCAGCACGAAGGCAGGGTGTCTGGGAACGGAGCCTGGGATCAGGACCTGGACATGGAGTACCTGTGACGTGCATACCTGCCTGGGGAAGGAGCACTAGCATTACAGTCCTCTGGGTAGGTAAATGTCTAGAGATGTAGGGCCAGACTCGTGCTATGCTTTGAGACCTCGCTGCCTTTGTATTCCATTCTGTCTCATCGAGAGAAGTCCTGGGCAATCCTGTAAGGCTGTTAGACTTTTCCACAAATCTTCTCAGAGGGTCAGAGCACTTCAAAATCATGAGAAAGATGAAGTCCTGATGTATGGCCCTCATCTGACTGTAGGTCGTGATGCACTTGGCAATAGTGACCTGAGTTTCTACAGAGCATCTCCCTTCCTGGCCTGTTGTTACCTGCTGGCTCTGCGCATGGGAGTCCCCATTCTTCTCTGAGCCTTCCTCGCCTCGTCTGTAAAATGGGTGGGCAGATCTCGCCACTCTTTGGGCTCCTCTCCAGTCTGGATGCTGTCATATTCCAAGTTGCACTTCTTTTTCTCACATCCACGGGTTTGTCAGCCGTTAATTGCTCTGTTACGGGGAGGTGTTCTGGGGCTGCTGATCCCCCTTCCTTCAGAAGTCCCAAGATTGTGTCCAGGGCTATAAAATCCTATTTCTGTCTGAGCAAACCTGTAGCAGTCAAATTTGTAAAAAGAAAAGAACAAAATAGAACAGAGAGAGATACATACTCAGGCAAATCTTAAATGTGAAATCCTAGAAGTAGATCATTAAACACAACCACTGTCAGTCTTGGTGTCGGATAAACCCCATTTTAAGTGGTAACTTGTCAACCTTTAGATGGCAAACTGATTCTCTTACTTTCCTCTACATTAAACACACACACGTAATTTATTGACTTTTTTTTCTAAGACAAATTAGAAAACACCCAGTCAAATCTGTTTTGCAAATCATATATTATAAGATACAGGAGTCTGGGAGAACAGAATGAAGGATTCCAGTTTTAAGAGGATGAAGTAAACATTTCAATTTAAGAAATCAAGAGCAGGCATAAAGATGCACAAAAAAGATTGTGTATTATTGCAACAATGATGTAAAATGTATGAAGAGCACATATAAATGAAGCAGCAACTCTGCACTCAACTGATGCAAGAACTGAAAAAAATTTGTTCAATTAACAAGCATTTATTAAGCATGTTCCGTGTACTGATCACCATGCTGGGGGCCCCAGTGAATCGTAAGATTTGGTCCCCGCCCTCAAAAAACTCACCCTCAAACGGGGAAACCCATACTCACCCAGGAAAGTGCTCTTGGGGAGCTGGGGCAGCTCCTGAGAACCCAAAGAATGACTTACTCTGTGAAGGCAGTGAAGATGGGCTCCCCGTTGGCTTTAGGGTGAACAGCGAGGTCTTCCCTGTGGTTTCTAAGCCCGCCCTGAGTGGGCCCTGGTAGACACAGCCAGCCGCACCAACCCTCACGGGTCTCCTTGTCTGTCTCTGCACCACCTCCAGTCCTTTGAGCAGTGTACTGTGGGTTGAATTATGTCCCCCCACAGAGGCTAAAGTCCTAACCCCCAGTACCTGCGAAAGTGAGCTTATTCAGAAATAGGGTTTTTGCACATGGCCAAATGAAGATGATGTCATTAAGGTGAGTCCTAATCCAGTATGCCTGCCTGTGTCCTTACAAAAAGCAGGGACTTTGGAACCAGAGACAGACACACAGCAAGGGAGGGTGATGTGCAGACCCAGGAGCATGTCATTGACAAGTCAAGGCTACCAGAGACTAGAAGGGAGCCCTGGGGCGCAAGT
The DNA here is from genome assembly GCF_030020395.1 of Manis pentadactyla. Taxonomy (NCBI): domain Eukaryota; kingdom Metazoa; phylum Chordata; class Mammalia; order Pholidota; family Manidae; genus Manis; species Manis pentadactyla. The sequence goes on from NC_080022.1 coordinate 149,507,484, forward strand.
CTCCACAGGACCAGAAGGAACAGGCCTCGCTGACACTTTGATTTTGGACTTCCAGCCTTCAGAACTACGAGATGACACATTTCTGTGGTTGAAGCTATCCAGTGGCAGCCTCAAGAAGTTAACACAGGCCTGAGCTCCTTCAGTGCTATGCGTGACATGTGCTATTCCTGCTGCCTGGAATGCTCTTCTTCGCCTGCCCCTTTACCTGGCTAACTCCTCCCTCACCTGGACATCACCTCCTCAAGTGAAGTCCTGTGTCATGCATCCCCATGGCACTACATGAGTCTCATGTTATGCCACACACTCCCTCATGTAATTCCCTGGTACGTCCTGTCGCCCCCCCAAGACACGAGCTCCTTCAGGACACAGCAGGCACTCAGCAAATACCTGCTCTAGTCAAGTCTGCCCCCAGGCTGGGCTTCCTACAGACCAAGTGAGGTGGTGGTAGTGAATGTACTTCGCAAGCCATGAAGCCCCAGGCACAGGGACCAGGTTTTTGTCAATTGGGTCCTAACCAAGACTGTATTGGATATGCAGCGGTCCTCACTGTTGGCTTCTGCAAGACACTGCATGTTAAGGCTGTCTGTGTCTTGGCAGACAGAAAAAAGAATTTGCATTTGGGCCTTAAGATGTGTCTATTTGGAGCTGCCCTGTTTGTGTTGCCAGCCTTTCTGCCCTCCGCTTTGGAATCCAGCCCTAGAGCCCTGAAGGAGGCTCAGGAGGAGTGAGCTGTTAGCATGGAAGGTGCTGGAACTGTCCTAGGGCAGGAAAGCAGCAGCCAATGGCAGCAGCAGCCTCGCCTGGCCCCAGGGAAAGTCCAGAAGGCCTCTCCATCTGGCTTCCCATTTAGAAACCTGACCTCTTTGCAAGCAATAAGCATCCAGGGCCCATTAAAATGCAAGACACCTGCTGGGCGTCTGAGAAGGAATCTGCTGGTCAGAGATGAAACACTCTGGGGTCATTGCCGGCCCTATCTTCAGGTGACAGGATTGTGTACTATAGAGACTAAGAGTCGTCTCTCCTCAGATTCTAGCTTAAGTACACATGGCTCATCAGAGGGGGACACTTCTCTCTGCACCTCCATCTTCTCATCTGCAAACAGGACCTCCCCACAGGCTTGTTTGTTGGGAGAAGTGAGTGGAAATCCAGGTCTGGATGGGCTTTGCAAGCTAAAAAGCACTTTACAGATATAGGGGTGCTCATTTCTGTTTCTAAAAAACATTCATGACCAGATATGAATCCACAGCTCTAGTTGGTACATCTGCCTGGGTTTCCCAAGGTCCTCCCATTGGCCAATGTCTGCATGGAGACTTTGATTCCCCCTGACCTCTTCTCATCACCCATCCTAACCCTACTCATTGGGTAGTGCAATGAGCCCCATAAACCCATAGTTTACATCTCTAAGACCCTTCTAGCTTTGATACCCTACTGTTCTTGGTCTAAGGAGCAACTAAAGAATATAGACAATGAAAGGAGTGATCATTCACAGGTAAGACAGTCAGGAAAGGGTATGTAAAGTAGCAGTTATTGAGCCTTCTTTGAACATTTACTGTATGCCTGCCATTGTGCTAGAGGCTTTCATACATCTATTCCCCTAGTGATCACATCAGCCATGGGAGGATATCATTAGCCCTTTTCTCCAGAAGAAACTGAGGTCATGCATCTAGAAAGCTATTGACAGGAAGCGATTCCCTCTGCCCTCACAGAGGGGCTTTAGATGAATCTATTTAGATTTGGTTCCAGTTGCCCCTCCCAGACCCACTTGCTCTGGCCTGTCATTAACAGATATTGCCCTGAGAGTCATTTTCACCCTTCTGTCCAGGTGCCCTTTAGAATGTTCTGCTCTGTTTGGATTCTTCTCTCGGTTCCCACTTTGCTTCCATGCTCCTGGTATATGCTCCTTCACTCAGCGGCTGCCATCCCTGTCTCCTGTTTAACAATCAGCCCTCTGGAAGGAGGGAAACTCAGATCTGTAGCATTGTCCAATTCCCTTAGTGTAAATAATCCCACCATAAGTTGCCTCAAGCTGCCAACAAAATGTCAGCCAGCATGCAACATACCTGACAATTTGGCAATCAGCTCTTATAAGCTGGTGCAGGACAGCTCTGACATACCACTGGTTATAGTCTTAAGGCAGAGCTTATAGAACTTGTTAATAGTTAAGATATGGGAGGTAAAGGAAAGACAGAAGCCAAGGATGGTTGCCAGTCTATCAAGTACCTGGTGGTGTAATTTACTGAGATGGGAAGACTGAGGAAAGAGCCTGTTTTGGAAGGAGCTCAGAATCATGAATGTCTCTCTACTATCCTCTCCAGGCTTAATGGGGGAAATAATATCACCACATTTTTGCTCTTGGGTTTGGGAAGAAGGAAAATTTTTCTACACTCTATATAAGTCTTAACAATCCTGGGGCCACTCTACTGTATAGCAGTTATGGGCATGCATATTTGAAATAAGACTCTTTTTTTGTCTCTGTATTAGAGAAATGCTAGCTGCTATAACCAATAACTCCTTAGATCTCAATGACCAAATCCAATTTAAGTTTATGTCTCTCTTATGTAAAGGGTAACCAGCAGTGTGTGGATGGCTGGAGTAGTGGTGGGAACTCTGTTCCACACAGTCATTTGGGGATCCAGGCTGATAGACACTCTGCCATCTCCAACCCAGAGCTTCTGAAATCAGTCTAGGGATTAATGTCCACTGGCAGGAGGAGAAAGAGACAGAGGAGAAGGTATACCAGCTTTGTAACCACTTCTACCAAGAAGTGACGTCTTTATTTTCTCCATATCCATTGCTGAGAGTTGTTCAGTGTGGCTTCATCTGTCACAAGACAGCAGAGAAGTGCAGTTCTTAGCTGGGCAACCATTTCTCAGCAACAGCTTCACAACTGGGAAGGGAGTACGAATCCTTGGTGGGCAGCCATTTATCTCTGCCTCAGTCCCCATCCCAGCTCTGCCTTGGGCAAGCCCTTCACTGCTCTGAGCTTCCTCAATCCTAGTATTTATCTCATAGGGAAAATGAGAGGCCAAATCCAATGCCCTCTATTGGTCATTCTACACTGCTCTGTGCCATTATGAGCTTTCCCCCTCTTTTTTTGAGAAACAATTGTTATCCAAATATAAATTTTATGAATACCTCCCCAGCCTGCCCCACTGCGTTGAAATTGAACCCCAGAGCCAACTCCCCTGAAGGCTGACATAATGGTTTGGCCACTCATCCTAACAGTGCATGCATGCATCAGGCCTGAACCTCTCTCCCCAGTATTGTTCTTCAGATTCAAACACGAACCAGAAGTGACAAATGATTCTTGTAATGCGCTCTTTGACACAAATCATTTTTGATTGCTCGGGACCTGGACAACCTTGCATGTGAATCAAGACGGGAGGGAGAAGTCTTAGAAAACACACACTTTTGACTTGTTGGCGATGAGAACCCTCAGCTCACGAGGCAGAGGCAGTATGTGCTGATTACCAAACAGACCGTTTTTAAAATGAGGCAAATCTGCCAGGGATGGTTCTGGGTGGTGTGATGTGTCTCATGGCATTACATTCTAAGTGGCCTTCAAAGTGTTTTCTGAGGCTGGTAAGAAGACATGCACATGGAAGGACTCAGTGTGCCAAGCACTCATGCATATGACGTCCTCCTTCATCCTCCCAATGAGCTTGGACATTTGTTGTTACCCTCTCTACGAGGACGGAAGGGAGCCTTAGGGAACTGTGACAATTTTGCCAAAGGACTCAATGTGCTGCTCTTAGATTCAGGACTCGAGTTCAGGTTCCTCGGCTCCAAAACCAGTGCCGAGCACCACAGGGCACCTCTCAGGCGGGAAGTTCTCGCAAAGCACTTTGGCTATTTGGCCTCATTCTCTGTGGATTGCAGATGAAGCCTGGGGTTGAGGGCAGGAATGTGCACCAATGTGAGTGAGGTGGGCTTGTCTGGATAATAAGGTGATTGCTCTGGGTAAGCATCAACATTCCTCCTGGTCCAAATGTATTGATGGTGGCAGAAAGCAGGCTATGTGCTTTACAAGCATTATTTCCTTTCAGCTGTACAGGAACCCTATGAGGTAAGTACTATGATCGTGGAAACTGAGAGCCAGGGTAGCTAAGTGTTCATGTACTCACTGCCACAGAGCTAACTTTCCTTTTGATGAGATAGTGCCTTTGTTTCACAGAAACTGGCATGCACAGTTAGAATATTGACCTAGGAAGGGAGAGCCCCAGATTCTAGGCCCAGCTCAGTCTCCAGCTGGCTGTGTGACTTCAGGCAAGACTGCTGTCCTCTGCACCTCGGTCTGCCCCCTGAGTGCACATCAGTGATTCTCCAGTCTCCCACATTTTGTGATTCCATGCAATTCATAAGACAGGTTTTTTATCTTTATTTGGCAGATATCTAGAAAAATATCTTGGAAGTGGCTGAATCTTGTGACTCAAGTGGATTTTTCTTTAATAGGCAGAGAAGGGAGGACACTCCAAGCAGAGAGAAGAGTGCAGCCAAAGGCCAAGAGAAAAGGGTAGGGCGCTGTCAGGAAATCCTGAATGTGGCTGTATTATCGGATGTGAGGGAAAGCACAGAGGAAGAGAGTGCTGAAAGGCAGCTTAGAATGTCAAGTTCAAGGACATATGTCTGAGCCAGTGGCTCTCCATTAGCGGTGATGTTGCTCCTACGGGATCCTTGGCAATCTTTGGACACAATTTTGGTTGTCACTACTGAGAGAGAGGCTGCTCAACATCTGCTACAAGACTGCTCCGAAAACAAAGAGTTGTCCAGCCAAAACATCACTAGTGCCAAGGCCGAGAGAGTCTTCTCTAGGCAGAGAGGTTCTTTGCTGACGTCTGCAGAGACGATGTTATGGCAGGTGGGAGGCAACCCTTTATGCAGGGGCTGCCCCAGTCTTCCAGGGAAAAAGGTCTGAGGGTCTGAGCTGAGACAGGGTAGAGGGGCCAACATCAGTGACCTGGAGCAGACAGAATAGGCAGAATAGGTTTCCCCTTCCCTTGAACTAGCACCTCCAGGCTTCAAGCCACCTTTACATACATCTTCTTCATTTCTCTTTCCTATTCATTTGCTACGCTGTCTCCAGGGCCAGAGGGTGAAAGGAGATTCAGGACTGGCTTTCACCTCCAGTGTCATCCCCTAGCCCATCCATAGCTATCTCACTTTTGATCAGACCTGGTTCTGGAAGGAGCAAGAAGGTCAGGAGCTGGAGCTTGAAGGCATTTACAGCACTTGCTGTGATTTTGGTTTTATAATGATTTGTGTCATTATTCATTTACTACCATTTGCTAGCACCAGAGTGCAAGTTCTTTGAGCACAGGCCATGTGGATAATTTTCTTTGCTATATTCCCAGAGCCCAGCACAGTGCCTGACACATGGTAGATTCTTTAAAAACTGTGCTGAATGAATGAATGAGTGTCCCTTGCCCTTGTGGGTCAGGCTGGTTGGGCATCACACACTTGCTGGAGGGAAGCATAGATGTTCCAGCCTGGTGGGTTTGACCACCCTGCCGCACACTGGGCTGAAGAATAGGCTGGGTGTGACTCTGGCTTCTTCAACTCATTTCAGCAATGAGCACAGACCCGCGTCCTCAAAAGCAAGATGCAAGCAGAGGAGAAGGAGTGAACAGATGAGAAAGGACCTGAGAGTATCCTGTACAAGCCTCTCAGGGAGCGCTTAGAACCTGAGAGTGGGCAGAGGGAAGACAAAGGCCAGGCATACCTTGTGGCTTCCATTTGTGGGAAAATCAGGGAAATGCCTCCAGCACTCCACTACTAAAGACTTGAGAGAGGCCGCTAGCATCCCCAGGTCATAGAAAAACAGCTGGGTTTGGGAAGAAAGCAAATCAAAGGTTGGAGGAAAGAAGGACCTCCCTCAATGGCAGCATGCTGAGCCTTCAGCCATGTGGCCAGACTGCAGGACATGTGCACGTACTACCGGAAGTGCAGAAGGGGATCATTAACCATCGGCTTCACGGCAATTTGCAGAATTTTCAGCATCAACTCCAGAGGCACACCAGCCCCACAGCTCAAGGAATCAGGCCGACCTAATTCTCAGAGACCTGGGAAGCCATCTGGTCCCAACCCCCAGATGGTAAGAGCTGACCTCTGCAAACTCAAAGGTCTCTTTAGAGGCGGCGAGAGGACTGGGACACTTGCGTTTGGCTCCCAAGTGCTCTTTCTGCCAGGGAAACTGCTCGAGATGCAGGCACAGAGGAGGCAGCTCAGACACGGTGTGCCCCTACCTACTGCCCCCTGCCCAGCATTATCCATGCCAGTACCACCCCCATATAAAGCCTCCTCTTCCTCAGCGGCACCTGATCCTGCCAGGATATTCTATCACCTATCTCTTAGGCTGTTCTAGAATGTTTGTCTTAAAGGGCCAAGAGGCCTTTGCTACAAAACTCCTACCCATCAAGTCTTTATACAGTCAGTTCAGATCATGCTGAGTTCTTGCTGTGTGATTTTAGGCTAAGCTTCTTAACTTCTTTAAGCCTCTATCCATAGGTAAAAATGGGAAGATAGTGCTTGACTCAGAGTATTTGTTCTAGTTAATGAAATCACATGGAACAATGTACCTGAAAGTACTTGGTATACCTAACACAGAGCAGGGACTCAGTGTTGAAATTCTGTTGAAAGAATGAAGGCATCAGTTCACAAAAATGAGTGACTTCTAGAAAGCTAGGAGAGGCGCTCCCGATACCTCACCACCTGCAAGGTTCTGGTATCCAGGGGAGGCAGGGCCATCTCTAGCTCCCTAGAGAAGATTGTGACTTGTTTCTCAATTTTTTTTTTTAGTTTCACCCCCAGCCCTGGTAGAAACACAGTCTTCCAGAGACAAGCACTTAGTGGGAACCCAGAGGCCTCAAGGTGCCATCAGAACTCCAGCCCTGAGTGAAGGTGACCTGTACGCTTGCCTGTGTTCATGCCAATTAGGTGGCTTCATTAGAAGGCCTGGCACTGTCTGTGTGCAGCTCCAGGATGACCACATTAGGAGGGCATGGCTGCCATCTGCCAGCCATCCTCCTCGCCTGCTGCAGGGTCTGACAGCAGAAGAGGACTGACCCTCATTTTTTTCCCATCCAGAAAATCCTGGGAACAAAGGAAGCCCAAAAATGATTCCAAAGTTGATTTTATTTTCCCAGAAGCTCCCAGTCTAATTAGGTCTGCAAAGCACTTCGTTTTGTGCATTGATATTGATCCAACACACAGAATATTCCATGACGTATTTGTTAGCTGCTTTCCTCTCATGGATACAAAAGGAGCCTTTTCCTCCTTCTCAGAGTCAAATTCTTCCCAAGGGCCAAGAAACTGTATGTCAAGGGCCTCAGAAACCCCAGGCACACTAACCCCCTGGACTTTCTATTTGCCAGGGTAGGAATCCTTTACAGCTTTCACATGCGTTTAATCCATATTTCCTGGACCTCCTTGTCCCAGGCCCAGAGAGGTGAGCTGAATAAGACCTGGGAGGTATGTATGATTCAGTGGGGTAGAGAGACTTACACAAATAACTCATTAAAATACAACACTCTGGAGGCTAGAAGGGATGGGTGGGTAGAGAGGCAGAGGAGCACAAAGGTTCCCTCTGCCTAGGGAATCCTTTAGGAAATAATAAGGGCTTGCATTTATTAAGTACTTACTGTATGCAAGCACTTTTCTGAATGCCTTCCTGGCTAATTGCATTTACTCCTTTCCTAGAGGGGAAAGGAGCCGGCATCTATTAGGAGTTACTGTGCTCCAGGCACTGTGTTAGTGCCCTGCAGAAACGATGCCATCTCCTGCTGATAGCCCTGCCCTGGAGGTAGCATTCTTCTCATTGTACTTAGAGTAAAACAGTCTCAGAGAGGTTAAGGAACTTGTCTTCATACTGGGGTCAGAATACAACCCAGAACAATCTGTTGTCTAAACCCCAGCTTCCCAAACTTTGATGTGCAACTGTGGCTTCGACTTCTCCAGGTCTGGGGTGGGGTCTGGAAGCCTCACACTCCCCCAGGTGATGTCCATGGATGCTGCTGTGTATAGAGCACACTTGGAGAAGAGAAGGGGTCTGCAGCACCTTTGGGACCAGTGGCTCAGCCCTGCATGCTCCATGGAATCAATCACCCTGGGAGCTTTTTAAATGTATCATGCTTTGGGGCTCACCCGTTTGAGATTCTTATTTGACTGCACTTGGGTTGGACTCGGGCATTACCATGTTTTAAGAGGTCCCCAGATAATACTACCAGGCAGGCAGGGTTGAAAACAACTGCTATACTTTTTACCCATCTTCTTAAAACAGAATCGTACAAGTTCAGTCCAATCCCCAGATGCCCTGCACATTGCCTCTCCTCGAGGGGAGCCCCTGGCCCAGTCAACTTGGCCATATGGCCTAGGTCCTTTAGGCAGGCTCTCTGTTGACTACTCTGTCCTCCGGTCGTCCCCCGGGGTTGTGTAGTCTCCCTGCAGCTCTGCCCCTCTCACTCCACCTCCAATATTTTAATCTCATTGATTCAGAACCTGCCTCTATCCTCTTTTCTCACCAGACTCTGAGCAACAGGAGGAAGAGACTTCCCCGGGGCTATCGATTCTTCCTTAATTAAGACCTGCATGATGCTCCACAAATATAGGACCAATTCATCAGCTCTCTGAAAGCAAAAAGGGGAGGCAGAGATGAAGGGGAGGGTTCAACAAGGGGTCTCCCAGGGTCAGGGGCTGCGGCATGGCTGGGTGTGGGTGGGACGGAAGCCTGGAGATGACACCCTGTAGCTTTGTCTTTTTCTTCCTTTCTTGCTTGCTTTCTTTCTTTTTTTGAGGCAGATGCATGATGACACATTCGGAAGGCAATTTCTACCCAAACGTTATTCTCCCCACCTCCCCACCGACAGTCCCCTTCACCACTCACCATTATCTGTCATCAGGGGCAAAACAACACAAGATAATAGGAGTTTCCAATTCATGCTTTTTCCTCCTTCTATTCCCTGGGGAAATTATGTTGAACATCTTTTTTATTGACTTACTTATAAATAGAGAAAGTGAATTCCTCAAAGGTTTGTGTTGGACCAACCCAGATGTTATCGGGGTCACGGATGCTTTCTATTGGGGAGCAGCTATGGCTGGAGGGAAGATTCCAGAAGCAGAAACAGCACAGCAGGCCCCACTTGCTGCTCCCTGCCCTATGGGGTGATCATGGGGAACAACACCCTGGGGTCAGTGGTTCCCACCTTCCCCTGCCACCTCCCAGGGGTGGGGCCAGAGGTGCCTGCTGGCTCTGCCTCTTCCTCACCCTGGGCACGTGGCTTCACTGTCTGGGCGGTGGCTCCCTAGAAGGCGAAGTATATGCTACCTCCCTCCTGGGGGCATCGAGGCATGACGTGGGCTGAGCACCTGGCACCAGGAAGGCCTCTGGGAATGCCTGTTCCTGCAGGAGATGATAAAGCTGGAAGTGCCCTCAGAAACCACCTAATCCGGTCCTCTCCTCTGGCTACTGGGAGTCTGCAGCCTGGGGAGGGACAGTGATTTGCCTGCGGCCACCCAGTGGGAAAGGGGCAGATCCAGCTCCCTGGCTCCCCATCTGCTCCTTGCCCACCCCCCACAGAGCCTCCCTTTACCCTAATTGACAGGTGTCAATTCTATGTACATAACCCTAAAATAAATGTGCAAATCCATGTATGCCACAGATATTAGGCATGCATGGGGGGTGCTCTCTAGAGATTCCTGACGAGGGCCTGTTGTTCACAGGACCCCCTCAGTCAAGTTTGTTCTTTTTGGTTTGGTTGTTGCAAACATGATTTGCATAAAGGGGAACACCCCCCCCTACTCCTGGTCTGTGCTCACCCACCTGGGCATTGTCCTCTGCACCCTGGGTCCAGCCCCCGGCCCAGAGTTCACTGGGCTGCTTGCTGGCTGAGCAACTGCACCAGAGCCAGTATCACTCTGGTTCTGGCTGCTCCTGAGAGGCCAGTTTGGAGCTTACAGGCTTTAGCAGTTTCTGGCCTTTGGGTGGGTGCAGGGCCCTGAGTCTGGCCTTCCTTGAAGACTCAGGTGAGAAACTCTCTTCTTGGCTTTGCTCACTGGACGGCCCACCCTGCTGCCCATCGCCTCCTCCCTGGCACACACATCTGCTGAAGAACAGGATGCCTCCTGCCTCTTCAAGGCACCCATCTATCTTCTCTAAGGATTAAGATCCTTGGGTCGGGGGGAGGCATGGAGGCCATCCAGCCCTCCCGCACAGAGGTGGGGGCTTCCATTAACAACACTCTGAGCCAGCCCAGCATCACTCCTGAAAGAGTGAGTGACAAATTAGATGGAAAACATCTAGATGGAAAACGGAGATAATCTGTCTCAATTATGCACGAGTTTAGCAAACTAGGACTCAGTGTGAGAAACCTGCCTGTGTTTTGATTAGGGAGCAGATGTGTCCACCGTGAGGGATTCTCACAGACGCTTCTGGCATGCACATCAGAACTGACCTTCCCAGCAAACACGGCCACAGAACTGATCCCAGTGGGGAAGCCAGAGGTCAGGGACAGGGGAGGGCGGGCATTCCTGGGTCACCTGCAGACACTAGCAGCAGCTCACCCAGTAGTGTCTCCAAACAGACAAGTTTGCTGCCCCCATGGGGCCCTCGCACAGCCAGGCGGACCTGGCCCTGAGCAGAGAACAACCTGGCCCTGCTTTTTATTGAGTGCCTACTCTGTGTTTGGCACCAAGTCAGTCCAGAATCTGCTGGAGAACTAAGTGGAGAGAGACGTGGCCATGCCTGAATCTGTCAGACGCAGCTCTGGGGGATTCCAAGGTGGGAGTCAGGAGTCAAAGCCAAAGGAACGAAGGGGTTGGGAGAAGGAGAGTGGCTCCCCGAGTGGCCTGTGAGAATAGTCCTCTCTGCAGAGGAGAGACAGGAGAAGTTCTGGGGGATGGGGGAGCAGTGGCAGGACAGGCTACTAACCAGGCGAGCCAGCAGCTAAGTGATGAGGTGGGAGAACTACCAGTGGCTGCTGCTTGACTTCTGCACTCCAGATTTCCCAAGAGAATGTCCTGTGGCCACCCCAGCTGGAAATATGCAGGGGAGGAAATGCTGGGGAGCTTGGCTCAGCTAAGCCGAGATGGTGCAGGATCGCTGCCACATGCTGGCATTGCCTGTACATAACCAGGGTAACCATATGACTCAGAGATGCGAAGGCACCCCCAGTAGAGGGAAGGACAGGAATTAAGAGGCACAGAGACAGGAATAACAGAGGTGTGGGGTTTGAGAAAGCAGAAGAGCCTGGGGACCATCAAAGAGTCCCAGGGGACCTTCTGCCTTTCTTGTGCCCAGGAACCAATGTCCAGCAAAGCTGCTGGACTCTATGTGCCATCTGCATTCCCAGCCTGACTCACTTAGGACTGAGATAAGGACACATGGGAGGCAGCTGACTGGATGGAGGTGGAACGAATGCAGCCCAGGATCTTATTCTCGTGAGCAACAGCAGAACCCAGTTCAGCCAGTCTGCCAGCGAGCCAGGACCTGCACACCACCCTTCTTGTTAGCCATTAGGGGCTGCCCCGTTACACCTAAGGAGCTCTGACACCTCCTCAGCAAAGCATGCCCACTCATGCTTTCACCCTTTACATAGAACATATAGAAGCAATAGCTGTAAGAGAGCGATCACTTGTCTTATTTTGCATAAATTTACATTTCTGTCATTCCCATGTAGGAAGAACTCATTCTCTCATCCTGAAGCAAACAGATCAGGCTTCCACTCCTAGTTTCACAATTTGTTGGCTGTGTGACCTTGGATAAGTTGCTAAATCTCTCTGAGCCTTCATTTCCTCATCAGTGGAATGTGAATAATAATACTGACCCTGAACGTATATTGGGAGAACTGAGAGGGGGACAGTGTCTAAAGTGCCTGTATATAAGGCACCCAGCTGCTGTCTGTTTCAGTGCATGCCTAAGGGAGGGCAGAGTGTTGGAGGAAGGGATCAACAAGAGCTGGAAGCAGCCCCGAGGCAGAGCCTAGGCCATCACGGAAACCCTGCGCCCAGCCAGGTGGGTCTGAGCCCACAGAGGTGCTGCTGGCCGAGGTTAGCAATGGCCCCTGGGTAGGCAAAGTCAGAGCTGAAAGCCACAGCCCTGACTAGCTCCAAGCTGAAAGCAGATGAGAGGTCTGAGGCTGATGCATATGAGGATTTGGTCTACAGAAACAAGAAGACTTGAGGATCACTGAACAGTTGATTTAGGGAAAGAAAGACTCAATAATTATCTCCTGAGACTGGTACCAGTCGGTGAGAATTCCATGGAGACAGAATTCATGGCATTACAGGAGGAACTTTGCCACCATCCGGGCTGAGTGGTGGTGAGCTTCCCATCCCTGGAGGGCCACCAGTGGGGTCTAGACAACTACTTGGTGGAGGTAACACAGACAGGCTTCTCAAGCATGGGACACAGGTGTGGACCTGGGTGGCTGCGAGAGCGTTTATAACAAGGAGAAGGGTAATTCCCTGGTTCCGTGTTCATGTAGGAAGGGGCGTCTGGGAGGAGCCAAGCCCTGTGCTGGGATTGCACACACACTATGCTTTCAGTCTCTGAACAACCCTCTACAGGACGTCTTATGATCCCCACTTCAGGGCTAAAGATAGGAAGGTCATGGAGGCCAAGTATGTGCTGAAGATCACAGAGAAGGTAGGTCCAGAGCTGCAGTTTGACCTCAGAGCTACCCTCAGAACTCCCCTTTTCCCTCAAGAGACAGAGGATCTGCAAAGAGAAGACCCAGGCCCAGCTCAGCAGATGGAATACCCTGACTCTTCCTGCCCCCCACTTGCCCTACAGATGACTTCCCTTCTCGGCAACCTGGTTTGAACCTTGGCATCTGTAGTAAAGGTGGCCGTCTGCTCTTGCAGGAACTCACAGCACCTCAAATAAAAAGAACACTTGGGTTTGTGTAACACTTCCTGATTTCCAAAGCATGGTGCTCCAGGCTACAGTTTTGTGGGGCAGACAGGAATTCCTATTTCACAGATGAAAATCTCTGTGATTTTCCACAGATGAGGATCTCTGTGAAGGAAATCAATGGTTACCTTAATTCTACCATGGACATTTCACTATATCATCTCCCTTAATGCCCAAGGCAACTCTGGGGGGTGCGAATTATTTTTCTCAATTTCCAGATGAGGAAACGGAGGGCCCAAGAAGTTCCGTGTGCTGTTCAAAGTCAAAGAATTAGTAAGGGGCAGGATTCTAAATGAGGTCAGGACCACTGCCAGATGGGTGGCTCTGCAAAGACACCACAGGGCTTCCTCACTAAAGAGCCTCACTCCACAAGGGGAGGATGTGGGCCTCTATCCTCACTCAAGTCACTCCGTTGGGGTGAGACCTGGTTTCTGCAAATGTAGCCCTTCAGGACAGAGGGAAAGAACCCATTTACCCTTTAATGTCATATTAGCAGGACCCAGAAAAAGGGAGAACACAGGAAATGGATTTGAGGGTTCAGGGTATCTGGAGGAGAGGCCCCAAGCAGGGGTCTTGAGCAGAGAGCACAAGGCTGCCTGGCAGGGACCACACTTCAGAAAGAAGTGGGGGGACTATGAGGCACGTGGCACAGGACATAATTTTGCCATTAGCGACCTTGCTTAAAAGATGCTCACCAGGCATCAGCCTCTGGGCCCAGTCCCGCCAGCGTTACTCAGCGCCCCCTCTGTTCCCCCCTTCCCATGGGTCAGGCCACGGCCACCCAGCAGGGGGCCCCCTAGTCCTGGCCTAACCATACCACCCGCAGTGCCAGCAAGCCTCCCTCCTGCAAAGAGCCAGCTCCTGGGAGAAGGGGGCCTGTCTGGGCCCTCGCAGATCAGCAGCATGGGTACTTGCTGGCCAGGTGTCTTCAGAGGCCACGTGGCACGGCTCTAAGGACCTGGAGTAAGATCCCAGTTTTGTGAGGTGCAGTGGGGGTGGATTTATGACACTGGGTACAAGAAACCAGGGTCCAATCCCAGCAGTGCCACCAAGTTGTGTGGCCTGAGTAGTTTCTTCCCCTCCCAGACTCACATTTCTCCACCTATGCTGTAAGAAGATTAAAAGATCCCCAAAGACATCCTCATTTCTGAGAGGCTGGTCTGACACCCCCATCTCTGCAACCCTCTTACCATGGATCCAGTCCTGTTTGGGGCCCCTGTACATTCTGCTTGGAGGGGCTGACTCATTGGTTGTGTGCCTTCTGCAGTCTCCAGGATGCTAGAGGTTAGGGGGGGGCTATTGTTTCCTTGGCCACTGTGGAACTGGGCCTTCCCTGCCCCTGCAGTCACCACGGTGCTGCGCAGTGCTGCGTGGTCACGTCCCTGTGGACCATGCTTGGGGATGATACTGCCAGTGAATCTGGTTTGGAGTTAAGGGTTCATTAGCCAGTGGCCTTCCTTACTTCCCACCTCCATGGTGCAAAGATTCATTCAATTCTACTTAATTTTTATCCTTTAAAAGATATTTCTTAGCAGACTGAGATGTTGGGCCCTCACCAAGTCCCAGAAGCCTTTCTTCTCTACTGCCCACCCAGGAGACAAAGTGTAGTATGGACTCAGTCAGGCCTGGGTCCTCAGGACTCATTCTGTCGCTTAGCCATGTGACTGAACCTCCAGTCCCTCATCTGTGCAAAGCCTGCCTGGTAGTGTGTGGCCTGTGGTTAGTGTGTAAGTGCCAGCTATCTTTATGACATTATTATCATTATGCAGATTCCTGGCTGACATAAGTCAGTATGCCAACATCAGCACCTTCTCCTTGACCCTCTCCTACTTCTAGATGAAGTTGCAGCTTCCAAAAGCAGCCCACCATCATTCCAGCACCCACCCACCCAGAAGGAGGAAGCAAGAATCCTCCACCGTCTTGGTTTCTCTGGCTTAATCCCAGGGCCTGAGTGTCAATTCCAAAATACCCCCTCGTAATTTCTACCTGGGGAAGGGAGTTAGAAGGGGCAGCCTCCTGGGAACAGAAGTTGCTCTCTTAGAGTTTCAAAACAGCAATGTGTATCTATGTGAAGCAAATAAGTCTCCAGCTTCAGGACCCTCGCTTGCTCTTGTACCTTTGAGGCCCCTGAGAGGGGCATCCATCGTCCCCGTATGAGGGGATTAGTCAGACTATGGACTCACTGCTTCCCTCTGGTGGCCAATGCCCAAACTGTCCCTTCTGGAGGGTGAATTGACGCCTTGTGTGCTGAACACAGTCGGGCACACTAATTAATAGAACTGCCAGGTAATCCGAAAACCACAGAGGTGTCATTTCCTGAGAAATTGCTAGAGCATGATTTATCTCTAACTTAAATAACAGTGAAAAAGACTGCTTTGCCCTGGCCCAGACACCAGGATGAACCCAGAAGTGATTTTCATGTTTCCCCACTTTCCCTGTATTCTGTCCCATGTCCTTGTCCATTCCTTTCTGCTTGAGCAGCATTTCTTTTATGTGGAACAGCTATGCTCCTAAGCACAACATGATTACTTGTGACTACATTATATTTATTAATGACCTTCCCCAAATCTAACAGCCAAGAAGGCCCCCAAGAGAATCCCTAAGAAGCCAGGTTTCCCGTTGCAAAGATGCTCTCTGCAGTCAAGCTTGTAATCAGTGCTGGGGTGGTAACAATCTCGGGGAATAACGATAATTAACACAGGAATGTTGAAACACATGAATGTTGAACACCATTTGTTTCTCTGATTCCTGGGCTGTGCTGAACAGTAATGAAAATTGTTTTCTCCCAAAGCATTAAAATGTTCTCGAGTTACCTGGTGTGTTCACAGATGTGCTGATTAAATGGGGCCCAGAATGTCACAATGCCCAAGACCCAGACTTTGCTTCAGGGCAAGTGGAGCTCCTTGCTCACTCTGGGTGACCACAACCTGGTCTGGTGGCCTCAGGGAGGTCATGTTTGACAGATGGTCTGACAGTGCCTCTGTGTGGAGACCCAATCATGCAAAAGCCCGGACTGAGCTGTTAGGCCCTGGTCTCCCCCTCCTTAAGGAAATTGCTAATTCCAGGCCTTTCTAAGTGACATGGTTGTGATCAACGCCCAACCTTGCTCATGATGCAACAGTTCTTCTTCACTGGTGAGCCTGAGAGCTACCTGTGTGCTTATTAATGTGGAGATTCTGGGGCTCCATGGATGTTTCCATGAAGCCACAGATTCAGATACTGTGGACCTGGAACATGGCCTAGAAATCTGCATTTTAGTAAGCATCCCAGATGGTTTACATGCAGGTGTCTGCAGAGCCCACTAGGATAAATACAGTCCGAGCTCATCAAAGGTCAGAGGCGAAGACGGAATCCCCTAAGTACGAGGGGTCTGTCACCGTGTTTAGGGGGTTCTCCATGGGAGAAGAGGAGAGAGAAGGGGCCCAAACAGGGGGGCTTCCAGTCTCCCCCCTCACTTCTGCTGGAGCAATTATGCTTCTATTTGTTCAGCAGAAGGGCCAAGAGTAAGGTCCTGGGGCCTCCCTACATGAGTCCAGCCCACCTACAAGCTGTGTGACCTTGGGCAGGTTACCTCACCTCTCGGTACACTCCGGGCAACTTGCTCCTCTGTAAAATGGGATGATAATTTTTAAAAAATAGTTACTAAGTCACAGGGCCACTGTGGAGATTAAATGAGCTCATGTGTGCAAAGTATTTAAGAACATACTAAGCATGAGAGCGTGGTAGCTATTATAATATTGTCTATTTCATATTGTAATGAGGTAGTAAGACTGTATTGACCCCACTGATTATAAGATTTAGTTTGGAAAATACCAGTGCCACTTTTTTTTTTTCTGTGTCCATTCTTTTTTTTTTTTATTTAGGTATTATTGATATACACTCTTATGAAGGTTTCACATGAAAAAACAATGTGGTTACTACATTCACCCATATTATCAAGTCCCCACCCATACCCCAATGCAGTCACTGTCCATCAGTGTAGTAAGATGCCACAGAGTCACTGTTTGCCTTCTCTGTGCTACATTGTTTTCCCTGTGATCCCCCACGCCATGTGTACTAAACATAATACCCCTCAATCCTTCTCCCTCCCTCCCCACCTGCCCTCCCACACCCCTCCCCTTTGGTAACCACTAGTTCCTTCTTGGGGTCTGTGAGTCTGCTGCTATTTTGTTCCTTCAGTTTTGCTTCATTGTTATACTCCACAAATGAGGGAAATCGTTTAGCACTTGTCTTTCTCCACCTGGCTTATTTCACTGAGCATAATATCCTCCAGCTCCATCCATGTTGTTGCAAATGGTAGGATTTGTTTCTTTCTTATGGCTAAAGAGTATTCCATTGTGTATATGTACCACTTCTTCTTTATCCATTCATCTACTGATGGACACTTAGGTTGCTTCCATATCTTGGCTATTGTAAATAGTGCCGCGATAAACATAGGGGTGCATATGTTTTTTTGAATCTGAGAACTTGTATTCTTTGGGTAAATTCCAAGGAGTGGGATCCCCAGGTCAAAAGATATTTCTATTTTTAGTTTTTTGAGGAACCTCCATATTGCTTTTCACAATGGTTGAACTAGCTTACATTCCCATCAGCAGTGTAGGAGGGTTCCCCAGTGCCACTTTTTTAAAATTATTTTTTTATTCTTTTTATACTGATGTCCATACAATAAAATGCACAAATCTTAGTGTACAAGTACTTTTTTTTTTTCAGTCCAAATAATGTTATCAGTCCAACCAACTAGTTTTATGGATTGGGAAGCTGAGGCCCCAGAGGAGGAACACCTGCCAGAGGTCACAGAATAGGTGAAAAGCAGAAATGGAACCTGTCCAACATCCTGACTGCAACCTCATGAGAGACCCTGAGCCAGGACCACGCAGCTAAACTACTCCCTGTTCCTAACCCACAGAGATCGTGTGCAGTAGAAGCGCTTGTTGATTTCAAATCATGGGGGTAATCTGTTACACAGCAAGAGACCAGTAATACAGGGGCCATGGGGGTTTCAGGAACCATTTTCAAAAGCAGAGAGACACGAGCTAGAGGGAAGAAGGGGCTTCGTTAATAGCCAGGGAGACTGTAAGGAAGGGACAGGATGTCCCTAGGTCCACGCGGTGCTGGTGCAGTCTGCTGTGCGAGCACTTTGATAAAGGATCTGAAGATGAAAGTCTGGATTCTGCACTAGGGCGGGCAGCACATTGTCTATTGAGAGCGGCAGCCGGGTAAACAGGAAATCAAGCACAGTGTAATAAGAGGGACACGCAGCACCCAGCCAGGCGGGAGAGAAGGGGGTTGGTCAAGCAATGTCCCAGAGAGGGTGACTGCTCATCAATGGATGTGCGCTCTGTATCAACCCAGGCACCCCCGGGGAGACGGAAATGGATAAAGCTCCGTCCCTGAGTCCAGGGAGCCTGCATTGGGCCTTCTCAATTAGCTGGACCTGAAAGTGCTACTTCAAAGTCCCCGTGCCCAGAGTCTGCCCCAGACCCATTAAGTCGGAGTCTCTGGGAATGAGCCTGGATATCAGCATTTAAAAAAAATCTTTGTTGGAGATTCCAGTGTGTAATCAGGTTGAGAACTGCTAGTCTAACTGAAGAAACAATGACAACCACAGCACCACTCACACACACAGACACACTCACACATACACACACACACTCACACACACTCAGGCTGAGCTGAATAACTCTGCTCATCAGTGAATGATACACACTGCATTGCTACGGTGTGTGAAGAAGACAGACATGGCTGGGCTAGGTGGTCTCCTGGGGCTTCTCCCTGCATGGCTCTGGGTTCCACCCCACCGGCCCACTGGACACTGCATGCTGCATTACCCCGAACGGAGGCATAGGCAGGACAGGATCAGCAAGCCAGTCTCAGAGTGAGTGTCTGGAGCTGTCTGAACCTCAGCATTGGTCCAGGAAGCCGTGCACAGAGCTAAGCCTGCAGCAGAGGACCCAGCAGCCCCAGCTGTGGGGGAGAAAGCAGAGGCTGAGGGTCAGACAAAGCCTGAAGCAGGAAAGGTTTCACTGAAAATAGTTGGTGGAAGGAAGGAGAACTCTACGGGCACTGGAGATTCTGCCAACATTTTCCATTCCATATTTTGAGTTACTCCTGCAAAACACGGTGGCATTCTTATCTCTATTTTGCAGATGAGGAAACTAGTTTGATAAAAGTTAAACCCATGGGCCTGAAAATGCCCATGGGCTGTGGAGTAAGTTTGGTGCCAGAGCTGTGCTCAACAAAGCAGGCTGTGAATGTCCACAGCCACCCCACTGAGCTGCTGCTGAGGCTCCCAACACAGCCCACAGCTCCAGATAGGGAGGCTGGAGCCGGCCAGAGCTGCTGGGGAGAGACCGGCATGGCTGGGACAGTCATCTGTCCCGGGAACCTGGAGGGGCTCTGGGACTGCACGTGCTCCCCTCCCATCTCTGCCGCGACCAGAGCTGCAGGAACACCTTCAGAGCAATTTCTCTGCCCCATTTGCTCCCTTCCACCAAGTGCCAATTAAGTACCCATAACCCCTTGATTCATGTGTTCATTCACTTGTTCACACTTTTCCTCAGTAAATACTTACTGGCACCTGTGGCATGCTGGATATATATTCACTAACCCCGTAGAAAAGAAAGCATGATGGTGCTGGGGGTGGGCACAGAGGCTGATGAAAGCAAAAGAGAAGTCCGGGATGAAGGGCCGAGGACTTGCTCCCAGGGGCAGCAAAGAGAAAGGTCCCAAGATGGTAGATGACTTCCCCATACCCACATAATCACAGCACCAAGTGGGTGAGAGTCAGTAACTTTGGGAAGGAGTGAAGCTGTGAGTCAGGGCAGAGAGGGAGCAGCCCCCAAGGCAGCCTTTCCAAGACCACAGGACCTTTTTTGGCTTTAAAATCCCAGTTACCAGCAGCACAGTCATAAAGCTCCCTAAGTGATCAACTGTAATGATATGGGATCCCATTCCAAAACAGATCCATAATTCTTGGCCACTGGGTTAAATGTCATAGAAAGATCAACACAGGCAGTACAAGGTCCAAGGGGGTGGCTGGGAGAGGCTCAGCATGGAAGAGTCTGTTTGTCTTGTCAGGTTCATGTCCCAAAACAAAACTTTCTTTCTGCAATCCCCTCCCCTCTGCCTGCCCCTAATTCCTACACACTCCCCCACACTTCTCATTTCTCCCAGTTAGGAACCCAGGGACTGAGGTTTGAAGAACAAGTGGAGGGGAGGAGGGGAGAAGGAGGGAGGAGAGAATCAGGAAGATGGGAAAAGTGAGCATAATGCTGTGTGATGGTTTTAAATCCAACTTCATTTGGGCCTGCCGCACCATGTACTAGCTTTGTGATTATGACTAAGTCCCTTAAAACTCGGGGCCTGGTTCTCTCATCTGAACATTCTGAGTGGTAGCAGGGACGTAATAGTGTGGCAAGACTGGACCAGAGCAGGACAGCATGCAGGCAGAGGTTCAGGAGTAAAAAAGATCTGTTTGCATCCAGTTCCCAGCTGTATAACGTGAGAAAATAGTCTCCGGCCTTTTGGGACTCAGTTTCCACCCCACCAGATGGAGACTGGTGCATGCCTGTGGGGTACATGCAGTCCTGTGCATCAAGGACCCAGCAGAATGTCTGGCACAATGGGCGCCCCATAGTAATTGATCTCATGATGTGAGGTGAATGGCGGTTCCTTCCCTATATCTGTGATAGTCTCTAAGGCCTCGGCTGAGGAGGGGGCTGGAAGGTAAACAGAGCTTTCCTGATTCCAGCCTTCCTCGGAGGAGAGGAGTGATGGCCACAGATGGGCAGGGCGCTCATTCCTCAAGGGCGGATAGGCTCCAAACTCCCCAGGCAGGGCAGCTGCTCACAAGAATGGGTCAGGAGGGAAGCTGGGGCTTGGGCAAGCAGGGGAGCTAACACAGGGACAGAGGACGAAGCAGGCCTCTGGGTCACGGCCTGGAAAGCAGGCAAGAGACAGACTGAACTGAAGACCTCAGGGGGCTCTGGTCCCCAGCTTCCTCCGGCTTCCTCCTCCTCCAAATCAGAAAAAGTAGGACCAAAATGCCCAAACTAGTTGGCACTAGCCAGACATTGAGAAGTTGTTTTTTTTATTTAAGGTATCATTGATATACAAACTTATGAAGGTTTCACATGAGCAAAGCAACATCTTGGTTATAACATTCACCCATGTTATCAAGTCCCCCCCACACTCCATTGCAGTCACTGTCCATCAGCACAGTAAGATGCTATAGAGTTACTACTGTATTTGCTGTGCTGTACTGCCTTCCCAGTGCCCTCCCTACATTATGTGTGCTAATCATAATGCCCCTTATTTCCCTTCTCCCTCCCTCCCACACCCCTCCCCTTTGGTAACCACTAGTCCCTTCTTGGAGTCTGTAAGTCTGCTGCTGTTTTGTTCCTTCAGTTTTGCTTTGTTGTTATACTCCACAAATGAGGGAAATAATTCGGTACTTGTCTTTCTCCACCTCACTTACTTCACTGAGCATAATACCCTCTAGCTCCATCCATGTTGTTGCAACTGGTAGGATTTGTTTTCTTCTATGGCTGAATAATATTCCATTGTGTTTATGTACCACATATTCTTTATCCATTCGTCTACTGATGGACATTTAGGTTGCTTCCGTATCTTGGCTGTTGTAAATAGTGCTGTGATAAACAAAAGGGTGCATATGTCTTTTTGAATCAGGGATCTTGTTTTCTTCAGGAGAATTCCTAGAAGTGGAATTACAGGGTTAAATGGTATTTCTATTATTAGTTTTTTGAGGAACTTCCATGTTGCTTTCCACAATGGTTGAACTAATTTACATGCCTACCAGCAGTGTAGGAGGGTTCCCCTTTCTCTGCATCTTCGCCAGCATTTGCTGTTCCTAGTCTTTTGGATGGTAGCCATCCTAATTGGTGTGAGGTGATACCTCGTTGTGGTTTCAGTATGCATTTCTCTGATGATTAGCAATGTGGAGCATCTTTTGATGTGCCTGTTGGCCGTCTGAATTTCTTCTTTGGAGAAGTCTGTTCATATCCTCTGCCCATTTTTTAATAGGGTTATTTTCTTTTGGGGTGTTGAGGCATGTGAACTCTTTATATATTTTGGATGTTAACCCCTTGTCAGACATGTCATTTATGAATATATTCTCCCATACTGTAAGATGCCTTTTTGTTCTACTGATGGTGTCCTTTGCTGTACAAAAGCTTTTTAGTTTGATGTAGTCCCATTTGTTCATTTTTGCTTTTGTTTCCCTTGCCTGAGGAGATGTGTTCAGGAAAAAGTTGTTTATCTTTATATTCAAGAGATTTTTGCCTATGTTTTCTTCTAAGAGTTTTATGGTTTTATGACTTATATTCAGATCTTTGATCCATTTGAGTTTACTTTTGTGTATGGAGTTAGACAGTGATCCAGTTTCATTCTCTTACATGTAGCTGTCCAGTTTTGCCAACACCAGTTGTTGAAGAGGCTGTCATTTCCCCATTGTATATTCATGGCTTCTTTATCATATATTAATTGGCCATATATGTGTGTGTTTATATCTGGGCTCTCTATTCTGTTCCATTGATCTATGGGTCTGTTCTTGTGCCAGTACAAAATTGCTTTGATTACTGTGGCTTTGTAGTAGAGCTTGAAGTTGGTGAGTATAATCTCCCCAGCTTTATTTTTCCTTCTTAGGATTGCTTTGGCTATTTGGGGTCTTTTGTGGTTGCATATGAGTTTTAGAACTATTTGTTCTAGTTCTTTGAAGGTCACTTACCCCCACCTCCAAGACTCTTGTGTTAAAGTTTAGGTAAGAATAGATACTGATGAAATACATTCCATTACTTTGTAAAATTAATTAGACTATTTGATATAAGACAGTGAACACTAGATTGGGCAACAGGATATGCAGTTCTAGAGCCAAGCCCACTATTGTCGCCTTAGCCAGGTCACTTCCCTTCTCTGGCCTAGAGTCTTCCCAGCTGTGTAGTTAGAGGCTAGGGCTCCCTGCTGGTACTGACAGTTGTCACCTGGATTCCATTCATGGTCAAAGCTCTTGAGAAGAAGGAGGCCACCACCTATGGGTAAATGTTGACAGTCTTTTCTGAATAGTGGTGGTGGTAATGGAGGCTGTCTCAGCGGGCTGCCTCACAGAATGTCGGCCTGGGAGGAAGTGCCAGGTAGGAAGGATAAACTCAGACACTGCAAGTAGTCTGGAGTATCTTTAAGTGGGGTTCTGGGCTCGTGTGAGCAGTATAGACGTGACAGGACCTTAGGCTCTTTTAAAATCTGGTGGACTCCATTCACTTCCTCTTGGACTCACTCGCCTTTTTCTCCTTTTAATTTTCTAAATGCTCATCTTTAAGTTAAACGCCCCAGGCCCAGTACCAGGCAGGAACAGTGATAATAAGTGGAAAGAGGTGTTCCAATCCTCAGTCCTAAGGCTCTATGATCAGGGGCAACTGGTTAGGGATCAGCTGTCTACAGCTGTAACCAGCTAGCCTTGGACATTGGTATGTAGGGAGGCTTGTGTCCTGGCTCTCAAGTCAAAACTATCATGCACTCATGTTTTGCCAATTCCTGTAGGCTCTGCCTCTACATCTGGAGGTGGCTTTTAAGGAGCTTGCCCTGATTAAAGGGCCCTTCTTTTTCAGCACAGTGACTAGAAGATTTCACCCTGATTTGGGTCAGGCTGAGCTCCGGGAACCCTCGATGAGCTTGTCTATGAGGCCTCCCAGCCACTGCGGGAAGGGCTTCTTCAGCTCCACTAGCTGCTGCCTGGAAGCCCCAGCTCACGTCTTTGAAGAATGTGAGTTTTTCAGGAAGAAGGGCTCCTGCCCACCCACTACACACTGAGGGCCCATATCCTGCAGAAACACATAGGCCTTGCTAGACACCTGGGGCTTTATCCTAAAGCCTATCAGGAGCCCTGGAAAGGTTTTGAAGAGAGGCATGCTGTGACCAGTTTGGGTTCTCCAAAGACCACCTGGCATGTGCAATGGGAGTAGATTGGGGGATGGAAGGATGGACCAGGGGAACCCGAATTAGGAGGCTGTGCAAGACTGTAGGTGCAAGGTAGCGGTGGCTTCAACCACTATGTGAGTGAGCAGTGAGACTAGGAAGAAGTAATGCATTTAGGGAAGTGGAGTCACCAGAGCTTGGGTTTAACGGGCTAGGGAGTGAGAGGGTGAGGGAGAAATTGGGATGGCTCTCCATCTTCTGGCTTGGTGTCATTTATTGAAATGAGGGACAGTGACAAAGGAGCAAGGGCAGAGGTAGCAAAAGGCTTAGTTAAGATATGCTGAGTTGAGACGGTAGCTGTTTACACAAAGGTGCTGTCAGAGAGGAATCTGGGTACGTGTATGAGGCTAAAGAAAGAGGACCGAGCAGGAAGCACAAATGAAAATAGCTTTAGGAAAGGAAATGCCCGTTCTCTGAGAGTCATCGCTTGTGGTTTTGGCCTCCCCTCCCCTGCTGTTGCATGGAGGTTCCAATCTCTGGGTACAGCTGAGGCACCAAAGAGTTGGGTAACAGCCACAGGACCGGAGTGACGGATCTACAAGGAGCCAGTGGGAAGTGAGTGGGGAGAGGATCCAGCTGTGGGAAGGTCACATCCCCCAGGGGAGCACGTCAGTGTCACCAAGAGGGTGTAGTAGTTTGGAAAGTTACGTCACTCCATTAATATAAATTTATATATGAGAAACTAACATAATTCCTATGTGTTGTAATAGTCATCTAAGCTGACTCTTAGACTCTGTGGTCTTATCAGGGGAGGTGTGTGGCCCCCAGGAGGGCTGGATATCTGCTTCAGAGAGCAGAGGGGCATGTTTGTGGCTGTGGGCTCAGACGTGGGTTAACAGACCTTTGTCCCGGGCTGCACGCTCGGATGCTTCGAGAGGTAGGTGGCAGAAATGAGTCTGTACGCTGTGTGGTAATGGTGGACTGGTAGTCCAAAAGGAGCAGGGGCTTCCAGTATGAATGGGGGCCCAGTGTGGCTAAGCCTCCTTTTTCAACAGAACTTAAGAATTCCAAGTTAGATGTGAAATCCCCCGATTTTAAGTGTTGGCTCACTAAAGAATGGATGAGAATTAGAAAGATCTGTCTAGGAATCTAATAAATCCATCCACAAGTGATATTTCACTCACAGCTCATCACTTGGAAATCTCTGCTCTGGCCCAACCCACTTGATGTTACAGATGCGAAAATTCAGGTTCAGAGACAGCATAAAAGCCCGAGGTCACACAGGAAGTTATGGGGAAAGCCCAGACTCCAATGCAGACTGCCCGCTCCTCTCTTCACTACACTGTAGCTACTCCCTGCTGTGGGAGGTGTGTTTAAAGAGGAAATATCTAAATGTTTCCATAACCTTACTGTAGCACTACCTACTACTAAACCGAATTTCCCCAAACTCCTCATTTTACACAGGAGATTGAGACCCAGAAATAAAAACAAGATGTGTTTCCCCATGCACAGCGGCAAGGCTAGGAGCAGAACCCAGGCCTCCAGACTCCCAGGCTAGCCTGCTTCCACCAGCATCTTAAGTACTCAAAGCTCTCCCGGGTGAGAGCTATACTCAGCTTGCAGCAAATTATTGAAATATTCTGTTCCTAAGCATACCTGACAATCCAAATTATAGTCCCCAGGACCAGCCTCATAGGCCGCATCACCTTAAATCTTCTCTCCATGGGGGTCTGACTCACCAGCCTGGCACATCGTGTCTCTCCTCTGATGAATGATAAATACAACTGCAGCAGGCACGAAGCCCCACCAGCCAGTTCTGATTTGTCTGCTAATTGGAGCTGGGACAAGGCTGGCATGATGCCGCCTGTCAATCAGTTAGTGAGCAGCGTGGGAGGAGAAGAGCACAGAACTTTGGGTTGCTGCTTATGAGCTGGCTGACCTTGAGGGAAAGGTCATCTGCAGTCTCCAAGCCTCACTTTTCTCATCTGTGAAGTGGGAATCATCACACCTGCCCCATTGATTTTGGTGATGTCCATAATCAGAATGGAGATTAGGGTCTAAGGCAGACCAAATCTGATGCCCAGGCTGAATATCTTTAAAGGGTCTCCATTGCCTGAATATTAAAGTCCAAAGTCAGTTCAGGGCAGGTGTGATATGGCACAGCATCCTGTACCACCATCTGTCTGTACTGCCTTCCTCCCTGCTCTTGATAAGAAGAGCTGACATAGAGTGAACACCCACTCTGTGGCCGGTGCTGTGCTAAGCACTTTACATTCACTAACTCACATAATTCCTCCCAACATTCCTCTGAGATGGCTATTATCTCTAACTTGACAAGTCAAAAAAAGCAAATTTAGGAGCTTAAAGAACTGGCCCAAAGGCCCCACTAGTGAACAAGAGAATTAAGATTGGAACCAACTCTGACTCCAGCAATTAGGGTTCCTCCCGGCTACAGCAGCCCATCTCCAGGAATGACCTGGACCCCACCTGACTTCCCATGGGTCCTTCTCCTCCTGCAAAGTCACTTAACTTTCTGACCTTCACCTCTTTGCTTAAACGTTTCTCCTGCTTGGAAAGCATTGCTGGGCAGATTCTTGCTTCAAGGTCTGGTTACCAACCCCATGGCCCCTGGGATGCACCCCACCACGCCGGCAGCCTATCTCTCTCTTCTCTGGCTCCATGTGGCAGCCTGAGATAACACCACACTGACATTCCCCAGCACACTCCCCCCCCCCCCCCACACCGCTCCACAGTGTCAGGGCCGCCAGGTGCCATTTGCCTTAGGGCACTTTGCCAGGTACTGTTACAGGCTTGATCGCCTTGATATTGGAAGCTCTTTGAGGAAATGGGTCTTGTTTCCCTCATCTTTTATATCTCTAGGCCACAGCAGTCACCCAAAACCTAGGAAATGCTTTGTAAATGTTATAGTGGAGAAAGAAGAGAGGGAGGGAGGGAGAAAGGGAGGAAGGACATGGAGAAAAGAGGGTGGGGAAGGGAACGGATGCAAAGGAGAGGAGGGGAGGGAGAGAGAGAGGAGCAAAAGGCAGAAGGCTGGGAGAAATGCATTTAGGAATGTATTTATTTAGTGAATGGTGTGACACAGGGGTCAGCAAACCCTGGCCCTCCTGTTTGGGGCCATATTTGGACTGTGACCTGTTTTTACACAATCTGAAGCTAAGAATGGTTTTTATATTTTTGGAGGGTTGCAAAACATGTGATAAAGAGTATGTGACAGAGACCATAGGCATCCCAAAGTCCAAGATATTTACTATGTGGCCTTTTACAGAAAAGTTGGCTGACTTGTGGTGTAAGCCATATGAGCTTAGGGGCATCCTGAGCAATGACCTCAAGAGGATGTGCATTTTCCAAAGAGAGTGAACTTCAGAATCAGGGGAGGAAATCAGACAACCTCTGAAACTTTAACCAATGAGATGAGATTAGTTCCCTCCCTGGGATGCAAACCCCCAGGGCGATGGTTCATTGGGGCGCTGCCGGTGAGGCCAGGCTCAGGATGCCCCTCTCTTTCAGCATCGGGTCTCTGGGGCCTCTGGAGAGGGAGGCATAGATTTCACAAGCAGCTAACAGAAGATAAACTGAAATCTTGGAAGCCTCCTCCTGCCTGTGATAAAGACAGCCATTTCTGGGGACAGACCTGAGCATTATAGGAAAGGTGAAAATGGAAAGTCATATTAGGAGTAAGACTCCAGCTTGTGGGAGAGGATGGGGTCCTGAGCAGATTTCCCAGGTGCCCCAGACCCCTTGGCTAGCTGTCCCAATGAGGACTTCAGGAGGAGTCCTTAATGGGTCCGCCTCTTAAGATCCTGTCTCCTGTCTGCTCTATTTACTCGGGTTATTTGATGACAACTGGACTCCGACAGAGATGATGTCCTGTCCAGCTGGTGTACTGACTTACGTTTCCTGAGCATAACAACCAAGATAACCAAGTGCAGGCTATTTACAGAGTGCCTGCAGTGTGCCAGGCACAGGGGGAAGTGTTTTTAATTTACGTGATCTCAGCGCTGGGGGTCATTATCCCCATGCTCCATATGGGAAAACCAAGGCTCAGAGAGATCAATGAGCTTATCCAAAGACACATTGCTGTAAAGTAGCAGAAACAATAGCCCCCGGCTTGTTAGTCCCAAAGCCCGATTCTTTTTACAAACACACACACACACACACACACACACACACACACTAATTCTTTGTCCAGTCTCAGTTCTAACTTACACTCCTAGACCCCAATATTCTGGGACCCTGTCCTAATCCCAGACTGCCTGGCTGGAAACCTTAATATTTATTTCCACTTCATCAGAATCCTATTGGTCACATATTATAGGTAGAGATAAACAAAAATCAAACCCTTTTTCAAGGAGCTTATGGTCCCATGAGGGAGGAAGACAAACTGTCCCATGAAATACAGGGTGATGAGCTGCTAAGTCATGAAAGCTGCTAGCCTGGTGCTGGAGTAGCCCAGGATTTGGACCTTGGGCTCCAGGAAGGCTTCCCTGAGAAGGTTACATCAGGTTGAAAGAGTTCAAAAGATGAGGAAAGGAAAGGGTTAGTGGGCAGTCCAGCCAGAGGGGTCAGGATGTGCTGAGGGGGAAGGCCAGAAAGATTTGATGTCTGAAGTTCATTTGGAATGGATGGGGCTTAAGCTGGATCTGAGGAGGCAGCTGGAGCCCCATCGCAGTGTGTGTGCAGCGTGCTGAGAAGTGTGCACTTCATGCAAATGACAATGGGGCAACATCAGAGAGCTTGGCTAGGAAGTAATATGGCCACACACTTGTTGTGGCATCGTGGGCGATGGACTGAGAATGCAAGGAAATCAGTCAGCAACAACGAATGCAAACATTTAAACTAGAGAAGAAGCAAAGGGGTGCAAAGAAGAGGAATCATGAGATGGTTGAGTGGTAGAATCAAGAGGCCTTGGTGGTCTGTTGGATATGAGAGGTGACGGAGGGAGAGGAGTCTAAGGTGACACCTCCCTTGAGGGCTGTTCTTGGCAGCCCTCCTCCTCCAGAGCCCTGGGCTCTGGCCTCTGCACCCCCAGCCTCTCTGGGTCTCACTCCCAGAGCCCTGGCCTCTCTTATTACCACTGGCTAGGACTACCCCTGACAGGCCCCACCCACCATATTGAATGGCTTTGCAAGCTGTCACCAAACCCAGATTTACTAACTCACGTCACATGTCCTCAGCTGCACTCCTTTCCACTTCCTGTATGGAACCAGGTCCATTTCCTAAACCCCATCCCTCCCAGGCCAGCTTCCTTCCCCTTCTCCACTAAGCTGAGTAAACCTTACAGCAGCCACCGTCATCCCGGCCCTGACACAGCCAGCTCCCCGCTCCGCGTCCCCACCCACCACCACCAGCACCAACAAAGCTGGAGAAGAGGCTCATGTGGACACTGAGGAACAGTGGATCTGAACCAACAAGATGAAATTTAGCAGAGATAAATGTCAACTTCTACTTACTGAGCCCGGTAATCAATCACAAGGACAGGATGTTTGAAAAAGCGAGTTTGCAGTAATGGTAAAGGAGACATCTAAGGGAGGGGCTGATTGGCTGACCAAAGGCTAAGCAGTCACCCAGCATGGAGGCAGCAGCCGCATAAAGAAGTGCAAACACACTTAGACGCCAAATCAGTAGTGCCCAGGTTAGGAAGGGTAGCTATCTGACAGGCAAGACGATCTGCACTGCAGCGTTCAGCTATGCTTACTACCCGCAAGTACGGCCAGAAGAGGAGCAGAAATGAGGTGGTGAATACCTAGAAACAAGTTCTGGAAGCATGTGCAGAGAAGGGATGTGAAGGGCTGTCAGAACCTGGTGCTCAGTTAATGCCGACGACCCTCACTGTTTTCCCTTTCCCAGTTGCCCCGTCTCTAGGGGCTTTTCCGAGGCCAAGGTCCTGCCTGTAGGAAAGCACAAATCGCTCCTCCTTAGCTCCACCCGCATCTCCTTAACAGCCCCTTCCCCATTCTGTGCCCAGGGCTGGGGGATGGATGGAGCTGTGGCGCGTGTGTCTGAAATGGCGCATGCTGTCTTGCTCCCTGAGCTGGGGGGTGGGGGCAGTGGGGTGGGTCTGGTGTGGTTTCTCTCCTCATTTCTCTTCTAATCCTGGCACATGGAGCTGGTCATGCCCTTAGGGCTGAACCCTGTTAAGATGAATGAATCTGTGGCTTGGAAAACTGGCTTTCTCCAGGTCCCTGAGTTCCCTGGCCACAGAACTAGGACTAGTCCTGGGTCAGGCCAGTGCCCTTCCCAAACTGCCTTCTGGTGTCTTCCCCTGTCTCCAACCGCTCAGTGACCTCCAAGGGGTTTTAATTTAAAATAAAAGAGAAAGCAGGCTGTTCAGGCTCTGGGGGCCAGCCGCAGAGCACACAGGTCAGGAGAAGACCTGCCGCGAAGGCCGTCTTTCGTCAACAGGGCTGCCTTTGTTACCGGAGTGAAGTGAGCCAACATCTTGGCCAACTTCCGTGGGGAGCGCTAGCTCCCGGGAGAACCCGGATCCACCCCGACACTGCTGCCTGCAGAAAGAGATGGGACCCACCGCAGATCCGCATCAACGGAACCCCCTCCCCGGCTCCCCGGCTCCCCTGCTTCGGTTTCTAGCAGGAGCTGCAGCGGCTCCACGCCAGGTGTTACATAGAGGAGGCAACATTTTGCTTTCAATGGCCCTACTTCTTTTTCCATCCCTTTAACCTCAAGAACCCAGCAGTTTTATCATCATAATCGCCATTTTCTCACCCCCACGCCCCTCCTGTGTGCACGGAGTGCTAGAGGGTGTATACTTGATAAACCACTCGCACATCCGTTGTGTCCCTTTACCTTCCCACTTACCCTTTGAGGTCACCTATGGGGACATGGAAGCCCAGGGAGGCTTCTGGTAGGGCTGACTCACCAGGTACTACCAGTTTTGCTTCCTCAGGGAAGCTGTATCTCTCAGATGTCCTTCCCCGAAATGTAACATTAAGTTCATGACAGAACCACAATTTCCCATTTTTTATAATTCTAGGAGAGACTCACTTTAGATCTTCAAAGAAACAGAGAGTGATGTGTGGAACCAGGAGCACAAGCAGACAGAAGGTCAATCCAGGGTTATTCATATGACCAGAGAATTAAAAAGTCATAAAAGAAAATAAATATTTGAGGCCAACCCATTTTAAAGATATCAGCCCTGGGACCTGGAGAAAAGGGGCTTGATTCTAAGGGACACAGAGCTGTGAATGGCATGATTGTGTTAGAAAAACAAAATTTAACTGAGTAAATTTGAAGATCTAATTGGCTTTATTAAGTGCTTCACGGACACACAGAATTCCATCTAGCACGTAGAGAGAGGCTCCGAGATTGTACAAAACAGAAGATTTTTATAGGGAGGTGGGTGGGTCAAGGACTTTATTAGCAAAAGAAAAGAAGAGATTGTTTCGGGCCAAGACATCTCTATTGAGGGACAGGGAACAGCAGGGTTTCATCTCACAGGTGACCTCACTAGTGCTGACAGGAACATGGCAGACTGGCTTTTGAAAGGTCTCAAGCCTGGGGTAGGTTGAAACTGTCATTAAGTCTTGGTTTGCTGTACGGAGGGGAGGGGCAAATGACTCCATCTGGGGCTTCTTCTTCCTTTTTGTTTTTGTTTTTTTAGCCACTGGGATTATAACTTGGACCTCTGCATTCCCACCATTCCGTGAGCCTGGAGTCTGGTCCCCTGCAGTTGTGGATGCTGAGTGTGCAGCCATCTGTTGGCTATAATCTGTCTTCTGCAAGTGCTAAAGGTCTGGCTCATTGCCCTCGCCCTCTGCCCGGAGTTTAGAAACCACCTTTGCTCCAAGCCAGCAGACAGCTCTGCTGGACCTTCCGTTTCCCATGCTGCATACAGAGGTCCATGGAGAGGCTGGGCGCCTAACTGCTCCAGATCTCCCAGACCCCCAGGGTGCCTGGGATGTGTCTGTGTTCCCCAGGACACTGGTGCTCGGGACAGAGTAGGAATGCCTACCTAATGTCCCACTGCCTCTCTAGGATGACACCCCACCTCATACTTATCATCTCTTTTCTCAGGAATTAAGACCTTACTGGGGAGGAAGAATTTTCCTCTACCCTTAAAGGTTCTTCTAGCTGGTCTAAGAATCAAACTGACAAGAGTCAGATTCACAGGAGAAAATATCAAAGTATAATTATGTGCTCATAGAGGCCAGATGATGAAATTAAAGCCCAAAGAAATGACCAAAGCAGGCAGTCTTTTTATATTTTAGACAAAGAAACAATAAATCTGAGGAGCTGACAGGAAAGAGAAAGCTTAGGTTTGGGAGCTTCAATTAGTAAGGAATTCTAAACAGCATTTGGGCTGGGGTAGTAAGTTAGTAAAAACCTAGCAAGATTTGCTCATGCAGCCTTCTCGGCTTTGAAGTCCCGGTGTCTGCTGGTAAGGATGGCTCTCCCCCTCCAGGGGCAGAGAGTGTACCTTTCACATGGGAGATTTATTTCCTGGTTTCAGGGGGACACAGAGGAGGGTCAGAGTGGGTCAGAGTGTCCCTCTTGCACCGGGGCTGTTCCTCCAGTCGATTGGATTCAAAGGCATCAATAGGCTGTTGTGGCACATCTTTGGGTGGCTTGCCCTGGGCCCGACCTCCATTTTCCTGTCCTACTATACTCTTCTTGTAGAGTACCTTGTAGGTAGTGTCTACCTCCCTGAATTCACAGTCTTATCTTGCCCATCTGTCTTTGGATACCATGTCCCCACCCCTCCATCTTGACAGTAGCCTGGAACCCCTGGATTGGCCCTATCACCATTTGTACTTGGCCTCTGGTATCATCCCCTACCCTAAGGACCTCTCTTCTGGCCTCACTCTGTCCACTCACTCAGCAAATCGACAAAGCCATTGGTTAAGAAACACTCAGGCCCAGTCCTTCCCTGTATCAATGTTCTTGTCACTGGCTCTCAGAGCCTCCTACCCACTCCCACTCCCTGCCTTCCTCCCCGACCCACCCTGCCCAGTGCCACAACTACACAGGCGAACCCAAAGTCTAGCCCTTAAAGTAGAAGTTCCAAGAAACAGGATTCTTTACTGTAGAATTTAAAGGTACTCTCCAAGCAAATATTGAATACAGTGTTCTCAACATAGATTTGCCCATCCCCAAAGACCCACATTCTCTAGAAATACATTTTAGGAAACATTTATTTAACTCTTTCCTGTACACTAACACTGACAAGTTTTGAAACTGCCCCTTATTTGCTGTGTGGCTTCAAGCAAGTCACTTTCCCTCTCTGGGCCTCAGTTTCTTCATCTGTAAAAACAAACAAATAAAAGCAAGGTGGGGTGGACAGGATGGGCCCTGGAGCCCCCTCTGACATCAGTATTTTCCAGTTCGCTCTCCTGTGTTTTCTGGCATGTCCACACCCTGGCCCTAGGGCAGCCGTGATGCTAGGGATTGAGGACAACACAGATCTAACAAGCCCTGAGCACAGTGAGACACAATGGATGGCTTGTGACCACCTGGGATGCTTTTTAAATGTTGAAAGCCATTTTTATTTAGCTGGCATCACATAGCCATTAACAGTGCTCAGAATCCCCAGGGATTGAGAGCAGCTTTAGCTCAGGGACAGACAAACGGCCCTAGGACTGTGAGGCCGGGGGAATTCCACTGGCAACTCAGGTGCCACCTGCGGGCCACGTCCATCAGGTGGCCTTGCAGAAGCACTTAGGTGTCAGAAATATGTTCTCATCCAAGGTGCCATGTGGCCTCTGAGGCACCACCTCCACACTGAAGCAACTACTGGGGCAGATGGTAACATCCGAGAGAGGTGTGGGGGGAAACTAGCAAACGTTCACATACTACATGGTAGTTAAATTTTGAATATTGTTAAAGGGCCAGTTTGAATTCTGAATTCTGTTGAAGGGGCCAGTTGAGTTTTGAGCTCCCTCCCAACACTGAGCTTCTGGGATTCCTTTGAGTGCCTTCTGTGTGCAATATACTGTTCTAGACACAAAGGAGGAAACAAACATGAAGAAAACACAGCCCCAACTGTTACTGGGTGTAGTATCTCTCAGATTATGTTCTTTAGAAACTCTAGGATAAAAGTGTTTTATCATCAGGTAAGTTCCAGAAACGTAGCACCCATATCCCCTACCTCCTGGAATTCTCAACCTCTACCAACATGTTAAAGGCTCTGAGAAGTCCTGCAGGAAACCTGACAAACTGGAAATACAAATTTTCCCAAATTGATGTAACTACAGATCTCTTTTGTCTAAGCACCTTCTGACAGACCATAGAACTGTTGTTTCCCACAGGTGAATTGCAGCATGTCATATAGGAATAGACCATAAGGGAGCCTTTAAGCAAGTGCTATGCAGTATAGATAAGGAAGAGCCATTCTGTAGGCCACTGAAGCCCTTCCCTGGGTTTTTTTTTTTACCTATCTCTGGGTTCTTGATTGAGATTCTAAGGATGTGATCCCAGAGTTGACAGACGTCATGCTGGCATGACATCACTGTGCTGCCATGTTGCTGTCACAAGGGGAAACCCCAAAAAGAAGGATGAGAGAAGAAAGGGAACATACCATCAGGGTGTGTGCCTGATCACAGTTCCCAGGGTTTCTGCCGCTGCTATGCCCCTGATAGCTCTTCCATCCATTTACTTGAATGCAATCTCAGTCTCTTTCCAGGAAGTTCTTTTTCTTTTCTTGACTCTTTTATCTTTTCTTCTCTTTTCTTTTTTTTGATTAAACAATGTAAGTCAAAGCTCTTTCTGCCACACATTGAAAAAAACCTGACTCAGCTGGCTTAGGATCAAAGTGAGTTTTCTGGTTCATGGAACTTAATCGTCTAGAAGCAGGGAGAGCTTTGAACATGGCTGGATACAGGTGCGGGGACACCTCATCAGGGCGCAGCCACTTGCCCCAGCTCTCAGCAGCGCTTCCTCTCTGTGGCTTCCACTCTCAGCGAGGCTCTGTCTTGTGGTGACAAAAACGGAGGCAGCTGCGCCACCTTCAGGTGTGATCCAACAGACAGCAGCCCGATGTGTGTAGGTGGCACCTGCCAAAGTTAAATGTCACTCTGGTTGAACCAGTTCAGGTTTCATGCCCACCCCAGAGCCAGTGTCAACAATTTCCCAAGACTGTGGTGACAAAGCACCATAGACTGTGTGGTTTAAACAACAGACATGTATTGTCATACAGTCCTGGAGGCTGGAAGCCCCAAATCTGGGTGTTGGCAGTTCCCTGAGAACTGTGAGGAGTATGTCCTGTTCCTGGCTCCCAGCTTGGAGGCACACCACCCCTCTCTCTGCCTTCATGTTTATGTGGAGGTCTCCCCTGTGTGCCTGTCTCTCCATAGGGAGTTCTTTTATAAGGACCCCCGTCATCCTGGATCAGACACCCACCCTACTCTGGTTCACCTGCATCTATACTGATTACACCTGTGACAACCCTGTTTCCAAATAAGGTCACATTCTGAGGCCCTGGGGGGTTGGATTTCAACATATGGATTTTTAGGGAACACAGTTCATCCCATAACACCAGGGAATATGTTTTTCCAGTTGGCTTGGACTCAGATCCTGTACATGAGCCTCCCACTGTGACTAGAGGGATGGAGAGTAGAGGGGTGGATCCCTCGCACATCCCCCTCCAAAGAACAAACTGGGCTGTGGCTGCCAGAGGGGAATCGGTGCTGGAGAGGCAAACCACCCGTGCCCATGAGGCTGTCTGGACTTGGGTTTCCAACTCTTGCAGCGGAAAGGGACTACTGAGTGCAGCTGCCTTTCCTCTGCACCCAGACTCATAGTGTTAGAGGCAGTTCTGTCAGCCAGGACTTAGGGAGACCACACGCTTGCTACAGTCATCAGGCCTGTTCTGCCAGGCACACCCATGCCCGCTCCTTGTCTCGTTCCAAACTGCTTCAATGTTTAGCTCTTGGAGACAACATCACAGGCCACACAGCTCACAGTGTCTCAGAATTACAGCCAGCTTCGCATTACTGTTCAACTACTTTCCGGGGAGTGCTCCCACCCAGGGGGCCAGGGACCCGAGGAATGCACGCTGGATGTGGAGCCAAAAGCCCAGGGTTGAAGCCCTGACTCTGACACATGAGTTAAATGGCAATGAGCGCATCACTCAAGTCTAGGTGCCTCAGTTTCCTCACCTGAAAGATGAGGTGATTCTGTGTCCCCCAGACCACTGGAAGTGCTTTGTGGACCAAAAGCCACTGTGCACACATGGTTTTTATCTCCTAGGTGTAACCCCACTTGCTCGATGAGAACTGCTGTTGAACCTGGCCTCCTCTAGGGGACTTTCCTTGTCAATAACCAACCCACCTCGATCACTTCCTATCCCAGTAGGATTGCTTATCAAGTGCCTTTTGCTCAGAGCTTGTGGGAGGCTCCTGTGGGGAGGAGTGCCTAAACCTGGCCTTATACTATTTTTCTATCTAGCTGTATGACCTTGGGCAAGTGACTAAACCTCTCTGAACCTCCTTTCCTTTATCTCCATAAAGGAGTTGAAGACCCTTCCCTCCAGGGGGGCTGTGTAGAATGCAGTATGTGAATGTGGTCTGGTCCATACACAGTGGCCCCTTCCTGCCCCCTTTCCTTCGCTTCCCTGGCCTGGAAGTGGGATAGGCTCCTCAGAAAAAGGAAAGCACAGTGTATCTTAGATTAACAGCCAGGCTTCCCAGTGGTATTTCTGCGATTTCAGGGCAGTCATGAATCACGGTATTGTTTTCACTGATTCATTTGCCAGGCCCATCCTTAGAGATCCTTCAAGCTTCTCCTCTGGGCCCTTGCTCTGCCTTCTATTCTTGTACAGATGAGAAAAACAAGTTACATCAAGAAAATTGCCTGTTATTTGAATGTCCCATGGTGACGCTTACATGGAATAAGATAAAGGGGGCTGCTGATTGAAGATAGCCTTTGAAGCCCTCTCTCCAAGTGCCCATCTGGGAGTCCGTGGGGTGAGGGCCTTCCTGGATTCCCGTGAAAAATCAGGAGGGTTTGCCCCCGAGCAAGACAACACATAAAGCAGGTTGGAGGAAGCAGTTCATTCATTCATTCATTGTGTATTTACTGAGCATCTACTGTGGACCAGGCAGGGTGCTGGGTGTGGAGATACAATGCTGACCCAGTGACGTGGTCCTGCTCTCAGGAAGCTTGGAGTCTGCAGAAGCCACAACATAGAGGAATCCTATGCCTCCCAGCTGAAACCCATGTGCTGGAAGCTTCTTAGTAGGTGAGGGCATTTGAATTTTCTGGTTTGATGATTGGGAATTCTGAGTCATGCCCACTCTCTGAACTGTGCCATCCAGTTATTCACTAGATGTGGACCAGGCACTGCTGCACACGGTGTAAGAACAAAAAGTTAGACGTGGCTCCATTCAAGAGCCCCTGGTTTACTGTGGGAGAGGGCCGCAGCAGGACAGGGGCCAGAGGGGCCATGGCGGGGGAGGGGCAGAGAAGGGGGACGGGCCGCAGCGGGGGAGGGGCCGAGGCGGGGTCAGGCTGTCCTCGTTTGCCAGGTGTGCCACATCATAGAGGGGCCGGCCTCCCAACCCTGTGGGGAGTGGAGCAGAGAGAGAGAGCTTCCTGGAGAAACTGGCTCTGAGCAGACCTTCTCCATCCTTTTAACTTCCCATCTACTTCCAAGCCATCCTGCTCTCTTTCCCAGACTAAGTCCCTACCTTTCTATCCTTCCACCTTTGCCACCTGTTGGTGTAAGTGCCGCAGTGCCGCCAGCAATGTTCTCATAAAGCCGATCAGATGGAATCTCTCACCGCCCCGGGGTTGTACAGGACTTGCCAGTGCTTATAGGAAGCGTCATATTCTCCTATTCCAGGCCTGGTCTACTCTGTGGTTCCATTTCCAGTGTCACATTTTCCTGTTCTCTGCCCTCAACCAATCACCTTCAGCTCCTTAAATGTTCCCCCCTCTTTAGGGCCTTTGCAGTATCCCTTGTACCTGGAGTGCTCCTCCCACCCTTCCAGTCCGAGGGGCTCGTTCTTAGGGCTCAGTGTCACACTCTCAGGAATGGCTTTTGCTTTCCTCCATTGCCCCTACTTTGGTGGAACCTGGCCAGCCCAACCCAGTGGCTGTCCCAGTCCCAGGACTGTGTTTGTGGCATTGAACGCTGCTACCCAGGCCCTGGGCTTTTCTGAATGCTGTCAACCTCTATTCTTTATGTGCTTCCTGTGACCCCAACATGGAGCTAAGCCCAAATCATCTTATTTCATTGACACATCACAATATCTGTGGGAAGAAGGTCCTGTTACCCTCCTTTTGCAGAGGAAGAAAATGAGGCTTGGAGCTAAAGTGACTCGCCCAAAACCACTCAGCCCGGAAGTGTCCCAGGAGTCTCAGGCCTGACTCCAAACGCTGTGCTCTGCACCGCGGTGGCACTGTTCACATACATGATGGAGCAGCCAATGATTAGGGCCCCTCATAGGAAGTCACTGTGTCTTCAGGGATCCAAGGGGACCTGAGCACGAGGAAAGACAGGACCAGGCCTTCCTACTGGGCCCCAAGTACAACAGGTGCTCCAAACGCTGGTGTTGGCATTCGGTTTGGGCTCTGCTCTCCTGTGCAGTGGGGAAAGGCAGTGGGGTGGCTGGTAAAGAAGGAGGGCTGGGTAAGGAGTCAGAAAAGTCGATCCTGGCCCCAGCTCTCCATGTCCTGGCCATGGGAACTAAGCCTTCTGAGAATCAGCTCCCCAAACTACAAAACCTATGAAGGGGGCAGTCATCCAGGAGTAAATAGAATCAGGTAGTCTATAAGACTCCCTCTGCCCGGAGAGTAGAGTCTTGATTCTAGTAACTTCTACACTGAGCAATCTGGGGTGATGCAAGAGCAGTATGGGGCATGTGTTTGGGTCAGTGCTTCCGGTGCCGATTAGATGGGGAAACCCCAGTTTGGGAGGTGCTGGTCCTCCTTGAGTTAGTGGGTTCTGAATCTACATGGCCTAGAAGCATTTCTCTAGCTAAGACCCCACCCCGGGGTGGGAGGTGGAGAGTGTTGTCTCAGAGGAAGGCTGGCTAGCTCCCAGCAAGGCGAAGGGCCCAGCCCTCCTGGCTGCTCCCCGGGGACAGAGCTGGAACAGGAGCCTTACCTGACCTCCACTGCTGGTAAATCATGAGGGAATGACCATGGAAGAGAGAATAAAATGCAAAAAGGAAGGATGCTGGTGAGAGAAAGCAGACCGATCAAAGGAGGACAGAGAGAATGAAAGAAAGAAACTAAAGGGAAGATAGGGAAGAAACACCACAGAGGCTACTGAGGGTCAGAAAGAACCAGCCATCAGGTCAGCTTCTTGGTTGTGATAGTGTGTGACAGTTACACAAGATGGGAGGGCACAACGGTGGGGAGACTGGGCGAAGCATGAACCTTGTCTCTCAGTGTTATTTCTCGCAACTGTGTGTGAATCTGTAATTATCTCAAAATAAAGCATATCAGGGAACCATATCTGTGGATATGTGACAAAAGGGTCAAGAAATCTGAGGAAGGCTGTGCCAATCTTCGAGAATATACAGCCCACTGCAAACCACGGGTGAAGATTCAGTCCAGCCATGGGTGTGGCCAGGCCTAGCAGGCACCCAGGGTGGGAGAAACCAGAATTGGCCTTCGCTTGCTGGGCTCAGCAACCATGTGCTTCCCAAAATGCTCTACTCTGTATTTATGCCTCTGGAGTGTTTGTTTAAAGAAGTCAGAGCTACTAAATTAGCAGCGTTTTGTATTTCTGTAACTGCTCAGTTGGAAAACTGGGTCTAACATAACAAAGCCAGGGTGCTGGAGAGAAGTCAGCTGCTTGTGGCTGGAACCTCTGCTGTTCAAAGGGAAGGGCTGCAGGGGGCCCTGGGCCCATGCCCTCCCAGGCCACATATGGGGACAGAGGAGTATGTTAAGCAATTATCCAGGCCAATTTTCTACAGTCCACAAACCAGCAACCTCTCCTGAAGGAGCTGACTATTGCAGCAGAAGGTTGGGGAGCAGTTCCCTGTCCTGTGTGTAAAATAGCTGAGACAGTGCAGACATGCGAAGGTGGCCCTCCACTCCACCACCTCACCTGCGCCGGTGTTAGAAGCAAGCCCACAATGTCCAAGGCCACAATCCCCAGAATCCTTTCTCAGCATTGCACAGGACTTCAGTGATGCCACAAGTTTGGAATGGGGGAAAGAGAGGAAAGGTGTGTTCAGTCAACAAGGGAGCATGACCTTAGGCAAGAGGAAGGAGAAAGGAAATTCGAAATCTGGTTCTTTGCATTTCTATGTGAGAAGGATCATGTCAAATTGAAGGGCAGTCCTTTCCAAGAAAAGGAGAACCTTGTGCTGCTGACCTTATGCACAAACACCCGAGGACATAGGATTCATCATCCTCATTTTACAGATGAAGAAAATGAGGCTGAATAACTGGATGAACACATCCAAACTAATAGCAGTGCCAGGAGTCAACTCATGGGACTTTATTCATGTGCTCGCTCAGCCTCCTCATCTGTACAGTGGGAACAATAATGATACTTGCCTCCTAGAGTCACTGTGAAGATTAAACATGTTACAGAACGCAAATCTCTTCAAACCTAAAGCTTAATGCACACTTAATACACACTGGCTGTGATATCATTACATTATCGGTACTACAACTTCTATTATAAGGCCCTATTTTGGCAAGGGACCTAGGACTGACAGCAAATGAAAAGCAGTTAAAGGAACTGGAAATATTTAGGCTAAACGAAGATTACAGAAAGACAGGATCCTAATCCTTAAAAATACAAAACACAGCTATGAAGAAGGTAAGACTTGCTCAGCTATTTCCAGAAGGCAAAATTAGGGCCAGTAGGAAAACTATAGAGGATTTAAGCTCCCCATAAGGTAGACATTCCTGCTGAGTGAAGTCCCTACAAGTGGGTTTGTAGTCCTGCTTCCCTTTCTCTCCTAAGCAGAGCAGGCTGATCATGAGCAGAGATACCCTCAGCAAAGTGAAGCCTCAGATGGGGACCCCGTGGCCTCTAGTTTCAGGCCAGGCTGCCAAGAGAGGAACATGCCGTCAGTCACTAGGGGGATGAGGTCTGTTGGCCAGCGGCTCTAAACCACTGGGTCTTGGCCTCCCAGAATGATTCAGCTTCTTCTAGGCTCCAAATTACTATGTCAGATCAGCTTGATGAAAGCAATTGCATATATTCCTAATGCCACAATTAAGGAAACTCATTGGCAAGCAGTGTTCGGCAAAAATCCATTTTTAGAGTTTTTCCTTTTTTATTAGCTGCTCTCCCATTGAAATAGTCTATGCATGCAGTAAATCAGAAGCCAATATGTGGAAAGTTTCCGAGGAGCCAGAGGATATAGAAAACGTGGAGATGAATTGCAGGCAGAGACAACAGGGAGGCTAAAGACAGAGATCAGTAAATCCTCCTGACAAGCAAGCCTCGGGGCTGGGTGCCCAGCACCGTGTTAGGCCCCAGGGCAGGAACCCAGGGATGGACCGACCCTCCTCAGGATCTGTGTGGGCCTTCAGGCCTGAGCCCCTTTCTGTGGTTCACTAGGAGATCCACTCAGGACGCTTGATGCCTCTGCGGGAGTGGGAATTGCAAATGTGAGAAGAGCAGGGAACAAGAGGAGGAGAGCTATTGTGCAGAGAGGGGTTGGTGAGGCGGAGGAAGGGAAATGGAGGAAGAAGAGGGAGGGAGAGGATGCAAGGCTGGTCGAGGCAAGCTCTGATGCTCAGCCTCTGGTGAACTACACAGGGGGATTCGAGTGAACAGAAATTCAAAGGAGAGATTCTGCATCCAGCTGAGGCTCTCAGTTGGTCGAGGGTCAGGGGAGTCAGTTCCTAAAACAGGGTCAGAACAAACAAACATAAAAGGGTCAGAATTTCAACTACCCATGGTGATAGATGCAAATGCCAGAGGACCTAAGAGTCCATGTGGGGATTTCCCTACGGAAATCAGTCAGCAGACGCACAAAGTTCTTCACTGTAGATTAGCCAGACCAGCAAACGTATCTCACCACTTGGGAAGTACTGAGTTAAAACTCACAGGCTGCCCAGTGGAGTATCATGTAGCCATTAATTATTATAACCAGCAAGACTGTCCAATAATATGGAACATTTTTACAATACTGTAAATCAAAGATTGGCAATTTTTTTTCTGTAAAGTACCAGACAGTAAATGTTTTTACTTCACAGGCCAGATAGTCTTTGTTGCAACTGCCTAACTCCACCATGTAGTGTGAAAGCAGCCACATATAGTATGCAAATTGAATGGGAGTGACTGTGTTCCAATAAAACTTTACTTACAAAAACATATAGACCAGATTTGGCCCAAGGGCTGTTTTGAATGGCACAAGCAAAACAAAGTTGAATATTCATTATGATTGCAACTATATAAAATATAAATCAAGTGGTCCAGCAGGAAATATACAAACCTGGAATGGGTAGTTGAGTTACGATAGTGGAGTTAGACAGAAGAATCTCCTTCTTATTTCAGGATGAAGGCAGGACTGCCTGGCTACCTGAATGTTCAGGACTCACACAGACCCTCCAGGGCCTGGGCATGGAGGGGTCTAAATTCCCATTTCCCAAAAATGATACAGTGCCAGGGTTTCTCAGTGAAGGCGTGGTGACTCAGTGAACACACAGGAAGGCAGCTTTTACACTGCTCTGCCCTTCACTGGGGAGCCTGTTATCTGCAGGTGGAGCACACCCAGTGTGAGCTGGAGTCGGATTTCCAGTTTTGAGGCTTTGTCGAGTTTAGCTGAGGAAGCTGCCCTGAACTGGGATCTGATGTCCTGGAGACAGAGTGGTGGGAAATTAAGCAGCCCCGGCGTCCGGGCCCAATGAGCTGACTCACATGGAAGCTGCAGGTAAAAACCACAGGCTGTGTAGTCGCAGGCTTCAACAGATGTCCTAGTTGATGCCAGGGGTGGGAAGGCTAAAGAGGGCAGAGCAGAGGCAGTTCCATTCTGGTTGGGAGCACGGCCTTCCGAGCCGCACAGACCTGGGCTTGCCTCTGGCTCCTCTGCTGCTCAGCTGTGTGTCTTTGTACATATGTTTTCACTTCTTTGAGCCTCCGTTTCCATTTTTTTATCATGAGGATAGTAATACCCAGCCTGCAGGGCTGTCGTGAGCATTAAATGAGATCATTTGAAGCTCACATCGCAGTGACTGTAAGCCCTCCTTCAAGTGGTAGCTCCTAGCTAATGGGCAGGGACTGGGGCCAGAGATGGAGTGCGCCACCCTAAACGGATGTCCGTGCCCAGGAGGCAGAGAGGGCCAGCCAGTGTGGCTTCCTCAGGGTGTCCTAATGCTGGACCTCTGGACCATCAGAACAGTATGTGATCTTTTTGCTGGAGAGGCTGGAAGGCTGAGGAAACAGTGGCATCATCTAATCAGGCAGGGGTTGGGGTTGTGACCCAGCTGTTTGCATCAGACCAGATGGAGGAGTCCCCAGGCCAATCAGAAGTGACAAGTCTCAGTGGGGCTCAGTGTCAGATCTAAGAAAGAACTCATGTCAGAGGCCATGTCTGCCTGTGTCAAGGTTATCTCATCCAGTGACTGAGCAGACACCAGGACTGAGAAAGAGCAAGGCTGCAGGGTCCTTCACTCTGCAGGGCCAGAGAACATTCACTCTGAAGAGGGCTGGAGTGCCCGAACTCCTTCAGAAGGGGCTGACTGTATGTGGGTGGGCGTGGACGGCCTGGGCTAAAGGCTCTGGGTAAGCTTGGGTGTGAGTTTTAGGGATGTGATAGGGTTATGGAAGAATTCTTTACATAAGAATCTCTCATATACCTAAAAATGTTAAGATGGTAAATTTTATGTTACATGTGTTTTATCATGATTATAAAATAAAGTACATCTGTATAGTCACCAAATGTAGCAAAAGAATACAAGTACAAAAGCACATTTTAGGGCTTACAAATGAAATGCATTAAAAATAAATACATTTCTAGCCTTCAAAAACTTACTTTGCCAAATCTGATAGAGGAGACCCTGATGCTAACTGCTAATAATAAAGGATACCCATGTGTCCTTTAATACTTAATAATAGAGGATACAAAATGCCTTTGTATAAGATGCTCAACCAGCAGAAAAGAAACAGGTTTCCTTAAACTAGAGGATGGCAGGTGAAAACATGTGGAGGTAAGAAAGTGCATAATTAGGAGACCAGTCTCTCTGGAATGCAGGTATCATAGGGAGGCAGGACAGAGCAGCAAGAGGCAGACAAGGTGGGAAGTTAGTGATGAAGTTTCCACGAGTTTCCAATATTGCCTCTGCCTCTTATTCTGTAAGTTGATACCTGACTTTCTAAAGACTACTAAGCTCCACTGAGACATGCCAGGCATGGTA
This sequence comes from Manis pentadactyla, assembly GCF_030020395.1. Lineage (NCBI taxonomy): Eukaryota > Metazoa > Chordata > Mammalia > Pholidota > Manidae > Manis > Manis pentadactyla. The sequence continues at coordinate 149,551,627 of NC_080022.1, forward strand.
CTAAGCACTTAGCATGCATTTTTTCATCTATTGCTCACAACAATCCTATGGGAGAGCAGCTATTATTGTCCCCATGTTTACAAAGAGGAGGCCACAGCTTAAAGAGATTAAGTCACTTGCTTGGGTCACATGGCTTGTAAACAGAGGAGGCAGGATTGGAACTCAGGCCCTCTGACTCTGAAGTCAGTACTTTAAGCTGTATGGCCTTGAAGAGATTTCTTAACCTCTCTGAGCCTTAGCTTCATCAGTATCAGGGGGGTGCCCCTCCTGGCAGTGGCCTTGCTGGGGTATAACAGGTGAAGATGGAGAGGTGCCTGCTAGTAGACTTAGAAAGCCTGGTGGAGGGCTCTGACCTTAACCTCATCAGCAAAAGGAAACCATCACAGGTTCCAGTATTTAATCTTCAAAAAATTTTTTCTTGGCCGCAGATAAAAATGAATTCTGCTTTGCCTAAAATGCTCTTCTGTAAATGGCTTTCAAAGAAAGGCTCACAAAATCACATCGGATGGTTTTTGGAAAAATCTCATAGGAAAGAAAAAGAAGCCCTTTCACTAGTGAAAGGTGATTTCAAAAGCTGGCCTTTCTACCAACTGCCTCTTTTTCTTTCCCACCACCCCTGCCTAGAGCCAAGCTGTCACCTGGGGCTGCCCCACCTCCACCCTGACGGTGGACCTTGGAGAGAAACAAAGCTCAGCTTGGCCCCTGTCCTTGTTCTCCTGTGCTTCTACCTCTCGGAGTACCATGCGAAGGCCTGTTCGTCAGGGAGAGCTGACTGGCAAGGAGCGGGGGTAGGGGGCAGCAACTGCCTTCCCCCCTCAGGCCACTGCTCCAGACACGGGGTTTGGAGTTCAGCAGATCCACAGGCCGAACAGGGAGCCCATCCGCTGTTTGCCATCTCCTCAGACCCTGTAGTGTACCAGGCCATTCCCTGGCTCTCAGCTTGTGGGAGGCGGTATAATCTCCCCCCACACCCACCCTGTCCTTTCATATTAATTCCTAGCAGAGACTGATGAAGCCTCCTGACCCTTGGAATCAGAGCCATAAAAGTGACTCTTCCATTCTTGAACTCAACCAGCTCTTACTGACCTCCAACCCTGTGTCCGGTGCTGGACCAGTGTCTAAAAATGTGAGTGAAGATGGTGTTTGATGCCGTGAGTGAGCTCATGGACTCTAAAGTCAGGCTGCCTGGCTTCAGTGCTGACTCTCCCACAAGAGCTGTGTGATCCCTCAAAAGTTATTTCACTTTGCTGGACCTTAGTGGCATCTACAGTAAAATAGGGCTCATACAAGTACCCACAGCCTGGAGTTAGTATAGACAAAGGCATCAGAATGCTCCCTGGCATGCATATGCACTAGACCAGTGTAGCCATCATCAACATTAATTAGGGCTGTTTCTGGATCAGGTGCAGGGTGGAGATGGTAAGAGAGGTTCTGAGGGTCAGTGGACAGAGTTAGAGCCCGTGGGAGCTACAGCAAGTCAGGGAAGAAGAAAGGAGACGAGCTCTGGGCTGGCAGGGGAAGTGTGAGCCACAGACACTGCAGTGAGCTGGAAGCAGGGCAACAGCAAAGAGGAGGCAGGAGGGGAAGGAGGTCTGGACCAGCAGATGGGATGGAGCAGGGCTGGCTCTGTGGTGTGACCTTGAAAGGCCCTAGTTGGGCCACCTGAGCCATTTATTAGCACAAAATTAGTGGGTTCTCTTAGGACTGAGTACTAACTATATGCCTGGCTCTAGGTCTGTGATTTCATGAGAAATATTTTATTTAAACTCCAATACTCCCTGAGTTCCTGAATCCTGTTGTTTCCAGGCTGTCTCCCAGAGGACATTCAAAGCAAAATCCTTAGAACAGTGGGGACCCTTGAGGCAGCAAAGGGCCCATGGGGAGGCTTGACCACTGCACTCAGGTGTGAGGGCTGGTGGGGGCTCAGGTATATGGCTGACCCTAAAAAATGATGGAATCACCTAAAGTAAAGGATTATGTAAATATCCTATAATTTTAATAATTTTAATGTCATTTAAATTTAGGTACTTGAAGAATATTGAGGCTATGGAACATTCTCTGTATGCATTACCAGGAAGATAAAGCAAGTTACAGAGCAGTGTGCACAGTAAGAGCAGGACTGTTCTGCTCAGCCTCACTCTCCCCTTCCCACCCCTGGCCAGGGAGGCAGCATCCTCAGATTCTAGCCCTGCTTCTCACCAGCTACTGGCTGAACCCTGGGTGACCATTCATAGCAGTGTCTCGTACATTTTGTGCAGGCCTTTCATGAGCAGAACCTTCCCAGGGCCCTTTGTCCACTCAGGGTCAGTTAGAAAGAGTGCAATGAACTGATGCACTCTTAGGAGTTGACAGTCTTGACCTTTTAGAATTGTGCTGATTGAGTCCAAGATCAAATCAGAGCCCTGTGTGTCTGATCCAAACTGAGATGTGCTGTAAATGTAAAACACATACTTGATTCCAAAGACTCAGTACCAAAAAAAGGAAAATGACTCAGTAAAATATTTTATATTGATTATGGTTGAGATAATAATATCTTGGACATATTGGGTTGAATACAATATATTATTAAAATAAGTTTTCCTGGCTTTTAGTCATTTTAGTGAGACTACTAGAAAGGTTTTAATTATCACTGTGGCTTGTGCGATATTTCCATGGTCAACACCACTGTCAAGGGGCATATATTTCAATGCGCTGTCACCACCTTGGCCCAGAGGAATGTCTCTTGTGGGGGCGTCTCCCAGAGTGTGGCTTTCAGGAAAGACGGCTTCCCTCTGTGCCTTGAATTGGGCCACATAATCTGTTGCTCTTTTTGCTTATGAATAGGATCAGTCCGAATGTATATGTTCCCTGTTGCTGCTGTAACATATTACCACAAACTGAGGGGCCTAAAACAACACAAATATATTCTCTGACAGTCCTGGAGGTCAGAAGCTGAAATCAGGTTTGCTAGGGTAAAGTCCAGATGACGGCAGGGCAGGCTCTTTGTAGAAGCTGAGAGGACAATCTGATTCCTCACGGTTATCAGCCTCTCCTGGCTGCCTGTAGTCTTTGGCTTGTGACCCCTTCCTGTTTTCAAATCACATTACTCCAGTCTCAGTTTCTGTCATCCCATCACCTTTTCCTCTCTGATCTCCGGTCTCCCTCTTACAAGAACCCCTGTGATTACACCAGCCCCACCAGGATAATCCAGGATACTCTCCCATCCTGAACAGGTTTCACTTAATCACACTTGGCAAAGCTCTTTTTTGTCATAAAAAGTAATATGCACAGGTTCTGGGGATTAGGGTGTGTACATCTCAGGTGGCCGTTATCCAGCTTAGAACACTTGTCTGTTTCCTCCCAGCCTCCAATTTGTAAGTCACAACTGGAGCATGAAGAGTCACTGAGCCACAGACCCGGGAGTCACAACCCTGGAAAAGCAAATGTACCGATATCCAGTCTGCACCCCTGGTTCAGGACAGTCACATCCTGTAATCTCAGTCTTCAAGAAATGAAGCATCAAAGGCCTGGAGAGGTTTAGTGACTTGGGTTAGCTCACCCAGTGTAGAGGAACCCACGCTGGGAGAAGCCTCACCCCGCCTTGCCACCCACCAGGTCATCTCTGCCCTGCTCCTTCTTTTGCAGACGCAGCCATACTCTCTGACCTTGTCTGACCTTGTGCTCTCGCACACCATCTTCCGGTTAATGGCCCTCCAGCTCCTTTGGAAGCAGCCCAGATGTGTGACTGTCCCAGGGGACTCATACTGACAAGACTCGGGCAAAACTGCAATCAAAGGGGCAGCAGAAAACCAATTCAAAGCAGATGGCGGGCTTGATGGAACCCACACCGGGCTGGCAGTGTGCCAGGCCTGGTGATATTGGTTTTATTAATGAGGGACGGAAGGAAGCAACTTGGGCTCAAGGCGACTGGCAGCCACAAGGATCTGTGTGGTGGGGGAACACAGGAGGCCCCACTCGGCAGCAGTTTTTCTTCTCTGACAGGTCATCCTTTGGCTTAGAGACTTCCTGACCACTTGGGCCCCTGTGCCATCTCTCCACACACTCTGCCTCATTCATCTCCACACTTGCCCACCACTTCTTTTTAGTCAGGTTGGCAGATGATCCACTGCTCGCCGAGGAAGTGGAGTCAAGGAAAGGAAAACATTTCATCCTCAGGAATAAGGAGTTTCGGGGGTGGTATTTCCCCACCATCTCTTTGATCTCAGTTCCCATTGTCAGGCCCATCTTGAGCAGGGGGTCCAGGAGAGGGGACAGGCAACCTCTAAGGGCACATGGGACTGCAGATCATTTTGTGTGCAACTTGGAATATCCACCTAAAAACAAATCTCCATGGCCTCCCTGGGCCACTGACCCCTTGTGCTGGAGGCTTCTCTGATGGACTGGGATAGAGAACAAGCACACAGCCAGGGTGAGGAATCACAGTCCTGGGTTCAAGTTCTGGATCTAATAGCTATTCACTGTGTGCCCCTGGGCAGGTCACTGAAACTCACTGACCCTCTGACACCTTGTCTGTGGAACGGAGGTATCAGTGGATATTCCCGCCTGTGTCCAGAGCTGTTGAGAGAATCAGATGAGAAAATGAAAACTGTAAAGTACATCTCAAGAATGAAAGGTATTACTAAGAGTGAGCACAGGCTTGGGAATTCAAGACGAGACCAAGCATCAGATTAGGTCTGGACAGCAGAAGGCCTGAAACACTCAGGGCCAAGTTAAGACTGTGGTTCCCCAAACCAAGTCAGCTGCTGGGGGAAGCGGCAGAGGCTCGCATCAGCAGAAGGAACGTCACAGGAAGCGCTCGAGGCCTCTAGTACACCTGTGCTACTAGATGTTGCTGGAGGTGGGGCTCCAGAACGGACACGGAGGGTCAGTCTGACAGCCACTGGAAGGCGTCTGGACATCATCCAGAGGACAGCCGAGGGACAGTGAGGGCTCAAGGGGAGTGCTGTGATCCGATGAGCATTACAGAGACCTGGCTGGCTGGAGCACAAAGTGGTCAGAGGGAGGAAAGGCTGAGAAGAGCAGAGTGGCAGAGGGTTGAGAGGGTGCGGCCACTGAAGTCAGGGGAAGAGGCTGTTCCCAAAGGAAGCAGAGGGCAGCGGGGTCAACCACCACCGAGAGGCCAGGTACCCTGAGACACGAAAAGTGTGCATTGTGTGTGACACAAATCAGGTTATCAGGAGAAAACACTTTCCTTGGGAGGGATAAGCCAAGTGTCTGGGGCTGGGGAGGGCATGGCAGGGGATGGAGTGGGGCAGGGGCTTGGGTAAGTCCTTCAAAAGCTCCCTGCCTAGGAGTTGAGATACAGAAGGGAGAGGTGGAGAGGTGCGTCAGGGAGAGCTGTTTGTTGTGGCTTGGTTTTGTTTTTGTTTAAAATGGTGAACAAGCCATGAGTAGGTTTAAATGCTGCTGCAATGAATCAATAAAGAGACAAGTTGAAGGCAGGGAAGTGAGAAATCATTCAACAAATATTTCACCAACACCTGTTATGTGCCCAGGACTGTTTTAGGCACAGAGGACACAGCAAGGACAAAGATTTATGGACACTTCCTTCTTGTGAATTGATCATCAATGGTGCAACCTCTTCATGAAGGGAGAAAACTTTGGGATTCAGAGCTCAGGTCGAGGAGCAGCCACACAAAGGGAAAGGCGGAAAAGAGCACAAATAGAGGTTAATTGGTGCTGTGGTGTCAGGCTGTTTAGGGAGTTCTTGTTCAGTGGTTTTTACTTTCTCGTCAAAGTAGGAAGCGAGGACATCCATGGAGATGACAGGAGGTGGGGGAACAGGAAGAGGAAGTTTGGGGGAGAGGAGTGAAGATTTGAAATAACCCTGTGAGAAATGAGCAAGCATGGGAGAAAGGGATGGCCAGGGCAGCCCCAAACAGGTAGCATCCCAGGGCTTGTGGGCATCAAAAATCATGAATTCACAAGGGACATTCTGCAGCATTTGCCCTCGGCCTCCCGGGCATCAGAGGAGAGAAGCGTTCCATTTCTGCACACCTGGAATCCTGCCGAACAGACACAAGAAGGGAAAACAAGGGGTGAGGAAAGCTTGACAGGTGATGGGATGGATCAATGAAGACCAGGCCAGAGGGGGGAATTCAAAACTGGAGGACAGGATGGTGGAGAAGTGAAGGACCAGGGGTCTGGTCAGAGAGCAACCTTGGAAGGAGAACTCAGTGAGGGCCCAGGACGGAGAGGAACGATGCTGCAGTGGGACAGGAGGAGGTGTGATTCTGCAGCGGAGCCTTTCCTGGTGATGGCCAGGTCCAAGGGTGGCCTTGGGAGTGGGGAGCTGAAGGTGGGGGTTGAAGGAAGTCTTTGGAGTTGAAGGTTCCTACAGTCCTTCAGGAGGATGGCTGGGTTTGGGTTGAGAACCAGGCTGCATCAGATGCCTAAACTTTCCCCACAACGTGACCATAGAAGGTGTTTATAGGAAGGAAGTCAATAATCACTCCTTCCCGTTGCCCTTAGGAAAGACCCAGCAACTCACATTGTCATAAAAGGCATGACCTGCATCCAGCCTCCCACTCCAGTCTCATCTTTCTTTCTTGTTTCCCTGTTAACTATGCTCCAGCGCCACAAGGACCCCTTGCAGTTCCGCGTGTGTGAAGCCCCTTTCTCCTGCAGGCCCCATGTGTTCTCTCCTCTCCAGACTCCATCCACTCTCTTTGAGTGCCTGGCTTCTTACTCATTCGGGTCCCAGTTAGAAGTGTCGCTTCCTAGGGAAGACTTAGCTTTAATTAGTTCAGCATGTTATTCTCACTCACAGCACCCTGTTCTTTGTCTTCACGATTCTTTCTTTGTCTACTTAATGTCTGTCTCCCCTGCTACACAGAAAACTCCACTTGGACAGGCACCATGACATGAACATGACACGACATGAACCCAGCTCCTAGCAGACTGCCTTGCATAAAATGGCACCCAGTAAATACTGCTGCGTGAATTTAAAAATGGAATAGGAAGATGGCATTCACACCCTAATAGAACAGCCCATCTGCTTTATTTAACACATCCTCAAATATCCCGAGTCACTCTCTGCCTCCATGCCTTTCTCTGGAATGACCTTCCTTGAACTTCACCTGACTGACTCCAAAATCAACCTTAAGACAAAACATAATAACTTCCAACATGAAGTCTTTCCTGACCACCCCTAGTCTGCAATGCCTTGGCCATTTTGTGTGTCTCCTGCATTCCAGTGTGACGGACTTGAGGACAGAGACATGGCTGTGTTTAATGGGCACGCAGTGTAGAATACAGCAGGGCATGATAAGGCTCTGATGACAGAAGTCAGTGCACGCATGAATGAGTGGAGGCTCCTTCACCCCCTTAAGTCAGCTGCAATTTAAAGCACAGATTGCAGAACGGAACTTGAGAGACACTTTAGTCCCAAGCCTTCAATTTATAAATGAGGAGGCAAGAGCCCAGAGAGGGGAGCGTGTTTGTACAAGCCCTACAGCAAGGCAGGGACAGCACCCAAGCCCGAATCTCCTCCTACTGACCCGTAATTCAGGGCTGTTTCTACCACACTGTGTAGCCTCCCAATATATGTGTACTGCCCAGAAATTTGATATTTAGATATTTTGAAAGATGAACTGCTAACAGGAACTCTCAGATGTTACTGGTATGAATGTGAATGGACACATCCATTTGGGGAGAAATTTGGCAATATTTTAGATGGATAAATAAGTAGCACATACCATGTGTTCCAGGTATTCTACTTTTAAGTAGAACTTTTTTAAAATATGTGCTCAAGAACTTTTTTTTTATTGTAGCATTATTGGTAATAGCAAAGGATTGAAAACTTTAAATGTCCATCAATAGGAAAATGGATAACTAAGTTGCAATATATTCATAAAGTGGAATATGATTTAGTGACTAAAATAAATTAAGTAGATCTCTATGTGTCACCATAGAGGTAGCTCAAAAGTGTAATGTCAATTATAAGTGTGTGGTGGTGGTGCTGATGTATTCTTAAGGTCCTTGGGATTGATTATAGGAGTCACCCTCCTGGCACGATACACAATAGGTCCTCTGGGCAAGCCCTTGTTAGAATGGCTTCCACAGAATCAGCAGAGTATTGGGGGCCACATACTTAAGCATGTGGGATATGGAGTCCAAAGTCAAAGCTCCAGGCTTAGGTGATGTGTGGACACAGCCACCGAACAACAGCTTTAAGTTTTCCACCTCTCCTATCACTGAGACGTAGTATCTACGTAAGTCTGGAAAACTGGGTAAATATCGTAAGGATGCTACACATGGGAAGGGGATCAAAACTGTAAGGAAATTGGTAGTATTTTTGGGCAACTGCTGGACATGGTCAGATGGTTCCCTAAGAAAGTGGTGAGAGGTGACCTGCCAAGTGAGAGGGTGCAAAGAGCAGCCACCTTCTCCCCTTCTGTCTGATAAGGTTGCCTTCCCTCCTGACATGATTATAGGGATGCGAGCAGGCACACTGCAACGGAGGGCAAGTGAGGAGCTGCACGGAGGCTGCAAGTTGCTGCAATTTTTGGTGCTTATGAAATCGCTGTGAAGGCCACTCTGGTTGTGTGGACCAGTCATTGCTTTACCCTCATCATTAGAAGGCACCTGTCAACAGTCTCTTAAGACTGTGAGCAAGCAACAAAGTCAAAACAACAACCCTGGGACGTTGAGTGGAAAAAGCAAATTGTGAAAGAAAATCTACAGTACAATGGTAATGATGTGCATGTTTAAGCAGCGCTATCCAGCAAAGATGTGAAAACATGGTGGATAAATAGGGTACCCACTAGTTTCAAAACAGTGTTACAGGGGGGGAAGAAGTATAATAGATGCTTCCATTGTACCTGCAATGTTTTATTTCCTTTTTAAAAAAGATCTGAAGCAAATGTGGCAAAATTTCAACACTTATTAAGTACAGGTGGGGGTACATGGGTGTCTGATTTTTATTCTCTATATTTTTCTGAATGTTTAAGTAGGTCATGATTTAAGGGAAACTAAGGGTTAGCCAGGTGAAGAGGAAGGGGAAGAGTGTCTCAGTTTGGGGTCTGGGTGGGGGCAAGACAGGTTTGAAGGCCTGGGAGGAGAGAGAGGGTGTGGGCATCAGGGAAAGGGAAATTTCCGAGTGTGGTTGGAGTTGGGAGAGTGAGGTCGGGGAGAGAGTAGCGAGGAGGGAAACGGGAAATAGTCCTGGGGAGGCAGGAAAGGGCATGACCGTGCAGGGCTCTGCCAGCCTTACCACAGAACTTGGGCTTCCCCTGAAGGCAGTAGGAAGCCGCTGAAAGGTTTTAAGCTGGGCAATGAGATATATGTGAGTGTTAGAGAGATTGTTGCTGCCCCAGGAGCACAGATTGGAGCCAGGGACATCAGCTCCATTCACGTGAATTTGGGGATGGAGTGGAGTGGATTGAAACTGGAAGGAATGGTGGGAATTAATCCCTTCTTCCTAGGGCTCCCTCATGCTCTATTCTTTTTTTTTTTTTTTTTTTTTATTGAAGGGTAGTTGACACACAGTATTACATTACATTAGTTTCAGGTGTACAACACAGTGATTCAACATTTATATACATGATAATTCTAGGTACCACCTCATGCTCTATTCTTACACTAACCATTCCCGTGTTGCGCCCCCTTCATTCAATGACACTGCATATGCTGGACATCTTGCTTTTGCCCCTCCGGAACTGCTCTCCACCCTTTTCCATCTTGCTCTCCACCTTGGCAGCTAGCCACCATGGGCCAAATCAGCAGCTCGTTGCCCTGAGGTTCTGATCATGTCAGGTAATGGGGAGCATCAGAGAAGCTCAGAAGGAGGGAGGAGCCATCAGGCTCTTTCCCGGGAGGTTACCTTGGGCTGACCGTGTCCCTCGACAGTAGGTCACTGCTCCTCTCCAGGTAGTCTGCTGTGCACAACTCTTTCCTCCTGGGTTCCAGGATGGGTTCCCTTCCTTCCCCCTTGGCTCTGGGAGTGGTGACAGCTGCTGGTGGCTCCATGCATTCCTTTATCATTTATCCCTTTGCAAATAAACCCTCCCTGAATTATCTTAATGCGAGCGCACCATCATTTTCTTGTTGGGACCCTGTCTCATACAAGGCAGCTGTCCTCCACGAGCCTCTCAACAGGGCAGGGGAGAGGTTTGATTAATTTTTTGTATGCAGTTCCACGACTAGGACCTGGCACATTTTGGGTGAGCAACGCATCATTGATGAATGAATGAAAAAATAATGTGAACAAATGAGTGCATGAATGGGGTGTGAGTGGGCCTGTGAGTGGGGCACAGACAGGTCTGGGGCTCTTTGAAACAAAGAAAGGGGTGATTCCAGGAGAAAGGGAAAATGTGGAAGCAGAAAGGCCCTAACATTTCTGGAGCTCCGGAGTTTGGCAGGCACAGCGTTAGGTTCTTCACTGATTCCTGACGTTTCATGCCTAAAACATGGTGCTCAACTCACAGGCAGAAACCAGAGGCTCAGAGAAGTTAAGAAACATACCTAGTATAGTGTTCTGGTGTTCTTTCTGCTTCTCAGACAAACCTCATCGACTTCCTAATTGAGCCTGCAAGCTCTTCATTAACTGTCCAGAAGCCCCAGGAGGCGCTCATCCCTGCCTGCTACTCCCTCCCAAAGCTCCTGCCCCATCAGAGGCTGGCATTTCCTGCCTCAGGGGGTGCCTTGTTGGGCTGTCTGTCACTGCAGGGTACCTGTGGTCTGATCTCCATTCATTCTGAATCCTTCATTTCAGGCATAAATGTCACTGACATTATTACAGTGGTGGGCTGACGGCATGTTTATCCACCCAGTGCTTTTCAAACCAATTAGGTGGATTTAGTGCTTGGATGAAGGCTCCTGAAACCAGCATTCTGGCCTGGAGCCATGAACTAAACAGATGAATATTACACCAGAGTCCCCCCACCATGTCCATCTGTACCCTGGGGCTTTCCTGCTGAAATTGGATTCTTCCTGCTCAAGAAATTAGCCTCTTTTTTTCTGTAGCCTGATCAGGGTCAGCAGGAGCCAAAGTAAACAGGGCAGTAAGAAGGGACTTACTGATCATTGCATGCCCATGGGCCAAACTGTATGCTCCAGGCTGGCTCTTTTATTCTTACCACAGCCTTACAAAGAAGGTATTAGTATTCCCATTCTACAGGTGAGAAAACTGGGGCTCAGAAAGGTGAGGTAACTAGACCAACGTCACCCAGGGCCAGAACCCAGGACTGCTGGAGCCCAGAGCTCTGGGCTGCTTGCAGCCCCCCACCGCCTCACCAGCTCCATCCCCTGTCATTTACCAGCTGGCCTCAGCATCTCACCTCCTTGCTGGCTCTATGAACCCATCTTTCCTTGTTTTCTTTCCTTCTCCCAGCAATCAGTCATGCCATTTGCATCTCCGGCTGGAGCAAATGTGGAGCAATTATTCCACTATAAAACTGCACAGGTTGTCCCCAGGCGGCCCGTCCAAAACACCCATGTTCACTCTCACCCTGTTGGGTTAAGACATTAAAGCATCAAATGAAGGGGCAAGAATCTGGTAAGGTAAGAAGAAGATGGGCTTTGGAGCTCAGACAGGCCTATCCATCCATTTCATGACTGTATAAAGGTGTAAAACTCACCTTTCAGTCTGTGCATTCCCCTCGGTAAGATGGTGCTGTGATTTACAGGGTCGTTATTTGAAACATGAAAAGGATCACTTATGCAAACTACCTTGTGCACAATGTGTGTTCAACAAGTGATACCAGGTAACAGTCACTGATTCAAATTCCTGGGTTCAAATTCCAGCATGGCAAGGCCTTGAACGAGTTACCTGATCTTTGAAGCCTCAGTCTACTCATCTGCAAATTGGGGAAATACTATCTCTTAATTTTTAAGCTGGTTGGGAGGATTTCATGAAACTATACTTCATAATGTAGTTTATAATTATAATTTATGTAACTATGATTTATAATGGGTATAAACTATTTAACACAGTGCTTGACGTATAGAAAGTATTCAAAACTTTTCTTGTTGCTATAATTAGTATTGTCCAGATCTTTATTGTGCTTTTCTAAGAAATGTGATATGTTTGCATCCTCTTCATTATCATATATTTCTTGTGTTATAGTCAGATACTGCTATCCTCTCAAAACCTTATTATTTCTGTGAAAAAAAAGCAGTCTCTCTTACCATGAAGCTTCCTTGTGTCATTTAGCCAAAAATGCATGTTCCCTTTTCCCTGCGTGCACTGTATTTGATACCTCTCTGACAACACCTGGGACTGTAGCTGCAGCGATTTGTGGTGTACATCTCCTCCACCAAGTGATTTGAGTACAGGCTGATCAAATCTAATTTATTCTTTCATTTCTAGCATTTCAATTTGTACTATTCTCAGCAAAAAAGACTTGAAGAAAAACAGGAAGAAAAGGGAGAGAAAATTATTTTTAAAAGAGAAAAGAACTCTGTATAATTTAATTAAAATGCACAAAGATATTGCTTCTGAAAGGCAATTCTGGGGAGTGGTGAGGTTAAGACTTTTCCCTAAGGCCAAAAGGGGAGCCGGCCCAGACCCAGTACATTAACAAGAAACCACAGTGTAAGGCCTGTTCTGCCGAGTTTCTAAAAGGCAGGTGTCATCTGTCAATAGCTAACTCGTTCAATGACCAAATCCCAGGGTTAGCCAGCTAGCTCAACAATCCCATCCAGGTAATTTCTCCAAACACGAAAAGGGCTTTGAAGAGTTCTCTCGCACTAATGATCACAAATTGCTCCTGTGAACAATGTTTTTCAAAAATGAAGCTGATCAAAAACACGTAGAGGACAAATGCAACCTGAAGTCACTGTAGTCATCTCTCCAGAGTGAATGCTGGAGGGAAAGCACGCAAACACGCTCAGGCTTCTGGACGTTCTCTGAGCCGGCCCACCTGGTGGGACCGAACCGTCTCTGCTGAGCACCAGGTGGGCAGGCCAGGAGGTGGCCTCTGAGGGAGAAGATAGAGACATCCACACTGTACTCCTGAAAGCCCTGGGCAGGGGCAGGATGCACAAGGTCCCAGTGACTTAGACCGGGTGCAGAAACAGGAACATATTGAGAAGCTGGGGCAAGGGAGAGCAGTTAGAGACCACAGGCAGGTGCTTCTTTCACCTGAAAGGGCAGGTAGTTTCAAGGTGATATTGGGGGTATGTGACTTAAAGGTCTAGGATGGAAAGGGCATATGTTTGCTTTCAAAAGCATTTCCTGATTAAGGGGATCACTTAACTCTGGGTCCCACCACCCCAGCAAGAACCACAGGGCCAGGTGACAATTGAGAGCCCTGCTACTCCATGTATGGCCCACTGACCCTCAGCACCAGCCCCATCGCCTGAAAGCGGGTTTGAAAAGCAGAATCTCAGGCCTCACTCCAGACCCCCTCAATCAGCCTCTTTGTGGGAAGGGCCCAGGAATCTGTATTTTAACCAGATCTCCAGGAAATGTTGAAGTATGCTAAAGCTTGGGACTGGTTTAGGACACTGGCTCAGAGCATCCTGCCTTAAGACACTCACAGAATCACCTTGGGTGGGGGGCTTCTTCAGTATGCAAATGCCCAGGCCACACTCCCAGGGCTCCTAAATCAGGGGGTCTGAAAGGATCTGGTCACTTTCAAATCATCTAAATGGTCCCTGGGTGCATCAGAAGTGCAATGTTGGTTTGGAAGCATCAGTTTAGAGCCTTTGAAGCTGTCTTAGGGCCCAGGCCCTTGTCATGGTTTCCCTCCTGGATTCTGCTCTTTTCCTCAATTATAGCTCTCCTCCATGGGCTAGCTCAGACAGCAGCTGCTCTGTGACTGCCCTCCTGACCTCCCTGGTCAAAATGAATCATTCCTGGCTCTGAGTCCCTGCAGCCACTCCACACCTACACCCTCTTCAGCTCTTACTCCATTCTGCCTTGCACTGTGCCTAATAACTGGTTGTGCATTTGTCTCCCTTACTAGATGTTTGCTCCCTGCCCTGGCTTCCAAAGGCCAAGCTTCTAGTCATCCTTGTTTTCCTGTGACACTTAGCACATTGTCTGGCACATTGCAAATACATAATACCTTAGCTGCTGCATTAAAAATATTGAAAAATCCAAATTCCTCCCTCTCCATCCTTAAAGTTAAATAGACAACAAACAGTTAAGTATTTCAAAGGAAATACTTTAGTATACTTTTATTTATGGTATCAGGTCAGATAGATGCTTTAAGCAACCCTGAAAGGAAAGTCAGGTGTTATTATTAACACCATATTGTTCAGCAACATCATGTGCTCAGTTCAAGGCCACAGTTAACAAATTAGAATCTGGAGTCCACAGCCGTGACTCTTCGCCACCCCATCTCCAGACAATGCTCATTGTGTCCACTGCTCTCTCTGCTGTCCCCGGAAGGGCCACTCCTAGATGACTGGGACACAGCTTCTGCTGTAATCTTATCCCCCCGTTTCCTTTTCCTGCAGCTCTGGGAATCACTGGAAGCTCAAAGGGTGGGGCTGGGAAGAATCCCGTGATGGTCTGTGTCCACGTGCTGGTGGCTGGGGATTGGCAGGGCCTTTGTCCCAGCTGCACGGGTCAGGTTAGCAGCTCTGCCTGCCGCCCAGTTCCTGATGGTCTCTGCCGTGAACCCCAGTCTGCCTGACCTAGGCCCATACATTGTGCCTTGCCCAGCCCCGTTGGGGGCCCTTGGGGCTGGGCCCTGCTCCCCGTACTGCATTGCAGTCCCTCACTGGGGTCTCACTCCAAACCACTGAAGCCGTCCATACACCCCTGACTCAGCATCACCCTTGCCAACAGCTTCCTTCTGCCAGGCATGCCCACTCCTCAGGCCCTCCTGGCTTAGCAATACCACAAGGCACCCAGCCAGCCTTTCACACCCACTTGGGCACCACACTGATGGTTGGCCACCTCCCTTTTCTGGGGTCCAGGCCTCCCACCAGGCTCTCTCCCTCCACCATCCTGGCCTCCTTCCTGCTTCTCTTGTTGCTTCAGCCCAGTGTGCCCCATTTTCCAGTGCATAGTGCCCACATTTCTAGCAGACTCCTGATTCTGCCATTGGCTGTGCCCCGAAAGGAAGTGAGGAGGCTCATGCTGTCTCAGATCAGGCAACAGATTTGCAATCAGAAAATGAAGGTTTGAGACCTGACTTTGACTCTTACTGGTGTGTGACCATAAAAAAATGGCTTTTTATTTTTGGTCTTCAGTCTTTTTATCTGTTTAAATGATAATATATATATACACATATATATGTATGTACATATAGCATATATATATGCACACACATATATACATACAAATAATTTGTTTCATAAAGTAGTTGTGAGGATTAAATGAGATGATATATATAAAGGTACATCGTAATTATAAAACATCCTAGAAAAATGTATCATGGCACTACTATTTTATTATTCCTCTGAAACAGAGAGAAAAAGATGATGTTTCTGATTAAGAAGCCCTGTTTTAGAAATAGATTATTTGGTTAAAGTGTTTTTATATCAAAAGAACCAGAACAAAATGTTTTAAGACTTAAAGGAGCTGACTTCAGTACCTAAAAAATTAATGTTTTGGAATCTTCATTCTTGTGTTGATTAGCTATTATGCCATCTGGGATACGGAGGGGAGAACCTGTAAGGGTGGGTGCCCTCTCAACCACCATGACCATCAATCTCTTCAGCTGTTCTCTGATCACTGGTTTATTCACTGATTTGTCTAATAATACTCTGAAAGCTCAGAATGTGCCCTGGCTGGGAAGTAATGGGGAAGGTACAAAATGGAGCCCATAGCTTCTTATGAACCCTGTGATTCTCAATGACACAGCCTCTTTATTTCTAGCCAAAAGAGAAAAGCCGTCCTCTTGCATCATCAGTGCTGAGACCTAAGAAAGAGCCATCTGATAAATCCAGAAGGTCACAGTCTAAGAATCCTAGTCCAGGACGAGGCCTGCCCAGCTCTCTGTCTTCCACCTTTTGGGGTATTTGGCCTGCCTCAAGCCAGTTCATGGTTTTCTCACCTTTAAAAACTTTTGTGAAGATGTCCCTCATGTTACCTATTCTCCATCTGTTTCATCACTGGATACGCCTTTGATAATCCTTTCCAAATTCACCCTTATGTTTAAATATTCTTTTACAAATATTACCCAGGTAGTGCAAAGAAGTCTCCCATCCCAGAATCCCAACTCCCTGATGCTCAAGTTCTTCCATAAATCTGAGTATATTCTCCCTGGCTTCAGCCTGAGTACACTTTCTTTGGCTGGTTCTTACAATCATTAAGACTTGGATCCAACAGCAACAAGAATGTTCTGGTGGAGAAACTTCTTACACATTCCTGAAGAAGTCAGGCCCAAGAGAACAAAGCCAGCAAGGAACCGAGTCAGGAGTTCAGGTTCCGGTCCTGCCCCTGCCACCACTTTCTGTGTACTGTGCATTCATCTCTTCCCCGCTCCTGATCCCAGATCATTCATAATTCAAGTGAAAGCTCAGACCTTTCCAGCTCTGGAATTGATAAGCTAATTATCATTGAAGCCCATCCTCAAAGATTCCCCACCTACTACCTTTCTCCAAGTGACTTAAGAATTTACACGTTCAGCCCAAGCAACAATTTTTCTGTTGAACAATTATGAAAATTCAGCATTGGGGGAAAAGTAGTATAAACCGGTCTGGTGTATTATTGCTCAAATAGTCCCCTGTGCTCCTAATAAAAACAGCCAGGGGAGGCTAGAAGCCAGCGTGAAATATGGTCCACTTGTTTTCTTAACAGCCTGCTTCCTGAAGTTATCCAGGAACTGTCAGCATCAAGTGGAGCACTGCATAAAGAATAGGGCAATTTCCTGTCTTTTATTCTGGTGTCTCATGCCCTGACATTATTTTAATGGAATTCCATTGTATTTTTGTATTCAAATGAACTTGAAGGCAAACAAAACATTTAAAGGGAGAAGTTTCTTCCTAAGCAGAAAGAAAGAACCTTGCTGGTACTTGTGAACTGTGAAAAGTCATGAGTCAGGGAATCAGGTGGATTCAGGGGGGGTCTGAGGATGCTACCTTGAGCTTTGTCCAGATGCCTGGAGCGGAGGTGTTGTCTGGGGTTCAGTGGGAAGTTCTAGATAATGAGCTCAGTAGGAGAGTTAATTTCCAGGCACTTACATGTTGTGTTATAAAAACACTGAAAAAAGGAAAAAAGGAAAGGATGAAAGGCACCGTAGAATCACCAAGGAGTCTGGAATCAAGGAAGAGGGTCTTTTAATGGCAATTTCTTACTCGGGTATCTCCCCTAAATGTCAGTAACAGGTAGCCCCCCATTTGGACATACATCATATATCAGACAAATGTATCATCCAATACCTGCCCCGCCAACCCAAGGGGGCCCAGGCTAGTGAAAGGCCAGAAGCAGGAGTGCTGTGTCATCTGGCCAGAAATGGGAGAGCCACTGAGGAAGCAAAATCAAGAATGATCAGAATCTAGAGGTCTGTCAAAATTCAAAGGGTACAGAAAGGGGAGCCCCATCTCATTGAATGGAAAGCAGGCTTCAAAGCCAGGAATTCAGGACTGGGACAATGGACACCAGCAGGTAACAGGGCATTTGGTGGCACACACTGGGATGTGGCACAGGCCAGGCAGAGAGGGAATGCCAGATGTATGCAGAATTCCAGAACTGACTTGGTGCTCAAATGCTTCCCAAGAAGGGTCTGTAGCCAGCATGTCAACCGTGTTTTCTGAGGATCATTTGTCTTCCAAACCCTTCCCATGGCCAGGCGTTCTGCTGGTTTCTAGAGACATGAACATGCCCGATTCACCTGGAAGGGGAGAGAGGCACATTCACAAATTGTGATTGTTCGGTGTGAACACTGTATCATAAAGACATGCACCAGGGCTGGGAGAACACAGAGGAGAAAAAGAAAGAGACCACTGGGCTGAGGGCTCTCGAAATATCCAAGGATAGTGAAGCCATCTCTTTGTCTATTGCCATCTCTTTGGCATTCTTCATTTGCCAATATATAGCCTGAAGAGTAGCTTTGCGAGGTGGTCTTGGTCAGGTGGCGAGGTAGAAGGAGAGCAAGAAAGAATGGTCATGATATATTAAGTTGGCTCTGTAGCTCCAACGTAAAGCATGCCAGGAACTCCCTCTGTGAGATGATGGTAACAGGGCACTGGGCGAAACCAGGGCAGGTAGGCAGATATTGGATCAAACTAAACCAGCCCAATGAGTTGGTTTAATTTGAACAGGATGGAGGACTGAGGGTGATAGTAGACTGGGTTTAGTGACAGATCTAAGGATATGAACCAAATGCACATGCAATTAGGAAAGACAATTCAGGAAGATTGGATGACATGTAACTTCAAGACTACTGTATCTTAGGAAATCTCTGAAATAAGAACAGGAATATATCTTTGATTTGGAGAAGTTCAAGATGATACATAACATTACCAAGAGCAGTGGCAGACCCACGGGAAGGAGTGTGGCAAGAAGTAGGTGGGAGGCGGAGGCAGAAATAGCCCAAATCACAGGCTGAGAAGTTAAGTAAGGCTCCTGTCTTCTGTCTCATCCCTTTAAACAATCTCCAAGCACCCAGCAGAGTAGAAAGCTGGTAGAAAGTCTAGTAGAGAATACTGATTGTAAGTGAAGGGGGATTTCACTGTGGCGATAGTTCAATATTCTCACCGGAATCCAGTGTTTAATTCATCCCCAGATCCTCCAGAATAATCAAAGCACAATGACCACCAACTATGTTACATCATACTTACCAAAGGGGAATGGACATTTTAATAAGTTACCAGGTGGTACTTCTTGTGCCGAGTTAAGCCTGTAGCCTGTAGGTGGTTATTTTGTAAAGGAACAGATTCAGCTGCTATTACAAAAGGGTACCCCAAAACAGTAGCTATAGTAAGACACAGATGAGAGGTCCAGAGCTGGTGGGTGCATCTACTCCACAGAGTCACCCAGGGACCTCATTTCCTTCTATCTTATGGCTCCATCATCTGCTAGGGTATTATCCATATCATCAGAGCTGGATTACTTCCACTTATCCATATTCCAACCCAAAGAGAGTGGTAACAGGAAGTAGAGGGCAAGACACCTTTTTTAAGGTTATAGCCAAACTGTATACCTTTCCTCCTTCATATTCTATTGACTAGAATTTAGTCCCATGGCTACATCAAGATGTAAGAGAAGCTAGAAATAAGTCTTTTGCCATTGTGCCCAGCTAAAACCTGTAGGTTCTATTACCAGAGGGAATAAGGGGAGGAAAGATATTGCGAAGTAATTAGCAGTAACTTCAAGAGTGATTTTCAGCTGTCAATGCCAGTTGTCACCTTTGCTAGGAAGCCTTTTATGACTCCCAAAGCCTGGCCCTTCTGTGCTCCTATGACACCCTGTGATTAATTCTGCTAAAATGCTTACCTAAATGGACAAAAATACTCTGTTTATTTGTCTCTCTCTCACTACAGTGGGAGCTCCAAGTGCCGAAAATATATATTTTTCATCTATGTATCCTCAGTGCCTTACACAGTGGTAAATCTAAGTGTCAATAAAGTTTGTTACATGAATGGATATATGGGTGGATCAATACATTATTCAGTTGATGAATGAGTAGAACTAGGGTAAAACTGGTACAATACAGTCAGGGATTTGAGGATTTTCTTACGTGATTTATAAAAGTTACCCTCTCTCATGTATAATCATATATATGTGTTTATTCAAACAAATAAGCCAATGACTGCTTGATATGGATGTAGGATAGATAAGGGGATGGCTGGGGTACAAGATGTATTTTTGTGTGTGTGTGTGTGTATATGTATATACACACACACATACATATATATATATATAACCATTTAGTGTATATATATATATATATATACACATGCTAAATATATAGGTATGAGATATATGTAGACATACATATATATCTACATATGTAGATATCTACATATATATGTAGGCATACATATATAGAGATATACATATATATGTAGATATAGATGCATATGTAGATATACAGGTATATAGACATATGTATATATATCCATATATATCTCATACATATATATCTAGTGTGTATATATTTAGTTTATGGTATATATATATATATATATATATATCTATACATGTGTGTATATACACATATATCTCAAACCCCAGCCATCTACATGTGTACATATATATACACAAATATATGTATAACTACATATCTATCTCATACATATATTTCTATGTATATATATATACACACACACATAGAATAAATACATATATACATATCTACTACATATATATCATATATATATAGATAGATACATATGTATTTATACACATAGTGTATCTCATACACAGATATATGGTGTATACCTGTGTGTGTGTAGTATATGGTATATATATGAGTATATGGTATATATGTTATATATACACACACATACAGATATATATCTCATACTCCAGCCATCCTGTCTGTATCTACCCCATGCATATCAAGCAATCATTAGCTTACCCATTTGAATAACTGGCTTATCTATATATATGTAGATATACATATATATTTCATGCCTATATATCTGGTGTTTTTGACAATAGATTCTAGAGAATGAGTAAGCATTTGGGAAACCTGGGTATCAGTCAACTCTCAGAAGTGTGATGCTGTGGCAACTACCCCACTGCCTGCTAACATGTCCCCTTTTCCATTACTCCCTTAGGGCCCTTGATCATGTCAAGTAAAATCTATCTGAAGTTCTTTCCTCTGTATTGTGTGAAGGGTGGGTCAGAACAAGGAGAGTTTGGGCAGCACCGAGAAGCAGCACCCCGGGGAATATCCAAGTATGGAAAGACAGATGTGAGAATTGAAAGGTTTCCTGAGTGGGGAATTGGGAGAGCAGTTATTTACACGGCTAAGATTGTGCCTGGGGGATGGAATTGTCAGAAGACAGAGGGGAGAGGAGGAAATATTCCAGAACCTCTCACTCTCCATGGGACCTAGACAAAACCAGTATGTCACCAACTGAACAAGGTTTCAAAATGTGGCTCCAAACCAGGAGGAGTATTGTGTTAATTCACAAGGAATTGAATCCCTCTAAGTGCTCCCTCAGACTGTAAAACTTGCATTTGGAACTATTCTGGTAAAGTAAGAGCTGAAGGGCAGGTGGAATCATGTTGGTTACTTTCTGATATAGCGCCATGGAGATGCAGCTTACAGAAACAGGAGTGTCAGACTTGGAGGAAGAGGCGAGATGATTTACGATTCTGACTGACAGTTATCATTTGGGAAAGAAGATGGAATTGAGAAAAGCTGAGAAAGCTCTAGACAATGAAATTGGCTGGATGGTTGATAGTTCCCAGTGGGAAGAGTCATTGGCTGTGCCTCTGGAAATTGAAGAGTCAGAGAATACTAGAGTTGTGGGGAAGTGGGAAGTCTGATGTCAAGTTAAATCATGGCCCTGTCACTTACTGATTCCATGACCTTAGGCAAATAACTTAACCTCAGTGTGCCTCAGTTTCCTCATCTGTAAAATGTTGTGAATGACAGTATACAACTTGTTGGGTCATTTGGGTGTTCAGACAAGTCAAAACATGTATGTTAGTGTCTAACATATATTTTCCATAAACACTGGATCTAACAGAATCTGCAATGTTGAAAGAGAAAGGAATAGACTTGGTTGATGAGACCAAATAAAATGTCATTGGTCATTGATTTCCCCCATTTCTGTGGTTGATAGAATCAGCCTATTCCAAAAACTTGCTCTTGCAACTAAGAGTAAACTGGCCTAAAATAAAACAAAGTAATTGGCTTACGTAACTGAAGAATCCAGAAGTGGTTTTGGCTTCTCTTACGGTTTCTTCCAGAGAGTCACGTCATCAGGGAGCCAGCCTTGATTCTCTCTGTCTTTTGCATGCCAGCGTCACCCTCAGGATGCCCTCTTTGAGGAAGCCAAAAGGGATACACCAATTCTAACCTCACGGCCTCAGAGGACAGCATCCAAGAGAAGGACAAGTCCTTTCCTTCACCAGCTCCTGGATGGGAGAATGAGAAAGCACCACCCCAAGCCCCTCACCAGTGCCTTGGGAATCCTTTGCTCAAACTGTATCACATGCCTGGGCACAGGACATGTTGGACTGGCTGAAGCCAATCTGAGCTCACCTCTAGAGTTGAGAATGGGGTCAATACCCAAGGCTAATGCCAGGGGCAAGTGGTTTCCCCAAAGCAAATCTGGACATTGTGGTACAGAATAAAGGGAGAAATAGTATGTTGGAGGCAAAAAAGAAAAGAAAAGAAGTCTACTGGAGTGTGTAGGCTGTAAGCTGGGCTCTCAACCACAGAAATCTGAGTAAGAGTGTGGCATATAGGGAGAAGCCTAGTACTTAAAAAAAATTATTTCATAGTCTCCAGATTTTGGGGTCATAGAGAATCTAACCACAAATCGAGGACTAAATGGACTTGATGCCACCTAAATATCCTTTCTACTCTGAAGAAGAGACGCTCCATTTATCAGAGATGGTCACTGTCCAGCTATCAGGTCACACTAGGGTCCAGCCCAGCAGTGGTGTTCCTTCCACAGGCTGGCATCCCCTGGACAGGCCAAGCTGGGACAGTGACCTCATCCCCAGGGACACAGCCGTCCCTGCATGACATTCTGCTCCTGCATGGATGAAGGGGCGCTCCAGCCCCCACAGAAGAGCTCATTATGTAGGAAAATGGATCCACCAGCACTCACCTCCTGCAAGGAGGGATATTGCTTGGAGCCAATCTCCTTTCATCTCTCTGCCTGGATGCTTTCAGCTTCTCGCCAATGCTCTAGGAATGAGCCTGTCAGTATGCGGAGCACCTTACATTTCCCTTCAGAATATAAAACTAAGTCAAAAGAAGGAAACATATTTAGCTTTAATGATGTACGCAGTTTCATTTTTCTGTTTGACTCTATTGCTGTTTAATGAGCTAAACATCCACTGGATGAATTAGATACACTAATCCTGAGTGTGCCTCTCGGTGCGAGATGTGCCTCAGACGTAGCACACAGGAACTGCACAGCCTGCCTGGCAAAGACGCCAGACACCGAACAAGAGCACAGACCGATGGGAATGAAGGCAGAGAGCAGGTGATGAATCACTCACGGCTGGTCCCGCAGGCAGCCAAGCAAGCAGGAGACTTAGCAAAGGCAAAACTCTGTCTTGATCAGAACGCATGAGCAACGGTAGGGCCTCTGGGTCATCAAAATAAATAAATAAAAACCTAATCCGATGAAAAAGCTAAGGTAACGGGATCTCTAGAATTCACAGGTTGTTGCAGTAGTCCAGTCGGAAGAGACCTTTGTCTCTCTCTCCATTACAATGTGGAAGCTGACCAGTGTTGAGGCCATTGTCTTGTTCATATTACCAGTTCTGAAAAGGCTCCATTGGATACAACTCTTGTGCAGTGGAGATCAATGTCCCTGAAGTATTCCAGTTCTTCATTTCATCAGGAAAGGAAAGCTCTGAAATTATGTTCTTAAATTTCTTCACCCAAGGCGCTGTTTTCAACTGAACCATTTTAGACCAGAAGGGATCCTAGAAATAATCTTATTCAAACGCTCACTGATAAGGATTTCAAAGCCCAGCTAGAGAAAGTCACATGGCCAACTGGTAGTTGACCCCTGACCAATAATAATGATGCTATTTTATGAGTGCTTATTTAGAACTGGCCCTGTTCTAAATGCTTGGTACATGTTAATCTGGTCAAGTCTCCCAATAAACCCATTTTGTAGAGGAGACTGAGGCTCGGAAGTGTTAACTAACATACCCAAAGTCACAGAGCCAGGAAGTGATAGAGATGGGAGTCACCCCCCGGGGGTTGGACTTCAGAGCCCATTACGGTTGGGGCATTTTGATAAATCCAGTTCTCTTGACTCCCAGGTCAAATGTGTGAAAACCTACACAAATCAAAATGACAAAATATCTTTTCCTATGGATCCTGGGATAATTTACGTAATTTAAATCAGGAAAGGAAAGCTCTGAAAATTTTCTCTGAAGATTAAATTTTAAACTGACAAAATTTAGCAAGTGACATGTGACCTCCTCCCTTTCATGCTGTGTCTCATAAGCTCAGTCTCCAAAGACCCCAGGCTACACTCACTCTGCCTCACTCAGAAGCTCTCACCAAGAGCCCTCCCTCCAGAGCACACCACCCTGCTGCTTGTTCCCAGCCACACCCAGAGCTTTGAGGCCTCTCTCTACTGGCCACGACGTTCATTCCATCTGGAATCCCTCCTACTCCATCCCCTGCCATTGCTCTCCTCCATTTCTTTTTAGACCCAGCCCCAAGGACGCCTCAGCTGTGGAGACTTGGGCAATCACCCTGGTCAGAGTCACGATGCTTCCCTCCCCTCCCCCATAGCACTTTGTCCTCCACCACATTTCTGGGACTCTTTCCCCTGTTGTAACTGTAACAAAGTGGCTGAGTGTAAGATCTTTGACACCAATCAGACTTGCGTTTAAATATCTAACTCTGCTACCTAGGAGCTGTGTGACATTGGGCAAATTACTAACCCTCTGAGCTTCCTTTCCTCAACAGAATCCATAAGAGAGTAAGATGACTTACTTCAAAGGGTTCTTAGGAGAATGTAATGAGATAATTCATGCAAAGCCCTTTGCCAGTATCTTTATACATCTGAGCTATTACTATTATTGAGGTGTCACCTCCATTACCACTATCACCATCATAGACATATTGTAAATATACCTCCATAGACTGCAAGCTCCTGGAGGTCAGGTCTTGTTCATCTTTACGCCCGAATGTTAGTAAGTGGTTAATAAGTGGATGTAGAAGTGAACTGGTGAAACAGCTATTCGTTTTACAATTTATTGTTTTGGCTCTGGTGACAAATTGTTTTGAAATCATTTGCCTAATTGTTTGCCACTCAATTAGGTTTTAAGCTCTATAGAGTTCGGTGTCTCTCCCTGCAGAGATTAATTCAGTGCATATACCCAGCAAATATAAAAGTATTTAATGAATGTTTAACTCACAAACTTCTCAGCATTGATAGGATGCTCAGGATGTACACCCACTTATTTTTTTTTAATTAAAAAAAAAGTTAAGGGCTAAATATATGAGGGAAAAGAAAGTAGCATTTATTGAGCAATTACTTCATGCTGGGCACCATGCTAAGGACTTCATATGCTTTTATGTACTAATCCTCCCAGCCCATTTATTGGGTAGGCACTCATTCTGCCCACATTACAGTGAAGTAAATGGAAACTCAGAGAGATTACTGAACTTTCCCAGAATTAAAGCTACTATGCTGGGAGCCTAGGATTTGAACTCATTCCCTTCTGACTTCAGTAGAAAGCGTCCATCTCTGGGCTAAGCAGTTTAGGCCTTTTGCCACATGCAGTACTCCCTTCAAAACTGAAAGTTGGTTGAGTGTTACCCCATTTTTCAGATGGAGAAACTCAGGCTTGCCTGTATCACAAAGTCTATGACAATAGAACTGGACTTTGAAAGGAGAGATGTCTGACCCTTTCTAAAGTTCTCTTCTTTTTTCTATGATTCTCCAGGGCCTGGAACTACAATTTTGGTATCTGGAATGATGTTCAGTACAGCTCTCTTTCTGTCTCCACACACAACCCCAAAACCATCCATACTCTAGCAACCATTATCTGCAAGCACCTGGCAGCCACCCCACCCACTGTATAGTTAAGAGATAAGAAATCACCCCAGATAGACACATCTCCACACAATGAAAACCCTGGTGGAGAAAAGAAATGCCATCAGAAAGATGTATCGGTAGTCACTACCAAGTGTCTGGTGCAGCCTTGAATTATCACTGAATGATGAGCTTCGAGGGTTGTCATTATGAGCACATTTTGCGAGCTGGGAATAGACAGGAGCGGGTGGGGATAGCAAGTGATGGGAAATAGAAACATCTTGGGGGCTGGAAGGTGGGAGGGAAGTTGGGGTTAAGGGGTCTTGGGGGCTGGTCTGTTTTACAGGCCCCAGAAAGACAGGAATGGGGGGAAGGAACAGAACATTAATGAAAGCCAGAGACCCTGGGGTGGGAAGTGCCGCCGATTTCAGCAAAGCCTGTGAAATCAGTCTGCAGAATGAAACAGGCAGAGAAGAACACCAAAAATAACCTTGAAGGTAACGGATGAGGCAGAGGAGAAAAATCGATTCAAGGAAAACATATTAGGCACAGAAAAACTAAATGAGAACTGGGGGCTGGAGGGAGTTGGGGTGGAGAGAGCATTGGACTAGGAGCCTGGAGGCAGGGTTCCTAGTCCAGCTCAGCCTCTAAGGAGCTCTGTGACTCTGAGCATGGTGCCTCACCTCTCTGAGCTGCCGCTGGCTCCTCTTAAAAATGTCACAGTTGGTATTTGATCAATAAATATGAGAGATGCCCTCACAAAATATATATATATATATATATATATATATATATATATATATATATATTTAAACACACTTCCAATTGTAAAATAAATAAGTAACCGGGATGTAATGTATAGCATAAGGAATATAGTCAAAATATTGTAACAACTTGGTATGGTGATACCTGGTACCTAGAATTATCATGTATATAAATGTTGAATCACTGTGTTGTACACCTGAAACTAATGTAATGCAATACTGTTGTCAACTACCCTTCAATAAAAAAAAAAAAAATGTCACAGTTGGTCAATGTGGCCTGCAAAGTCCCCTGCAATCCTGAAAATCTGCGATAAAGGATTCTACAAAAGCTTAACTTCATGTGGACAACCCTCAGCAACTCGATGAAAGTGAGCCCATTTAGTCAGTTCTCCAGATGTCCCAACATCCAGGTGCTTGTGAGATGTCACTCCCACTATCACTGTTGCTTAGCCTTTTGGGGGGTTCTGACATTGATGAGGAGGGAAACTCACAGGCACAAGGTAGCAACTGTCAAAGAGGCTATTTGAAAGGAGTGCTGATAACACATGTAAATGTTAGCACCACAAAAAATGCTAATTATATGAGAGGACAGAGGTGTTTACAAAACCTACTGTTGTGATCATTTTGCAGTATACGTGTGTGTCAGATCATCACATTGTACACCTTAAGCTTACATGTTATATGTCAATATCTCAGTAAAGCTGGAAATAGAAAAAGAAAAAAAAATGAGAAGAGGCCCAGTGTTCATCCTGTCGGCACGTTAGGAGACCTGTATGCAACAAAAGCCCTCTCCCCAAAATGAGTTCATGATTTAGAAGGACTCCCTGACACCTCTCAGACACAAGACCAGTGTATATTGCAGTATTCATGTGTGGCCTAAGATTGTTAAAGAGTAACAGAGTAATGACCCCCTTACCCAAAGGTTATTTACCTACAAACCCAAATTATCAAGAAAATAACGTAGGACCTCCAAGCTGCAAGCAATCAAAATAGCAAATATAGCAGCTGGGATCTGAGATGTATTGGGTGCCTGCAGTGGGTGTGGCATCTTTTATATGCATCTCAGCACCAGTCTGTCCCCACCACAGACTCTACCTGGGGATACAGGGGCTTTACCTCCTGGCTATTTTTGAGTCAAGTCCTGGGTATAGCAGCTTCTCTGGGCTACCTTCCATTCTGCCATAGGCCACTGGTCACCAGACTGCCAGTTACCACATGGAACCAGCCCACTAGCCAGTGACTGTGGGTGAAGCCACTGGTCCCCTTTCTATCCCTTTGTTTCCCATGACCCGCCATGTAAGACCAACTGCATCAGGCTTCAGAGTTTGGAGGCCACTGGAAAAATGCCACCCCAAAAGGAGAGAAACATTTAAGACAGTATAGTGCAGCATATAGTCACAAAAATAGTCATATGCAAATGCTCCTAGCAGATTTATTTGTAATAGTCAATCACTGGAAACCACTCAAATGTCCATCAGTATTTGATAAAGGTGACTGAAAATCAAACTGGTGTATCCATACAGGAAAAAAAAAAAAAGAATGAGTTATTTGACACTTGCAACAAGTATAGATGACCCTGAAAATAATTATGCTGAATGAAAGGAGCCAGACCAAAAAAAAATTGCATGCTGTGTGATTCCATTTATATACACTCTGGAAAATGTAAGCTTGTCTATGGTGATGGGAAGCAGGTCAGTGGTTACCTGGTGTGGTGTGGCAGGGCTGGGGGGATTACGAAGAGTACAAGTCAACTCTTGGGGATGATGGATATTATCTTGACTGTGATGATGGCCTCACGGGGGTATATGTATGTCAAAATGCATTAAACTGTGCACTGATTATACGCAGGTTATCTTAAATCAGTTTTACCTCAAAGCTTTTAAAGAAACTGTAAATGATTGTTGTCAAAGACCAGGAGAAAACAATACAAAACATAAAAGCCTTCGTAGGAGTTGGCCCTCTTTTCCTCCGAGAGCACCTCCTGGTTCACATCCCCATGTGTTCAGAAAGTTCCCTCGCCTTCCAGAAGGGGTTTCTGGCCCTAGATTCTATGACCCTTCCTCAGGGAAATCTGTGGAATTGGGGTATTTCCCAGAGTATGAGATAGTATAGAAAAATAAGGCCATGGACAGAATGTAAAATCAGCTCTCCTCATCTACTGAAAACTGGTTAGCAGGAAGGAGGAAGGGGGCCATCCCCAACCAGGGGCTGGGAAACCCAGGGCCCCAGCTCCCACTGCATCAAAAGCCATGGGCTTTCTTCTGTGCATGGAGCCTCTCCCTCATGCTCTCATACTCACCCTCTGAGAATGGGAAAGAAGGGGGAGAAGAGTGTGTGCTGTCAGCAGGGAAGGAAAGCCAAGCCCACAGGCATGAGTTAGCAACCTTCTGAGAGGCTGTCCGCAAGGGGTGCTAATAACACTCATGCAGAGGAGTCAGGACACTTGTGCAGGAAGACACTGAGGCCCTGCCATTTCATAAGATTTACCTTTCTTATGCTAAATACTGACATGCAGAGCTGTCTAATTTGGAGGCGCTTCACTAATAAAGAGCTTAGAGGTTTTGACAAAAAAGTTGCTGTTGGGTTCTGGCCCAGCAAACCTGAACTCCTCACAGGTGTACCGTGCACATGGACCTCCTGGTTCTTCCTTGCTGGTGAAAAGCCTTCGTAAAAACACATGCACATGTGTATACACACACACACACACACACACATACACACATGCACACCTCTCTCAACAAAGAAAACATCACTTCTCAGAGATAGTAGCATATAAATCTTAACCGGCATAGCTGTCCCACCTAAAATAGAGATGGCACATTGCATTACTATGCAGAGCAATGGAAGGTCTATTTTGTTCCCCTTTTATGTCTGACTATGCCATGGGCCCAGGAAACAAATAGGAAACAGAGACCATCTACCCGCTGAGGAATGTCTCTCAGCTTCTACTCACAGTCAGGACAGAGCTGTGACAAGCTTTCCATTTCCTTTGATTTTTGAACTGGTCAAGTTCTTGAGGAATAGGGGCAGCATGAGGATGCACGACACAGCTGAGCAAGCTACCAGGCCTAGAGTGATGGGAAAAGAGCAAGACTTTCTTATTTAAACCTCAGAACAGCCCTTTGAGATAGATTTTAATGTGTCCATTTTTTAGATTAGGAAACTAAGGCTCAAAGAGTCCAAGAACATGCCCAAGATTTGCAGCTAGAGACAGAACCAGAGCCAAAATCCAAATCTGCATGATATCCAAGGTCAGGTTCCTTTCATTAGGCTCCACTACCTCTAAGCAGGTAGACAGTACAAAATCTGTATACTAGTGTGCAAATAGGTCGTCAGTATTTTTTTGCTTTTAGTTTACATGTAGCTCGAACTTGTATTCCAGATTTTCATTTCGTAGCATAATAAAAGCTGCTCACTGCAGGAGATGCATTAATTCATTCATGTATTCATTCATCTAAAATGCATGTGTTAAGCACCTCCTGTGTAAATAATGCTGATTAGGTTCTGAGAATACATCAGTGACTAAAACCATCTAAGTCCCCATCATCATGCTCATATAGGAGAGGGTAGTAGTGTACACAGGTGCACACAAATTATTAGTATAATTATGAAGGAAAAATAGAGATTGCAATGAGGTGTAGAACAGAGGACCTAACTTGGTCTGAGTGGTATGAAAGGGTCAGGGATAGAAACTAATAAGCCACTGAGGATTTTAAGCAAGAAACTGATACAACTGGATGTGTTTCAAAGTTGTGACTGTAACTACTTGGAATAAAAATGGATTAAAAAGAGGGCAAGAGGGATGTGATTAGAAGGCAACTGCAACAGTCCAAGAAAGAAATGCTGATGGCTGAGATTCAGATTAGATTATTTTAAAGATAGAATTAACAGGATTGGGTGGTTGGTTTTAAGAGGAGTGGGGTGGGGTAGGGGGTGGAGAAGAAGGTAGGGGCATCTGGAACAAGTCCCAGGCAAGATCAGGAAAGTGTATATGGGTGCTGAGTGCTGAGAGACATAGCCCTGGGCAGGAGGATTGCAGGGGGATGGGTAGAAGGACCCTGAACTTTCCATTTGATATGGCAAAAAGTTAACAGTTGGCGAATCTTGGGGAAAGGTATTCAAGAGTTCATTGTATGATTATGGAAAATTTTCAGCAAGTTTGACAGTTTTCCAAATTAGAAAAAATACTCACCTGGGGACATGTTTATTTGAGAACCCTGCGGGAAGAGAATGTATCAGAATAGCAGCTGGGTGTGTGGAGCTCTGATGGGACGTCCCTGTGGAAAGGAAGTCACCTGCATGCAGATATATACAAACATGAAGGCCGACGAGGTCACCCGGGAGACACGGGTTGCAGGGGCATTATGCTAGGAATTATCTCCACATCCAGATGCAGTGCACCCCCTCTCCCTGTGCTCAAAAGAAAAAATAGCACGAGCAATCTCTTTCTGTGCATCTTAGGGTTTTTTTTTTTTTCATTTTTTTTACTGTGGTAAAATACACACAACATAAAATTTACTATCTTAAATGAATTTTTAGTGTACAGTTCAGTGGTATTCAGTATATTCATGCTGTTGTATGACCATCAGCCGCATCCGCCTCCAGAACTCTTCTCATCTTTGTGTGCATCTCTTTTCAGAGACAGAAAAACCTTTCCCAGAATCTCCCAGCATAGACTTCCCCTTATTGATGCATTGGTCACAGCTGAGTCACATGAGTACCCCTACACCAATCAGTGAAAAGTGGAAATTGAATAATCATGATTGGTTTAGACCAAGCAGTCAGGTTTTATTCTGGAGATAGGGTCACTTCCCGAGATGGAGGTCAGACCCAAATAAAACCGGGAAGCGTTACCAAGGAAGAAGGAGAGAATGCATTTTGGATAAGAACACAGTAGTGTGTATCTACTGCCATTTAGAAAAAATGTTGTTTCCTCATTTAATGCTATAAACATTTTCTACATATATAGATAGATAGATGATAGGTAGATAGTATGACTAAATATTATTTCTAATGTCTTCAAAATAGTTATTTAGTTGCTTGCCACAATTTATAAAACCAGCCCCCCATTTTGGATAAGTCAGCTGTCTTTTAAGTTTTAGCTTATTTAGAAAAATGCTGCAATAAAAGTTATTTTGTGAATCTCTTTGTGGAGCTTTGTAACCCAGGTGTGAAATTCCTGAATCAAAGAGTTGATCATAATGCTCTATGAATGGAAACCTTTCCACTAGAATCAGCAGCTGTGATTTTCTTTTATATTAAAAAGGTGGCTTTCAATTACCTATAATATTAGTTCATACAGACCCCTATACTTTGCTGGGAGGCTGACAGAGGGAGTTGCTTTGAAAATACAGTTGTGTCCAGATAACCGCACAGGGATGTTGAGAAGGAATGGGGTCTCTGGAGGCTTCTGGGCCAGGAGTTTGCTACCCAAAGGACAAGCCACAAACAGGTGATAATGATGGCTTGGTCAGGAAGCTGCCTAGCAGAAAAAATGGGGAGACTGAGGAAAGGTAGCCACATAGTAGACTGCAAGCCTGCAGGTGGTGGCTGACTTCGAGTAGGTTTTTGGCCCTGACCAGCAATATATTCTAAGGCTAGAGGGGGGGAAGAAGGCAGTGCATTCTGGGGAGATCATGATGAGCCAAGCCAACCAAGATCATGAAGGCATCATCAAGCTCTTCCTCATTCAGATACACTGTGCTGTGGACACAGATATTCCCTGACACAATGATAGTTTAGTTATGTTAGTTGTGTTATTCTGAGCCTCCAAGGACCTGGAGAAGGAAGGGCCAGGCAAGGCAAGAGAGAAGAGAAAATAGTGATGCTCTGTTTATATAAAACACTTTCTTATCCATCATTCCATTTAATCCACCAACCCTATTATTAGGAAGCTATTGCTTAATTTTACAGATGTGAAAACTCAGGAGTAGGGAGGTAGAGTGACTTGTTCAAGACCAGTTTATGACTGAAAGGCAGAGCCAGGAATCCACCCTGGTCTGATACATGCTCTTTTGACTAGGTTCCAGGGTTGCCTTCCAGAGGATTTAGTCTTTCAACAACTATTCATTACATAGCTAGTCCACATGGGATATGTGCAAGGTACAGGGATGAAAAGACATGGTCCCTACCTGTATTAGTGTCCTATAGCTTCTGTAACATCTACTTGTTGTTCTACTATTTGTTCTGTAATAACTTCTACTATAAATCTGGTGACTTAAAACAACAAAAATTTATTATCTTATGGTTATGGAGACCAGAAGTCCAAAATCAGCTTTGGGGGGCCAAAATCAAGGTGTAGGAAGAGCCACACTCCCTCCAGAGACTCCAGGGGAGAATTCATCCCTTACCTCTTCCAGCTTCTGGTAGCTGCCAGCATTCCTTGGCTTATAGCCACATCACCCCAATATCTGCCTCTGTCCTCACATTGCTTTCTCCTCTGTGTATCTAATCTCCCTCTGATTCTATCATATAAGCACACTTATGATGGCATTTAGGACTCACAGGGATAATCTAGAACCATCCCATTATTTCAATATCCTTAATTTACTCACATCTGCACAAATATTTACCATATAAAGTAACAGATTCCAGGGATTAGGACTTTATATCTTTGGAGTCACCATTCAGCCAACTACACTGTCCTCAAGCATTCACAGTCTAATGGGAGAAACAGCAACACAGATGATTACAATATAAAGGACTGTGTGCTATAATGCAGGTGCATTAGGGGAGGAAGAAGGTCTCAGAAGGACTTCCTGGAGGAAGCAACATTAGGGTAAGATATGAGTAAGTGGCAATGAGTCACGTGGATCAGTGAAGCAGGTCATGGGGGCGGGGTCAAATCAGACCTTTTCAGGCTGAGTGAATGACATGTACAGAGTTCTCTTTACATAGCTATTATGTGTTTGATCACACTCAAATTATGAATTATTTTAAATGGTTTCTATTTTCTGAAAGTTGGTGAATGGGAATGACCAGAGGAGGGGAAATGGAATTCATTCCACGTACATAGTTACACCAGAGCATCTTTGCTCCACGAGGTCCTCTCCATGTGCTTCAAAGAGGTCTCCCCTGCAGTTCCTTCATCTCTGCTCATGCCTGGTCATCTGCACCTTGCCCAGAAATCAGGCAGCTATGTTGGGTGCATATCCGCAAAGGTGATGGAAAGATGAGGAATCCTCACCCTGCAGGACAACACAGGAGACCTTAAGGGCAAATACTCATTCTCTTTTCTTTTTGGACTAGGTCCCCCAACCAGCTCAAACACTGGTCCATTTCCCTCCATGCTGAGCGAGGCTGGACAAGGCCACCTTCACCCACTCCCTGAAAGCCTTCTGCCACCAGAGCCAGATCCCAGCGGCTGGCTTCCTCGGTCCCCCATGTGGTCCGCTCCACTCTCCCAAGTCCAGGGCGACATTAGAAGCAAAATGCACATCCCCAGATCTATTGCAGAAAGGGGAAGTAAAAGAGGAAGAAATAGATATCAGTTCCAAGAACTATTCTGTGTCCCTCTCAGCAGCGGTTCCAGTTCTCACTCCATCTTAGGGTTCCCCGCGAGAATGCTTCAGGGGTGGGGCAGGAACGGGATGGGACTGAGCACACCCTCCCCTGCTCCAGGTCAAAGCACACTTTCACCGCCTCCACAGTTCATTTCCCAGTGGCTCCTCCTCATTGCATCCTCTGATGGGCCTGGCGGCCCAATAAGTTGATTATTCTTTGCGGAGGTGGGGGAAGGAGACGGGTAGCTGCAGGGCAGGAAAACCCACCACGTGCTGGCTTCCTGCTTGGCCTTTGTAAGGTTCTGCCCTCATCTTCCTGAAGCTTAGCAGGGTGAGGATAGGAAGATCACCCTGCAGGACACCCGGTGTCATCACTAGCTATTGTTATTTTTCTACAGCATTTTTCTTTTTTTCTAGAGACGCTCTTTCTTCTGGGATCTGTCGCTTCCCCGCCTCTCCTTTCACTGCAGGAGCTGAGTGCTTCTTCAATGTGACCCTAGCTACAGGTGATTGGCCCAGCAATAGTCATGTGACCAGAACTGGGCCAATCAGAGTCTTTGCAAGGAAGCGAGCTCTGAGAAGAGGAACTGAGTCTCTCCAGGTGGCCAGACAGACGGAGGACCTATTAACTCAGGAGCTCCTGGCAGCCACAGCCTGATTAGCAAAAAATGTCATTGGACAGTGAAAAATAAAAATAAAGAAGACACAAAGAGAAGTAAGAAGCAAGAGTCAGAGAAAGGAAAATGCCTGGCTTCTTCAGGGTGGTCCAGCTCCTGCTGCCCATTTCTCCTTGGCAGGCACCTCTGTCCTTCAGTTCTATAAGTTACTGCAGTTATCCCTTCAATGACAATCTCCCAAACCTGTTTTCCCTGTCTTGAAGCCACCCAGAATCAGCTTCTGTTATTTTCAGCCAAAATGGAACCAGTGATGACACCCAGTGTTCACAGGCCTGGCTCTGAACTGTCCTGCCCTGCCCGTTCGCAGCTGCCTCTACTGCCCTCCTCTCCCTTAATGAACCTTGCCCATGTCTCTGCCCTCGCTTCTGCCTCGTCCCTCTAATCATTAGATCTGACCACGCACTCATGCCTCCAGCCATTTAGATCCAATCCCCTAAATTCTCCATTTCTGGTAGCACTTCAGTTGTTACACCGATAAGCACACCCTCTTTGACAGGCTTATTTAATGACAGGCCTTGACTTCTCTTGGTTAATGATGTCTCCAGGCAGGTCACCTGGGACTCATCTGCCACCAGGGAGAGACTCTCACTCCGCTTTTCCTCAGAGGCACTTAGGCTTAACCTCTCTGGCTCCATCAAGCTCTCAGAAGGCCTCCCCTGCCATTTGATTGTAGACAATTACATGTAATCAACACCCCCTGGATCCTGTGCATTCACACACCAGGACCTGAACTCCTGGAGCATGCAGACAGTGAGCAGAGATCACAGCTTTTTCTGTAGGTAATTCAACTGTGGCCACAGAGGTGGGGGAGAAGATGTGGCCTTTGTCCCTGAACCTGGAGACAAGCAACCTCCCCCACTGACAAGGCCTGCCAGGAGACCACAGATGACATCAGTATTGCAGTTGGAATCCACGCTGAGAATCCTAATCTTTCTCTCTAATTTGGCCTGCTGCCTACAGATTCACATTTCTTTGCTGTAGCCATGGAGGCTGAGAATTTCAGAAGCTCTGACTTATAACTCAATGTTACAATTTTTAATAAACTCTTACCCAAATTTCAGTTTCATGTCAACCATTGAATTATCTTTGCTGTTGTAATGAGGTTTACCATGTTCAAGTTATGGAAGGGAAAAGAAATAATTCATAAAATTAAGCCTCAAATGATCATCCTCTACAGCAGGGACATCCTTAGGCAGAAAAGTGGTCCTCAAACCATTTCTTTGCTGCTGACCAGCATACCTATTACACAGGGGGGGTTGTTTTCTTAGAGTTCTCTTGTTCCATCTTTCTGTTCTGTGACAGAAATGTTCTCCTGCTGCGCCTTCAAATCAAGGGGAAGTGCCTAAGAAAATGCTACATCACAGATTTCACAAGAAAGGTATATAAGGAAGTATTCAGTCCACAAGAAGAATGGATCCATGCAGGAAATTTAGAAGGTCAAAGTGTTCTGTAAATGTCAAAATGAACAGCATATGTATGATGCTACATGGTTTGCAATGTACTTTTCATACAGTAGTTTTGTTTGAACGGCAACCCCAGGTGACAGAATAGGTCTTCTGATTACTATTTTCCAGTAGATTGGTCCCAGAGAGGGCCAGAGCTTGCCCTGTGTGTCACTGCTGATACATAGCATCGCACACACTTGACCTCCTATCTTCTGATTATAAATATGATTTTTATCCACATTATCATGCCCCAAGCTTGAGCCCAGATCTTCTAATTATATATGTGATGCTCTATTCACACTACCATGCCTCAAGGGGTTTAGCTACTATAGTTTCAATTTAAAACAAGGGTGGCAGACTTTTCCTGTAAAGGGCCAGATAGTAAATATGTTAGGCCTGTATGCCACCTGGTCTCTGCTACAACCACCCAGTGCTGTCCCTGTAACAGAAAAGCAGCCATAGGCAATATGGAAACAAATGGACGTGGCTGAATATCAACAAAACTTTATTTACAAAATGGATGACAAGCTGGATTTGGCCTGCATGCTATAATCTGCCCACCTCTAGTTTAAAGTATTAGGACCTAATCCTTATGTGCTAGAGGTGAACTTGAG
Source organism: Manis pentadactyla (assembly GCF_030020395.1). Taxonomy (NCBI): domain Eukaryota; kingdom Metazoa; phylum Chordata; class Mammalia; order Pholidota; family Manidae; genus Manis; species Manis pentadactyla. The sequence goes on from NC_080022.1 coordinate 149,588,171, forward strand.
GTCAGCAACTCCAGATGCCCTAGCTGATGCTGACATGCGGGCTATTTCCACTGCCCAGTGGTACATGGTCCCCTGTCACCCTACCTTCCTCCCTGCATGGCCCAGTGCATTCCCATCCCTACCCTAACACCTGCCCACTCCCCACAGGACTGGAGGTTCAAACCAGGCAGGGAGCCTAGGAGGAAACACTCAGGAAAACAGTGGCTGTTAGGTTGGTGGCATTAAGGCTAGGGAACATGCATTCACTTCTCACCTCCTCCTCTATGTCCCTTTCTCACTTCTCTCCACCATCTCCATCTCCTCTTGGTCTCCCACCACTTCTCAGTCTCTTCAGTGCCCCAGTTCCACATCTTTCCTGGCATCTTTTCTAGTTCTGGCCTTTTCAAAAAGAACTTATGCTCCTTGGCTTCCAAATGCCCACCATCACCTTGAAAATAAGGAGAAGCCTAGCTGATGGGTCACGAACTAAGCATTTTAAAAAGACTAAGGGGACATCCAGCCATAGAGGAGAGAAGAGGCTGACAAACCCTTTCTGAATAAAACAACTATAAAACTAGACAAAATTGTCAAAAAAAACACCATTTCAAGGCTCCAGAAATTGGCCAAAGGCAAACAACAAATTGAGCACTGTTTATTTGTAAGAAACTCTGGAACTTCAAGTAAGAAACAGCCAGAGTCAAGAGTATTCTTGCAGGCCAGTGAAATGAGCAGCGCCACGGCCGGAGGGCACCGACTTGGTTGACAATGAAGGGTGAAGCCTGTGCCAGCCATGAACGGGAAACCTGCAGCACTGCTAGCCTCAGGTGAGGTCCTAGGTGAGGTGAGCCACAGACCAGAGGACTAGCCAGAAATTCAATAGGAAGATCCTGAGAACGAGAGACAACAAGGGGCTTCCCAAGCCGTCCGCATATCCATGCCTGACTAGGCTGTGCAAGCCTCAGGGACCAAAGCATGCCTGCTGGAAGTTAAACCACGGCAGACTTGAAAGGTGCCTGGACTTGGAGTGCTTTCCCCGCCCGCACCCAGATCCCCCCACAGAAGGTGGAAGCCCTCTGGGCTAGAGGTGTCTGAGCACACACCTGCCTGGTCCCTGGCTGTCCACCAAGCTGGGTAGAAATGAGAGCAGGCCCAAGGATAGTAAACAAAAATATAAAAATAAGAAAAATTTAAGAAACTGAGCCAATATATAAGCAGCTACATGGTACAGATGATGACGGATTCTGCAGATTAAGTCCAGGCGAGTGGGCATAACTTAACAAAACTGTCTCAAAAAAAGAATGGAAAATTTGAATAGGGCTCTAACAAGTGAAGGAATTGAATTAATAATTAAAAATCTTCCACATGCCCACACAGAAAGCTGAGACCAAGATGGTTTCGTGAATTCTATCACATTTTTTTTTCAAAGAAGAAATCACATCAGTCCTCCATGAACACACTCAGGAAATCATTTTCTGATACCAAAGGCAGACACAGGCATCACAAGGAAGGAGGCATACAGATCAATATCCCTTATAAACATAAATGCAAAATGTTTTAAATATTAGTAAACTGAATTAATCAATATATAAAAAGAATTATACATCATGACCAAGTGGGATTTGTCTTAAGAATGCAAGATTGATTTAATATCTGAAAATCAGTTCATTTAATACACTATATTAATATGCTATAGACTAAAGGGAAAAACCACATAATCAAAGTAGGTGCAGAAAAAAATTTCACAAAACTCCAATATCCTTCATGACAAATATTTTTTTCAACAAACTAAGAATAGTAGGGAACCCCTTTAGTTGGGTCAAAATGTATTTATGAAAACCCTAAAGTTTGCATAATACTTAATGACGAAAGACTAAATGTTTCCCTCTGATCAGGAAAAAGGCAAGAATGTCAGTCCTTGCTACTCCTATTCAGCATTATGCTGGAGAGTCTAACCAGGGCAATAAGGCAACAAAAAGACATTAACAGCACATAGATTAAAAAAGGAAAAAGGAAAATTGTTTTTATTCTCATATAACATGATCCCATATGTAGACAAGCCTATGGAATCTATAAAAAAAAAACAAAAAACTACTAGAACTAATGAACGAATCTGGCAAAGGTGCAGGATACAATATCAACTTTTTGAAATCAATTCTGTACCTACATACTAGTGAGGAGCAATCCAAAAATAAAATTAGGAGAAATAATTCCATTCACAATGGCATCAAAAAGAGTAAAACACTAAATAATAAATCTAACAAAAGAAGTATAAAACATGATTACCAAAAACTATGACACTGAGATAAATGTTAAAATATGTAAATAAATAGAGAGAGAGTCCATGTTCCTGGATTGGAGGACTCAATATTCTTTCCAAATTGACCTATAGGATCAACTCAATGTCATTGACAATCCTCAAAGTCTTTTTTAGGAGATTGACAAGATGATTATAAAATTTACATGGAAATTAAAAGGATCTCAAATAGCCAAACTGTTTTATAATAGAAAAAATTTGGATTTAAGCTAGCCAATTTCAAAACTTACTATAAATCTACAGACATCAAGTAGGTGCGGTACTATGCCTTGCTAAGAATAGACATATAGATCAATGGAACCAACTGAGGGATCTAAATTAAATCATTTTATTCATGGTCAACTTTTGACAAAGGTGCCAAGTAAAATCAGTGGGGGAAAGACGGTCTGTGAAACCAGTGGTGCTAGGACAATAGAATATTAATATACCAAAAAAACAAACTTACACCCTTATATCATTCATAAAAATTAGTTCAAAAAGGATCATAGACCTAGAAGTGAGAGCTAGAACTATGAAACTTCTTTATAGGAGAAGTCTTTCTGACTTTGAATTAGGCAAAGACTTCATAGATATAATACCAAAAGTATAATGCATAAAAGAAAAAATTTGATAAATTAGAGATTATCTAAATAAAAAAATAATTGTTCTTCAAAAGGCACCATTAAAGAGATGAAAAGATAAGCCACAGAATAAGAAAGAATATTTGCAGGTAGTAAAAAGGACTTGTATCCAGAATATGTAAAGAACTCTTATAACCCAATTATAAGAAGACAAACAATCCATTTTTTTTAATGGGGCAAAAGATTTGGATAGACATTTCACCACAGAAATGACATGAATGGTTCGTAGCACATGAAAATACACTCTGTGTCATTAATCATTAGGAAAATACAAATTGAAACTACAATAAGATACCACTACCTACTAGCTAAAATGGCTGTAACCAAAAAGACCAACGATAGTTGGTGAGTATGTGAAGAAACAGGAACACTTATTCATTGCTGGTGGGAATATAAAGTACAGCCACTTTAGAAAACAGTTTGGTAATTCCTCAAAAAGTTAAGCATAAACTTCCCATGGGGCCCAACAATTAGGTATCTACCCAAGAGAAATGAAAACATATCCACACAAAGACTTGTATGCAAATGTTTATAGTGGCATTACGCATAACAGTGGAATTGTGGAAGCAATCCAATTGTCCATTAACTGTTGAATGGACAAAATGTGATATACATATGCAATGGGGTGCTATCAGGCAATAAAAAAGAATAAACTATTGATATATGCTATATCATGGAAGAATATCAAAAACATCATGCTAAGCAAAAGAAGCCAGATGCAAAAGATGACATATCAGGATTCCCTTTGTTTGCCATTTCCCAAAAAAAGGCAAATTTATAGAGACAGAAAGCAGATCGGTGTTTGCCTGGGGCTGGGAATGAGGATGTGAATTGACTGCATATGGACACAAGAGAACTTTTCGAAGTGTTGAAAATTATCTAAAGCTGGATTGTGATGATGTTCACACAACTCAAAAAATCATTGTACTGTATATTTACAAGGAGTGAATTTTATGATTTGTAAATTATACCTCAAATTATCTGATTAAAAATAAAAGGACTGAAGTCTGCCAGAATTCCGTTGTCCTGCTCTCTATCTCCTTCCAGTTGTGCGCTGACTCATTTGCCTTGACCGTTTCCTACCTTTGACCCCATCCCCACTCTCATCTCTGGAGTTCATTGCCTTCTGCCTTGTCCTCGCCTCTCAGACAGGTGTTGACGCTTCCTACACAGCTCCTAAGTGAATCCAGAGGCCACACAAGGTCCCATAGCCTCTTGAACCCTATTCAGTATTCTGTAACCTCCCTTCCTAAAGATGTTCTTAACTGTCCAAAGGACTTCAGTTCTCTTGTGCTCCTTTCTCTCTGGGCTCTTGAATTTTCTCACAGACCTCATATGACCCATTATGAAAGTCAGCCTCTTCTTGCTTTCAACATGCCCAAAACCCTACTCACATAAAGCACTGTTGAGTATCAAGTATGCTTTATTCTAGACACCTTGAGGAGTCAAGGAAGCAAGGAAGAGAGGGGAGTAATTTACACTAGAGCACTTTAAACAACATCACATTGAACATCAGCTATTCTTAACATGCCCTTAAGCCCCCGCAGGGAACTTTCACAGGCCCTCCTCCCCACCTCGCTCCAACTCCATACCCTCTCTTCTCTCTTCTTCCCATCCTTCTCTACGCTCCTGCGCCAGTCCTAAAGAAGCAAACAGAAGTTCATCGGCTTAGCTGTCTTCTTTGAGGCCTCGGTCCTTTCACCCCAAGTGGCTCATCGTGACATTGCCTCCAACTATGGTACAGCCAGGTGTCTAAATTGGAAGTTACCCAGCCCCTCAAAGGAGACCTTTGTTGAAAGATAATCAGTTTGCTCAAAGAATTTCCAAGACGACTATAGAATAGAAACACCATCAGAAAATAAGCAGGAACACAGGCAGGCTGTACAGTGTGGCTCACACTGCAGAACTCCAGTCAAGACCCTGCTTCTGCCACCATTGAACCTGAGACACTGAAGTTCAAGCTATCGATTCTGCCACCACTGTTCCTGGAAACAGGATGCCACGGCACCTGTCCACTGCTGCTTCAAGAATTCCCCACCATCACTGTTTCTTAGCCACAAAGTCTGGAAGGAGTGTTTCTGATTGGCTGGGACCAGGTGGTGGGCCAGCTCCCTCACTGCAAAGGAAATGGGAAAATGAGTAATTGACCCTTCAGCTTCTGTAATGAAAGATAAATTTCTCCTGTTTACCAAAATCCTTACCACAGAGAACTCTCCAAACATAGGAAGGGAATATGGATGCTAAAGAGCCCCAAAATAACTAAAACAGCCTTTATGACTAATTTGAATAGTGACTTAGCTAAATGGGTAGCCCAATGTGCTCAACAAAATGATTCAGAAATCCTGAACTCACTGATTTTCTTAGCATAGGTTCTGGTTTATTGTGTGAAGAGCCAAGCTCATAAAAAAGAAAAGTTGGGAGTCCGGCCTGGGGAATAGGAGAGGAATGGCATCCCTAACTTTTCGCGTTGCTTGCCCATCTTGGCCCTCCCAGCCGCAGAGCCCCTCTGTGTATCTGAGCCTCGTTTGCCCACAGGCTGGCACAATCATGGAAGAGCCCACACCTCCCTCTACACCAGGAAGGCTTTACAGTTCCATAAACAAATGCTTGCCTTATCCTGCAGTCTGCTATTTGCAGGAACCTTGAAGCCAAACCCTTTTTTAAAGGGAAGAGTCTAATTGGGATGGAAATAAATATTGTGATGGGGATATCAAAATCACCCTGAAATTTTTGCATATTGGATATTGTTGAGGTAGAATTCACCTAACAATATTGAGCTACTGTTATAGATAAACATTTCTCATAACATTTTTCTGGGACTCTGTGTGACCCCAGAGGGCTTCTGGTTAGATTGAAGTAGAAATGTCAAATGCAAGGAGCCCTCTACTCTGGGCCAAGGTATATTTTATTATTCAGCTCATTTTTGGCTGTCCAATAGAAGTGTGTAGTTTAGTCTCATGACCTCTACTGTTCATAGGATAATTGCTTTAAATGCCTAAAAGCCAGAAGAATGTGCAGCTTGGAGTCCATGTTAGAGCCAATACCAATCGTCTCCGGCAGAATTTGAACCTGGACGTCTTAGTGACCAGGGTGGCCTGGTAGAAATGTTACCTTTGGCCTATGTAGATATATAGGTTAAAAATAAACCTTTTTATTTTGTAATAAATCAAATACAGAAAACCACACAAATATAGTGCTTGAAGAAATTATTGTTATAATATTATTATAAGACCCTTATAACCACCGTCCAGGTCAAGAAATAAAACTTTGCTAGTGACCCCACTAGAAAAAAAAGTCCTTTCCATGTGCTCTTTCCAGGCAGAATCTCTTCCCTCCTCTGCGAAGCAATATATTCTGACTTTCATAGTAAAAGATTCTTTGTGTTTTCTTTATAGTTGTACCACCCAAGTGTGCATCCCTAATGACTAGCGTTTAGTCTTGTCCATTTAAAAAAGGTGACGTGTATTTTATGGCCTTGCAGGTGGCTCTCTGTCCCTTTCTTTTCCCAGCAGTTTGTACTGTCTGGGTTTCGCTGATGGCTCATTCATCATGCAGCTTAGCCATTCCGTGGTCCCCTGTATCTCCTTCAAATGGGCATTTGGGTAGAGAGGCCGGGTTACACTCGGGCTTGACCCCTTTGGCTAGACCACAAGTGGTATGTCAGGAGGCAACTAATGGCTTGTATTCCTTCCATGACGCTAGCAGCCCCTGATGCTCAATGCCTAGATTCAGTCATTTGTTAGAGGTTATCATCCATGATATTCTAATTCAATCATCTTTTCCATTTATTAGTTGTGTTATAGTAGGTAGATAGCCAGACATGAGCAGGGAAGGGGGAAGGGGACTTCGGTCAGTGTTTACATTTGGTGAGATGCTTACTTGTATTCTACACATTCCATGTAGGCTGTTCCCAGTGGGGTGTGGAGTGAGAATTTAGATAACAGACTGGCCAAAACCAGCTCGTTCCAACACAGAGGAGTTGACCCAAACTTCACCCAAAATTCATAACCATAGTAAAAATTATGCCCTTCCATTATTAGCATAGTAAAAATCACACTTGCCCACCCATGATAGTTACAATAGGGACCAAATAAAGTCAAAAATCCCTCTGCCCAGCATGAGAGAGGAGCAAGCCAGACCTCCAGGAAGCCTCCACCTGTCCCCTCTGAGACTTCATCTCACCTAGTGAATATACATTTCCCTTCATTAAAAAAAAGGCTCCCTATTGTTCTCTGAACAACACCCTCTGGTCTCCTACTCTTGTCTTTTCCTAAACTTTATTTTCCAAATACACTCTTATTGCTCAACAGCCTTCCTGCTTCTGTTCTTGAATTCTTCCTCACTGTGGGACCGAGGACCCCTCTCCAGTAACAGCTGAAATACTTTCATAAAGAGATTGTTCCCCCATAGTTCAGATAGAAAAGACAGAATAAAGGCTTGATCTGTCCTCTTTCTTTATCAGATTTCAAGAAACGCACTGTTTCCCTATCATCTTCGCAAGCTAGCAATTACATATTTGTATTTATAAAACATAGACTATGTATTTTATATATGTACATATACTATATAGATGCATATATTATATATAGATCTATAACACTTGTATGATACATATGTAAATGTGATTATGAACACAAGTATTTAAATATATGTGATGGGTTTTAATCCATTTCCATTTTATATTATTGAAGCTCAAATGGACTCATCTTTGACCTGTGGGAGTACTTGGCTCCTGCATCCTTTAACATGATTCCACTGGGCTTTGAGAACCTCTCACCATCTAGTAAGACACAATATTCCAGACTTATCTTGTACATTACCAGTCTCAGATCTGAAATCTGACATTTCTCAAGAAGCGGGGATCCCTCTCTAGTGGGAAATGGTATTTCAAGACCACACTCTGTAATAGGGGATGCTCATTGCCCCTGGAAGGGTTGTTGTATCTTATACCTTTCAGTGGGCAGAGCTAGAAAATATACATACCTTATGGATACTGATACTGTCGGTTCAAATTCAGAACTACCAGGTTTTACCTCATCTCCTCCCTATTTCATCTTTATCTCCTCTCTTCCAAACTGAGTGTCAGTTTCTTGAGGATGCAGGAAATAATGAAATTAGAATTTACCAGGATTAATCGTTTGCTTTGTCTCACATTACCCACTTAATGGTCTCAGGAAAACAATACAAACAACAGTACAACCACAAACATGATTACTGGAAATAATTAGAAAAAAATCTGCTTAAGTTCTCATTGTTCCCTGAATTTTTATAATCATATTATATCTCTATTTCCAGATCATAGAGCCATACATGCTATGCTTTTTGCCTTTCAACCCTTTTTTATTCTTAATTTTATAAGTATCTATGTAATTAATGCTCACCAGTCCTTACTATCAATGTTTCTTTGGTTGTTTTGCTTCTCTGAGGTTTGTTATCTAGTTAAGCCATCAGGAATTGCTCCTAGGAATAATATTCCTGGAGTTCTTCTACATGGATAATAGTTACCTGTGCCCTTTACACATGAAAGGCAGTTTTTCTGGATATAAAACTCTCAAATTATATTTTCTTTCTTTAAGTGTCTTAAAAATGTTATTTCATTTTCTTCTAGCAAAAGCATAAGAAAGTGTGAGGATAACCTAATTCTTCTTATAAGCGATTTCCTCTTTTAGTCTGATGCCTAAATAATTTTCTTCTGCTTTTTTAAAAAAATTGTTTTTTCTTAAACTGCAGTAATTTTACCAGAATACATCTGACTACTGATCATTCAGGCTCAGTGTTTCAGATACACTATATGTGTGTATTCTTTCAATATGTGAGTTCTTTTATTATTTTATTATTATTATTATTATTATTGTCATTTCAGGAAAGTTTCCTTAAATTATAATACCCAGTATGTGTTGTTCCCCTTGCTTTTCTTTTCTCCCCCAGGGACCCCTGTTGCTACACACAGGATATTCCATGCCTCTGTTCAGCATTTTCATTTTTTCTCAAATTTCTTTAATCTTTTTTTCCACTTCTTTCTGAGTCTTAAAATTTTCTCCCTTTTTACCTTCTGTTATTCTGAAGGCATTGCGTATTATATTTATTTATGTTTGTGTTGAGTCTAGCTGTGGCCCTAATCTCTGAAACGCCTTTTACTTTTCTTCTGATTCTTCCCTGTGGTTTGTCATATAATCTCTGAGGCTTTTGATTATTATTATTATCATTCTCACTTCTGTTGATAGTGATACTATTTTCTTAAATGTCTTTCATTTAAGCTCGTCTTGAAATAGTAGGTCATAGTTTTGTAGGTATATCTTTCTGGAACACTTCCACTGTCTGTAAAGTAGTTATTCTCTGCTCTACCTTATTGCATTTGTTCTTATAATAATTTTTGGGGGGTCTTCAATATTTTTGCATAAACACAATTTTCATGAACTTTGTGCAGGAAACCAGGTTCAGGGTAGCATTTCTAACTTCACAGACCTCCCTCTTAAGTTTTTTTGGTATAGTATTTAAAAATATGGCCTCTCACCTTCTGAGATGTCCTGGCTTTCTTCCCCTACCCCATTTTTATAAGGATTGTCCCTTTCTTTTGATTCTATTTTCCGTATTCTACCCAGTTTTGAACCCACACCTAGCAGTTTCACATCCGTAAGGGCCCTGGGTTGGGGATCCTGACTGGTCAGTTTTGAACACTCACGAGTTGGGGCCCATCCAACCTTTTGGACTGGCCGCCAACCCCTCCTTACGCTTACCTCCTAGTGGATTGGGCAGAACCCTTCCAGGTTCAGCTGCTGATTGCAAACAGCCCCCGCCCATGTTCATGCTTCCAGGGAGTGTCTGTTGGCTCTCTGAAGAGGGTCCTTTTCTCAGCTCCAGTGGATGCCTGGCTGGCCGCTCCGGTCTGCCTCCTTCCACACAGATGCTGAGGCCATGCAGGACTCAGGGTTGCTGCGGTTTGTTCCCTCCAGCTGATGTTTTAGGATCTGTGGGTATCCCTTATCATCCAGCTTAAATTGTGAATGTCTGTGGTTTGGGGAGGCTTGGTCTTTACTTGCTCTGTTGGTCTTTATGTGGGGAATTGGTGAGATTCAAAAACCATGCTGCTTACATCTTTTCTATGTATAGGTGTGGTTTTTGTGTTGTTTTTATTTTAACAAACTGCCAACTTTTTTTCCATTAAAATTCATATTTTTTTCGCTTATCTTGAGAAGTTCCAATGTCTAGATATACTGCACCCACATCCCCACATGGCGACAACTGGCTGGAGCCAAGTAGCAACCGCCCCCATTAAATGGATGTCTCTCCCATTTGCTTTGGCCCGGCACACACTGTTGTTTTGCCCTCCACCTGATGCATTTGCATCGTCTTCTTGGCCCGGTGTCCCCAGAGGGCATCTACCCTGTGACTCCTATTCTAAGGTCAGTAACAGGACATGGGCATACCTAGGATCCCGTACACCTTTCCCAGGGCTGTGTGCTGATTGGACCTGCATTTCCCCCATTCGAAACCCGGAGTGCCCTACTGTTGATGCCTGTGCCCCTGTCAGATCTGCCTCCTGCAACTCTCTCAGGCATTTGGGCTTCTCCCTTCCCAGGCCTCCTCTGTCCAGCTCCTGGCCCCATAAAACACTTGGAAATGCTAAGACTGCTTGTGACACAGTTCATAAGGGAACCCTGAGGCCCATCCATGGTCAGAAAGGTTGATTGCATGGAAGTCAGTTTTAACAAGACATAGGCAGGAGACAGGAGGAAGAAACCAGCCAGGCACCAGGGTTTTAGTGGGTTGTGCAGCAAAGGACAAAGCAAGTTGCAGTCCTGGTTCTGGAGATGGGGCAATGAAGGGGCAATTCCACAGTCTGTGAAGAGAAAGGGGGGGATCTAAGTTTGGAACAGGGTTGAGTCAGGGATGTATATGGATATGGTGAATTCTGCCCACTGCATCCCTTTTATGTACAGCCTGGTGCTGAACTTAAAGAGGAACTACTCACAAGATACCTCTGGGCCACCCCCTTAAGATCCCATGTGAATATTTAGACCCACAAGGAGCTGCTTATCATGCCCTGAAAAGCCTCAGGCTCCCAAACCTGTGCACTGTACCTGATGCTCCTCTTGTATTGACTTTACTCCATCTTTGCCCAGGCAACAAAACACCCCAAATCTCACCTCCTCCAAAAACTTCTTAGACCAAGTGCAGCACCTCCTCTGGGCTGTCATGGGCCCCCACATCTAGAACTCATCACACTCTGCTACCTACTTCATTACCTGTTTTCACTAAGCTAAAAGCTCCTAGAGCATAAGAAGAGGGTCTTACTAAATTCTGTGACTCCAACACATAGCATGTTCCAGATGCTCAAAAAATGTCTACAAATGCATCTGAAATCATAGCTCTCATACAGATGCAGTTGGTACTACCTCCAGTCACAGGAGAGTCGCGAGAGACCAGCCAGCTGGGAGAGACGTGGGAACACGCAGCATCCAGCCATCCCAGCAGCATCTTTCATCAGCTGTGACTCCCTTGATCATCATGTTGATTACTTTATTGCAGGTTTCATCAGGGAGATAACATGAGGAAGGTCAGGGAGACAGTTGGACCTCCTAAGTTACTGTTCAGAGATGGGAACAATGTCCCATTAACCATGGAAATTCAAAGACACACAAAGGCTTTTAGAAGCTGTCAGCATTGCTCATAAGTTTCACAGAGCATATGCAGAGGCAGGAATGAGCTCTGGACATAAAACATAATGGCAGGTGGGAGAAAACAGGGGGCTGTCCCTCAGTGGAGAACTGGCATCCTGCATTCTGGGTGTAGGACTGCAGGGAGGGTTCATGGGTCAGAGTGATTGTCTGTAGAAAACAGGTTTACCTGACTGGGGCTGCACCTCTCTTCTCCCCTCAGCTAAGGCCACTTGATTCCCTTCTACAGGCCTGTGACCTTAAGGAAAGTTAGGTACCCCACTGTCAGAAACTGTGGACACTAAGATCACCTGACTAAAAGCTCACAGGGACCCTGGGCTCTGACCCACAAACTGGGCTTTGCCTTCTCCCAAGACAGAATCCTCAATATAAACCAAGCACTAGCTCTAGAAATTGAGGCAATACCCATACCTAAGCCCTACTTGGATGACCTACCCATACTCTAGTCCAGTGGTTCTCAATCTTGGTTACAATTAGAGTCATCTGGGGGCTTTTAACCATATCAGTGCCTGGGCTTTACCCCAGGCCAAATGAATCAGAATCTCTAGGAATAGAACTTGAGCATCAATATCTTTAAAAGCTCCCTAAGAACATTGATTATGTAATGCTGTGCAACAAACCACTAAATGACTTAAAATAATAGACATGTTTCATCTCACAGTATCTATAGGTCAGGAATCTAGGAGTGGCTTAGCTGGGTAGTTCTAGCTCAGGGTTTTTCATGAGATTACAATCCAGATGTTAGCTGGGTCTGAAAGACCTGTTTCCAAGATGGTCTTCCACCTGGCTGTTGACAGGAGGCCTCAGTGACTTGCCACAGGGACCTCTCCATGGGGCTGCTTGAGCATCCTCACAACATGGCAGCTAGTTTCCCCAGAACAAGTGATCTAAGAAAGAGAGAGCAAAACAGAATCCACTGTGTCTTTTGTGACCTTACCTTGAAAGTCATACTCCTTCATTTTCACAAGATCCTCTTGGTTACATTGAATAGGATAGTCCTATTCATCATGAGAGGGGCTACCTAAGGGCTTGCATACCAGAGGGTAGGACTCTTTGGGGCCATTTTGGAAGCTGGCTGTCATACCAGGTACTCTATAAAGTATAACCAAGGTGGAAAATCATTGCTTCTAGTCCTCTTGGGCCTGAGGATCTGGCTTTGTCTTGCTTAGATCAAAGTATGACCCTCCTTGAAACATTTCCCTTTTAATAGATATAAAGCTTTAGGCTTCTGACATAACCACTGTTGCCCCAGAAGGAGGGGGTTCCCCGCTCCAGGCAAGTTCACTGTGAATTCACTGAGACTGAATAAAGACAACAGAAAGCTGGGAGTTAACAGGGACTCATACCATATTTATTCTCATGGCAGTAGGTCAAACACTAGACTCCCATCTTCCCCATCTCAGTCTCTGGTCTGGCTCCAGCCACTCACGGCCTGGGTGCTGCCTCCTGCTCCCCAGCACCAGGATCCACTGGTGGCTCCAGCTGCACCTCTGCACACTCCTGCTTAGCACAGGGCTCTGCAGCTTCTCTCCTGCTTCCTCTCTCCACCCACTAAGCTCTCCACTTCTCTGCTGGCACCACTCTCTGCACTCTCCTTCCTTCCCAGACCCTAGAGGGCAGAAGAACTCTGTGGGCGGGTCTCTCTGGTAACTGGCAGAGGTTGGACCAATTACATCCATGCGTTTGTGTGTTTCCTCCCCACCCCTCCCCTGCGCTGGTACTCCAGTGACTGACAGTTTGCTCTCTGCAGCTTAGTAAGTGAGTAAATATCTTGCCACCCACAGGTATGCAAGTAAGCTAAATATATGTAAATGGGTGATATTAGAATCAGGTGAGGTAAGAATCCTGGCCATCAATTTCCATTTTCTCTACAACCATGCTTTTATTTTAGGTGCAGTTGAGAGGTGGAGAGTGGGAGTGGGAGATCTCAGGTCCCTCTCAAATGTATACCACACACTACCCTGGCCACGCCCTTTCACAACTTTCTCTCACTTGAGTCTGAGGCTGGCAAGATTTATTAGTGTTTATTGTTTTCACACAACAACCAGAGTAGTTTCAGTCTTTTTAACTCTAATGAGTAGTTTGTGTATAATTCTTTGTTCTGATGGCATATTATTTCATGGGGTAATTTCTGTAACATAAAAATGCTTGTTCAAATCTTTCCTCCCTCTGTATGGATGTCCATGTATTTTTGTGCTTTTATTATTGTTTTCCCATCTCTTATTGTTTATTTTATTTTTAGTGTGTGAATCTAGTCTTGTTCAAAACTGAGCAACCCTGGGGTAAAGTCCCAAATCCTCCTCATGGTGGATGGGCTTCTGCTGATTGTCCCCTTTCTTCTCCCACCCCCAGCCTCATGTCTCTGCACTTTGCCCGTTGATCATTGCATCCTGGCCACAGGTGTAACTTCAGCTCCTAAAACATACCAGTCTGTCCTCCTCCCCAGGGCCTCTGCACAGGCTCTTCCTCTCTGTCTGACTTGGGCAACTTGTGCTTGCCCTTCAGGTATCAGCTCTACTCACGTCTTCAGAGAGGTCACCTCTCACCCCTCAGCCCAAAGGGCTCTCCCAAAGCACCCAGTCCTTTTCCCTCAGAGCATTGGCTGGTGTGTCATAATGCTCTTGCTGTGTGACTACTTGTTTACTTCCACTAGACTGGAAGCCCCGTGAGGGCAGAGATCATATATTTTTCTCTGCTGCCTGCTCCCCGGGACTTAACAGCAGGCGTTCACTAGGTGCTTGCTGAATGAATGTTTGTGAATAGAAAACCAAGGCGCAGAGACATTCAGAGACATGCCCACGGCCACCCAGGCAGGTGGCAGATACCTGCCTAGCCTCTAAATAAAGGTATGCTAAATCAGAATCCGTGCTCTGTATCTAGTGTCCCTGGAATCCCATCCTGTGGGCGTTTGTCTATACCACCTGCTCCGCAGCTGGCTCTATGGGTTCCCCATCAAGGGATCAGCCAGGCTTGTGTGGTGGTCAGGGGGTTACCCACCAGAAATGATGGCCGCCTTTGGCTGGGCTCTCATGTTGTGCTAGGGAGGGCTCTTATCAAGGTACCCCTGAATCCTTCCATCTCGGGCCTTGACGTTCTGAGCACCCCTGCTGCTGGAAGCAGCCCCGTGAGTTTCCATTTGGCTGTTGGGATGCTGCCAGGCAGCCTGTCCACAGAGGTGAAGCACACTGTCCATAACAATGATTCCCCCAAACCACTGGGCTCTTGTTTCTGTCACCTGTGTTGCTGCAACCCTCAGAGGGCAGCTGACAGAAGCAAAGGACAGCTCAACAGCAGCCTTCACTGGCCCCAGGCACTGGGCCTGGTGCTCTGTACTGCTGGGGTGGCAGGTTGCAGAAGGCTGGGGAACAAAGGAAAGGCAGCCCTTCTCCTGACCAGCTCCCTCTATGCCCAAGTCCCTATTCTGCACCTACCACTCCCAAAAGCACCTCTGTTGGTGCCACACCTGACCCTGTCTGGTTGGGGCAGGCCAGGGCCTAAGTCCTCCACTTGTCAGAATATGCCTGCCCTGGGGGTCACACCACACCTTTACTGCCACTGGAGAATCCATTAGCAGATGTCTGTGAATGCCTAGATTGAGATTAATGGCAGCCAGCACAAGACAGACTCACACAGGACACACAGACAAACATCCACATGGGCCTAATAGCACCTACGCCCAGGAGAAAGTACCAGTCACCTGCCTCAGTCACACACACGCACACTCACACTTCCTCTCATGGACTCCGGCTCTCTCGGTCTGGGTTGCCTTTATCCTGAGCACCCCCCTCACCCATGGCACCGTCAGAGTCAGCCCCCCAGATGTGTCGTCCGGGTGTCACGTAGGCTCGGACTCCAATCCAGGCAGCTCCCAGGCACCCTGGCCAGGGGCCTGTCCCCTCCTTGGTAGGTGATTTAGGATTCTCCCCGATCCTTCTGTCTGATCAGCCTTCCCTGCCCTCCATCTCTCTGAGTCTAAATACTACTCGTCCTTCAAAGCTCAAATTCTGCCTCCGGCATGAAGCCCCTCATTCCTACAACTGGAAATGAGCCCCCCTCCTCTGAACACCAGTTGCACTCTCCCTCCATCCGCTGACTCCTGAAATCTGCTTTATAATCATGTTATTTCTGCACACCTTATAACAACTATTACCCCCAACTATTTTACATTTCTCTGATTTACGCCTGCCTGTCTTTACTCTCCAGAGCCATCAAGCCATGATAGAAAGATCACTGGCTTTGGGGTCTGGCAGAACTGACCTGCTCCCTCTTTCCTCCTGCTCCCCCTTCCTTTCTTCCTTCCACAAGTATTTCTCAAGTCCTCTATGTGGCAGGTACCCAGCAGCACACTGGCAAGACAACATGCAAAAGAGGTGCAGCCTCTGTCCCGTGCAGTTTGCAGGGGGATGGGGGTCTAACCCCTTTCACTTACTGGCTGTGTGATTTGGAAAAGTTGTTTTTCTCAAAGAGCCTCAGTTTCCTCACTTAATGATATTGGCAAATAATTATCTCCTGGGTGTGTTGTAATAATTAATGGATTAATAGAGTAAGGTACATAAAAAATCTGGCACTTAATACACACTCAATAGATGTGCACGTCTCCATATTCCTCATTTAGAAAGAACTCTCACACGTAATATTTAAGATTGTGTGCTGGAAGAAAGAAAGGAAAGACAAAAAGAAGTAGTGGAAAGGATAAAAGCACACAGGTTCATCTGAGAATGGTGTTGAGATTATCAGCACTTATGTGGCCCTTTTTACTTTGCTGTCTGGATTTTTTTAAAGGGGTCTACTGATAGCAGCCTTGGAGAATCAGCTGTGGGTAAGGACACAAGCTTCCCCAGTCCTTTTCAGATCATTCCGGGTGCAAATCCAGTCACAGAGAGGGCTGGGGCTCTTCCACGGACTAATTACACGTTTAAAAAAAAATCCTTCCAGTGGTTTTCAGTTCCTTACAGCTGTTGCCCCCGGTTCTCCACTGAACTTCTGCCCTTCATATTTATAATCCTCTAGCTTCTCTCCTTCCTGGCTTCCCAGACAGTGCTGCAGACAAAAGGACCATTTATAACAGCTTTTCTGACAGCTGGACATCATTTAATTAAAACTTCTGGCAGCCACATAGTGTGCTGGAGGCTATTTAAAGTTCTAGATGGCAGGAGGAGAAATGGAGACACTTACAACCCTTGACAGGTGGGGGCGCGGGGAGCCCGCGTGGGCAGCAGCCGGGCCAGGCTCGCACGTCTCCTGTTCCGAAGTGACATCTTCCAGAGCCCTTTAGCGCTGAAGTCCCTGTGGGGAAAGACAGAGATGATGTCGGTCCCCCAAGGCATCTCCTGGGTGTGTGGGGCAAGGGTTGTAGAACCAGTAGCACAAAACTGAGCAGAATGGTCATCTATCTAGATTTTTCAGAGTAAGAAACTGAGGCACAGAGAGGAGAATGGACTTGTCCAAAGCCACATGGTAACTAGTACAAATCTGGGGAAAATCATTTAAGTATCGTGGACCTTACTGCTGCCCTTGAGCATGAGCAAAATTTGTCTTGCTTACTTTTTTACACAGAAGCCCACACCTGCCAGTGTCACTGAACAGTTGAACGGCTACAGTTATTCTAGCTGTGAACAGGACTGAAATCACGAATGCCAGTGTTTGATTATCTGGTCAACCCCGGGAGAGGTATTGGTTTTCCATTTAGCGGCTGCAGCTACAGTTTGCTAAACTTTAGGTAGCTACAGCCGGGACAAGGAGCTAGGTCTCCCCCATAATAGGGCAGAAGCTAAGGAAGGCAATTCTACAATAGGGTGCGAAGCCCTGGAGAAGGAGGGTCGAAAGGCCAAGTATGAGTACAAATAGTAATAACAATGATCATGGAGTGAGGGCTATCATTATCATCACCATCATTGCTATTACTATTACTTTGCTGCCCTTACAACATTTCTGTGCAATGTGTGTGATCTACATGATTTAACAGATGTGCAAATAGAAGCTCAAAAAATTAACCACATCCTGAAGTTCTCCAGCCACTGACAGGACCAGGATTCAAGCCTAACTCTGTCTGATTTTAGAGTTTATTATATTTCCACTATACTGGTATCTCTCCACCTGAGCTGGCCTAGTGAGCGCTTACAACCTAGGAAGGCCCAGGCCTTACTGCAGACCAATTCAGTCAGAATCTCTTGAGGCCGAGTCCTAGAGTCAGGGTTTTTGCAGTGAGTCTGAAGTGTGGCCATGGTTGAGAGCCTCCTGCAGGACAGCATGATGCTCGTGAGAGCCCCTACCAGCGTGATATCAGAAGTGTGACCCTCTTCCACTGCCACCTCCCCGCTGCCGCTAATAGGCCAGATGGCCATGGCAGGTTGCGGCTTGGTGGCCAAGGCTGAGCACCACTCTGGCGACATGTGTTGATCCCAGTCCTCTCTGTGGCTTTCCTGGTAGCCCTGCAATGTCACCCTCCTGCTCAGTTCCTGACCACCCCTCTGTGCCGTCAGTTCCTACCACTGTCCCAAGAGTTCATCACCCAGGCCTCCCACTTATGGCCACTCTGCTCATCTTAACTGCCCTGAACAGCAGGCTGACATTATTCCTGGAGGTAAATTTCTCAGGAAGCCAACTCCAGGATGGAGATTAGCATGCAGGAAATGTATTAGAGGGCACGCTCTGGAGATCAGCGTCTATGGAAGGAAGAGGAAGGTGGGTGGCCTAAGTCCTTCAGTGCTGAGGGGGATCTGAGTGGCACATCACAGCCCTGAGCAGTGGGATAGATTTGTGTGGGAGCTAAGGAAGGCTCTTCCTCCCCAGAGACTTAGAACGACTTTCTTAGAGTCCAGCATGGAGCCACCTTGGACAAGGCTTTCATTAGCCTCGCTGTACAGTATCATTACAACCCTCCTGCCCCTGGAGCTTCATTCGGTTACCCTCAGGGGCTCAGCTAACACCAGTGTGAAGGACTTGGTAGATCAGCACTCACAGTTGGCCTTCAGCAAAAGTCTTTGCATCTGGCCAGCAGGCTCCACACTCCCTCTCCCAAGATGGAGCTCTAGGGAGTTAGAGTAGCAGCTTTATCCCCCTTCTCTTCCTGGCTTTACCAGTACCTGGTAGTCACCCATAAGCTCCAACACACTGCCATCCTTTCAAACTCAGGAGCCAAGACAGGAGTTTCCTGCCCTTGTGGAGCTCACAGTGAAGTGGGGGAGATAAAAACAAGAGCTTGCAATGAAATTGCCATTTGCCAGTAGAATGGCATGCACAGAGAAGCAGCTGTTGGTCTGGGGAGGAAGTGGTTATGTCTACCTGGAGGCAAGGCAGGAGTAGGAGTAGCTGCCGCGCGTAAGAAAGGATTAAGAAAGACATTGAAATGCTGGAACAGGATTTCAAAGCATGAATCGAAGTTTGCCCAGCAGATAAGATGGGAAAGAGCATTTCAGGAGGAGGTTGTGCAAAGGCTGAGGCCCCAGACTGTGGAGTATTAGCAAGCAGTGTGCATCTGGGGCATTACCTGCACGACACAGGGCGGGCTGGGGGACTCAGGAGAAGAGATTGGAGAGACAGGCAAGGGCAGAAAGCGGAGGTCCCTCTACCTATGCAGGAATCCGGACCTTGCCCTGAAGGTAATGGCTCCCCGCTGAAGAGCTGTCAGCATGGGCTATCACATCTTTTTAATGGATAACATAATAAAGAGGAATCTCTGTCCTAATCCATCTTCTACTCCCTGGCCCTGCCATAAACTCACAAAACAAACCTCAGTTTTGCCTTCTGCCGCTCTGATTTCTCTTTGTCTAGCTCACATTGGGTCTAAATAAATCCACAAATAAACCCACTCGCCACACCAGTTCATCCCCTGCTTTTTACATTGATGGTTGGCGCTTCTTCGCTGAGACTGATTCACAGGCATGGAGACCGTCACGCTGGAAGGGACCTGGAAAGTCATCTACTAACGCCCAGCTCCCAGCCCCACTTGAAGGGGCAAAGCTGTGACCCCTGCAGAGGACAGTGAGTTTGCCCAAGTGCACACAGATCATCAAGGACGTGGATGGGACTAGCCTAGCTTTTCTTTTCCATACATCATATCAGCTCATTATGTTCCTGTTCCTGGAAGAAAAGTCAGTCCTGAACAAAACTGTGCAGTTGGGGATTTTGTCTTCCAAACCCTCCTCCTAAAATCTCTTCTGACTGTGCCCCTTCCTCCCTGCTGTGGTCATTTCATGTACTCCCCAGAACACAGAACCTTCCTGTAAACCAAGAGCCATTTTAGAATCCTCCCCACTTCTGCTCTCTCAGAGAAACCTCTCTGCTTTTCTTTATAACCTCTTATTCCATCAAAACTACACTATCCCGTGTTCCATTCCCTCTTATATGAGTGATTTCCAAGGAAAAGTAGAAATTTACTAAACTAAGGACTGGAAGATAACATTCCAACTCTGCCACTTCCTTTAACATTGTGCAAACATCTTCATTTCCTCACGTGGAGCTAATGTTCCCTTTAAATTTCTTTTGTGTCCCTTTAGCTCTGATACTCTGGGATTCTCTATCCAACAGTGTACCAGAGCAAGCTCTTTCAGGCTTGAAAGAGCCAATTATGCATGTCTCTTCCCAACTCCCATTTTGTATTGGTAGCTCGAAATCAGTCATGGTGGGAATATTTACACTGTAGAAATTGGCAAATGCTACAAATCCAGTCATTTTTGGGGGGAGAAGGAGAGCTAGCTGGTTTACTAGTACCCCTACAGAATCCATCCTCTCATATCTCAATCAAAAGCAAGTATCTACGTTCTCACAAAGACTCCTGAAAGCAGAATAAAAACTTAACCCAAAATAAAGTATTTCTAGTAGTACAGCAAGCAGATAAGGAAGTACTCTTAGGGAGACATGACATCAGTTTCCATTTCCCCTTCCATATCTTTGGCTCAGATTGTTCTCTCTACCTGGAATTCTATGCCCCATTCATCCATCTTCAGGTTTCAAAATTCTACCACTAATACTTTACAAATCAGTTCTGTAAAATCTTCTCCAGTTCTCTAGTCAAGATTAATTTTCCACTGATTTTTAGCAGAACTACGCAAACACATTTTTCTTCCCACCTGGAAGGTAGGTTCCCCAATAGCATGCACTGTATCTTTTCAATTTCCAACGCAACTGGGCTAGGGTAGCATCCTGCAAACAATGGATGTTCAATAAATATCTGGAGCAATGAGAAATTCAGCATTTGGCAGATATGCAAAAGGCATATGCTTCCTTTTTATTATGTACTATTTTTGTAGGGAATAAAGTACAATCTTATGATAATGACTTTAAATGATGCAAAATTGCATATAGAAAAAAGCAAGCATCCCCCCTCCCATTCCTTCCCTCATCAGCACTCCCAACCCAAGGTAAGCAGTATTATCAGTTTTTGTGTATTCTTCCAGAAATAGTTCAAACATATACAAGCACATGTGTCTGTGCATAGGCCTTTGCATTTTGCACAAATGGAAACACACTGTCCTTTGAGGTGTCTTTTCTAATATGTCTCAAAGATAGTTTCATCTCAGCACAACTAGACCAACCTCATTCTTTTCCAAGGCTGCATAGCAGTCCGTCATTCAGATAGATCATATTTCATGTAAGCAGTCCTCTGCTGATGGAAATGTGAGTTCCTTCCTACCTAAGATACTGCCAAGAATGCTGCAGTTAATATCCATGAACATACATCTTTACCCACATGTACAAGTATATCTGTAGGGGAAAGAAAAACACTAAAATTGGAATTTCTGAATCAAAGAGTAGGTATGTCTTTAACTTGGACAGATATTGCTGTATTTTCTCCCAAACACATAAAGACCCGAATGCTGCTCTCTCTCCAGCAATTTTTATCTGCTTCTTCATTCTTATCCATTGCTCATTCCACCTGTTCTGGCATCAGAATCCACTGTCATCTTAACGATCATTCCACAGGCCCCCAGAAGGTGACAGAGCCGGCCAGCTCTGTGCTGCCACGGTGT
Organism: Manis pentadactyla; assembly: GCF_030020395.1. Lineage (NCBI taxonomy): Eukaryota > Metazoa > Chordata > Mammalia > Pholidota > Manidae > Manis > Manis pentadactyla. The sequence continues at coordinate 149,609,733 of NC_080022.1, forward strand.
GGGGTCAGACGAATCGCCCTTCCCTCAGATGAGCAAATGCCCCAGCTTCAGAGGGCATGCCTCTTGGCATGATTTCTTTGAGCACACCCTGTGCAGCCTCTCTGAGCTGCTTCCCATCATTGCCCATAGATCAGTAGCCAAGATAGGACGGAGGCCCCGCACATACTTATCACTCATCTGTGCCGCTCCCTCCAGGGCAGGGAGAAGAGAGGCCAGTGGGTGCAGGCAATGCTTCCCCATCTCTCTCTGGCAGGCAAGGCATGGGCCCCCTCTGTCTCCAGGGTCCCTGCCTTTTTTGCATCCTTATTTTCTAAGGTAAGTGTTCAGTTTAGGTCTGATGTCACACTCCAAGAGGTATAGGGAAACTGAAGGTTAGAATGAGATTTGGTGCTCTCTAGGTGGCGTTGGGCCAGAGGCTGGGGAATTCCTGAATCCTGCCCCTCTGGTATCCCATCTGTACTGTGCGATTTCAAACTAGGGAGTTCCTCCCAAAGAAAACTAACAAGAAACCCGGAACATTCTTTCGCATCTGGGTGAGTCCCCGATTCCCCTGACATAGGATTTCTCTAGTTAGTCATGCCTTAGCAAGCACACACATGCACATGCACACATACACACACACACATGCATGCTAGTGGCTTCTGATTCCAAGTGGCTGAGTCAACAAAGTAGGCTTGACCTGGCCGTAGACACAGAAGAGGTAGCACAGAGAAAGCGTGGCTGAGCTGTCCTGAGAAGTCCAGCCCTGCCTGGCCGCCTTCCTTCATAGTGGCCATACAGCAAAGGATTGCCCATACATGTGGTGTGCACTCTTCACCCCCAGCAGCTCCACGTACTAGTCATACAAGGCCCAGTGAGTGTCCTGAATCCAGAACTGTCAACCCTCCCTTATAGGGTGTGAGTTAAGGGTGAAATGTGGAGATGAGCATGGGTGGACCTCCTCATCAACAACCAGCCTGGTAAAAGGACTTGAAAGCATGTCCAGGTCCTCTGAGGACGTGTCCCTGATCTCACTAGACTTATTTATCCTTGTATCCCCAGCACCTAGCACAAAAAAGGCCACCAAGGAGACTTGGCCTGGAGGAAAGGGGTCTCAAAGAGAACAAGGTTTCTTTCTTTCTGCTGAAGGCCATTAAAATGAGGGAATGCATGTGTTCTGTGTGTTTCTAAAGCTAAGTTGATCTAGCATATAGGCGCTGCAGAGACAGATGTCAATTCAATATAAAAAAGATACTTTTAACAGACAGATTATTTCCAAACAGGGTATCATCTGTTTTGAGAAGTCGTCATTTCCCCATCACTATAAGTATTCAAAATAGGGAGCAAACTTCTGGCAGGGATTCAAGGATTAGAGGTTTTGGACTGGATGAATTTTAAGATTTCACAACTCTTGGGAATTAAAGAGTCTATGAAATGTCCCTTCCTGTCTACCAAAATTGTCTTTTATGCCTTCAAACACTCTATTACTTCAGCCCCCTTCTCAAGCCTGAGTGTATTCTAGGTCTACCTAGCAGCTGGAGGAAATGTGTACCCCAGGAAGGAGCCATTCCCTATCCAAGGAATGTCCTTTCTCCAAACAGAGACGAGAGTATTTTTTTTTCTTCCTTCTTCCCTTTGGCAAAGCGGAACCAGGGTTGAGCCACTAAGCAGCCTGCTCAGTGCGAAGCTTGCTCACCGTCTAGCACAGGCGGGAGGCAGCTGTGGCATATTGGTTAGATCCCAGATAAATATTTTACATCCAGCCTCAGCAGAGGTGGAGAAATGATCCTTTCAGAGATGAGCAGGCTGTGGGGCTTCCTACTGGCATCGTTGACTATTTAGAGAAGGGAGACCTGTCATTCACTCGGATCATCCATCTCAAAGCCCGAACCACTCTGAAATGAGGTCCCCTAGAGTCAGAATTGACAAATGACAAAATAAACTCAGCACGCACAGATGAATGAGGGGGCCCCCCAGCTATTAAAAAGCCATTGCCATCTTCCTGGAACTGCACAGCCATGCGGTCCTCAGCTGCCCGTGTGGGCGAGGCACCCAGCAGGGTGTACAGACAGCACCCGCAAGAATTAGTAGCTCGTCCCAGGCACCAAAGTCTGGCTTACTTCCCAACCGCCATCACGCCTGTGGGAGGCTGTCCTATGCTACGAGAACTTCAAAATTAAAAGAGAATAATCAAATAGCAATGATGAAGGACCCTGGGGGAAGGCAGAGATTGGTGATGCCAAGAGCTAGTTATTCACTGGCAAGGGCCCCAGAGTGCAAACGGGAAAAAGAATAAGTGAGAAGGCCAGCTGCCCTGATAAGTGGTCCGAGCTCGGTGCATTTGTTCAGCGAGGGGAGGGCAACGAGAACGCTAATGAATTGTGCTTCTGCTAAGACCTCCAAGTCCGGCCTTCATTTTGGCCTCATAAAATGGGTATGTGAATTATCCCCAGAGCAATGGCATCTCAGAATGCATGCATGAGCCAGACCAGGGAGCTGGACTCACAGACTCACGAGCCAACAGCATGTGCAAAGCAGAAGGTATCCCGTCCCCAAATGAACAGAATGCCCAGTGGCTCTGCCTGACAGACCACAGGCTGCTGCTCCCTGCTCTGGGCATTAGCTGGAATTAGACTCACATTACTATGGAAAGAATGTTTTTTATCTAATGCAGCTCATCTCATGAGGCCCTCAGAGGTTCCAGCTGGAACAGGAAGGAGCGCAGGCTTCTCCACAAATATCCTGGGCTTTCAGTCAAGTCCCAAAATGATGTTCAGCAAGGGTGACATGGGGACAAAATGTGATCAGCATCTTTGTTTCTCTTTCACCCACTTCCCTCTCTCTGCTCTGTTATTCCTTACTTCAGTATTTCTGTCTGCCTCTCCGTCTTTCTCCATCTCTCTTTCTCGATCCCTGTTGTTTTCCTCCAGAATATATGACGAGAGCCCTAAAGCTTGCAGCTCACAGATTGGTTGCTGTGGTGTGAGACCCTGTGAGCAGTGAGAGGAACTTAGACCATCTGGAACTGAATGAATATTCTATCTATCCATCTATCATTTGTATCTATCCATCTATAATTGTTATCAATCTATCTACTTACCTATCATCTATTCTGTATCTATCATCTCTATCTAACAACTTGTATCATCTATCTGTATCTATCTACCTATCTGTGTCTTTGTCGCTCCCTCTCTTTGTGTGTGTGTGTGTGTGTGTGTGTGTGTGTGTATGTGTCTCAGAAGAATTCGTGGAACCTCAAATGAAATTACTGGAGAGCTAGTCCAAACCTACAGTTTTTAACTTAGCCCCAGATACAGAAACTTCCTAAAGTCACAGAATAAATTAGTGCAGCTAAGGGGAAAGTTGATATTGGATCCCAAGTCCCTAGCGGGTAGTCCGACAGGGATGGGGGATACCTTGGTGTGCAGATCAGAATATCATCATCAGATGCTCATGTCCAGTGACATGCAAGGAGGGCCTCTGGTCTGCATGGCTGGGAAACCCAAGCTGTATATCCTGGTTAGAAAGAAGAGGGTAAAAGAGGGGAAATGCAAAGGGGCCGGAGGAGAGAAAGGAACTCTTTGGAAAACATTTGATCTCAAGGCATATCCAGAGAAATTAAAAGATGTCATTTTGAGGAGCAAAGTAGGGCCTAATGTGATATTAGTGACAGAAGCAAATCCAAATTTAAAGGAGAAATGTGTTCCACGTTCTCAGTGTAAGTGGACCTTGTTAAGGACAGGACTGCTCCATCTCCAAGGGGCCTTGGAAGACCCTGGAGCACCTGCCTCAGATTCGAAATAGCCTTGGGGGACACAAGAGCCTCAGGGGTAACTGGGAAAGAGGGGAGCCCCTCTTGGCAGACACAACCTGCCCAGTGAGGCCCCAATCAAGGCCAGTGCAGCCGCTGAGGCAGGAGCAGGAAGGAATCATCGCAGGGAGTAGCCTGCTCACTTCACCCTGCCCCGAGGGCCGCACCTCCTCCCTTTCCCTGGCCCTCTAGGTCCTCCCAGAACTGCTACCTCCCAGCCTCCTGGCTGCCGCTGATGTTTAACCTCTTCAATTCCCTCCACGGCCTGGGGCACAGCTCCCTGTTAGCTCTCATTCTTGTGCCCTCTTGCCTCCTAGGTATTCATTCTACAAATATGCGAGTGTACCTTGGGCAGGTGGAGTCTCAGACTGGGTCCCAAGTAACCACCTGGGTGGCACTAGACTGGGTGAGTGATGTGCCTCGGGTACAAGATTTAAGGCGGCACCCACGCTTGGGCTCAGCCCAGCTCAGGATCGGTGCCTGAGAGTCAGGGCCAGTGCCTGAGAGAAAGGGCCACCTTAAGCCAAGCCTCACCCTAATGCCCTGCCCAGATTCCAGTGTGAATAAAAAGGAGTGGTTTCTGCCCTGTAGAGCTCACCCACTAGGGAGAGAAGACAAAGCTTGCTAAGCCAGAGCAGAAAGCAAACTGGGCCAAGGCAGAAAGGGACTGTTAGGTGCTGGGAAACCACAACAGGTGAGGCTGGTCCAGTCTGGGGGGTCATGGGCTTTGCTGAGGATGACAGTGGGGCTGAGAGCTGAAGGGTGAGTGAGATCGAATGAGGCCAAGGCTGGGAAGGAATAGGTCAGGGACTGAGGGCAGAAGGAATCGCAGATAAAGTCTGCAGCAGAAGGGGGCAGATGTATTTGCAGAACCAAACAGGGCTGCTGAGAGAGTGGGGGTGGCTCCACCCACGAGATGAATTTGGGGAGGAGAAATGGGGTTCAGCAAGGCTCTGTTGGCCAAGAAGTGACACAGAGTCCAGGCCAGGAGCTGTCAGACAGCCCTGGTGAGCAATGGTGGGCTTGATCAGAGTGGCAGCTCTGGAGAGGGAGGTAAGAGGACAGCTTGCAGATACACTTAAGAGGCAAAATGGACTGTATTCAGACTGTATTCATGCTGCAATCAGGACTGAGTTGGGTGCATTTAAGAAAGCTTGTTGATTGATTGATGGTTGCTCATTGGTGCTAATGGCTTTAATCAAGGGAAAAGATCTCAATAAAAACAAATGATTAGTCTTTATAATAGAAATGTCAATGGACCCTTAATTAATGAATTTGCTTATTTCAGTTCCTGCTGAGGCATTAAGTCGTGGGTGAGAACATTTAGGACCTTAACCCTGAGCTGAAGCTCCTGCTTTTTGGGCTGTGTCCCACTTTACTTGACCTTGAGACCTTGGAAACACACCCAGAGGTCAGCATGGCACTCCCCGGTTGCATGCCTTCTATGTTCCCATCTCTGGAGAGACCTGTGCGTACTCCCCATCCCTCAGAAGTCAAGTGCTTTTAAGGCAGGAAACAGAAGCTCCCCATGGGAATAAGAATAAAAAGCAACTTGCCCTTCACACCTTGTCTGATACCATGGAAGGCAGCGGGGGTGGAGGGGGCCCTCTGCCCACTCCCCTCATCTCCATTGGCCCTCTCAGCGCCCTGGCCCCTCTCACAGCCCTAGTTTTCCATCTAAGCTAGTCACTCAGAGCCTATTCTTCACATCCAAGTTCATTCCTTTGAGCTATGGTTCATGGTTGTTCTATGGTCCAGAGATTTCATGGCAACTTCCCTCTCGGCACTACTCCTCTCACACACCCAGCAAAGATGATCCGGGCAGCCTTCCTGGGCCTATGCTAACCCACCCCATCCCCAGACCTACAATGTGGCCCTTATTCAGACTTAAGACCACAGGAAAACAGAACCTTTGCCCCTCTACAGGATATGTCACTGTCTAGAGACCAGAGATTTTAAATCTGCCTCTGCCTCTCCCTTGCTGTCTGACCTTGGGCAAACCATCTGACTTCTCCCATCCTGCCTCTCGGCAAAGGAAGATGAATGTCAACTTCAAGGCCTGTGTGCTGGGAAAATGCTAACATAGCGCCCGACCCACCAAAGGCTCTCATGTGAATGCTCTCCTCCCTTCCTCTCTGCAGTTACCATGAACATGGGAGGCAGATCGGGGCACCGCCCACAGCACCCTGGTTACCAGTGGCGTTCTAGGAACCACAGAGGCCATGGGGCCTCCGCTGCCACACGGTTGGGCTGGGCCGGGCAGCCACACACTGAACTCCCCATCCCTTTCTGTTCAGCCTGGTAGGAAGCAATAGGACAAGAGGGGCTGAAAAGTGGCCCAAACAAAACTTGAACTGAGCAAATCAGAAGCAGCAAGCAAGAGGAGTCAGTGCCTAAATGCAGCTGAGTGTTCTGTTTGTATTTGTATTGAACTTTGTATCAAAGCGTGGAGCTCCCAGGTTTGTTCAAACCCTGACCGAACCACTTCGGACACTTAGGATTGTGATCTCCCTTATGTACCACACCCTAGAATTGGTGCAGCCTTTCACTTGTATCTCATTTGACCTGCCCAGTGATGCTGCAGTGTACGGTGGTGTCATTATCCCATTTCACAGATGACAGAACTGAGGCTCACAGCAGCCAAGAGACTTGCCTAAAATCACCCAGCCCTCAAATCTGGAGTTGCAAATGCCCAGGCCCTTCTCCTCCTCCTCCTCCTCCCCTTCCTCCTTCTCCTTCTTTTTTTTCTTTTTCTTGTGGTTCTTAAACCATTGACTCAGCCAGTGAGTGGGGCCATTTGAAAACTCTTACCCAATTACCATTTTTAATTAACATGAGATTGACATAATGGAAGACCAGCTCTGGAAGTCTGGGGAGCTGCACTGATATGTATTTGGAGGCTCACCTGCGGAGAAGCTGTTTTTTTACCACCTCAAAAATGTTTTCGATCATTTGAGGACAAATGGCAGCAATCCTACAACCCAAATTCAAAACAATAGGGTGGAAAATTGGTCTGTGATGAGGATGCTGAGGAGGACTGCTGGGGGGCCCACTCACTCCGGCCTCGCCTGGGCTGGCCACGCGGGAGAAGCAGCCTGCGCTCCTCTGTAGTGTCAGCTTCCCCGGGACCCTTCGTGCATCACTCGTTCATTCATTCCTCACGCATGTGCTGACACATTTTGTCCCCTGCTCAAATTGTTATTCATGCTGCCATTTCTTTTGCATTCATTTACTTATCCTTCTCGTTATTCTCTCTTATTTCATTTATTCACTCACATCCATTTATCCAACAAATATTGTGAACGTCTATGTGCCACACACAGTTCCTGCAAGTATCCACTCCAATCCTAGACCCCACTGGCTGGATACAAAGGAAACTCTGGCTCTTGCAGAGTTTACAAAACCATCCTCAGCCCAATCAGATCTGCAAAGGGAAGGGTACTATGCCGGATACCTTTATTAATTGCATAAAGATAATACACTAATACAGGCTCGGAGTGAGGGTGAGATGTCAGAGAGCAACCCACTCAGGGAAGGGCCTTGAGGAGGGCCCAAGATCGGCAAAGGAAGTGTGCAAGGGGAAGAATGGACACTAAGTCCCTGCCAAGTGAGGACAATTACTGTGCCCACAGCCTGATGTGATGGGGATGTGCTGGGAGGCTGTAGGTGAGTGTGAGGCACAAGGAGGGGCTGGTGCTTACCCAGGGGTCTTGAGCCCCAGGTGAGCGTGTCCCTCAAAAACAGTAATTCTCACACCCTGACTTGCAGAAGAATGTGTTACTGCACTAACCTAGATAAGAAAATAATAAGCTAAAGAATAGGTTCTCTCAATTCAATTTTCCTTCCCTTACATATGTTAATGCCTCTTACTCATCTAGACCAGGGTCCAGTATGTGAGGGTATCCAGTTAAGCATGCAATCATGTACTCAGTATTTTGAGTTGCCAGTCCAGGGCTCCGTGGTTTCTGGGTACTGTCGCCCCTCCTCACATTTGCCAATGGTTGCTATAAAGGGCAATCTAGTAGGGAATACCTAGATCAGCCAGGCGTAGAAGTTCCAGAGTTTAGATTCCTCATTACTACAGGCTGGTATGCCTCCTGAGGTCTGCTTTGTGAGAGCTTCCACATCATCCCTTTGAAGCTGACCCCTAAGCTGTCCATTTGCCAATGTCCATCTATCATCAGTGGTTATGAACTTCAAGTCTAAGTCATTGTAACTACACTGAACAGACAGGGCTCGGCTGGGTGGTGCTACAGTGAACTGCCCTGAGCTGATTTGGACTGATGGGGGCTGGGCTGAACTGGATGACCTGGTTGGATTTGGACAAGTGGAAACTGGGTTGAGCTGAGCAGAGCTAAACAGTGCTAGAATAGAACAAGCTTGGCCAGGAAGTCACCTGAACTGGATGAGGATCCTGGAGGATCAGTTGTTCATGGACAGCAACCCAAATATATCCCTAAGCCTCTGTAGCTGAGACTGTGCGGCCCATTCTCCAGGCATAAGCCAAGTGGTCCAGCCCCCTCTGCCACCTCCTCCCAAAATCCACCTTTTATCAGAGCTTCAGAAAACACTGCTACCCGTTGCAGACTTTCATGTCCTAGACACGATTCTGTTTGCTCTGGGTGAGTTAATTGGTGGAGGGATAGGGAAACAAAAGGGAGGGGTTACAATGTGACGGATGAGAGAAGACTGATGCTGCTGTGGAGCATCTCCACTACTCGCCCCTGGTCTGGCCCAACTCCTGACACTAGCATCTGGGTAATCGTTAGCGTGAGCCTCACAGTTTCCTGCAGCAAGGTGTTAGGTTCGATCCCTAAGTCCCTCCCAAATTGGGGGAGGGTCAGGGTCCACCTGGACCACCTGGCTCCTGGAGGGTCACTACTTTCTCCTTGTTTCAAGAGCGCACGCCCTTGGCTCTGGTTTGCTTCTGGAAACTCAGGACCAGCACACACCCTCTTCCCTGGGCTCTCAGCATTGCTTGGACATTCTTTGTCCTCTCTTATCTCCTACCCTGTCTGTTCCCTCCTGCCCACTCCTGTGGCTTTCCCACTCTACTGCCTTCCCCCTTAGACATCAGGAAGGCTTTCTTGATTTCTCTGTGATGACTGAGCTATCCTCTGTCATTTCTGGACTTCTCTCAGGCCCTACCATTCGTTTGTTCATCCGTTTACTTATTTGTTGCCAATTTTTACCCAGGGCATGGGGGATAAAAACACTATTATTCTGATGGAGAGACAGGTAGTTATTGTAAGTGTGTGTGTTGTCAAGCATCTGATAAGCACTAAATAATTTCTAAAATTGAGTTTTCTACTCTACCATTATCTTACTTATGATTTGTACTTGTAAATTAATGTTTAGCTCACATTTTAAAGATGAGCAAACAGAAGCTCACATAGCTAAGAAGTACCAGAGCTGTATTCAGACCCTGATCTGGCTCCTTTTCTTTACACTACACTGAAGTGTCTTGCCCTCCCCGTCACCTCTCACCCTCAACCACAACCCAGAGATGGACTCAGGTCTACTGGTCCCTGCTCTCCTACCCCTGCGTCACATCACCATGACATTTGTCAGGGACTGAAAATCAGTCAAACCAGAAAAGGAAAGCTACAAATAAGACAGAAGTTTGTTATTGAATTAAGCTGTAACATAATTTTTAACATAATTCAGTTAAATTGATTTATGTGCATAGGCCCAGCTGTACCTTCTGCAGGTTAAACTCTGCCCAGAATCTGAACACGAAAGGAAGCTCGTAGGAAGCCATTCCCGGAAGCAACCAGTACACATGTCACTCTTCTTATAAAGTGTGGGAGTCACAGGCAGGATTTGGAAGTAATGTCATCATGCTGATGTCAGATGCCAGTAGGGACCTTCTGATGGGCTGAGTTGCCAGCTAGCACCTCCTTGCCCTGGCCTGGTTTTTGTTTTTTTTTTTCCTGGCCTGGCATTTGATCCAATACCTGAGTTGGCCTGGCTGTAGACTGTAGGGTTGCTGCCAGGCCAAACCAATCCCAAATTGGCTCCCACAATTCTTTGGGCTTGCTTGGCTTGCAGGTCCTGTGTTTTTGCATTAATTCCATTTAGAGCAAATCATTTATCCGATCTAATGTTCCCCATCTGCAAAGGCCTGCAGTTCAAATTGTTGCTCTAATCTGTTTCATTACTAACATTATTGGATTAATTTTTGATTAATGTGCCTGGGAACTGATAATACTTTTCCTTTTATTCTCATCACTTGAAGAAAATATAAAGTTGAAAATTTTAGGAGAATTGTACCTATGCTTGTCCAGAATGTTGCATCATGGGAGTATCCTGGCCTGGTCTGGGAATGGGAAGAGAATGCCCCATTTGAGGGCATAGTAAAAGATCAGTGGCTCTTATCCAAATAGATCAAAGATATTACAGTTAATAATAACAGCTATTTTCATTATTTGAGGATGTGCTGGCTCCAGCACAGCTCAGAGATTTAGCATAAAATAACAGGTATTAGAATCAAACTGCCTGGGTCCAAATCCAGTTTAGCCATTTTCGCTAAGTGACTGTCTTGCCAATGGGTTTCAGCCCTGGGCAAGTTCGCTATGGATTCAATGGGACCAAAGAAATGGCAGTAAAACATTCTTGGGTTGAAAGGGTTATACCCAACTTTATTTCCACAGTGGCAGGTCAGTCACTAAAATCCCATTCACTCAGAGCGAGTCTGCATGCAGCAAGCCAGTCTCTGCCTCTGGGCCTCTCTGCCCGCACAGCCTTCCCGCACAGCCGTCCTCTGGACCTCTGTCCTCGGTGCTGCCACCACTCCAGCCTCTGCTCTGATCTCCTGCAGCCTTGCAACCCTGCCACCGTGGTGGGCAGAGCTCTTTATAATAGAGTCAATAGCAACGTATTGCCCACAGGTGTGCAGTGAGCTAGCCAACCCGGGCCAGGTGAGAATCCTGGCCACAGGAACTTTCATTTTATCCACAGTGACCTTGGGCACTGAGTTACTGACCTTTCTCAAAGCTGATTTCCTTGTGGAACTCTTGGCCCAGTGCCCAATGCAGAGAGTAAGTGGTCAGTAAATATCACCCATTGTTATTATTATCTCTTTTGCTCTCATCTACTAAAGTAGGTATTGTTATCCACATTACACAAGTGAGAGAAATTAACTAACTGGATTACATAGCTAGGAAAGGCAGAGCTAGGAAGCCAGTTTGCCCAGAACTTGAAGCCAGGTCTCTCAGACACAAAACCCGGTGCCCCCTCCATGACATTTCACTTTCTCTTTTCCCTTTTCTATCTGAGAGTGATTAAGGGCCAAAATATTAGCCTCTTGCCACTTTCAACATTTTCAATGTCCATTCAAATACTTGGATGTTTGCAGCCTTTGATCTTCCAGAATTCTCTAAGCTCTCATTATATTTGTAAGCTCTTTGGGGGTAGGAATATACATTCCACATCTTTACAGACTCCAGAGTATTAGCACAGTACCCTTCACACAGCAGAATTCAGAAAATAATTTAGCAAATGCCTGCACAGTCCTCACTATGTGTCGGCCACTGATCTAAGTGTTTTGCAAATAATAACCCTCACAACACTTAAATCTCGTAACAACTCTCTGAGGAGACTGCTGGTATTATTACCACATTTATAGGTGAGGAAAATGAAGCACAGAAAAGGCTAAAAACTTGAACAAAGACACACAGCTAATGAGAGAGTCAGGACTCAAAGTCTGCACTGGGCAGTGTTCTGTTTGATAGAATGAAAGAAAGAAATGTCAGAACCTGACCTTGAGGAAAATTCAATCTTATACAGATAAGATTTGGCCCAGACACCATTATTTATAATTTATGCCCCACCCATATTACAAAAGGAATGTTAAGAAACTGTCTTTAAAGAGCTAAATTATGCATCAGACAAAACACCCTGTAAGTCCCGTCTTACCAAGTCTGTAGTCTGATGCACAAGCTAGGAATACCTTCCATCTGGGAAATTCCCAGCCACCCATCCAGCTTTACCTGCCTGCATCAGTTGTACCTGAAGGATTTTGGATCCTGGAGGGGACTGAGTGATGACATGGAGAGGCTAATGCCACTGAAGGATGACTTTTATTACCTACATCATCTGAGGGGAAGGAGGGCAGGCCGTGCCATGCAGGGCCCCATGGGAAAGCACCACTTTTGCTCAGGAGGCAGAAGAGGGTGAGAAGAAAGCTTGGCCCGGAGTCTTTATTCCATTTTCCATGGGACAGGCAAGGCAGAGCAGGTGAAACAGCTTAGGTAGGTCTGACTAGTTGGAATAATCACGGTAGACTCTGTGCTATCGGATTGATCTCCAGTTGCCCGTACCTGGCTTTAGAATAATCTACAGCAGAGGGATATTGCCACCAGGAACGTGGGAGCCAGATAAAGAGGTGCTTCAGACTTGGGCTCTGGATTGGTTCATTCACATATGAAAAGTGTGCCCTGAGCTCTTTGCCATCCCTAAGAATTGGTGGGAAAGGGCTTACATTTTCTGGAAGTGGCCAGTCTCTCCCCAGTCTGTGAGGTCACAAATGCCAAGAGCATCAGGAATACAGAAAATAAGAAAATACCATTAATATACTACCTTGGAAAGTTATCCCCCACTTCTCTATTCCTGTTGTCTCCTCTGTTCTCTCCTTTCTCAGAATCTGGAGAGGGCCCTCTTATGGAATTCTGTTTGCAATTATCCCATGTCTGCCTCTGCGTCTTATCCATCATTCTAATCCCAGTGCCAAAAATGGCTCCTAGTCCATGCTGTGCCCTTGAGAAATACTTGATGATTGAATGAATGTAAGAGAGAGGTCTGAAATGGATCACAGAACAGGGAAACAGCTGTATCAGGGATGACATCATACCTGTCACTCTGCACAGACTTTAGCCTGGAGTATCCCCGCAATCGTGACAAAGGAGAAGGGGGAAAAAGAGGTGGAAAAGGAGGAGAAGGAGAAGCTGCAGTGGGTTCAGTTGCTCCCACAGCTTATCAAAAATACATCATTCAAGTTTTTTTTCATAGTACCAAATTCTACGGGTACTTGTTAAACTGGGTTTCAAGGGACCAACATTGAGTAATAATGTCCAGAAATACCTATACAGTTCTCGTGTGGTCATTTCATTTGCTAAGCTCTGATAAAGTGGAAAGAACATTATTGTAAAGCTGCAGAAGCATTCCCATGGGTATATCTAGGCTAATGAAGCACAGATACCCTGCTCTCTGGGAATCTAACAGGACATCCACAGCCCAGAGGGGTGTGTGGCTAACACAATACATATGCTGTCCCTCTGAAATGCCACCCAACTCAACATGCATTTGACAGAAGCTGAAGAGCTGTCAGGTCAAGGATGAACTCTTAGACAAGGGTCTGGAGTGTGATTGATGAGAAATCTGTTCAGATGTTGCTCCTGTGTCCTGGAGGTAGGCAGCTTTTGAGAACCTAAACACAAACCAGTCTGGAGCCCCAGGATTTATTAGCCACCTCTGCTCTTGTCCTGACAGTGTTGTCTGAGCACTCATTCTGGGTTTTGTTCTTCTTTTTCTTTTTGATATCTTTATTGAGGCATAATTTGCATACCACAAAATTCATTCATTTTAAATGTACAATTCAATAATTTTTAGTCAATTTACAGGGTTGTGCAACCATCACCACACTCTAATTTGAGAACACTTCCATCACCCCAAACAGAAACCTCATTTACTTGAAGTCACTCCTAGTTCCCATCTCGTTACAGGCAACTGCTAAGCACCCTCGTCTTTTGCTCTTGTTGCTTAAACCCTTTGCTACCCAAACTTGACAACAACTCAGGGTGTTAAGGTCTTTTAAGCAAGACTACCTCTTTGCTTTTTATGGAAGTCAGTAGAAAAGAATGAAATTTGTCTGAGCAGGCGACTTGGCAAAACTGTAGCTTTGCACTATGCTAGAAATACCACTAGCCAAAAATAATATGAGTTTCTGCAAGTTATGATTATTCACTGACAAAAGAAGCCACCTTTCTGGTATAGCCCAACTGCAACCCCATTGTGGGACTGAGGCACTCCCTCTCTCTGGGGCTCAGCTTCTTCACCCCAATGATTGCCAAGCTGTCCACCAGCTTCAGGTTTACAAGAGTCTTTAATGGAAGTGAGAAAGGAACAACAAATGACAATGGAGATTGTTTTCTTCCTTAACACTAACTCTTTCTTGTTCATAGGTCAGCAAATTCCACAACTGTGTGACAGATCATTTTTGCCTTGGTGCTTGTAGTCCCTTCTACCAGAGGCTTTTCACTGAAGAATAATACTTTTAAAAGCATTTTAATTTCTTTCTTATTTAAAACATTTTTTTTTTTTTTGCAAGACAGAGAGGAAGGCTTAGTTGAACTAAAGCAGCATTTGTCAGCTACACTTAGATTACCGTTGAATGCAAAGATAACCCAACTAGACAACTGATGGGGGAGAGACAGGAAAGATGTGACCTTCCCAAATGGAAATGGAAAAGGAAATGTGATTCCTTCTGGCTGGAAGAAAGAGTCCTAGGGAATGGAGGTGGGAAATTGGGTGCCTGCCTGCCTTCTATTCCAGGTCTCACATTCTATACAGGGAGCTTATTGAGATGATGGGATGCCTGTATTCTGTTAAGGATGCTGGAAATGGTAACCAGAGAACTTTTCATAGGCTCTGTACACTCATGAACTCTGAGTGAGCCTTGAATGGTTATTGACAATGGGGTCTGCGGCCAAGTTCCCAGCTGGACCTCTGAGCCTATTAATGTAGAGGCAGCAGAGCCAGGGGAGAATCTAAATCTTAACAGAAGTGGAGAGGCTTTCACCATAGAAAGTCATGATCAAAAAGCAGACCTAAGGACAAAGCAAGACCATAAAGCAGAAGAAAAGACTGAGGCTGAAAAGGAGTCCGTGCATGGAGCCCACCATGCAGTGTGGTCGCTCAAACCTAATCACCCACTCCAGCCTCCCAGCAACTTCCCCTGTGGACTGGGGTTTGCAAGAAGGTTGGTCTAAATGCAGTCAAACATGGACCCAAAAAAGAGAACTGTCCAAAGATTATCCAAGAGCCTTCCTGGACAACAGCTTTCTTGCATGTGGAATAATATGGATCTGGAGGAAATTAGAGTCAGAGAAGAGAATCAATTCTCTCAGAATCTTCTGGGTCAGTCATGTCATTTGAAGATAGCTGAAGTTCCCAGAAAGGTTACTATACAGGAGAGGGACTTCCCATAACTTAATTTCCTTTTGTTACATTGTGAGTTTCATTTTCTCTCACCTCCCTTCTATCTCTTTCCCAGGCCTGCCAAGTCCTGTTTATTAAAAGTGTTGTGTCCAATTTACCCAGCCTCTAATGAAGCTGTCATGTTGAAATGGAATTGTCTCCTGGGAAGTGAACAAGGATTTTATGGTCATTTAATTTTTGCTTAGGATTTAAAATCCTACCTCTGCATGCTTAAAATTATTAATGAGATCCAGGAATTCTTGCCCATTTGTATCCATTATAAGACATAAATCATTAGGCTCGATTAAGGGCAAAGGAAACTTGTGGATTTAGAGCTGGAGGTTGTGTTCAATCACATCTATCTAAAGCAGCCAAGTGATAGAGGTGTGACCACGAGGGGCCAGGTAGGAAACGGGACAGGAGGGGAGACAGCAGATGACAGAGTTAGGGAGAAGGGCGTGGAGACAAAGGAAGGAGTGGAGGTAGAGAACATTAGAATGGCCAAAGGGTCAAGGAATGAAGTTCATATAGAAGAAGAAGAAGAGGAGAAAGGAATTGGGAGATGAGGTTCACAGCTGTGGTTCTCACCGATACTTCTGATTCTCCTCTTCTTCCAAACACAAGGAGAGGTTATACCTCCCTCACCTCATGAAGTTAGGCATGACTATTAACTTCCTTTAGCCAATTAAAGAAGAGCAATAGTGACATGTGTCTCTTCTGGGTGGAAGCACTTAAAAGTTAACATGCAATTCCCCCTGTTTTCTCCTGTTAGAGTGTTGAGATGGTGATGTCACTCATATAGTTAAGTCTTTGTCAGCCTGGCCCCTGAGTGACTAGGATGATTAGAACCCTCCAGTAACTTGCTTAGATCTGTAATATGAATAAGAAATAACCTGTGTTGTTTTAGGCTACTGAGATTTTGGAAGTGTTTGTTACCTTATCATAATTCAACTTATTGAAACTGATGGGTGGGTTGAAAGCAGAAACATGGAGTTGTAATAGGGACCGGCTTGGGTGAGACCAGGTAGGAAGGAAAGGTTAAGAGTAAGGACAGGTGAGAGGCAAAACCTAAGCAACTTGAATTCTGAATTCCTGGATGCACAGAATGGAATGGTCCTAGGGAGGTGGTAAGCCCTTCTCCGCTCTCAGTATAAAGGATCTAGTTCCTTCCCAAAGGAAGACTTGTGGCTTCCGATCTCCCATTATCAGGAATATTTTAGAAGGAGAGTAGAGTTGGAGAGGTCCCCAGAACTCACACTCATCTACCACAGCTCACACTCACCCTCAATACGTCACCTACTCAATATCCCTCCCTCCAGCGTCTTCCACTGTCCTTCAGGCTCACCTCCTTCTGCTTGGTCTTCCCATGGCCAGACTAGTCCCAAGATCATGCACGGCCTTGAAATTCTAGGTCCTGGCAGATCCCTGGGCACTATTTCCCTGCAATGAGACTTCAACAAGCCCACACAGGTAGAGCAAGGAATACAGTGGCACTCAGGGACCTCAGCATCTGTTGGCTCTCCTTCCCTTCTCAGATCCTTTCCATATGTCCTACTGCAGCAATCTCCTGTCAGTACGGCTACACCGTTCAAGGAGAAAAGAGAGAGAGTTTGGTGAGAAGAACAAGCACAGCAGTTTGCAGCTTCAACCCAGACCAGCCTCCTCATTGTTAGGAGAGAAATTAATAATATATGGTCCAGAACAGACTTCCAGCCCAGACCTATGCCGACAGATCTCTAAGGTAACTTGGTCTGTTTATTTTATCCCCTTCACAGACAAATTTCTTGGGAAGTTAATTAGTGAGGTAGATAGGGCCCTAGGCTTATCTGAAAAGGGATGACTTTTCTATTCCCAAAGGAGAGTAGATCTCAAGTGTTGGATTGGGCACATTAATGACCCCTTTTGGCACTTCCCACCCCTATCACATTCATGCTGACCTGCACACACACCCCTCGGGAAAGCCCGTGACTTCCTCCCTAACAGAAATGCCGGGAAGTTGAGGAAGGGACGCATATCATGAGATGTTGCAAAATGTGACCACACTGAGAGCAGAAGCTGCTTCTCAGTCACCGTTGGGGCCCCAGCACTGTGCTTGCACAAGATGGCCAGTGTGAACTGGGGGAACAGGTCAGACTGGGATCTAGATGGGGGTAGATTTTTTTTTGATACTTATATCACCTAAGGATGGAGAGTAGGTCAGGCTGGGTCAGGAAATAATGTTAGGGTGGAGGTGGAGTGGGGGTGTAATCACTCAGGGGCACAAGCCCTCTGCCTCATTGCCCCCTCCCCTCCCCCTTGTATGCCTCTGGCTGACCTCATACGCAGGGGCCTTGGATGGGGGATTTCCTAAGGGTTGAGCAAACAGGCTACCAAAGATGCTTTGTTTGAACAGAACAGATTCCCAGTAGTGCCAGCTTAGCCAAAGTGGTGGCCATTATGCAGATCCCAAGAGCAACAGCTAGAGAAGGGAGGGCCGCATGAAGGATGGGACCAACCTTGGACTCAGAAAGCCATCAGGAAACACAACACCTGTGACCCCACCTTGCATTCCCTAGGCCCACCTGATCCCTCATTTCTGTCCATCTCTGTGCATTTGATTTCACCTCCTTTCTTTCTCCAGTCTTCCATCCTCTATACGCCCGGGTACACGGCAGAAGATAGCCATCACAAAATAGCACTACTGCTGTCTGAACCTGCATCACCTGTAAGTGAGGCATCTACAGAGAGGTGTCTAGGTCTCTGACTCCAAAATCCCAAGGAGAGAGCAATGTAGAGCCCTTCAGTGTGTCTGGCACCCAGGAGGAAATGGGTACATGGTGGTTTATTTTAGATAGTAAGACCTGAGTTCCAATCCAGGTTGTGACATTGACAGCTATGCAGTCTTGGACAAGTCACCTCATCACTTTGAACCCTAGTAATCTCTGAAGAAGATGGCAATTACGTTGGCCAATGCTACCTTTCAAGGATACAGTGAGCGCCAATGTCAAAAGGATACAAAAATGCTCTGTAAACTCTGAAGTTCAATGGATGTGAAGGCGTTTATTCCCTTATTATGATCATCACTATCATCATCACCACTATCACCACCACCATCACCACCACTATCACCATCACCATCACCACCATCATCACTGTCAGCATCACCACCATCATCACCACCATCAATATCACCACTACCATGAGCAGCACCACCATTTTCATCACCATGACAACCACCACCAAGTGACTCAATGCCATCTTGGTTTGAACAGGTTTCCAGAAATCATGAGCCTGAAACTTTGCAAGTGCCTTCCTCCCTTCACTCAAGGTGGTTTCCAAATCTTGGATTGCATTAAACTACGCCAACTTATTTATATATTCATTTATTCAATAAGTATACAATGAGTACTTGCTATATTCCAAGCCCCATTCTAGATATTGGGGATATATCAGTGAACAAAATAAACAACGATTCCTAATTTTGTGGAGCTTACATCCTACTGTGGGAGGCAGAGATAAACAATGAGTAGTAAATTTGATATGTAAGTAAACTACATGGTATGTTAGAAGGTGATCAAACCAAGGAAAACAAAAACGTAGCAGAAAGTCAGGAACCCAAAGAGAGCGAGCAGACAGAGGTGTCTCCCTGCGCCTTCTCCACAGCCTGTACTGTTCTCACTGTCACGGAAAACTTTCCAGTGTAGATTTCTTTATTGTGATCTTCACTGAGAAGGTCATTATTCAGCAAATATAAATCACTGTGACTCAAAAAAAAAAAAAAAGATGAAAGGTCCAATCAAAGAGAGAATCAAAAATAAGGTACAATGAATTAGTAAATTATTCACAATAAAACTAGGATCTCAATCAATATGAAGAGTAAAATGAATGTGTTATAACGCTGGAAGATGGAAAATGCCCAGCAGAGCTCCTCCAGCTAGACCTTGAGCAGTGCCCTGTGTTTTCCCGAGAGGATGATCACGTCCTCTCTCCAGGGCCCCAACAACCTTCCCCTGGCCCCTGCCCTGTCCCAGGCCCCGCGGCCAGCTGCGGTCAGAACAGAAAGGAGAGCAATGTGCCTTAGAAGCACCTGCAGCCCAGATTCCCTCCGCACACATCTGCACCTTTCCTGCAGCTTCCTTACCCTCCTGCCACCCCCGTTACCTCTTCTCTTTAGTCGGCCCCACACTTCCACTCATTCTTTCCCTCTACGAACATTTGCTGAGCACCTACTATGTGCAAGGTCCTCTGTCAGGCCCAGGGAGTACAGAGCTGAGTGACACAGGGCCCCTACCAAATGAGCTCACATCCTGAGAGACTCATAACCAGACCCTCACAAATGGCCGAGATTAGTGCTTTGACAGGTGAGCACTGTGGGTGGAGAAACTATATTTCAGGGAAATTGGCAACATAGTCTCTGATCCTGCCATCTCTGGAGTTGGGTTCCCCCTCTGAACACCCCTGTGTTTGCATCCATGGTCATCATTTCCAATCTGGATGGTAACTGTGCATTTTTTCAGCTAGCCTCCCCATCAGACAGTGAGCCATCTAGGCACCATTAGTCCTTGTGTCCCTGTCCCAGAGCACAGAGGGATGACTCAGAATGTAAGTTTCTGTGTTTGCTGACCTTTGCTCTGGGGCCTTGAAAGATGAGTCAGAGTTCAACAGGTGGGGGAGAGAGGAATAAACTGACACATGCTGGCCTGTCAGAACTTGCTGTGCCTTCATTCCCACCCCAGCTATTTGGGATGAGAGCCACAAATGGGCCAAAGGAATGAACCACTAATGGCAGAATTTCAGGCATTGGAGGAAGCAGAAAATTAGAGTAAGTGAGCTTCCCCCATCACTGAAGTTCCCTCTGATATATTTTCATCAGTGTGTGAATGATGACTGAGAGAGGTGGTCTAATTGTGTCCCCATGAGGAGAAATGCTATCAGTCCTCCACTTTAGCCCCAAATGTGTGATCCAGGACCAGCCCTAGACATAGAAATGCCTCAAAAATTATTTGGAGCAGCTTCTATAAGTAAGGCAGTGATGTAAAGCATAGAAAGTGTGAGCTTAGTAGTTCCAAAGACCTGGATTCAAACCCAGCACCACCACTCCCCAGCCATGAGTCCCTGGGACAGCTACTTTAGTCTCCTTGAACCTCAGTTTCCCACATCTTTAAGACAGAGAAAATAATCGTGATACCTACTTCATGTGCTTTGTAAA
Source organism: Manis pentadactyla (assembly GCF_030020395.1). Taxonomy (NCBI): domain Eukaryota; kingdom Metazoa; phylum Chordata; class Mammalia; order Pholidota; family Manidae; genus Manis; species Manis pentadactyla. Next base: position 149,629,907 of record NC_080022.1, read on the forward strand.
GATTGAATGAGATAACATGCATATATGTGCCTAGTACCTAGTAGATATTCAAGAAATGTGACATTTCGACCCTTATTTCTGTTATACAAATCCCAGTTTCAGAGCCATGATTGTCAAAGCTGTTCACTTTCCATTCAGCAGAAACCAGAGGTGCATCTGCTCCTGGGTGCTGCAACAAGAGCATGGACTAGGTACCCCGAGTTCTGCTAACCCCTTGCATCAGTGACTTGCTGTGCAGCCTCAGCTAAGGCACTGCCCCACTCTGGGCCTATTTCTTTATTTGTAAAATGAAAGAGTTGGCCTTAGATGACATTTACATTCCTTCCAAGCTCACATTCTGAGTTTCTCTGGTTTTGAGGGGATCTGCTTAGTTAGGGGAGATCTGATGTTCTCCAGCTGATTACAGTGTGAAAAACAAAAGCCTGAAATGCAAAACTCCTGATACTCCATTCACGACTTCCTTGGCCTTTGTTATGGGTGCTTCCCATGAGTCAGACCTCACATGCTTATATGCTTATTTAAGTATCACCATCACCTAATGTTCCCATTTAATAAATTTTGAAACTGCAGTTTGGGGAGATAAATACATGGGTCAAGATTACACAGCTACTAAGTACTAGAGTCAGTGCTGTCCCTCCCACTCGCCAGACCTCTGATGAGAAAAGCCCTCATACCATTACTTCACCAGCCCATCTAGTGCCAGACACTGGTCTAGAGCTGGAGATGAGCCAGGACCTTCCCTGCTCTTTCTGTTCCTAAGCTAAGGCTGGAGGCAGAACCCCTGACATATGCACAGAGAAGCAGCTAGCAGCTTGGATCTGTTAGGGAGAATGATAGCAGATTGGGAGCCTACCTAGGTTTCTGGGCATATAGGTCCCCAATATATATTTATGGAATGAATAAATGGGTAAATAGGGGATGGGTGGACTGGAATACTACAAGAGTAGGAATTTAACCTTTTCCCTTTTTATCTGCTGCAAAAGCAAAAAAAGAAAATATGACCCCTCTGCACAAGCATGAAGGGAAAACTCAGGGCATTGCTGTGAGCCCCCAGGAATCTCTCCAGCAGGACTGCTCTAAGGTGAGGCGAGTGAGGAGGCTAGGATACAAAATTTAAGAAGGTGCTGCTGTCCATAAAGTGTGCCTCCCCAGGTGGCCCCCTTGCCTCGCCCTCGTCCCGGCCCGTCTGCAGATCACCTCCCCTCAGCTCCGCTCTGCCCCTCACCTTTCCCCTCCCTTCCTGGTTCACATTATTCTGAGCTCCATCTGTGTCTCTCTTTAGCCTATGGTTTGTCAACTCTGGCTATCCAATAGACTCACCTGAGAGGCTTTTTAAAAACACGCACAGGTGGGCCCAGTTCAACAGATTGAATCAGCAACTCCGGTGGTAGGGCCCAGACATGAGCATTTGTTGAGAGTCCCTGACTCCAACTTGCAGCCAGGGCTGGGAGTCGCTGCTCTACCCCTCCTGATGGGTGACCCAGTTTCGGGCTGTTTGCTGCCACATCATTCTCCCCTGTGCTACCCTCTGCAACAGATGCTACGGAGCAGGCTTCCGTCTGAGCTCCTCCAGGGACGATTAGTGAAATATCTCTTTCCATTTTTACTCACAGTCCCTTCACTCTGGGACAAAGACAGGCCCACAGAGGTCAGACTCAAGAATAATACTATAAAATATAATTGTTAACATTTATTAAAGGTTTATAGTCTGCTGGAGGCATACAAAACTCTTTATGTATTTCACTTATTGTCACACTAACCCTATGAAGTAGGCTCCATATTTAATCCCATTTTGGAAATGAGGAAAGAGGCACAGAGAGGTGAAGGAACTTGCTCAAGGTTAGACAGCTAAGATGTAGGAGAATTGGAGTTCAAATGCAGGAGCATGGCCCCGGAGCTCAGACCCTTCCCTGCTGTGCTCCGTCTCTGTCACCAAGGTGTTGTCTTAGGTAAACCTGGTCTCCTGGACTCCTAGACACCATGGATGGCTTCTTTCTTTTGGTGCAAAGAGTGGAATGATTGGTCTGCTCCATGGACCCTCCAGGTGTGCTGGGCCCGCCTGAATCCTAGGCCAGTACAACTTAGGTCACCAATTGGAACCTCTTTTCAGCACATACATTTTCCTCATTTTATCCTTTCCACAGTCCCAGAACATAGGTGTTATTATCTCCAATTTTGCTGAGCAAAAGAGTTATATAACTTATTGTCACACTAACCCTATGAAGTAGGCTCCATATTTAATCCCATTTTGGAAATGAGGAAAGAGGCACAAATAAAGTGGCCCAAGGCCACACAACAAGTCAGTAGTTGAAATTCTGAACCATATCTCTCAGATAGTCAAGTTTAAGCTTTTTCTCTACACCAGATAAGAAAAGTGTCTATGGGCCAATGGTCAAAGAAGGCTAATGGAGGAGGTAAGAATTAAGCTGGGATATGAAGACAGGGTAGTTGGATATGTGGAGGGAGGAAGGGAAGGCCTCCCAAGCAGTAGGAACTCTGTGAGCAATGGCGTGGAAGTGGGACTCAATGGAGCATTGAAGACACGGTGAATAGCATGCGTTGGCTAGGACAGGTAATTTCTATGATGCTGTAGTGACTGTGAGATGGAGGGTGCACTAAGGCATATTGGGAAGGTTACTGAAAGCCAAGCTAAGGAGCTTGAGCTTTATTATGTAGGCTTCAGAGAGTCATTGAGCAGGCAAGTTATGTGTACCAAGCAGTATTAATAGAGTAGAAATCATCAAGATGAACTGGACAGGGGAGCAAGGAGTGAGCCAGGATGTGAGTTTGGGGGTGATTGCTATGGGTCACATGAGACATCAGGAGATACAAACTTGGGATGATGACTAGGAAAATGGTAAATAAGGAAGAGATATGAGAAAGTGAACAAAGGAAATTCTGCAGGGCTTGTCTACTGATTAGCTGGGGTGCGGAACGGTTAAAGGAATAAGATGCAACAAAGCTGACTCATTAGCCGTCAGATGTCTGCTACCAGAGCAGGAGCTGCAAAGGTAAGCATTCACAGTCCCTGCTCCAATAAAGCATCCTGCGCAGAAGGGGCTAGCCACAGGTGAACAAATCACTGCACCTCAGGTGATGGCTGCTATTTTAGAGGCATCCTCACACATAATTTCAGCAGTGGGGTTCTCGGTTCTTGTGGAGGACCATGAGGCAGAGGTGTTCCATGGCATGGAATGTTTTAAACTCTAAGATTCTGATGTTGAATAAATTGGAGAATGACAGAACAGAAATAGGGAAGTCTGGAGAGAGTAGTTTTAGGGAAATCATCATGAGTGTAATAGTTAAAAGCATAGATTTTGGAATCAAAAGGGCATGGACTGATTTCAAGTGATGGAATATCAGACAAGTCACTTTACTTCTCTGAGCCTAGTTTTCTCATCTATAAAGATGTGAATTGTATTGCTTATAGTACCATGCTCCTGAGAGGATTAATAAGAAATATAAATAAGGTATTTAGCATTAGGGAACTAGCACATACATTAACTCACTAAATGATAGCTGGGGATAGTTCTCATTATCACAGTTGAGTTTGGGTATCAATGACATGTCAGTGAGAATGCCCATCAGGCAATTAGATGCAGGGAACCAATGCACAACGCAAGGTCAAAGCAAAGGGATGTGATCCTTGAGACCCCAAGAACAGATAAGTCCATCAAGTGGCCTAGAGGGCAGGAAAAGGGCAGAGACTAAGGACAGAGTCTCTGGGATATTGTAACATTCCGTGCTTAGTGCAGCAGGAGGACTAAGAGCTGGCCCCTGAGAGAATTAGGTAGGACCAGATCTGTGTGGTCTCGTGGAAGCCAAACAAAATGAGAACTCAAGATGTAGCTCAGGGTCAAATACCTGACCGATAAGTTTCTAGATGATCTTTGAGGGAATAATGTCTATGGAATGACTAGTACTGATAAATGTGGAGGATATTAGAAAGACGGTAGGTGGGAGCTAGGAGATGGAGGAAGCCAGCTTGAGGAAATCAGGTGACCAAAGCTGTAGACCCTGGTCTGCAAATAACACGTTCCTTTCCGGAAGGTCACATAGCCCTCCTATGACTCTTTCCTCATCTATTAAATGAGGATGTTAGACAAGATGACTTCTAAATTCCTTTCCTGCTCTCAAATTCTAAGCAGCAGATCAGGACGTGGGATTCTGTGGGGAGAGCATCGGGAAGACACGCTAGGGACACTGCAGAGAGTACATCACTTCCTCTCTCCTTCTCTTCCTGCCCACTGCTACCTCCTGGAGAAGGAGCGGGTGGAAGGCGGCCTCTAAGCTGGCTCCCAGTGATCTCCACGTCCTGCATTCGCGCCCTGCATAATCTTCTCCCCTTGAGTTTGGTGGGTTGGCTCCTAATAACTTGCTTCTAATGAATAAAATCTGACAAAAGTGGTGGATGTCACTTTTGAGATTACAAAGAGACTCAAAGAATCTGCGAGTTACAAAGAGACTGCTTCCATCACGCGTGTTCTCTCATGCTTCTCACTCGGAGGAAAGCCAGCTGCCATGCTGCAAGCTTCCCTGTGGAGATATCCTTTTGGCGAAGGACTGAGGGGGGCCCCAGCCAAAAGTGAGGAAGAGTCTAAGCCTGTGAAAAACTGAATCCTGCTAACAACCATGGGGTCCCCCCCAGCTGAGCTTTCAGATGAGACTGTAGCCTTGGCAGACACTTAGCAGCCTTGCTAGAACCTTGAGGCAGATGTACCCAACTTAGCGGTTCTTGGGCTCCTGGATCCCACAGATGCCATGAGATAATGAATACTTGTTTTTTATGCTGCTAAATTTCTGGGGCAATTTGTACACAATAATATGTAATTACAAACTACATGACTACACATAGAACAACTGAGCTGTGTTTTTTAAGAAAAGGAGGAATTAGCTAGAGGAAGAAAAGAGAAGATGGAAAGGCATCCAAGGCAGGAGGAATGGCATGTACCGCCCCGGCTTGGGCCTCAGGGTGCCGTGATTGTCCAGCCCCGCATGGAACCCAGCAGAGCTGGTCCTCTGTACTCAGGAATGAAGTTTATTGCAGTTAATTCATCATCATCACTTCTCCACAATCCTTATAAAATATTTATTGTGTTTAATTCTCATTTCTCCAAACCCATCATATCATTCCTGTTCATAAATAGTCTGCCAGGTCTCTCAGGATTTCCAGGAACGTATGCTAGACATACTGGTTTACATGCAAGAATCTTTTTGTCAGAGGCTATTGTGATATTTTCTTTCCAAACTTCATCCTTGATCTTCTGCTGCAAACATATTTAAATAATGGGCTAAGTTTCCTAATCCTGGGAGAGCTGTCGTTAATTTCCTACCGAGATTCATTTATAAGAACTAGTCTCACCACCTTTTCATGTTGTCTTTGCTCTGCTGATATGTTTGCTGAAACCCTGCCAGGCAACTTTTCACAATGACAGGATTTCCATTTGAGCCTAGAATTCACTAGCAGAACTACGGTGACCTCCCCTTGTACAGACTAGTAAATCTCACCGTGTCCATTTTCTTCGTCATCCAGCGTTTATATCCAGACTCCTCAACCTCCTTCACAGCTGAGACCCGGGTGGCTAGTTCTGGCCAGTGAGCTCTAAAGAGAAGGGCTGTGTTGTCCTGCCTGAGGGCCGTTAAGAGTGGGAGTAGATTCTTCAAAATCTCTGTTCCTCTGTTGCAATGCCATGAATTGACTAGAGGTATCACAGGATGGAAGCAGCCTGGGTTACTGGGTTACCACATGGACAACAACCACCCTGCCCTGGACTTTGAGAGGGCAAGAAACAAAAGTTTGCCATGTTAAGTCATTGAAATTTGAGAGTTTATTTATTACCACAGTATATCCAAGATTATACTGATGAAGGGACCCCTGAGCTTACCACAGTTGTCCTCACCACGTGTTTACCCAGCCAATTGCCATAGGAGGTGGCTCTGGGCTAAAAAAATCCCTGGAAATGTGGCCTGAGACATCCCTGGTGGAAAACTGATCACTGCTGATGAAAGTCTGTTACCTTAAACAAAGTGGAAAGACTGTCAGGTGAATGTGTGTAGGTGAGGCCTGGGGGTAGGTGGGTAAGTAGTTAGCTTCAGGGATCGCTGGAGCAACCACTCCAACACCAGGATGACTCTCTGTCCGCCTGAATTCTCTGCTGCTCTCTGGGTGGGCATGGTTCTTTCTGACTAACCCTTCCCCAAAGCTCAGATGTGCTGCCAGCAGCCTGGGCCCCATTCTCACTGTTTGGGAATGGCTTCAAACAAGAGATACGTGTTCTCTAACAGTCTGGAGGCCAGAAGTCCAAAGTCAGAATCACTGGCCAAAGACGTTGGCAGGGCCATCCTTCCTCCAGAAGTTTTAGGGGAGAGTATCTTCCTTGCCTCTTCCAGCTTCTGGTGGCTGCCAACATTCCTTGGCTGTGGTCACACGACCCCAGTTCCTGCCTCTGTTGCCCCACTGCCTCCTTCTCTTCTTCTGTCTGTAGTCAAACCTTCATCCGCCCCCATCTTACAAAGGTATCGGAGCTTGCTCGGGTCCACCTGGATAGTCCAAGATAATGTTTCCCTCTCAAGACCTTTAAGGACATCTGCAAAATTTTTCCACACAAGGTAACATTTACAGGCCCTAAAGCTTTGGAAGGGCATGTTCAGCCTATTACACCTTGCTAGGAGGAGAGGGTCGGTCTGCTGCCAGAACAATGAGAAAGAGGTTATATACCGTGATAAAAATTGATAAAGATCCATAATTATTTCGCTCCTCAGTGTCTGTCCCTAGGGGCCAGAACCTGGTTTGGGAGGAAGTTTCCTCTTCTGGCTGGGGCATGTGGGTGGGAAAGGAGCTGCAGTACTTTCTGTTTAGTGCTTAACTGTGTTTCTAAAGGAGTGTTGAGTCAGAAGTGGATCTGAATCCTTTGATCATTCTCTTATCTCTCTGAGCCTCAGTTTCTTCCTCTACAAAATAGGGATAGAATAGGACCTGCTTCATAGCTTTGTTGTGATATTTAACTGAAAGAATGCATGTAAGTGTTTAACATGGTGCCTGCCACATACTAACTAAGAAGTCTTCATGGAAATGCAATGGGGGAGGTTCCTGATGGCAGTAGCCTGATGTATGGGAGGGCCTAAGACAAGGGGTGTGACAGAAAATCTGAGAGCTACACAAAAATGGTACTAAATGAGAGGGTCCCACTCTTGCCAGGGAGCATGGTCCACATTAAGGAGGTTGATGGCACTGCTTACAGGGCATGGGACAGGGGTGGCCTAATCAGAGAGAGAGCACTCTTACTCTGGTTGGAGTTTGGTGTGGCAATAGGTGTGAGTTCGAGTCCAGTGAGGGGTGACTGTAGCTTGGGTGAAGTTGGTGGCAGAGTCGATGGAGAGAAGTGGATGAATTTGAACTCTACTTAACAGGTAAAATCAATACAACTTGGTGATTGATTAGATTGCCATGAAGGTGGAGAGATATGAAGATATCCCAGGTTGCCAACTGAGCGTACAGTGGTACCATTCCCTGGAATGAGTAATATATGCAAAGTACCAGGTGTGGTAAGAAGGGTGGGGGGGCATAAGGGATGGTGGTAAATCCAGCCTTAGACATACTAAGTAGAAAATGAATGTGAGGCAGCCACAGGGAGAAGATCAGTGGGCATTTGGAAATACAGGCAGATCTTTAGAGGTCATGGGTGGAGATGGAAATTTCTGTCATCAGCTTAGAAATGGCTGTTGAAGATGCCTGCATATGGGAGAGTCCATCTAGCAGGGAAATGTAGGGGGAAAGAATTTCTTTCAGTTTAGCAAACACCTCCTCTGTGCCAGGCCCAGCTAGATACTGAGAATGCAAAGGTGATTAAGACATAGTGCCTTGGGTCTTTTATGAAGTTTGCTGTGATATATAGTAACAGACACCTACCAAGAGAGAGGGAAGGGCGTGCATCTCTGCCAGTTGGGTGCACAGGCAGGTGGGGCCCATAAACCTTGGTTTGTCGCCATGGAGCCCCTCACTCACCATGCAATACCTGGTCTTCAAGAGGACTTGGACATTCCTCCTTGCAGTCATCCACCAGCCACAGGATGGGGCTTCTCCTGCCCTCTTCACCCAGTCTTTGCAGACACAAGCTCTACTCCTTTGCATCCTGCAGATCTGTCCCTGTCGTGGGAATCCTCTTAGCTTCCCGGTGCAGTGCTCCTCACCAGAACTTTGCAGAGTTACCAAACTTTTGACCCCAGAGGGCCTCGTCAGAAAAGTGAGCCTAGTGAACTCTCCGCATTACACAGCTGTCTCCATTAGTAATGAAATCCTTTTATTACAAGGGATTAGTTTAAAACATGTTATTAAACAGATCAAAATGAGCAATAGCAATGAAAGTCATTAAAATGCAAGACGTATGAGAGAACAGCTTTCCGCCTGAAATGAGAGAAATCTGAAAGTTATGATTGGAACGATTTCGTGTGGGAGGAAAATGAAAACGATGTGCCATGAGGAATGATGGGATGCAGGGACAATGGCTACAGCTTAAAGTGGTGGAGCTCACCTGGGAGGAAGTAGTGGTCCTCAAAAGACCAGCCTCTAGCGTAACCAAAAGGGAAGGGCACAGGGGCTGGGTAGGAATGGGTGCAGAGGCCAGGAAAAGCCCAGCAGAAGACACGCTATGCAATCTTATGGTCAAGTAGAGTAACGTTGGCCAACACATTCTGAGCACTTACCATGTGTTTCCACTTTGCTAAGTTCTGCACTTGCACATCTTCTTTAACCCTTGCAACAACCTCGGAAGTAGGCGATGATATCATCCCCATTTTGCAGACAAGGAAGCTGAGCCTCAGAGAGTTTCATACCTTGCTCAACTCACTGGTAAAGGTTAGAAGTGGGATTTGGAATTTGAACACAAGTCTATCTGACTTCAGAGTATGCACTCAGCACTATTGTGCTCTGAGGGAAGAGCTTAATGTAAGAACTGATATGGCCCTGCCCTCCAGGGCTTTACCATGGCATTAGGAGTATAATTGAGATTTAAGGACTTAAAATGCAAACAACCAAGTTATCCAAGGAGTGCGGATCCCTGCTAGGGGGCTCAGGCTCAGGACTCTGGGGGTCAGTTTTGGTTGGGCATGCCTCAGGATTGAGTCCAGTGCATAAGAAAACAGTGAGCCTTACAGAAAGGACCTTACCCTGAACACAGAGAGAACGGAGGGACACACCCTTCTTTCAAGGTCAGTGATCTGCTCTTGGCAGGATGGATACAACACAGTGTGCATCTCCAATAATGCCCACTTGTCCACTGTCTTCCCCTACCCCTGGGCTAGGGTAGCCTGGGGAACTCAGGTTGTCAAAGTAACAGGAAAACAAGTGTAATTTGGAGTTTTAGCCTCGCAAGTGTGGATGGCACCTGGCAGTTGATACCTCCCTCCAACATCATCATCCCTTCCATACACTTCTGATAAATAGTTTGAGGACAGCCCCCAGCATCACAGGGCACTCATTCCCCTGGTGAGTAGTGTTGTCTTACTAGAACATTCTTTCTTGTATAGGCAGAAATATGTCTGGCTGACCCTTTTACCAATTAACACTGATTCTGTTCATTAGCCTTACAAAATCACTCTTCAACATGACAGAGTTGGATGTTCACAAAGGGTGGTCATGTTCCATCTTCATCCCCTATTTTGCAGGGTAATATTCCCCCAGTATCTTGGATTTTGGTGCTCCCAAGATCAGGTCACTTTTTTGGGACATGGACATGTTTGTCAATGCCTCACCTAAAGGGTAGGGACTGGACCTGAGCATCACACTCCAGGTGCCGTCAGCCCAGAGATTAGCCCAGCAGGACCAGCACCTCCTTCCTTCTAGAACTCCTGCTTTTTGTAGTGCACACTCGGTTTCCATGCCTAATAGCCGCACCACTCTCCAGCTTGCGTCTCTCTCCTGAGTGACAAGCCTCCACCCCACATGCTTCTGCCAAGTCGTGCCACTCCCCTCAAATCCCTATGCAGTTGGTTTCTGGGCCCAATATTAATCTCTGCTAAATGAGCTGACCCTTTGTCCCAGCTTATTGTAATTATCTTGGATCCCGATTCTGTCATCTGACAGAATCACTGTCCCTGCCACTGTCTGTCATCTGCAAATTCAATGAGCAAAACCTCATTGTATTTTTCTGAGTCACTGACAGAAACATGGGACTTGTCAGGCGAAGAACAGAGGCCTAGGCTGGGACTCCAGTGCTGGCTACACTGACTGTCTCCAGATTTCTAGGCACTGAGACATGGGAAGAATGGATCCACTGTGTCACACTCACAAAAGAGCAAAGTATGAGTCAAAAGGTCAACTTATTATTGATACCGGGATATGTTCTTTCCATAAAGCCTGCAACTGCCAGTCACTCAGTGACCATTTCCTGGTCATCTATTTCTTAGCATCAGGATTCTCAGAAGTACCCTCTACTCTCAGCAGATAGGGGCTGAATATGCTGTTTGCAAATGAAAAAGTGACTTTGCTTAAGGAATATTTCCATGAAGACAAGTTAGCGTACATGGTTTTCCCATTCTTATGTGGACATCCCAGGCACAGAGGCCATTCCAATGTGGCCTAACCCTCAAGCTGTCTAATTAAAGAAAAAGATACATAACCAAGTAATTATAACCAATGTGATAAGCATTATCATAAAGGAGTGGAAAATTGCTATGAGACCCTGCATAGGAGATAATAACTCTATAGAAGGGACTTCTAAAAACTTCACATAAAAGGTGACATTTGAACTAGGTCTTGAAGAAGGCATGGAGTGTGCTTGGGAAGAAGGGGCAAAGATATTCTAGGCAGACAAAACTATAAGCACAAAACCGTGGGCCAGAAAAAGACATGGCAAGTCTGGGAAACAACAAGAAATCTGGGAGAATGGGGCAAGTAGAAAACAAGGCTAAAAAATTATTTGTCCTCCTCCAGTTCAACACTGAGCTCCGAAGGTTTCCTAAGTATTGTGTTTATCTCTGAGGGTGAAAATGGCCTAGCACCTCCTCAGAGAGTTTGCTAGTTGGTTAGACCTGCACAAGTTCCTTACCCTCGGAGCCTTCACGTCCTCTTCGTAAAACAAATGGAATCAAACCCACATTGCAGGGCATTGAAGGAGATGTTTGTAGAGTATCCAGCACAGTGCCTGACACACAGTAGGTCTGCAGGGTAAACACATAGGGGAAGCCTATTTTCCTTACATGAGTTCATGTGGTATGGGGCCAAATTTCCATGGCTCCATCACTTGAGTTTCTAGTCTTTGAAATACTGCTTTTGATGCAGCCTTCTGCTGCAGAGAAGGGTCTTTTTGGGGTCTGGACACCCATCTTCCCTTAACACTTTGATAATGACTCTTCCAACTCTAGCCACACTCCAGGGTCTCTGGGAGGATCTCACCTGGTAAAAAACTTCAGCACCATCAATTCTTCACTCACCTGGAAAGAAGGTTCCCATTTGCAATTTGTGCCTCTGAATCCTGTTTTGGGTCCAATCTGGGCATGACCCAGATACCTGCCCCAGGGTGAGATGGATTCTGAAAGTGCTGGGACAGGAATCAGGCCCACCCACCGAGGACATTCTCCCACCTGCAGTGCTGGGAGCAAGTCCTAAGACAGAGCAGGGAGCCCCCAGCATGCAAGTCCACACAAGCATTCAGCACCAGGGATGCCAAAGGGTTAACACAGGGCCCCTCCCCCACCCCCCCCCCACCCCCCAGCAAAGAACCAAGAGCCACCGAGTACCTACCCTGTGGCAGTTAAAACATATCACAAGACATTTCCCAATTTCTTATGGGTCTGAAATAGTATCAAATAATTTATAGACCTCACCTGAGTTCGTGCTTACATCAACTCTATGGCCTGGGTACAGTTCCTATTTCTACAAAGGAATCTAAAACACAGAGAATTTGTGGACCTTGCTAAATAAAGGCCATTCAGTGAGTTCACAGGATCTGAGCCTGGGCCTGACTTTGCCCTGACCTGCTTTAATGAGCCTTCATGATCACAGAGATAGCTACCAGACTGAACAGCTACAAGGTGCCAGGCACTGGGCTCAGCTCTCCCCAGGAATGATCTCATTTTCTCTGCGTAATGTGGTGTTGTCTCTAGCTTCTCTGACCACCGAGGAATGGAGGAAGGACAGAGGGCTTCATTGCCTCCCTCTAGGGCACATTCCTGAGCAGCGGGGTGAGATGGAGCTGACTGTGGAGCCAGTGCTTTCCCCACCCATCCTGCTGGATAAGGGGCCTCAAGAGCAGAGCCTGAAGACACCGGCCTGCAGCTGGGCTGGGCCTGCAGGGACCCAAGGCAACCAAGGTCTGTCCTCCTGCAGCGGTGAGCGATTTAGTCACAGGCTGTGGGACCATCCCCATGATGCCTCATCAGGCGTGAAGACATTTCCCAAAGAGCCCTTGTAGCACAGGAGGCCTGAATATGTCCACACTGAAGAAAGGTGAAGGGCGCAGCTGGATTCAGAGGCAGCAGCAGCAGGGGCAGCAGGGTCCCACCCACCGCGCCACAGCCCAGGGAGGGCGTCACCCGGCCTGCCCTGCACATGCCTGGTTTGCTCGGTTTCATAAAAAGGAGAGCTCCTGCCATGGCACCTCCAGTAAGACACATGGCAAGTTTCCGTTTCAGAGGTAATGATTCCTCTCTGAACCACACTCGTGCTTGCTAGAGATGGAATAACGATTCTTCACCTCCTTCTTTCTGGACATAGAAAGCACAATCACCCACTAAATGTTGTTACAAGCCTCCTGCTGGGAAAAGCCACATGTCTCCCTCTCCCAGGCCCCGATTCCTGCCATCTCAAGTGGTACATAGTGATTCCAGCTCCTGAAAGTACAACTCTCCCTCACATGAGCCACCGGTCCCTTTCCCTTGCCACTTCCTCATGGCCAATGCCCTCTGTTAGCCGCAGCAAGATTCATGGCAGCCAAAACTGATAGGTGCTCTGCAGTTGATCATCTAAAAGCTGTTTGAAGCAGAGCTCCTTAATGGTCCTCACAGTGTTCCTGGGAAGAAAATAGGGCCAGTCTGATGGCCTGTGGTTTACAGGATGCCCTAAAGGAGCAGCATGAGGTACCAGGAGGCAAAGGTGCAAGGGTTTGGGTTTGACGTATGTAACAGGAGCCCCCAGGTGGTGTTGAGCATCCATGGGAATTCTCGCCCCAGAGCAGGTCCCAGGTCCTAGAAGTCCCGTGGAATCTGGGTAGCTGGGGTAGCAGCTGTGTGGAGTGCTAGAACCAGTCAGCTTTCTGATCACTGACAAAGGAAGGAAAACACTAATGGCGCCTGTGCCCCAGGCACTGTGTTCTGTGCTTTGCTTGTGGAAGAGATCTGCTCTCAGCCATCAGGTATTGTGTGTTATCATTAGCACCATTTTACAGATGGGAAAACTGAGATTTAGGAAGGGTAACTTTATCAGTGTCTGATACAGTGAGTGAGTGATAGAGCCAGGATCCAGAGGCAGGTCTGCTAAATAACTCAGAAGTGTGGCTAGTCACCTCCTCTAGCCACCACCGCCAGTACTGAGACAGCCTGGGCATGGCTCTTTTGCTCTGGGCCAGCCATTGGCTGAGAATTTTGCACACATTATCTTATCTAATGCCCCTAATAACCTTCAAATGCTCATGTCTATGGAGATTTGCTTGTGATTGCAAAGCACCCTACCTGTTCATTGTCCTACCAACCCTGAAAATAGTAGGAAAATGAGTCTAAGGGAGGTTAGGTAACTTGCCCAAAGTCATATGCAAGGACTCCTGCCTCCAAATCCCACTTCCATTCTGCTATGTCAGACTGTCGTTCCAGCTTCCTTCCTCCCATACTGTCCCTCGTGGCTCTAAGAAAGGTCAGTGCCATTTCTCAGGTGGGCAAAACTAAGGACGAAGTTAGGAAGTCGTTGCACAGACCCAGAGAAGTAGAAATATCCACTGATCTGGGGAATTCCCAGGTCCTAGTGTTTTTCTGAGACTAGTTACTTTCCTGCCAGCTCATTTCCCATCATTGGAAATTTAAAATCATCCCCCACCAACAGCCCGCTCCATAATCCGATTTGCTGCACATTTTGTCCGTTCAGCTACCCTGACTCTTGAGGGGCCTCTATCCACATGTTTGGGGAATCTGAGCATGATGAGCAGAGCATGACCCACCCAGAGTGGAGCCAGGAGGGGAGAGAGTGAGGTGGAGACTACTCGCAGTCACTTCCCTGGGACAGCAGACAGACCTGTCATTCATGGCAAGGCCGGGCAGCTGCCAGTCTCCAAGCCCTTTGAGCAGCCTCTGGGGTGCAGAGTCAGATGCTTCCTGCCTAGGGGTTCACTAAGTGACAGAAAGAAGGGGGCTTCCCTTGAAGTCACCACCTAAGCCTTTCAGCCAGAGCTGGTGGCTCCCGCGTTTGGCCAGCAGGTGCTGGACACCTGTGCGAGCCATGCCCAGGACACGGCTGCAGCACTCACTGATGAAGCCGCTGCCATTAACATAGGGAGGAGGAACCTGAGGCACCCAAAGATGGTCACGTGGCTGTAAGTGGGCTTGAAAGTAGGGGTGCTATCCATTCCTGTCCTGTGCCCAGTGGGGGCACCAGCATCCCTGAGGGGTAGCGCGGAGAAGAGACCCGCTGTTCAGAGCTCCACCCACTTGGCTGCTGAGCTGCTGTGGCTCAGGGACCCTAGGGAAGCCCACTGTGTCCTAATCTCACATTTTGAGGACATAACATGGACTGACCCCTGGGTCCTTGCAGGGAGGCCCAGAGAGGGCTGGCGACTTGCCCAGAGTGACAGCATCTGGATTGGCTGAGTCGTTTGTGCTCCAAGACTGGAAACAGGTCCCAGGAGGCGAGGGTCAGAGGAGTCAGAGGTCAAAAAATATTTAAAAGTTTTCTGGGAGAAAGGATTTTTTGAGCTAAACATGGAAGAATGGTTTGATGCTAACAGATGGCAGATAACATAAAGACGGACCAGGAAAAGAAAATGGACAAACTTCAGAAGATGAGAATTAGGGAAATCCCAAGGATTTGCCTAGAAGGTAAGGTAGACAGAGTCTACCTTATGGGGACAGTACAGGGTGAATTCGGTTGGGTCAAAGCCACTGTGAAATTGGACATAGGATGTTGGCAGTGAGAAGTTAGTGAAAGTCAGTATATTAGAGAAATATTCACAAGGGGTCATTATAGGCATTTCTAAAACGCCTTTAGTTTGTAAAAGTATTCTCCAGCTGGACTGATCTAATTAAGAAAGAACTTTCCACTCTTTGGAACATAGCAGATCCAGATTTGAATGCCAACTTCTTAAATGTTGTAGGATCCTGGGTAAATGACTTGGCCTCTCTAATCCTTAATTTCTTCTAAACAGAGATCCTCAAGCCTGTCCTTCAAAGTGATTGTGAAGATTGAAAATAATTCAGATAAAACATGTAGGAGCGTGCCCATGGCCATGATCAGTGCCCAATAATTGGCAACTAAGATTATGATGATGAAGATGGTGGCTTGTTCTGAGAAGTCAGCTAAAGAGTTTTGTTTATAGGGGCAGTGTCCTGTAATGGTGAAGACCATGGACTCTCAGGCTGTGTAAATCTCAGCAAGAATTTAACTTTTCTTTTTTTAATTCCTTTCCTTTCAATATGAGGGTAGTAAAAGTATCTGTTTCCAAGAGGTATTGTGAAGATTGAGTCAATATGTGTAGAACACCTATAAGAGTGCTCAACACAGACTAAGTTCTCAAAGAATATAAGCTATTATCACGTGCTCATTGACGAGCAGCTTTAAATGAACACTTTTGAAATGACCTGTACAATTGGGTGGGGAAAAAATATGCCTCCAAGGAGCCCTCCCTCATTAGCTAGTCCCTCGCCTAGCTGTATTTTTCTTTATTTTATATTTTATTATATGTTCTTTATAATGCTTGTATTATACTGACATTATATTTTATATTCATTTGTTAATTTATGTAGGTCTGTGAGAGCAGCAACTCTGTCAATTTTCCTTATTCCGACATTCGTAGGGCCTCCAATTATGACTGGCACATGCCAGGCACTCAGAAAATGTTTTGGGTAGAATTTGATTATGATGTGTTCAGGTATGGTTTCCATTATGTTTATTTTACTTGGAATTCACTGAACTTATTGACTCTGTAAGTGTTTTTCTTTACCAAATTTAAGACAATTTTGGTCATTATTTCTTCAAATACTTTTTTTTCTGCCTCATTTTCTATGATCTCTCTCTGAGACTCTAATTACTCCTGTGTTAGACCTTTTGATAATATCTCAGAAGTGACTGAAGCTCTGTTCTTTTTTTTCCTAATCTTTTTTCTGTCTGTTCTTTAGATTGGATACTTTCTATTAACCAGTTTCAATTTCACTGATTCTTTCTTCTGTAATTTTAAATCTGTTATTCAGATCATCCAGTGGAGGATTTATGTGTATCATGTTTTTCAGTTCTAGCTTTTCCATTTGGTTCTCTACTGCGATATGTTTTCCTTTTACCTGTTTTATTAATTACAAGACTGTTTTCCTTTATGTCCTCGAGTATTGTTATAATAGCTGTTTTAAAATCCATGTCTGCTAATTTCAACATCTGGGTCATCTCAAGCTCTGTTTCCAATACTTGCCTTTTCTCTAGGTTCACATTTTTCTATTTTTTCAAATACCTGACGATTTAGAGCTGTGTTCTGGACATTGTGATTGACATAGAGGTTCTTGATTCTGTTATGATCCTTTAAATAGTACTGATCTTTTTCTTATAGAAAGTAGTTAACTTAGAGGAACTCAAACTTTGTCTCCCCTGAGGTGGGTAGCAACCGAAATGTCAATTCAGTTATCTTTTACTTTATTGAGCTGCTTGGAGTCTGCTCTGCAGATGTATAGTTCCGGGGTTGGTCAGCCAAAGAACTGGGAAAAATATTTACACCAAATTTAGGGCTCCTCCTCCATAGCTCTCTCCTTTCTGGTATGTGCAGCGCTCAGAAAAATGCTGCCTTCTGATGTTTCATGCCAGTAATACTAAGTATTCTCAATCTGCATTCTAGCTATCTCCATTAGCACTACTAACGGGGTCCTGCCATTAAGCAAAGAATCATAAAAATGTGAAATTCACTAGGCCCATTCCTTTCTTCCAAATGCAGACCTCTCCAATTTCTCCCTGCTTTTGGTTGCTCTCTGGTGCTTTCAAGTTTTGTTGATTTAAAATATTTTCTCCAGAGTCAATAGATTTTATTTCTGGGAATGTTGGTCCAGTAATAAATGGTCCTCCATTTTCAGAGAGAGAACCTCAGTAAATGCTTTTGGAAAAATTAATTTTACATGCACTGTAACTGCATAGAATCAGATTTAGAGAACTCAACCCTTAGTCCTCAAGCCCTACCCTCTCTGTCATTGACTCACTCTCCTACGTGAGTCTGGGCTGCGGAGGTCTTGTCCCTGACTGTTTGCTGTTACCATCACCACTCTTTATAAAGGACTTTCTGTTATTCCTGAGGGTTTGTTTCTAGACATTCTATAAATCAGTGGCATATGATTCACTTCCACTTTCTCATTTCAGTCCCACTCATCTCTAGAAGGTGAGCAGAACTGGAAGCAGTCCAGAGTTAATATTAAGTCCTGTAGCTGAGATCCTCAACCCTGAACATTACTCTAGAAACTGTACCCTCTCTCTCCTATGCCATCAGTCTTTCTCTGGTTACTGGCTAACACCCTACAGCAAACAGTCTGTAATTTCTGCCATTAAAAAAATAATAATTGATCAAAAATTTTAAAAATCTCTCTTGATTCTCCCTCCTTTTCTAGCTATTGTCCCATTTACCTGTGCACCTTTACAGAAAAGCTCCTCATACTTTACTTTCTGTGTCTTTTCCCTCTTCTTCCATTTTCTCTTGAACCCATTCCCCACCCCACCACTTCATGAAAATAGCTCTTTGACCTCTATTTTTAAATATTACAGCTTATATTCAGATCTCAACATTGACTATCAAAAGCATAGTTGATTGACGTAGTTGATTGCTTTCATCAAATGCTTTTGAAACACCTTCTTTACTTGGTTTTTGAAACAGTATTCTCTCTCAACTCTCCTTTTACTCACTAGCCACTCCTTCTCAGTCTCATATGTTGACTTTCTTGCTCTTTCCAACCTCTAAGTACTGAAGTGTTGTAAGGCACAGACATCTTCTCTTAATCCCTAGAGTATCTCATGCAGTCTCATGGCTTTACATAACACCCCTATTCTAACAATTCCCAGATTTATATCTTCAGCCCAGACATCCCCTGATCTCCAGATTCATAAATCCAACTGCCTCTTCAGTATCTCCATTTGGATGTCTAATAAACATGTGAAACTCAGTATGTCCATAACTAAGTTCTTATTTCCAGCCCCAATAGTTAGTTATCCTTCATTCTTCTCCATCTCAGTAAATTGCCTCTTAGCATTTTCAGTTACTTAGACCAGAAGTTTGGATTCATCATCCATCCCTCTCCTTCTTCGTACTCCACACTCCATTATCCCACTCCATTAGCAAATAGCTCTACCCTCAAAAATATTTCCAGAATTTGCTTCTCACCAGCTTCACTGCTTCCACCAGGATTCAAGGCACCATTATTCCCCCTGGATTATTTCAGTGCCTCCTTACCAGTCTCCCTGCTTCTTTCCTTGCACCCTCTAGAGTCCACTCTTAGTACAGCATCCAGAATGATCGTTTTAAGACACAAGACATAGGGCACTCAGCGGCTACAACCTTTTTAAATGGTTCTGCCTCTCATTCATAATGAAAGCGAAGGTTTTTACAAAGGTCTGAAGACCCTGCCCAGTCTTGCCCATTACCTCCTTAACCTCATCTCCTGCTTCTCTGCCTTTCCCTCTCTCTGCTATAGCCACACAAGCCGGCTTGCTTTGCTTTGACCATGCCAGCGCAGTCCGGCGTTGGGGCCTCTTCATGTGCTGTTCCTGCAGAAATTCTTCCTTCCAAAAGCCACATGGCTCATTCTCTTGTTTCCTTCAGGTCTCTGCTCTAGTGTCAGATCGGGGGAACGTATCTGACCAACCCTGATAAAAGAACAAACATCCCCCCCATGGCACTCGCTGCCCCCTTACCCTGCTTTATTTTTCAATAGGGCACTCATCAGCATCTGATATATTGCAATTGATTTCCTTATTTATTTCTTCGCTATGTATCTTCTCTCAGTAGAGCAGAAGCTCCACGGGGACCCTTTCATTCACCACTTTGTGAGCAAACCTCAAGACGTCTAAAACATGATAGGCACTCAGTAATATGTGTTGAATAAATGATTGAATGAATAAATAATGAATGAATGATTCTGGCTCAGAATTGCCTGAGGAGCATTTTAAAAATACAGATTTCTTAGAATACAGATTCTTGGGGCCAGGAGAGGTCTAGCTGAGGCAGAATCTCCAAGGGTCCCAGCCTCTCTGGACTTCAGTTTCCTTGCCTTTAAAACAGAGATACTTATCCATACCTCTCAGGACCGTGGTTGGAAGTAAGTAGATGATATCGGTGTAAAAGTGCTCATTGCCCTGTCAAGCATACAGAAGGTGCTTAACCATTGGGAGTCTCCTCCTCTATCAGTAAAAGATTGACTCAGAGTCCCTGGAGGCTGAATGGGAATGTTGGGACTAGACCCCTGTTCCCTGGACCCCTGGTCTGCGGCTCTACCCACAGGCCCACACACACTGCCCTCTCTGCTGAGGGAGGACCC
Organism: Manis pentadactyla; assembly: GCF_030020395.1. Lineage (NCBI taxonomy): Eukaryota > Metazoa > Chordata > Mammalia > Pholidota > Manidae > Manis > Manis pentadactyla. The sequence goes on from NC_080022.1 coordinate 149,649,599, forward strand.
TGTCATCATCTGAACACTTTTTACCTAACATCCGAAATACTATTCCTTTGCAATTCTGGCCAACTCTACCACATGCCCTATGGACCCCATTTCAAGCCAGGATCTAGGGACACATTGTCCTTTTTCCCAAGTTCCCTTCCAGGCAGCAACCAGGTTTGCTCACAATCACTGCTCCTTAGCTCTGCCATTGAAGCTTCAGAATCACTCAGTCCCTGCTGATCTGAGCCCCACTGCCCCCCAACCCCTGCCCTTGGGCACCAGAGCTCCAGGAGCACCTCTGATGAAGATGAAACCCCAGACCTTAACCTGAATAAGACGTAGGATTCAGAGGAAAGGGCAGGGAGAGAAGAGAAGGAAGTCTCTTATGGTGGGAAACGGAGCCAGAAGCCCCACCATGCTTCTGCCCTAATACTAGCTGCCCCCAACTCCTCAACCAATATGACTTGTAATGGCCACCCCAGCACCCTGATACCATGGTACACCCAGTCCCAGTATAGTTCTCCATGCCATGGATGCTCCAGGCAGGAAGTATGCAAGCTGGCTCAGCCCCTCCACCATGCCATGTGGTATGGCTCTAGCTTCAAGCTGACCATCTATACCATCAGCTTTGGGTGGCGATGGAATTCTTCCCATGAGTGTTTTTCCTGGTTGCATTTCCCCTGGGGCTCGGGGGATTGTCTAGGGCCTCCAAATTCCCAGTAGCATGACCACCCTCAGGCCTCCCTCACTTACCTCCACCTGGGAGACCCCAGAGATTTCCCTGGGTCTGCCCTCTCCTGGGCATCTGCTCCCATGCCCCACTCAAATAAGCACACATGATCGCTTTAGCTTTCTCTTTTCAATTTCCGATTCATTTCAGAGGCTCTGGAACCAATCTTCCCAGAGCCCTAAAGCACAATCTCTGAGGATTAGAGCCTCACCAGACATCATTCCCATGAAGAGGAAACACACACTGCTTTGAAATTTGCTTTTCTCTACCGTTTATGTGCACCCTCTCCTGTCAAAACAAGTACTAAAGTGTATTTATAGTTTGCAAGTGCTTTTCACACACATCCCATCCTTTGATTCCCTCCACTGGCCCTGCTTAGCACATCATATGCCGCCCATTTTACAGGTGAAGAAACCAAAGTGCAGGGAAAGTGAAGAACATAACAAGGTGACAGAGAGAAGTCGGTGGCAGAGTCAAAATGTGGAAACCAGTCTCAGGAAGGAAGGGAAGGTTTTAGTAAGATTGCCATTGGGTCTTGAAAAAGCCAACTAACATTTTGTTATATTTTTTAAATTGTTTATTATGTGACATATGGTGTGGCCCCTCCCTGTGAGCCTCTTGTATTTAGCAATGCCTCCTTCTTCCTGCTCACATGTACATGTACACACACACACACAGGAACCTCCCCAAGTGGCAGGCTCCTAAATAACCAAGCTGGGAGGCTCTCCCAGATTCTGCTTTTACGTTCTACCATGCTGTGCATAAGAGAGGGTCCCCGTGGGGATTCTGGGAATCAGCTAGTTCCTGAAGATGGATTTCCCAACAGTAAATAAAGGATCTGCTTTGTACTTTCTGAGCTTTGCTCCAGCTTGGAGGCATGGAATCCCTCACAGCCCTCCCTCCAATCTGCTCACAGAGATGGGCCCGGGCTTTGAGTGGGATTGCCCTGCCTTGGTTTTGAGAGCTAAGGAACAAGATGCCCTCTCCCCTGGAGCTCCATCAGGCAGGGGAGCTCTCCTTAATGAAAGCCCTGCACTTGCATTTTCATTTCCCCTGATGCAGATTCTCTGTAGCCACAATCCACACATTCTAGGCTAATTTCTTGGAAAGCAGAGCATGGCATGCATGCCTAGCTGCTCATTTTGCCGGTGCTTCTAGGCTGCCCATTTGGGGATTTTTTTCTTTGGGAAGAAAACGCAATCATGGAGCATGATGGGTAGAGAACGTGTGGACATTCTCCTCACTCAAGGCCAGGAAGGTTGTCCAGGCCAGATTTGCCCCACTGTGAACTCCATTTTTTGTCCCCTGTAAGTTGCAGGAACTGAGTCTCACATCAACTTTCCTCAGGGTGGAAGTCCTGGGGATGCTGTCTTGCCTTGCTAATGCCATCAGCAGGGGCTGGAAAGAATCTTCTCAGCAGTATCATCTGGGACATCATTTCTGGCTCCACATTCCCCCGGGATCTTGGTATTAGGAACTGAGTCCTCCTTGGAAGGCAGCACTGCAGAAATGAGACTAATTCAGTTAGAATGTAGTTCACAGGTTGAAAGTGAGGAATTTGGGGATAGCCAGGTGCTCTCATGATGTCCAAGCATGACCATGTGCTCTGCATTAAGGATATGCTCCCAAGGTGGATCATAGAAGAGGCATAAAATTCATAATGACAACAGTAGCAGTAATCATGCTCTAATGGAAAGAACACCAGCTCAGCACCAGACAAATCTGAGCTGGAATGTCAGTTCTGCCTTACTAGCTATGTGACCTTGGGTGAGTCGTATGACCCCTCTGCCCTCTGTTTCCTCTGCTGTGACATAGGGTGATGATTCCTACGTTGCAGGACTGTTATGAGGAATAAATGACTAACACCGGCGGAGTGCCCAGCACATAGCATGGCACATGCTAAGTGTTCAGTTAAGGCGTCTTCCTGTGCATTAGGTCATTTGACCCTCTCAGCAGCCCTGGGAAGAGACAAGGCAGGTTGGAGTGAGTCCCATTTACAAAATCAGGAAAGGAGGCCTCAAAGGAGGTGAAGGGACTTGTCTGCAGCCACACAGAGCAAGCAAGGGAAGACGTTGCCTAATCCCCACCTCTGGATTCTTTCCAGATAAGTGACTCAGGCTCACCTGTCACCTTCCCAAACATCTAGCTCATTCTCAAAGTGGATTCAGGTACCAGAGACATGCTCTGCTCTGCCCTCTTCCTGGCATTTCATGGGGCAGGTCCTCACTCCTGTGACAGATAGGTCTGTGACAGGCTCCTGCTGACCCTCCTGGAGACTTTCTCAGAAATTTGGGACATTTGGTTCAGACACTTGACACCCTTTGATATTTTGGTTCCCTGGGGTCTTTCTGTATTTGCACCTGGTGTTTTACTCACCACCAGGGATGGTAATCTTCACTGTGAAGCAGAGGGTCTTTATGATCTGCACCTTTAGTCTCCTTTTCTCTACCCTGAAGACCAGGAATGTTCTGGGGTTGTGTCTGGACAGTTTAGTCTAGGTTAATGTCATCTCAGCAGTGAGGTTCACCAGTGTTACAGACTGAATGTTTGTGTCCCCTGCAAAATTCCTCTGTTGAAGCCCTAACATGATGGTATTTGGAGGTAGGGTCTTTGGGAGGTATTAGGTTTAGATGAGGTCATGAGTGCGGGGCCCCTGTAATGGTATTAGTGTTCTTATAAGAAGAGGAAGAGACCAGAGCTCACTCTCTCTCTCTGCTATGCAAGGACACAGCAAGAAGGCAGCCATCAGCAAGCTGGGAAGAGAGTTCTTACCTGGAACTGATGTGGGAGTTCCCAGCCTCCAGAACTGTGAGAAGTAAATGTCATTTACACCACCCAGTCTATGGTATTCCGTTATAGCCACCAGAGCTGACTAAGACCACCACCGAGAGTACTGCCTTCCCAGATTGTCCAGTGCCTGGCATGCAGGCCCCTCTCCAGGCCTCCTGTAGAAAGTGTGTGCCTTGGCAGGGGATCCCGAGCTACGAGGGAAGAGAGGGCAGGGAAGAAAGCCGGCAGAAACAGGAGCTCCTGCACCAGTGAGGAAAGTAAAGATGGTGGCAAAAAATGCGACACCCCAGTAAAGGAGAAAGATGAAGCCTTGATAAAGGGAGGTATCAGGAGCTCAAGGTGCAAAGAACAAACAGCAAGGTGGAAAAGAGCCATTGACGGAGCTTGATTACAGCTCAGCACTGAGGCTGTGAAAAGTGCTCTTCTTATTTGCTCCGATTATCTAATGATGCATAACAAATGGCCCCAAAATCTAGTGGGCATAAATCATTTATTAGGCTTATGGGTTTTGGGGTTCAGGAATACACACTGGGAGTAGCAGGAGAGGCTTGGCTCTGATCCTTGATGTCTGGGCCGTCAGTTGGGAGCCTCCGGGACTGGAAGCTAATATGTGAAGGCTCATTCCCTGGTGGTTGATGCTGGGAAGACTCAAACAACTGGCACCTGGGGCTCTGTGGACATCTTTGTGTCTCTGTGTAGCCTCTCTGTGTTGTCTCTCCAGCATGGCAGCTTTAAGGTAGCCAGACTTCTGAGCCACACTGCTCAGGCCCCCAGTGTGCATGTTGACACCAGGTGGAAACCCTATCACTCTTTATGACCCAGGCTAGAAGTCACACAACGCCCTGCCACCATGTCCTAGTAATCAAGGCAGTTACAGAGGTCCACCAGGTTGAGAAGCGGGTACAGATTTCACTTCTTGATGATGAGTGTCAATGTCCCTCTGTAAGAACATGTAGAATGAGGTTAATATCTGTGACTCCATCATGGAAAATATAATAAGCCGCCCTGGCCAAGGTCTTTTCTCTGTGGTTACTTCCTCATGCGGCAGTGGTCGGTTTGGGTGGAGCTGTAAAAGCACAGACACTGGGCTTCCCCTTGAAAAGATGGGGCTAGAGATAAGAAGAGGCTTAGATAAAGGGAGTGTGTAGCGTATTCCCCTGGAGGATAATGTAGCAGTCAGGGGGGGCTAGCTGTGATGGACAGTGCTGCATGTTCTCTCTCAGCCATGTGACTTTGTTCTGTGGCGTGTGTGAGCAGTGCTGGAAGTCTCATCTTTGTCACTTTCCCTCAGTCTTTGGTAAAGACCTTTCTGAAAACTGAGCCTCTGTCAGGGATGCTGCAAAAAAAAAAAACCAAGGAAGGCTCTGATTTTGCTCCCAGCTGAGCAGAAACAAGGAGGAGCTGTGCCTGATGGCAGGCAGGAAGGAGGGCAGACATCAGCAAGGACGGACAAGGGGCAAGCTCGGGGCTGCAACGGCGCACTGCCCCTCCTGTCTAAGTCTCTCTGAAGACCTTGTCTCAGCTCAGCCCTAGAGAAGTTTGAGTTTTTATCCTTTTGCGGACAGAGGCAGTGGGAAAGATCGAAGGGGGGACACCTTCAGGGGGAGGTGAAATGCCCCCAGCCTCACTCCACTGTACTCCTCCAGGGAGTGTATAAAGTTGATCCTCTATGAGTTATGTACTTCCACCCCCATACATCTTCCCCACCCTGCCCTATGCCCCACCTCTGGGCCTCTGGCATGCTCCCTGCTCAACCGAGCCCCTGAAAAGTGTGTCCCTAATAGAGTTCTCTGAAGGAAAGAACAGGAAGAGGCACACAGACTCAGTAACAGTAAAAGCTCTCCCCTCACGCCCCCTTACCAGGCCAGGATGCGAATCCCGAAGGGCCTGGCAGAGACCCTACGGCCATCTGAGTTCCAGCATTTCCCATAGCACCCAGCGCGCAGGACATGCACAATGTTAGCAAAATTGTGTAAGTACAGGGAATGCTTAATCCATAAAACACTGAAAGTGAACATATTTGCCACCCACAGCATTTCCTACCCAAAGAGTGTGCTGATCGGTGCTTATTACAAACATTGCTCATTTTTTTTCATTAGTTGAGTGTACAAGGCTCCCAAGGACTTAAAGCCCAATTCCATTCTTGTCCTGTGCTGATCGAAATACTACTGTTGAACCTTGAAAATTATATGCCATTTAAAAAAATTTGTTATCTATTTATTCACTCAAAAGATATTATACTGTGCTTGGCTCTGAAGATGAGCAGAAAAGAATCCCTGCCCTTGAGGACCTCATGTTCCCAGTGAAGGCCTGGGTCTGGGTTTTAAGTGAGGAGAGGAGGAAGGGGTACTCAGATGTGGGTTCTAGGAAGATAAAACTGGGTGTTTGGGGAGCTAGGCTAGAGACAGGGAGACTTGTTGGGAGGGCTCCTGCAGTACTCAGGCACTCGGAGAGGGAGTCTTCATGGCTAAGCCACTGACTGGCCCAGGGGTAGAGCCATGAAATAAAGAAACATCTCAGTGGTGTTATAAGGGAGAATACTGGAGGCCACAAGGGTGTGTAATAGGATCCTTGATCTAGGTGAGGAAGGAGGTATCAAAGAAGGCTTCCTGGAGGATGTGACACCTGAGCTGACTTGTGAGGCATAAGTAATTAAAGGTTGGCCAGGAAAACATGAGAGGAGAAGGGAGGAGAAGTGGAGGAGTCCAGGCGTGGTGACAGTATGGTGCCTCCGAGGAACTGAGAGGCGCTCCGAGTACCTGGGGAGGATGTGAGGAGGGAGGACAGGGGAGGAGGCGAGGCTAGAGAGAAAGGGCGAGTGAAGAGCCCTAAGTGCTGTACTGAAGAATGCGGTCTTTCTCCAGAATTGTCCAACCATAAAGCCAGCTTAAATCGGGATTTCATTCAGATTAAGTCAGTGACCTGTCTCTAAGATCAGCTCTAAGAGTAAATAATGATAAACTGCCGTATATCAGGGCTCAGCTGCTGGCCTCTGACGTCCCGTGCACCGTCATGGGAGGGTCGGTGAGCAGGAAGCAGACAGCATCCGTTCTCAGGTCAGCTAGCCAGCCTGTCACTGCCGCTGACCTCTAGGCCCCACCTGCCTGCTCCAACCCGTCTTAGCTCATCAACTTGGACCACCCTGTGTGTCTGCCTGCTCCTTCCTGCTCAGCTGGAGAGCTGTCTGGGGCCTCTCTGGGCAAGTCCTACCATATTACTGCCCTTGTTCCCAGGGTTTGGCTGTCATTAAACTTTACATGGTAGGATATTTTTTCTTTCATGTTCTGACCTCAGCTACCATACTTGCTATCTGTTGCCTGCTGACTGGATATCTTGGAATTGTTGGCAATTAAAAAAAAAGGCTCTTTAGGGATCGTCATACCCAAACCTCTTATTATAACTAATGCAACACGGAAGAAATGACTTCCCAGAACAATGACCGATTTGAGGCTCTTCTGACTCTCAGGTCAGCGAGGATCTCTGGGTAACCTCATGGTAAAAGGACACAAACATGGTGGGTAACACGCACAACTTGAGCTTGAGAAGTTTTTCTAGGAACTCCCTAGAACTCTGCAATGGACTGAATCTTGTCAAGTGAGATTTCTTCATTCATTCAACAAACATTACCTGAGTAGCTTCTCTGTGCCAGGCTCTACAGGAAGCACCTGGGAGCCTAAGGAAAACAAGATCCATTTCCTACCCGAGAAGCCTGTATCTTCCTGAAAGAAGCAGATAACAAACAGTAACTAGCAGTGTGGAAAAACTCTAATAGGGATAAGTAGTGGGTGCTGAGGGGTGCTTAGTATGTCAGGGAAATATCCACCCTGGGTCTTGAAGAATAAGTGGGGGTTAGGACAAGAGGAGTAAAAAGGAGGGGTGGACAAAAGGGGAGAGGTCAACATGCATGAAGTTGGAAACATCCAAACATGTCAAGAAACATCGTGGTCACATGGAAGCCAGAGGCATGAGGCAAGGAGGCAGGTCGGTTGCTGCTTGGAGGAAGGGCCTCATTTCCCTGCTAAGGAGCTCAACATTGACCCTGAAGGCCTGGGTCTGGATTTTAAGTGAGGAGAGGAGGAAGGTGTGCTCAGATGTGGGTTCTAAGAAGATAAAACTGGGTATTTGGAGAGCTAGGCTAGAGACAGGAAAACTTGTTGGGAGGGCTCCTGCAGTACTCGGGCACTGCGAGAGGGAGTCTTCATGGCTAAGCCGTTGATTGGCCCCTGAAAATGACCATTACTTGTGTATAGAGACTAAGAAATAATAGTGAGATCATAACATTTGGCTTGGGAGTCTCATTCTGACCCATTTTTGAGTCATCAAAAAGGCTTTGTCATTTCTGTAAAGAAAGCAGAGAATTCATAGATCATTAAGTCCAACCCCTCACCTATCAGTATAGGAAAGTGAGGCCTAGATAGGGAAAGCGAGTTGGCCAAGCTCACCAAGTTGTGATTACTGGCCGCTAAGTAGCTCTTCTGACTTGCATCGGAGAAGCAATAGGGTGCTGCAGGAAGAGCACTGGATTGTGAGTTCCAGTACTGACCCTTCCCTGCTGTCACGCACTGAATGCTCGTGTTCCCCCCAAATCCATATTTTGAGGCCCTGGCTTCCAATGTGATGGTATTGGAAGATGGGGCCTTTGGAAGGTGATTAGATTTAGATGAGGTCTCCAGGACGGAGTTCCCAGGGTTTGGCTGTCATTAAACTTTCCGTGGTAGGCACCAGGTGCGCCGTCTCCTGGTGCGCACATGGAGGAAGGGCCATGTGAGGGCGCCCAGATGGCGGCCGTCCTCCAGCAGCACGGGAACCCTCTCCAGGACTCGGGCCCTCAAGGACCTCGGTCTTGGACCTTCCAGCCTCCAGAATGGGGAGGGATAAATTTCAGTCGTTTAAGCCACCCAGTCCTCAGATCTTATTGTGGCAACGTGAGCAGAATAAGACATCCGTGTTCATGGGGTGCTTTTCAACAGACCACTGTCCTTCTCTGGGCCTCAGTTTCCCTATGTGTCAAGGGAGAGTGTTGGGCCAAAGAGATCTCTGTGACTCCTTCCTGCCCTGGGATGTGTGAGGCGACAACTATCCAGGGAGGAAAGAGGCTGAACACCAAAGCAGCCTCCCGGACTGTGTCCGGCCACCTGCTCAGGGAGGCTGGTGGTGGCTGGTGCTCAAAGCCCAGGAGGCTGCCCTAGAAAAGGGTGAGAGGAGGGAGGGAGGGAAGGGGGCATTAGCATTCACCCAGCGCACACCGGAAGCTTGGAAGGCCCAGATGGGAAGCAAACATGCAAGGCCTCTGCGGGCCGTGGGGCCTGAGGTCACCTTCCAGAGCAGCTGACACCACTACCCTGTTGCCGTGGCAACTTCTCTCATTTCCCAGCACTCAGCCCCAGACGCAGGGCCCAACTGGCCTACAAGTGGGGACCAGACAGACTGGGGCTGCAGGGGCAGGAGAGATGTGGAATTGGTGTTCAGGGGCTGAGGGCTCACAGGTCAGGATGCAGGGCTGGGGTTTTGACCCCGGTGTGTCCAGCTGCCACTATCCTTCCTCTACAAACACTGCCTCACAGCAGAGCTTGAAAAGGGATGGGGAACAAAGAGGAGGATTATTCACATGATAAGTCACCTTGGTTTCATAAAAGTACATTTTTTTCCTCTAACACGCATTTGTAGTGACATGGAAAGGTCACTGCCTTCCACTCCTCAATGAACTCACTGTGTGACCTTGGACAGGTCACTTAATCTGTCTAGACCTTGCTTTCCTAAACTGTAGAATGAGCTAGTGATTCAATGCTGGAACCAGGATGCAGGCTCTCTCCTGCTTCTCCTGCCTGAGGCTCTGTGGGTGAGTAGGTGGGATATTTGAAGGGTCTCAGCCTGGGAAATGACAGTCTTTTGAAATACAAAGGTTTACCAGTGATCTTGGTTTTTCCCTGTCATTATTAGTGCATTTAAGAGCTGATTTTCTGAGCATTTCTTCTTTTATAGGGAAAAATGCTCTAGGCGCCAATATATTAAGCAACTACCCATTTTCAACCAAGAGGAAAGAGAAGCAAAGCATCTCTGAAATTATTATTGAAGCCATTAGAAGAGGATTTTTCTTATCAGACTTTAATTTATACACAGTTTTAGGAAGACATCTATTTGTGTAAGTTGGGCAATTCCAAAACTGATATGTCCACCCCTTGGGATAATATCAAGCTGCTTTGTCCCACCCTCTCTGCCTTCTTTTATCTATTCAGTAGATGCTCAAACAGTGCCAACTCTGGTGATTGTTATTCAAATGCATTTAAGGAGCGCCTGCTCTTGTGTCAGGTCCTGCTGGATTCTAGGGAGGTAGTGGTAACAAGCCAGGTATCTGTCCTGGAGGAGAACAAGATCTGTGGAGATGGACCTGGGAGGAAGGGCTCTCCCATCCATTATCTTTTCAGCCTTCCCCTGACCCTGTGAGGAGTTAGCACTGCCATTTCAGGGGGAAGAACTGACACTCCCTAGGTAAGGTGCTGTCTTGGCTGAAAGGTATCTACTTGACTCCGTTTGGACCCCTGCTCTTCCCCTCCAGGCTCTATTCCCCAGCATTACCCCCAGCTTACCCTGCTGCCCTGTGCCCCTCTGGTTTCTGACTGGCAACCACTGAGATACCTTTCCAGCTCCTGCCTCATCTTCCTCCCCACACCTGACCACAGTACAGTGGCACAGTCTGTTTGTTCCTCTGTAAACCCCATTACTGCTGCTTCTTAACCATGGGTCCCTGGGCCCCCATAGACTCTGGGAAGTTCAATGATCCCTGTAATTTCATGCAAAACTTTGGATGAAAAGGAGCATGTGCATTTTAAGAGGAGAGAGTTTAGATCACTCATCTTATTCTCCAAGGGGTCCACAGCCCTTACAAGGTTGATAAATGCTGCACTTGTCCCTCTGCGGAGATGTTCCTGTTTCTTCTTGCTTCCTCCATAGAGCTTGACACTCAGCCAGTCTAAGTAGGAAGAAAGGATGGAAGAAAGGATGAGTGGCCACCACTCTCAGCTAGTTCTGCTGAGTGGAGTGTAACACATCACAGAACTACTCCTCAAGAAATTTGTCTGGAAAAGAAGAGAAAGGAAGAAGTAATTGGAGGGACTATTAAGCCAAGAAAAAGTCAAGGAGAAGAGAAGACCCAAGTAGATACAGATGTCAGCCACACAGAGGAAAGCTAAGGGGGAGTTTGACAGGACAGAAGATAATTACCATAGCCAGGTCACAACTCAGTCAGTTCAGTAGCAAATACCTTCGGGCATGTTCTATGGTCCAGAAACTGTTCCAAATGCCTTATTTTGTGGGTCACAAATTGTAGAGGCACTGTGGGGCGGTTGGGGGGAGGGGTGGAAAGGGCCTTGAATGTGGAGACTGGCAACTTGGCATCTGGACTAGACTCTGCTACTCATCCTCAGTATGACCTTGGGTAGGAATCTTTGAACCTCAGTTACTTCGCCTATAAAATGGGAGTAGGTATTATCCTGGCTCTGCTTTCACAGGTGTTGCCATGAGGCTCAGATATGATGCTGGGTGTTACTATAAGTATTATAAGGTGGGTAGTTACCACCAGAGGTCATACTGACAGATCACAACATTTAAAAACCAGATTTCTAAAAGTTGGCTGTTATTAATGTTTCCCATGTCTGTGTGCTGACAGAGCTAACCCGAAGTTATGGACACAGGGACTCTGTGTCATTCCTCCAAACGCAGCCCCACCTGTCACCCTCAGGCCCACTGCGGTGTAAGCCAGTGCTCTCCCTGTGCCCTAGCTGGTTCCCAGTGATCTTCACTCCCCACCCAAGACTTCTGGGTTGTCCCTTACCCTGCGGCTCTCTGTCCAACATCTTCCACCACCTCCCGTAGGGGCTTCCCATTTGCTTTCTCAGCCCAGCTCCTGAGTGTTATGGTCCACCTCAGTGTGAATCCGGCATGTGACTACCCTTCCCTGCATATTCCATTGATCCTCCATTCCAAGCTAGAACCTCCTTATCTACACATTCCTCCTAGCCCTTTCCAGATTTTTACATTGGCAAGTGAACATGAGACCGTGGTCATTTCTCCTAGGCCTTCAAGACTGAGGACAAATAAGGTTTGCAGGTATCCATGTGCAGGCAGAAACTCAGATGAGAGATCTGAAGCACCCTGCAACCCATCAGGTGCTCTGAAAATCCCGGGCATTGTTGCTTTTCTTTTGCTGCGCTTGGAGCAGTGCAGAGACTAAGAGAGGTGTCTATAATGAGAGGGACCCTGGTGTAAGCTGAGCTGGTTGAAAGCAAGGGAATTCCTCTTTCCTCCCATCCCCAGGAGACAAGTTCTGCTTAGGGCTCCATCTGGCCACAGGTGATAAATATATTTATGCTCATGAGAAAAAGGCAGCCATAGATCTTCTATATGGGAGGCAGTTTCCTTTTATTTCAACCACACCAAATGGGACCCAATCAATGAGCCGATGCAAGAAAGAGATCTACACGGAATTGTAAAATGGCTGAGGCTAATAGCTTCACTTAATAAAACCCGAAAAATAAAAGTCCTAAGAGTACATGGCCTCCTCATGCTTTGAAAAGAGAAGTTGCATACTAGAAGACTGGAAAACAGAGATAAGGAAAGAGCTTAAGGTCTCTTTTTTGGTGGGGGTATGGGGAGACGCTACAGGAGAGGCAAAGCAAAAGCTGGAGCCCATTCAGGAATAGTTGCATATGCTGTCATTCATCCCACAGACATTTACTGAGCATATGCTGTGGGCAAGGTAAGCCCTCGCTTGCCCAGATCCCAGTCCAGTGTCAGCATCTTTCCCTATGGTACCGTTTGCAAACATTCATTCATTCCAATTCTACTTCATAACTGTTGCCATTCTTGCAAGCTGGTTGTTCTATGATTTATTCAATCATTTAATTTAGATTGACTTACTTTTTAAATGTAAATATCAACCTGAGTCTTTTCCACGAAATCACAAATTTGAAGTGTTGGCTCTATTTTCTCTAGTATATATTAAAATTCTTACATAATCATAAACCCATGCATGTTTGAGTTAATACTATCTAAAATTGTCTTGTGTATTATCAGTGACACATATATTGCACATTGGAACTGCTACTGGATGGGGGGCAGTATCAGTTAGGTGTTAGTTTGGCATCATACAATGGAAAACCCCGAATAACTGGCTTAAACAAGATAGAAAGTTATTTTTATCTAACATAAAATAAGTCTGGAGATAGATAATCCAAAGTCTGGTGTAGCTGCTCCAAGGTAATTATAGAACCAGCCTTCTATTGTTCAGCAACATTATCCCAGCATGTGTCTCCATTCTGTAAGTTACTTCATGGTCCAATATGGCTACTGTAGCATCACCCATCACATCTGTATTCTGGGAGGCAGCAGGAAGGGAAGGAGGGAAAAAGATACTCTATTCTCTTAAGTCAGTTCTCTTTGAGGATCTTTTCTACAAGTCCTCCCAATGATTTCTCTTACATCTTTTTGGCCAGAACTTTTCCAGACAGCTGGTTAGACCTCAAGCTTCAAGGGAGCAGTTTCGCTTCATGGGTGAAAAGCAAGTTCTAGGTACCTCTTCATTTCTCAGCCTCCCTGCTTGGCCTCCACTGCTTGTCTGAACTTCTGTCCTGGTCCTAACCTTGACTTTTAGCTGCCTCCACCAGAACTAAGGTTTGGCACTGAATCCTAGACCAGGTGAGTTGTGGTGGCATGATACTTTTGCTTCATTTTCATGACTCTTTCTTCTAATATGGGATCCTCCTTCAGGAGCTCATTTCATTGACCTGGATATACCACCTTGACCTTAAATCTAGACCCTACCTGGTACTGAGAATCAGTGCAACCTAGAAACCCCTTCCAACTCACCTACACTTCAACCCAGACTAGACCCCTCAGACATACTAGAGTTAGCTTTGCCCTTTTCCCTTCTCTTAGTATAGAGTTAATTCTATTCAGCCAGTTCTGGCTGGCCCACCCATTATGGTGTGGACAGATGTGAACAAAATGTAGGGAGGCTCAGGGCTCTGGTCCCAATGTCCACCCAAACGGACCCCAAAATATTAGTGGCTTCATACAATAGACTTCCAGGTAGCTAGTCAACTCACCAGTAACCCTCCTCCACATACATATTCAGTTTCCTGTACCTAGAACTTGATTCTCGCCCAGGAAGCAAAACTGCTCCCCTTGTGCCATTGAGCGTGCTGCATGACTAGGGCTTTGCTATTCTAACACATCCAGATCACATCTCTCTCCCCACATGGCCTCCAGGAATTTGAGCACTCTTCTTTTTCTACTATTGCTGTTAGATGTTGTCCTTGAGACATTTTTGCCTCTATGACGGGCTTGTGTTGTTCTGTGTTGAAAAAGGAAACACAGAGAATTCTCTGACTATCTGAAACTGCTTCCAGTTCAGTCTTTGCTATTGTCTATTCCTGCGAAACGAAGGATCTTCAGTAGGTGCACTCTTCTAGAGTAAACCTTTTCTTTTAATGTCTTCTACAAAAATTTCTGAGCAATAATATGTATCATTGTTATACAGTAATTAGAAGTTAGTTAATGTTTAGCCTTTTATTTAATAATGACTTTCGTTGTAATGGAAAAGCATAATTGCCAAGCTTATGTATTATTCACCTATCATGTTCTCTTTTGCATTTCAATGCCGAGCACTTCAATCACATCCAGTAAACATTTACTGAAAGAATGGACGAATGAATGAGCGAATGATAATATTTGTTCTCATTTGTCCATGCCACAAGGGACTCTAAGTCCATAGGTCATAATGCCATAGGTAAACATTACATTCAACAGGAAGCACCTTCTAAAGTGGAGTTTTAGGATCTAGGGCATGGGTCTGCACACTTTTCCTGTAATGGGCCAGATAGCAAATATTTTAGACAATGTGGGCCAAATGGTCTCTGTTGGAGCACAAAAGCAGCCAAATATAGTGTATAAACAAATGAGCATGGCTGTGTTCCAACAGAACTTTACACGTGTCACAAAATGTTATTCTGTTTCTCCTTTTATTCTGCTTAACCAATTTAGAAATGTAAAAATGTATTAGTTCATTGGCTGTATAAAAACAGGTGGCTGGCCACATTTGGCCATAGGCCATAGTTTGCCAACCGCAGATCTAGAATATAGTTATCAGTCTTCGGTGGAAGTAAGAACTACCCGGGAAACTTTTTAAAATGCAGATTACTAGACTCTGCAGCCCAGGAATCCATTTCAGTAGAGGTAGGGTGAAGCTTAGAAATCTGCATTCTTAGAAAGCAAGTGATTCTGTTAAAAGGAGTCTTAAGATCATACTATGAGAAAACCAATCACATGAATTAAGGCAGTTTAGGTAGCCAAAACAAACGGACCCCAAAATATTAGTGGCTTAATACAATAGACTTCCAGGTAGCTAGTCAACTCACCAGTAACCCTCCTCCACATACATATTCAGGCTCCCAGGTTCTCATGAGTTCCAAAGTCACCCTGGAAGTTGGCATCCATAAGCAGGAGGGAGATTAAGCATGAGGAGCAGAGTGTATAGGAGATAAGTATAGGCCAAGCCCAGCAGAAGTTTGCATCACTGCCCCTCCATTTCATGGGAGACAAATTGGTGAATGGACTTAACCAAACTGGAAAGAGGGTAAGAGAGGCGAGGCCTGGGAAGAATGGAAGGGCATAGATTTTGATGTCTAATTAGTGGTCCCACTCCCCTGAGCTTAAAAAAGTCTGCCTGTGCAAATTTAAGCCTGGTGAGCTTAAATAGCTAACCACTCATCCTCCCTTCCTCACTATGTTGGAAGGCCCCTGTAAACTCTGGACACGTGAGGAATGAGGAGTACAGCTCTGATTGCAGGGCCTGGCAGGGGATCTCCCTGAGGAAGCTGGGGATTAGGTGTCTCAGTTCACTCTGGACTGTGGTTTTCAAAGTGTGGCCCCCAGATTAGCAGCAATAATACCACCAGGGAGTTTGTCAGAAATGCAAATTGCCAGGCCCCACCCAAAACCAGCACAGTAGAAATGGGGAAGGCGGTGTGGCAGCATTCTGTCTTAGGAAGCCCTCCTGGTGACCCTGCTGCTCAGTCAGGGGTGAGAACCGCCGCTCTAGGCTGTCCCTGATCCCCAAGCTGTTCCCTACTGGACGATAATGGCAAGAAAGCCTTCATCCCTCCTCTCAGAGACTGGGACCCCCCGAGATGCCTTGCTTGTGACCATTTTCATGCAGCAGCCGCAGTGAGCAACAGAGACACAAACCCAGCCTCCCCTTGCAGCCCTGAGCTGCATAGGCCTCTGATTGCAGTGGCTGAAGAAAAGCTCATTTCCAAAGACCTAATTACATAATGAGGCCTTCATGCCTGTGGAGCTTCTTCCAACTTGCGCAGCCAGGCGATGGCTCAGAGCACAACTGGTTAGGGGCCTCATCTGAATACTGCTAAGACAGAGGTTAGCACACTCTGTGGCCAGAAGTGCTGTCTGCAGAGGTGGCCTTTCTAGCTCTCCCTCCTCCCTCTCAGCAGAGCAGCATGTAGCAAATCCTAATCATCATGGAGACCAGACAGTGAGCCTAGGAATGCACACTGTGACCACACCATTTGGGATATGCTAGCACTTCTGGTCCCAATGTCCACCCAGCCTGGGTGCCTTACCCTCCCCCATAGCCTCAGAATTGGGGATGGGAAAGACCTAGGCCATAGGTCTGAGACCTGGCCCAGCTGCTGAGCAGGGGGCAAATTTCCATGAGCCACTGAACTTTCCTGAGCCTTATCTGAAAAGACAGAATGGTGATCCCCACCTCATAGGCCTGCCCTGAAGACTCAATACAAAGAAGTTTACTAAAGTGCCTGACCCAGTACCCCCTATCACCAGGCTGGTGTTCACACAGGTTCCAGATTCATCACTCACCTCAGAGGTGAGATGGACCCCATTGCGGGTTTGGGCCTTTATCCCAAGAGCAATGGGAAATCACTGAGGATTTAGGCAGGGGATTGACTTGGTCAGGTTTACCCCACACTTAAAAGTTCATACTCGCTGCGATGGCAATAAGAAGACCAGTGAGGAGGCTGTTGCCATTGTCCAGGTGAGAGATGGTCCCCACTAGGGAACTGATGTGGGGAGAGAGGTGGGGATGGTTGAGTTTAAAGATACTCATAGACCATCACTGGGAGGATCTTGGACAGACCTATGATGCACATGGTAAGCGTGACCTTGAAGCGGCCCCTGTGCCTGGTCAGAGTGTCCTGAAGAGCAAGTAATTAACAGACGAGTTATACTGACATCACTCACTCTATTAAGGCCCAAAATGCTAAGAACCAGAAAAGTGGCTTAAAGATCTTTGGAACTCCTAGGAAGAGGAAGTCACTTCTGGCTTGGGAATAAGGAAAAGGAGGAAGTGACATTTGGCTGGCCTCAAAGAACAGCATAGACATAAGAGGGGGTGGAGGGTTGGGACCATGAGGTGCTCTTGAGGTGGTGGGCACGCTCAGGGCATGATTCTGAATGGATGAATGGTGCAGCTGATTTAAGTGCGTTAGGGGAAGCAGCTAACAGTGGATGGGTCTGGAGTGGAAAGAGTCTTAAATGCCAGAATTACATGATTGGATATTATTTCATAGATTTTGTGAGCCACTCAATCACAATACAACCATTGTACCTGTATTTCGTACCAGCACCATGCTGATCTCTGGGAATGCAATATCAGGACTTTTAAGGAACTTGGAATCCAGCAGAGAAGCAGATGTTTAAGTGAGGAGGCAGATGTGTAAATGCCACTAGTTCAGCTCTAGAGGAAGTGTGAAGCCTGAGCTGGTCCTTGAAGAATAAGGATGCTCTCACCACATAGACCCCAGAACAGAGAAGTTGAGGGCCAGGGGAGAGGAGTAGGAGAGGGAAGGAGGGAAGAAATTCCAACAGCTGGAAGAGAAAATGCAGAGCTTGGAGACACGAGAGCCACCCGCTGAGTGTGCGGAGCTGCCAAGCACTGAGATGTACCTTGAATCGAAAGTTTGTGGGAGGTAGTGAGGCCAGAGAGGGAGGCAGGCAGGAACCAGGCATGGAGGACATCACAGGATTTCCTCCAGCCTTGGAAAGTTCCCTCTGGAAAGGGTTGGGAGGTTGGTCCGGAGAAGAGGGCAGAACCCCAGGGCAAGGCTCTATGGAGGATTTTAAGCCACCAAGGTAGACGGACAGTAATTGAACTAAAGACTGATATGGCCAAAGGGTCTTACGGGAATCATCTTCTCTAAATCATTCCATTTTAGGGAAGCAGGGAGAGTCTGGTTAGTCATCTATTCATGAGTGGGAGGTGGGAAAGGCTGGCTGCAGTAGATAGCACTGATTAGAGAGGAAAGTTCTGGAAGGGTCCAGGTGAGTGGTAAGAAGAGCCTCCCCGGAGCTGGGCAGTGGCCGTGGAGCACAGTGGGCAGATACCAAGGCATCTCACGCTCTCATCCAGTGGATGTTGGATAGACAGTGATGGGGGAGGCTGATTTGACATTTCCGAGATTTCTGGACTGTTCCCAGAGAAGATGGGGTTAGTAACCAAGTCAGGACCCCCAGGAAAAGGAATGGGTTGCAGAGACAATCATGTGTTTGCTTCTGAGTCTGTCAATCTTGAGGTACCTGCAAGGTATCCGCATGGAGGGTAACCCTGGAGATTCAGATGGATAAAGCTGAAAGTTTCTGCTACAGATAGAGACAGAGGAGGCCGCTTCAGAGGGGCAGCCACAGAGCTGCAGGAGTGGGGGGCTAGCCTGGGGCTGGACAAAAGCCCAGAGGGAGAACCATACAGGAGACAGGAAGAGGCATCAGAAGGATGCTGCACAAGGACTAAGATGGTTTTAAGGACCAAACTGTCGGCAGACTTGCTCCTGGTCACACAGTTACTCGGCTGGTGACTAGCAGGTCCAGACCCCAGGTGCTCCGACTTCTCACTCATCTTCCTTCCCAGCACCCAAAGCCACCCTCGGTGTCCCCTCCCCCGTCTCTGAGCTCAAGGATAAAGATATCCTCCAGGAAAGCTCTAAAATGCCCAAGGATCATAAATACAGGGTAGCAGCCCTCCAGAGAATTTGATTTCCCATGGAAATTTTTTCCAAGACATAAAGTTGCATTATGGATGCACTTTGACAGGCTCCACAATCAAACACTTCGTAGTCATGGGAGCAGCTTGGAGGCGGGGGAAATACGAGCCTTCAGCCGGTGTGAGAGCCCTGGTAAGAGGCGGGGGTTTGCTGGGAGGGAGGATTCCACCAGGAGAAAAATGAGCTCTGTACCTTGGAGACGGGGGTGGGTGTAAACAGGGACAAGACTGATGAGGGCAGGATGGGAAACCTTTAGATCTGTGTGGAAATATCTCAACATGGAAGCTAATGTTTTCTGAATGGCTTAGTATGGCAGCCTAAGAAGAGATGGGCATGTGGTAGGGAGAGCTTAAGGCCCTCTTTGACCTCCTTGCCCCTACATTTGCAGTGGGGCAGGCCTTGGTATCCAAACACCCAGTCAGTCACCAAAAAGCCAGGGGGACTGTGGAACTGTGGGGAGGGGCTTGCAGGCAGAGAGGAGAGGGATGGAGGGGGACAAACTCTAATTGAACCCCCTGTTCCAGCTCTCTGATGGGGGTCTTAGTTTCATTTTCCTAATATAGATACTGAGGCTTAAAGAATTCAAGAACCACGTCAGGTCATATAGTAGAGGGACCAAGATTTCTGACACCAAAGTCCGCTGTTTACAACACTACAAGGGAAGTAGAGAGTCCTTCTAGGAACAAGGGAAATGCAGGGAGTTTGAAGAACTCTCCTGATATCACGGTGAAATCTCATGTGGATGGGCACTTATTTTGCAGAGAAGAGCCACAACATCAGATTCCTAATGTTTCTGTGACTCCTGGGAGGTCAGGAGTTGCCAAGTTCCTGAGATGCAGAGAAAAGTGAACGATTAAGTATTTCTTGAGGCTGCCCTTTGCTGGCTCAGCAGAGGTGCTACTCACAGTCCCCGCCTGGAAGAGCTTACAGCTGGGCACTAGAACAGACTCATGCAACACTTATCTCAGACAGCATACAGCTAGGAATTAAAGGTATGTTTGGACACAGCACCTGAGTGGTGCAGGTGAGGAGGATGAGCAGGCAGAAGCCGTGAAGGCTCAGCGGAGGATGGGGTTCTTCACCCAGACTGAGAATGCATGGGACTTGGGTTTTCATTTTCAGCCCACTCTCACTTGGAACACTAGCATTCCACAAGCTTGTTGGAGGGTTTCATTTACCACTAAAATAGAATAATAGAAGTTCCAATTCCCAGAGCGTATTACTTTAATGGATAAAATTCTCTCTATACTGAGGAATTTTTTTTTTTTTAATGAACTGTTCTTAAACTCTGGGTGCCTGCTACCACTTGTCTGCTAGTGGGTGCCCTATGCAACACCGAGCATAAACACATGGAAATAAATGATAACAGCAAACAGGGAATGTGTTTTCTTCTAAATATTTTATGTATGATTATTCTTTTTCTAAGTTGCAGAGACCTGGGTACATATAATACGGCCATATTTCCTGTTAGAAAAATCGTTCTGGGTCTGAATGATAAAAATTAAATATGTTAAGATTTCATGGCATTTCACAAAGGAAATTGAGATTTCCAGGTGCTCCACTACCCGAACCACTTTGAAAGCCAGTGGGATAGATTGGGGGGTGGGGTGGGCCCCAAATGGAGGGCATTCTAGATGAAGAAAGCAGAAACGACCACTTTTTGTAGAGGTGGGAATGAACACAACCTGGCGGGGGCGAATGTCAGCCCAGCTGTCTAGAAAACTGCTTTTTAACTTTCAGATGCCATCTGAACAGCAACCTCTAGAGCCAGAGGCAGAGCCAGTTCTCTGACCCAGAAGAGCTGACCCCCAGGCCAGTGCTCCCCCCCTCCCCATCCTGCCCCAATTCCCCTCCATCAGAAATCACAGATTGACGTGCCTTAAGCAAAATTCAGCACATGTTTTGTCTGGTCCACCAGAGTTTTGTTGTTGTTTTTTTTTTTTTAAGAGAAAGAGCTTTTATTTATTTATAAGTAATAAATTGTAATTAAATCACAAAATACAGTATTTAAAAACACATTTTGCTAAAATATGCAATAATAATTACTTAATGGTAAGAAAATAAATCATAATGCCGGTTAGGAAATACTAAAATTATCTTTAAATTGTACATGCTTGCATACCCGCATATATTCTTGCGCAGGGCAGGTAAAGTAGCTGACAGAAATTTATATTCTTTTTTTTTTTTTTTTGAGAGGGCATCTCCCATATTTATTGATCAAATGGTTGTTAACAACAATAAAATTCTGTATACAGGAGTCAATGCTCAATGCACAATCATTCATCCACCCCAAGCCTAATTCTCGTCAGTCTCCAATCTTCTGAAGCATAAGGAACAAGTTCTTACATGGAGAACAAATTCTTACATAGTGAATAAGTTCTTACATGGTGAACAGTGCAAGGGCAGTCATCACAGAAACTTTCAGTTTTGATCACGCATTATGAACTATAAACAATCAGGTCAAATATGAATATTCGTTTGATTTTTATACTTGATTTATATGTGGATCCCACATTTCTCCCTTTATTATTATTATTATTTTTTTTTTAATAAAATGCTGAAGTGGTAGGTAGATGTAAGATAAAGGTAGAAAACTTAGTTTAGTGTTGTAAGAGAGCAGATGTAGATGATCAGGTGTGTGCCTGTAGACTGTGTTAATCCAAGCTAGACAAGGGCAATAAAACATCCACGGATGCAGAAGGTTTCTCTCAAAATGGGGGGTGAGGTTCTAAGCCTCACCTCTGTTGATCCCCAATTTCTCACCTGATGGCCCCCCTGCGACTGTGCCTGTCTTAGGTTGTTCCTCCCTTGAGGAATCTTACCCGTCTCTGGCTAACCAGTCATCTTCCGGGGCCATACAGGGAAATGTAAAGTTGGTCCACCAGAGTTTTACAAAATTTTTTATTATTTACTGGCATTTTTAAATGGAATTATTTTACATAAAAACCCAGTTTTCTGGCTTCTCTTTAAAAATAAAAAAGAAGAGAAGATAATAGTGAGCCTTTGTTCTCATATGACAACAATAGGTACAGGAAAGAAGCAGCTGTGGCCTTTAGCAGACCGTGGACTCCAGTCCTTGCTATTCAAAGTCTGGTCCATGCACCAGCCACATGAGCATCGCCTGAGAGCTTGTTAGGAAGGCAGAACCCCAGGCACCACCCCAGACCTACCATATCAGAAGCTTTTAACAGGACCCCAGATGCTTTGTTTATATAGTGAAGATTGAGAAGCACTGATCTGGTCCCCCACAAATTTTGGCCCATCCTGCTTCTCTTGTTTACCTCAATGGTTGGACCTAGGGATCCTTGACACCCCTACTCTAAAACTAGTTCATTCTTAGACTTAGTTTTATCTTACACAAGGCCACACCTCAACCCACTTCCTTGACCACCACCATGACACCTCAGGAGAGGAGAGTCTGATGTGAACCCATCTGTTCCCAAGAGACCATAGGCCAATCCCATGAGGCCCACACCCTATTCAGCTTGGTCCCTACTAAAGCCCAAGCCCCCTTGGGGTCTTTCATCACAGGTCCTCACCCCCTCACTGCTCTGCAGATCCCCTAATTTTACCCAGTTTCATAGCCCCCCCACCCTTGTGTGGTACCCTCTGGAGCTAGCAGTCTATGGGCAGGAGACACCCCAACTACATCCCTTCTCTGAAGATGCCCTTCTTCTCGTCCAGACTGAAGCCCATTTCAGCACTTCCCCCTGCACCTCTGCCTACACTCAAGGGCTGAGAGGAGAGTCGCTGTCCTCCTAGCTCCTGAGCGCTGCCTCCTGACAATACCTATTCCCACTTAACACACACACGCACGCACGCACAGGTCCTTGAGGCCCAGTGCAGCCCCTGCCACCTGCGGCCCTCCCTGTCGCCCTGCCTCAGCCAGCCCTGCCCGCCTGTCTCTGTGTCCTCTCTAACACGTGGACCCTAACTCACAGTCGTTGCCAACCCCACATGGATGGTTTGCCCAAGCTGCCTCAGAAGCATGCCTCCACGGGTACATTCTTGACCTTAGTGTCACCATTTGCTGCATGATCTTTGAGAAATCTTGCCTCCTAGTATCTCCTCTGATGGCAACTTACCGCACCAGCTCAGCCACACCAGCACTCGGGTTCCAGCAGCTCTGTGGCCTCACTGAGGCCTCTAAATGACGGCCCCTGCCGCTTCTCGCCCCCAGTCATACCCTCAGGTCCTCATGACTCTCCAGATCTTTCTTTGATTGCACGCCTTGTCATTATAATCACTCTCTCCCAAGCCCCTTCAATTCCTTTGCCCCCTTGGCTTGTTCTCCCCTCACAGGGAAAGGCCTGAGAGCAATTAGATCTGACTCTCCACCTGCTCCAGGATGCCAGAAAAAGCACGCTTTCATGTGATAAATGATCCAACTTCTAGTTCACGACCAGAAACCTCAAACTGGCACTCTGTGTTGCCAGGCAATCCCACTACACCCTCCAAGTAAGTTCACTCACCTGTTCTTCACAATGACCATTTTCACCACCTTCTAGTCTCTACTCAAAACTCCTACATCCTTCCCCCAAATACTTACGCATATATCCATACACAGCAGCCACAGTCCTTAACTTATCTCATGCTTAAATGCAATTAGGTGCAACCAGATAGACATTCTCTCATATTTCCATACTGAAAAGATAGCTCCTCTGAAAACATTTTCTCTTTCCTCTTGTTTCTATGAATGAAGCATCCCTGCCCCTTTCAGATGCCACCCCTCCTCTTGTGCTCCAGATCCCATTCATCTCTCCGTCCCAAAGAGCTTGCTTCTGCCACACAAGTCCACGTCCCTTGCATCATCCGTTTCTCCCTTCCTCCAGCATCATTTCCCTCAGTACATAAACTCGTTCCCAAGTCTTCTACTTGCAGTACACATGCCCCCATTTAACTCTTCAGCCACTGGTCCACTCCTCTGTTCCTTTTAAAACAAAGGTGCCAAGAGCCGTCCATGTTTCTGCCTCACATTGTCTTCCAGCCTATTCCAGTCATGCATGTGACCCCACCACTGCATGGCTGCTACCCAGGCCTCCTGCCAGGGCCCCTGGCTGCTCCACCCAACAGCCCCTCAGCTGTTTGCACACTGCTGAGGTCAGCACTGGCCATCCCTTCCTCTCTCCTGGAAGGCTTTTCTTCTCTTGGGCTTTGGTGACAGCTTAATTTCTGGTTTTACTCCCACTTCACAGGCCCTTCTGTCCTGTTGTTCTCTGCCAGTTCCTCTTTCTTTGCTGAAGCTCTAAATATTGAAGTGCCTCAGAGCTCTGCCCGGGGTCTCTTTCTCTTCTTTATCTACATTCCTTTCCCTTAGTAATCTATATGCAAATAATTCCCAGGTATTTATTTCCAGCTTTAATCTCTTCTCAGAGCTCAAGTAGCAAATATCCAGTGGCCTGTTGACATCTCCACATGGATGTCTAATAGGCACTTCAACCTTAGCATGACTAGTGCAAAACCCTTGATGCCAAATGCTGCTGTCCCTGCCATGCCAGTGTGCATGCACACATGCTAACATACACACATGCGCCACACAGAGAAAATCCCAGAATACTACCCCCAGTTCTTTACATCTCAGAAAATGTCACTACTGTTCCCCCTATCATAAGCCAAAAATCTTGCAGCTCCCCTTTGTTCCTCTCTGACTCACTGCTCTCTCCCCTAATAACCAATCAACAAAGACTGCTGTTTCTACTTCCAAAATACATTGGAAAATGTACATACGTATCTACATGTTTCCACTTCCGCTATTAAAACCTTCATCCAAACCACCATCATTTCTCATCACATTACTGGAATAACATCCTAACTGGTCTCTGGCTTCCATTCTTGGTCCCTAAGATCTATTCTCCATGCAGGAGCCAGAGAAGTCACTCCCATCCTTAAACCCACCTGTTGCACTTGAAACGAAATCTAAATTCTTTCCCCAAGGATTATGCCCTGCGTGACTCGGTTTTTGCTTGCCTCTCTGATTTCACTTGTGTCACTCTTCCCCTTTGTCCATGATTTGAATGTGCCAATTTCTTTTCCACTTCAGGGCATTTGCACCAGCTCTTCTTTCTGTTTGGCTGACCACCCCATCAAAACTAGTCACCAAGGAGCTCGTGAGCACATCACCCTGTTTTAAATTTCTACTCCATATTTACCATTTCTATTTTTCTTATTCATTTATTTATTGACCATCTCCCCTTACTAGATCATAATATATGTAAGAGCAAGGCACCTTGCCTTATTCACTGCTATGTTCTCTATGCCTAGAACAGTACCTGGCACAGAATAAGAGCTTAATAAATATTTGTTGGGCAAATGCACACAAAAAAATTGTTACCAGAAAAATAATTGCTAATCTCCAAGAATTATAAGGGTAATGTTTAGCCTTCTCCAGAGAACAGATTCTAAAAAACTTGAGCAACTTTCTGCATTTTGAATGCAAAAGGGCCCTTACTAATTACAAATGAGGCTTATCTGTGCATGACAGCCTGCCTAGCAAGACCTCTATCTGGAAACACATTGGTAGTCAGGAGTTCTGGTGTTTTATACATTGGAAAGTTCTTTCAAATTTGTTTTGTTTTTAAAATCTTTTGTTTTGCTAGTTCACGTTGCTGTCCTCAGCCCAAAAGGAACAAGATTTTACTGGGTATATAAGCCATGACTCCCCCAACTAAGAGTTTATATTCATTCATTCATTTGTTCATTCCTTCCTTCATTCATTCATTCAAGTGCATGTTGACACCCATATGTCCAAGTACCAAGAATACAGAGATGAGACCTCATCTCTGTCCTCAAAGAATGTTCAGTGTACTCACCAAACAGACATAAATACATTCCTGAAATAGTAGGCTAATGACATAAGAAATGTGTGAATAGGGTTAGGTGCTAGGAGGCACCACAGAGAGATCTACTGTAGTCAAGGAAAGCCCGTGACCACTGCTTAAACATATTATCTCATTTAACCTTCATCCCCACCCTATGAGACAGGGATTTCTATCCCCAATATACAGAGAAACTGAAGCCCAGGAAGATTAAATCCTTGACTCAGGATCATGTAGTGGTAAATGGCCAGATCAGGATTCTAATTCAGTACTACTGTCAGGCTCTATCCTCACTAGCAGCTGCCTCCAATGGTTGTGTCCCAGGAAACTATTATCTGCTCCAGACCTTCCTGGTGCCATCTGCTGCCAGATAACAGTGACTGTCAGCTGTTGGCCTGAATGTGACTGGCACTACTTCAGGAATAGTCCTCATTGTCCAACACTGGATGTTCCCACCACTGGTCACCTGATAACTCGCACCTGCTCCTCCCTTTATCCTACTCCACCTGCCTCAGGGAACTTCCTCCTTCTCTAGAAACTGGCCCAGGGAGTTATTTAAAACCTAGTTGAGAATTCACTATGTATTTGGCACTGAGAGGTGGGAAGTAGGGAGCTAAAATGATGATTGAGACATGATCCCTGCCCTGGAAGAATTAAATTGTCTGACGGGGAAGTTGGATATCTAAGCCAATTTTGACATTCTGATATGCTAAGGGCTATCATGAGGTATGGACAAGTTCCTACGGGAGGACAGAGGCTGGAGCATAAGAATCAGGGAAGGCTTCACGGAGGAGGTGATGGCTAATTTGCAAAACAAAGGAGGACAAATGGGAGCTCAGGTATAGAGGGGAAAGTGTGGGTGAAGGCACAATGGCTCTTCAGGAGACTCCAAGAGGATCCATACATGAATTTTACATGGAGAAGAGATCCAGTCACACCGGGATGAGTGTATCTTGGTAGCGTAGTTGGTTCTAATGAGAGGATGGGCCTGAGTTGGTTCAAGAACGAGGCAGGGCTGAGCATGTTCAAAAGGCTGTGTGATACTGGCAGCCACATGAACCAGTCAGAAGAGACGACTCAAATACATACAGGTGTACAGCACAGAGGGAAGGTGAAGATGCATCAGACACCGTCCTGTGCCAGGGAGCTTTTAGTCTGGCTGGAGACATATGGAGATGTGGATACATGCAAAAATCAGTGGTATAGTGAGGCAAATCAGGGGCAAGTGTCAAAAAGAGTGGCTGCAACATAGGAAGCTAATGTCTGGAGGAGAATAAATGTCCAGGGGAGTTGAACAAATTCTTGGAGTATCCGGGGTATGTTAAGAATCACAGTCTGCACTGGAGAGGATTGAGGGGGTGGGGAATAAGGGTTCCATGATGTGTTGAAGAATAATGGGCTTGTTAGGGGAAGCTTCCTGGAGGTGGCAGTGGGGGTGTGCTTATGGTCAGCCTGGTCAGCCCTGAACATTTCAGCAGGCCCACCTGGTCCTGGATTGTGTGGACAGGACCCATCAGAGACTGGCCCCTCTGAGGCGTTCACAGCCTTCTTCTTACCTGCCTGCCCTATTTGGGTTGCTCTCTCCTGGTTCCTGGCCCGTCTCAGCCTCCCTCCTACTCATCAGATCTGCTTCTTAAAGCTGCTTATGTTTACTGACCTTGGCTTACCTGTTCAGGTGCAATTTGCATATGTCCCTTGGATATATAAATGCCTGGTCCCTCTGAGTAGCATCTCAGGCACATCCCACCTTTCTCCAGAGCCCTATTTTGCCCAGCCAACCAGCTCTGTCCTGGTCCCCAATTAGGGAATCATGGAACAGCATCATGAGGTTGATGGAACAGCATAAAGGCATAAGCCATCAAGGCAGATTCAGACTGGAATTAATGAAGAGGTGCAAGAGGGGAAACTGTGGAGAGGATCTGAGCTCTGCCATCCTCAGATAAGCAGAAATGATCAGACAGGGTGGCATCAAGGAGATCACCTCCCGGTCCTGCACCTGTAAACCAGAGCTGTGGCTTTCCTGAGTAGGACTCAGTTGAGAGTTAATGATTGCTTACAGTCCTAGTGTGGAATTAATCAGTCAGTAGAGATTAGGATGGTCATCTGACTCCCCTAGGAGCAGCCAGGCTATAGGAAGGGCAAGCAGAGGGATCCTCACAATGTCAGACAACACACACAATCATATACATAAATGCATGTATGTACATGTGAACACATACAGACACCAATAACCACATGAGAACCACACAAAACACTGGCACACACATAAACTGGCACAAAGGTGCCCATAAACACACACACACACACACACATGCATGCCTCAGCACAAAAGGCCAATTTACAGTTTAAATTCCTAGCACCAGAGTAAGGATTTCACAGGTGGCCCCTTCCACTTTGCTAGATTTTTCACAGGGAACCCCTGGGGGGGAGCCTTGTCCTGCTATGCACAGGAGTGGGGTTGTTGAGGCTCTCAAAAGGATTTACTGCCATCTCCTGCTAATGTCACCTGCCACTTGAAGATGGTATGAATTAATCTCTGTTTATTCATAGCACATTTTCTTCTGCTAAGCAACATTGAGTTTGAATCAAAATATGCAACTGCTATGTAATTATTCGTGGTGCTGCTTCCCTTGGTTTGCATTTTTCTTGCTATTTATTTCTTCAGGGGTTGGAGGTGGGCAGTCATCTCGAGGGATGTCAGTCTGAAGCAGCCCTTTACCAGCACTCTACAAAAGGGCATCAACAGCCAGGGGCAAATCCCCAACTTAACCCTGCCTCCCCTGAGTTATCCCAAGGATAAAGCATCTCTTTAGATGTTGCTCAACTGTATATGTGTCTTGATTTTTTTTTTGGTATCATTAATCTACAATTACATGAAGGACTTTATGTTTACTTGGCTCCCCCCTTCACCAAGTACCCCCCACATACCCCTTCATAGTCACTGTATATGTGACTTGATTTTGAGTGATGCAGGGCAATGAGATATCCAGGTAGTGCCCAAAATTTATTTGGTCCAATCCCAACCCCTCTGGGCCTCTGCTTCCTTCTAAGTGAAAGGAGGATCATTAAACTATAGTTTAACCATAGCCAGATTATGGAGCAATTATTGGTAGTTCCTCTGTATCAGTCAGTTATTACCGTAATAATCCTGTTTGATAAACCACCCCAAAATTCAATGATAAACCACCCCAAAATTCAATGACTTAAAACAACAATCGGTTATGCTTGCTTGCTCATGAGTCTGTGGATAGGCTGGGGTCAGCTGATCTTGACTGGACTCTGCTGGGCTCGGCTCCACACAGTGAGCTGGGTTCGGGTCTACTGCACGCGTCTTTCATTCTCTGTGGGCCAGCAGGCTAGCCAAGGACCTGTCCTTCTCCCTGAAATGAGAGAATAATAAGAGAGCAAGCCCCACAGTGCAAGTTCATATCATGTCCCTAACATCTTGTCACCCAAAGTGAGGAACAAGGCTCAGCCCAGTAGCAATGACATGGAGAAACATACTCTGCCTTTGAGGAGAGTGGGGCAGGGGAGAAGGGGCTGCTGAACAATAACGGAAACCAACGTTGGAAACTGTTTCTGTAAAGAACTCGATAGTAAATATGTTACGCCTTTCGGCCATGTGGTCCCTCTTGCACGACTCAGCCCTGCCATTGCAGTCTGAGAGCTGCCACAGATAATCTGTAAACAAATGGGTGTGGCAGGGCTCCACTGAAACTTTACACAGGCGTAGTTTGCCCCCCTCTGATTTAAGCTACGGCAAATTCTTTTCACTCTCAAAAGGGACCTGATTTGGGTGATGAATTGCATGGTCACCCTAATTATAAGAGTTTCTCAAGCGGTGGTTCTGGACAACCCACATCAGAATTACTTGAAATGGGGGAGTGTGCGTGCATATCAAACATGCAGATTCTACGTCCCCAGCCCTGTATCTTGGGGGTAGGGCCTGAAACCTAGAGGTTTAACCAGCTCTCCTCTGGCAGTTCTGATGT
Organism: Manis pentadactyla; assembly: GCF_030020395.1. Taxonomy (NCBI): domain Eukaryota; kingdom Metazoa; phylum Chordata; class Mammalia; order Pholidota; family Manidae; genus Manis; species Manis pentadactyla. Next base: position 149,678,973 of record NC_080022.1, read on the forward strand.
ACATTGACATTTGATTACCCACTGCATTGAATGACTTTGAAAATTCTCCAAAAACCCCAAATTTAAGGAACTCTATCCTTGCTTTGGAAGGCTCTTTAGGACAAGGGTGTTGGCTCTTTCTAATGACCTGCATTTTAAATAATGCTCCTTCCTTCAGGATACATATGAATATCCTGAGTCTGGGATTAGGGTGAGGTGTGTGAAGTACCCCAGACACAATATTTAAGGAGATGCTCATTCCCAGAATCATGCAGGTGTAGGGTTGGCACCTGAGAGGAAGTCCTCCTTAAATTGTTCTCCCAGGGCAACTCACATGCCTCACTCTACCCTGGTCCCGACAACACAAGCACATATTCATTCGCACACAGGCACTTGCTCCACACCTCCTTCCCCACCTCCACAAACACACATGTATTCTCATTATACAAAGGTAGTTCCGTGAGGCAGGAGTCCCCTCTGCAGTCTAATTTGAGGATCACAAAAGCCTCACTTTCTGGACTATTGCTTTACTTGAAATTCTACTATTAGACATTCATTCCTTCAAATCATACAAAAGTTTCTCTGTGAAATTATCTCCCAGAAAATACATACCAGGAGGTCCTACCAGAAACCTTAGCATCTGTCTAAACCAATGAAAGCCCTATAGATCTTAGGAAGAGAAAAGGATGGAAGAAAAGAGAAGATAGTCATTGAGTGAGCATTTATTGAACACCAGCTGTGTGCCAAGCATGGACCTAGATGCTAGAACAAATAGCAGTATCCAGCACGTATGGTGGGATTCCTATTTAAGAACTTCCTGAACTTTCTAGGTAAAGTGAGAAAGGCAAAAATAATTATCATCATCCCTATTTTACATCTGAGCAAACCAATACTTCAGCAGGTTAGGAGGCTGGCCCCTGACAGTGGTCCTTCCCATGCCCTGGTGAGGGGTCTTTCCCTGCTGGCCCACTCCAGCTCCCAGGTATGGCCCACTGGTGACAAAGGGAGCTGAAGGGGTTTCTCCAGCCCATTTGGCAGCCTCACTTAGCAGCATAGACGTTCATAAAATGCAGCAGAGAGCAAAGATGAGCTGCTTTTTTCTTGCTCTCTGAATTTTAACACTGCTGACATTTCCATGTTTGTGGCATTTGATTATGTCTTAGACATTTAAGATGCATTTATAATATTAACCTTTTTAGAAGGGCCACTTTTAAAGCAGTCATCCTTGCCTGCTTAAAATGCAACTCTGAGTGTTACCTGCAATTCCAGCAGTTGGAGTTAATGAATCAAAGCTATGAAATGCAGAGAGATTTTGATAACAAATGACCTACGGTGAAATATCAGATACCCATTCCAGTGTTACTACTGCCAATTTTTGCTCTATCTCTTCTTGCTACATCTAAAAAGCTATCAAAGAGGTGGATCTCTTACCTTCCCAGAATATCGTGTGCTGGGGAACCATCATAGCCTTGGATTTGTACAAGAACAAAAAGAAGAGGCAACCCCAGAAAGAGGACTTCATCCTACCCTTACTCAGAAGACACTGCCTGGCCTGAGGGGAGGAAAGGGTCCCCCAACCCCACTTCCTGAGGACAAGGCACTGCTGTGCCAGACTGGGCTCTTCACATGCACCCCTCTCTCCAATCCAGTTTTTGTACAGGTGCCAGACTGGCTTCTGAAAATGCAAATTGGATTCCCTAAGTGAATATTTCCAAGGGCTTATAAGTTTGGCAAACTATGGCCCCAGGCCAAATCTAGATACACCAGTCTTTGTAAATAAAGTTTTGGGACACAGCCATGTCTGTTCATCTGCATATTGTCAATGGCTGCTGTTGCTCTCTGCCAGCAGAGTTGAGAGGACCATATGAACCACAAAACCAAAAATACTCACAGAAAAAGTTTGCTGACCTCAAACCTACAGGATGGAAACTCCAGTCCACGAACACGAGCTCCAAGATCCTCCAGGTCTGGTCTTGCCTATCTTCACGGCCTCATCGCTTGGTGTCCCCCCAACACCCCACTTGATCCCAGCACTTCTCAGCCTTTTTCCTAAGGAAGCTTTCTTTCTTTCATTTGAAAGAATTGTTGTGGAAAAAAAAAAGGAAAAATCAGATAGATCAATTTACCCTCTAAATCATTTCTAAATGTACAGTTCAGCAGTATTTAATATATTCACATTGTTGTGCAACCAAGCTCCAGAATTTTTCACCTTGCAGAGCTGAAATTCAGTGCCCATTAAACACGAACTCCCCACTTCCCCTCCGCCAGTCCCTGGCCCCCACGTTTCTCCTTTCCATCTTTGTGGCTTTGATCCCTCTAGGGACCTCATGTGAGTGCAACCATACGGTCATTGTCTTTTGCACCTACAAACTTCACTTAGTATAAAGTCCTCGAGGCTCATCCACGGCCTATCCTACAGAGACTTCATGGCCTGTTTTTCCTTCTCTGCCTAAGAAATTTTAGTGTCACAGGTATACTGCGTAACTGTTTGTGTGCTGCGATCCTTTGGAAGGCTGCAAACCATTGAAATCTCTCTAAAATTTTTCATCCTACTCCCCACAAACAAATTTTGGCCATTAGCAGCTTTCCTCTCATTGAGAAGACATGCTCCAGCCATCCTGCCTATGGCCAGGCCTGTGCGCACGTGCTGGCTTCTTACCTCTGACTTGCCTATGCTCCTCTGATCTGCCTGGAATTTGCCATCCCCTTAGAATCCTTCAAAACCCAAGCTGGATGGCACCTCCTCCGGGAAGCCACCCCTGATTCTCCCACTTACACACTTCCTCCTTGTCAGCCCAGCGCTCTCCTCTGCATGTCCCCCTCACAGGCTGCCTCCGCCTTTGCCTCCTTCCCATCTTGCCCATGGCATCCCTATGGTAGGAAGCACCTCCATCCTCTTTGCACTTCCAGAGCTAACACGGTGCTGGGAGCAGAGCAGACACCTGCTAGATGTTCATCAAATGAATGATCTCGTTAAGCCCTCACAAGCATGCTGACAGGACTACTAGCCCCTTTGAAAAGTGGAGGAAACTGAGGCTCAGAGAAGTAAAGTAACCTGCCCCAGGTCATATGACTTGGAAGAAGAGTAACCAGGACTTTGGAGTCAGACCAGCCCTAGGTTAAAATCCAGATTCTACCACTATTTCATGCCCTTGTGCAACAGCACGCCTCAGAGCCTCAGTTTCCACATCTGTAGTAAAATCATGGTGAGGCTCAATGAGCTGATGCACATAAACTCAACAAAGGGTAGCCGTTATATATCTCTTAAGTGCTTGAGCCAGGCTTTGAACCCAGGTCTGTTACACTTCAGAATGCAGGCACTCTGCCTCTGTTGCTGCTACCAAAGGAAACTGAGTTAGGGCTTGACAGGTGACTGGGGCCAATTGTCTCCCATGGCCCTTGGTGAGAGGGGACCCCTCAGGAGCATAAAGCCAGCTCTAGGGGGTGCTTGGAGAGCCCCAAGTTAAAAGGGAGCTGGTTATGCATAGGAGATATTCCCATCCAGCCTGGCGGCCTGATGAATCACCCTTCTCTGCTCTGGAGTGTCTCTGTGTCAAGAGCCAAGGCTGTTGGTCTAGATTCCGAGTCTTCCCAGCCCCTCTGTGCCATGAGCACATTGACAAATCTGACTGTCCGGTTCATTTTTGAATCAGACAAAGGCCCTATCACCTCCTGTCTGACAGGTGACACAACAGTCCAATGGCCTAGCTTTGTAGACTCAGGCAGTCTCCAGCCAGCTCTGCAGAAAGAGAGGGAGGGAGGACAGCTCTGATGGGACCCTGGGAAGCCCCGATCACCCGCCAGGTGCAGGCAGCCCAGGGCAGCCCACTGCCCCCACCCTTGGCCTGGAGCTAATGACACCCTCCCCTCAGCCCTGCGAGGATCGTCCAGGGCCTGCTGTAAAGCGCCTTGTGTGCAGGAGGCATTTAGCTCAGACCCCTTCCCAGTGCTGCAAGAGAGTGAGGCAAATGAGGCAAACTTTAAGGGGTGCCCCAAAACTCAGTAAGCAAGATAAAGAATATGCTAATGCAGTACTTTTTAAAAACCAAAATGAAAGTAAAAAAACTCATGATGAATGCAAGACCCACATTGTACATACAGGCAGGCTCAGGATGGGCCCTTTTTCCTTTTGCTTCAGGCTCCAGCATGGCTTGGCAAGGTGTCACCCCTTGGCCTTCCCTCTGAAGGAAGAAGGAGACTCAACAGAATAAATGGCTGACCCAGAGACACTGGGGTTATAAACCCCATTTTTTAAAGTTTTGAAATAATCCAGAAATTGCCCTGGAGGACAGAGAACCTGGGGTAAGGGAGGTGCCTAAGGCCCCCAGGAGGCTGCTTTCCCAGGACCACTCTGCCCCCTGCCCCACACTCTCCCATAGACAGTAGCTCCATGGGGTAAGGGTAATGACTGGCAAGGACAGAGGCAGGGGGGAGATTTAGAAAGGAGTTAAGCATGGAGAGTAGTCCCAAGGTTGTGGACACATCTTGAAATACCAGGAAGGCTTCAGGGCTGCCACTGGAGAGAAACTGCTGGCTGAGCCTTCACCACATCCGGAGAGGTGCTGTGGAAGTCCTGGGCTCAGACAGCTGTGATCCAGGGGGAGGCCCCTCACTTGCCACCACAGCCCCCTCCTTCCCCTGCTGAGCTCAGGCAGGATCTCCACCTCTGGCTTTCCAGGCACTTCCTGCGTTGTTCCTGCCCCCTCTCTCCCTCCCTCTGTGTCAGGTCCCTGGTTCTCACACCAGGATATCTGGATCCTTCTCCCTGCCTGCCCCCTCTCCTTAGGCCCAGAGTCATTCTCCTAGAATCATAGCCTGTCCACCCTGACTGTCTCCCCACTGCTACAGATCTAGTCCAGACTGCATGTGGCCTATCACAGTCTGTCCCCATTCTCCTCCTTCCCGTGTCTCCCACCACCCACACGTGCCTCACTGTGCCACAGCTGACTGGAATGCGCCTGTCCCAGAACCTTCATGCCCCAGTGCCTTTGCATAGGCTACTCTCTCTTGCTTTTCTCTCCTTGGAAAATTCCAAGTCATCTCTCAGTGCTTCACTCATATGTCACTTCTATTCAAAGGAGACTCTGAGGCCTAGTTCCTCTCCTTCTGTGAATCTGTTATTTCTAGGTAGCACTTTCTGTGTATCTGGGGTGGGAGCTGGAAGGCTGAACTGTTGACTCCTTGAGTGTTGGGACTAAGGCTTCGTCTTTGTGGCCCCAACTCCTAACATGACATAGGTGCTTCTCAAGTCTTTGATCATCCTTGGACACCCTCACATTCATACACATGTGGCTATAGCCTCTTAACTCCCCCCAACCTTGGGCTCAGATCTGCTTCTGCTATACCCTTGGCCAGGGCAGCCCCTCAAAAGTACAGGTTCTCCTGTACATCAGCCAGGCCAAGGGGTTCACTGACCGCTCCCCCCGCCCCGCCCTTGCAGCTCCTATGACCCAGCCTGGCATGGTGGAACATGCCTAGACTTTGAAACATCATACCAGGATTTGAAACCTGCCTCCCCCACTTACAATCTGTCACACTGACTGCACTACTTAGATTAACTAAACCATAGAGTCTTCAACCCAAAAGTGAGACTAAGCTTTGCCACCTGCTAATTTGTGAGAATTCACATGAGTAGAATATGTATAAGTAGTAGTAGGTGTTCCAGCAATTGTCGTCTTTTATTCTCAGCATTATTTTTTATTTTCTTTTCGTTAGAATAAGGCTTGCCTATCTTTACACCCTGGCTTTATTTTCAGCTTTTGATGAATCAACTACCTCTCCTTTCTGGGGTTTTTAAGCACCTGACAATTATCATTTTATCTGGACATTAGTGCTGATATTAGCCTAAATGCTTGCATTTATATTTTTTCCATTTCTGGGTTCTCACAGTTTAATGTAAAAAGGGATAATAGATCTGCCTCCTTTGAATCCAGCTGCCAGGCTTGGCTGACATTACACTGTTCTACAGACCTCGAGAACTAGCAAATAACTGGCAGGTTTGTCAGCCCCAAGTTTTCAAAGCGATGAGTCAATCCTGACTTACTGTTATTATCTCCTAATAGTTTACACCGTATTATCCCATAATTACTCCGTGAATCACGCTGACAGCTTGCATGTTTGCATCTTGCCTGAGTTATTCCTCCTTCTTCCGCTGAAAGTAGCATGAGTCTTGTGCTTGCTGCAGGAAGACAACCCCCGTCACCTGCTGAACACAGAGGACCCTTTGTCAGCCCTTGTCAGGAGAGGATGACACACGAGCCACCACGGTCTTGGGTTGGTTTGTTCATTTGGGGAGAAGGAACAGTTGCCTGCATTCTAAATAATCTCTACAAATTATACAGCCCATCTCCTCTCATTTTGTGAGGGCTAAAGACACTCCCTTTGTGGAAATGCATTCTTTGGTCAAACTTCCTCTCGCCTTTTAGGATGACACACTAGCTGGGCTGCTTACCAGTGGTGTCTATTTGGGACAGACTGTATGGCTCTGGTCATTGGAGGACAAGTCTTAGTCCTTTTCACATTAAACTGTGAGAACCCAGCAATGGGAAAATCAATTGGTCAGAACAGGGCGCCAGCTCAACAGCCAAGTTTCCACCTTCCAGGTCATGCTCACCACACGTACACCCCTTGCAGAGCAGAGCAGAAAAGAAATGGCAAACAGTGATACATGAGGGGACATGCATGAGCTTTGGAGCCAGGCAGACCTGGATTTCAGCCCCACGAGTGCCCCTCGCCCCCTTAGTTACTTGCTTCATTCACCCTCTTGGGGCCTCAGTTTCATCATCTATGAAATGGGTACATTAACACCTCTCTCCTAAGATGCTGTAGCTCTCTCTCCCCCAAGCTTATTTTGCAATAAACAAAGGTTATGAAGGCTCCCTTTTAGAATGTATAGATTCTGGAAGGCCTCAGGGTTTCAAACTCAGTGCCCGGAGTAAAGGATCCTACTGCTCAGGGGATTAGAAAATAGTTGTGCTTCTCAGACACTTAATTTTAGACTTAGAGCAACTGAGCAGCTTCCTTGTCCAGTCCCTTCCTGAGGGCATTGAATGCATCCATTTTGCAGCTCCAGGCTGAAGAAAGAGTTTGTTGTGTCAACACCACTGAAGAGGGGTCTTCCTCACAAACCAGCTTTTTGTTTGAGGGGCAGCCCCAATCCAAGGCTCTAGGAAAAGACTTTGCAAATTGTCAGAAATGATACATCAGTGTGCAAAATGCAAATAGGCCTGGCAGGAGGGGAGACTTCACACCCACAATCCTCTTTTCTCTCCCCTCCCTTCCCTCAGGACCTCATAGATATATCCAAATGATTTTCCAACGTGCGACTCCAGAAACTTCTTAATTGCTTTTTAAAGTTTTTTTCCCTTAATATATTTACTGATTATAATAAAGCCTATTTTATTATGAAAAGACTATGTACTCACTGTATTTCCAAAACTATAGATAAGTGGAAAAAAAGAAGGGAAAAATTGCCCTTCATCATACCACCAAAAGATAACTACTTTAAATTCCTTGGTGTTTTCTCTTTCTGTCATTTTGTTGTGTTAAGTTATTTTTACACACTTATAATTCCACATAAAAATTTTTAATTCTTGCTCTTTCCCCTTCATACTTTAACATAAGAAATCCCCTTTATGATAACTTTCTGATACTATTTTAAATGGCTACATGATTTCCCACTCTTTAGACTTGACTAAGCCTCTGTAATCACTGCACTAGCCTTGAACATGTAGGTTGTGTCCTGTTATTTCATAGAATAAATAAGGCCCTGATAAACATTTCTGAGCATGAAACTTTCTACACATTTCAGATTGTTTCCTTGGGAAATTACTTGGTCACAAGGAAAGGATATTTTTTATATCTCTGGATGCATATCATCAAATTGCTTCTCAAGACATTTCACTTTTTTTTTTTTTTTTGAGAGGGCATCTCTCATATTTATTGATCAAATGGTTGTTAACAACAATAGAATTCTGTATAGGGGAGTCAATGCTCAATGCACAATCATTAATCCACCCCAAGCCTAATTCTCATAAGTCTCCAATCTTCTGAAGCATAACGAACAAGTTCTTACATGGTGAAGACATTTCACTTTTTAAAAGCAAACAAAAAAAGGCATGTGAAGGATGACTGGGCACCATGAAATCCCTAGAATCATCCCCAAGGCTAGACCCTTGCTAAAGAGTCAATGGGTATAAGTCGCTAAAACAGTACATCTTAAATATTCCCACCACAGAAAAGAAATGGTAATTATGTGATGAGATGGAGGTATTATTAGCTACTAGTGTGGTGGCAATCATGGGGCATGTGGGAAAACAGATTGATTATTGCAGATTGAGCAGACTATGTATAGATAATGAAGTAGGTTGGTACCTAGGAGTTCACAAAAATTCAGTGTGGGTAGGTCTCTCTCTCTTGGGCACACTGCTGTAATTCCTGTGAATCTGGGACCTTGGGGGAGGAAATAAGGGCCACAGAAAATTGTCTAGTAGTACTGTCTAACGAACTAATTGTCTAATGTACTGGCCAATACACTGGCCACTGTCACCCCATGTGGTAGCTATTGAGCACTTGAAATGTGGCAAATCAAGGTACGCTGTAAGGATAAAATACCTGACAAATTTCTAAGACTTGATGAAACAAAAAAAATCTCATTAATTATTTTGATTACATGTTGAAATTAAAATATTTTATAGTAGATTAATATCACTTGTTTATTTTTACTTCTTTTTAAAACAGTTAGGTACCGGGAAATATAGAATTACACATGTGTCTTGTGTTACATTTCTGTCGAACAGCACTGGTAGCAAGTATTTCTATTATTAGCCTTTCTGGCACAAAGAAAGCCAAGGCAACCCTCTTCACCAAGGGGCTAGTGGAAGCTGGGCCCACTCAGTTACCTCGTCACCGTCACATCATGGTAAAGAATCCTGTGCCGGTGAAGCAGTAGTTATTAACCTTCACCAAGCGTCAGAGTCACCAGAGGAGCTTTAAAACACATGGATGCTCTGTGCTGTATGTCCCAGAAATCCTGACACCGTCAGTCTAGAGAAAGTCACAACATCCTAATTTTCAAAAGCTCCCTGCAGGATCTGAATGTGCAGCCAAGGTCGAGCACCGCTGCCCTAGTGGCAGTTGCCTACTTTGCATCTGGTTCTCTCACCTAGTAGCAGGGTGACTTTGGGCATTTACCTGCCCTTTCTGACCCTCCACTGCTCAGCTATAGGGGCTACCTATAAGGCAGATGTGAGAACTAATTGATTTATCCATGTAGAATTACCTCGCACACTAGCTGGCCTACAGAAAATACATGATAAATATTTGTAGCTTTTTTTTTTAACAAATGGGTTATGAATTACTGCTACTTAACATAATAACAAAGGGCTGTCGTTGACTCGTGAGTCAGTACAGACCTTTGCAGGAATTCAGATTGAAAAAGGTGGCAGAATAAAACGCATGCCTGCTTTCATCTGTGTCTTTCAATTCAGCGCATTTGGTGTCTCAGAAACGATTCAGAAGAAACTGAGACAGCATCCAGTGGACTAAACATGAAATAGCTGAGATTTTCAAAGCAAAGAGATAGAACATTCTGATTCTACCACTTACCTGCTGTGCATCATTAAATGAGCATCTTAACCTCTCTGAGCCTTAGTGTCTTTATCTGGATGATGAAGACAAATAACGGTGTCTACTTTAATAGTATTATCAAGAGGATTAAATGAAATAACCCTCCAAAATACACCCAGCACAATACCTGGAATTTAATGGGAACTCATATTACTTCTCCCTGGTTTCCATCCTGAACTGCCTGTGAACCCTGGGAAAGTCACAAATGCTCTCTAGACCTCAGGATCACAGTGCCAAAGTGAAGATGTTGACCCCACAGGTCCCTTTCAGTTCTATCCCTACACGTCAATCCCTATGAAATAGGTTATGTCCACCCACCAAGAGAGAAGGAGATGTCAATGCAGAGAGAGAAGAAAAGAAGCAGAAAAGACAAATGGTGCAGGAAAGGATAGTGGCAAAGATGGGCAGTGGGTGCAGGAAAGCACGGGCTCAGGGTCAGGGACCCAGGTTTGCATGGCAGCTTGGCCTCTTTTCAGGAGCCCTGTGGTCTGGTCAGCTAATGTGACTACATGGGCACGATTTCTTCATCAGTACTAGAGCTTAGGTAACTGAGCCTGCACAGTGTCCTGAGCACTCCTCATGGTGTGTCTGTGTATGGGGTCTGGCTCAATAAACACAGTCCTTATTCGTATGATCCTGGCTCATCACTGACTGCGGGATGCTGATCCCCAAGGCCCTGCCCTCATCCCTACCAGAGGCCAGAGTGGGGAAATCAGGAGAGAGTAGGTGTCTTGTCCCAGACCCCCTCCCAGCAGACACCTGAGGGGTAGGAGGAGCAGCATGGGGTAAACGTAGATGCCTCACCCCCAGAAGGCAAAGCTCCTTCCCTCGGCATGCGCGGCGCTGACTTCAGGAGCATGGGAGCGGGGCTCGCAGCCAGGCAAGTCCTTATTGACCATCTGGACCCATCACCCACTGCTACCCTTTTATAGATTAAAATTTTAAAAAAACTCAAGAGAGAAGGTAACTGACCTCAGGCCACAAAGCAGCCCAGGTGCAGAGCTGTGGTGAGGACCCAGCCCCTTTCCCACGGGGACAGGTAGGATGTCTAAGAACACACCTACATCCCTGAATAGAGGGCAGGAGAACAGCACATTCCCCTCTTGCCCCAAATATGTTCCTCCTCCTCGCTGCTGGGGCCACTCCTCCCTAGGAGGAGAGGACAGGTGCAACCACCTGCATGGGTGGCTCTGCACTGTCCCACAGACTTACCACCTCTGATCCTCACGAACTTGCAAGGCCAGGTTGATGATGTCCATTAAGAAGGTGAAAGAATTGGGGCTCAACGAGATCAAGTGGTTTGTCCATGGCCAACAGACAGCTGTTAAGGACAGAGCTAAGGCTTGGACTCAGGTTATCAAGTTTGTATGTAAAAAGAAAATACTCCTTAGGGAGGTCACACAATGCCAACTAAAATATAATTGCTGTCTTGTGAGGGACTCGTAGCAGCAATCAGGGTATCAGCTTCTTTTTAAAAATATTTTTAAAAATATTATAGTTACAATACTTATTCTATGTTGTCTTTTCTAAGTATAGAAGTAAAGTTGATGTATAATATTATATTGGTTTCAAGTATGCAACATAGTGATTCAATAGTTATCTAAATGCTCACCCCAAATAGTGCAGTTACTCTCTGTCACCATAGAAAGATGCTACCAAACTATTGACTATATTCTCTACACTGTACTTTCATCCCCATGACTGATTTATGATTGAGGTTTTGTGTCTCTTTATCCCCTTCATCTATTTTACCCATCCAGTGAAATCGACCCCAACCCCTCCCCCATGGTAACCAGCTATCACTTCTTAGTGTCTATGAGTCTATTGCTGTTCCAATCATGTTGTGTTGTTTGTCTTCAGATCCCACATATAAGGGAAATCACATGGTATTTGTCTTCTCCTGGCTTATTTCACTGAGGCTGATGCCCTGTAGGTCCATCTGTGTTGTTGCAAACTGCACGATGAGCTGCTTGGCCTTGGCCAAGCCACTTCCAAAATTTGGGCCTTAATTTTCTCAATGTTAAAATGTGCTATTTTCCCAGATGACCCCTCTGATTCCTTCCAGATCTGACTGGTTGCAGCTCTGAGTCTGGGTCCTACACCCATTAGGTCAGGCTTTCTTATCCTGCAGGCTGATACTCCCATTAACCAAACAGCTTTATAGCTAATGAACTTCTCAGATAAGAGGGACTTAACAGTCTAATCACACCAACGGCCACTGCTTTACAAACACCTACTATCTATTATGCATGTATGTATCCCTGGTCCTAAAATATCCTGCAAAGTGAGCCCGAATACCTCCATTTCACCGATGAGGACACTGAGGCCCCAGAGAGTAAGGGGTTTCCCCATAGTTACACCACTAGTAAAGGGATGGTGGTATGGTTTAAACCTATGCTACTCTATCACTACTCCATTCTATCTCCAACCTCACTACCTAAATATTCCTGCCTTTATTTTCTCTTGGATTCTGAGCTTTTTCCTGCCTCTAAAGGAGTTTATTTTTAAATGAGAAAAGCATTTGGCCAGGCAGCCAAGGTTCCACCCATATTTCCCAGCAACATCACCCAGGAAAAGGGAAAAAGCAGCAAGCAGAGAAAGGTGTTTGAAAACATTCAGGTTCTCATAATTACTATATTTAGCTGGGTATCCCCTAGAAACTAATTTAATGTATAAATATATGTATATATAGCAATCACTAAGAATCACAGGGTTTGCTCAATCTCTATTTTTGAAAACCCCAGAAACAACAACTGTGCTGAAGACAGGCTGAAGTGGAGGCAGGGGTTCTCTTTTTCAGCAGTTTGGTCTAATACTTCCTGCTACATAAGAGGTGGGGAAGAGAGAGTAAAAGAGAATGGATAAAAGGAACTTCTGAGGGAGAGCAATTTATGAGTTATTTAAAGGATTGGAGAGGGAGAAAGCAAGGATCCTATGTCTCAGTCGCAGAGCCTTGGTCCCCAGAAGCAGAGACATTGCAGGTGTGGGTATCAAGACCTATGATGTCCTGGTCATCTCAGAAAAGGGAGAGGAGAATGGAGTAGATGTCGGGAGAGGATGTAGAAAGAGAAAAGTAGGCATGATGAGGACCATCCAACTCCCTCAGAATTACGGATGGTGGCAATCCAGCTCAAGGTCCTCAGCTCAGCCTACTACCTACGCCAATGGCATGTCCCCATCAGCACTGTAGCCAGCATCCCTCCATGTCTCAGCTGTGGCTTGAACCCAGACTTCCCATCTTACCACTATACTGTGCTCAGAACAACCAGGTTCCTTTTGTAACAACACAAATATCATTTCAAGAAGCTTTTCCTTAACTCAGGACTCACCTCCTCCAGTTACCCTTTGTCGTAGTTTTCTGGGGCTGCCATGACAAAGTATCACAAATTAAGTGGCCTAAAATAACAGACATTTATTCTCTTATGACCCTGGAGGCTAGAAGTCTAAAATCAAGGTGTGAGCAGGGCCATGCCTCCTCTGAAGGCCCTGGCAGAGAAAGAACTGCCTCTTTCCTTGCTTCTGGTGGTTGCCGTCCATCCTTGGTGTCCCTCAGCTTGCAGCTGCTCGCTGCATATCCAGTCCCTGCCTCCACAGCCACGGGCCCTCCTCCCTGTATGTCTGTGTGTCTCCAAATCTATTCTTATGAATACAACAGTCATTGGATTTAGGACCTACCCTAATCCAGTATGGTTTCATCTTAACTGGACTACATCTGCAAAGACTCTATTTCCAAATACAGTCACATTCAGATATTGGGAGTTAGGACATCAACATATCTTTTTGGGGACATCGTTAAACCCACAATACCTCCATTGCCTCAGTCTGGAATATCAGTCTCTTCTAATGAACTACCTTAACATCCAGTCCTTGTAGTACAGCATATATTACACCAAAGTGAATGCATCTTCCATACACTGAGCTCCTTGTGAGCAGAGAATTGGTCTCATTCATTTTTACTTCCCAGCCTAGCAAGAACACACAGTAGGTGGACAATCCACTTTGTTCTAGCTAACTAAACAAATGAATGATTTAATGAATGCGTTTCTGGGTTTTCATTCACTCAAAGTGTATACCAAATAACTCCTGTGTACGTATGATTATTCAAAGTTCCTAATCATACTCTGTGCTGGATGTTGGGCTGGGCATTATGGCTGCAACAGTGAATAAAAAGCCATCCCAACTCTCAGGGCTTAGAAAATGCAATAAGTACATTGAGGAAAAATGGAAGAGATGTCTAGCCTAGAGAATCAATGGAGGCTTCACAAAGGAGGTGACCTGAGTGGGGTCTTTAAGAAAGGGGAAGATGAATGGAAAGAAGAGAGAGGAATGTTCTGGGCATGAGGAACAATATGGTCAGAAATGTGGCAGAAGGGTTGTGAGTGGCACATTAGGAAACAATAGGTTGGCTTCTTTAGTTGGAGAGAATAACCCCTGTTGAATAACACTGGGAGGTGAGTTTGAAAGGGATGGAAAGGACTCTGTAAAGATGCCCGCTTCCTGATGAAGAAGTCTATGCTCTATTGCATAGGCAGAAAACACAGGGGGATACACGCTAGACCGGGCAAGCACTTGGAAGATCAGTGATACTGTGATAGGTCGGCAAAGGAAGTGGGATCTGAACTGGAGTGGTGCTGGGAACGGGGGAGAAAAGAGCCAGGAGAAAGAGATTGTTGGGGAGGACTCATCACGACACAGCAACTGACTGACGGTGGCTGTGGGAGCAGGGAAGGGAGGGAAAGGAATCTGCTCCAAGTCCTATGGGACGATGATAGAGATAATTGAAGGCCCTTTGGGAAAAGCTGGTCAGTAATTCTCCAGGCCCTCCCCAGTTTTGGGAGCTGCTGGTTTTTCTCAAGGGATAAGTGGTGTTTGGGTTGAGAGGTGCATATTCAGCAGCAGCTTCTTATCTCATGAGACTTGAGTGCTTGCTTTGTGCTAGGTGCTATGCTAAATGTTTTGCATGCATCTGTTGATTGCACTCTCAGGACCAGGCTTTGAAGCAGGCATCATTTTCTCCATTTTATAGATGAAGAAGCTGAGATACAGAGAGGTTAAATAAAATTGCCCAAATATTAGTCCACCAGGCAGTTTACCTGACTCCACTGTTTGTGAACTTAGCAGTGATGGATAATAAGAAAAGCATGAACTGGGAGTCAGAGACCAGAATTCCAATCCTAGTCACACTATTTAGAGCTCAGTGACTTTGGTCCAATTAATGACTTCAATTTTCTTGTCTATAAAATGGGTATAGTGTTACTTGTTCTGTCTACCATAAAAGACTGTACTGGTAAAAATAACAAAGGTAATGAGAGAGTTGAAATTGCCCTGTGAGTTATGACGTGCTGCAGGACAGTGGATGTAGAACACACATGGGTCTCTGCAACTGGCCCTACAGTACCTTGATACCATGAATTAGAGAACTTGCTCTGGGACCTTGGCCAAGTTTCTTGACCACTCTGGACCTTAGTTTTCTTATGTACAGGGGGAGGGCCCTTCTGAGGATTCAGATAAAAGCAGAGTTGTTAGGTTTCTCTACATACCTGCTGTTCCTCATTTTTCCCATCTCAACAATAGCAAAGAAACCATACCCCCCAGCCGCACAGGCCAAAAACCTAGCAGCCAAGACACCCCCCTTTTCCCCAGCCATCTCCTTCCTCATCACATCTCAGCCGTCCTATCGCCAAAATATAGATCTGACCCCTCCACTCTTCACCAGCACTACTGTCACTCCTCCAGCCCAACCCAAACTCTTTGCCTGGATTCTGGCCATGACCTCCTACTGACCTTTCTCCTATCCTTGTGCCCCTCCAGCTCTCCACCCTCCTCCCTGAAGCCAGGGTCACCTTTTTAAATACACAAGTGTAAGCATATCATTATCCTGCTTAAAATACTTCAGGAGCTACCCATGACTCTTAAAGTCAGTGTCTAAATTCTTCCCACACCCACAAGGCGCGCTGTGATGTGGGTGCTGGCTGCCTCCCCAGCAGCTCGGTGACTGCTCTCTGTTCTCATGCACCACTCTTTAGGCACCTTGACTTCTTCTTAGTTCCTCTGTGCACTGTCTCCTTCCTGCCTGAAGACCTCTGTACAGCTATTCTCTCTGCCTAGAACATTTCTCCCTCATTTTCTTCAGTCCGTAACTCCTGTTCAGCCTTCAGCAACCAGCTTCCAAGTCCTCTCTTCTGCAGAGCCTCAGTCACTCCCCAGACTAGTCCAGGTCACCCTGTGAAATGCTGTCAGATGTCTTTATTCTCTTTCTCCCCACGTTGGTCACAGATCCACTTGTTAATCATTTGCATGAACATCTGCTTGATGTCTGTTTTCCCTACTGGACTATAAGTCCATGGAGTCAGGGTCTAGTTTTCTTCGCTTGTTTGCCATGACCTCCAGTGCACAGGGTCTCAAAGGTGCTCAATAGATAGTTGCCAAATGACAGGAAGGGTGTCGCTGAAAAGCATCATGTGCAGAGGCTGAAATGAAGTCAGCAGTCAGCCCATGTCCTCGCTCCACCCCTCCTCCTCAACCTCCACCGTGGCTCTGGGCCAGGCCGGGATCCCTGGCTGTCAGGAACAATGGAAGGCTATGTCACATCTTTCTCCAGGGTTTTCTTGTGACATTCCTGGGGATGGAAGTGAGGAGGGCAGCAGGCTTCCCAGGCGCCTGGGGGAATGAGGAGCCAGGTGACATCAGCTTCACATCGCCTGTCCCCTGGGTTTCCTCTTTAGGACCGAGACAGAAGCAGCCTCTGTGCTATTGGGAACCTGCCAGAAGCACTGGTCCCTGGGCTTCTGGCTTAATAGGAAGAAGAGACCACAAAGTTGGGGTCAGTGGCTCGGCTAAATGTCAGGGGACAACATGAAACGCTAAGATGAGAGCAGAAATATCTCAATGGAAGTCTTCTTCTTGTGCTGGGCACGTGGCTTGGCATCCTTAGTCGTCTCACACAACTGGGTGGATCAGGCAGCCCCTCACCTCCCAGCCACCTGGGTCAGAATACAATGACTTCTCGAATTTGTGTTGTCCTGTCACATTGTTTATCCTGCTAGGCACCATTAATGAATTGCATTAATTAATTAAAGCAATTAATGAGGTTAGGAGTGAATCATAGCAATGGCTCTATCAGAGTAACAGCCTCAGACTTACCCCATTCACCTGATATGGAAATTTATGGACAGAGAGTCAGGCTGCCCACTGCTAACGGGCAGACTCAACCATGTGAAACAACCCTTTCTCTGTCACAGCCCTGCTCTGCCTCCTGAAACACTAGTGTCTGTTGCAAAAGCTAAATGAATGTGATGAGACCTTCTCTGAGGTAAAAGGAACCACTTGATTTAGTGACACAAGGGCATTAAGCCTCTTCGGAGTGCCCATTCTCTCCAATAGAAGACTCATCCCAGGAGACCTGATTCACCTTTTCTGTACTCCAAAGCTCTGAACGTTCCACATCTGACCTGCCGTCTGTCCCTGGATTACAAATGGCTTTCAACTTTTTATTTTTTCAACTATGTATACATGCAAGACCATGCACTGTCTTGAGTGTACACCCTGTGCACCTTGCTGAATTCTCACAAAGCGAGCACGTGTTACCCATGCACAAGTCGAGAATCAGAACATTACAGCCCCTGCAAAGCACTTCCCCATGCATGTTTCCAGCATTACCCTCACCAAGCATAAGCACTATCCTGACTTCTAATAGCATAGATGAGTTTGCTAGGTTTTGTACTTTATATAAAAATGTCCACATTTGTGCCAGTCTTCTTTCCTTCAGCTAGACTTTTGAAACTCATCCTTATCACTGCATAGAGTTGTGGCTAGTTTGTTCTCACTGTGTGCAATGCTTTACTCTATGAATATACCACACCTCATCTATCCATTCTACATTGCTGATCATCATGGCAGTTTCCAGTCTGTGGCTATTAGAAAAAGGACTGCCGTAAATATTCCTGTACATGACTTTGGTGGACATATGCATATATTTCTGTTGGGCATATACCTGGGAGTAAAAAGGACTGTATTAAGTCCTGTCCCAGGCTAGCCATATGTTTAGCTTTAGCAAATACTGCCAATTTTCCAAAAACAGTTGTACCAATTTGCACTCCTACCAATGGTATATGAGAGTTCCGTTATTTCTTGTGTTTTTAACATTATTCTCTGGTTATTTGTAGGTATAACCAGAAAGAGATAGTCACAGCTTCAAATACTCTAGTCCTTTTTTCTCCTGAATCATGAAACTGTCCCCTACATCCCAGTAGGAGATGACTCTGACTCCTAAAATTGCACTGCACACACATAATTTTATTTCTTCACCAGCTCTCACTCATCTTCATGATGCTATTCAAGTATCACCTCCTCTAACCTGTGCCTGGGATGGGTGAGGTTCCACCACACTGTTCTTCCTGTCCTCTGGTCCTTCTCTCTCATTTTGTAGGCACCTATCTCCTCCATGAGTCCATCAGACAGTGGCATTCTAGAAGGGAGGTTTGTGTCTTAATCATCTCTGCCTTCAGTACTTAATACTGTAGAGAGTGCAAGGCAATGGAAGCTTTCAGAAAATGTTGGAAGAATGAATTAATTTTTCTGCTAGATGGTGAGATCATTGCAGGCAGCCGTTAACACTTCTCTCCTATCACCCAGTGGATTAGCTGGGCAACAGAAGGCACTTAATAGAGGCTTGCTGCAATGAACTGGCATCAATTGCAAACGAATACCTCCAATTGCTTGAGGGAAGACTGTTCTTAAGAAACACAAGAGCAGAGCTGAGAAGACAAGAATCTCACTCTGGCTGATTTGGGCAACTTTTGGATCTTACTTCCTGCTGGCTTTTCTCCCAACACTCAGGAGGCAGAGAAGGGTGATTCAGATTCATCCCTCACCCACATATAGAGCCGACTTTGCCCCACTTTCAGCCTGGCTCAGGCTCTGATCTCCCAGGATCTGAAGTTCAGGAGCCAGGGCTGCTGTGATGGAAATACAGACCAACCCACTCCTTCACCCCCAAGCCCTTAGTAGCAGATTCACAAGGGAGCCCTTGCTCTTGGCTTATTCTGAGCCTGTCCTTCCCCTGTGACACATCACTGTCTGGAGGCAGAAAGCAGAGCATGGATCCATGGTGGTCTTTCCGAGGCCCTAGACGGCTGACAGGGGAGCCATGACATCCTGGGCAGACTGAGACCCAATACTGTTTCCACTATCCCTGCTATTTCTTAACTTCCAACACTGTGAGATGTCTGGTCCAAACGTGGTGTCGGAGATCTGCTGATGCCTCAAAGGAGAACAGACCATTTTCGATGCTCTAGTTAAGCTGGTATCACTCTTCTCATCACTGCAGCTCTGAGCTCAGTGAAAAGAAAATGTGTAATGAAAGTTCAATAGTTATCTTTTCCCCATGTAAGGAAGAATCATTTCTACCAAAAATTTGATGCAGGATAATCACATTCTGCTTCCCCTGAAGACGGAGGAATGGCCATTTCTGATCCCTACCTCCAGCAAGAAGCAAAATGGTTTCTGTTAGGAAGAAATGAAACGATAATAAACATAATCCTTAATCTTTCTTTATGCCCAAAGGAATTGTATAGGAAGATGTATTTTAATGCAACTCAATAAAATAAGTATTTTAAGCAGTGGCACAGGAACAATAAGCAGGACCTTGTGTTTTCACAGAGGCCTGGTTCCAGTTTTAATTCTAGCCCAGAAATGCTGTGCACCCTTGGGCAAGTCAGTTGCCTTCCTGGGCCTCAGCCTCTGCATCTGTAGAATGGCCCCTCCTTCTCTGGTATGGTAAGGATGTGCAAGATTAAGTTTTTGTAGCTCTCTTGCAGAAACTAATCATGCACCGATTTAATATAAAGTACTACACGTAGGCCCAAAGAAACAATGGCACATATATTCATTCAACCAATTCAACAAACACAGACACTGATCCTACCTCCAAGGAGGTCAAGACAGAGTAAGGGTAACAAGAATTTAATGACATCCACAAACCAACTTTGTACCTAGTGCAGTGGGCACAAACAGAGAGCCATGTTTTGTGGGGTGATAGGAAAGGATTTTCAGAGGAGGGAGTTCTGAGTGGTCATAAAGGACACATTGCCAGGAAGAAAAAGGAGAAGGAAGGTGGGTGATCATAGCTTAAACAGAGAACAGACACATCATGACTTAAGGGTTCCACATGCAAAAGCAAGTTACTTGTGGAATCCAGCCACTCTAAACCTGAATAAATCAACAAGGTGATGTGTTTGCAACAAAACCCTCAAGCTGGCTACTGTCCATCCCAATTCCACGCTGCCCTAGCGCAGACTTCAGCTCTGTCTCCAGCTGGCTGCTGGACTTAGGGCAATTGACCTTCCCGTGACTTTCCCTAGATCTCAGACTTCCTGCCTGGAAGATGAGAGGGTGGGCTGAGATGACCTGGAAAGCCCCTTGCTATTCGGAACATCTCTAGGCCTGCAAGGATTACACACCAAGAGCCGACCCAATAAAAATGAGACCTTTGAAAGCTTGAAAGACTCAGATGTTCTAAACCCACCCACAGAGATAATGAACGCCTCGACAAAATCACATTCACAAAAAATACAGCCACAGGGCTCCTCCTCTGGATAAAACAGATTCAAAATTGATGAGAGAATTTTATGGACAACCCATCTTAGAAGGTAGGGTGTGTCTATTTAGAAGATGTTCAACTTCTGATTTTATCACAGTGCTTTCACAGATGCAGGGCTTGGGATAGGGGTGGTGACACTGTGAGCCACCTCTATCCCTACTAATTCCTTTTTACTGCTCCACAAGCTGCTTCAGAAAGCCCCAGGATTGCATCCCAGGTCACAAGGGAACTATTTTGCCTGAGGGCTCTGAGTTTGGTTGGTTGTTCTTGACTCTTCCACCATAGACTTGTTCCACATCCTGATGTTTGCAAAGCCCAAGAAAAGGGATGGTCTGAATCCCACATTAACATGGGAAAAGCCCAGACTCTTCCCCATGCACTTCTGGATTCCCTGTAGTGTGGCTGTGATCAGCTGGTCCCTGCAACCCAGCAGAAAATCCTGGGCAGCTGCTTGCCCCTGCCCCAATGGGGGACCTTAGTGGAGGAAAATCTACTCTGTCAGTGCCGAGGGTGTCCAAAACTACCCCCCACTGAATGCATGAACTGTAGTTCTTAACTAGTCAGCCATTTCCATCCATCCCACAGATGTCCTCCAAATTTCTGGTTGCCCCAGATTGGCTCCTCGTGGCCATTCTTTGCAGACCAAAAATCCCTTTCCTACTCTGAAGACCAGCTTCCCTCTCCCAAGCCCCCTGCCGCAAGTAAATATCTTTATTCCTTTTAAACTTTCCCTTTTAAAACAAGAAGGGCCTTTTTATGCTCCCCTTTCCTGATGAACACAGCTACCCTACTCCCTCCCCCCAAGGGATGGGAAGCTCCCCTGTTAATCTTTGGAGAGTTTTATACACCCCCGCCCCCCAGGAGCCTCGGAGGAGACTTACCTTCTTAATGATGATCAAAGGGACCCTCACTAGAGCAGAGAAGGAAAATAAAAGCAAGTTCAACCTTAGCAAGGCATCCTGCTACGTTTATTTACTCTGTTAATTAAAGTAATGAGAAATAAAGTCAGTTGCTCAATGGGAAGAAACTGAGGGAGCTTCCCACCTTGGGAGCTGTTTGCATTTGTGATTGTGATGTGTCCCCAAAGGAGGTGGGGAGAGGGGAGGCAGACCCACCTCCTCTCTTCCATTCCTGGAAGTGGAAGAAAGCCAAGTGCACATTGGACCTTATTTTGGTCCCAAGTCCTCCTCACAGTTCTGAGCGCTGGTCCAAGGCAGACTAAGTGACAGCAGACAGCCTGGGACCCAAGCCCCCATGGGAGCTGAAAGCATGTGCTCTCCTCCTGAGCCCGGCATTGTTAAGGAAAAGAGGAGAAGGCAGGAAAGCCTGAAATCCAGAGAGCCCATCTGGAACTGGGGAGGAAGGAGAGCGGGTGTGCCCCTCGAAGGGAAAGAGGAAGGCAGCAAGGAGAGACTGAGCTCCAGATCACCTTCCCCACAGTGCTGCTGAGCTCCGTCCTGACCCAGGGCACTTCCCGGGACTGCCGGCTGCTGCCCCCACAGTGTTTTAGCCCTGTGATGAGTGCAAGACAACACAAATCCAGCCTGTGCCTTTGCTTAAGCTGGAGGCCCTATTCCCTGGAAGCATCTCAGTCTCTTCTCCTTGTCCCATCTACTAGCTCACATAGAGACACACACACACGCGCACACGTCTCTACCCATCCAAATCAGTTTCATAAAATCAAAGCTCAACCAAAATGCCACCTCTTCCGTGAAGCCCTTTTGGACATCCCTAGTGGGGAGTGTTCAGTATTCTCTTGCTCTGAGAGCTTGTGGCACCTTCTTTGACCTTTTCTTTTGGGATTTTTGTCTTACAGCCATTTGGGAATGTGTTGTATCTCCCCACTAGCCATGTCTTATTCAGCTCTGGTTCTTCACAGTGCCCAGAACAGTACCTGGACCAAAAGAGGTCCTCCATAAATATCCTTGGAATTAATTATTTTCCCTAGCCAAAAGTCAGTGGGTGGAAAGGAACTATGGGGTGGGGGTGAGGGGATTTTACTGGACACCCCCTACATTCAGGCCTTGGACAAAGCTGAGAAAATACACGTCTGCCCTCATGGAGCTCAAAGACCCGAAGGCATGTTGACTATGTAGTGTGGTCGTGAGGAGTGGCAGAGGGGCTGCTCCCCCAACCTGGGTGCCCAGGAGAGCATCTTAGAGCAGTGAATTCCACCATCACAGCTCATGTGAACCCTTGGTGGTAGCAAGAGGCTTACATGTGGCCAGGCATGGGGACAGCAGCATTTCAAGGGAACCAGGCCTCCAGCACTGGATGGAGGGCAAAGGCAGAAGAAACTTCAGAGAGCATCTAAACTTCTCTGGGGCCTGATTAATTGCTTTAATTAGCCAGCCTATAACCATTAAGGCAAGTGGCATGGACGGTAATAACACAAGCATGGGACCCAAGATTAGGCACAAAGAACTGCAGTGCTCTTTTTCCTGTGGCTGGACCCAGCTCTCTAAAGCTGGTCCTGGAGCCACAGAAGAAAAATGTGCAGGGTGTGATCAAAGGCGGACCAGGGCTGATTAGCACCGAGGGTCATACCTTTCAGCACCAGCTCCTAGACTGAATTAAATGCCTACAAAATGAATGCGTGCCTGGAAAATCTCCAAAGTGGATTTTATTCTTGCCCAAATGTTACCCAGTATTTTAATTAACCTGGGCTTATTGTTCAAATTACTTGAATTTTATGCCATCAATTACTGTTTGGGAGTGGCGACCATCAGTAAACACAATTACCGTATATATTTCCAGCAAAGCTTTGCCCTTAAAATTTTATTTAAAACATAATAATTAGTAACATAAATCTTTAATTTCTAGTTCACTGGGACTAACAGACTGAGTAGGATGGAAGAAAGGCTTTCTTAGAATATCAAGATTTGTCTTAATAGCCTCCCAACATCTGATACCTTAATGGGCTTTCTTCACTTTGAGAAATATCAGGTGCATAAGCAGGATGTAAGAAGCTGCCATGATATATTACTGAGTGAGAAAAATAACACATAACAGGATGTAGTTAACAATAACATCTTTTTAATAATTAAAAAAATACTGCATGAATGTGTGTGTTTGAGTATGTGTACTTAAAATATAAGGAAGGGTATATGTATATACCAAACTTCAGCACTGGTATTACCTTTGGAGAGAAGGACTGCAGGCACTGGAGAGGTAAGAGGAACTCCCCATTTTTATTTAAATGCTTCAATATTGAAGTTTGAATTTTAACAGCAGAAGCATTACTTTTGCAATCAAACAATATTCTGAAATCTGAAAATACCACACCTCAAAGAAGCCAAGAACACAGCAGCACACAGAGCTCCACTTGGGGAGCCCATGAGCACAGAGCAGCAGGAGCCCCCCGAGCCCATGGCTTCAGAGCGTGGTCTCGGAACCACAGTCTGAGAGTCCCTTCTGGGGTCACTGCGGCATCTCCTGGAGCCTGGACCTCTCCTGCTGCCTCCCTGGTTTCTGCTCTGGAACCTGCTCCAGCATCACGCAATCTTAGCTCATCCATTCTTTGTCTTGGGGCCCATGCTCTCTGCCTGCACTGGCTCCCTGATCCCCAGCCCATTTCTGTGTCCATCCGTGGACTCCACCTGGGTGTCCCCCTTACCGCTTCCAGTGTGAGCCTCTCTTAGCACTGATGCCCCAAAGACTCAGCCTCCACCCATTCCATGCCCATTGTAAGTTGGTTCCATGCCTCACTGTGCTCCCAACCCAGTCTGGTGTTTAATGACACATATTTTTCATTCGACATGACCCTGAAACACAAATTTATTACTTACTTCTAGGGTTCCATAAAAAGAAAAATAACCTTTCCTATGCAGAAGAGAAATCAAGGAGGTTGGATGTGAGGAGCAGGACATCCAATGGGGCATCTTCCTGAGAGGTCTCAAGGATGATTTTTATTTGCTTGTTTTTCATCATAGCCCCCAAATTAGAGCCTGACCTCTACCTAAGATGTAATTGCAGAGAGCCTCACTTAAGGCAATGCCCCTGAAATGGAAGTAAGTTAAAGTGTCATGCTGAGTCTCAGTCTCCACCCCGTATCTGACGGGTAAGTGAGACCGGGCTCAGAGGTTCTCATGGATTCATTCACCTAGAATGTGTTCGTTCATTCTCTGAAAAGCATTTATTTCACCACCATGGACAGGTGGTGGGTATGAAAGATGCTGAGGTGAAGTAGAAAAGAGCTCTTTGTCTTCAAAGAGCTCAGAGTCCATCACATGAACCAATGTGGGGCTTAGAGTTACAGAGGTGAAGTCTGACATGTGTACCCCATACAGGCGAAGCACCAGCTAGCACCCAGGAAATGACATGACTGGGCACTGTAGCTGGCCTCAAAGAGCCCATCATCTAGCAAGAGAAAGAGACAGAGAATATTGTAAGAGAATGTGAGCGAGTCACCGGGATCCAGAAAGAGACCATGCCTCTGGGTAGTGATAGACGGAAGGCCTGACAGGAAAAGCACTATCTGAACAATCTTGACGAAGGAATGAGTTTGTGGGCCACGCTGACCACGAGGGTGAGAAGCGGGTGCTCCAGGTGGGCGGAGAAGCTTGTGCAGAGGCATTTGGTATTCTGGGACAGGTCAATAGTCTAAGATACTTAGAACTTGGGGTGCTTGTTGGATGGTAGTGGCTGGAGATAGCAGCGGCCGGGCGGGAAAGGGCACTGCGGCCCAGCCCAGGAATCTGCTTTTCCTTGTGTATACAGCTGAGAGACTTTGGAGAACACTTAGCAGGGGAGAGACATGTTCAGGTCTGTGTCTTAGAGCCACATCTCTGGTGCCCACAGAGGATTAGTAAAGCCTGAAAGTGAATTGTCTCATTAGCTCAGACACTCCCAGAAATACCCACACCAGGTTACATTCTGGGGAAGGGAAAGGGAAAGAAAACTGACCCAATTTATGAAGCACCTGCTCTGTCCCAGGCTCCAAGCTAAGGTGTTATGACACCTGTCTGTTCGCTCAGTCCATGCGTGATTCCACAGGAGGGGAGGGTGATGTGATGAGCTCCATTTTGCAGGGGAGGAAAATGAGACACAGTGAGGGTAAAGTGGTTCACAAGGTCACACAATTAGAAAGTGATTGAACCAGGATCTGAACCCACATCAAAGCCAGTGCTCTGTCGTGATGTGTTATTCACCTTGGCTTCCTTCATCAAGGGATGATTAAAGCTACATGGAGCACACTGTGTAGGAAGGTCATTGTGGAGATGTCCCTCCTAACGTTTCTCTGTGCATCAGGTATTAAATGCAATGTCATAAATACTAGAGGGATTTGTGATGAATTCCTTTGGGAATGGAATGCCAAGGAAATATTTCCTCCCTTAGCAGCAGGAACCTGTCCTTTCTCAGGTGATGAGAATAATTTCATCCATTCTTTTTTTCCTCTTGGCTTATTACCAGGAAGCTCTAAATCCAGTCCTTAAACTGTATCAGCCAAAATAATTACAATACATGCTTTCCCAACATTTTACATATTTTTGGAATTTCCTACTTATTGTATCCATATACTGTGTTTTAAGATACCTCAAAGCTTTTTGGTATACAAATGGAAAATATATAAGGAAAACAATCCAAAATGTGCATTCAACTTGTGTGTTTTTTCTTTCAGTCTTTATTCTAAACAAGTCTCAGAGCGCTTGCTGTAGTGGGCAGGGCTACGGCTCCTCCCTCCCTGAGTTCCATCTGCCATGTGCTCTCAGACAGCAAAGTCCTTCTTCATCGTGGCACTGAACATTTTTGGTTTATACTCCCTGTGTTTGTTTAATCATGCATTTAGTACCGACTAGATCTCAGACACTGTGTTGTTACATACCGTATCACATTTAAAACTGCTCTGATATACAAGATAATTACTATTACCTTATATATAGGTGGGAAAAACTGAGGCTCAGAGCACTTATATGACTTGCATCAGGTCACACAGATGGTAAAGGGTAGAAATGAAATTTGAATTGAGGCCTCTCTGTTATGGAAGCCTGTTTACTTTCCCCTCTGCTGAAGGGGTTCTGGTTCCCTTAATCCCTCTGTGATTAGGCAAGATTGTATGTCACCATCTCTCTACCCTGTCAGTCCCCTAATTAATAAAAGGAAAAAAGAAAGAAAGATCTGGTCCAATTTATATTGACAGGACTAAACATCCAGACTGGATATTTCCCTGACCTAAAGTAAGAGCTTTCAAAGCACAAAAATAGAATCTTTCTTTCCATTTATCTTTGTCCTTAAGAACCACGGAATGGAGAATGTGTCAGACCCCCTGACTTGTCTATCTTTGTAAAAAAAAATTTTTGCATCTTTTCCACTGAGCTTGTCTGCTTTTTATGAGGCCTGGTAATGAAAACTCAATGTGCAAATCCTATCATCAAATCCATGTTACATAATAAACTCTTGCCTTCCCAGCCCGATCCAGAAGGGCAGATTCCAGGGAGAACATTTCAGAACTGAAGTGCTAGAAGTTCTTCTGTCCTTTGATGGGCATCTTACTATCTCCTTGTCCACCCTGGGGTCAGAGTTGTGGGTTCTCATGGGGAATCCACATCTCAAAAAATGCACGTTCATGGAAATATACCCACTCAGCCAAGAAGGAATTGTGTCCTTGGTAAAGCCCAGCAGACTTGGATAATATTTTGCAGAGAATCCCTCACTCATGGTCTGGAATGGAAGGGAATCAAGACTGTTGTGTCCAAAACAATGCTGACCACATACTACAAAGGGCCCATCAATTCTCACACTAGCCATTCAACAAGGTTTCAATGAGGAAATTGTGGGTCTGAGTAGTAACATATCCCAAGGTCATGACAGCTGGCCAAGAGTGGAGCCATAAAGCCAAGCCATTGTCTGTCTAGCCTCAGACACCTTTATTTCTCCTGTACATGACATTGCCACCTACATGTAACCACAGATGAAGCAAACCCTGAATAGTCCACAAAGAATAACACAACCTCTGTGAGAGAACTCCCTGCAGGAAGGGGTCACCTGTGGCAGGTGTCCCCACCTTCTTTTGTCCAGGTCCCACCAGCAATCCCTCCACAGGGACTCCTGGGCCATAACAATCTCTGCCACCATTCTGTGCAGCTTCTCAGGATGGCCCTCTCCCTCTTGGTTACTCTGACCCATATAGAGACAAATCTCTTTCTGCCTTGATTCAGCCAGGAAACAAATGGAACACTTCAAACAGCATCTATAATGGGCAAGTACAAGGGAGAAAATATGAGAGCAGAGATCCCATCAGCTTCACAGAGGAAGGATTTCTTAATAAATCTCATGTAGGAGAACCCTCCCATCCAGGTATCCACATGTCACAATAACTGGAAGGGTTTTTAGGTCTGGACTTTGTGAAGAAAACACAGGATTTGTTGAGAATATCAAATTCTACACTCCTGTCATGAAAAAAGTAAACCATACAATGGTTTGTGATGCCAGGTGATAGAACCAGTGATAACTCAAAAGAATAGAATAATCTTTAACCTCTGTGGCTAAGGAAATATTTTGAGTCCTGTTGGGATTCTTCCAGGAGTGTGCAGGGCTATCCTTACAACACACTGCCTTGGCTAAGATTCACTTTTTTGCCTTTTTAAGACTTCCTTGTCTACTAATAATGGAAAATCCTGAGATTTTGCCTCCCATTCTTCACTGATTCTTTCTTAGTGGTCTTTATGGATATATTTACTTCTCTCTAAAATACTAATGTGCATTCATTCCTTGCTGCTCACTGCTCTTCTTATTCACAGGGTGGCTAAATGGTTCTAATATACTTGATTTTGCTGATCTTTGTTTTGAATCTGGGTCCTTTCTAATGTTGGCCACGTCGTTCAGTAAGCAGATTCTATGACATTTTTCTCTACTGTGCATGATACACATTCAGCAGAAAAGTAGAAAAGTTACTTCCCCCCTTGGAGGCCATGATAAAATGGAATTTCTGCATTAGGTAGAAACCTGGACACCATGAGACTTCCCATATCACATCATTAAAAATCCCACTAACCATGCAGTTTAGAATGTTGCCGTTTAAGAATGGCTGCATCCAGGAGAAAAGATGGTCCTCCCAAACCTCCTCCCAAAATCTCCATAAAACAGAAAAATACAGCAAATACAACTAATCCTGAAAAAGCAACCAGAAGACTGCAAAACAGACTGCCTACATCCAGGGAAAAGAGAAGACCTCACAGAAAAGGGTAAAGTTGCAAAGCCTCCAACTGGCAGGACCCAAGCCCTACCCCACCCCAGTCCATGGGTGGAAGGAAGAGAAACAGAGTGGGGAGGGAGTAGAAGCTCAGGACTGCTGAATACCCAGCCCTGGAAATCTGCTCCAAAAGCACAAACCCACATTACATGTGCTCTGGATATTAGCGGGGTTGGAAAGCAAAGACAGGTGGAACACTCAGAGATACTGAGATTCCAGCCTCCTGTGGAGAACAGGTACACACAACTGGCCACCTGGGACAAAAGAAAGGTAGGCACTTTGAAGGACTTCCCAGCAGTGAAAGGGACATTAAAGGAGCAAAGATTACACAGAGCAGGAGAAATTGCAGGTAGATTACTCAGGAGAAAGGGCAGGTAGTCAAAACCTTCCCAGCACGCTTATCCCAGCAGGTTGGGAACTCTCAGGAGCTTCAGATGCTCCATCCCCCTGGCTAGCAATGCAACCCCCCACCACTGTGGTATGCAGCCTGCCACTACTTCCTCCTGGCAAGCACCAATCCTGTTTAACTGCCACCCCTGCCTTCGCGCCAGGGCAGCTGGAGGGTGGCCCCACCATGGTAGCTTCAAGGGCGTAACACATGGGCTCCTCCCAGCATGCATGGCCCACTGGACCCAGCAGTGGAGGCAGGAGTTACAACCAGGAAGGCAGGAAACCTCCCAAGTGAGCACTTTCCTCCCAACATGAGCCAGTTCCACTCACCTGTAACCCCTGCCATTGCTGCAGGTGCTGAGCAGCTCCATAGAGTAGAGCTTCTGGGCACTAGAGGGCACCACCTACAAAAAGTTATTATTCCATAGGAAACACTAAAAAAATGAAGCATCAAAAGAATTTGGTCCAAACAAAATTACAAGAAAAAATGCTAGAAAGAGAGCTTAGTGAAGCTGAAATCACCAATTTTCTTGATAAAGGTTTCTAAATAAAAGTCATAAACATGGTAATGGAGCTACAGAAAAATATTCAAGATCTCAGGGAGGATTTCAACAAAGAGATAGAAACTTTGAAAAATGCAGTATCTGAAATGAAACAAATAATGGAGGGATTTAAAAGTAGATTAGATGAGGTAGAGGAGATGGTAGATGAAATAGAAATTAGAGAACAGGAAAACAAAGCTGAGGCACAGAGAGAAAAAGAATCTCTGGGAATGAAAGACTAATAAGAGAGCTATGCGACCAATCCAAACAAAACAATATTTGCATTATAGGGTTACCAGAAGAAGAAGAGAGAGAAAAAAGAATAGAAAGTCTCTTTGAGGAAATAATTGCTGAAAACATTCCCAATCTGGGGAAGGAACTAGTCACTGAAGTTATGGAAGTGCAGAGCTCTCCCAAAACAAGAAACCCTAGGAAGACACCACCAAGACATATAATTAAGATGGCAAAGATCAAGGACCAGGAGAGTGTATTGAAAATAGCCAGAGAGAGAAAAAAAAGATCACTTACAAAGGAAACCCCATTAGGCTATCAGCAGACTTCTCAGCAGAAACCTAACAGGCCAGAGGGAGTGGCATGATATATTTAATGCAATGAAACAGAAGTATTCTCTGCAAGTATTCTAGCTGCAAGGGCATAACTCACAGGCTCCTCCCTGACCAAGAATACTGTACATGGCAAGATGACCATTTAAATTTGAAGCAGGGATTAACAATTTCCAGGTAAGCAAAAGTTGAGGGAATTTGGCTCCCGCAAACCATCTCTACAGTGTATTTTAAAGGGACTGCTCCAGATGGAAATGCTCCTAGGGCTAAATAGCTGTCACCAGAGAAAATAAACCTACAGTAAAGGTAGAGACCAATTAATTACTAAGCAAATACAAAGTTAAATCAACTACTCACAAAGTTAGTAAAGGGGTACGCAAAGACTACAGAATATGACACCTAATATATAAGGAGTGGAGGAGGAAGAAGTAGAAGGGGAGGGAAAAAAAAGAACCTTTAGATTGTGTTTGAAATAATGTAGTAAATGATTTAAGATAGACTGTAAGATAGAAAGGAAGCTATCCTTGAATCTTTGGTAACCACAGACCTAAAGCCTGCAATGGCAATAAGTGCATATCCATAGATAATCACCCTAAATGTAACTGGACTGAATGAACCAATCAAAATCATAGAGTTGCAGAATGGATAAAAAAATAAGACCCATCTATATGCTGCCTACAAGAGACTCACTTCAAACCCAAAGACATACACAGACTAAAAGTGAAGGGATGGAAAAAGATATTTCATGCAAATAATAGGGAGAAAAAAGCAGGAGTTGCAGTACTTTTATCAGACAAAACAGACTTCAGAACAAAAAAGTAACAGGAGACAAAGAAAGACATTACATAATGATAAAGGGGTCAGTCCAACAAGAGGATATAACCATTATAAATATATATGCACCCAATATAGGAGCACCTAAATATGTGAAACAAATACTAACAGAATCAAAGGAGGAAATAGAATGCAACAAATTCCTATTAGGAGACTTCAACACACCACTCACACCAAAAGACCAATCAACTGGACAGAAAATAAGTAAAGAGACAGAGGAATTGAACAATGCATTAGAACAGATGGACCTAACAGACATCTACAGAACTCTACACCCAAAAGAAGCAGGACACACATTCTTCTAAAATACATATGGAACGTTTTCCAGAATAGGCCACAAAAAGAGCATCAACAAATTCAAAAAGATTGAAATTGTGCCAACCAGCTTCTCAGACTGCAAAGGTATGAAATTAGAAATAAATTATGCAAAGAAAACAAAAAAGCCTAAAAAGACCTAGAGGCTTAACAACATGCTCCTAAATAATCAATGGATCAATGACCAAATTAAAACAGAGATCAAGCAATATATGGAGACAAATTAAAATAACAACACAACAGCCCAAAACCTGTGGGATACAGAGAAGGCAGTACTAAAATGAAAGTATATAGCAATACAGGCTTACCCCAGGAAAGAAGAACAATCCCAAATGAACAGTCTAAACTCACAATTAATGAGACTAGAAAAAGAAGAAAAAATGAGGCCTAAAGTCAGTAGAAGGAGTGACATAATAAGGATCAAAGCAGAAATTTAAAAAATTGAGAAGAATAAAACAATATTAAGAATCAATGAAACCAGCAGCTAGTTCTTGGAGAAAATTTAAAAAATAGATAAATCCCTAGCCACACTTATCAAGACAAAAAGAGTTTACGCACATAAACAGACTCAGAAACAAAAAAGGAAAAATCACCATGGACACCATGGAAATACAAAATTATTAGAGGGTACTATGAAAATTATATGCAAACAAATTCGATAACCTAGAAGAAATGGGCAACTTTGTAGAAAAATGCAACCTTCCAAGGCTGACCCAGGAAGAAATGGAAAATCTGAACAGACCAATTACTAGCAATGAAATTGAATTGGTAATCAAAAAACTACCTAAGAACATGGCTGAATTTTATCAAACATTTAAAGAAGAACTTATACTGATCTGCCTTAAAGTTTTCTTAAATTGGAAGAGTAGGGAATACTTCCAAACTCATTCTATGAAGCCAGCATCATTCTAATACCAAAACCAGACAAAGACATCACAAAAAAAGAAAATTACACACCAATATCCCTGATAAACATAGATGCAAAAATACTCAACAAAATGTTAGCAAACCAAATTAAATACATCAAAAAGAACATCTATCATGACCAAGTGGGATTTACTTCAGGGATGCAAGGGTGGTACAGTATTCAAAAATCCATCAACATCATACACCACATCAGTAAAAAGAAGGACAAAAATCACATGATATCTCCACAGATGCTGAAAAAGCATTTGACAAAATTCAACATCCATTCATGATAAAAACTCTCAACAAAATGGGTATAGAGGGCAAGTACCTCAATATAATAAAGGCCATATATGACAAACCCACAGTCAACATCATTCTTAACAGTGAAAAACTGAAAGCTTTCCTCTGAGATTGAGAACAAGACAAGGATGCCCACTCTCCCCACTTTCATTCAACATAGTATTGGATGTCCTAGCCATGGCAATCAGACAACACAAAGAAATAAAAGGCATCCAGATTGGTAAGGAAGAAGTTAAACTGTCACCGTTTGCAGAAGACATTATATTGTACATAGGAAACCCTAAGGAATCCACCAGAATACTACTAGAACTAATAATTGAATTCAGCAAAGCTGGAGGATACAAAATTAAAGCACAGAAATCTGTGGCATTCCTATATACTAACAATGAACTAGCAGGAAGAGAAATCAGGGAAACAATTCCACTTACAATTGCATCAAAAAGAACAGAATACCTAGAATAAACCTAACAAGGAGGTGAAAGACCTATACTCTGAAAACTACAAGACACTCATGAAAGAAATTAAAGAAATGGAAATACATCCGGTGGGTATGGATAGGAAGAATTAATATTGTCAAAATGGCCATCCTGCCTAAAGCAATCTACAGATTCAATGCAATCCCTATCAAAATACCAACAGCATTCTTCAATGAATTAGAACAAATAGTTCTAAAATTCATATGGAACCACAAAAGACCCCGAATAGCCAAAGCAATCCTGAGAAGGAAGAACAAAGCTAGGGGGATTATGCTCCCCAACTACAAAGCCACAGTAATCAAAACAATTTAGTACTGACATAAGAACAGACCCATAGATCAATGAAACAGAGAGTCCAGATATAAACCCACTCACATATGGCCAATTAATATATGATAAAGGAGCCATTCATATGCAATGGGGAAATGACAGCCTCTTCAACAACTGGTGTTGGGAAAACTGGACAGCTATATGTAGGAGAATGAAACTGGAATACTGCCTAACCCCATACACAAAAGTAAACTCAAAATGGATCAAAGACCTGAATGTAAGTCACGAAACCACAAAATTCATAGAAGAAAACATAGGCAAAAATCTCTTGAATAAAAACATGAGGAACTTTTTCCTGAACACATGTACTTGGGCAAGGGAAACAAAATCAAAAATGAATGAATGGGACTACATCAAACTAAAAGTCTCCTGTACAGCAAAGGACACCATCTGCAGAACAAAAAGGCATCCTACAGTATGGGAGAATATATTCATAAACAATTTATCTAATAGTGGATTAACATCCAAAATATATAAAGATCTCACATGCCTCAACACCCAAAGCACAAATAACTCAATTAAAAAATGGGTGGAGGATATGAACAGACACTTCTCCAAAGAAGAAATTCAAATGGCCAACAGGCACATGAAAAGATGCTCCACATTGCTAATCATCAGGGAAATACAAAGTAAAACCACAATGAGATATCACCTCATACCAGTTAGGATGGCCAACATCCAAAAGACAAGAAATAACAAATGCTGGTGAGGATGTGGAGAAAGGGGAACCCTCCTACACTGCTGGTGGGAATGTAAATTTGTGCAGTGGTTGTGGAAAGCAGTATGGAGGTTCCTCAAAAATCTAAAAATGGAAATACCATTTGACCCAGTAATTCCACTCCTAGGAATTTACCTGAAGAAAACAAGATCCCTGAATCAAAAAGACATATGCACCCCTGCGCTTATTACAGCACTATTTACAACAGCCAAGATGTGGAAGCAACCTAAGTGTCCATCATTAGATGAATAGATAAAGAAGATGGTACATATACACAATGGAATATTATTCAGCCATAAAAAGAAAACAAATCTTACCATTTGCAACAACATGGATGGAGCTAGAGGGTATTATGCTCAGTTAAACAAGCCAGGTGGAGAAAGACACATACCGTACATTTCACTCATTTGTGAAGTATAACAAAGCAAAACTGAAGGAACAAAACAGTAGCAGACTCACAGACTCCAAGAAGGAACTAATGGCTACCAAAGGGAGTTAGATCAAAAGGGAAGAGGTTGGGGAAGATGGGTGGAGAGGGAGGGGGAAGGGGATTAAGGGGCATCTTAATCATGACTGATAATCAACAATCACCATATCAGTAGGTCACGGAGAAGGCAGTACAGCATGGAGAAGACAAGTAGTGGCTCTATAGCATCTTACTGTGCTGATCAACAGTGACTACACTGGCGGGGGGCAGTGGGGACTTGATAATATGCGTGAATGTTGAAACCACAATGTTGTTCATGTGAAATCTTCATAAGATTGTATATCAATGATACTTTAATAAAATAATATATGAAAATAAAGAATGGCTACCATTCAAAGCTATGGTTTAATGGGTTACATATACTGTTATCATTTGATTTAATTTTCAGAAAAGTCTGAAATATCAGGGCTATTAGTTACACATTAAAGATAAGGAAACAGAGAGTTGGAGAGATGGTGTGGCTCACTCAAGATCCCATGTGTAGTACATTACAGAGCTGTTATTCAAGCCTGATATCCTTACGTGTCATCCTCTACTGCCTCCTCTGTGCTTGACAGCAGTTCCCTAAAGACCACAGCAGAGTTTGGACTTAATTAAGTTCAAATTATTTTAAAAATTATTAATAAATTCAGTTAATTTAGGACAAGGGGATTCCTACCGGGTCTAGTGAAGACTAATAAAGTGCTCTGATTCGGTAGCAGCATGAGAAATGGGTGGGTGTGGGTGGGAGTGGAGCCCAGAAAGGAGACTATAGCAGGATTCCAGAAATCGGAAGTCTGGAAAACATTATTAAGAGTAGAGATAGTGGGAGAAAGATGGGTATATTTGAGCCATATTAGAGTTTAGATCAAAAGACTTAAGGATAGGCAGAGGAAGTAGTCAAGCATGGCACTCAGGCTTCTGATACGGGCAGCTGGATGGATGGTGGAGCCATTCGCTGAGGTGAGAAAGGTGTTTGGAAGCAAAAGAGGAGGAGGTCACTGTGGGTCAAGCTGAATTTCAGGTGCTTGAGGACCATCCAGTGGAAGGCACAAAAGGAGTTGCATGGCAGGCCTAGAGCTCAGAAGATCTGGTAGAAGCTGTAGGTTTAGAAGTCATTACTTTATCCATGAGTTGAAACCAAAAAAGTAGGTAATCCTCCAAGGAGAGCATATGGAATAACAAGTGGTGTGAATGGGAAAGCTAGAGATGTAGCTAATGACAGGGAAGTGCCTCCTCTTTGTGTTCAAATGAAAGCCTCCAGCTCTCCTCCTGGTCTCTGGGTTACCTACCATCGCTCCCACTCAAATCTCAAGGTTCTCAAGCAGTTGAGCTCCCCAAGCAAGGATGAGAAGAAATTCTTTCTCCATTTCCCAAACTCCTAGATTCTCTTCTGCGAGCAGGGCAGGCTTACATGATGCATCAGCAATTTCCTGCCCGGGAGATAAATGTATGTTCCAAGAGACTGGGCTGCCTTGCCATTTCCCCATCCTGACTATTACCACCTCCCTCCCTGCAAACACACACACACACACACACACACACACACACACACACACACACACACACTGAACAATTGCTAGGAGCAACCAGAATGTATATGGGACAGTATATTATCTGGTAGAAAGAGCACAGTCTTTGGAGTTAAACACACCTGTATTCAAATCCTAGGTTTAATGTGGAACCTTGGGCAAGTTATTTCAGCTGTCCAAGTGTCAGTTCTCATATCTGTGAAATGGGTTAATCATCTTCAGAGATCTAGAAGCATGGTTGAAAAGATCAGATGAGGTGAAAAGCAGCCAGGGAGCTTCTTCTGAAAAGCAAGTGAAAGCTCAGCCTCCTTGCTCTTGCTTTCCCCAGTCAAGGACAGAGCCAGAGCAGAGCAAAGTCTGAGTTTCACAGCACTCCTCCACAGGTCTTTTGAACCCATAGTAAGCTCTGGCAGTTTTGTGTTTATCTGTCTGCTTTTCTAACCAGAGGCTGAAAACTCAGGCTCCTTGATTCCCAAGAAAGCTCAGTCCTTGGACCAGACTAGTAATGCTTAGACAAACAAGCAACCTTCCTTATTTTTCTTACAAAGGAATAAGACATGTTTTCTTCCCAGCCCCCAAGCAATCTTTTGTACAGCAGACATCACTGAAATCAGCAGGCATGTGTTCCAAGAGAAGACTCTGTCTCTTGGACTCTATTTGAGTAATTTTCCCTTCTAGAAAAACATGAAAAGAAAGAACAGCAGAATATACAAGGTAAGGATCAAACCCATGTACAGCCAGTGTCCAACTTCTTCAGAGGCACTTTTAACATAGTGTTTGAGCCAGAGGATGAAAGTCCAGGCTGTTCTCTCAGATCAGCACAGTGGTTCCTAACCTCTGTCCTGGCGGATGCACATTCACCGCCTGAATTCAGGCGGCAACGTTAGCGCTCAGGAAAGCTCTGAAGACAAGACTGGGGCTCCTCTAGTCTAAGGTTAGTGCTCGACTCAGCTTATACAAGTCTCACAGGAAACACAGATCTTAACAATGAAAGACCTATTCCCAGAGAGGGAGAGTGACTTTCCTAAGGTCACAGGGTTAAGTCAGTGGCAGATTTGGGACTCACACCCAGAGCTCATGACTCCCAAATACCTCTGTTGTTCCAACTACCACTGCCTCCCTTGAGCATAAATGTCATCTCTTATGGCCACAGATTAGGCATGCAAATGGATATCACAGCAGTAAAGATACATCATAGGGATCAAAACACCCAGGCTTCAACAGACAAGCATCAAAAATAGTATTACAATAATATAAAGTGTTAATATTAGAGCAATATAATACACTCTAATAGACGAGTATAATATTGTACTGCTATTACTCTATGACTCAATTTGGAACCATTTTTGACTGCTAGAGTCATCATCCTGCTTGACTCTACAGAGTAGGGAAGGGGAGTGAAGTATTCTAGGTACAAAACAACCACCAGAGATACAGATTCTTCACCAAATCTTTACTTAATGCCTACTACATGCCAAGCATGTGCTCACCTTTGAGATTACTGTCAAGAATGAAATGCTCTCAGAGATCTTGTGGTCTGGTGGGAGAACAGATACAGGAGCACATATTGGCCCTGTGCAATGATCTGGTCGCAGGAGAAGTTGATGTGATGGGTTTAGAGTGTTGGGTGTGGAGGGGTGAGCACTTCGGCTTGTGTGGTCAGTGGGGCCATCCTTTGGGATAAGAACAGAGGAGGGAGGAGAGGATGCTGTGAGGCACACAAAGGAGGAACGGTGTAGTGGTGGTAGCAAAGGTGTTGGTGGTGGCAGAGGAGAAGGAGGGAAGTGATGACTTCAGTTTGGGATGTATCAAGTTTAAGCAGCCTAAGAGGCACTTGAATTATAGGGATTCTGCCCAGTGAATGAGTTCAAGCTTGCTGCTTTGAGGTTCCCTTTCTGCTGGCACTTCGGCTCACAGCACCTCTGTTCTGCCATTTACAAAAAGGGATGGAAATATCTAATCCACTACTATGTCTCCTCTTTGTCTTTGCAAGTGTTTTTTCCTTCTTTTACTATTACTTCATGTCACAGACAACCCACTGTATTTAACCAAGGGTTTCAAAAGTCAATATCTGATCAGTAAGCAGAGGAGGGAAAGGAAGAAGAGGAGGAGGAAGAAGAAAAAGAGGCAGTGGCAGAGAAGTAAACTGAGCAAAGACCCAAGATGTAGCAGTAGAATCAGGAGGCAGTGGCTCTGGAAGGGAGAGATTTGATCAGGTGGTCAGTTGCCACTTCATGATCCCTAGCTGCAAGGTGGCAAGAGTTTATCAGCCCCAAATCACTGGGATCCTTTCAGAATATATAGTTGGTGACTACCCCAACTCGGGTGCCAAACTCCTCGATGGTCCAGTCAGCTCAGACCATGTCTCTTTGACGAAGGCACAGATAGTTATCACTGGATGGGTTGACCAGTTCTTTGAAGATACCTATTCAATCTTTTTTCTTTTCACTAAAAAAATGGTTCTTTCCCTAAATTATGTAAATGATTCATAACATTTATGATATGTAGGTGGTACTGCTTCTTTACCAGAAATAAACCAGCTCAACTAAGTGTTTTGGTATCATATAGGTTAAATCTGTCAGTGGAATAAAATTGCTCCTTTTATTTCTTCTATCCTCCCACCACCCTTTCTTTTTTCATTCATCATTTATTCACTCAGCACAAGATTACTGAATACCTATAGTAAGCCAGCTACTGGGCAAAGCTCCACAGAAAGGGTTTGGTTTATGGCCATGAGGCTGGCTGGGCTGGCTATAGGCGAGACCAGAGGAGGTATTTAAATAAGGCAACCCAGCCTGGGCTTGGGAATCATAGAGGAAGGAAATTCCAAGATCGAATCCAAATGTCTTGGTTAATGTGAGAGAAGATGTTGAAGAAAGAGCAAGGATCATAAAGCAGGAAGTCCTATAAACAGGATGAAACATGCCCGCTGTCTGGAACCTGGGCCTTGAACATCAGGAAAGGCCAGCCTCCCCAAGCAGAAGGGAGAAGAGGAACTTTGCTAGGAGGTGAAGGAACCACGCCTAGTTGTTAAGATATGGGTTAACACCTTCTCGCTGGAAGAAGACATAAATTTATACATTTCTTAAATAATAAGCTGAAAGCCACTGAGTCATTCCTTCCCTAATTAGCTTCGTTCTCTATTCCAGGCAAGAAAGCCCTCTTATTAAGGCTATAATTTCTTTGTTTAAATTAGATCCCCTGTCTTTTTAGTCTCCTTAGCATTTCAAGGGATGTGTGCATCAGCCTTGACTTGTCTGACTTTCGCTTTATCACCTTGGCACCTGATTAATTGTTACCACTTCTTCATTAAGGAGTCTCACATTAATTCTTCCTTCTCTGTATCTCTCACACAGATTCCTTTATTATTCTTTTCCATGGAAAAATTCCTTGGAAATATTTCTTCCCACTCCTCCTGTCACCACCATGCCCAGGCCCTCATCAATTCAAGGAGAAATAATTGCCATTTTCACCATGTCTTCTCTTTTTCCCACCTCTAATCCATTCTCCTACCTGTTGAGAAACTAATTTTCTAAAAGCTTCATAGTATTTACATTGCCCCAAAGTTCCTTCAAATCAAATCAAGGTTTTGAAAATCTTATCCCTTAATAATGAAGTGAGCACACACACACCA
Organism: Manis pentadactyla; assembly: GCF_030020395.1. Taxonomy (NCBI): domain Eukaryota; kingdom Metazoa; phylum Chordata; class Mammalia; order Pholidota; family Manidae; genus Manis; species Manis pentadactyla. The sequence goes on from NC_080022.1 coordinate 149,718,379, forward strand.
ACAGGGCCACATTTTTGCCTTATCTATGTTTATTCACCTGCACATACAGAGAATTTCCACTTCTTCACCTCTGTTCACAGGCCTGAGCTACCAAATATAAATGAATGGAGCCCTTAAGTGCTTCTTTTTCCTAATATTTTTCAGGTACTATTATTTCCTCTGCCAGGAATGCCTTCTCCTCCTCTCTCTGTTATAGACACTGTAGTAATGTAGAAGGAAGGATTACTTGGAGTCCCAAAGCTGGCCTGCATGCCCTTGGACAAGTCACTGATTCTCTGGGCCTCAATTTCCTTATCTATTAATTGGTCAAAAGATATTAGACCAGCTGATCACTAAGAAGCTTCCAGCTCTCACCTGAAATGACATCCTAAAGTCTTTCCCTCGCCTGCCTTTCTCAAGGCAACCCCTTCTCAAGGGTGGTCACTCCCTGCTCTGGACAACAAGGGTAACTGGATTCAGGGAACAAAATATCTGCACTCGAAGCAGAAGAGCTGAAGCTGACTCCACAAATGACTCCTCTGTTTCAGAAGATGAAGATATAAATTAGAATGCCTACCTCAGTTACCTCTGTCCAAGAAAAGTGCTAGCATTTTATGTGGGCACCAGACTTCCCCAGAACTTACACGCCACAGCAGGGAATGTGAGTTTGCAAGCAGGTTTGTGTGCTGGCAGCTCAACCCAACCTTTAGCCTTGAGACAAAAAGTGTAAATGAATGGGCCATTCCCAGATTCATAAGAAACCTGCAAGATGTTTATACTTGCAAAATATTTCACATCCATTATCACTTTTGACTCTCTTAAGAGCCAAATGAGGAAAGCAAGCAATCAACAAATATTACTGAGGTCTTCTATGGGCCAGGCCCATCTTGAGGGTGTATAGGATACACCAGAGTACAAAGTGAGGATCCTTTCCTTCACGGAGCTGCCCTCCTGGCAAAGTAGAATCAGTTGCACTAAGATGAATAGGAAAATCTTCAAAGAGTAGTTAATAATCATCGCACGATTATGGGATAAGTACACTGGCAAAAATTTAATACTTAATGATGGCATCTACCACTGATTATTCAACAAATATTTACTGAGTGCCTACTATATGCAAAGCCCTGTACTAAATGCTTTACATAAGTTAGCTTATTTAATCTTTATGCTAACCCTGCAAGGTGGATATTATCATCTCCATTTTTCAAATAATGAAATTAAGACTCACAGAGTTTAAGTAACTTTTCCAATTTCCCCTGGATGGCTTGTACTGGAGCAGAGTGGAGAGAGCTGTTAATCCTATTTGCAGAAGCAGGGGAGAGATTCAGAGAGGGGACTGTAAGTGAGTACAAGTTCACCAAGCATAGGAAAAGGGAGGATGTCCTCTGGCCTTCAATGTCAAAGTCATATTGCTGCAAAAATGTGATATGCATTTCAGCTGGAAAAGCAAGAAGTTTAGATGGCCAGGGCAAAGGGTTTGTGGGTAGAAATAACATGAGACACTGGTGGGGTAAACAAGGCCGGGGTGGGTGGGCTTTATAAACTAGGTTTTCCCAGAACTTACTGGAATTTTTTCAAGAACAAAATAGATGATATCTATACAGCACTAATAGGACAAATGGACAAGGCTGCAGTTCTGAGCATCTCCTGGGCCTCCTGCTCCCCCAACACTATGAGTGTCAATGCCTGCACCCCCCAGAACTCATATTGTGACACAACCCACAGCCTGTGAAGCTCTGCAACAAGGGGTAGGGAGCTGCTGAAGGATCGTAAGCAAAGGAATGACATAATCAGAACGACAGAATGGGTAATGGATTGGAGAGGAGGAAATCAAAGGCAAGGGGTCCAGTTAAGAGCTATAATAACAAGGTGAGCTCTAAGCTACAGGCCAGGAGGGCCCCAGCCAAGGCAGCAGCCATAAGAACTGATCACAGACCATGGTGTTGAGGAGGATTTAGGAGGCAGCATCGACAGTCTTGGGTGAGGGATGCAATGTGGTGGGGGGAGAGGGCCTAGCTGAGGATAATTCCAAGATTTCTAGGTGAAAATAAGGACTCAGAATTCATGACTGAAATGTCTCTTCCCATGGACAAAATTCCCGTTCCAAATGTAAAAGGATATATTGTCAATACTTCACAAAGCAGTACAGACATTTCACATCTCTATCAATCAATGAGTGAGTATGCAAAGGGACACACACACACACACAAACCTGCCAAGGGAAGTTTGCATTCAGGAAGCTAATAGACAAGCTACATTAGTTGAGATATGCTGATTTCTGACACTCCTCTTTAAGTTGGAATTCTGCTGGGATCTATTGCAAGGGCTTTCAAGTCTTACAGAACAAAACCCTGAAATGTTTCTGATGGAGACATGAACATTAGAACTGTTTTCCCAAATAGGATTCTACTTCTCTTTTATTGTTTCTTCCTACAGGGAAAAAAAATTGTGGCAAAAACTGGCCTGTCATTGTTTTTAGTTTTAGAAACAGAAAAGAGATAGAAACATTTAAATACCACAAATTCCCTTTGATAGAACAACTAAACACCCACAACATAATCCGACTGGCAACATCACCGATTTGGAATGGCAAGCTACCTAGGGAATCACTGTTCGGCCGTCAAACAAAGTAACAACAGGGAGACTTTGCTTCCACGGTGATGGCTAAAACAATGGGCCACTGAGGAAGGAAAACCTCTGCTGCTCAGACTCTTTCCCAAAGAAATAAGTCATTTCCCTGAATAGGCAACATTTCCAAGGATTAAGGAGTCATTTATTCCTTTAAGCACCACAACTTTTTTTTAATAGAACAGTTTGGTTAAAACTCCTTCTGAAATATATCCCATTCTTTCCTCTTTTCTTAGACAAACTATACAGAGCAAATGTAATCTGGTGACACAAGACCATCATTTAAAGCTCCAACTATTATTTGGGGCTAAAAGACTGAGAATGTTTGGAGATGTGTGGAGCTTGCCCAACATTAAATGGCATCTTCTTTAATCCTTTTATCTGGTTTTAGAGTTGTTTTTTCTCCCCCTCTGTTGCCTGGCTTTGGCTATACATTCTGGGTATCAGTATTACTGAATCTTAAGGCTACTTGTTTCTTTTCATAACATATACTGTTTCTATTCAGCTAAGAGCCTGAGAAACAAATAACAGAGCATGTGATCAGGATTGTACATAAAGCAAGAATAAGCAGGCCCCGTGAAAAGACTTGTACTTAAACTGTGTGAAGGTATCTTGAGTGTCCAGAAGGCAGCATCGAATCAGGTGGTGGGGGGCATGGAGAGAGAGGAGTTGACATCAGCAGACCCCACGTTTGATCTTAACTAATCTACTTGCAACCTCTCAGCCTCAGATTCCTCCTCTGCACAGATAGAAATAATAATATCTACTTCACTACTGTTTCCATGGGGATTAAATGAGATAATACATGCAATGTTTCTAGCACCATGCCTACCATCTTACTATCCTCAATTAATGGAGGCTAGTATTATTATGGATTTTGTGACAGGCATTGTGACTGTTCAAACTGCTCAAAGGTATTTTTCTTTATTTCCTTGCACCACCTCTAAACTAGAAAGAAGAGTATTATGGGTATTAGACCAAGAATTCCAACCATAGTTAAAAGTGGAAGCATGGTTGTGGCTGAGGAAAATGCTCAGGTCCTTCATGCTGTTGAGATCCAGTCAGGGTCAAGTGCAACAGACCACGTTGTCCAGCCCAGGAGTTTAAATCACAAGTCAGGCTAAGGTCTTCAAGCAGAGACACAGCAAGCACAAAGGACACAGAAAAACAATGCCTCAGAGACAGTCCTCACCCAAATACCTCTCCCTTATTGAGGGCCAGGTTAGCCTCTGAGTCAGTGTTTATTGTGGATCCCTATTTGGTCACAGAGCATCTATCATATGAGTCATTGCTGGGGTTTTGTTCAAAAGGGATTGAGACTGAGGTGTGCATCCTGGTGGAGCCTGATAGTGCAAGGGGAGGGGCAGCCAGAAGTGAGAAGCCGATAGGAGCGTGTAAATGGGCGTGGTGCGGGGTGATCGGAGCCAGCCGCATCCGGCAGCATCTGTAGCTCCCTTGCATTTGTCAGAGGGCAGTGCCAGGGTGCAGAGCAGGGGGACGCTGGCCAAGAGGTCGCAGGCCCAAGCAGTGACCCCAATCCAGTGACACCACTTTATGGAGACAAAAACCTTCTGCTTCCAATGTGCCTTCTTTGCAAGCTTGCTTGGTAAGCTTGCTTGGCTTTGGTTTGTTTGTTTAAACCTAATCAACTTTACCAAAAGGACCTATTTGTTAGTAGACTCTGTCTCTCCTAATTCTTCTCTGGCCATTGTTTATGAACAAAGAGATGTTTCCCAAAAGCGATGATCAGGTTGTACGGGTCCTTTGTGCTCAGATATTTTTACTCTGTGCTATTTCATATCTACCTCAACACATTGGCATCCTTGCCCTGTTCTTTGTTTTTAATGATATCATTTCCCAATGACATAGCATCACCATCATTTGCTTGGCCATTCCCCCACTGTTGGGCATGTGCATTGTTTTTTATTTTCCCTATAATGAAAAACCTCACTGTGAATGCATCTGTACTTTTTCCTTGCTTTGGAGTTATGTCCTTGGGGAATCTCCTAGTACGTGGGATTACCGGATCGAAGGGTATGAACTGCTTCATGGCCTTTATTGGGTATCAAGTTTATATAGTTGCCTTTATAACTCTGAGCACTTTCAGAAAACTATTTTGAATCTAATGTGGTGTGTTAGTGCTGTAGGCTGCTGAGAAATATTGAATGAGAAAACTTAACCACCGTTGGGCTAAAAAAAATACTGATTAGAAAGGGGAAAGCCAGGCTGAGTTCTAGAAGGAAGGAAGGAGAGAAGGGAGGAAGGGAGGAAGGGAGGGAGGGAGGGAGGGAGGGAGGGAGGGAGGGAGGGAGGGAGGAAGGAAGGAAGGAAGGAAGGAAGGAAGGAAGGAAGGAAGGAAGGAAGGAAGGAAGGAAGGAAGGAAGGAAGGAAGGAAGGAAGGAAGGAAGGAAGGAAGAGAGCGAGGGAGGAAGGGAGAGAGGGAGGAAGGGAGAGAGGGAGGAAGGGAGAGAGGGAGGGGAAAATAGGCTGAAAACCTGTGGTTTGTAAAGGTGAGTTCCCTACTTTGCAGCCATGTGGTAACTCCCAGTGTGCAAGGTTATTTGGAAGTTGAGAGAGGGAATATTTTGTGTAGCCTTCTGTAACTTATTAGCCCAGCCTGGCCCTCATACCCATGGGCACTTCCCTGAACCACTCCCTAGCCCCTTGTATAGTTTCAGCTCTGTCCACGACAGCACCACACCGAAGCTGGGAAGAGCAGATACTGAGAACCTGGCTTCTGCCTTCACTTTTTTCATCTCCCCAAGGGTTTTGCAAAACTCTGAATTATGCTACCACCCACTTTGTCTTTTCTCTTTCTAAACTCCCAATTCAATATCCTGCATTTCTTATAATTAGCAACATGTTGGAGCCAGACCTGGGATGGAATCCTGGCTCTGCCACTGTATGATGTAATTCGTGTGACCCTAGGCAAGTGACATCACCTCTTTGAGCCTCATTTTCTTCATCTGGAAAATGAGGATTAACTCAGGGCCTGACACCTAGCCCAGTGAATGGTTGCATTATGTGATTATGTCTATTACAGTTTAAGCTGCATTTAAACCAGTAACAGAGAATAAGACTGGACAGATAGTGTTTCTATGTCCCCATCTGTAAAACAGGGATAATATTACCCACCTGGGGGAGTTGTCATGCACATAATAGTACATGGGCGGTACCTGGCTGGTACTCTGTGCTGTTTTCCTCTCTCTCCTCCCTGTTATCTCCTCCCCTACAGGTCCCTTATCTGATCTTCCCTAGCCTGCCCTCCTCTTCCTGTATTGGGGTTTGGATAATCACGTAGGTCCACATCACTGCAAAAGAATGTGCTAAATCCTTCCCTTTCTGCTCCTGCTGTAGGCAGACAGGCAAGATAAACTAGGGGCAGAGAAACTGGAGGTAGTGATTTGGCCAGGTCATTAATAAGGGAAAAGGGGGCAACAGACTGCTCGTGGCAGAGACAGAGGAAAACTGTGGCGAGGAGGAAGAGCAGCCTGGATGGAGACTTTTGAAAAATCAACCTGGCCTTAAATCTCTGGGTCACTGCAGAGGGTCTGTCTGCAAGACAAGTTCAGGGCTGGTTAGTTAGTGCTCTCCACAGGAGAGGTGAGAGCCAGGCTAAGATTAAGTCAGGCTATGGCTGAAAACAGTTAAGAGAACAATCAAGGAACAGTGAATAAAATGCCTAATTGTATCTTGGGTTTTATATTTCATTAAATCCTATTTTAACTGCATGCCTTATGTAATATGAGTGGATGGTAACTACCAGGGAAGGTTTTATGCTTAACTGTTTTAATGAGAGTTTTGTTATGTGTATGGAAGATGAAATTGGGTAGAAAAGTATGTGAGGCTCCATTGCACTGCTAACTTTATGGCCAAAGTTACAACCAAGACCCTGTTATTCAGGTCTAAACCTGGAATAAGTCACTGATAAGTAAGCCGATCCTAGGGAAAGCAGACAGACTATTACTGAGGTGGCCTGAGCTTAGAAAGTAAATGTCACAGGGCAATAAGACTCCACTGGGGACACAAAAACCCATGTCAGGAGGAGGACGTGGATGTGGACATCATGGACTTCATGGATCAGGATCTCCTCATCGTGGGGCCACGCTGGTGGGGCTTCTGGTCTCAGATCCCCAGAGCAAGAGTCACACCGTTCTCCGTGAGGCAGGGTGAGAACATGAAAATGAAAGAAGTTCAGTGGAAAACAGAGAACGTGTATGGTGATAGTTCTCAGACGAACTGAGGGTAAGTCCCTCTTCTGGACTTTTTCTCCATCTCTGGCACAGCATTTTTCATGCTTTTTAAAGATTGTGTTTTTTTTACCCACGTCCCCCACTAGACTGTAAGCTAAGGCATAGACCACATCTGAGCAGATGTTGCATTCCTAGTGCCAAGGTCAGTGCCTGACCTGCCCCAGGTGTTCCATAAACACCGCTATAGTCATTACGTTCAGCTAATAACAACCACCTTAATTAAGACCCTGTACGCTAGAGCCAAAATAGCTGGGTTTCAATCCAGCCACTTGTTGGGCAAGTGGCTTATCCAATCTGTGCCTCAGTTTCCTCCTGTGCAGAAGAGCTATAATGGTGGTACATATCCCATAGGGTTGCTGTGAGGATTAAATAAGTTAATGCATGTCATTGAGCACATCGGGTATTCAATCAGCGTCAGCTATCATATGCTGTCATCACCATCACCATCACCATCACCATCACCATCACCATCAGGGCAAGTCACCAAACTCTGTATATCAATTTCCACATCAAGTTCAACCTTACGCTCCTTAAGATCACTTTTGACACTGACATCTTCCAGTTCTCTCTGTGGTATGGTTTACCACTCTGTGTATTAGTCACAGAAACTTCTGAATCCCAAACTGGCTTTCTCTGCCACTCAACACTTATTTGAGCCACCTTCCCAACCCATCAAGAGCTGTATGCTCAGGCCACTCAGTCATGTGTGTGTGTGTGTGTGTGTGTGTGTGTGTTATAATTAGTCTAAGGAAAATGTGACCAGAAAACTAAATCCTATATAGCACTTCAAGTAATACTCTTCAGAAGCAAACAGAAATATCTTTGCATTAGCTGCTGTTCAGGATTATCCACAGGAGAGCATCAACTTATCAGCATATCTAGCAAAGAGTCAGCAAAAACTCTGATAACAAAATGTCAAGCTCTGTGTACCACCTTGCCATAGGACCCCCTGTCCTGCTTGGATGGGAAAACAGGACAATGTGAAATGAGAAGTTGTGGAAAACAACAGAGGTTGAAGTGAGGTGCCAGAGGAAAGCAACCTTAAAATAACTGAAAATACAGGGAAAAAAGGTGTGAAGAACATGGAATACAATTACTCTAGTAAATGGCATTTGGGAAATGCAACCATTTGTGTAAGAAAAAGGGGACAGATGGAGACTATACAAACGTATGTATATTCATAAATTGTTGCTAATAGATTATACAACAAATTGATGGCATTGGTTGCCTCCAGGAAGGAAAAATGGGAGGTAAGGAAGGGGGAAGGATAGAGAGACCTTTTGCTAGACTCTATTCTTTTGTCCTTTTAGAAACATGTGGGTATATTACTGATTTCAAATGGATTTAAATGGATTTTTAAAAAGTTACTTTGTAGAGTGAGCAGAGAATGAACCGGAAGTTGGAATTTGGATTCTGGTTCTGCGCTTATCAATGTCAATCTGGGTGACTTATAGCAAGCCTCCCGACTCTCTGAACCACGGCTTCCTCCCCTGAGAGTCAAGGGGTTAAATTGGATTTCAAATCCAGCTTCCCTCTCCCCACATTTCAGGGTTCACCACTCAACGTGGAGCACAGTGCTTCAGCAGAGAGCAAAGATCCTTGCTGCCCTGCCGAACAGGGGCCGACCAGCCCTCTACTCTGGACCTGCTCCCGCCAACCCCTGACCTTTCCCCTCGTGGTTGTGGGCCCCTGTTTGCCTTCTTACCCCTGGGCTTTAGTGCTGGTGAAGGCTGGGCAGCTGAGTGGAATAAGGATGACCAAAAGGGCAGAAAAATATCTAGTAAGTCTGAGAAAGAGCCCAGGAGAAGAGAGAACCAGGAGAGGCCAAGCACACTACAGGAAGGCCATGGGGCGGTGCAGATGCCGAACCACGTGACAGCATCAGCTGGGACAGCAACTTCAGTGCCAGCCCCACGGTGGGAGAAAGAGAGTGTGTGGTGAGCTTCCACCATGGCAGAGAAGTCCTCCACGCTCTTTCCACCAGGACAAGAACCCACATCATGACTACTGGACATTTGCTCAGGTCCTGCAATTACGTAGCCACCTCTGTAACCCCAGAGGCCACTGCCAGCAGCACAGGCTAAAAAGGGAGAAATGCTAGGCTTCAGGCAGAGCAGCAAGGGGAGGGAAGAAGAGAAGGAGAAAAGAGAAGCGGGAGAGAGGGAGGCAGGGTGACAGCCAAGAGCAGTAGCAAGATGGAAAAGAAGGACAAATAAAAAGGAGAAAACCAGATAGATTGAGATTCACAGGCAAACCCGCCAAAGTCCACCTGCCCTGCAATATCAGTGAACTCTAATTCCAAAAGGAGTGTTGGCTTTTATCACCATGAGCAGCAGAATCCTAAAGAAAGTGCATTTGGCATTCTTAGCAGGGACACTGAGAACCCATTACTGTCCTCTCTCCCCACCCACCACCTCTGCTAAGTCTGAGAGGTAAGAGGGTAGATCCAAACCCATGTCTGCCAGAAGGAAGATCAGGGCCTGGAAGGACGAGATCTAGAGTAAAGGGCCTGCCGGGTTCACCCTCTATGGGAGGCTCACATTTTAAGGATGTTGGTGTTCAAGATTTCATCCCAAGAACAGAAAGTACAAGAGAAACAGTTGAAGGAATGGTGACATTTAGCCTGGACAAGAAAAGACTCTCTTGCAGATTTTGCTAGGTAGGCAGTCTGGTATGGCCCCTTTCAGCATTTAAGTCCTCTGGTTCCATCAAGTATTTTGAAGGGTTCCCATGTGAAAGAAAGATCAAACTTTGTGAGGCTTCCCAGGGACAAACTGGGAGAAATGGGAGAAATTCAAATTCCAACCTGATGAAAGGAAGAAGCTTTAAACCCTGTCGGATATTCCAGAATAGTATTGGTTCCCAGTGGACTGTCCCTGAAGGGGTGCAGGAGAGATTCCTACAGCAGGCAGGGGACCGGATTAGCAGTCCCTCAGACACCTTCCAGTGCCCAGCCCCTGAGAAGGAGGGATTAGGGGTAAACAGGAACACCAGGGGCTCCAGTGAAGCCTGATCAAGCCAAGGAAAGTGTCAGCTCCCAAAATAGGATTCTAAAAACAGATAATCACATTGACTTAAATTGACCTCCCCTTCCCAGCGAACTCATTTCCCAGGGGGAAGAGCTTATGATTGGTGGTAGTGGTTGCACACAGGAATTTGAGCTGACTGGCCCCCAGGCCTCACTGCCACTGTATGCCAACACCACATGGGAGGCCAGGGTGCCAGGTGTGGAGCAACAGATGTGTAAGAGATAAACGACGAACGGGGAATTTTCTTAAAACCTTATTATTAGGAAATCACAGTGCTTAATTCTAATTTCTTGGTGGATAGGTTCTGTGGGTCAGTTCAAGCACTGAGTGACTCATGACTGTGTTTTTCTGGCCGGGTGAGTCTGCCAGGATAGGAAAGCTAACTCACATGAGCTGTCATCTCAGTGTAGCACTGAGGGCAGAGATTTTACGGGGCATGATTTGAGAGCACAGGGGATATAGCCGGACTGCCTGGATTCCAAGGCTATTCTCCAGCTTAGCGGCGGTGTGGTTTAGGGTGGGTAACTCAACCTCTTTGTGGTAAGGATTCCTCCACTTTGAAATAGAGAAAATAATAGTATTTACTTCATAGTATTATTTTGGGGATTAAACACTTAGGACATGTGTTTTTAGTGTTAAGTCACTTAGAACAGGTCCTAGGGCTTAGGATGTTGTATTTATTATTACTTGTCATAACACTTTTGAAAGAAGCAGGGTGGAGAGGGAAAGTCTTGGATTTTGGAATGAGTTAGAATTGAGTACAATTCCTGCTCTCCAAACCCTTGGTTCAGCAACAGTAAAAAGAGGGCAGTACTTTGACCAGCTCAGCAAAGTTCTATTCTTTCTTCAGACCCCAGCTGAGGCACTGCCTCCTAGGTAACTGGATGGATACCTCCTTCACAGCCCTTGTCATAGCGCCTGTCATTGCTTATGTCCAGGCCTTTCTTCTGCACATGAGCCCTTTCAGGGATGGGCTATACCTCATTCATATTTGTGTCCCCACCTCCCTAGCACAGTGCCCTGGTACATTGATGAAACACAGTGAGAAAGAGAACAGAGAAAGGAATCAGGATTTCTTGAAGATTTCTATATGCCAGGCATTGAACCAGGCACATAATTTATTTAAATTTTCACTCCAGTCCTGAAGGAGAGATATTTTTTGCCCTTGTCTTACCAGTAAAATGGAGTTAGCAGCACCATTCTCTAAAACATAACAAGACAGAATATTAAAAAGGCAAAATGAAAGTGTTCAAAAGTGTCCAGGGGCTAATGGAAGACCCCAGGTCTGTCCGGGAAGGAAGGGTGACAACATCAGCTAACTGTCTGTAGGATCTCAGCAATGAGAATGGCTTGGAAGGCATACCCCTCCCTCCTGCCCTCCTAAAAGAGCTGGGCTTGGCTGAGTGTTCCACTGTTAAGCAGCAGACAGTTCCGGGGATGTGGCTGGGGCACACACCAGAAGCTCCCAGGAGTCAGGGCACAGGGCTCTCCCACTGAACCCAACCTTCTTGCAGTTTAGTCACTGCTCCCAGCACTTCACACCATACTCATCTACACCACACACCCCACACCACACCAACCACATACCACCTCCAGAAACCCTAATGTCCATCCACACATCAACTCGCCCATTCATTCCCACCACCCTCAAGTACACACACACACACACAGAACATACACACCATCACAGACACTCCAGCCTATACACACCACACACACTCAGATAGCCACAGCACATCACCTGCAAATAGACTCATTCATGAGATACCCAGCAATGCCCGTTCACACATACGCACACATCCTACCCACACTCAGTGCCTGACAGCCCACCCACACACTTGTTCAAACGTCCACACTGCACCGGGGCTCACTCTCTCTGCAGCCCATCTCACAGCCAGAAGCGCTCTCACACTTATCTGCACATGGCCCCACATAAACACCGTGTTTCTACTCCACATCTCTCCCACAAGCCCGCACACCCGGGCACATCTGTGCCGTGTATCCCCCACCCGGCCAACTCCTGCAGGAGGTTTCGCGCTCGGTGTGCAGCGGCCACAGTGGCCAGGAATTAAAATGCAGCGAGGAGGAGCCGGGCGCGTCAGCACCGCGTCTCCAGGAGAGCACAGCGCTCGCCGCCGCCGCCCCGCCCGCCCGCAGCCGCGGGGCCAGCGAGCCGAGAAGCAGGTGTTTGAAGCCCAGCCGCGCCAGCGACGCGCGGCCGCTGCCCAAGTTTGCCCGGGGCCCGACGAGGGCCGGGCAACCGGGAGAGGAGTGCAGACTGCGGCACACCCACCGCGGGCTTGAAGTCTCGAGAGAAGACGAGCGCACCGAGCAGCGAGTCCCGGTCACCCCGGAGAGGTGTAGTCGGGGCTCCGCAGTTCCCCAGCTCCTGGAGCCGCCCAGGCAGGGGGAAGAAGAAGCAGGAGACAGCGAGGCAGGGCTTTTCTGGAGACTCGGGGCCCCCCTGGAAGCCGGGGAGAGAAGCGACACGTCTCTCTGGCCAGCAGCCTTGAAGGAGCCCCGCAGCTAGCAGCCTCTGGCAGGACGCCCTGAGAAGCCCCCAGCCCCAAACGAGAGCGGGCACATCGCAACGAGGGCTCGGGCGCTGCACCTAGGGGAGCCTCGAACTAGGTCTCGGCCGAGCGCAGCCCGAGGAGCAGTGAGAAGGGTCCTGGAGGGAAGGGAAGAGGGCAGCAGCCAGCAGGTCGACCACTCACCCCAGTACACACCCACCCCGCCCGCCAAGCCAGGAGCCGCGGTGCGCCTCTGGGGGCGCTCGTTCCCCGGCGCCTTCTCTCGCGTGTCCCAGCACCGCTGGGCTACCGGCCGGGCTGGGGGGGTGGGTCCCTGGGGATGTCCAAATCAGGCATGGTGACCGAGTGGCTGCTCTCCCACGACCAGCGTAAAAGCTGGGCTTAGGCGGAGCAGGGGGGACTCAGCTTAGGGTCCCCCGAGGTCCAGGACGAGGGGAGGCGCGCAGCGCCCAGAGACTGGAGAGGCGGCGCCCAGCGGGGCCCCTCCAGAGGTAGTGGCCGGCGCCAGGCATCCTCCAGGAAGACTCGGGGCCAGGAGAGCCCGGGAGGCGCCCGGGAGACGCCGGTGCCAGCGCGGCGGGCCGAGGCAGCGCTCAGTCCCGGGCGGGCGCCCGCGGAGGCGGCGGCGGCGGGGCCGGGCGGGCATGCCGCGCCACCGGAGCTCCTTTCGGGCGCACGCTTCTCTGGCGCGGGCTGCGCGCGGCGGCTGCTGCCGCTCCCCCTGCTGCTGCGGACTCCCATGGCGGCTCCGCCCGGCCGGGGCCGCCGCCGCTGCCGCCAGCCTCGGGCTGAATGAATGAGCCGGAGCGGCGCAGCCCGGCTGCCGGCGGCCGCGCTCACCGGCCCGGGACGCTTCCGCATGGCCCGCGAGGAGCCGGCGCCCGCGGCGGTGGCGGCGGCCGGGCAGCCCGGGGGCGACCGGGGCGGCGAGCGCGCGCCGGTGCTGCAGGGGCCGGGGGTCGCCCGCAGGGGGCGGCCGTCGCTGAGCCGCGCTAAACTGCACGGGCTGCGGCACATGTGCGCCGGGCGCGCGGCGGCGGGGGGCTCCTTCCAGCGGCGGGCGCTGTGGGTGCTGGCCTTCTGCACGTCGCTGGGCTTGCTGCTGTCCTGGTCCTCCAACCGCCTGCTCTACTGGCTCAGCTTCCCGTCGCACACGCGGGTGCACCGCGAGTGGAGCCGCCAGCTGCCCTTCCCCGCCGTCACCGTGTGTAACAACAACCCCCTGCGCTTCCCGCGCCTCTCCAAGGGGGACCTGTACTACGCAGGCCACTGGCTCGGGCTGCTGCTGCCCAACCGCACGGCGCGCCCGCTGGTCAGCGAGCTGCTGCGGGGCGACGAGCCGCGCCGCCAGTGGTTCCGCAAGCTGGCCGACTTCCGCCTCTTCCTGCCGCCGCGCCACTTCGAGGGAATCAGCGCCGCCTTCATGGACCGCCTGGGCCACCAGCTCGAGGACATGCTGCTGTCCTGCAAGTACCGCGGCGAGCTCTGCGGCCCGCACAACTTCTCCTCCGTGAGTGCCCCCCGCGAAACCCCGCTCCCTCTGCTCCTGCTCTCCAGAGTCAGGGCACCGCCCGCCACCCCCTCGGCGGGAGCTGGACACCAAGCCCCTCGCAGTGACATTATTCCACGATGCCAAGATGGAACCCGCTCTTGGGTCCCTGAGCCCTCTTCTCCGGGTTGTGGGAAGCTGGATACAACCGTAGGAGGGGCCACCTCACTTTCCTGCCCCAGCCTCTCTCCTCTGGCATCAGCCCCCAAGCTCCCCACTCTGCTGTCATTGCCCCCTCTGTGAACATCAGCCTCTCTCTCCCGACCTCACCCCCAGGTCCACAGGACTCCAGGCATCTGTCCTGTATTTGGGGTGAAGGGGTGGGAAGAGAGAGAAGCGTGTCTTAAGTATGGGCTGTTGTCTTTGGGAAAACCAACCGAATTTCTTCAGAAACAGGCCGTCAGGAGGGTCAGGCCCAGACCCTAAGCGGCTTAGGGCTTCAGAGTTCCAAAACACTTTGGATCTAGGGGGACTTTGAAGGAAACCCCCTGAATATTAGACAGCACTAAAGCCGCAGCCTGCTTGGTGAGGGAGGCAGCAGCCTTGTCTGCTACTTTTTAAAAGCTCTGTGTTTTAAGCATCCAGGGGAATTGAACACTGGTGGGCACCAGTAGGGCCCCTGACCTCACAGGGTATGAGTGAGAGTGCTCCCATCTAGAGAAACCAGCGCCCTGCGGCGGGGAAGGCAGTGTGACAGGGACACTGATGCGAACAGCCGGGGCCAGGAGAAGCTGCGCGCAGGGTTTGTAAGCCATTTGCTGTGCTGGTTCCCTCACGCCGTGGGTCTGGATAATGCAGCTGTCAGACAGAAGGTACCTGCCTAGTGTGGTCTGCCTAGGAAGAGTTCTGGTGCCAAGCCCCAGCGTGGCACAAGCCTGTCCAGCCATTTGTGTGTGAATGCCCCATAGATGGGTTTGGGTTTTTCCACTAGTGCAGAAAAGGTTGGTGTGTGCATTTACTTGTAATGCTCCGACAGTGATTTTGCCAGCCTTTATGCATCAAGTCTGACAGTCTTGTCTCCAACAAAGCCTTTTCTGGGATGGTAAAGAAATGCCATGGTTCCAACAGGTGTTGGCACAGATGCCAGTCAGGCAAGGCATCTGATTGGCTGATTGGGTTAATCCTTGTCTAGGATGGTGAACCTGGCTTCAGTCTTGCCCTCCTTGCTTTGCTTTGTAGAGAGTGACCCTGAATTATCCATTCCCAAACCACCTTGTTTTCTGGGCTTTTCAGTGGGCCTTTAAAGAACACCTACCTAGTGGTTCCCTAGCCTTCTTAAGCAGAAGATGCCATTAACATGTGCTTCTAACAACTTCTTCCAGACTTGGGACACAATTCTGAGTTCCACAGAGATAAAGGAACGAGGATAGTGATGCTTGTTCTTTGCTGACCACATTGCTGTGTAAATGCATTACACAGAAGCCACATGTTGTTTTCTTCTCTGACCCTGGGCTTCTTCTGTCGGAGGAGCCCTGGCTAGGACTCTTGCCCTCCCCAACCCTGCCAAATCCTATCTGCCCCTAGGATGTTGGCTGGGAGAGTGGAAAGTGTTGATACCCCAGGAGGGCCAGGCGGGCAAAGCCAGAGCCTGCCCATCTCTGCCTGCAATCACACAGCACCTGCAGGGGCCACCTGACCTCCATCTGTCCTGCAGGGAGGGCCATGAGTTGAGAAAAGCAGGGTCTTTCCCACTGGGGCACCCCCTTCTCTTACCTCCCTCTACCCTGCCTTCCTGTGTCTGAAGAATTTGCAGGTATACACCCACCCAAGCAAAAGAATTACTGCCATTCCCCAAAGGTATGTGTTCCTGGGGACTCAGGTGACCCCTAGTGGTTTCCTTTCATTGGGCCTGTCCCAGGAGTTTCCAGCCCCTTAACATTTCCAAGGGCCTCAGAATTAAAGGCTGTACCCATCTGTCTACTGGGGGAAGTCAGAAGCTATTTCAGGGGATCCCCAAATACAGAGCAGGCCCATCAGGAATACTTCCTGCTAACCACATCACCCTACTCAAGCCTGTGTCATCTTCAGTGAAGTGGCGCTGTCGTGCAGTGAGTGATTAACAACATGAATGCTTGAGCTGCACTGATGGTTCAAATCCTGAAACTACCACTTACTATGTGTCTTCAGACAAGTGACTTACTCTCTCTGTTCTTTAGTTACCTACTTCATCTAGTGGAGGTAACACTAGCATATATACCATGTTTGTTGTGTATGCAGATAGACAGATAGATATTGGTATATACATATATATAAAGAGAGGGGAGCTCTTAAAACTGTACTGGTCCCCCATAAAAAGTTGCCTTTAAATGGCATCAGCCTCCCAGCTAGTCTCTGGGCCTCCAGCTCAGTGCTCCCTCCCTTCTGCATCCATCCTCTGCACTATGGCCAGTGTAGTCCTTCTAAATTCCACTCAAAGGATATCATCCTACTCCTTAAAACCCTTCAGTGGCTCACCTGTCCTCAGGATGAAGTCCAGGGTCCTCAGGCCCTGTGCCTGGTCCTGCCTTACCTCTTGCCCCACCCACTCCAGAACCTCATACTCAAGCCCTTTGTACAGCATACAACGGCTGGACCCGACTCCTCAAGCCTCTGGGTCTCCGCCGCTCCACTACTGTACGCGCTGTCCCCTCCTGCTGCTTTGCCTGCCTGGGACGACCCACTATCCTTCATCATACAGCGCTGGGATTTCTTCCACTTTGGAACCTTTCCTGACCACACCACACCACCTCCCCTCATCACCAAACAACTGATGCCTTCCTCCTTGTCACCCCTCTACCACCCCGTTAAGTGTCAGTCCTCACAGGTGTGCATGTCATCACACCTGCTGGCCTGCATCTGTGTCCTCCTCCAGGCCCAGGCAGGAATCACATCTGAGTTCCCTTCTGTCTCAGCCCTCAGCACAGACACCCTGACACATAGGAGGTGTTGAGGAAAAGTTTGGGGAATGAAAACCTTCACCAGGTACCCTCAGGACTTCTTGTTGTCCTGGGTCACCAGCTCCGTGACTCTTGGCTTAATTTCTCTAGGGAACGCCAGTGGAATGCATTTCTAATGAGGATGTGCCCAGGCAATTGCCAGGCATTTATCCCTTTTGCGGTCAGAGGGGGAGCACAGGAGCAGGATGCTAGGTGCTCTCCAGATACCTGTGCTCCCAACTAAGAGGATCAGTGCAGCAGGTGAAGGACTTGGGGGGACACCTTTGGTGGGGGTGTCATCTGTCCCCAATTCTCATTCCATCCAGGAAGTCTCATGTCTAGAAGTAAACTCGGCTCGAGAGAGAAGGGTGTTGTGGAGGAGCATCTTCTGGGTTTCTTCAGGATGTGTTCCTCTGCAGCTCCTCGCTGTGTTTTTCACAGCTGTGTAAGGGTTAATCACTCAGCTGTGAGACAAGCACTCCCACTTCTGAATGCACACGTTGTTTCTCTGGCATCAGCTGGAGATGACCTCATGCTGTACACACTCTGGCCCTTCTGGGCTGTCCTGGGGGCAGAGGAAAGCAGCCTTCATGATAATGGGGTAGGATGCAAAACTGGGAGGCCCAGCTATCTGGGACTGGATCCTAGGGAGAGGGACTAAGGCATTAGGAACAGGCTGACAGAGGCCAGTCAGGGCCCACTGCAAGAGCAAGGAGCAGCGACCCTCCTTGGGAGGACGCATGGCTCAGGGGAAAGCACCAGGCAGACCTCAGCCTAGAGGTCGGCTCTACTCCTTCCTAGCCATGTGCCCTGGTCAGGAGCTTCACTCTATGAGCCTCTGGTAATAATTCCTGCCTAAGAAGGCTGGAATGAAGATACGTATGTAGGGTCTAGCCCATGCCTGGACAGCAGTAGGTTCTGGATATTCCAGAGCAACTGTTTTAATTTGGATAGAGAGATCATCAGTCTTTGTAGCTAATGGTAGCAGTTATTAATTATCATCAGTATGATTACCTTCTTACCATGATCACTTACTTGATGGGGTATGCTCATTTCCTGGTTCATGCATTCAATCACCCAGCATCTATTGAGTGCCAAGCTCTGTAGTAGCTGCTGCAGATACATAATGAAATAAGGCTTAGTGTGTGTCTGCCATGAACCTGCAGTACTGTTGAGGAAGGAGATTGTGAACAGATGTCAGGTCATGCACAGGTGTGGTGTGGCCTCAGAGGAGGATCCAGGAGAGAATGGGGGGACCTCTGATGGCTTCCTAGAGGAGGTGGCATCTGATCTGAGTCTTGAAAAATAAGTAGAAAGTCCAAGGTAGGGAAGGCAGGAAAAAGGATTTCAGGGAGAGGGGATGATGCCATATGCAAACCAGAGAGTACCGAAGTATGAAACAGTGAGAAGGAAAATGTGCTTTCTGGAGCCTGAGAGTAGTTCAGGGCAGCTAGAAGGAGGGGCTGGATGTGCTGAGGTGTGTTGAGCTGGGGTGTGGTAATGCAATGGTGTGATGGACATCTGAGGGCCAAAGTAACTTTTTTAACTTTGTAGTGTAAGTTCTGACTTCTTTCACTACTGGCTATTACGCTATGGAGTGTCTCACCCATGTCATCTATGTCCCCCTTGCCTCCCCACCCCCAGCAGCTGCCATCCCCATTCCCAGATCCAACAGGGACCATCCCTCCCTGCACCCTCTCCCATTTGCTACCCCCTTTGGCAAGGATCACCCTTGAGTCCAGAGTTTGGATGTATCCTCCATACTAAAAGCCAAAGAAACAGCATTTGGTTTCACCACACTTTGTCACAGCAAGCAGGCCGGCTGCTCCGAGTCAGCAACAGAAAACAAGAAATCATTTCAGCAACATACAGTTTAAAATCAGCAAATTCTGTTAAAATGGTGCCTGGCCAGGCAGTCCAGTAGTTGTGAGGATGGATGGCTTTAGGGAGACAAGGAAAAGACTTTCGCTTTTAGAGAAAGAGGAATAAAGAACTAATACATGTCAAGTGCTTACAACAGTTTCTGGCACCAAGTAAGGACTCAATAAATATGAGCTATTTCTGTTATTCTTACTTGCAGTGAGCATTTCAAGTGAAGGATGAAGGCACATAGCATTGGGTGGCTGCGATATGCCAGACCCAGGCTGGGCATATTTCATGCCATCCCAGTTCTCAAAATAACCCTAAAAGGTTGTGTGATCATCCACATTTTACAGATGGGGAACTGCAGCTCAGGGAGGATCTGTAGTCTGCATAATGTCATAGAGCCAGCAGAAAACAAAGCTGGGATTCAAACCCAAGTTTTCATTGCCCCAAAGGATGCACATGCAACGGGAGGAGAAAGGGACAGCATTGGTGGGAGGCAGGGGGTGTGCTGGGAAGACCCATCCAGCCTCAGTTCTGTCCTGACCAGCTCTATGGCTTTGGCCTCAGGTTCTTCTCCTGTGAAGTGAGGGCATATGAGCCAAATGACTAATGGGACTTAGCTGAAAAGTTCTCCACTCAAGTGAGCATCAGGGGAAAATAGGGCTTAACTACTGCAGATGGCCCAGGCTTTTCAGCCAACCATTTCTTTGCTCTGCAGAGCTGAGACAGTGATTAAGGGGGAAATGTACAAGTTATTGAAGTGCTAGAGACAGGACGGTGATTAAATAGACATTTATACAAGGAACATGAAAAGACCTTCACCAGTTATATGACTTTGGGGAAATTAGTTTGGGGAATCAAATGTAAACTCTGCTCAGGTCTGCAGATATCCAAATTGACCAATATCAAGCTGATTCTGATAGTGGCTATTTGGGGGCCACTGTGGCCAGTCATGAAGGCCTCAGTCAGATGTCTGCCCAGTTGAGAAGGGCTGGAGGAGAAGCCAGGCCATGTGGTTTATACAGCAGTCGCTTTGATTCTCCTAATTTGCCTGGATCATCTACTCAGATTCTATCAACCAATGCGCATTGACCACCTACTGTGTGCCAGGCACTGGCTGCAAAGGTGACTGTAAATCTACTCTGTTTCTGGTAAACAGGCCTACAGAAGTCAATGTGCTTCATCAGAGTGGCTGGGTCTGAAAGGGGCTACCGCTCACACAGGAGTGGGGCTGGGCATGAGACAGCCTAGGATTTGTACTGGGGACCGATTATGCAAACAGTCACATGCATGTCACCAGAATTGAATGGGTACTTTGAATCCATTTTACAGATGAGGAAATTGAGGCTCAGAGAGGTACAGAGTCATACCTGGGGGGGATTAGAGTCAGGATTCGACCAAAGGTTGGTCCAGTTCCAAAGCCAATGGTTCTTTTTCTTTTCTATGACACCATTCTGCCAGCACTCAGAGAGGCTGGTAACAATGAGCTCTTTCATATAGGGTATCTCTCACAATCTTGTAAGCCTTACCTCAAAGTTTCTTTCCCTGAAGATTGGTGTAGGCCCTGGAAGTCAGGCTGGCTTCCAAGGCCTGAAACACCGAAAAGGAAAGACCGTTCCTAAGAGAATAGAATTGAGATGGACATGCATCCTGCTACACCATCAACCAGACAGCTGGAAGGCAACAGATCTGTGAAGGGGAATCTTCTTGGGAGTTGCTAAAAAGTTTTAATTCAGCCCTAATTGAACTAAATTACTATTTTCATTACTTCAAGGACATTGGTAACTTGAAGTCCTGGTTAAGGAAATGTTGCCAAATAGCTATCCAGCTCAGGCCGTGCTAACAAATAGATGACTCACATGTAATTGGAACATGACTTGTTGATAAAACAAATAGAGGCTTCTAACATACTGGGGAAATTTGTTCTCCTGAGCATGTCAAATATCTCCCCTGACAGCACTGTTTATACTATTAATTTGCTTAGTAAATTGTTTCCTCTGATTCCATACACTTTTATTGAGCTCCTACTTGCTGTCAGGCACTCTTATGTTCATTGTTTTATTTCAGCCTGACAGTGGACCAGAAAAGAAAGTATTCTTTCCTCCCTGGTACAGATAAGGAAACTGAGGCACAGATGGGTTCAGTGGCTTGCCCAACGCCATTGAGAGAAACCTGAATATGAGGATTCCAAAATCAATGCTCTTTGCACCACATTACAATTGTTCCCACAAAGACATCCCATTGCAGCTTTGGCCAGACAAATCTGTAGAGCATTTCCAATCAGTAGAGTCTTAATTACCTGTTTAGGATATTATAATACATAGTATCATCTCATTTTATCCCTACAACAGTGGAGGGTGATTTATTGCCTGCCTAAATTCAGAGAGGGGATCACACGACCTGGGGAAAGAAGCAGCCAGAATTTGAATTCAGGCCTCCTAAGACTCCCATTTACTTCTTCCTCCCCAGCTGCTCTGTTCCTGGTCAGGATGGACTTGAGGGGATTGTACCTGCCCTGGAATATATTCTTAGGGAAAAAGCAGTGGGCTTCTGAGTGCTTTGCAAAAAAGAATCTGTGCTGAAACTGGCTGCTGAGAAGAGGCTCTGAGTTCCTTTTTTTATCTCTGCCCAGAGACCTTTCCTCCTTCTCAGGCAGGTCAGTTCCAGCATATTCCAATTGGCTGTGGATGAATGGAGAACCTCCTAGGCCTGTGCATATCAGACTTTTTCCTGGGCCCACTGCAGGGATCCTGACAGTAGATCTGAAACGGGGCCTGAGACTGGCATTTCTAAATACTCCCAGCTGATGGCAGATGCAGCTGGGCCACAGCTCACACTTTGAGGGCAAGGCTGTGGGCTCAATGAAGTCCCATGGGTGCTGAGAGGGAGGGATCAGTGGGCTCTCAGTTATGTCCGAGTCAGTCGGTCTGCAAAAGTGCAGGTGGAGTGAGCATCCTGTAGTGGAGCAAGGAGAGCAGCTGGAGGAAGAATGCTGGGCTCCCCACTCAACCCCAGAGGAGGCTGTGTATGGAAGAGAGGTCATGATGCCAGGGGCAGCCTGCTTGCCACACCAAAGCAGCACCCATGGAGGGGCCGTGGTTCTAGCCACAGTGCCAGTCAAACCAAAATGCAAAGGCCACCTGGTAGGATAAATAAGAGTTCCTCAGGTGCCCACATCCTCATCCCCAGAACCTATGAATATATTACCTTCCAGGCAAAAGGGGCTCTGTGGGTGTGATTAGATTAAGGGTTTAGCCGTGGGGAGATTACCCTGAATCATCCAAGGGGCCTACTGTCAGCACAAGTGCCCTTATAAGAGAGAGTCAGGAGGGTCAGAGTCAGAGATGTAACCCTGGAAGCAGAGGTCAGAGAGTCAGAGAGAGATCTGAAGACATTGTGTGGATGGCTTTAAAGATGAGGGGGACATAAATCAAGGTAAGCGGTTGGCCTCTAGAAGCTGGACAAGGCAAGGAAGCGGATTCCTCCCCAGAGCTTCCAGAAGGAATGCAGCCTTGCCAACACTTTGATTTTTAGTCTCCCGACTTCCAGAACTATAAGCTAATAAATGTGTGCTGTTTGAAGCTACTAAGTTTGTGGTAGTTTGCTACAGCCACAACAGAAAACTCATACAAGCCTCATTTGTTATACAAAATAGTCTCCACTCCACACCTGACTCCACATGTGAACCAGAGTGGGTAGGTTTGGGGCAGGGACTGTCCCCAAACCAAGAAATCAAAAGAATCTACAACAAACATGCAGCTAGGTTCAAAAATAGCCAACAGGGGAGTATTTTGATCTTGCTTACATTCACACAAGATTGGGAATTTGGACCCCAGATACTGAGGAAGAAGGTGGCTTCAGGAGTCAGACAGACTCAAGCTCATACCCAAGTCTGCCAGGTGTTAATGGGGGGTCACTGGGGAGTTGCTTACCTTCATTGAGATTCCGTTTCCCTATTTGTGAAACAGAGATCATACCTTCCTTGCAGGGTTGTTTTTTGAAACTTTAAGATAATATATTAATCCATTCAAAAATTCCTTATTGGGAGCCAGTTATGAGACTGGCTCATATGTACCAGTCCTGGTACATAAAAAAATGAGTATGAATACAGAAAGTGTCACTACTCTCTTGGATATAAAAGCACAGACATGAAGGTGCTAAATAAATGTGAGCTATCACTATTGTCCTCATCATCATTATTAACAGGTGACACCTCTCACTTCTTCAGAGAAAAACTTCAAGGTCCTGTAATAATACTGCATTAATGATGGTCTTCTATATACTGTCACAGTTCTAGCCAGGAATCACTATGTACTTTTCATATTATACCTCTGTGGGTAGGTCAGAGCCTGGTAGGTTTTCTTCCCCCATTTTGTACCGTGTCCAGAGTCACAACTCAGTGAGGGAGGTTGGGTGGTTCAAGGTCACACTGAACGTCACTGGGAAACTTGAAAGATTCTGAGGGTATCTGTGCTCAAGCCTACAGAGGATGCTTTCATGTTGCAACAGTATCTGTTTCTTCCTCTGAGAAGTTACTCTTTCTCCAAAATATGCATGCTGGCCATCCCCTTCTGATTCTGATGGTATATCTGATCTGAAAGCTGTTGATACTCTGATCTCTGAAAGTGAAGGGTTTAATCTTCTCGTGGAACCCCTCCCAAAGAAAATTATTTTCCCGCTTTGAAATGGCACGGGCATCCACTGTGAACTCACATCCATAAATCTAGGGCTACTGCTCCAGAAAGCAGATGAGGTTTGATTCTACATCTCAGCAGTCTCACAGAGCAAATTATGGCAAGAATTTGATTTATAGAAGCACCTCAAAGGCTCTGGAGTGAGGCGCATGTTTATTCACTTTATTACCGTTTATTTTACGCTATCTCTTTATGCTCCCTGCACATGGATTTGAAAGACCATTTGGATAGATGCTTATGACCTGCCAGTTTGCAGGAATGTGGCTGTCTTTGGCCATGCTGCTGACAGCTGGGGTTGGGGGTTCTACACCAGCATTGAGGGTGAAGGAAGCCGAGATGTAACCACAGGCTTGGGGACTCCAGCCCAAAGTTCTTGCCCAAACTTCCCCAGCTCTGCGTTTGTATGGTACTTGTTGTGAATCTCCAGCTGCAATGCAAGGATGGGTACAGGCAGGCTTGATTTAAGATTCACATATCTCAGAACAGCTGGGGATATTTAACATCACTATAATTACATTTTTGACAGTACATGGAGTGAGAGCCTTTTTGTTATTGTTGAATATTCGATGAACATCAAATATTTTAACTAGACAGGGAAACACGACTTCATATTTCATATCCAAGTAGGTTTGTTTTTAAAATTCCAGCCAGGGGTAGGTGTCTCAGGATCGAGTTTTATTTCATCCCTTGTCTTTGGAAAGGGCAGGAGCTCTGCCCCTGTGGCTGAGGAGCTGTGTCAGGTGGGCTGGAGGCTGCAGGGAGCAGGGAGCAGGCAGGAGCTGAGGAGGCGCCCCTGTGTGCCCAAGGTGACATGCAGGGTCTAGGATGTCATCCCAGCTCTCTTCGCTGTGGCACCAAAGTGGTGATGAGCAAGCAGAGGCTCAGAGAGCACCCGCAAACTTGCCAGGAGTGACATTACTAATACATGCAGAGCTGAGGTTGCCTAAGGTCTGTTCAGGGGCACTTCGGGCAAGTTGGGTATAATGGTTGATGCCAGGAGGTGAGATGTGGAGAGTGAAAACAAGAAAGAGGAAGACCTGCTGTGCACCAGGCTCTGCGCCTCCCCTTCATCTTTGTCTTCTTCAACCCTCAGGACATTACTCTTGGGTACAGCACTGTTGTGCCATTTTAGAGATGACGAAACCAAGGCTCTCAGGGTTGATGGGGGAAGCAGTGATGAGGATCTGTATCCCCTGTTCCTAAAGGACAGCATTTTGAGTGTGTAATTTCTATTGACCCCTGGCTACTGCATTCCCACCCCTGCCCCTCCCCTCTCCATACTCCAAGAATCTTAACCAGCCAACGAGATGGGAAACTACCTATTACTTTGACCACCCTCCTGGAGTCAGGAGTTCATGACCCTGAGTCACAAAGCCAAGTCACTTTTCTGAGCTGCTTATCTTTCTTCAAGGATATTCCAACTTCCACACCTTTGCTCAAGCTGCTCTCTTCCGCTGGATGCCTGTTCTCCATCTCTGCCTCGTAAGCTCTCTCAACTCTGTATGTTGTGTGCTTAGATATGCCCAAAATCTTCCTGGAAGCATACATGAGGTCTAATAATGGGCCGCCCCTGAGGAGGGGCCTGGGAGGATTGGATAGCTGGGGTGGGAAGGAACCTGGCTTCTTATTCTGCACTTTTTTCTGTGGTTTAAATTTTTTAAACCACGTGTGCATATAACTTATAAGAAACACATGAAACAAAAGTACTGTCTGAAAAAAATCCCATCTTGTCTGAGGCTATCTCAGCCTTTCTCCTCCATGTGAACCTTCTGGAAAATAAGCGTCCCATTCTGCCAACCACCCAAGACTTGCTTATGCCCCTTGCTGACCCCTTTTCCCTCTAGGCCTTTTACCACCATCCTCTTCAGCCTCTCGTCCCTGGCGTCCCCCCTCAACCCCCCACAGGGCAGGGCCGCACCCACCCCTCCTTGAGGCTCCCCGGCACCAGCGGGGTTCCTCGTGGGGGACACGCGCTCCACCCGAGCACTAAATTGCCAAGACAGGAAAAAGGATCTGTATCACCAAAATATATGTGGACTTATTCAATCGTTCATTAATGCATTCAATAGTTATCAAGAGCCCACAGGTGCCAGGCATTATGCTAGATGTGTGATTCAGAGGGAAATGATTTGGCCCTTCCCTCACACAGCCTGCCTTCTGGAGCTCCATGAATGACCTCTGTGATGATCAGAACCATGGGAGGGCTTGTTTAAGAGTCCCTGGCTGTGAGCCAGAGCCACTGAATCAGAATTTATGGGGGAGAGGTCCAGCAACCTCTTTTTAACACACAAACGCAGGTAATGAGGGTTTTAGGATAACACTCTGTGTTGGGGGTGGGAGGGTGGCACACATAATAAAAATAGACAAATAAATGAACAAGATTGTTTCTGACCTTAAATCATGTGATAGAGAATGGCAGGAGGCTGCTTGAAGACAGGAGAGTAGGGAAAGGTTGATTCTCTGAGGAGATGATGTGTTTGCTGAGATACCTGGACGATGAGAAGGTAAAGCCACGCGGGGATCCCGGGAAAGCACGAACAGAAGGAACAGCAAGCTCACGTCTAGGATAGTGGGAACTTCCTTCTTCCTTTCAGTGCTGGAAATTCAGCTCCAGAAGCACGGTTCTCCTGTTCTTTGTACAATGAGTACATCTGACTCCTTCCAAAATGTAGCTGCCTCTCATGCACACAATGTGAGAGAACAACCTGATTCTAGCAGTTCTGCAAATATTGATCTCCAGATTACTAATGTAATGTAGCCTTGGGTTCTTAGGTGAATTTCCTTTAAAAAATACCTCCAAGTGAGAGGAAAAACCCCACAAGCCCAAGAATCCAATAGCAAGTCCCTGTGTAAGGGCAGCTCGGTTGAGACCAACGTGGCCAGGCCCTTTCTTTAGAGGGCCTTTCTTTGCCACATCCTGGTTAATTAGCACCACGGCCCTTTGCTGTTGAGTTGTCATGAGGGCAAGGTCTTACAACCCTGACGCCCAGGTGGATTTTCCTTCTTCAGCTTCTAAAGTGTTAGGTCAGGACGGCTGTCGTCCACACTGAAAACAGGGCCCTCTGCCTGGCTTTGTGTTTCCCAGACAGCTTGCACATCTCTCACCTCTGCTCATCTTCATGTGATGGAAAAGCAGCTTCTTGTTCCCATTTTACAGGTAAGGCAACTAAGGCTCAGAGAGGAGGAGAATTGACTTGCCCAAGGTCATCCAATAGTGCCAGAGCCAGGCTAGTTCTGACTCCTGCACGGGCACCTCCTCAACCCACAGTGGTGAACTGCAGCTGGGAGACAAAATCTGTGTCCTTCTGCAAGTCCTAGTGTCACTGCCACGTGCTGAGGGAAGTCTTCCCAGATCACTCTGGAGGGCTGTGTGAAACCTAGTCAGCGAGTTGAATCCTTAGCTTAGGAGCATCTGGATCACTATAGATAGAGTTTCTCAAACGTGCATGAGAGTCACTTGTGGATATTGCTACAACGCAGGTTCTAGTTCAGTAGATGGAGATGGAGCTGCATTTCTGACAAGCTCCCAAGTAATGCCAGGGCTATTGGTGCACAGACCACATTTTAAGTAGCAAGGATCTGGAAGGCAGGAGGAAAAGGCAACATGGAGTAAGCGAGAAAGAGGGCCTCTGATCCCAGACAGACCTGGGTGCATATCAACCCTGGCACTTTATTCTGTGTAACAAAAATCATGCCTTTTGGACAGAGTTCAAGGAGGGCCCACCTTGTCCTGAATCCTGCCCTGAGAAGCAAAGCTACTTGTTCCAGGCTAGACCTCCAGGCTGCTGCTGCTTAGAAATGCAGACAGCACAGCAACTGGTAAGTCTCTATTAAGGAGAACTCTTTCCTTTGTCTTTATATGATACAGAAAATGACTAGTCATTTAGGGAGACCATGGGAATGGAGAAAGAGCAATGGAGTCACGTACCTCCCAAATGAGTTCCCTGAAAGGATGAGCTGACACTGGCTATTCCTGCAGCCTTTCCTGATTTTGTGGCTATCAGTGGACGTGTCCATGAGAGGTGCGAATCCAAGAAGGATGGCCTCTAGCTTGATCACAGTAATCAGCTTTGTCTTTGTACGTGGGTTGCTGCTGAGGGGGAGAATCCTTCAATCTGAGGGAGTCGTGCCAGTAACAAGGCCTGTCCGGTGATGTAGCCGGAAGCCTGTGCTCTTGTTGCTACAAGGCCATTAGTTAGAATTGCTAAGGCTGCTTCCACACCACACCTTGGGCGATTCATTTGCTTCACTCAGTCACACCCTCATTTGTTATTTCTGTCATTCATTCTTTGCTCATTATTTTATTCATTTACTGGCTCTCAGCTTCATCTATTCATTCACGCATTTATTGAGCTCCTTCTGTATATACCACGTTCTGTGCTGGACTCTAAGGATATCAAAGTGAATCCATTCTAAGTCATCAATTCAATCTCACCTCTCTATATCCTATAACCGAGTAACAGGCAATCCCCCTCAGTGGCCTCTCCTGTTTAGTGCTGAAAAACTGGATCAGCCATTTGTTCTCTTTATTCTGAGAATCTGTCTTGTTGAACGTTATCATGTTGTTCCCCACTGCAAGATAAGACCAAGCACCCAGGTAAGCGTCAGACCCTCACCCCCACACATCATGCATTCTGCCATGTTGAACTGCCTCAGGTTCCTTGCATCTGCCATGCTCCCAAGCCTTGGCATTTGTTGTTCCCACGGCCTGAAATGTATTGAAACTCCTGTGTCTTCCTGGAAAGCTCTTCCTCATCCTTCAACACAAAGGTTTATCATCTTCTTTATCACCTTCCCACGCCTCCATGCTAGGAAGTTAGGTCCTTCCTCCCCTGGGCTGCATATAGCCATCAATGCCCTGAGATGCTCTAACATGCCATGGCTAAGAGTAAGGGCTCTGGGTTCAAGTCTTTACTTTCCCGTGTGCTAGCTGCATGACCATGGGAAGATATTACTGGAGTCTCTGCAAGCAGTTTCACATTCATTCTCCATTTGGAACTGCACAACTCTAAGGGAAGGTAGAAGAGTTGCAAGACCCAGACAAGTGGAGTGACTTGCTCAAGGTCACAAAGCTGGTAAGAAGCCAAGTCTCAGCTACAACTTAGATCTTCCCACTCCCTTTCTAGGGCTGATGCTGGTCTACAACATACACAAAAAAAGATGTTAGCCCCTGGGAGTCAGTAATTAATACCCATAGAGCATCTTTATTACTTTCCTCTGAAATCTAGAAGGATCTGTTCTGGCCAGACAAGAAGCTGCAGAGAAGAACTGAGGTTTTTGTGTGATGATTCAGGTTTTAAAAAGCAAGTTTTACCTGAGATATTTAAGTAACTCCAAGTTACTGCCACCCCATGCAGGAGAGGACAACCAGGCAGTGGTACATGACTTCTGGGTGGGAGGGGAATTGAGAGGGAGGCCAGAGCTGGGCTTCCAGAGAGAAATTACCATTTTGTATTTATTGCTTTGGCTTGCAGGAGCACCGCAGGGACAGGCTTGCTAATACATTAGGTAATTGCCTCTGTTCTCTGCTTCATTCTGCAGCATGTAGACCAGCCCAGGTGCAGACTTGTAGGATGTGATTCAGCTCAGACCACCCAGGGCCCAAGGCTTTCTCTGGGGACTTTAGGTGCTAGATTGGGGGAGGGAATTGGGAGAGTGGGGGTTGTGGGTTGCCTGCCTCTCAGGCACCAGGGGACACCAGAATGGTCTGGTCCCTCTGCCCAGAATGAAGGGAGCAGAGGAAGTCCCACGCTGGGACTTCTTGCCCTCTGTGTACTCTGCCACTGACTGCCAAGCAGGACCCAGGCCCTTAGCTGTCCCTTTCTGGGCCCCGTCTAGAAAATGAAGGAAATCATATATCAGTATTTCTTAACACATTAGAGTCACCCGGGGGAACTTTCAAAAAATTACTAAAGCCCCAAGCTGTACCCCAGAGATACTGATTTCACTAGGCTGAGGTAGAGCCCAGACACGGTTACTGTTTAGCAGGAGTTAAGTCTCTGGACTGATATATGCAGTCCCCCCTAGGGTGGGCATCCTAGGGGGCTGTGTCAGCATAAAGGGCAACAAGGCAGTGACCTTGACAGCCTGGGTCACTTGTTCCCATGTTTAGATTTTTGCTGTCAATAATTCGTACCTGCTCTTGTCCCACCTCTCTCCAGTGAGGTTCCCTTTTACCTGTGAACATTGGAGAAATACACCAGCAGCCAGTAGGCTCAGATTCAGTGTCTTTCATACGAGCTCTGTGGTCTTGGGTAAGTCACTCTGGACCCCAGGGCCTCAATCTCCTCATCCCTCGATGATGAGAGAGCAGCCTGACTCTGTCTGCCTACAAGCAGGACGCTGGACTGGACTTGGTTTTACAGTCCCATTTGATTCACAAAGCCTTTTCCCATCCAGTACCTGAGAGGTCAGCCAGAGGTTGAAAACTACCATTTCTGCTTGACAGGGAGACAGAGGCTGTACATGGCCAGGTAACCCGACTGTGGCCATCCAGCTAGGCAGCAGCAGAACCAGACAGACAGCAGCTCAGGTTCCAGTGATGCAGCTTCTAAAGTAACAGTGACTCCTTTTTTAATTTTTCTGTGCCTCAATTCCTTACCTGTAAAATGGACATAAATGCACAGAACCCAAGAATGGACTAATAGTTACCAAAGGGAAAGGGACTGGGGAGGACGGGTGGGAAGGGAGGGATAAGGGTGGGAAAAAGAAAGAGGGCCTTACGATTAGCATGTATAGTGCGTGGGGGGCACGGGGAGGGCTGTGCAACACAGAGAAGACAAGTAGTGATTCTACAGCATCTTACTATGCAGATGGACAGTGACTGTGAAGGGGTATTTGGGGGGACTTGGTGAAGGGGGGAACCTAGTAAACATAATGTTCTTTCTGTAAAAAAAAAAAAAAAAAACCCAAAAAAAGTAAAAAAAAAAAGGACATAAATGCCACCTATTTTCACAGAGTAGTTGGGAAGAGGGAAAAAAAAATAAGCAGGCAAAACACTTTGTGGAGCCTGGCACAAAGCAGATGGTCAATTAATTTCCCTCCTCCCTCCCTGTAATTTCTCCTGTTCTCTTTTCATCCCTTCCTTTCCCTCTGCTTGGTTTTAAACCCTTCAGTAGCTAGTACCTTGAAAGGCAATAAATCACTGTGTGTGACCTTGGGCACATTGTTTAATGTCTCTGGGCCTCAATTTCCCCATCTGTAAAATGAAGGTGGTCGTGAGGACTAAATGTGTGAGAGAACAGCCTCTGGCACACAGCATCGGCAATCACTGTTCTACTTCTTTAGAACCTGCCTTCTCGCTGGGCCCCGGCAGGGAGAAGTAGTCTTCACCCCCCCAGCCCCACCAAGTGTTGATTGATCAAGGGAGTGATCCCCCCAGGCAGAGGGACTGTAAACAAGGACACTGCCCCCCCACCAAGCCCTCACTGTGTTCTCAGCCTGACACTCTGCTGTGAACACACAGCCCCCAGGGCTCCTGGGCAGAGAGGCAACCCTATATCAGGGGATTGCTTTCTATCCTGAGATGGAAGAAAAGGAAAAAGCTATAAATATGGAGGATTTGTCTGTGATAAGTCATGGTTAGAAACCCCAGCTATATAACTTTTTAATTCTCCACTCCAGCTTGTAAGCTTATACTGTAAAAACAGTCACTAGTAATTAATTTTTTTCTCCTCTTTTAATTTCGTGATTTTTTTTCTTTGGCCAACCAAAAAGTCTTTCTAAACACACCTTAAGCTTTTATTTTTTTTCCTGTTAGCAGTCATAAAATATGATTGCAGATTACAATTTAAAAGTTATTCCCCTTCGTACATTTGCCAGAATGAAAGCGTACATACTCAGGGGTAATTTCTTATTTGGGTGTTGTTAAAATAGGGATGAGTCCTGGGCATGGCTTGCCTCACCTGGCTGCAGGTGGCAAAAGGGGCTGGCATGGAGGGAGGCTGTTCAGCCAGAACTGGGCATGTAGCCCAAGTGCTGGATTTGAGCTCCTTCTCTTTCACTTTGAGGCTGAGTGACCTCAGGCCAAGTGATTCCCCTCTCATGGCTCAGTTTCCTCATTTGTAAAATGTGCACAAAAATTAGGGACTGACCTCCCTAACTTGAATATTCTGAGTAAACAAAAAGATAATATATAAAAAGTTGTTTGTTAGTACAACATGTAAAGTACTAACATGTTGGAGATTATTGTTATTGATGATCATGATGGTGGTGGTGGTAGTGGTGGAGGTGATGGTGGTGATGATGGTGGTGATGGTGGTGATGGTGGTGGTAGAGGTGATGGTGGTGGTGGTAGTGGTAGAGGTGATGGTGGTGGTGACAGTGGTGGTGGTAGTGATGGTGGTGGTGGTCGTGGTGATGGTGGTGGTGATGGTGGTGGTGATGGTGGTGATGATTATGGTGGAGGTGATGGTGGTGGTGGTAGTGGTGACGGTGGTGGTGATGGTGGTGGTGATTATGGTGGAGGTGATGGTGGTGATGGTGGTGGTCGTAATTGTCATGAAAAGGATAATGATGGAGGTGGTGGTGATGGTGATACTATCAAGGGCAGGGTAGAGCTCATGGATTCATGTGAAAAGAAAAGGATTTTCCTCAGAGCCTATACTTCTCTATGTTTACAAAATAGGTGCTCGGTAAAGAATTCTTCCCCTAATATCAACTTTAGAATTCAGAATTTGGTCCACCTCTTAGAGGTACCTGTCATTCACTCAGCAAATATTAATTGAGTGCCTACTATATGCCAGACCCTGTTAGCACTGGACCACAGTGAGCAAACAAAACAAGCATGGAGCTTATAGTCTAGAAGATCATGGGGTAGCATGGTGGAAAGATGGTAAATACATAAACAACTAATAGTTTTAGGTGGTGATAAAGACTCTGAAGACAGTAACGTAGAACAATAGGCCATAGAGTGACAGAGAGGGATGTTGGCAAGACACTTTCAACCTGTGTAGTCAGAAAAGCCTGTCTGAATAGGTGACAGTTTAAACTGAGACCTAAATGATGGAGGGATGCAACCAGGAAAAGATCTAGGGACAGGGAGAAGGGGCACAATGCCAAGGCTCTGCGATGAGAAAGCACTTGGCTGTTTGAGGGATGAAAAGAAGGCCTGTGTGTCTGGAGCCAGGAGGACGTGGGAGAAAGTGGCATAAGCTGATATCGGAGAGGCGGACACAGGCTGAACTGTGGCGAGCCTTGTAGGCTGGGCTGGATTTGGAGATTATTCCCAGGGCAGTGAGAAGCCATTTGAGAGTTTAAAAGATATGATGGCATCATAAATTAGTGTACTTCCCAAGATCATCCTGGCTTCAGAGATTGGATAAGAGTGGACAAGAATAGAAGCAGGAAGACAAGCTTGCCAGGATATAGATGCAGAATTTGGGATGAGAGATACTGGTGGTCTGGAACTAGGGTTTCGATGGTGGAGGTGGTTGAGAGCGGTCAGCTTGGGATTTGATGTTGGATTGGGTATGGAGTTTGATAAAAGGAGGATTTAAGAGTAACTCCCAGACTGATGAAAATTAGGCTTGGGGTGGATTGATGATTGTGCATTGAGCATTGACCCCCCCTATACAGAATTTTATTGTTGTTAACAACCATTTGATCAATAAATATGAGAGATGCCCTCACAAAAAACAAAAACAACAACAACAACAAAATATATATATATATACACACTTCCAATTGTAAAATAAATAAGTAACCAGGATGTAATGTATAGCATAAGGAATATAGTCAAGATATTGTAACAACTTGGTATGGTAATAGCTGGTACCTAGAATTATCATGTATGTAAATGTTGAATCACTGTGTTGTACACCTGAAACTAATGTAATACTGTGTGTCAACTACCCTTCAATAAAAAATAATTATCCAGAAAAAAAAAAAAAAAGAGTAACTCCCAGATTGTGGGTCTGAGCTACTGGGCTGATGCTGGTCTCAGGCACTGAGAATGGAAAGGCTGGGGGAGAGCAGATTTGGGGGGATGGGAGAGGTATGTGTTTAGGGGACAGACAGAACTTGACATTTTGGACAGGTTGAGATTGGACTAACTAATGGGCATCCTAGTAGGCAGTTGGACATGTGAGTCTAGTGCTTGGGGAGGGGTCAGGACAGGAGATAGGGATTTGTGAATCATCAGTGTAATGGTGGGATTATGAGTCATGGGACTGGACAGGATTATGCAAAGACAGTGTGTAGACAAAGATGAAAAGTGAGCCGAGCAGTGGGTACTGGGCACACCAACATTCAGGGATCAGGAAGCAGAGGAGCTGGCAAAGGAGGGTGAGAGAGAAGTCGGGGAGGTAGGAGGGAAACCAAGAGAGGCCAGACAGAACTCCAGGGGAGAAGCATGCAAGAGAGAAGAGTGCGGTCATCTCTGCACACACAGCTGCCTCCAAAGGTCAGGCCTCTCCTGTTTGGAAATGGAAGGCTGTGCAGTATAGAGATCATAACCACAGGCTTTGAAACCAGAGGCGCTTGACCCCACTTCCTAACACTACCTTTCTTAATTTTAGACCTTGGAAAGCCCTAATCTCCTTGACCCTTAGCATCCTCCTTTGCATAGCCTTACTGTGCAGTTTAAACGAGTTACTGTCTGTAACATGCTTACCTCTGGGCCTGGCTCAATACAGGAGATGCTCAACAAACAGAAGTTAGTGGTGTTCCTCCTGAAACTGTGCAGGTGGGTAAAGCTGTTGTCTGTCAGGGGTGATGCAGATGTGCCAGGTTACAAAGAGAAGGTTACAACTGGGCAATCCAGCCTTTGTTCAGGGTTGGAAATGAATTTGCCTCAGACAGGCTCAGACAGGTAGAAGCGGATAGACAGAGAAAGGCCACTGGCCACCGGACACACACACCCTGCCTAGAGGCATCCTAGTTGCGATGTTTAAAGTCTCCTGTGGACCAAACAAAACCCATTCATGCAGGCCAAGGGCTGCCCAAGTGGGTCTGAGACCCCTGTAGGGTGAACCAGAGAAGAATTTCAAGCAGGATGTGTAGGACTGACAGGCTCAGATTTGCATTTCAGAAATGCTGTTCTGGAAGCAGTGCAGAGAGAGGGTGCCAGGCGTGTGTGGGTCTGGTTCCCCTCAGGAAAGGAACCAGGAAACTCTCCACTCGGGTGAAAGGGGACCAGGATGAGGAAATGGGCTCATTATAACATAATTAGCTCTGTAATCAGTATGCAGGCTCATCATTCTCAAAACGTAAAGATTATACGATTAAAGGGTTTCCTTCCTTTTAATGGAAGTCACTTGCCACCCTGGGGGTTTGGGTAGGTAGGTAGGGAAAAGGTAACATTTTTTTAACCAATTGATTTTGCAGTGAATTAGTTTATTGATTCAAAAAAGCACTCAGTGTGGAAAGTAAAAGTTGTAAATGAGATTAGTGTCTGGTTAAAGTGAAAGCTAAGTACCGAAGCCCAGGGGTGTGCCCTCATTGGGCTGGAGAGAAGGTTTCGCATGGCTGCAGAAGAACATCTAACCTGGACCACAGAGCCGCCTGGGACGGGGGAGTGAGTGGGCTCAGATCTGAAACTATTCTCTGTAAAGAATCAACAGGTGCTGAAACTCTGGGCGATGAGGCAGTGTAAGCTGACCAAGACTGCCCCAGCTGCTAACATAGGAAATATCTCTACCACCAGTCCCAATGTTTTAAAATACTTGACAAGGAAGGAAGGAAGGGAGGTGGGTAGGAAGAGAGAGAGAGAAAGGAAAGCGGGCAGAAAGATAGATCCTCAGGTTCCAGAAACAAAAAGGATCTTAAAAACCAGGGTAGTAATCATACAGTTGCCTTCCCAGGGGCCTGTGGGATTAGGTCCCAAGCTCCAGGCCAGGAGACCGGTGGGTATGGTGGGGAGTAGGGCATTGGCTCTGGGAGGAGGGTGTTAAACAGCTGAGGGAGACCAGAGATAAGGCCTCTGCAGGAAGGGCTGTTGAGCAACTGTCCTTTCTGTTAAAGGGAGAGTAGCAAATTCCATCCAGAAGCACCAGGAAGCTAGGAGTCCACTAGGGGTTCTAGGTGGGAGTGGGAAACCTCTTGTAAAAACTAGGGTTCTGCAAGCCTGGGCCATGTGTGGGTGAGGGGTCTGAAGCTCTACCCACCTGGTCAAGAAGCCCAAGTTGAAAAACCAGCATAAAAACTGGTGTGGATCTGGTTGAACAGGGAAGCAAGCTGCTGGAATAGGTCTCCCAGGGTGCTGCTCACAATGGA
Organism: Manis pentadactyla; assembly: GCF_030020395.1. Taxonomy (NCBI): domain Eukaryota; kingdom Metazoa; phylum Chordata; class Mammalia; order Pholidota; family Manidae; genus Manis; species Manis pentadactyla. The sequence continues at coordinate 149,754,039 of NC_080022.1, forward strand.
GCCTGTGGGCTCCTGCAGTAGCCCCGTGCGGCAGCATAGCTGGCCATGTGCTCGCTGAATCTAGTGCTCAGAGAGACCTTCTCTGCCAGCTCCCCACTCCTGTGGAGGTAGGAACCAAGTCCCTGGGAGATGCGTCCGCTTGCCCCAGGCCACACAGTGTGGGCATCAGGCAGTGTGGGCCGGTGGAAAGAGCAAGGGTATGCGAGGTAGGAAGACCTGAGTTTGAATCTTGGTTCTGCCATTTAATAGATGTGACGTAGGTCAAGCTGCCCAATTTTCTGAGCCTCAGTTTCCACAAAATGGGGTTGCTGACAATTATTTTACAGGGTGGTTGGGAAATAAGAGAGATCACTTCAGTAAAAGTGCTTGGAAGAGTGCTAGATGCTCTATATGTGCTGGTTTCCTTTAAACTTTGCTCTTTAAAAAGTCCCCTCTTCCAAAGAGTCTTCCCAGTGAGCCCCAGCTGACCCTGATGCTTCTTTATCTAGTGGCCCATCTGTGTTCTATTACTTTGCATTAAATTGCTTGTTGTTATAGGATTAATTTTTAAACTCCTTCTGGATTTTTCAGTCCCTTTAATTTTGTGCTTTCCTCGTCTGCCTTTAGTTCCCACTGGTCCTCAAAACTCCAGGCATAGGCTGGGGTTCTGCAAGCCTGGGCCATGTGTGGGTGAGGGGTCTGAAGCTCTGCTCACCTGGTCAAGGATAGATGGATGGATAAAAGGATACCAGTTAGCAATAGAAGCTGACCTTGGCCAAGTTAAGCAAAAGGGATTATATTAGGACCTCAGGAAGCTTAAAGAATCAATAGTCCTGACAGGGACGTGTTTAATTAAACAACCACTGAATGAGAATTTCCTATACTATATATGGTACCAGGCCAAAACCTACTTAGAGAGGTGGAATCACACAAACACCATGCATGTACATGCACAAATATTAGAAAACCAGGCTGCAAAAAAGCAGGAACTGAGAAACTGTAGGGTTATAGTGTGGCAATAACTACCCTCTAAGTCAGACTCGTCCCTTTCAGTCAGATTGGGGCTCTGCCCTGGAATGAATGAACACCAGGCACTTTTCATGCCCAAGACTAACTGCATTCAAGTCCTGGAGAGAGAATCCAGTTGGCACAGTTTGGGGCACATGTCCCTTGATGCATAAGCCCTGAAAGCACATAGAGTGAGGCACAGATAATTTCCCAAATGGAATTAAGGTACTATGGCCAAAAGAAGACAGAATGGCTGCTGGGTGCTCAGTGTCCCACCACTGTCCCCAGCAGAGGGAATAGATGAGTCCTCAGTCCCTAAAGGTAGTACCAGGGACCTGTGTCTTGGCTGGCCCTCTGCCACTCATCCCCTTCACACTCCCCCCAACTAGGCCTGCCCTCTGTTCCCCTCCACTTCTCTTCATCTTGCCCCTGCACCACCAAGTAAAATCATTTCTTCCCTCTTTCAGGAAAGCTCTGCAGCTCCCACGCCCTTTGTTCCTTTCCCTGAAGCCCATTTGCTCTTCCATCAGCAATCACCGGGACTGTCTCTAACTACAGCCTTCTTGCTGCTTCCCCTTTGGGGTCTGGGCTCTCTTCTAAGCTTGCAGAAAGCAGAAGCCTTGTCAAACTTGTCTTGTGCTCCCCATGGCCCTAGCACAGTGTTGGGTTCAGAGCCAGTGACAAGAGAATGCTAATCAATTACCAGAGAGGGTGTGTGTCATCATGATCATGTATATCATCATGTCTTAGAAATAATTCAAGCCAAACAGCATTTGAGAGTTGAATCAACCAGGAACCCAAGAACTGACTTATCCAAAATTGCACAGCTAGTTAGAGACAATTCCAGGCCTGCAACCCAGCTCCTATTATTTCCAGTCCAAACCAGCATTCCTTGCAGCCTGGCGTATGTGTGTCCCACCTTTCTAATTAGGTTTGAGCCTGGTACCATATTTGGCATAAGTAAACCCTCAGTCAGTGGTTGTTGAATTAATTAAATGAAGCCCTACCAGGACTGCACCAATGTGTTATTTTCCTTGTTCCTGCCCCATTCTTGCCCAAGCTTCTGCCCACATGAAGGCCCTTTGCCCAGGGAGCAACCAAGAAATGTTGATCGATTACCCCTAAAACTTCATTCCTTTTGAGAGTCGATGCATTAAAAAAAAAATGGACTGTTTGTTGCATTTGGACAGAATCAACTGAAACCTTGTGTTGCCGACATCACTCTGAGAGGGTGCCCTTGTCAACCACCCCACCTCACTCTGCTGTTTTGTGCTACTTGAAAAATTAGTTGGTGTACTGGAAATAAAGTCACAAGGTGGGAACATTTTGACAAGGTAATGGCCCCCTGCCTTTCTTGACATTTGTGAGGGAGTCGGAGTCCATTATAATGTCAGAATGGCGTGCACCATTGATATCTCACCGAATAATTAAAAGGCAGTTTAATCATAGAGATCACCCACTTAGTGTCTGGTGCCAGATGGCAGGGAAGCATTTTTAAGGAGGCAGCCATGAATCTGTGGATGGGAGACAAATCTGGGTCAGAACTGAGACCCCTGGGTGGTGGGTCCTGCCACATATATGGCAGAGCAGCTCAGGTGCTGGGAGGCAGTGCCTCCCCCCATCCACCTCACCTAGAAGAAGGAAAGCAAAGGTATTTCCGCTGTCTTCTGCTTCTTTGAACTATATGCAAGAGCTGAATTTCTTTTCAATCTGAATGAAAAGCTAAGAGTTTGTTGTTTTTCATTAATCACAAGTAGTTTGTTCTGGAAGGTCATTCTTTCATAAGACAGTTATTTATTGAATGCCTGCTCTGCATCAGGCATTGTTTGCAGTGCTGTGGCTACAGGGAAGAAAAGAGCAGACCAGGTTCCTGCTCCTAAGGTCTGCATATTCCAGAGGAGGAGAAGGATAAAACACCCCTGTGCTGTGCACAGCACCAAAGCCGGGGTGACTGTGTGTCTGTGCTCCCAGGGTTAGCCTCTCTGGAGGGTGGCACTGCAGCCAGGTCTAAGTAACAACGAGTCAAACATGTGAAGTTCCCCGGGATAGCTTTTCTGGCAGTGAAGTTAGTGAAAGGGCTCCGAGTGGGAATGAGCAGGTGTGCTTGAGGACCAGCCAAAGGGCTGGTGCAGCCTTGGGCAGGAGGCAAGAGGGAATGGAGCTTGGGGGCTTCCCAGGCTTCTCAGACCGGGAGCTGGGCTTCTGTCTCTGAGTTGTGGGAAGCTCACAATGAGGTGAAACAGCACCGATAGGCTTGAACATAAAGATCTCATATTAGAGAGAATAAACCTTACCTTTGGTCTCCCAACCCCACGCTCCTCTGCCCTGCCTGGCTCAGCACTAGATGCTGGGGAAGAAAGCAGTGAATGAACCCCACCTCTAGGGGATAGCCCTTGCTGTGTTGGCAGACAAAGCATTGAACAGGCAATGACCACCTGGTGCAAAACCTCCCAGGACAGAGATGAGCCCAGGACTGTGGGAACCAGATTCAAGGCATCTAAGCCAGGGAGGCTTTCTGCAAGAGGTGGCCCCATGCTGAATCTTGAGGGATGAGGAGGAGGGATTGGCCAGGCAGATAAGGCTGTGTGGAAGAGAACATTCCAGGCAATGTACACAGCCTAAGGCATGAAAGAAAGGAGCCCCAGATGAAGAAGACACAACCGGGGAGTAACGGGTCTGTGGGGTGGAGTCCCATGACCCAGGGCAGGTCCCACAGCACACAATTCTTACCTCCTTCTTTATTCTTGGACTTCTTTAGTGGGAAGTCCAAGAACCATTCTTAGCTAGGCTGGTGCCAGGACCTGGCAGCGTTCATGCCCAGCCAGGCTGGGAATGCTTCTTTCTGCACCCCTCCAGGTCAAGGGATACTGACTTGGCTCTCGCTGTTTCCCAAGTGTTGCTCTTCCCAGTAACTGTTCAGGTCCTGGGCTCATAGCCTAAAGCCAGCATGGTCCAGATTCCAGGCTACTAATACCCTCCCCCCGCCAGTGATGTCATTTTGGAGGAGGTGAAGTCTGGAGAAGGAGCTGAGTTCACCCAGTCCACAGAGTGTTCAGGTAGACACGCTGGGAACAAAATGCTGACCTCTTGCCCCCTGATCTGGCATTGTTCCAGGTAACAGCCACTTCCTCAGGAGTAGGTGAGATGGGAGAAACACCCACTTCCTGCATAGTCACCCCTACTGTGTGCTGAGAGGTGCGGTGGCCTGGACAGGAGACTCAGCAGAAAAGTGATTCCAAGCTTGGATTCAGACACAGGCGTTTGCATTAAATTCCCACCTCCACTTGTTAGTAGCTGTGTGACTTTGGGCAAGTTTCCTCATCTGTAACAAAAGGAGAATCATCCCTGCTTCATAGGGTCATTGTGAGTATCCCACGAAGGTGATCATGCAAAGCACTGAGAACCGCGCCTCACACGCAGTGCGATCCACGCAGCTTGGCATTTGTCCCCGGTGAGGACTGCCATTGAAGTGCCTGCAGTGTGCAGGCTCCCTTCTGAGTGCTTTACACATCTCAAGGTGGTGGCATTAGCGCTTATGAAGTGTTTTACAAATGCCTGGCATGCACCCCATGCCTCTTACTGATTTATTCACTTGCATTATATCATTCAATCATCATAATAACATTGTGGGATGGGCTTTATAAATCCAGAAAGAGAGGCCCAGTGGTGGAGTCGCCTGCCCAAGGTCACACCAAGGGCGGGAGGCAGAGTGGGGTTCTAGCCCAAACCTCTTACCCTTCCCAGCACTCACCACCTCTCATCATTTCCCAGGCTCTCTGCCTCACAGTCTGAGGACCTGCTGCTACTCAGCTGGTGTCACGTGAGGCTCCCCTCACCCTCTTTCCACCACAGCCCCCTTCCTTTGTCCCGTGAAGAGGAGGAACATGGACAAGGACCCTGCAATGTGCTCTGTGAACTCCTCTGGTAGGCAAAATAGGGAAAGGCAATTCCAGCAGCGGGCAGACCCTGCTTTCATGCACCCAGATCAGTGCGGCTCAGTGTGTCCAGGCTAGGATGGGTGTGTTTGTGCCTTCTGCAGAGCCACCCCACCCCGGAAGGGCTCCTTCACTGGGAGCCCGGGGCCAGGCAGAGTGGGAGCAGGGAGCAGCCAGGTCTCCATCGGGCCAGAGAGGGGACACGGCCCAGAGAGCGTCTAGGCCAGGGGATGTCAAACTGGGCTCCCCAGACGTGTCTGGTGGGAGGGCCAGCCCGGCTCCAGTCTGTGTGTGGTCGGGCTCCAGCCTCTCTGCCCCGGCTCCACTCCAGCCACACTGTCCCTGTTTTTGTCCATGTCACATGATAGGCTTAAACCCAAGATTTTCTTTGGAGAAAAGAGTTTACTAACCAAAACACAAAAAGCTGATGATCACAGCTTACAGATGGGCCTCTGGACTCACAGCGCAGACCCACAGCACTTAGTGTGAAAAGGGTCCTGGACATGCATCAGCTTCACGCTCAGAGGGACAGTGTGAAGTGTGCAGAATAAACCCACTTTACTCCAGAACTGCCCCTGGAGAGGTCACGGCTCACCCTCTGTGTAAGCAGGTGGTGTCTGCATGAATAAGTAAATACAAAGCTTTCTGCTAAGGCCAAGCAACACCCGGGTGAATAACAAACAGATGCCTTTCCCTCAGGGAGCTCACAGTTCAGCTCATGAACAAAACAGCATCCTTAACATCCCCTGGAATAACTCTTGTACAGAGCAAACAGCGATGCATTTCTCCTAAGTACTTGGGAGCCTAGGGCAGTAGCCTCCTCCCCACCTGCCTGGCTGAGATTTGGATGTCTAGCTCTCACACAGGCAGCCTCGAACTCTCCCTCCTGGCCCCTCCCTACACATCGGAAAAGTTTTCTCACCGATTCTGGCCCTGGCTCCCCCTCCCATGGTACCTCATTCTTTCTTTATAGCTCTCAGCACAATGGGCGCTTCTGTGTTTATTTGTGTATTTATCTGTCTAATGTCTATCAGCCAACAGGGATTGTTGTCCTCACATTGGTTAACCAGAGTCTAGCAGAGTATCTGTCCTGTTACTGGAACATAGATTAATTTAAATAAGTGAATGATCTTTTGGGAGATTGTGACAGGGATGTTTGGAAAGTGGTTGAGGTTCACATGAGTGACAGGTAGTATAACACCCTCTGTCCATCCATGTTGTTGCAAATGCTAAAATCTCATTCTTTTTCTGGCTGAGTAATATTCCATTGTGTATATGCACCATATCTTCTCTATTGATGAACACTTAGATCACTTGGCTTTTTAAAATAATGCTGCAGTGACAATAAGGGTGCCTATATCTCTTTGAATTGGTACTTTCCTTTTCTATGGATAAATACCCAGAAGTGGGATTGCTGGGTCATATTGTAGTTCTGTTTTTAATTTTTTGAGGCAGCTCCATCCTGCTGTCCATGGTTCACGTTTCCATGGTTCAGCAGAGCCCACGTGGACTTGCAGGCCAGTCCCTAGCACACACTGGTCAGTCCCCAGACTGACAGCATCCCCACGCCCCAGCTCCCCTTCATGTTCCTGTCTCCAGACACTGCCTGGGAGGGGCCCCCGATAGTCATACTTCAGTGGCAGGGAGAAGCCATGGGCACCCTGCATGGATGCAGAGAAGGACTAGGCAGCAGGCTGGATTCCTCTGGGATTGGAGACGCTCCCAGAGTACAGGCAGCCTCACCACCATCATACTCATGACTGTGACTGCTGTGTTGCAAGCAAGAACTCTGGACGCCAGCATCCTGAGTTCAAATTACAACTCCTCTGCTCATAAGTCACTTCTGTTTGCAAAATGTGCACAATATGGTAATAGTGTTTACCTCCTATTAAATGAGCTGATACACATAAGGTGCTTGGACATGGTCAGTGCTATGAACATCTGGGCTCTTATTACTATTGCAATGATCTGGATGCCGAACTCTCTCCCCAATTCATGTGTGAACTCCTCAGGGGCAGGGACCAGCCTTGTTCACTCAGCAAAAGTTAATGGGCTTTTTTCCACATCACCAGGACGTTCATAGTAAAGCCGAGTCCCCCATTTTCTTACTGTTCCCCCAATGACCCTGGAAGGAGGCTCCATGAGGAGAGGGACCCAGCACTGAGCACCAGATGCATAGTGGCAGCTCAGCGAACCGTTGCTGAAAAAATGAAGGACAGAAGGATGAGGGCTGATGACACTCTAATGAGGAAGACGAGGGGAGGCAGGAGACAGTGTTTGCTCTTAAGCGTCCTCTCTTGCTCCAGAGGTTAGATGCTAATTCTTATAAGCCAGCAAGGAAATAACTGGGGAAAGCTAGCAATACCAGAAACCAAGTTTCCAAAATTAGTGATGAAGGACCAGGATACTTTCAGAATACAAATGGATTTTTCACTTGATAAAAATGGTCCATTGGCCAGGGTACACTCGGATATTTATTTCTAAGTTTGCTATCAAATCAGGAGTGTAAGGGTCTGCAGTCAGATCAGGGCAGTAAGGAATGAAATAAAAAATGCTTGTCTGGAGGCTGAACAGGGTTCTGAGAGGTGTCCTGAGGAAAAGCAATCTAGTGGCAATAAAGCACCTTTGCAATCATGCCAGGCGGCATTGAGAGGCCAGCATTGGTCCTCCCAAGCTCATTTACATGCAGACACCCAGGGGCCAGTGCTTGCAGGGAGCCCATGAGGGTTGGTGGTGAGGTAGTCACCCCAAGGAGGGCTGGGGACTCGCCCTGAGGAAGCAGGTGGGACCCGGAGCCCACATGGGGAGAGGTGGATATCTTAGCCCCTCTGCCTGCAGGGCTCAGCCCAGCACGGCATCCCTGCGTGGTACCTTGATCCTGTAAGTCATTCACCACGTATCATGAAGCAGCATTCTGCCCTGCAGTGCAGCACAGGCCCGTATTCTGCAGCCCCCTGGAGGCAGCGTTCTGTCATGTGGCTGTTGCAGGTGATGAGGTTCAGCAGGAAAAAACCATCAGGCCATCATTTTCCCTTCAAGGAGCCATTAGATGATGCCGCCTGACCTTTAGGGGAGCCCTGGGAAGCTCCAAGGGGCCCTGCCGAGGGCTCCACCTGGCTCCCGTGAAGTTAACGTGCCAGGCAGGCTCTGCTGCGAGCCACATGCACCTGGCTGCCACCCTGTGGCCTCCCCACACCACTGTTGCTCCCGTGGTCAGAGTGTGCTTGAACACAAAGCCAGGAGACAGGCAGTATGGTCTGCTGGCCGAGCACTGGCCTCAGGGGCCAGGAGGCCTGGTTCTATCTGCAGATTTGCCCTGTCCTGCTTCATTAAAGGGCTGATTGTTTCTCCTTCTGCATTTTTTATATGGAGGCCCCCAAACTCACCGGGAATAGGCAGAACAGAGTGACTCAAAGTGGGGGGTCCCAGGACAAGAAGCATCAGCAATATCTGAGAGTTTGTTAAAAATGCAAATTCTTGGACCCCAGACACAGATCAGAAGCCCTGGCTGATGGGTCCCAGTATGTGAGGTCTGACAGAATCAGGTGATTTGTATGTGCACGAGGTTTGAGAAGCACGGCCCTGAAAGGAGGACTGTGTCTTATGACCATCCCTATCTCTAGCTCAGTGCATGACATCCAGTAGGAGCCATGTAATCAGATGGCCTGCTAGGACCCTAAAATAAATGACCAAGCCCAGACTCACATTCGGCTTTCCAGACTGTCAGTTTCTCTCCTTTCCACCAAATCTTGATGTACCTGTATCTTTGTATTCCTCTACCATCAAGATATAGCCCATTGCTTAATTTACTGCTTAGTCTTGGGGTTTAACAGTGATATGGGCACCTCACCTTGTCAGGTGAACCCTGCATTTGGGGGATGGAGACAAATTGCTTTGGGCCTGACTTCTGAACCACCTGGTTACTGCATATGGAATGCCAGTTAATAATTTCTACACATATATAGGTGTGCAAGATTCTGTTACAAGTTACAGGGTTTTATGACTGTTTCTGAGACTGATGGCATAACTTTTAACCACACAATATATTGCTATATAAGATAATGCCACCAGCGATGGAGGCCTAATATATCATTACCAAAGAGGATGTTGTATTTAGAAATGTGCTACTTTTATTTAAGTGCCTTTGGTGTTTTAAAACTGTCATCTCCAAGATGTTCCAAGAATTGACAGGCTTTGGGCAAATGCCACTTCTCATGTGAACCCTGAGCCCTCACCATTACCCTGAGCGGCCAACTGAAAGTGCCCAGGTGAATACGGGTGTGCCAGGAGAGAAAGGGAGTCCTTTCCTTTCTGCTCTACTCCACTGTCTTGCTGGTTGTTTACACCCAACTCAGTAGGCTTGGTTGAGAGCATACGCCTTGAAGCCAGGCTCTCTTGGGTTCAAATCCCTGCTTCTGTTACTTACCACATTGGTTACCTTAGGAAAGTTATTTAATTTCTCTGAGCTTTATTTTCTTCTTCTGCAAAACAGAGAATAGAGTATAAGCCTTAATCATGACCTCCTTTCCTGCACTGTGTCGGGCGTCTCTCCCCCTTGCTCACTGGCTCCAGTCACTGAGACCTCTGTCCGTCTCATAAGACACTCCCCGTAGCCAGCCCTTCACTCCTGCCTCAAGGCTGTGGCATTTGCCCTCCCTTCTGCCAGCAGTGCCCTTCCGGTGTTCATCTGCTGGTGCTCGTCACTCAGGCCTGTGCTCAAATGCCCTTCGTGGGAGAAGCCTTCCCTTACCCCTACCCACAATTCCTCTCTGAATTCCCACCCATCCTCATTCTCTATCCCTTACTCTTGTTATTTCCCTTCACACCGTGGATCACTCCTGATTCCTGACCAATTGATGAATTGATTTTCTATGTCCCCATGCCCCCATGTAAGCTTCATGAAAAGGCACAATGAACGTAAGCTTCCTGTGTTCTGAAGGCTACATTCCAGCACCACGGACAGCACCCAGCAGAAGGTCGCTCCATAAATCACTGGTGAATGAATGAATCCTATGAATGAGTGGCACTTACTTGATCCCAGTTGAGAAAACTGAGATAAAATATGCAAAACTCTTAACACAGTTGTATCTTAGAGTAATTAAACCCACTTATGTTTATTGAGCAGTTACCATATGCCAGGCATGGTTTAGGCACTCCACGCCTAT